>NC_137554.1:26236934-27606546 GCF_963082525.1 Nesoenas mayeri | reverse complement strand
AGTCAGTTGGGGAGAGGTCAGGTGAATACGACGGATGAGGCAAAATTTTGTAGCCCAAGTCGTTCAAGTTTTGAAGCATCAATTGTGTGCCGTGTCATCAGGCGTTGTGGAGAAGAATTGGGCCCTTTCTGTTGACTGATGCTGGGTGCAGGTGTTGCAGGTTTCGGTGCATCTCATCAATTTGCTGAGCACCCTTCTCAGGTGTAGCGGTTTCACTGGGATTCAGAAAGCTGCAGTGGCTCAGACCGGCAGCAGATCAATAAACTGGGACCTTTTTTGGTGCAAGTTTGGCTTTGGGAAGCGCTTTGGAGGTTCTTCTTGGTCCAACTGCTGAGCAGGTTGTCACCAGTTGTCTTATAAAATCCACTTTTCTTCATGCATCACAATCTGATCAAGAAAGGTAGAATAAGTGAAGATGACACTTCAAAGTGACACTTTTCATTTTTGGTCAGTTCATGAGGCACCCACTTATTGAGCTTTTTCACCTGTCCAATTTGCCTCAAATGCCAAACAACTGTAGAATGGTTGACATTTAGTTCCTTGGCAACTTCTTGTGTAGTTGTAAGAGGATCAGCTTCGATGATTGCTCTCATTTGGTCATTGTCACCTTCCAATGGCCACCACTGCGCTCCTCATCTTCAAGGTTCTTGTTTCCTTTGCAAAACATCTTGACCCACCACTGCACTTTACATTCAGTAGCAGTTCCTGGGCCAACCGTGTTGTTGATGTTGTGAGTTGTCTCCACTGCTTTACGACCCATTTTGAACTCATATAGGAAAATTGCTCAAATTTGCTTTTGTCTAACATCATTTCCGCAGTCTAAAATAAATATAAACTGAATAGCAAGTAATAAGTCAGTAGCAAAAGAAACATAAGAGGAGAAAAGTGCATTAAAATAATGTATAACATAACCACATTTAAGGATGTATTCCCATATCAAACAGCAAATTTTAACAATGCAAAAACTGCAATTCTTTTTGCACCAATGTAATAATATTTTAAGCCAAAAAGGGAGCGGGGAGGGAAGACACATCATGCCCCAGGGCTTGTAGGTGCCCATGGCAGAAGCTTCTAAAGACTTTTGGTGAGCAGAAACCTGCAGCTCGGTGGTGCCCCGGGATGCACCAGGTCCCTCCCAAGCTCCTCCCAAGTCCCAGCCTGAACAATGTGGATTTTTTAATCCCCATCCCCATGCCAGGAGCTCCAGCCAAGAGCCACCACCATCACCATCATCATCACCATCACCGTGGCAAAGCGCCGGCAGGGACGGGCGCAGCGCACCCCGGTTATTAATAAACCCTCCAAACTAACCGAAGGGTTGGGAGGCATTAAAGTTATAGTTTGCAGTAAAGCCCCCGTCTGTTTGCTGGAGAGTTTAATATACAGCAGGAAGTTTCGCCAATAAAAGGCGAGGGTTATGTTTTCCTCCAGTTCACCGGGAGTCTATAACTTACGACCTCCATAAATGTGAGTGGGTCTCGCAAGTCAGCCCATCAGTCTTTGGAGTAATTCTGCTTTGTAGTAAAATATTTTACGGTGCCTTGGATGCAGGCAGGGTGGGCAGGGGGGTGGTGGCCGTCCCCAGGTCCCTTCTCTGCTGGCACTGTGGGGACGGTATGGAGGGGTGATGCTGCTCGTGGTGGGTGCAGGAGCCTGGAAAATAAAATGGAATGATAAAAAATACAGTAAATAAAATACAATAGAAAATTAAAATAAAATAACAAAAATAAAATAAATTTCAATTTTAAAAAATAAAAAATAAAATAATAAAAATTTAAAATAAAATAAAATAATAAAATAAAAATAAAATAAATACAATAATAAAATAAAATTAAATAAGATAAATAAAATAAAATATTAAAATAAATAAAATAAAATAAAATAAAATAAAATAAAAATCCTGCCTGCAGGCATGAGCTATTGGGAATATGCACTACACCTTTTGATTATTGCTAATGAAGTACAGTTTTAATAGCTTTATATGAGAATTCACAGCATCCTAGTGCGTGTTGGCTGTTCAAGGTGCTGATGCAGCAGTGCTGCTCTGGGGCTGAGCAGGAAAGGGGACCCTGGGGGTGCTCAGTGTCGGGAGAGGAGGAGGAGGATGGTGAGGAAGGAGCCCAGAGGAGGGGAAGATGGGTGGGCGCTGGCTCTGCACGGCCATGGGTGCTGTGGGCACAGAGATGGGGCTAGACCAAGACAAAGCAGAAGAAATGCATAGCAAAAAAAAAGAAAAAGAAGGAGGAATGTCATCACCTCCTTGCCAGGTCTCCCGTCCCGTAGGCCACTAAAACACTAAAACCCTTCATCCACCCCCAAAATCAACCCCCATTTGCGTACAGCCATTGCTGGCCCCATGGCAGGGCAGCTGAGAGCCCAGCTAATTAAAAATGCAAATGAAAGATGGGGCCGCACGGCTGCTGTCGCCTTCCAAAGGTGCAAATTACAGGAGGGGTTTATTGGCAGCTCTGCATGTGGAGGCGAGTCCCCGTGCCCCTGCCCCTGCCTGCACCCTGGCGCATTTGGCCTTTCCTCAGCTTCAAGTAGCCTCTTGAGAGTGGAAAAGGTGATACAAGAAAGTATGGGAGAAAATAAAGATGATTTAAAAGAAACATAATAATATCATTACCCTGATTTTGCGCTTTTTTCCCCTTTGTTTTCTTCTCAGCTGTTTGTGGGGAAAGGATGCTACAAAAGGAGAAAAGAAACATAATCAGAGGCAAATACTCACTAAAACAAATCATATAGGGATTAAAGTAGCCCAGACCACAAATACTGCCCTGTCCATCTCTACAGGGCTGGGTGGTGCTCACCCTAAATATTCAGTATATATCTGGAAACATACTCCAGCTCAACCCATAAAATCCCAGCTGCAATGCAATCAGGATGGAGAGGAAACTGAGGCTGGTGACTTTGGAGTGACCCACACAGCCTCCATCTCCCTCAGGACAACCTCAGCAAGATCCTGAACAAAGCTGTTTCCCCTGGTCCTTCCAGAATTTGGGTTTTGCCCGATTCTCCTGTTTTTTGGGGCAAAGTGGAAGCGGCGAGCAGCGATGGCAGGGACGGCTGCGGCGTTTGCCGAGGGCCACACCAGCGATTCTCCCACTCGCTGACTCAGCTCCAGCGCAGCTCCCTCGTCCTGCTGCTAATTAGGCTCCAGCCTCTCATCTCGTTAATAAGCTTCCAGTTCATTTATATACCAAAAAAAAAGAAAAAGAAGTGAAAGCAAGCAGCTCATTTTACCTTCAACATGTGGCTAATGGTTATTAAAATATTTAACCTTTTATTGTGGCGCAGAAGCACTTGTTTAGGCTGGCCCGGTGCAGGTAGATGCAGGCAGGAGGATGCTTCTCCTGCCTGCCAGCTGCCCAGCAGCCAGCCCGTGCTGCTATAGGGGACACCCTATGGAGGGTCCCCACCAGCGCACAGCCAATGCGAAGCCCCCAGGGAGATGCTGCAAAACACAGGAAATTTCAGCTCCTGAAATGTGTTGCAGCATTTCCAGAGCCTGACTGGGGCATTAAGTGGGTAAATCCCATCAGGATACCCCAAAAACCTCATCCTTTGGGCCATGTGCAGCCACTGCACACAACACTTGTCCCAGTTAAACAAAAAGGGCCGTGCTAATGAGACTCTGCTCCTGTCAAGACCCCTCTCCTATCGAGATCTATCTCTTATCAATTTCCCTCATCTCCTAGCCAGTCCCCCTCCCCAGGGGCTGCATTTGGGCAGCAGCCCCCCCAGGACAGAGCCCAGCGTGGCAGGAGTGAAGGTGAAGCTGCCAGCCCAGCTGCAGCCGTGCAGGTTATTTGGTGATGATTAATTAACCCGAGACTAAGAGGTTTGTGAGGGAAGCTGGAGGATAGCACGGGGACAGAGGGTCCCAGCCATGGCTGCTGCCAGCTGCCCGGTGCTGAGCAGAGGTCTTCGATAAATCACTTCTGTTTCCAGCATGGAAAAGTCTGCTGTGCAAAAGGGCCGTCAGCTACACAGCTGTGACCCCTCTTTGAAACAGAAGACGTAAATATAATAACATATAGAATGTTTTTACATACATACTTGTGTATGTATATAGGCAGAAGGGTAGTGTGCTTACTCCCAGGACCTACAAAACCCCTGGGATTTGAAGCTGCTGTGACTATGGGCACGTGTGTCCTGGGGAGGCAGCCACCCTCTAGCTCTGGAAAGCCCTGATGCTCCTGTGGTGCTTCACATGGAGCTCGGGCACACAATGTGCTTTGAAAGTTCCTCCCCACCATCTAAGTGGTGTCAGACACCACGGCTGGATGGATCCCTCCAAGGTCACACACCGTTTGGTGGCACTTCCCTGCATGGGACAATCCAGCTGTGCTGTCCCTGCCTGCACACCCACCCATATTTGTACCTGTACCTCAAGACCTATTTTCCTACTGGTTGGAGGAAAAGGCTTTGGGAACCTCCCTGGCTCACTACAAAGCAAAGTTAGTTAAGTTCTTCTTGGCATATTAGTGGAGACAGCTTATCAAAGGTATTTGGCGCTAATGATATGCATGTACTCTGCTCCCAAGAAAAACTGCATTTAAATAAATGGATACACAATTCAGCTGCTACCATGTCTTTAACCAGCACTTCTTTCACATTATGCAAACTTAATTGGCTCTGAAGTCCAGTTTGTTTTTTACTTTTTGGCATTTGCTGACAACTCACTCCCCACCTTCATTTAGCCCGTCCACTTGCTCCTCTCCAGCTCTTTATGGGGATGATGGTGCTTCCCCTGCTCTCCAGACACACCCCAACACCTCGCCAGGGTGAATTTGGGCCAGAGACCCAGCTAGGCTGTAATTTCTGTCTACAGGTGGTTTCTCACCATGGCACAGGGATACCCTTGGCTACCTTTGCTTCTGGGATGAGAGGCAGCACGAAGACATCACAACGATTGCTCCTTGGGTCTGAATGTCTCAAAGTTTTGCTGGGATCATGTTGGTGTACGACACCAGACCCTGACCCCACAGCCTCAAGGTGAGAGCCCCAGCTTGCTCCCCAGGTCTTTGGTGCTGTCACCTTACCTTGATCCCCACTTATTATAAGCAGGTTCCTTGCTCTGCCAGCCAGGGTTGGGCTGGAAAATGATGCTTTGCAGGGATGTATCCAAATTCCAACGTGAGACTTGGTACTGGCACCTCACAGCAGCTAAGCGCCGACAAAATCATCGCCTCTTCCTCCTTGCAGAAACCTGAAAGCTTGATGTGAGCTGGTAGGGGAAAAAGAAAGAGAAAAAAACAACCACACGACACCCGAGCCAGGGGCTAGTGAAGAGGTTTTGAAGCTGATCTCGGCTGAAGGCTTGTGGGGAGCATCCCAGGAGGCCCCCGCTGCGCCAGGCCAGGTGGAGGGGTGCCCAGGGGCATACCTGTCTGGGGCGATCAGGGCTTGGGCCTGTCTGCTGCACGTCCTCTGAAGGTCATCAGGGCTGTCCCTGTCCTCAGGCTCTCTCCCGGCTCTGCAGACGCTGCCTTTTGTTGGGAGGTAATAGCTGGTGTGTGACTGCAGCAATAACTCTTCCTCCCTCCCTGTGTCTCTCGGCAGGATGGCTGTGGCCAGAGCTGCTTCTCCGGCAGGCTGAGCCATGTCCCAGCAGTGTGGCCACCTTGCTTGGCTGTCCCCAGGCCTCTTCCACTGATGGAAGCTGCCCCATCCCACTAGAGCAGCGGTGGGAGGGAGAGATGCTGCACCCAGCAGCAGCATGGTGGGAAGCAACTGGAAACAGGAGTACTGAGCCAAATGCAAACTGGGATCATGCTGATGCTGCTGGAGAGCAGAAGGGGAGCTTGTGTACTGCTGCGGTACCTGGGGACTAGGACGTCTGGAAAGGGCACCTTGCACCATGCCAGTCTCAGTGCAGAACAGCCTGCAAATGCATGTACTGGGGTAAATCTTGTTGGCAGCATCCAAAAAAGCAACTTCACCACGCTGTTCCAGTTAACCTCTTGCACCGGCATGGGGTCACATCCAGGTCTTCCCTTCAACTCTTGGTAGATGCCAACCAGCCCAGGCACAGCAGCATCCCGGACAGGGTGCAGAAGGATACAGATGCCCAAGGGGACAGGTTGGTGTCCCCACAGCTGTCATGGGAGCTGTGCACCCAAGAGTGTCCTTCAGACCCTAGTTTGTCACACCTGGGCTACCTCCCTATGGTATAGGGGACAGCCCCCAGTCCCTTTTCCTGCCCTTTGATTCCCCCCCACCACTGACCGCTTCCCTGAGGATGTTTTGTTGGTGGTGTCACCCTTGACCATTGGTTCTTCACGCATGACTATAACGTGACATCTCTGATGCAGTGCCGCCAGCAGCCGGGGACATCAGGGAGCAATTAAAGCTGAATGAGTCACTGCAGGCAAGAGCCTCTTTGCCCACATATCACCACCACCCTCCCAGCCCCACACCACTCCAAACTGCCCTAAAATGCCTTTTCCTCACCTCTTGGGTTCAGGTAGCCAGAGGGAAGAGCTGTTAGATGGGCAAGATGGGTTCAGTGGGTCAGGAGCCAGGTCCAGCACCAGCAGAAGGTGGCCCATCCCCGGGTACGTGATTTCAGGGGCATCTCAGCTCTGTCTCCACAAGCATCCCATTCTGGTGGGCTTGACTGAGCTCTTCCCGCTCCTGCTCACGTGCCGTCATTATTTTAAGACCAGGGAGGCCAACGCAGTAGGTTTTTTATGCGATTAGCTGCCGAGATGAACGTTAATTAGTTTTCAATTTCCATAAAGTACCCCACTGACAGAAAGATTAGTTAAACCTGCTCACGGCTGCAGAGGATCACTCAGAAATTGGGAAAGGGTGGAGGAGCGGGCAGGGGGGAGGATAGAAAAGGAGGCTCTGAACCCTGTCATCAAGCCTTGTGGGGAGAGGAAAGGCAGGGGGACTCCTCCAGCTGCCCACATGCAAATCAAGGGAGCTAGATGTGTAACAAAATGGAGGGAAAAATAAAACCTAAGAGGGTTTCTGGGGCCAGACCCCACAGAAAAGGTGTGTTGCTCTGCCAAGTCTCTACTGACCCCCACTGTGTCCCCTGAGCTGGGAGGGGACACTGAGCCACCCCACCTGGCAGCAGCAGCCATGGCAAACAGAGCCCCCAAGCCCTGGGGGCACAGCAGTTGTGTTTCAATGCTTTTGTGCATTTTCTCCCCTTCCAAAAATGTCTCCCCCAAAATAACACCCCCACCCCCCACCCCATGAGCCGGTGCAACCCGAGGGTGCTGTGGATCCGCCACGTGAAGGTCGTGGAAGTGAATTGCAAATGACATTTCATTAACAGCTTGAATAAAGCTGTTTTCCCTCTTTTCCGCTATGCCCAAAAGCAATACTAATCTTTTGCGCAAAGCACTCTTCAAACCCCAACCCAACTGAGCTGGGGGAGGCTCTTCTGAGACGGGGCTTGTCCTATCTCCCCCCAGTGCATGGCTATCAGGATGGAGCGACACTCCTTACAAAGGGGAGGAAAATAGTGGGTGAAAAGGGGCAGACACCCATGGAGGGAGAGATAGGAGGATGCCCAAATGCTTTTGGGGCAAGTTTGGCCTCCCAGAAGGGAGGGAGAGCAGCTCACCTTTGGAAAAGGTGCTCAGTGCTCAGGGCAGCCCAGGAAAGCGTGGCAGAGGAACAGCCAGGTGCTGTCAAGTCCCACTCCCAAGATGTTCAGCACACATTTGATGCCAGAGCCTGAGCTCAGCATCAGCAAACCCAGCCAGGACCACGGCACCCCTCTTCCCCTCTGCCAGAGAGAGGAGGGAGCTGGATGCGCAGCAGTGAGGGCCAGCGGTTCCCAGGCTGCGTGTCCCTTCACTGGGGCCATGCCCAGCCGGCCGGGCGGTGTCAGCCGGTGGGAGGGAGGGATGTGGCCGCTGTGCCCTTGTGTTGATAGAACGCGGCGTGCAGCTGGGTACCACGCAGCATCCTCACTGCAGCCCGTTCCAGAGCCAGCTGAGACCCCGGGCGCCTGCTTGGCACACTGCAGCAGGGGGAGCACTTCCCCAGCCACCTTCCCACAGCACCCACCAAAAGCACCCCCTAAACACACATGATGGGGGGCTCTAAAGCCAAGAGTGTGATTTTTTTACCCCCTGACATAGTTGCAGGGACCCCACTCTGCAACCCACAAGGCCAGGGCCTCTGTCAGGGTGAGCAGCTCCCATCCCCGCTCCCGCCTTTGACGTTATTTGGCTGGACAGAGGGATGTCTGGGCGAATCATTTTCAATGCTCTTCCATATTCATAATGGGCTAAATATAGGGGAGCAAAGTGGGACCTGGCGGGCAAAGCCCTCCCCATGGTCAGAGCCGATGACTTCTCTGCCGAGATGAAATGCCGGCGTCAGCCCCACCACGGCCCCGGGGGGCACGAGGAATCGTACCCCGCCAGCCCCCCAACCAAGACACAGTTGTTCAGGGTTTTTTTTTCTTTTTCTTTTTTTTTTAAACTCCCATTGGCCAAATTCAAAATCACATTTTCAGCCAGTTGAGGGAGTCAGCAGAGCAGCCCGGGAGGGGGTCTGCCAGCCCCAGCACCCCGCAACCTTCCCCCCCAGTTCTCTTCTTCATTAAGCAAGAAGGCTAATGATTTCTATTAGGGAGAAGGGAAGCAGCTAAATGAGTATAAATAAAGCTTTTTCTGAGCTGTAGTGGGAAGGGGGCAGGAGAGATGTAGAGGTCTTGGGGCTCCCACGGGAAAATATCCACCCATGGGATGCAGAGGAGAAAGTACCTGCCTGCCGAACTGGGCCCTTTAGTGGCTGTGGGCTGATGAGTTTACAAACAAAAAATAATAAAATGATGACTTTTGCCCCCCACACCTCCCCTCCTGCCATTCCCTGAGGAAGAGAGTCCCCAGCAGTGGGACACTGGTTTTCCTCCAGCCAGAGCAGAGCCCCACTCACTTGCTGGGCCCAATGGTACCAAGCTGTGCCCATGGCTCTAACCATCCTCCGCTTGATTCATGCTGAGAAAAAAACACTGCAGGAAGTTAAAACCAGCCCTGTGTTGTGCACAAACGTACCAGCTCCCTGTGGTTTCACAGGGCACATGCAGCTCTAGCAAAACTGGCACTTACTATATGCAAAAGTGGCTGTGAGTAATATCAAGCTCAGCAAATAGTATTTGCACTATTATGGTTAACTTCTAAATGAAGCTTATTCACAAGTAAATCTGCTAGTCTCCCTCACTAAGGTGTCCCTGCCTGTTTGGAGAGGGGCATGGAATGGCAAGGCCTGGGTAGAGCATCCCAGGGGGCTCGCACAGTGAGAGTCCTGGGGGCCGCCCCTCATTGCCCCCACCAGGTTAAACACAGTCATGAGGTTTCTGGTGTGATGGCAGCTCCCATGACAGGTTTTTTCAGCAAGCACCTGCAAGCCTGTGACATTTGTTCAGTCTGATGTCTCCTGGGTACAGAGGGAAACCCCAGGCTGCAGCCAAGGTGTGTGGCAAAGTCCCAGGTACAGTCACACACAGGGCTACAGGTGTGGGAAGCAGGTTTAATTTCTTGTCCTGCTCTGGGTTTGCAACTTAGTGTGAGACAAAATGAAAGGAAAAATAGAGGTGGTTTCTGTTCTGGGGTTTGAATTAACATGTTTTGGGGCATCTGGTGTTCAAATAGCAAAGTATGTCACATCACAAACAGATAAGCTCCTGCACTGGGCTAGCTTAGCAGAAACTTGGAGCTTATGTTTAATATGAGCAGTTTCACTGAATGCAAAGCAAGAAAGGTACAGGAGGTTGTATGTGCGTGTGTGTACGTGTGGCTCCTTTATGCCACAGCATAGTAACACGGGCACAAATGCTGCAAAAACCTGCTAGAAACAGCCCATTGGTCCCTTGAGAGGTTCAGTGCAGGCAGGTCTGCTGGTGTCTCGGGGATCCCAGAGCACCTCTGACCTTTTTTAACCCAACCAGCACTCACCAGCAGTGGATGTTCTCCTTGTTTAGAGGTGGGGAAAGCCCGAGGTTTGGCTCACCAGCAGTGATGGGAATGGGTTGTCAGTTGGCATTTGCCATCAAGACATTGGCAGGGCCAGAGGACGGTGGTGGCAAGAGGGTGGTTGTGCTGCTCGACTGCTGCAATAACTTGTGTCCTCAGCCTCCTCCAGCACATTTTCCCCTTGTGAGAAGCTCAGCAATATCTTTCCCCTGAAAAAAAGGAATGTAGTTTGTAACTCATGGAAAAGGTAAGACAAAGTACAACCCCCACACTTGAATAGATATGTGGCTATTTTAATAGATGAGGCAATAAATAAATCTGGTAGAGATTTTTCAAGTTTTCATTAATTTTTGATAGTGAGAAATTATTCCTTTTCCTCCATGAAAGAAAGTTCCTGCTAGTGAGCTGGGTGTTTCCAGTACAATTTCCAGGTCCCCCGGCTTCACCCCATGGTACCAAAAGTACCTTTTAAAGTCCCAGCTGCAGGAACTGAGGGCTTAGGTGAGAATAGCTTGCATTAGAAATCCCCTGATTTCGTGAAGGGCTGCCTGCTGATTTTGGAAACGCTATGTTCAGCAGCACAGGGTGGCTGTGCCTGTCTCCTTGTTTAACCATCAGGAATGAAGACATCTTGAAAGGCTCAGGGAATGCAGCTCTCTTCTTTGCTGCGCTGCCAGCAAGAACCTTCTTGGCACCAGCTGTGGCACTGCAGAGTCCCAAAATTCAGCCTTGGACCTCCAAAATGTCTTTCAGTTCACCTTCCAGATACTTTTAGAAACTTGCCTTAATATTGATGCCCTCCATATGCATCACTGCAGAAGGACTCTCGGTCTTGGCCAGCATAATTATATGTTCAATATTAACAGTCTTCATCCGTCAAATCTTGATGGCGTGTGCCCATCCCCATCCTGTGGAGCTGGGCATACACTTCGCCGTCCCCAGATGCCACCTGACAGCCCTCAGGAAACCCTCTGGAGAAGAAACCAATTTCAGGATTAGACCAAAACGCAAGAAGGTGCCAGCCCCCTGTTCAGAAAGGCTCGTTTCTCTCAACTCATTAGCCTCCTCCCACCTGATGGACCAAGAAATGATCAAGGTGGCTGCTGATGTTGGCCAGACCAAACAAGGCTGATACTTGATGATCAGAAGACCAGATCAAAGGCGGCAATGCAGCTACGTACCTGCAGCCATCTCTGAAGTGGCATCAGGAAAAGACAAGGAACCCCTTCTTCATGTGGCATGCTACATGTCTGAGAGAGTTTTGAAGAGCTGCAGATGGGCCCAGTTGTGCAACCCAAATTTATTCTTCCCCAATACCTCCGGCTTCATGAGACCTCGCTTGTTCTGAGACACACCATCAGCAAATCACACCCAAACAAGTGGCATGAGCATCCCCTGTGCCAGCCAGGACCCAACCCCACCACAGAGAGTCCATGGCAGGCTTGGGGTGGGGGCTGCAGTCTCTGACATGGCATTCTCCATGTAGATGGCAAAGCGAGATAAAAAGGGTTTTTTCTAGTTGATCTTTTATGCTATTAGGGCCTTTTCCTCTGGGTAAGCACAAAGTCTGCTTCTTTCCTGCCTGTTATTAAAAGTCAGGGCTAAAATCCCTTTGGGAGTGAGGAAGGAAGATAATCCCTGCTCCTCCTGACCTTCTTTCCCTCCTCTCTTTGCAAGGTTATTGCAATTCCCCAGGAGCAGCTGCTCTACATTATATACTCCTTCCTCTCTCTCTCTCTCTCTCTCAAAAAAAAGACACGTGCACCCCAGGATCCCTTCAGCCAGGAGGGTCCCTGCAGCCAGAACCAACTGCCCCCAGCAGCCCATCACCTAGCCAGCCTGAGTGGTTATTCCTTGCCCTTCCATAAACAGCAGCTATAGAGTCAGCTGGCAATATACATCTTAAACCTGCTAGAAGGGCAATAGAAGGGAGGGGGGAAAAAAATAGGAAAAGGAAAAAATGGCCTTAAACCACCAAACTTCTATCCTATTCCTCCTCTGCAGAATAAACAGCTAAAAGCGGTTTACTCTTCTGTTCTCCAGTGCTGCAAACATCTGTCCCTAGGGCTGAGAAGCTGCATGATGAATTCCAGCAGCAGAAGCGATTTTTGCCTCTGCTTTTTAAAAGCCTCCAAACTACAGGGTTTACACCAAGAAAGTGCTGACGCAGCCTTCACCGACACAGCTCTCGTGGTCCAGGGGATGCCCGGTGGGGAGAGAAGCCATGCAGGGGAGAGCTGCTGGAGAACAACCTCCTATGTTGGGATATATGCCTTTAATGGCAGGTTAATCACTTATATCGATGCTGATTTAGGGCTGGGGATGTGGAAATCCCAGGCTGTTGGATGGGTTGTGTGTGGCTCCAGCTACCTCTAGTGGAAAGCAGACAGAAGCGGCCGCCCTTGGCTGCACCGCGTCCCCGTCAAGAGCTTGATTTACTTCAAGGGGCTTTGCATCCACCTCCTTAGAAACCTCGTTGCAAATATTTAGCTGTGAGAAACACTGAAACCCATCACTCTCCTGTCAAACACAGATGTATGTGACTAAGCCTAGCAATTTTTTTTATTTTAGGTGACTGCTCTGGAAGAGAAACATCAGGACACATTTTTTCCCACGTGGTCAGGATGTGTCTAGAAGATCCATATTGTTTAAGACCAAGAAGAGCTGCTCCTGACAGCCTCAGCATCCCCAGTATCTCCTCAGCAGAGCAGTCAAGGGTTTTTGCAAGCTGCAAGCAGGATCACAAGCCCATTTTCCTGGCATGGGACATGGGTGACTCGATCCCTTGAGGTCTGGCAGGGCTCTGTGACCTCCCAGTAAAGACACTCAGTGAGACTGGGCACAAAGGGACATGTACCTTTGTCCTTGAGCATGTTGTTCTATCACCAGCCACTGATAGCCACTGTTGCATTGCAACATGGATATAAAGGAGGAAAAATGGTGTTGTGTGGAGGAGCCTTCACTATCATCACCACTGCAGTGAGCACACTCATGCTGCAGAGGTGCACAGCTGCAAAGAGCTGACAAAAGAAAGAAAAGTGCAATGAGCATAACAAGCTTTCCTCTGCTAGCAAAGTGCTCTGGTGACGAGCTTTCCTCTGCTAGCAAAGTGCTCCGGTGATGGAACATGTCTGGGATGTCTCCCAGTAGCCATGGGAGAGGCCCCTTCACTGGATTTTTCTCAGTGTAACCCCATGGGAGACCTAACCAGCTTGTTCACAGAATGGCAGAAAGATGTGCCAGGAGAGGTTTAGGTTGGACTTTAGGAAAAGGTTCTTCACTCAGAGGGTGCTGGAGCTCTGGAACAGGCTTCCAAGGGAGGTGTCATGGCCTCAAGCCTGACAGTGTTCAAGAAACTATTAGACAGCACCCTCAGACACATGGTGTGAATTATGGGGTTGTCCTGTGCAGAGACAGTAGGTGGACTTGATGATCCTTGTGGGTCCTTTCCAACTTAAGACATTCTATGATAACCAGCTTGTTCCTCCCTTCTAGCCTCAAAACCTACTGTGTTTTCCACATGCACTTCTGCTGCCATAATGACTAAATCTTATTTCTAGAAAGAGAGCAAAGTTACTTATTCACATGGCAGTTTCCAAGGGATCCCAAATTGACTGCCCTTAACAACAGCAAACCAGCGAGAGGAGACAGCAGCTACAGCACAAGCAGGGGCCCCGCTCCTGAGCTTCCCTACCACCTGCACCCAGAAACAGCTGCTGTACATACACACAGCCTTTCTGGTTACAGGTATCACCCTCAAAGAAACAGAAACATTTTTTCAGTACCTCCAGCAAGCTCTGGCCTCGCAGCTTTGGGAGACACCTCTTGGAACAAACCTTGGGACAGGCAGATGGAAAGAGCAGCAGCTGGTTGCACCCAAACCAGAAACTTCTTTTTGATGCTCTTCTTCTCTGCATCGTAACCCAAATGGCAAGGGAAGGAAGCAATGAAATTTCTCCCTGGTTTCAGAAGTCCCTGAAAACAATTGCAAAAATGGTTAACAAGCTGTAAGTGTCAGGACAAGTGGGGCTGATGGAAAGGATTAGACATTAATGAGAGCCATCTTCCAACGCATCCATCACTCCGCTTTCATGAGTTTCTTAATGTGGTGGGAACTCTGCCATTGCTGGATTCCTTTTATTTAAAGCAGAGATAAAAAGCTGGAGAGGTATTAATATTAATTAAGAGACAGACATTTGCAGAAACTTTCTTTACCCCACATCACACCCAGCTCTCAGTCCCACTTCAAGGAACAACCAGATTTTTTCCAGAAAGAGCGAAATTGTTCTGCAGAATTTATGAGTCTTTGTCACTTCTGCTGTGACTTTTATCCCAAAGGGCAGGAAGTAAAGGCTGCACCAGATGAAAGCTGCTCACAACCCAATTCTCTGTCTTGGGGCGTGTTGCAAATGTTTCCATTTTTCTTGAAATTCCCTGTGGAATTTCTGGAAAGGGAAAAAAATCCTGCCCTGATGCTGAAATAAGGTCTTAATTTTTGAAAAGCAAGAATTTTATTTTATTTGTTTTTAATAAAAAAAAGGGTGAAATGCCTTTGGTTTGCACACTTCTCTGGGGAGATGCAGCCAGGGGGATCTCCAGGTGTGGGACAGGCACTGCAGGATAGAGCCCCTGCAGTGGTGATGGGGACACGGCTGGTGGGACCTCCACCCTGGGGCAGAGTATGGACCATGAGGACACATACAAGAGGTTTCCCATCGCAATGCAGTACCTGGCCTGTTGCAAGTCACCCCATGGTCCTTGCTGGCTGCGTGAAAGTTAATTCCCAAGCCTCCCAAACCCCAGGGTTTTAATTGATGGGTAGTAGACCCACCCAGCCCTGGCCAGGCTTTGCTATTTTGCTGCCGTTTGTCTCTTTGGGTTTTGTCAAACTTTGTCCTTGATCTGTACAAAACAGGCTTCACAGCCAAATGCTGTCTCGGGCAGCCATCTCCAGATGACAGCGAGTAAAGTGATGAGCTGTAGTTGGGAATTGTTTAAATGAAGTGACACCCTGGAAGCACCTGGGCAGACGTGCCGTACCTGCGCCAGTGATAACAGATGGGGGAAAGTGAGAAGCAGGAGGTGCTGCTTCTTCATGAGAGCACCACAAAACCTGGATCACCCCTCCTAGTTTTCTATATTTAGCTTAAAAGAAGAGGGAAAGCAGAAGGCAACTGCTGAGGTTAACACAGGGGCCATGGAGGTGTCCCCTATGTAACCAAGTTTGCCAAATCTGGAGGAAATCCATGCAAAATCCCTCACAGGGGAGAATTAGGCTAAAAAGTGGGTAGTATCACAGTCTCCCCTGCAAGTGTGGTCAGAGTTCTTGCTTAAAAAGAAAATAACAAAAAAAACCCCACCAAAACTAGAGAGCTCATTACTTAAGTGAGCTGAGAATTTTAGGTGAAAAACCTGCTGGATGGTGTAAGGCAGAGCTATCCCCTGTATTAATTAAAGGGGTTAGAATAGAGGTTAGACTGGGAGAGAAGCAAAGGCAGAGCAAGGTCATGTGAAGTAGGGAAACTGAGGCACACAGGCCTGTCTCACTCTGGGCTAACCAGGGTTAACATCCTACACCCTGCTCACATTCACATTGAAGGGGTGAGAGACCAGAAACACTAAAGTTGCAGGAGACCGAGCTGTCAAATGTGATGGGGAGATCCTGGTTCCCAAAGCCCACAGCAAAGGCTGGCAGAGCCCGGGGGGACAGGGTTAGCTGCCTTGAGCCCAGCTGCAGAAGTAAAAATGGGGCGGGGGAAAGGGGAAGAAAAAAAACCCTAAATAATAATAATAAATAAAAAAAAGACAAGACTTTGTAACCTTGCGGAAAACTTTTGACAGCTGAAATAATGCATGCACAGAAGAAATCAAGAGTAATAAATGAAAATAACCAGCTCAATAAAAGGGGGGACTCAAATTTGCAGCAAAGCCAATTGTATGATCAGCGATGAAGAGAAGTGCTGTGAGTTCGTGGGGCTCCTGTCACAGTCCCCGAGGTGAGGACACAGTCCCTGTCCCTTCCGTCCCTTCTGTCCTGCAGTCTGTCTGTCATTCGGGACTCGGCCACGAGATGGAGGCTTCTGCCCGCAGAGAGGAGCTGCAGAGTTGTCCCCAGCCAGTTGTGGGGTCTCCAGCTGCTGTCCCCTGTCATCTGGGGACACGCCAGGGCTGCCTGGGCACTGCGGTGATTCGGGGATGGGTTGGGACCCAGCCTCAGAGCACCCCCAAAGGTGACCGTTGCATCCTTGTCCTCTGCCCCCAAAGCCAGGCCACCATAGGCGTTTTCTGCAAAATCTGGGTGTTTGACTAGGGGGAAAGCTGGAATAAACAGATAGGAGGTGGCTCCCTGCCTCCCCAACTCTGCTGTCCCCCTCAAGAGCCCGGGGACAGGTTGGGTAGCCAAAGAGGGCTGGTGTGGCCAACCCCCTGCGAGATGCTTCTGGCTGGGAGAAAATTATCAGGACTTTTAATGAGATACTCCCAGCAAAAAAAAATCAGGTTTCAGGAAAATTGTGACACTCTCCACTTTGGATTTTCTGGGGCTGGCTAGCGGGGAAATTGGGAAAAAGAAGTCTGGGTAGGTGCTTTCTATTCCTGCCCCAGCTTCTGCCACACATGCCAGAGCAAACAGGAAAACACCTCCACGTTCCCACTTCCATCAACATATTTCTGCAAAAAATGATGAAGCATTCTGCCTTTCCAAACTCTTTCTTACCCAACAGCATTGAAGCTTGCTGGCCAAGTGACTCACCATCCTGCCACCCCCTGGATGGGACAATGTGGCTCAAAGGGACAGCATGGGGAACGAACACCCAGCGCCACACCAGTGGGGCCACTGCACTCCTTGCAAGGGGCAGGGTGCCGTCACAGCCCAGTGGCAGAGGTGATTTATTAGCAGCATAGTGGTGAACATGTGTCGGCCTCCACATCTGCCCCTCAACAGCAGGGCACCATAAGCGAGGTGTCACCGCTTTCCCACTCACCTCCTTCCTCGACGTAATCGGCTGCGACATCCACACCAGCTGCTCTGAGAGGCAAAAACACCGGTCAGTTCCTGCCCAGCAACTCAACCGCAGGCAGCTCCTGTCACAGTGCTGAGTGCCTGGAAGTGGGTCCCCGTGGTCAGCTGTCGGGTAAGGGACAACAAGCAGTGGCACCTACGTGTCCCTCCCACCTGGTCCCTTATGCCAAGGCAGGAGGGGGAACAGAGCCAGGGGAGCAGCAGTCATTCCACAGCCCAGTTTGCAAACCTTCGGATGTCAGAGGATTTGGTAACACGCTGGTTTCTCATGCTGCATTAGTGATTAATACAAACGTTAATAGCGTGCTGGGGGTGAGTGGCCCAGCAAAGCCGTTTACAGCTGCTGTTAGACAGGGTGGGACAATGAAAAGCATTTGGAGCCTTTTAGTCAGTGCTCTGCAGGCAGAGAGACAGCTGGCACACACCGTGCTGTACTGGTAATGAGCACACATGCAGGCTTTTTATCCTTAAGAATTTTTTAAGGAGCTGATGGGACAAGTCCTTCATTATCCCCATGTGCGTTCCTTTGTGGGATGCACTGGGATGTCAACACTCCTGGCCATACTTCATGAAATCTCATCCTTCCTCCAGCAGACCTAAAATAGGAAAAAAACCCAGTTAAGCATCATTCCCCAGTTTCCCAAGTCAGGTTCAAGCAAGGGCTTCCCATGAGCTCCACAACCTGCTCAGCATCCCCATCAGGAGCCCTCCCCACCACAGAAGCCCTCATCACATCTCTTTCCTTCGCCTGTCTATTTTCACAAAACTTGTAGGAACTTAATTATCTCTGAGACTTCTCCCCCTGTCAAACCAGGCTGCAACGGGCCAGAAACCTTCAAGAGATAATAAAAGGGAAAGACAGGCGGTGAGCATGGAAGCACCATCTCCTCCCATAAGCAAGGTCAAAACCACACCTCCCTCCCAGTGAAGCCCTGGGCCAAACCCAAACGTGAGAGCAGGGTGAATCCTTCCTTACCAGTCTCATAGCCACAAGTGGGACCTGTGAGGGTGAAGAGGCAAGAGATGTTGGTGCCGGCCGTCAAGCAGCAGGCCAGTAATAACCTCATTATGAGGCTGGAGATGCTGGGGGGGCGAGGGGCAGATGCCATCCTTCTGCCGCCCGCACACCACTGGCAGCTTGCGGAGCCAGTAAGTTGTCAGCCCATCTTCTGCCTCTCACCTTGCTTCTCATTAGCTCCCCGCCGTGCTGCCGAGCAGGCAGATGGGGCAGGTCCCACATCCGCCTGCCGCCGCCATGCTGGGGGGATGCTGAGGAGCACTGGCTCCTGTACTGTTCCTCACTGTGTCTCCTCAGTTCGCACTGAAGGGCAGAGATGGTCTTCCTGGGGCCGATAGGGACATGGCTGGTCCACATCATACTTCCCAGGTTGCAGAGGGGTGGCTGTGCTCACCAGCTGCCTGGTCAAGCTCACTCCACTGCATCCCAGTGTGCAATCCAGAAGCAGGAAAGTTAAGTGATCCTTGCAGGGCCGAGTTGCTCAAGGGGCCCAAGCAGCTTCACCCAGTGTGGGGCAGCCATGACATAGGACCAGGGGACATGCCGGTGCTGCACCACCCACCCCTTGCTTTGAGTACCCAAAGGTGTTGAGCACAACAAATCACCTTAGGGGTCAAGGATGCTCTTGGGTAGTCCCAAGCCCTGCCATGTGCGGGATGCATTCCCTGCCAGAGCAAGACAGAGACATCCTCCAGCAACAGCAGCTGGACCTCCAGGATACAGCCTGGGCAGCCCCAAAGGCAGGAGAAGGACCAAAAGAAGGATGAGCCCAAACCAGGAGTCACCAGCAAGGACCAAACCAGAAAGGATGAGCACAAGAAGAGGGAAAGGGATGTGAGACCAGTTGGTCAGTTCCTCCTAGATCCCATCTCCAGGTAAGGGGATCCTATACACCACCCATACCCTTCCTATCCTTCCAGAGTGAGACACACATCTCCTGGGCACAGAAGCCTGTGCTTTCCACAAGAACAAAACAAAGCACAAGCACCTGCGTTTGTCCGTAATGAGCAATGTTTCCAGGCTGGATGGATATCCCCAGCTAGTAATGTGCTATCCAACAGTAGTGCAATGATATAGCCCTCTCTTGAGAGCAAGGGGTCCCCCTATTTACTACCCAAGTATTCAATTCTTTAAGCATCTCCAGCAGGACAGATCAGGCAGGAGCACCACGAGCAGCAGTTTCTGCTCCCTGCTTCTTACATGGTTCAAAGCTATGGGCTCCCTATGCTGTAGCATGACCCACTGCAGCTGTTCTGCCAAGGTGACAGTGCAAGACCCCCAGACTCATGTGCCATGGGAATGAGAATATGCTGCAAACATGGACATTGTGGCAAGCCTAAGCACCCCGTGCTGCTTCTTCACTGACTGTGGGGACCTGCGCTGGTGATCCGAAGAGTGCTGAGCAGCCTCCGGGCAGGAGGGAGCTGCAGGAGGGTGATGGTGGAGTCACGTCACCATGGGAAGAGATGCTCTCACATATTCCTCTTATTCAAGAGCCCAAAGCCTGAGTGATTTTATCACATTCAGGATATTCAGCCACCCTGATATCATCTTTGCTCTCAGCTACCCAGCACAGCCTGATTCAGAAGCAACAAAATATTGAATTAAAGGGGATCCCTCCACACCCTTGCACTCTGCTGCACTTCCTACCTTCTCCTGCATCCAGCTTTTTCTGCCAGTCATTAAGAGAAAGGTCCAAGTCTCTTTGTGGCAATGACAATTAATCTCACTCCATGAGGAATTTGTACGCCGCTCCTGCTACAGCAACCCACACAGCCCAGCACAGCTTCCCCAGCTCCTGCAGCCCTCATGGCCACACCAGGGGCTGGCTCTGCTCTAGCTGCACCGGCATTGGTGTCTCCATGGAGAGTGTGGCCCAAAACAGGCATCCTCAAGCTAACATTTGCCTAACGCAGCATCCAAGCCAATCACAGATGAGCCCTCCCAGCTGTCTTAAAGAAAACAGGGACACCTCTGTACCAAAACCACAGCAGTCATCCACAAAGCTGTAGCTGTTCACATCAGGGGAGAATCTGGAAATGGGACATTTTTTTCTGACTTTATCATACACTTGAATAAAACCAGGGAACTTTTTTTTTCAGAGGAGCAGCACAAATGCCCCCTCAGTGCCCTCCAATTCCCCCACATCCAGCCCACAAAGCGGGCACAGTCATGCCAGCCCCTGACCTCCCACAGGCCACCACAGGGATGCCCCAACCACCAGTAGAGCTGAGAAAACACCTTCATGTCAGAGTCACCACATTTACTGAGGTCCTCAACCCCAGAGAGGGAGGGGTAATGGGGACAGCAAGCCGTGGCTCAGCCCAATGTCCAGAGCCCCAGACAAGCAGCATTTCCCATTAACTGGGGCAGGAGAGAGCTTTTTTCCTCCTTTTGTCCAGGCAGGCTGCGATGAAAGGTAAGGAGCTTTAAAGGCATGTGGTACCTGTGCAAAGCAGAGGGGGTAGGGGTGTGTGTGCAAGCGTACGGAGCTATTAATTAAAATTGCTCAGTCAGATGCTGTAGAGAGATTAGTTGTCACATTGTGTTAATGGCAAGCTTGGCAATGCCGTGAGAAGGGGCAGGACTGCCTGCCGTCCCCTCAGCTGTTCAAGTGCCACGTTTATACCCAGCCAGAATGACTAATTGGCAGATTTTGTCAAACAGAAGCCCCCTTGCTATTGGGAAGAGATCAGTGCCTTAATGAAGGCGAGGGAGGAAGGGGACACGTGGGTACCAAGCTGCCACATCCACCTCTGAGGAGAAGGTCCCATGAGGAGGGACAGTTGTGGCCCCATCCTCATGGCAAAGGTGCACAGAGAGGCTGGAAAAACCCAGGGCTGTGGGTTTTTCAGGGCTGTGGGCTCAGCATCAGGCTCTTCACCAGTGCTGCAAACCCCTGGTTTTGCCCAGAGCCAGATCCAAATGAAGAGGGGGAAACATCTTCCTGGACCCTCCAGCCACCACCACAACTCCAGCAAGATCAAAGCTGTTCAGGCATGTGTGCACAGCAAAACTGCAATTTCTGCCTAGTACTTATACTTACTCTAAAGCTAAGCTTGACATGAATTGAACTTAAAACCAGGTGGAGTAATTTCAGCCCAAATCTGAGCTCTGTGTTGCCGTACCTGTTTATTGCTACCCAGCTAGTCTCTCTTGAAGTCAGCTCAGTCATATCTACCCTCCAGCCATCAGGAACCTCAGCTGTGTTTCACAGGCATGACTGCAACCTGACCATTTCACCCAGCCTCCAAGCTGTCTATGCGTGAGGATGAGGCAGAGAGGTCACCATCAACACCATTTGCTCCCTGAGGCCAGATTTGGGTAGGGTGATAGAGTAGCTGGAGATACAAAAATGCCCACAGCACCGGTGTTGTTCACACCTTCAAACAGCCTGAACCTAAACAGTTTTTGGGAGGTCACTGCATAATGCCTGTACAGAGTCCTGCAAGTCATCTCCCTTGGCCCCAAGGGTCTACTTCCAGATGACCAGTCAGCCTGTTGTGTTATTCCTCAGCACTTCTCCAAGACAGTCGACAAATAGAATGCTTACCTTATCCATGGACTATACTATAATAGCTTTTCTTACTACCTTTAACATTTCACAAGTCCTTACTAAGCAAATTTCTGGAAGTTACTCATTGTCCATCAGCAGAGACAGTAAGGGAATCCTTTGGGAATAAGGGAAGACTTTGCTTCCTTTGCAACTGGGAATTCTGCAAGCATGTACTTAATCTTTTGTTCCCAAGATGGCTTGAATAGACACAAGCAAGGAAAGCACTGTAGCAGACTAAAACAAACACAAACACTCCACACAAACCACACAGTGCTGGACCCAAACTTCTGTTCTCTGTTTTCGACCACTTTAAGTCATGCACTGCCATCTCCTGTGGAGCAGTTAACTGTCACAGAAGAGACTTTGTTCATGTATTTGAGGCCAAGTTCTAATCACTGAATGTAATAGGGCAAGATGAGTGATAGATTGACACAATTAATTTTCATGTTCCCACTAGTAACATTGATTTTAGAGCATTCAGTCTTTACAAGTCACTGAACGCAAGGGAAAACTTGGCTCTGATTGTCTCAGTAAAGGTCAAAAGGGTGCTCAGATCTTCGCATGGGAGCTCAACTGTTCAAATGCCCTTCAGGGTTTTGAAGTCTGCCCCACTGACATTAACCCAGGAACTGCCACTGACCGCATTTGCTTTGGGAGGACCCACTGAGAAGGTTGTGTGGACACATCTGTGGTATTATTTGAACACTCCAAATTCACCTGAGCCTGGCTACAGAGCACATGTAGACATTGAGTTTCACTGGCTATTATCTTCTAAGGCTCTAGCACTCAAAGCTTTTCCACCTTGATCTAACCAGGGACTCAGGGTGGCTGGATCCGTTTTGTTCCTGCTGTAAGATTTGGGCATCCAGTTTGGAATCTGGTCTGACTTTTCTCCAGGGAGAGATCTCCACAGGCCCATTATGTTCAATGAGAGGGTGGAGAATGTAAAATGCTGCCAGAGCAGCCTATGAAGCTTGATTTCATGGTTCATGTCAGATAAGTATATCCCAGCTTCAAAGAAACCAAGGACAGAGAAGCAACTAAGGTCCACTCAGTTTACAGCCTCAGCCTCTCCGATAGCAATCTGGACATCTGATGCACCTTCCCCATAAACACAGTATTCATGACCTGTATTTCTCCAGCCTTCCTTTCCGTGAGCCCAGCATGGACACTTGTTAGGACAACCCAAACACACAACCCCCCCACCACCTGATTTCCCAAATTCCCATCTAGTTTCTCAGAGCCTCATTGCCCTCTTAGCCTGTTGAGTGTGTGCCTTAGTTGCAGCCATTTCCCCACATCTCATTTTCTACACAAATCCATCACGTTTGAGACAGAACAGCTTCTTGAAAAGGCGTTTTCTTCTTAGCAAAGACATGCATGCAGATGTCCTCCCTCCACCAGCCCTTTCCGAAAGCAAGGACCCCAGAGTGCTTTAGACACACAAGCAGGTTGAATCCAGTAACAAATGGAGAAGCAGATTATTTTCAAATCCAGCCTGGATCACTTCTTGGAGCATTTAACATAAGCTGGTGAGATCACCAGTCTGCTGGTCAAGGGTGGTCCTTGACTCTGTATCACTCTGTGCATCCATCCCTAAGGAGGCTCTGTGACTTCATATCCCTCCCAGAACTTTCCCTGTCCCCACTCTGCCCAGTCCTTTCCCCACCCTTTCCTCTCCACCATTCCTCCATACCCTGTTGTTAAACAATGCTCGTCCTAAGAAAACCACCCCACAAGCAGGTGAGCGATCTCAACAAAGCAGCCCTGCTATGCTCGGCATCCCCGCTCGCGAGCCAAGCCGGGAGATTCACCTGTGCGGCCCAGACAGTGCAGAATTGTTTGGAGCAAAACACTGTGCAATCAAGTGGAGATAGCAGAGGCAATGGGGTCAGGCAGGCTGCCTGGGGCATCTTTCATCTCTGACTTTGGGAGGTGGGGTGTAAAGTGTGTGTTGGCCAGGCCCGAGGCAGGCTCAAAGGCAGCCTTGTTCTGCCAGGTATCTGCCATCTCTCTGATGTCACACGTTTCATTTGGGCAGCTCACTTCAAAGGCCCCCTTTCTCAGGCTCCGCTCCCTCCCATCACCCCTTTCTCTCTTCTGGGTTTGGATTTTGCTATGGGAGGGATAATGGGCCAGCTTTCCAAAAAGCATTTTGCTGTGCAATAAAAAAAAATAAAAGCTTAAAGAGCAGCTGCCCCAGGTAATCCAGTTCAAGCAGGACAGGGCTGGGACAAGCAATGGGAAAAAAAGGTCGCTCACTTTCATGCTCAGGCTCTCTACAAGCAGCAGCAAATCCGTGCCTACCCTGGCTCCCCAGCACCCCAAATCCTCCTGCATTGACAAAGGAGTGAGTCGTCCTTGTCTCTACTTCCACCATACACTTGTTACGTGGAAACTCTGTGTCCTGGTTCCTGCCAACCACACGTGCAGTCCCAAGCAGAGGTCTAGTTCTGGCTAGAGTTCCTAGGGCAACTGTAAAGCCCTCCTTGAACCACACTGAACACCACCTTGGTATCCCCATGGCAGCAGGGTGCACAGCATCCACCTCCGCAGCACTTGCTGGGCGCCTTGAGGCACGTCCTGCAGGCAGGAGGCCAAAACACCAGCCATGATGAGTTGGCCATGCCAAGACAAGACATCTTGCTCAGCTGCAGCCTCTTGTTGAACAACTGTATCTCTGCCAAGCTACACAAACTTGTCCAACACTGCACAAGAGAAAGATGGCATTTCAAAAGGCTAATAAGACTCTGGATCCAAATTGCCTACTGGGAGAACGTGCATCCCAGTAAGCAAAACCTAAAGAGCAGAATGTATTCAGATACAGCCTAGGAGAAAAACTCTGGCCAAAAGCCATTTATAGTTTTTGTCCTAAGCATGCAAAAACTCATGTACCCTCCGTTAAGTACTGGTTAACTTCTGGGTTTTGAGTTTAGAGAGTTTGGCAAAGGCAGTTTCAATCTTTTTTCCACAACTGCAAGCTATGCAGTGTAGCAGATATCTTCCTGCACATACCATGCTTCCAGAAGCTGGGGATTTAGAAGTTGAAAAAGCAAACTGTGGGAAGAAAGAGGAGTGGGAGGTGTGCTGGGACCCTGCAGGGGCCCAGGAATCCTGGAGAGAAGCTGTTCGAATTGCACCACCATAGTTCCCCACATCAGCACACCCACTGCTAATTCACCATCCCTTCAAATAGCAGCCACTTCACCACATAGACATTTGGTGGCTATTCCTTGGCTCACCTCTACATTGATGTTGTTTTGGATTTAGTGACAGTAGTAGGAAAAGGTACATCAAAATTCAAATAAAAAAGATGTAAAATTCATTATAAGGAAGAAAAAAAAAAATCATATGCACTCTAGACCCACCAGCCTGCTGACCCTTAACTCAGGGTGCATGGACTGCAGGCCACAGCTTCTCTGGATCAAACCAAGCCTGCCTGAAGGGCAGCTAAACAGCTTGTCTCACCTGAGTGATGCTCTGATCCTAGCCATCAGACTGCACAGGCAGCAGCCCCTGAGGGTCCCCCCACATCACCTCAGCTTCTGCTCACACTCCAACACAGGAGATGAGACGTGCTGCCGCCTCTCCTCTGCCTCCAGCCGCAAACCCCCACTCAGCATCACCTCATCCCGTGGGGTGAGGGGATGCAATTCACATCAAGGAAGACATTTTGAGGCCTCGGGGAACATATTATTGTCAGAAATCCCTAAAGGTCATTTCTTAATGCTGACAGCTCAGGAAAGCAGAGTTTCCCTGAATACCAGCCCCATAAGCAGCAGCCTTTGCTCCTCAACCCAAGCATCCACAGGAGGATTTAGGGGACCTGCAGAACTTACTGGCAGGTATTAAAAGTTCACTGGGGCTGTAATAGCAATCTGTCAGCTTGCTGCTAATCCGTCTTGACAGAAACTTTATAAGAAGCTGAAGCGTGTTAAATAGTCCCGGTGTTTAAGCAGAGAAAATGGAAGGAGGGTGGTTTAAAGCAAAGGCTGTTTTTGCCTTGGACCTCTGACCAAAGAGCCCAAGGGCCAGCTCAGGGTTTGATTCTGCAAACGGCTTCTCTCCGGGAGGAGAAAAAAGAGAGACACCTTTAGAAAGCACCATCACCCTGACAGCACTGAGCAACACCCCAAGCACCCGATGGGCTGTCCCGCAGGCAGCTGGTGTGGAGGCAGCGATGCACAATAGCAGCTCTGTGTGCTTGCCCAGGGGTGCTCGTGGGGACCATCTGATGCACCTGCACTCACCTTGGAGTCAAGAATGCTAATAATTCACATCTGCAAATCCTGGGAAACCCATTAGCACTGAAACTGGATCCCCTTCACCCCGTGAGGGAAGTTTGCCCAAGTCTGTGCATTGCTGCAGTTTCGAGGAGGGTTTTATCAGCTGGTTATCACAGAGCCCTCAGTCGGGGCTGCGTCATGCAGGTGGTGTGTCGAGAACGGCATTTTGTGTCCTCCAGCCCATGGATGTTAACAGACAGGAGAACCAGGTGCACCCTCCTGGGAAAAGCAGCTCAGAGGGTCTCTCTTGGGACAGCCAGCAGCATAAGCGTGGCACACCAGTTACCCACCAGTTACACCAAAAGCACAGCTCAGACTAAGAGGACTGCAACCTGCCCAGCACAGAAGGACAGCTTCCCATCCCTCTCCAACATAAAGGTGAGGCTTCCAGGTGCACTGTAGGTTTCATTAGGGACCAGCAGCTGAGATGTCACTTCCAGGGGGTTCCCACACCAGCAGGACTGCAAACACATTGCAGGAACAAATTTGTGTGCATTGGCACTGCTCTGAATATTCCCCACAGTCAGTTTGCTCTGGAGCAGATGGCAAAGTTTCATCACCATCTCTGTATTTCACTGCTCTGTTTCCCACAGGCTTCCCAAGGTTTTTGCCTTTTAGCTCAGGATCCTGCTCCCTCACTGAAGCATCCCACACAGCAGAAAGCCCCACCAGGACCACAGGAATCATTAGGGAGACTCAAGACATCTACACAGAAAGAAGCTCACACACCATTAAACTTTCAGTGAGAGACTCCAGAATACTTTCAGCCTCACATTCACTAGAGCTTGCTGCCAAAAGAGGGGTGGAGAGCAAGACCTTCAGCTAGAAAGAAAGAGTAAAGCACTTTCTCTTATGACCTTGCCAAGTCACCAGCCACCTGGATCAGAGGCCCATAAATAAGATATCCCCAACCCACTTTGGCCAGGTCCCCCAACAGAGGGAAAGAATGAACCAGTAGCAGTAACACATCCCTTCCAACACTCCAGTACATCAAGTGTACTCATGGGTCTCATTGCAGCCGAGCAAAAGGCATGGGGTTTCCTAGGCAGAGAAACCTGTTGGCTAGAAGAACTCAGTAGCCGCCCAGCCATTTGGAAGCCTGTTCTCCCATGGCTTTGTGCACCCCTTTGGTGGGCAGCCATGACCCCTGCCTCACACCTCAGCTGCGGGTGTCAGGGCTAGCAGTGCTCACCAGTGCAATTCCTGAACTCCAGCAAGGCTGTACTCACACCGAAATCTCCCCATGGAGGGGAAGAGAAGTAGTGGACAGATTTATAGATCTCTTCAGTGTCCTTTTATGCAAGACCCACAGAAATCTATTATTTAATTCGTAAAAAATGTCAGAAATTAGACAACAGCCCACAAAATTATTTGGGCAAGGAGGTGACTGGCCAGGCAATTTCATAAGCCATGTCTGAGCAGAAAAGCAAGGTAGAAACATTTGCAAAGAAAGAAAGAAAGAAGACCCAGCACCAGCCTTGCTTGGAATGGAGAGTGGGACCTGTAATAGCAGCTAAAAAGAGAGTCCTAGAGTGGAAGGGGCTGTCATATATCACAGCAAACTCAACACAGCATTAACGATGTCAGTGAAAGTGTGTAGATGCGGACCAGGTAAACCACTATAAAGCCCTTGAATGTAGGGAGCACACAGACTTCTTCCTTAGGAAGTACCTTTAAACAATCCCAGAGGAATTAAAAAAACGGCATTGTCATTTTTATTCTTTTTTCCAGCCCCTGCTTTCCCCCAGCGCGTTGTCATCATCTTCCCCAGGAGCAGAGTTGCTCCCAGGTAACCAGATCCCCCCCAGCCACAAAGCACCTACTGTATTCACCCCGATGCTATCGGCCGGGTGCACGCGGTCAGGCAGCACCTTAGCTCGGGTGGCCCAGGGCTGTGGGGTGAAACAAGACTCTTCCTCCTCCCCTAGCACACCACAAGCTTTGAGGCCATCATGGGGAGGACTGAAAATGTAGCATCTTCTCTGCTTATTCGTATTTCGCAGGAAAGCTCTTCCCCACCAGCCCAGCCCTGGTTAATACACTAGGCATTTTGCAGAAGCCAGCACTGCCACAAACATTTGTGAGCTCCTGGCTGGAGGTGAGCTGGTCATATCAACAGCAGATTTTTAGTTTGAGGAAAGGAAATAAAATAAGCAAGTCAGGGAAACAGCTGTTAAACTGCAGGAATAATCAATTAGGAGGCAATTTCATCATCTTGAATAAGCTTGCTTGCACTTAAAAAGCTTTCTGACACAAGTGATTAGCCTATAATTGATTGGAACTGTAAAGCCCAGGAAAGAGGCAAAGCAGCTCAGTTTGCACAACGATTTCTGAGGCACAGCATGGGCTATGGGTCCAACCACTGCTGCCCAACACATCTCAATGCCTTCGAGGGTAGCATCTACCTTTGGGCTTCTTCATGGGTCTACCCCCTTGTCAAAGACTCATTGATTCTTTTCCCTGAATTCATCATCCCCTCCCCATCTCACATTCCCAGGTAACGCAGAGTGACGTAGGAAAGCCACCAGTCAAACACCAGCCATGCTGTTCCCCTTCCCTGCCACAGGCTTCAGTAGCCAGCTGGTGCTGAAAATTGGCCCCATTTCTCATACCTTAACTTTGAGGATCAAAATAGGCTTTCAGACACTTCACAGTGTCTCTTTATGCCTCCTGGTCATCCATGGCAGGGCTGCTCCTTTTGTCCTAACAGGGAAGTGACAGCTCCATCCTCCCCAACCATCCTGGTCCCACCTACAGCTAACATCCCCTCTTTTAGATGAGCTGCTCTGCCACATTTGCTACTGTCCTTGAACCACTGTGTCCTGCCTGAGCTTCTCACCCCATCTCCAGCTCTGCCACCGCAGCCTTTGTTGAAGAGCTCCTGGCAAAGGCAGTCTTCGCCCCATGGGACGAGGCTTCACATGCCTCAGCCCCTAGGTCTTCTGGTGGGATGTCACCGCTCCTTCCTCACCCCTCCGCCTACTCCAGGAGGAAAAAAAGCAGCCAGCATTCGGTTATAACTTCTGGCAGGCTGCAGCTAATCCTTTTGGAAGAGTTTCACCAGTCTCCTCTCCCCAAACTCCTCAGGGGCTCTCCAGTTACTTCCCAAATACCTACATGCACTCAGCTGCAGAGCCAAATCCTCCAACTCTGGGACACCAGCACAAGGTTGTCAGGGCAACATAATCAGCCACCCAAGGCACAGGCATTACACTACATCTCTAGTTCCATGATCTCATGCTATATTTTCCATATAGTCCCTGCCTCATCCAGCAAATGGGTGGTTGTTCCATGTTTCCTATCTCCTCCTCACTTTCTGCGCAGCCTCAGGGCTCTTCATGATCACATATTATTTCGAGCTTGTATTAAGCACCAACTTGTTTCCTCGCAGATGCTCTCAGGAAAGCACAGAGAAGCCTGAGGTTCTGCGGATACCTCCCTTCACAGCCCCTTCTCCCCAAGGCAAATATTGCATCTGAGCCAAAAGGAACAGAGGAAAGAGGAGAGCCAGAGCTGTTGGGCTCCAGCCAGTTTCAGAGCACTGGTGTGAGATGCCCGAGCTCAGTTCTCTGGAGCACAAACCCTGTCTGGGCTCGTCGAAAGTCCTAAATGAGATTGGTCAGGAAAGGGTCATTGACTCTTCACCCCACTTGAGACCACATTGATAAGGACCCTAGAGCACTGCCTGCTGGGGTTCACCACCAGCTCCCCATCCCTGTACCACAGGCTCTGCCTGCCTCCTGCTATAGATTTACTCTGCCCTGACACCATGATTCAACCCACCGAGCATCCCTCTGAATGAGCCCCCTGTTCTCAGGGTCAGAGAAGAAATCTGATCTCTTCTCTGAAACAGCAGCTCAGAGGGCCTGAGGCGGTGGGAATCTGGTCTTCACTGAAAGTGCTGTCGGTGTTTGATCACTTGGAGTGTTTTGACATGGTTTGCAGTTGGATACACTCATCTTCAGTCTGTGAACTTATACATGTCAACCAGGCAAGCACATCAGCCTCCACATTAGTGTCTAGGAGGTCTACAGCTGACAAGATAAAACCTTTTCATGACCAACACATGGCTACTCGAAGGAATGGAGACAAGAATCTGGTGCGATCTCCAAGATAAGATATTATTCACCTTCTTATGCTTGAAGAGCTTCTAACCCTTTACCTGCCTTTCCATTGCAAGTCTTTACCATTTGATAGAGCTTTTTCAAAAAAATGAGCATTCCATGCAGGTGATGAGTGGTGGAAGAAGAGACTTAGCAAATAAAAGTGACAAATTTGGACAGCTGATGTTACCTGGGATCTTGCTCAGAGACTTACCATAAGGCTAAGGCATGCATCCTCAGTGGTTTGAGCCCTATCATGTGTCACAAAACAAGCGTTTTCTAATGATGGGTGACATTTTGTGCCCAGAACAGCATCGGTGTAGGTATCGAACATCTGGCAAATGATTTCATTCTGGAGAAGTGACAGAAGCAACCAAAGCTCTTTGGTCATTTCCGACCAGAAAAACAATACTTGCTACCTCCCACGTCCAGTTCCAGGGAAAGACCTTGCCTGGGATTCATGCCCTCTCCACCTCAGATGTACAGAAAGACAACCCACTGGTGTGGGTACATAAGACACTCTCCTGTGGGCTATTTTTTGTATAGGAGTGCATGTCCACATCACATAAAATAGCAGCACCCACCCTACAAACACCCTGTGCAGCAAAGGGCTAGGGAGGTGGCTTCACAAATGGGCTTCCTCACTGCATCAAGGTCTTCTTTGCTGGGAAGCTGTCTGCTTTGGGGTCTCCTAGTGCCCACATCTCATCTGGCAGGAGCCAGCACAGCTCCGCCAACTTCAGTTACATGCTGAGCCAGGGTATTTTGAACAAGGCAAGGATCCAACCCTTCATCTGGAGGTGGTTTGCCTAGACAGCATCTGCTACCAAGGTGACATGCTCGCAGGAAGGTTGCTTGCTCCAACTCCTATATCTGTGCACTACAATTCTCCCACAAATATCATCAAAATTTAAATCTCCAGATGCAAACCCAGCCAGTATTGGCCAATGCCATTTTGAGTTTCACTCCAGCCTGCATCTGCCACAAGCTCCTGTACAATCCATTCACAAAGAGCAAGTTAATTAACATTAAATCACTCAGAGCTAGCTCGTTCCTGCCTATCAGTATCATCTAATCAGTGTCCTCAACTGAAAAGTAATCTCTGACTTGATCTTTCCTTGGCCACTGAGCAGTGCCTGAACAGAGGGGGCTTTGTTTTGAGTCACTAGAGACACGAAGGTCAGCTCCCAACCTTTTCCTGGCATTGCCCTTGCCTTGGAGAGCAAGGTAGAGCCTGTTTTCATGTCAGACCTTGTTCTTTTCTTCCTAGCTTTGACAAGAAGATATCATTTGTCTTAGGGTGTCGCTCCCCAGACATGGAGCACAATATGGCAAAGCAGCACCATGAAAACACCTCCCAGGGGGGACCAGTCCTGGACATAGCAAACCCACCACCCACCCAGGGACACCCAGAAACCCCCCTGGCCTGACAAGCCATCTGCCATGCAGCGACTCCATCACTTGCAGAAGATAAGGCCCAGCCAGCTTTGCTTTGGCAGGATCCATCCACACTCCAAAATTAGGCACAACAGAATATGAAATCCAGATGACAGGAGGATCCACATCTGCTACTCCATTGCACAATTGCAAGATGGACTAGTGTTCAGGTTGTGTCAAGCAGACAGACCAACTTAGAGGAGGACAGGTTTAAGTCCATGAATTCTATTCATTTTACTAGACAAATATCTGCCCCATTCCACAATACTGATCCTTCCCCAAAATTATATACTTTGTAAAAGAATTATATATATACACACACACACCTTGAGATACTGTTATTATAGCATGCAATTACATTTTTGCAAGATTTTAAAAGCAGGCAACCAGTCTGTATGACTGATTTTATGGGGGTTTTATTTTGAGTGAAGTAATTTGGTAAGTGTAAATTGATAGTCTAATGGAAAGCCAGACTGATGTAGGTGAACATTTTTCAAATAGGAGATAGCTGTAGGTAGGGAAGACAAACCTTTTAAAGATAAAAGATTAAAAAAATACCTTTAAGCATGATATTTTAAGAAGTATCCAAGTGAGGGGAATTTTTAAGGCAATTTTAACAACCATTCATGAAAACATCAGTTTTTCTATTGCAAGCCCAAGTGGTGTTAACCCAGACATTACCTACAGCTGGATCCTACAAATCAGACACTTGCTGGTTCCATGGGTCACAGCAGCTCCTACACACCACGTATACTCAACCTCCCACAGATCTGTCCCCTTTCCACAAGCAATGCAATCTCCAACTCCAGCCCACAATGACCATCAGACCCCTGCTCCAACAGCACCAGCCAGCATACCACACCTTGCCAGTTTTGGAGATGATACAAACTCTTTCCTTTCCAAGTCAATGGGACACTCCACAAAAGAAGAAAAGACCAGGCTTTTTTTTTTTTTTTTCCAGAGATTTTTTTTGTCTTTTTAATTTCATCTTGGTATGTGATTTCTGACAGTGCGTCAGTGTCTCCCGCTGGGTCAGCCATCTCCAGACCCCATTACATTCAGTGTCAGATCATACGGTGGCAATGAGCCAGTGTTTTTGAACCTCACAGTCACTTGCATGTCTTTATGGGTTGTTGCTTAACATCGTTTGTGAACAGCAGCACAAAAGGACACAACGTATGAAAAACAAGAGTGGGGATGAGGTGAGGGTCCGCTGAAGGCTGGACCCTAAGGAGAACTTTCCCCAGGTTCCCACAGGTCCTGCAGGGATGAACCCGAGCACTGGGTGGGAAATGCAGGGTGCTCCCTCCTTTCTCCTTTGCCTGAGGGGTGGCAATATGGGCTGTGGTCTTTTCCAGAGCCAGGACAGCAGCTCACACTAGTCTAGCACCCATGTTTGAGTGTACAGGATGGGGTTGCTGGCGGTGGCAGGACCGGCAGGGTCCTGCCAAGGGAAGGAGAGAGATGATGTAGGGAAGCATGGCTGAGCCCCAACGAGCAAGGATATCCACAGCTTCAGCAGTGTTGTCCACCCCACACTGACCCCCCGGACACATTCAGCAGTGGGGACAGGACCTGGCCACTGTGCTGTCCCCATCGATCTGCTGGCAGAGGAGCAGGTCCCTGGAGCCAGCCCTGCTTTGGGTTTCAACTGCATCTCAAAATTAGCGGGGCAACCTGAGAGCACCAAAAATAGCCAACCCCAAAACCCAAACCTGTCACCTGAAATGAACTGATGTTCCTTCCCTGCCACTGGGCTTTTGCAACCTAAACATAACATTTATAAAAAGTAAATTATTTCATCTTATAACTTAAGTGCATTGAGTATTTCCTTAAATATGGTTCACGCTGAAAATAAAGTTACTTTTGCTGTACAGTAAATTTCTGATAGACTTAGAAATAAACTTTGTCGATACAATCTGGCAGGTGTGGCTGAACAGGACGTCACCCGCAGCCACCCGGCTCTGCATACACACACGTGTCTGCCCACACACGCACTCACATACACACACGTGTCCTCAGGGACGATGTTAGGGATTTCTAGCTTTCTATATTTGCATGGGAACATCTATCTCAAAAGTCCCTGTGTTTAAACAGCGAGCGCTCAAGCTGGTCGAGGGAACAGAGAGGACACCCCGCAGCAAAATTTTCCCTATGTTTCCCCAAAGCATTGCCAGTTTTTCAAATTTCAAAGCCCGGTCGATGCTCCGGGATCTCTCCATGAGGATCAGCAGTTTGTTCTCTCCACTGCTTGGACCAAAGGAGGAGATATGGCACTGAAATGCTCCCTTAGGAAGGGTTTCCCCCATCCAGCTGCCTTTCCCCCCACTGAAATGAGCAATTTGGTTTGGTTTCCCATTTGAAATTTGAAAACCCATCAGCCAGCTGCAAAAACCACTCCTGTTCCTAATCCTAGGATCCTAAGAGAAACATGAAACTATGCAACCCATAACTTAACTCGCTCCTTGGGATTCCCAAGCTACAACATCTTGTTTGACAGCATCCCAGCAGTGTCGCCTCCCCCTCCCTCCCACTCCCGGGGGCTCTGCAGCCCCTCCCGAGGCAGCGCAGTGGCATCGGCTGCCCCGTGCCGGGGACAACGTGGTGCTCAGGAGGTGAAGTAGGAGTTCTGCATGGAGTAGAGGTGGTCAATGGGGTTCCCCACTCGCGCCTGGAGCGGCCCCGCGTCCGCCGTGGCCAGGAAGCAGTCACCAAGGTTGCTCAGTGAGGTATCATCGCTATCCAGGTCGTGGAAGAGAGGCTCAGCACCTTGGGAAGCAAGGAAGGAGTAGAAGGGCTTCAGAGCCTGCTTTCTTCTCCAGCACCTTGACAGTGCCCAGTACGCCCAGCTTTTGCAGAGTAAGGATTTTGGGGGGTGGGGACTGCTAGCTTCCCAGAAATTGCTGCATCACCCATGCATGCATCTCCCAAGCACCAAGTGATAGAACAACAAGAAATGGCCTCAAGTTGCACCAGGGGAGGTTTAGATTGGATATTAGGAACAATTTCTTCCTGGAAAGGGCTGTCGGGCATTGGAACAGGCTGCCCAGGGCAGTGGTGGAGTCACCATCCCTGGAAGGGCTGAACAAACATGGAGATGAGGTTCTTAGGAAGATGGTTTAGTGCTGGGGTTAAGTTAAGGTTGGACTCAATGATGCCGAGGGTCTCTTCCAAGCAAAGTGATTCTATGATTCTACACTCTTGCCACACAGTCCCCCCCACTCCAGCCCAGCATCTCTTTGAAGGAGGGAAGGTAAGAGGCAAACCCCACAGCCTTACCGTAGGGGTGCATGTGGTCTCCGGGCATCTGCGGGGGGGTCAGCCCTTGTCGGAAGGGGTCGGAACCATAGACGCTTTGCTCCATGCCCAGCAGCTGCTGGGGCGGGGGCAGAGGGGTGTAGGGGTTCAGCATCCCCTCCAGCCCGGCGCTGCCACTACCATTCGTCTGGCCTGGAAGACAAGAGCAAGCCATCAGGCTGCTGCTTTTTGGGTTGCCCAGCTCCCTTGGTAAACCCAGGAAATGGGGAGACCCTGAGAATGTGGAGGGCTGGGTGCGAGGGGGGTACCTGAGCTCAGGCGCTGCGTGTTTTGCTGATCCTGCTGCTGCTGCTGCTGCCTCCTGGCAAGCTTCTTCATCTGGCCGAGAAGAGGAAAAAAAATGGGGTGAAATCATCCCCTGGCTGGAGGGAGAGGAGCCCCAGCACTGGCTGCTGATGGGGGGTCACCCCTTGTACCCACCTTCGCTCGTTGGTTCTGGAACCAGACCTGCACCACGCGGACACTCAGCCCCGTCTCAGCTGCCAGCGTCTCTCGCACCTTGGAGAGAGGAATGACAGCGGTGTCTCAGCACCCTCGACTCTTTGGGGGAACTTTAGAAAGGGAGAGAGCAGCCAGGGCAAGTCCTTGCCCAGCATCTAGGACACCCCTGGGGGCTGGAGGTGGCTGAGTATGGGCCCTTCTCCGCATACCTTCCTGCAGGGCTTGGAGGAGACCTCAAACGATGCCTTGAATGCCCTCCGCTGCTGCGTGGTCAGGATGGTCCGGGGTCTCTTGGGCCGCTTGTGATCCTTCCCATCCTCTGTGACCTTCCCTGAGGCTTGGCCCAGTTTGCAGATGCTGTCCTCATCATCACTTTTTCCTAATGGGGGGAAAAAAGAAAGCAGGTCTTTTACAGACAACGGGCCGTGTGCATCACGTTCCAGCATGTCCAAAATAATATGGGGGACTTAAAACAAGCTGCTCTCCCCAACTTGGGGCTGTGGGGCCTTCAGGCAGGAGCTACTCTGGGAAAGCCAGCGGCGCTGCCCTGCCTCTTCCCAGTCCTCCCCGTTTACCGCATCACCACCCTGTCGATGACCTCGTTTGCGTGGGAGGGCTGTAATGCAGGTTTGACAGCACGGGTCCTTCCCTCTCACGAGCCGTAAATCACTTACAGTCTTTTTTCCAGAAAGCTCCTCCACCACCCATTTGGGAATTGATAATGGAGCTGAGGTGCTGGTTTGATGCAGACTCAGGTTGCAAGGGTGTCCTTGGCTCAAGTCCCACCCTGGGGCTGCAGCCTCTCCCGGAGATGGGGATGCACTGGGAGGTTGTGAACTTGGTCCAGAGTAATTAATGGCCAAAGCGGGTCAGGTCTACCCCATGGCAAGAGCTAATCATGGACCACACAAAGCAGAAAAGTACAAATCCCACAGCATCCCAGTTAAGAGAAGGAGAAAGACAGAAGCAGATCTCTGGGGTGAGGGGAGGCAATGTTTCCTGCGGAGGAGCAAGGATGCTCTCGGGTACCAGTTATCTCTTCCCTCCACGCTGCTGGGCTCTCTCCTGGACTCAGCAGCTGATATAGAGACCTTCCCTGTGGTGAGGGGTGGGACATGGAGAGATGTCCCCACTAGTGGTCCCCAAAACTGCCCGGAGCTGGGTGCTGGTGCCCAGGAGCCAGTGCCTTGCTGCTGCTGCTCACCTACAGCACATCCATGGCATGCCAATGGCAGCAATGACAAGAGGACAGACAAACTGCTGTTCTCTTGCATGTCCCAATGAGAGATGTAGTAATGCAGCAGGTCAGAGAGCTCCAGTGCTGGGGACCCCCCAAGTGTGGGTTTTCTGAAGGCTGATGGGACTTGAGTAGTGGCTGCTGCTACCTCCTTCTCAGCGCTGAGCTGCCTGCTTTCCTGAAATCTCATGGAGTTTAATTCTGATGGAAGGGTAGAGGTTTTTTACAAATACTGGGGGGAGGAATGTCAACCGATGGAGACATTTTGGTGTCTGAACCCCAACGCACCTTAAAAAGAAGTGAACGCCCAAATTCCCCCCAAGTCCAAGAGGGGAAGAGCCTGGCAGGAGGGAGCCACAGGCTCAAGGACTCTATCAAGTGATACTCAAAACCCACACCAAGGAGGAAAACCCACTCCCAGCAGTGCCCCTCAACCCTCCCCCACAACACCTGCTCCCCAAATCCCTCCCAGTGTCAAAGGGAAAGAAGGAAAAGTGAAGCTGGATTTGGCGGGGTATTACTTTTAATTAACTCTCCCTTTCAAGCCTTTTCCCACCGAGGAAGGGGGGGAGGAAAGAAATTAATGAGTGTCTGGGGCTGTCCCTGACGTCACCTGGGAAGGGGCCGGGACGATGGATATTGTGCAGCGTGCCCTCGGTCCGACCCGCCGAGCCTGCATCCCGCCGCCGGGGCCAGGACATTCCTCACTCCAGGAGGATTTAGGGAGAGGAGAAACGTTAGGACGCTTTTAATTGGAAAGTGGGGTCCTCTTTCAGAGGGGCTTGTTTACTTAGGCTGGGCAGGGGAGGCTCAGGGGAGGCAGTAATTGAAGCGAGGGTTTGGGAGATTACAGACAACATATGGCTGGCTTTTTATCTGCGCTTTCTCATAAAGTGGCCTTTGGTGCGCGGCGGCCGGGGGGGAGGGCGGGCAGGGGGCTTCAAAGCAGCGAGTGGGGGGACAGGGGAGAGGCTGGACATGCACATCACACACTGCTGGTGAAGGGCATCTGGGACCAGTGCTGGAGTGGGGACATCCTTCTGCATTCCCTGGTGGGGCGGGAGTTCCCCAGGGCGGGCTGTGGCAGGAGGGGGCAAAGCTGCACCACACAGAGCATCTGCATGGGATGATGGGATGTGCACCTGAGCATGTCCCTGCTTTGCCACCATCCCCGGAGCCACATGCCATCCTGAGATAAACTGGTGCTGGCCATCAAAACCAGGCAGGGACAGCACTGGGACTAAGCTATGGGGTCTACAGGGGGATGGGAAGGACTGAGACCCTCCAGCCAGGGTGTGTTGGGGGCTTCAAGCTAGTTTGCCAACCAGCCAAGCGGCTGTCATGGTCTTCTGACTCCTACACTGGCCCTTTGCATCCCTTGGGTCTCAGCTGGAGTTTCCACCGAAATAAATCTTTCCCCTGGAGGTTTTTGCTCATTGAAGCTCTTGCTTTGGCCGGAGCCCATGACAGTGGGGCTGGACCACGGGCCAATGAGTCGCTAGGGAGGAAAAGCTCCTCAACCTTTCCCAAACTGCCCTTTTCCCCCACTAGGAATAAACCCAAAACGTGGCCGATGCACTTATTTTCCTGCATGACATCTTCTCATTGGTTCCTATTTTAACTGAAAGAGTTTGCACATCCCATAAGGAAAAAGAAATAATAATTCTTAAATCAATTAAGAACTTTCCCAGGGCTAAGGCAAGAGCCAGCAATGCCATATCCCACTGCTTTCTTCCTCTCTTGCTCCTCCAGCGCTAGACCATCACTTGCTGGCTCCCTTCAGCCACCTCCTCCCATGGCCTCACTATTTTTTAAATATCATCACCATTTTTTAGGGGGAGGATCTGTTCTTTTGAGTGAGCAGGGCTGCGGAAGACAGAGTTCAGACAGAGCCAGCTGTAGGTAGTGCTGCAAAGCAGCCAGGCTCTTGCTGCAGAGCAGCACAATATTGAAGAGAAACATGGATTTGGGGCAATTTTTGCTCCATCCCCACCAAAACTATCCCTGGTCCCCTATACATCATCCTCTCTCTGCAGCATTCCCTGACGCTGCACGGGTTTGTCATGTTTGTGACCTGCCCCACTTCACACATCTTAACAGTCCCCTCTTAAACATGCTCATAATGCTCTTTTTTTAATTCAGAGCTTTGTTCTAGCAGGGAAAAGATAGGCTCGCCCCAGCTTGCTGGCAGCCCTTTCCAGAGCACAGCATTTTAAATCCTTCCCTATGCAAAGCAGGCGCATGGTGGGGGGCCGCACAGCCTTGCAAGGAGTGGGGCTCTGCAGGGACGACGATAACACAAGGATTTCTACTAGCGGATCATTTCCACCCCTCTGAGCCCTGCTCCTGGGTTTTCTTACTAAACTTCTCTTCCTGGGAAACATTCAGATTTGATTTGTATCGACTGTAGATACATGTGTTAATGCTGAGCTTTGAAAGTCTCTTTCAACCCAAACTATTCTATGATTCCTCCATTCCCCAGGGCAAAGAGGTGGGAGATGTCACATTTGGCCAGCATGGCTCTGCCCCTGCGCCCAGGGAGGCTGCACACCCCTTGGGATGGGGTCCTGGTGCCCTGCACCAGCCAGGAGGACAAACCCTTATAGAAACAAGCCTAACGAGATGGGATGGTCCCCAGAGCATTCTCCAGCCCTGTAGCCCTTCTACTGCCAAGGTCCCCACTAAGGTGGGAGAGATTCTGGCTGGAGCATGCAACAGTGTTCATAGAGCTTTTCCCTTCAGACCATGGGGCAGAGGTTTTAAGGCAGCAAACCCAAACTTTGCCTCTAGATCCCACTGTGCTTGCAGGGGCCTCGAAGTGGGACCAGCCAGGGAGACGCCGGGCGCAGGCGGCCCCTTACCAGAATCCGACAGAGCCGGGCTCACCAAGCTCAGCAGCTCCCGCTCCTTCTCGTAGTCGCCCTTACAGAGGAGCTGCCCTTCCTTCAGCACAAACTCGTCGCCCTTCTGCAGGCGCCGCTCGCAGACGCAGCAGCAGAAGCAGTGCAGGTGGTAGACGCTCTTCTGGGCGCGCATCACCAGCTCGCTGGGCGCGATGGCCTCCAGGCACCCGGCACACTTCACTGCAAAGAGCCTGGGGAGAAAGACGAGATCATAGGATCATTTGGGTTGGAAGAGACCCTCAAGATCATCGAGTCCAACTGTTAATCCAACACTGGCACTAAACTATGTCCCTAAGAACCTCATCTATGTGTCCGTTCAACCCCTCCAGGGATGGTGACTCTATCACTGCCCTGGGCAGCCTGTTCCAATGCTTGACAACCTTTTCCCTGAAGAAATTTTTGTACCTGCCTCCGGCTTGCACTGAGAGGTCAGGAGATGCTGGAGATGACAACAGGGCCTGTGAGCTCACCCATGCCTTTGACAAGCACCTGCAGAAAGGACCCATGGTGTCGGTCATCCACAAACCACCCTATCCCTCTGGTCTGGGTCAGCAGGGCACTGCAACAGCTGCATTCCTCATTGCCAAACACACCAGAAATGCCTAATATGTCATAAAAATGTCCATGGAAGCAAGCTTTGGGTTAAGCCCAGTGACAAACAGAATACCTGATGTGTCAAAAGGAAAAGAAAAAGCTCAGCTTGTTCCTTGATAGTGATGTGACAGTGTTTGAGGCAGCCCTAATTGTACAGTTCCCAGGTTTCAACAGACTAGCTTTATACTTAAAAGCCAATAATTATAATAATGACAGCAATAACACTTAGATTGAAACAGAGCTTTTTCTTCTCTGACTTTAAGTGTCCTTACTGAGAAGCTCAGTAGCATAATCGATGATTTCCAATTGGGGAAACTGAGGTGAGCAGGCCGAAGGTGGCAGCATCATTGTTGGCTTGAAAGGACTTGGAAGCACCTGGAGTTAAACCCTGGGCTGAATGTTTTACATGAATGAGATGTTTCCCCCAATACAGAGGTTTAAAGGTACCAAACCAGAACGTCCTCACCACCCCCAGATATTGGTGGTTTTGGCTTGGGCCCCATAAAGAGAAAATCGCTCTTTACCCAGCCTCGTCCTAAATATCTGTGGGAACTGGACATTATTATTCCCCTGTCTCAATTACTTTGTCCCAGGAAGAGAAGTCAGAAGTCAGCATGCATCCTGTAGAGGTTATCTCCGAGCATTGCCCGTGTCCCAGCCTGGGGATGCCCCAGGGAACTGCATGGGTAGCACTAAATCTATCCCTCCCCCTGGCCCGGATGGCTCCCACCTCCATGGTCCCTGTCCCATGGGACTTCCATCCCTGGAGGGGGACCTGTGGGGTTGGGCGCTGCAGGGCTGGAGAGGGGAACAGAAACCCCGCAGCCACCAGCCAGCTTTCAATCCTTCTTTTCTGTTTTTTTTTGGCTACCACGTAGGAAATGAAAAGTGCTGAGTCAGCCCCATTCCAACAAGGAGAGGAACAGATGTATGCAAAACCCTGGCGGCAAAGCCATCAGAAAAATAGGAAAAAAACTTTAAAAGTTTCTGTGATGAGCTTGATAGTCTGTAAAACAAGGAGACAAGGGGCAGAGCAAGGCATGCTTTGTGTCTTTGTGCCCCAAAGGGAGCTCCCAAGGCACCCGTAACACCACAGATTCTGCTGAACAAAAGCCCCAGCAGCAAAGGGATGTGTGTCTTTCTGCAGCCAACATGCAGCCTCTGCTCCCGTGAAATCCCAGTCAGGCTTCATTTCACCTCTGCATTTCACTGCTTTAGTCACCTGATAGCTGATAAACAAGATGGTCAGCTGTGCAAACCGCCGGTGGGGGACAGGCAGGCTCTGCCGCACAGGCAGCATCGGCAGCAGCTGCTGGCATCTCTGCCTGTCTCATCAGAGGCCAGCACACCTGGGCAAGGCAGCATGTCCCACCAGTGCCAGGAGGGCAGATATATGCAGGAGCAGAGGAACACAGAATCACAGAACAGTTCGGGTTGGAAAGGACCTTCGGTGCTCATCTAGTCTAACTCCCCTGCCATGAGCAAGGACATCTTCACCAGCTCAGGTTGCTCAGAGCCCCGTCCAGCCTGGCCTGGGATGTCTCCAGGGATGGTTCATCCACCACCTCTCTGGACAACCTGGGCCAGTGTTTCACCACCCTCAGTGTAAAAAATGTCTTCCTCATGTCCAGCCTGAATCTCCCCTCCTTTAGTTTAGAACCATCAACGCTTGTCCTGCTGCCTGTCTCTCCACAGAGACGGGCAGCGTCAGCCACAGAACATCACCTCCTGGTGCCTCATGCCGGGGTTGGTGAGCACCCAGTTCCAGAAGCAAACAGCTGCCTGCCAGATGTGCACACAGCTGGTGGAGTGCCAGGGCACACTGCCACCCACCAGCAGTGCCCGATGGCCTTTGTGGCTGGGTGTCAGGGGCTCAAGAGGTTGGAAAAGGGGCGTCCAAGGGTACCCCTTCATTAGTATCAGCTCCCTTCCACCTTGGGGTCCTCTCATGGACACTTCACACTGGTTTGTGGGCTATGCCTGCCAGGCTTTCCCAAAACGGCAATGGTGAGCATGGGCATGGGGTGCATTGCTCTTACCATGCCAGCCAAATCCTGGGTACGCCCAGCAAATTGTAGCATCCCACCAAGATGTAGGAAAGGGGTGTTATAAAGCTTTTATAAAACTATCATCGCTACAGAAAGTGGAAAACTAGCAAATAAAAGGTAGAAGTTAGGGAGTTCATAATTCCAGATAATGCTGTTAGTAGCTTTTACTTTTGTACATTCAACTTTAATTTCCCAGGTTTACATAAAACTGTCTCTAAGATGTTTGTATTTCCAGCATCCCTGTGACTGCCCTAGGAGGAGGGGGATGTATATTCCCTTGAAAGGATCCCTGTTGAAGGCTCATTTTTTTCTTGTTCCAGCTCTGAGAAATGCAGGCTTGTGTTAATATTTCTGTAGTCATTTCATCTTTAATTATGTCTCTTTTATGTCAAAGTGGAGGTGATTTGTATTCATCTGGTAATACATTTTCATCCTGTTCAAATGAAGTTTAAGCCTTACCTGTTGGGACTACTAACCGCTCTCAGTAATAAAATATTGATAAGCTTTTACTTTACTGCTATCTAATCTTCACAGAAAGTACCCAAAATCTCTATTTCCAGGGCACTGGTTAGAGACCCATAAACCTTTGCCAGTTAGGCACAGCCACATTGACCAAGCAATAATGTTCCTAAGCACAAAGCGTGTTGCTAAACAGGAAGGTGAGACATTTAGGTAAATGGCTGCCTAATATCAGATACTTAAAGCTGAACTTGGGTTGCTGAATAAGAGGCCTTATTTCCAACTGAGTTCCCAACAGCTCCTGCTGAGGAGTGCCAGACAGACCAGGCATCTTTCAACACCCAGTGCAGGACTCTCCCATCCCTGGGCAACGTGAGATGCAGAGAAATCCCATAAAACCTCTTCCACAGTATGAAACCATAAACAGCTCCTTCTAAACCTACAATAAATCGAGATCTTAGGCATGAGAAGGTCTCAGGCATAAAAACTGCGGCCTACCGCAGGTAGCAATGAGTGGAGAGAAAAGGGCATCACTGTTGTCCCAGATCCCCGCAGCCCTGGACCAGCCCTGGACACTACCGGCTCCTCTACAGGGACTGGGGAGGAAGAGCACACATGGATAAATCCCCACATACGACAACTCCCACATGGACAACCCCTGCATGGATAACTCACCAGAAACATCTCTGGTCAGCCTGAAATGGGGCTGAAGGAAAATCTTCCAGCACCCAATCTAGCAATTAATTTAACATTTTTGGCCTGAGCCAGACACACCAGCCTGGATCCAGAGATGTTTTTATCCACCTCTGGGATCTTCAGTTCTGTGCCCAGCTCCCTCTTGCTGCAAGCAGCCGGCTGCAGAGCAAATACCATCTTTTCACCCCTATCTCTCTCTTTGTGCCTCCGTGCAGCTACAACAGGGGCTTTGAGACCTCATTTCTCTACAGGAGGCTGCACAGAAGAGGAGGAGGATGGTTTCAACAGGTTTTAAAACACAAACAAATTACCAACCCCTAAATAGCAACAGGAGCGCCTTCATTTCTGCCATCCTAGGGATGTTGTAGGCTTTGGTTCTTAGTAGGTTTTTTTTCTCCTCCATAGCTTGAGGTTCAAAAGCTAAACGATGCCTGGCTGGTAATCTTTGTGTTTGTTTGCCTGTCACAGGGAGCTCAGTAAAAGCCTCAACAAAGCAGTGACAGTGAATATTTGCAAATAAAAACAAACCCACTCAATTTAGGAATAACTGGAACGAAAATACGGTAATGTAAACAATTTTTATCACAACACACAACCTTTTGTCTCTGATCTTAAAAATGTTCCTGTTCCTATATTGATTAATCTGAATTAAAATATGGTTTTTAGATTTAGGTTCTTTTTGAAATGTCAATCTGTAGTTTGGAAACGGAAAGGTGGTGGTGATGGGTTTCAAGAAAATCTTGAAACAAAATATTTTGCCATTTCCAAAAGTATAACATTTCTGCTGGAAGACCCTCAAGCGCGCTAGCTGACATTACAGACATCCACCCTTCCCTTGGGACACAGTCTGACTTTGCTGTACAATTCCTCTTCCTTGAGAAAACCACCCCACACCTCTGCTTTGAGGTTTCCCATCCAAGCAGCAGCACCAAAACCTCGAAATTTTGACATGTGGCTGCAGCCACCTCTGGGTTGGCACATCCCATCTCTGGGGCACCGACAGAGACGGGAGCAGCGCGGGCAGGCCCGTTTCCCATCGGAGCTGCCACCCCCTCTTTCTCCCTTCATTTTGAGGTGACAGGCTGAAAGGGGCCGTGATTGACAGGCGCTTCCCGGCTGCTGTCTGTCTGCGTGTGCCGCATACAAACGCGGCCCCTCACAGCCTCCCCGGGGAGGGTCAGGGATGCTGATATTAAATACTGATGGACAAATCTCAAACGCTGCGCGGCGGCTCGGTTTGGGCGGTGGGATGCTTTCCTCTCTGCTCGCGCCAGCCTGGCCCAGGGAGTGATGAGAGAGACAGGGGCAGCATCCGAAAAACCTCACAGGGTCCTGGCCAAGGGTGGGCACTGGTGGCACTGGTCGCTACAAAGCATTGCAGGCAGCTGCCCTGTTCCCTGCCAGGGGTGCCCATAGCAGACGCATCCACAGGGATCATAGAATCATTGTGGCTGCAAAAGACCTTTAAGATCATCAAGTCCAGCTGTTAGCCTAATGCTGTCAAGTCCACCTTAAAACCATGTCCCTAACACCTCGGTGCAGAGACCTGACCAACTCATTTCCTACTCTCACCATGGCCCAGAAGGAGCCTGAGGAGCCCCAAATCAACCCGCCAGAGGTGCAGGGAGCTCCAGCCCAGCCCTGCTCACAGCCATGCCCAACCAACAGCCTTCCAGAGAGCAAAGCTGTGGCCCCCCCAGCGCTGCGACCTTGGCATGGGGACAAACCGATGGCCACGCACGGTGTGAGGGGCGCGGGAGGAGGCTGGTGCCAGCAGTGAGCCGCAGTGCTCTGCGGGGAGCAAGGACGTCGGATTGAGTTGTCTTGGCACTGGGTCATCTTCTCACTCACCCGTCAGAAGGGGGGATGGCAGCACCGGCTCCTTCATGGGCTGGCCATGGAAACATGCCCGGTGCTGTCAACCCTGCACCCAGGGCTTGAGAACAAGCTGCTGTCCTGCTGCTGCTGGGCTCATCTCACCCTGTCCCCTCTCCAGCCCCTTAGGCTGTACTGGGGATGGGGAGTGCAATTCAGAGCACAAGCCAATACCAGCAGTCCCGGGGACCTCTGAGCCACCCCGGGTCTCCAGGCTCCCAGGCTGATGGAGGAAAGCACCCACTGCCACCCTCACCATCCCTCCCTGCACACCCCAAGCCCTCGGTGGGACAGAGGAGGGATGTTTTCCCTGGGGCTGCTCTCCTGACCCTTCCCCGGCTCCTGGCTCCCTCCCCCCCGAGGCGGACAAGTGTTCGCTTTACTGCCTGGCAACGGGGCCGGGGCTAAGCTTGCTAAAATATGAGTGTTTTTTGGCTGGAGTACCAGAAGGCTGCAGTCCTACAGAGAGAAAAAAATTGAGCACTCCATGCCATGGCTCCAGAAAGGGGGAGAATTAGGTTTCACACCGAGCAGGCTGGACCATGGCATTCTTTAGTTAATGCTTAACAAACGCCCAAACAAAAGCAGCCAACTTCGCTGCATGTTTGTAAAATGTATTCTCAGCAGATTCAGGTTTATTGGAGAATTCACTCACTTTGCAGCAAGTGGTGTTTTCCTTTTTTTTTTTTTTAATTTCCCTTCTCCTCCCTCCCCCCCAGCTCAAGCCCTTCTCATTCCTGTTGCCTGAATGCATCTTCTGACGCTTCGAGAGGACATGGCAACCAGGCTGAAGTGGGCTTATTTCATCCTAGGGGGCTGATGCGAGCTCGCCTCCATGGCCTCAGGGTGCGAGCTCTTCTCGGGGTTCAGCCAACCCACTGCTGGCAACCGGGGATGCGGAATCTGAAAAGCAGACCCTCAGACTTCTGAAAATCCACCCCTGGCTGTGTTCTCCAACAGGCCAGGGAAGGTGAGGAAGGGAGGTGAAGCCTGAGACTCCTGCTTTTCACCTTTCTTCACCCAACCTGGCTCTTTCAGAGTCTGAATCCAGTGGTCCCACCCCACCCAGCATCCCAATCTGCTGTGCACCCCAGCCCTGCGCAGCTCCCCGCCTCGGAGATCCCATCACAGTGGTGGAGGACAACAAGCACAGCTTGCTTTCACAGGCAGAGCCACCAAAGCCACCAGGGGGGACGGCCAGGGCATGGAGGAGGGGGACAGCTCCATCCAGGGACCCCAGAGGCTTTCAGGGGCTTAAAATGGGGAGTCCATGCATAGGCATCCTGCAGGAACACCCCTAAATGAGCTCCTGCCCTGATCCTTCCTGGCACCTAAGCAGGTCCCATGTCCCCTCCCAGCATCTGGTGCCGTGGCAGAGGACACCAGTGACAAGGGACAAGCTGGGGACGTGGTGGCAAAGAGGAAAGGGGGGCAGCGGAGGAGGAGGGGGTTGGCACTGAGCTATTCAACTTCCTTCTGCTACATGTGAACCACCCGAGCCTTCCCAGGAAAGGGCACCTTGGTCCCTGCCTCCTGGATGAGGTCCCAAAGCAGTCACTTAACACACCCCTAGACCCTCTGGAGACCAGCCGGGACATGCAGGGGCACTGCTAGAATAAAAAGGTTAAACAAACAGAGAAACAAAGCCTTCCCAGCAAACAGCCGCTGCCAAAACACGCCAGCAACCCGCAAGCCGTCTCTATGCCAAAATCAAAGGTCAAGCAAGTGCACAGTTTCTGAGGCTGCTTTAAGTTGCTCCATTTCTGACCAAGGACATACTAATAAGACTTTCACCAACAAGGTGCTCTATGAGCTGATGGCCCTAAGTCCCCTACAGGCCCTTTGAGAGTCTGATAAAAACCCTCAACTAACTTCAAGAACAGCCCAAAAGCAACTTCCTGGGCAAGGTGAGAAGACCAAAATGCTGATTTTTATCCCAGTTTCCCTAAACACTGCTTTTTTTTGCACGCCTTGCCTCCACTCCATAAGAGCATGTAGCATCCAGCAGAGACCTGACCCCATCACAGCACCCATACAGCACCCATCAAGAACCTGGTTTTGTAGGTGGGAGGGACACAGGTAGGAGGGGGAGAGGTGTAAACATCACAGTGTCCAAGTCCAAAAGCCATCCCAATGGATGCGACCTAAGGATCGATCCCATCCAGCCACAGCACATTAGTTCTGCATCCCAGCTGATGCATCTCCCACCAAGCCAAATTTCAAGCAGCGACCTCCTTCCCCCCACAGTGCCCTCAAGAAAACAAGGATAATTGAAAAACCACAATATCACTAGTCAAATTTAATATTGAGAGTGAGTGAGCGGGAGCCAGAGGTCAGAATTAATTACACCCCACCATATTTCAGCACGCTGCCGCGGCTCCGTGTCCTTTCCTTGGGGAGCAGCGCTTCCACAGAGAGGTCGACAGACATTATTAGAAAGGACTGATCTAAACGTACCCCCAGGAGCTTTTCAGCTTGTCTCTTCAGAGCCTTTGTTTGTACTGAGATTAATGGGGAGGCAAATGAAGGAAAAGCAAAGTCACCAGGAGTGAGAGGATGTGCCACTGTCGCCACCATCCCAATTTAGTCGGCTTTTTAAGCGGGAGATGGGAATAACAAGGAGAGAAGGAAATACTGTTCATGTCATTCATTTTGTGGATAAAACGTAATGATCTTGAAACTATTTTTTTTTTTCTTTCCAAGAAAGATAAATCCTGGCTAAAAAAATCCTGCGGGTTGGGTTTCCAGTCCCCTTGGGGATTTTACACACTCACTGGTTTTTCTACATGTTGTACCACTGTGGGACAAGGAGATATTTTCATTCTCTTCCAGCTTAAGGCACTCCTTCTTGCAAGTCGTTATATTTGCTTCTGAATTTTTGTAACCCTCCTGTGACGGAAAGTGAATACAGAAACAAAATAAAAATTAAAACCTTCCTATTTTCCATTCAAAATTTCAAAAGGAGTGTTACCAAAAGCAAAAGAAATAGAAAAAGAAAAAGGAACAAACATAACAAACATTCAGCAAGCAGAGAAATGTCCTGCTTTGGGGACAATCAGCACTTGACCAGTCCCAACCCTGAGGAACCCCATCCAGCTCCAAGCAGAGGAAGGGCTGGGGACCTCCAGTCCCTTGCAGCCCCAACTCACCCACGATGCCATAAATTTACCTCCACCTTGTACCAATAGGTTCAAAAAGGGATCAGGCAAATTCAGGGGATGGAGTCCACCCGCAGCCTGGTCCCACAGGTCTGACCTCACGCTCAGGAGCACCCAAATCCCTGACTGCCCAGGGCAGGACAAGCTCCCCTGGCTTTTGAGGGACTGTTCCAGAGCATCCCCATCGAGGGGGGCATGGGTGGATGCACATTAGGTCCAGCCGTGCTCCAGCGCTGGGGCTCCCAGCTGCTCTCAAGTCTCCTAGGCTACAATCATGGCTTGTCTTTTCCTTTATTAAACAGAAAACCCATGTTCCCCCAAGGGCTTTCCAAGCATCCAGGGATGGGGCATGTAAAATCCACGGGGCGTTCGTGCCAATGTGGCAAACTTTCATTAGGAGGCGACCAATATCCTGTCAAGCTGCCCGGCGCTCTGGCAGCTATAAAAATCGCTCGGCTGTATAAAAACTAAACAGTGTAAACTAAATCGGACATAGAGACCAGCTGCTTCAAACGGGCTCAGCAAACAGAGATGCGCGGGAGCACACTGTACGCTGCCGGTGGGGAGATACCAGCCTCCCGGCTGGGTTGTTTCTTGCCTTATCTTTTATTTCCATGTGCCCCAGCTCACCCTCGCATAAGGGTTTTGCTTAAATATCATCTGTATGTGCTGCCAAGTTGTTGGGATGGCTTGTTTGGGGTTTTTTTTTCTTTCTTTTCTTTTTTCTTTTCTTTTTTTCAACAGCATTTCCACAATGGGAAGCAGCTGTTGTGGTTAACTGGCTGCTCCTGAGCAAAAGCGGAGCTGCACATCGAGATATCTCAAAAGAGGCATCCTTCATTCATAGCTCCGTGCACTAGAGAGCACTATAACATGTGTTTCCATGAAGTTTTGTTAACTACTCAGCTAAACAAGCGCGCTGGAAATGCCAGAGGAATATGCTCTGGAATGAATGGAAATATTCATCTAAAAAGACATTAAATTTAAGCCATCTTTTTCCCCCCAAACTCTGCTGATCTCATGTTGCAGCTCTCTTCTAGCATGTGCTCTCAGGCTGAGGTTTTGGGAGAAATAAATGCAGGGGACACGTTCTGTAACCTCAGCGGCACCCGAGACAGGGCGGTGATAACAGATGATGGTGCATGGGGGATTCCTTGTGCCATGGGTGGCCTGGGGATGTGGCAGCAGGGGCAGTCCGGCGATGGGCAGCCGGACGGACAGCTCATCAACCGTGATCACGGCAAGAAACCTGCTCCCAAATGGCATCTCCTGCATGGAGATGCTTCTGCTGAGCTGCTCTGCCTTTTGTGGGTCGGAGCATCAGCTTCCCAGAGGTGCTGAGCATCCTAGAGGATCTCAGTCTCATAACAAACAGGGGTAAAAACTCAGGAAAACACAATTATCAGGTGTTTAAAATTCACTTCCTTCTTTAAAGCTTTTTCCTCTTCAGTACAAGGAAGTTTGGGAGAGAAGTTCATATTTTTAGCCAACGCTCTCTTGAAAATTCAGTATTACACCAACGCGAATCCAAACCTCTTTTTGACTTCTGTGTAGCAACTGCATTTCAAGGTGGTTTTGGTAGCCATGAACACCCCTCAGAAGGCTCTAACTGACACCAGCAAACGAGAAGCAGTCTCAGATCCTGATGTAAATTAGGGGGTCAGTATCTATTAAGGGGGAGGGGGATGCTCAGAAGGCTCCAGACTGGCCTAAAGGTGCCCAGCACCAGAGCTGGTTGAGAATTTTCCCATAAAATAATTTCCCTTCCTTCTACTTGCTCTATTTTACATGCACACACACATACACATACGTACATTTTATGTATCTTTTCTGAAAAATCCCTTTTTTCCACAGAGTTTTTTCAATTCAGATACGAGCCAAATGGGACCCTCTTTGGTTCAAGTCACTTGGGTACCAAAGGGCTGTGCCCAGGGATGCTGAGCAACGTCGAAAAAAGTGATCCTGGCACTCTGCTCCTGCTTGGTAAAAGCCCTGGCTGGACCCCATTTCACAATTCCCTACCCAAAAACATTTTTCTGAAGCTTTGTGATCTGAAAAAATCTCTTTGTGTCTTGTGTTCTGTTTTGTTTTCCTTAACCATTCTGATTTCCTTGCCAAGGTGCACTGGAATTTCCTTCCAGATGTGAACCATCGATGCTCTGCCCCACGCACCCCTCACACCCCACAGCACTCCGGTGTGCTCCTATCGCTGGGGCACCAGAGGAGGCTGTGCCGGGATGTGGGAACAACGAGCAAAGACTCCTACCAGCGAGGACAAGGATGCAGAGACAGCCCTGTCCCCTGCGCCACCACCAGGCTCATGCTGTGGTCACCATTGTAGGGATGTGGGGCTGGTGCCCAGCTTGCCAGGATACCTGAGACAGGTCCCAGCGCTGCTGAGGTACCAGGATGAGTTTTGACAGATGAGACGGTAAAAGCAAACACGCTTTCTCCAGGAAACAGGTTCCTGCCGCTCGTCTGCTCGGAGTTATCGCAGCGCTGGGGGCAGCAGCCCTTCCCTGCAGCCTCCGGGGGCCAGCAAGGCAGGATATTACTTTGTTGCTTATTCATTTTATTGCTTCTCCTTTCTAAATATTTGCTTGGCAGGAAAAGGATTCCCTTTACACAGTATCTGTTTTTACAGGTCAATTGAATTTCTGGTGCTCTCAATCCCTCCTTCCCTCCAATTGCATTTGCAAAACAAATATTGATTGTACCAATTAGCTGCGAACCCCTTGCAGAAGATGGCTCAACGCCCTGAGCCAGGGGAAGGATCTCCTGGTCCCAAAACATGTGTTGGTAGACAGAGCTGGTGGGCTGGGAGCCCACAGAGCAGCAACGTCAGGGCAAGGCTCTGCAACCCCCAGCAGGACCCCCTGGAAGACAACAGCAAAAATGTTTCTAATTCTTCCAGCTAGAAGGTAACACCTTTGAAGGGTATGGGTTTAAAACTGGGGTGTCCCCTTTCACCTGAGGCAAGTATAAAATACCGTTGTAGCAATCGTTCACTCTGGAACCTAATGATTTCAACAAATGGAAACAACAAACACAACAAACAGCAATAAGAAGTGTGACCAGGTAGGACGTAGATCCATTAACCACCCATCCCTAGCAGAAGACTCATTTTATTTGCTGAAACACTAAACACACCAGCTCACTCTGCAGCCAAGGGGTAAGGCACCCCCTTCCTGCTATGTGGGTGCTGGGGAGTCCCTTCTAGCCCTGCTCTGTTTTGCCTGGTGGGTGATAAGCAAGCAGCTTTGGGCAGCAGGGAATGGACATGATCCTCCCACCTGCCCCAAGAATATTTGCTCTCCTGAAAAAGATGCCTTTTTTTAAGACTAGATCCTGATGATAAAGGAGTTTTCCCCCAAACTGTCTTTCGGGTTTGCCTGTGCGGTGCTGGGATTCTCTGATCTGCCTCACCAAAAGCAATGAGCACGTCCAACCCAAGAACCACATCATGCTTTTTCACACTGATTTCATTGCTCTGAGTTTTATTTGTGGTTTCCTTGGGAGGTCTTGTCAAAATCCTCACTGCCACAGGGAGAAAGGAAAAATCAGTCAGCCTAAAAACTTGCTGGGTTTTCCTCTGACACAGTCTAAATAGTTTTTCAAAGAACAACTGAGATCACTGAATCACGTGGCAGTGCAAGTCACAGCAGGGATCCTTCACCCTGCACATGAACAGCCGCACCAGCCTTTGGCTGTCCCCAACAGCCTCGAGGATGGGGACAGTGATGGGTGGGACAGAGATGCCAGCTCCGGTGTCACCCCCGCTGTGACAAAGACCTGCAGCTCACAACCAGCTGGGTCACCACGGGCGAAGTGTTCAGAGCACACTGTTAAATGTGTCCTGCCCATGTCAAAAGTCACAGCCCAAGGTAAAGGCACAAGGGGGGTCATGGGGAGCTGCTGGATTAGCCACTGAGGTGGGAGTCCCCATTGCAGCCTGCCAGGACCGGGATGTGGACTTCCCTGCTGCAACAGTGCCAGAGAGATGGTGGGCTGGTCCTCCCAGAGAGGACGCCCAGTCTGCCGGGGACACCCAGCCTGGGAAAAGCCTCTTTATCCACCTCTCAACCTCATAATGATGCTGCAAATCCTGGAAAGCAGAGACAGTCCACAGTACTCTCACTATCCCCTGCAGCCTAGGGAAGGCAGATTGCCCAGCACAGCACAGGAGTGGCCCAGCATCTGGGAGAAATGCTTTTTCCCCAAAAATGTGGGATATTTTTTTCCTCTGCTTTTCTCTGAATCACAACTGTGAGAATTCAGATTCCCCTAGCAGCTTTGGGGTAAAATAAGATAAGAAAACAGAGTGGTCACCCTTCCATAGCCAGACCCAGGACACAGGGTCTGGTACCCATGGGGGTTTCAGGTCCTCCCCACAAGCCGAGCTAAAGCCAGGACAGAGATGACGATATATAAGGTGTCGACATATAAGCTGTCAATATATAAGCCAGTCCCACCGATGACAGCATGCACACATTCTGTGTCCCGAAGTGGAGGGCGGGAAACAGATGCCTGGTCAGAGAAAGGAGGGACCGGCCATGAGCCACTCGCACTCGTCTGCAGCTTGGACAAGTCCAAGGCTGTTTGGCTCCGTGTCTTGGGCTCGGGCCCATCTCTCCAGTTTAAAGCAGTTGAACTGAGCCCAAACTTCTCATTAAGTCAGCCTGCCTGAAGGTGGTTCCACCACCAGGACGTTTCATCCCAACATGAAACTGATGTTCCTCTTTGCAGATACAGGGGAATTGGGATGAGTGAGTGGAAGCAGCCCCATGGCCAGGGCAGTGCTGCCAGCTCCTGGTGTTTCACCCAAAATGGGTGACAGCAGGTGCTGGAGACCCCATACACACAGCCTGGGATTGGGTGAGAATCCCAGTTTTCACTATTTCCCTATTACCTCCTCCCGTTTTAAACTGATTGCCCTGGACTGCATCAGGAACAGGAGCTCTAAGGCTGGCAAGTCCCACAAGCCCAGATATAAGCAGGCAAAGTCAAAGTGTTTATCCTCAATTCATGTCAAATGACATGATGGGAAAACCAAGGTCAGGAGCATTGATTTATTTTGCCAGGCTGTCTCTTGGACGTGCAGGGAAGAGACAGCCTGAATCCCCCTCCCTCGCATCAAGCAACACGTGCATCCACTCCCTCCCAGTGACACCCTTAAGAAGACGTCACCGTGCCACCTCCCAGCCTTGCTGAACCCTCTAAAGGTCAGCACCAAAGGCATGTCCACCACATATGGTTATTAGTTCTCTGTGGGTCCATCCATTCCTTCACTACAGCTGGATGAGCAATTCACAGCGCATAAATTTATCTCGCAGATCTCAGCCCACGTGCTGTTTGCTAACAGTCTGTAGAGAGGCTATATTTTATCCCTTTGGGTTTCTTGGCCAGCATTCAAGCTCCTGACCCTGATTTATTCGCAATCGGTCAAGAGCCACATTTCATCTCCATAGGCCACGTCTGCACAAAGCTATTCTAAGCACGTGGCTTGACGTCCCGCGGTAGCGCCGGGGCACCTCACCGTAAACCGGTCCCGGTTCTTCACGGCATCTCCAAGAGGTATCCAGGGGGAGGCTGTGTTCAAAAATAGGCTCTGCGGGGGCAAACTTTGCCTGATGAGAGCATCATGGCCAGAACAAACCACACCTCTTCTGCGCACGAAGGCAATGAGAGCTCCAGATGCCGGCCAAGGCTGGCTCACCGCCTGTCCTCATCCCATCTCACCATCTCTTTGCCCACCTCTCTGCCTATTTATAGCCATGGAAGACCTTTGCACAATGCCCAAGCAGCCAGAGGGTTGAGTGTATAGGCGGGATGGCAAATGCCGCTCTTTAGCTTTCCAAAGTAGTTTTCCTACTGCCGCCCAAGGCGGCTGCCACAGAGAGCCCAGCACGCACCCTGCCTTTGAGACAAGACCTTGGGACCAGCCAGAAAATGCCTCCCAGAGCTATACCCATTGCCAAGCTGGCTCTGGGGTTTTCATAAACCACCCTATGCTGCACCTCAGTAAGTCTTTACTAGGGGACCAATCACCCTCATGCAGACATGAGCATCCCTCTGTGAAGATGTTACCCCTGGAGACATCCCAGGCCAGGCTGGACGGGGTTCTGAGCAACCTGATCTGGGTGAAGATGTCCCTGCTCATGGGAAGGGTGGCACTGGGGGAGCTGGGAAGGTCCCTTCCAACCCAAACTGTTCTATGATTCTATTCTAAGACAAACCAGATAAAACAACCAAGATGGTGGGAGAGGTATAGAGTAATCTGCAGAATTCAGAGAGAAGGAGTGATGTGAAGGATCAGGGTTAGTATCAGCCCTATCTGACATCTTCATTGACAATTGCAATTAGGGACTAATTAGCATGTTAATAACATTAGCAGGAGATAATAAACCGGAAAGGATGGAACAGAACAAAATAATCTGAAGCAGACCCTGGAGAGATTAAAAAAAAAGAAGAAAAGAAAAAAAAGGAAATTCAGCTTGGAAAAACACAGCTTCTAGGGGGAAAACACCTGGAACAGATGCTGCAGCAGGAAAGAGGAAAGCAGGAGTAGAGATTGGAAAGCGGCCGGGTGCAGGAGCAGCATGTCAGGCAGACGAAGGCAGCCAGGCCACCAGTTCCCCTGCAAACCAGGCTGTGGGTCTCATCTATCAGCAATGCAACACCCTGCATCAATCAGGACAAAGTGCTGGATGCCCTTGCCCTCCAGTCACGCTGAAACCCCCCCATGCCACCTCCATCACATGAGCCCCTGGACCACTTGGTGAAAGCTGCACCGTCACTGTCTTATGGGACATGGGACAAGGAGTGGACCCTGAGGTTGGGAGACCTTGGCAGTCACAGTTCTGCTATCATTGCTAGTCTACACTTAATAATAAAATGGATAGGACTGTTTTCTTGTAAAAAAATCCTATAATAACTCAAATGACCAAAATGGGGTGACCTGAGTGGTTTTTACAGGGATCCTGCACCTCCTGGTGCAAACAGGTGGCTGCAAAACCAGGTGGGGTGTGAGCACTCATGGAGGGAGGATGGTGGGGTAGCAGGTGCTCTGACACTGCTCTGGGAGCCCCAGGGGAGACAGATGAAATGGCATGGAACAACCCTTCAGCAGCAATCAGCAATCCTAATCTCACAATTGCAATGACAAGAGGGACTTTGCCCAACCCCATGATGTACAGAGTGAACAGGAGAGCTTGGAAGGGCTCATCTGATCTCCACAGCTCAGCTTCACCAGCGGCTCTTTCTGCCAAATGAAAAACAGCAGCCGTCAGGACTGCAAGGAAAGGGCTGGGCTCATTAAAACACCCTTCATCCTGAGACACAACTGCTCCTTAGCCTCTGTGCTGGAGCCTGACACCCCCAAACTCTAGTGCTCCCCAGCTGGGCATCCTTGGGAGTCACTGTCTTCTCTCCCAATGCCTAAAAAATCAGGTGGACCAAGCAGGACCTGACTCATTACCACTTGTCCCCACAACCTGAGGACAAGAACAATCACATCAGCCACTTCATGTTGTCTGACCCAAACAGCTGGTGTCACCCCTGATGTCTGAGTGCTCCAGCCCTTCCCTGGACCATTTGGATGGTTTAAAAGTGCAAACAATTTAAGGAAAATCTGGATTTTTAACCCACCAGGACCAGTGCTACAGAGTGCAGGAGCTCTGGAGGCCCTGGGCTGTGCAGCTGCCCAGCATTGAGAAGGGGCAGGAGTTTTATCACCCAAAGGGGGATTAAAGCGGTTCCTGATGCTCAAGTATCTGGAGGCAGACAGGGAGGAGGGGAGATGCTTCCCGTGATTTGTGAGCTGTTCTTGGGCTGTCCTTGCTGCCAGGTCTTGGGCAATTTGATGACTTTTTGTTGCAAACTGGAAGAACAGGAGACATATGTGAAGGAGGAAACTCGCATTCCTCTCGCCTAAGAAATCCCTTCTCACTTTCCCCCAAATCGCACATACACCCAACCTCAGGCTCTCCAGGCTGGCTTGGACACCAGCTCCCCTCCCACACCCAGATGACCTACTCATCCAGAAATGGCCAAGACCCGTGGCTGGGGCGTTATCCTCCCCTCCTTTCCTTCCCTGCCCTTGTCCTGCCTGCACAGGCAGCCAGGGCAGGCAGAAGAACTCTTCACCCTCCGGAGAGGTGAAAAACACCAGACAAAAACAACCTTTCCCAGCAGCATCAGTGCGAATGGGACCACAAGTCTCCAAAACTCTACCCAGCTGTGAGTACCTCCACATCTCCTCTTTCAGAGACATCCTGGTGGCTTGTAAACATTAATTTTATTTTTCTCTGCCCTGATTTCCCAGAAGAAATGTCTACATCAGGTCTCCCTGTCTCTGGGACTAGTGGTCCCCAGAGCCAAGCAGGGATGTGTGCCACTGGGCAGGGCTGGTGGACACAGTGATGGACATACCAGGCCACCATGCCTTGATTTCTACAGCATCTCCCTTCCCTCAGGTGCTTCCTCTGTCCCTGGAAGTCCTCTGCATGTTGCAGAGGTGGGAAAGGACTCTCACAAAGCTGAAACACAGCAATAATGTCACTTCAGGCCACCACGCTGTGTATTCACAGGCAGAAAGCCAAATCCTGACTGAGAGCCTGAGTCTGCTGTGAAAGCCTGTGGGGAAGGTATGCATCAGAAGGAAAACCATCTGAGTACCAACAGAGTCCAAATCAAAGCAACAGAGAGACCTTGGTTAGAGAACCAACTGCTGAGAGATCGTCCCTGCTTACTTCCACAGCACGTTACCACTGAAGCCTAATGATGTCACCCGTCAATCTGCTGAGCACCTTCTGAGCTGATACCTCCCAGAGCAGTTAAGGCAAAGAGTGACCTGTGTGTCACCTGCATGGGAAGGTGCTTCCAAGCTGCCTCCTGGGAGAGAAAAAGCAAGGGATTCATTTCATTGCAGTGGAAAACAGCCTCTCCATCCTTGTAGCCATCACAAGGTACTTCCTACCTCTACCTACCTATCACCAGAAAGCATGTGTAAAGCTGAATAAAACTCACCTCCAAAACAAAAGCCTGTCCCCAAGGATCGGCCATGCCACTGTGGGGAGTTTCTGACTGGTGAAAAGGTGACACAGAGACCTCACACAAAAACTGCGGGAAGAAATCCGGCAGCACTGGGTTAAGCAAGACCCTGAAATCTGCGCTCGCCTGTGCAATCTCGGCTTTGCAAGGGCTTTGCAGGTCCATTAAACAAAGCAAGACAGAAAATTGGACGCCAGTGCCTGCTCCATGGAACGAGAGCCGCCCTGCTCCAAGCCCATCTCGCTGAGGCCTCTTGAGTTTCTTTTCAACCCTTTCTAAGGGAGAATGAAGACAAACAGCCAAGCTCAGACCCAGATCAAACACAACCTCACATGTGCTCAAGGGGAACAACCAGCCCTGGAGCAGTAGGAACAAAGCACAGCCCTCACGTGGATCTTTCCACCCCTATTTTCACATCCAGCTGGATTTAGGGCTTCTCGGTTGGGGTGGGACCCTTCTGGGTAAGAAGAGAAAAAGCTCCAGGGTGGATCCTGCTGTTTCCGATTCCAGGAAGGCCAGAGCCCCTTTGAACTCTGTCCTGCTGGAGAGAGGGAAATCTGGAGATGCAAAAACACACACCCCAATGCTAATTTAGGCTTACGCCAGCCCTGTTGTCAAGCACTGTCATTCTGAAAACATCACTGACCCATGCCTGTGCTAGGCAGCCCCACAACAGACAGACAAGCCGGACATGATCTGTTATACCAACTTTAACAGGCAGCCGAACATCAACCACTAGATTTGATCTTTTAAGCACCAGCGCCTTGCCCCAGGCAGCCAGCAAGACGATTGTTAGGGCTGGAGGCAGCCTGACCACTGTCTGCTTTCCCTGCAAGCGCTGCCCCATGAAAGGATGCACAATCCCCACCATGGTACCCCTCATTGCATAGATATTGGATTTGGGAAACAGTTTTTTTGCCGCAGGCAAACTTCCCTCCCACCCTCCGCTTTCAAATGAGAATGGTTTAATGCTGTTCACCAGCACCAGGCACCAACTCCAAATGTCTGCAGAAAAAAGCCCAACATATGCCACAGATAGTACAAGCAGGTCTGTCACCAAAAGCCATCGGCATCCCTATAGCTCACCCTACTCCATCCCTCCAGTGTGGGGGAAGCCTGAGAAAGAGCAAACCAGTGGAGGTAGCAAGCAAATGAAAAGCTTTTCTGGAGGGGAGAGGCAGCAAACAGCCCCATGTGCCAGCATCTCACTGTGAAATAGCTCAGCTGCCCTGTCCACAAGCTGGGGAATTGGTGAGGAGGGGTGCGGGCCCCCCAAGAAACCTGCAAACAGCTTTAGCTCATGGCAGGACTGAAGAGATGGGCACACTAGGGCAGGTTGTTAAAGCAAGATAGGACACCACCTCCCTTGCTACAGTGGCTCAAAGGTCTCCTGAAGCAGTTCCCTGAGCTGGGGTGAGCTCAGCAGAGGCACAGGACCACCTGCGTCACCCACTCCAAAGCTGCGAGCTGCCCTGGTGCTGCTGTGATAGGTGCTGGACACAATGGGCATCCCTGACCCAGCACAAACAGCCCCATCCTGGGCTGCTCCTCCAGGAACTGCTGCGGCTTTACAATGCATATTCGGTTGTAACAGGACTCCGTTTTTTTCCCTTAATGTTGCTCGTTATTGCGGTGTGTAAAAACAACCCTTTGATAATCTCATTTTCCAGGTTGTAAAATCACTGGGATAAGGACGTGCGGGGGCTTCACCTCACCACGCTGTTTCTAATGATCTCAAGATCCTCAATGGAGAATCGTGCCTGGTTTCTGCAAACTATTATCTAATCTAATTCCCTCCATCCCATTACTTAAGGATTTACAACACATAACCTCCCCCGAAATGGTTTCTGGTAAATTCTTTGAAAGCTCTTCTGGTCCTCACATCATCATCAGGGTCAGGCATGCATTAATGGCAAAGCATTTATGCACCAGGTAACTTGTTCCCTGGGAAGCAAGTTTGTTTATGCTTTTTAAATTCAGGAAGCAATTAATAGTTGCTGCAAAAACAGTGTGCTTCTCTTGGGTGAGGGCCATAAAGCCCTGACTCGCCTTAGGGAATTCAGATGCCTTCATCTCAGCAGACACCTTCCATGAGCATGGTGTTTGCAAGGTAAATCCTAATGCTGAATAACAGATTCTATGTGATCTTCATACACTCGCTAACCCAGAGATCTGAGACTCTGGTTTCCCAAGCCAGGTAGAGGTGACTGGTTCAGGGAACAGCACTGCCAACAAACACAAGACCTGAGCATCTTCCAGCTTTCCCCTAGAGTCAGACAGCTAGAAGTTCTCTCTACTGAAAGGTAGTGGAGAACTTCACTGAATCCCCTGACTCTGGGACCTGGAGCTTTAAAAATCAAAAAGCCACAGATAATACTGTGGATGAAGCCAGGCTCCTAGCAGAATCTAGAGATCTGATAAGGCATCCTGTAGAATGGTCTGGTCCCTGGAGCTCAGCATCCTCTGCTCACACTGAAAACCTTGGTCCCTGGAGCTCAGCATCCTCTGCTCACACTGAACAACTGCAGCACCTGGAAAGCAGAGGCAGAAGGTGCCACCCCATGGTGCCTCCTCCTTCCCAACTAGCACAGAAATCATCCAGAAGAGGGACAATCCACTCACTGCCTCCCACTAAAAAACAATGGCCGGCTGCAGAGCTTCCCAGGTTTTAGGAGACAAGCTCCCTTTCCATGCTGGCCCCCTCTCAGCCATCAGAGAGCAATTATTTCCAGGCTTACCCCTCTGCGCTAGACTGCAACCAGCTGCAGACAGGCCCGTGCACATCCTCTTCCTAATCCTTCACGCACAATCCCTAGACAGTCCCTGGCTTTTATTATTTTCTGGCAGGAGAAACCCCTGTGTGCAGGCTGCAGCCTGAGCATCTCTCAGCACATCCCAACTTGGGTCCAAATTATAAATTAAATGTTCATGTAACAAGAGAGCTGGCAAGGACCAATTGTCCATTAATATTTTAAACCCCCGTTAATTCTTATTTAACGACCTGTCTGAAAAGTCTCTTGTAATTGCTTGACATAGTGATGTGACTAAAACTTTATTTATTGATAAAGGTTGTGGGAGATTCATCTCGTGGGGATGGCCGTGATTTCCAGTGAGGAAGCCAAGAGACAGGGCGGGCAGCGGCATCACTACCGTGGTTGTCCCTCAAGACAAGGACTCCTCACCTCTGCCAGCAAACCCATTCCTGCACAGCAGTTCTCTTCAGGAACACAAGACAAAGTTCTTACCCTTATGTATTTTAATAATACTCGTAAGTATTTTTAGGCACTGAGAATGAGGAAATATTGTCTGTGTGTATGCTGGAAGCTCCTGTCCTTAGAAGGTGCTGTAAAACTCTCAGGGGATGGATCTGCACCTGATGCAGGGGCTCTGGGCAAAGGACAGCAGTCTCCAGATGTGAGAATAAGTGTGTCAGCAGCACAAACCCCCACAGGGATGCAGGACAGACACGGGCAGGGTTTGCATTCCAGAGCCATGCTGATCCCAGGAGCCCACCCCACAAGGGGATATCCCAAAAATCTGAGGCTGCAGCCTCACTGGCCGAGAACAAAACCTCCTCCATCTCCAAGCCCGAGCTTCTGAGGCTTTACCCCAGGAAGGAGCAGAGCCCGGCAAGGTGGCTCAGAGGCAGCCAAGGCTGCAGCCAGGAGCTGCCCCTCCGGCTTCGAGATCACCATTGACCTTGAAATGCAGGGCAGGCGGCTGCCATTGCCAGCATCATATGATCTGTTACAAAACACGACGGGCTCTACTTAGAGGTTACACGTCGCAGGACAAATTTAACACCCGAGAGTGTTCCCGATCCCACTGGAAGAATTCCTGGCAGGGGCTCAGTAATCGCCCACTACTGTAAGTGGCCAAGTGCCATGGCATCGGTTTGGCTCCAGACACATGAGGACCTCATTCCTCATTTCTGATGGGAGAGACACTTGGGCTGATGGTTGACAGCATGCAAGATGATGAATTCCCCAGCAGCAGGTGGGCCTTGAAGCAGAGAGTAAAGGGAATCTTGTAAAGATGCTGTCCACAAAAGCCTTCACTTGTTTGAGAAAAGTATGTAAGGACCATAATTACAAAGTTGCATCGAAGGCAGCCTGACATGCAGGTCCACAAAAAGGTCCCTGGGGAGAACGATGCTCTGGTGGACATCGAAGAACAGATGGAATGGAAGCATCCACAAAGGATGTGCAGTCAACAAGAGGCCAATACTCAGGGAGTTCCCTGCCCAGCCATGAGAAAGAAAGACTCAACACCAGGAGAAATTGTCCCTGCTGCTGTCCTACCAGCTGTGCGCCAGCTCTTCCAGAGCCACGCTGGCTATTTCGGGAGGCGGAGCGGGCAAATGCTGCTCGAAGCAGGGCCTGGGAAAGGCGCAGGGCAGGCAGGGTGGGAGAGCCTCTCCCAGCAGCGGAGCTGGTCCCAGCTCAGCAGCAAGCCAGACCCTGACACTCCCTCCTCTTCCCCTCCTTCCCTTTCCTCTCCACCGGTCCCAGCCCTGTGTTCTTGAGTGGCAAGAGTCAGCTCTGCCGATGCTGCCGAGGGGCCCTGAGCCAGCTCTGGCCATAACCTCGGGACAAAAACATCAGCTCTGAAAAACAGCAACGGGAAAAACACACAAGCCGACGTGTGTGTGCACAGGAGGACCCCTGTAATCAGGAGAGCTCCGATGCAAGCAACAAGATTTGCAGTAACGGGCAATTTGGGGCACCTGCTTTGAGCCTTGAGGGAAGAGGGATGTTGGGCTTGTTTTGAGCAGGCTCATGGAAAGCCAGATAGATGGTGCTTGCTCCCAGCCTCTGGGAACACAAACCCTGCTGCTTCCAGTCCAGTTTGCCCTCCAGCCTACACCAAGAGCCCAATGCTGTTCCAGCCGTGATGCTTATAGGAGGAAGGGAATGTCGCTGTGACAGGCAGGTAGGGATGCTCAGAGTGGAACCACACTGGGTCGGGCTGCAAATACCCTCAGCACCTCTGCTAAGAAAAGAGCAGGTTGGGGATGTCAAAGTGGAGGTGATGGAGCTGGGTCAGATCAGTGACAAGACGACAGAAAAACGTCGTCAGGCCAGCAGTTATTTTTATCTGCAAGGACCAACACTTAATACTCTCCTATCTCCCACAAAATGTCACTTGAGCGCCGGCAGAAAGCTTACACCACTCGCAGACAAGGGCTGAAACCTGAGCATGTAATCCCGGCTCCAGTCAAAAGTTTTAGTGGGATTCGCAGCGTCTGGACAGGGGAAGATGAGGAAAAAAAACCCTTTCCCCTGAGAAACAATGGCTGGGGCACAGAGAAGACAGGACAGGCAGGTCCCCTCTGGGACCGTGTCACCTGCAACATCTGCAGAGCACAAGGGATCTTGCAAGCCCTGGGGCTATTGCACTGTCTCCCCACAACCTCAGTCAGACTTTGGCTACCTTAAGATGGTCTTCAGAAGAGGTGGGAATGGGGAAAGTGAGGTGTTCACCACCCTGCTCGCTAAACACCACAGCCCCCCGGGAGACAAAGAGCTAAGAGGAGCAGGGTGGGTTGGGCAGAACCCATGGGGGGTTTGCAGACACCCCATTGAGATATCACTGCCACTCCTCTTGGTAATTCCTCCCCGCTCCCCATCTCCATGGAGTAGTTGTAATTACTTCAAACATCATTTCCCCACCATCCCCACTCTCCATTCCCACCCCCTTCCCTCTCATCACGCAGCCCAGACCCAGACATGCCCGAGGCGTGCGGAACAGAGGCTTCCCTCACTTAATAAAGGCGAAGGCAGAGCGATGCCGTTATTAACAGCAGCCTGCCCCCCCCGCCCCCAACTCCTTGCCAATGGTGGGAATATTGCACCGATAATCCCGCGGGAAGGCCCCGGCACTGCCTTGACAGTGGATGCAATAACATGGCCCCTTTTATATTGCAGAGTGTAAAAGCCAGCAGGTTCTTCCCCCAGGTCCCCCCTTACATCGCAAAAAGCGTTTAGCATCAGGGATGGATGGATTGACAGATGGAGAGAAAGCCCCTCCCCATCAGGCGTAGGATAGTTCAGATTTAGAACCACAGGCTCTTCCCAGCAAGAGGCGAAAAAGAGCCCTAGGCTGGGACTGAGCCACGGTAAAACACACTGTGACAAGGAGATGTCCTGTGTGCTCAGAAAATTCAGGTACCTTGTTAAGGATTTGCACAGAAACTTACAGGAGGTGAATTTTGCTAGGGATAAAAGGCAGGAGTTCACAGGAGCTGCCCCTCATCCAACCCCAGGGGAGGTTTTCACTTCATGCTGCCTTTTTTAAAATTAAAAAGACCAACCAAAGTGGTCGGGATGGAGCAGCAGGCAATGAGAGGACCCAGCGGAGCACGGGGCTGGGCAAGGCAGGGTGCTGACAAAAGGGGAAGGGTGATAGTTTCCCAGTAGGATGCAAAGCACCTCGATGCAAGCACATAATGGATGTTGATGGTTAAAATCAGCTCCACTAGACCCAGAAATCCTCTCTTACAGCAAGGCACAGGGTAAAAACCTCAGGGAATATACCGCAGAGGCAAAACCCGCATTCCTGAGATGGTCGAGAAATGATCGCATATATCTCCCTCCATCTCCCATTTCTGAGATCCATTTCTGAAGCATCGTCAGCCAAGAAACTTCAGTTGACTGGATGCGGTTAAAGCAAACTCACACACGCAAAGAGTCTTATAGCTGAAACTTGAATGGTCTCCACAAACGTCTTGCATATTTTCGAGGACGCTGAGGAAATACACATTTTTCCCCCCATTTTGCAGACTTAAAAAAAGCACCCCAAGGGAAAAAGTCATTTAGAACTACTTAGGAAACACAAAGCATAAAAAGCCTGTAATTATTTCTCTGCCAAGGGCTTGTCAAGTTTGAAAATCCCAGCTCTTGAACCGCTAATCCTTATGGAAAAAAAAAATGCAACTTCGGCAAGATGCGTTGTCAGTTGACTTTCACTACGCTTTTCCAGCATGAATGCACTAACGGGGAAGACTTAGACCTTCCACCCACAACACACACGATGTGCTTCCCTGGCTGACCAAGGAGACCTGCAAAGCATCACTCTGAGCAGCAGCTGCTCTGCAGGCATCAGGCTGGGGCAGGGGAAGGACCAACACTAGTGTCTGGAGGCAGAAGTGCCTGAAACAGGCAAAAATAAATCAGTTTGGGGTGGGGGGATACTTTAAAAAACAAAGATTCAGAGAGTTTCTGAGATTTTTGTTATGCAGTTGAAAATAGGATAAATACATTATTGGCAGGGAAACTGCACTTTCTCCAGAGGGTGGGGATGTGCCACCCCAGCAGAGCAGCGTGGATTTGGGTTTGCTGGTTTAGCAGCCAAACTCAATACTTCACATCACCCTGCCTGGATAAGGATGAGTGGCATCAGTGCTTCTGAACTTGCTTGGCCATTGAGAAATGGTCCTGTGAAGGTAATTGTGTCCTCGTAAGTACCCCAGCATCAAAGCATTGACCACATTCCTTCCATCTTCACTACAGCCATAAGGAGCTGTAGTTTTGCTACGAGGAGAAAGATGAAGCACCAGGAGCAGGTAGGACCTCAGTGGGCTCAACCAGAGGTTGCTCCCACTACAAACCCTTACCATCAAACCCAAAATAGCACCTGGCTCATTGCTCAGCTGGCCAAAAAAAAGGCGCAAAGGTGAATTTGGCACTGCAGAAAAAACTCCTGTAAAGACCCTGCCAAGGGCACAGACACTTTGGCTCTTGCTAGGAGCCAGTCAGAGACATCCAGCATGGGCACGCCAGCCATGTCCCCAGCCTGGATAGTGTCTGGTGGGTGCAGTGACAAGTGTCTTACACCAGGCAGAGCAGGTAAGCCAAGGAAACCCGCATCACTTGGACCTACTTCCACCACGCAGGGCCCTTCACCCATCTCAGACCTCCTCTCCCATTACTTTCTTCTAAACCATCTCCATTACAGCACCTCCTACCAAAGTGGGTTTTAATGTCCTCAAGGTAATGTGTGCAGGAAGGCTCTCCTCCTTTCTGGTTAACCCTCCTTCCTAAGGCCAGAGCTGGAACAAGCTCAGACTCAAAAGCCCAATACTTTAAGCTTCATTAAACTTTTAAGCCAGTCCATTGAGGTTGCTCTTTCAGCCTGTCATAATTACAGACACAGAAGGAAGGAGCAACATTCACCTGAGCAGGCATCAAGAAGATTCAAACACTTAATGGCTTTCCTAACCAAGCTCCCATGGCCACATCACTGTTTAAAAGGATCTGTTCAATACCACTGCAGCACTCTACCCGGCAGCAGAGACGCTGAGATATTCAGTATTTCAGTAATTCAGTATTCCAATTCCCCATTGCCCTCCCATCTGGCCACCTATTTGGCACAAGTGGGACTCAAGACACACGAGCCTGAGCCATCCCACCACACCAAAGACTGCAGGTGCCCAAACCAAGAGGATGGTTGGGTTCACAGACATGGCTCAGGTGACCAAGGTGCTCTCAGCTCTCCCTACAGCCAAGACCTGGAGTTCAGCATCTCCATCGGGCAATTCAGACCTTGGCTTGGCCAAACCACATGTTCCAGAGGAGCCTCTTCCTCCCCTTCAACCCTTGCAGGAGCCTATTGAGAGTGGCCTGCAAGCAGAGAGGAGACTGTCCCCCATCCTCAACACCCAGCTGGGGTCCTGCACACCCAACACACACGCAGCACAAGTGCTGTTTCCTCCCCATCTGTTGCTTGGATTATCCTCTCTAAGACCAGAAATGGAAAAGATGCCCCAGCAGCGTGTTGTAGGGCAGCCCCACTCCAGGCCTGACACAGAATTCATTGCACAAGAATTCTGGTGTTGTGCCTTGACAAATGTTCACCTCCACTATTGGCACCCATGAATTTATTCATCTGATGGCATCAAAACCACCCCTGTGGAGGTAATTGCAAACATATGCCATTTCCCACGTTGTTGTTCCCTCCTCCTGTTTATATATGTTACTACAGAAGTCAGCAACGTTCTGCAGCTAAGACGCTGTTTTCTAGGAATAAAGATTTAATAGAGCCAGCAAATGCTCGGCAGAAATTTTGACAATGAAAGCATCCCTATGTTTTTAAAATAGTGGGGGTTGTAGGGAAAAAATAGCAACTCTGAGACTTTCAAATAATAAAGACAAAAAACCCCAACACACAAAAAGAAACAAACAAAAAAAAAAAGAAAGAAAAAACCCACAAAAACAAACAAACAAACAAGCACAAACCCCACAACCAACTGCTGCAGCTGAGAACTGCCTTCAGGTCCCTTAACCTATTTCTCTCCCTTATCCAATTTTTTCCTGCCAAATGCTTCCCTGAGCTTTCAATAGCAAAGAGAGAACTCCCACCTCCCTCTTCTAGCTTATCCACCTTGGGCGATGCTACACGGTGAAAAATCAATTTGGAATGTGGCCTCGCTGGCCCCAGGCGGGGAAGAAGGAGCCCTTGGTACACAGAGGCTTCAGGTTCATCCCAGCAGCTCTGCAGAACAAAACCAGCAGAGAGGATGCAGGTCCCAAAGAGACGTATCGCTTCCAAATGGTCCCAAACAAATCTCTTCTCCAGGAAGCGCCGTTGCCTCTTGTTGTGCTTTTAGTACTCCACTTTGGTCCTTTGCTGGGCAGGGGACCTTGCCCAGAGGGATTTCGGAGGCTCGCCGCCCCACCGTGCTGGTGGTTATCATTCCAGAGGAACAGACGTACTGGAGAGGGAGATTTTGCACGGTGGCGGCGAGGGCGGAGGACAATGGGCTGCGGAGTGATGGTGGCGTGAAAAGGGATTTGTTCCGCTGTCAAGGACAGAAAGCTCTCCCCAAGAGCAGCGTTCGGAAATTAAGGCCACAAGGGGAAGGAGAGGGGTAGGGAGAGGCGAGAGACAATATATGGACGACAGCGACAGGGAGACAGCTGGGAAGGATCAACGCCGAGCCCTGATGGGCTCGCAAAGCACGAGGAAGCCTCCTCCAGCGTGTTCTGCCCTTCGAGGCATTTGCCCTGAGGGCAAGGAGGATGCCTCCATGCAGGGAGAACCTTTCATCTGCAACGGCGGAGACCCAGTGACCCAGGGGAGGCATTGCTGCCCGCTGGGATCTGCTGGAACACAGAGGAGAGTAGTTCTACCAATTCATGCCTTTTTCTATCGATCCATGCCTTAATCCTGCTGATTCGTGCCTGGGAGAAGCTGGTAGCTCCGCAACACAAGCGCTTGTTCACCTTTGGTAGCGCAAGGCGGAAAATACAAAGGTAGGCACAACATAAAAATTAGGCAAATCTGGACAGAGGCTAAGAATTCACACCCTGCATTAAAATTTGCCTAGCAAGATGCTAAAAGCACTTATGATGATGAACGAAGCCTTTTTTTCAGAGAGATTCCTATTTCCAGCTACACTTCATGAGCAAAGGGGCCAAGTCTCAGCTTTTTCATGGCCCATCACACCCGGACCAGGCACCAATGCAGGAGACCTGAACCCAAAAAAAGGATCACACTCATGGGCATGGGAAATGCTCTACTGAAAACAGGTAGGTGCATGCAAGCACACAGTGCAATATGAGAAAATAAATAGTTTGTATTCAATGCAATGTGATTTCACCCCTATATTGAGAAACACACATGCCACCCTCCTGAAAAAAAAATCAAACTTTTGTGGGAGAAAACACCATTTTCAGATAGCCAGCCCACAAAATGTGAAGCAACTACAGGATCCTCGACAAGCTGAAGAAATTGGTCTTTCATTAATACGGTCCCAGCAAAACAGATAAGCAAGAAGACAGAGTCATCTGATAGAAAACCCCCCAAATAAACAGAGATGGGTGTCACCAACCCAACGCCGTGTCCCTGCTGGCTGGGCAGCCCCAGCACAGTCCTGCTCAGCAGCCACCCTGCCCCACGCCTTTTGCAAAAGCTTCAGGATCTGGCTGTCTGTAAATATTTGGGGTGGGAAGTCAGGGATTACAGAACCCCTCTCCTGGGCAACCAAGGTTTGATGAACTTTAAAAGAAAAAAAAAGGCAAACTTCAAACAGAGCTCCCGTGACATGCCTGCCGGTTTCACAGAGACGCGTAGGACAACCCGGGTGCATCCATTGCCCCAGGAGAAGATGCCTGGGGACCAGCTGGCTTCCTTCTGCCCAGGCAGGATTCCTTCCAGGTTAAAAGCAATGAGGGACAAAACAGAAGTAACTGTGGCTGTAGGCTTCCACACACATCTGTGCGGTGTTTGCCATATCAGGGAGAGCTGTTAGTCCCCCCCACCTCTCCCTTCTTATAAATTCACAGAAATTAAAATTTCTCATAAAAACAATTTTACAAAAAAAATAAATTATTTTGGGTCAACACCAGTATTTCACCTGAATAAAATCTAAATATTTTCTCCCTGCTTTAAAGCCACTCTTACACCCATTACAGAGGAGATGCTTTATTAAATAGCAGGCTGCTATTAAATATCTTTATTAAATAGCAGACTGCTGCACAATCTTCCCACCCAGGCCCCCTATCCCCACACTGGTGCCAGTGTCCCCACCCCACATTTGCATCTGCAGAGGGCATGAGCCAGAGACAAAACAGAGCACAAAGGGAAGAAAAATGTCTGAGATATGGGGTGTATTGAGTACTGCTCCTTGCTTGCACACCACGGGGTTCTCCAGAATTGGGGAACCATGAATCCAGGCCCAAACCTGACTCAAACCATTAGGTTTTCCCCCTCTATAACCAGACGCAGGAATTGTACCCCAGCAAGCAGAAGAGGAGACCAACCCTCACCCCCAAAGTCCACTTCTCCCCCAACAAGGCAGAGCGTGCTCTGGGGTGGTTTAGACTCGGCCAGAAAGCTCCCTAAGGAAGCACCAAGGGAAAAAAAAAGAAAAGAAAATAAAATTGTGGGCTCTCTTAAATCCACGGCTTGGAAAATCCCTCCCTGCGCCTGCGAGCAGGTGAAGAACCGGCGAGGCGAGGGCTGGCGAGCCGGGGCAGGAGGGGACCCCAGCTGTCTCTCCAGCTGGTGGAGACAAAATTCTCATCAAACCGAAACAAACCCCCCTTTCTTTCCCCAAGCCGATTTCTTTTCAGCACCTTCATCACAATTGCAAAGAACCGAAGTGGTTCCCCCGCCTCCAAGCATCCCGTTTGGGCTGAGCCTGGAGTGCTGTGCCACAGGGGGAGAAATAAAGAAAAATAGGGAGGAAAAAAAAATAACATAGTGGGTCTGAAACGAGACGGCAGAAACCACGGAGGGTCCCAAGGATGCTCAGGTCCCAGTTCTGCCGGTGCCAACCCACAGCCCCCAAAGTCCCATCGACAATGAGCAGGAGAAAAGGTGACCCCAGAGCCACCCCTGTCCCCACCACAGAGGGACAGGTGACAAGTATATTCAGCTGCCTCGCCCCCAAGCTGCCAAACGTCGCTCCCTTCCAGGCCTTTCAATGAAACATTAATTGTAAGACACAAATCTAATTAAGGGCAGAGGGAAGGGGCAAGATGCCAAATGTCTTCTCCACTCCTTTTGGAAAGTGGGAACCCTACAAGCGGGAGGATGGGGGTAGCAGAGACAGGGGTAAAAGGTATTTTGCTTGCCTGGCATTTCCAGCATGGATCCCATTCACGACCTCCATAGTGCCCCTCTCATCCCCACATCCTACTGCTTTCCTGCTTTCTCCCCCCGCCAGCACAAGGTGACTTAATAACAAAAAACAAAGGACCAGTGCCTTGGCCCAGCCTAGAGGTACCCACCACTGCATCCCTGGTGGGGATGAGGCCAGATTTGGCTGCCCCCGAGCCACACTCATACCAGCCTGCAAAGAATCAACGTACTTCCTCCAGGAGTTGCGTGAAAAGACAGCAAAGACAGAGAGGGGTTTGCTAGAGGAGACAAGGTGCTGGGTGGGGATGGGAAGCAGGCAAGAAGGATGGGAAGCACTAGAAGAAAAAGTTGAGGGATGGGGAAGAGTAGATGGGAAAGGACTGGCAAGAGGGACATCATGACACAGAGCTGTTGTGTGCAAACCGGCCTGACTGCCCCCAGTCCCTGGTCAGCTGGAGAAGCCCAAGTTACCACCATCCTCTCCATAGCATCCCATACAATAAGGGAAAAGGACATGTTGCACTGGAGCTGGGCTGACCCATGGATCTCTGGAGGGACCATTCTCTCCCATCACCCACAAGAGGAGCAAAAGGTCCCGTTTCTCCAGGCTGGAGAAGGCAAAGGACTGTGTATTGTCAGCACAATCCCCCAGACCACAGGGAGTCTCCAGCCTGTGGGACCAGGCTGCCCTAAAGAGTTCAACATCAGCATCACCTTATTCATTCAATCCGTTTGGGATTATCCTCCTTCACAACCCTTCCGGGTTGGGTAAGCAGCGCCACGGTTTGCAGCTAATTGTGCAATTACATTCATCACCCACATTAAGCAAGATAAACAACCACCATGCTTCAAACCGCTGCCCTTCCCTCCTCTACGGCAGCAGCTGTCAGACAAGGCTCTGGCGGGTGAGAGGAGGCTGCGCTGCCCCGAACAGGCTCTGATGGACCACGCTGCTGGGGATCCAGGCTTGTCCCCCATATGAAGGTAAATGGGTGCAACTTTAAAACCCAACACCAATGAGTTTCTTCATACATGTTTTCTTTCGTGCGCATTCAGAGCTTAGGAGGATATTTTTTTTTCCCCTTCACTGCTGGATGTGCCTCCTCATTTTAATTCACAGAGGAGGAGGTGGAGGCACCCACGCAACCCCATGACTCCGGGAGCAGGGGATTTTGGAGCGCCCGCCAAGCAGGGGGGAGCTTTGCAATGACGGCGCAGAAGCTGGCAACAGCACAGAGCCGTCAAGCCGTGTGAAGACAGGGCGAGCATCACACAACTGCCTCCCTCGGCCAGGGAGCCCGGCACGGCGGCAATGGCTTGGGGGCCGCGGCCGCCCCTCCGCTGCCGGCGTCCACATGCCAGCCCTGCTCCGAGATGTGCTGGCCATCTGCTCCCGCCAGCCGGGGCTGGGGCCGGGGCTGTGCGCCGAGGCTGGGGACGTGCCAAGCCGTCCCGCCGTCGCCACGCTCCCCAGCTGCGCCCCCCGTCACGACCACACCGCTGTCAGCGCTCCTGGCCCCCCGAACCAGCCAGTGGGGTTTCTGCACAGCACCAGCATCGCCCACAGCGGAGATTCGGGATGGAGGTGTTCCCATAGCTCTAGGCCCTCCCTACAGCTCTAGTTCTGCTTGTCCCATGCAAGCCCACTATGAAACACCTCTGGGCAAGTGGGGCTTAGCCGTTCCCATCCTCATGTGGATTTTGAGTCCCCAGGGCAGCTCCTTTCACCGACCTCACTCTTCCCATGACTTGCAACACCTTCCCCATTTACAGTCAGGTTTGACATTGCAGCCTCCCAAAATCTGCCACCAGGAAAGCCCATTCCCCTGGTCAGTAACGCAGGGGCCCCACAGCCGGGGCACATCCCCATGGCCGCTCTGCAGTCAGGGAGCCGGCCAGGACGAAGCCTGAACCTTGTCATAGTTGAGACTTATCAGGTTTGGACAAGAGCCGGGGGCTGCCGTGGGATTCAGGATGTTCCGTAACGAACGTCCTCTGCCCCAAATAGACGCTGTCCCAGGGGCGCAGGCTCGAGCGGTCTCTCCCTAGGATCTCTCCCCACCAACGCTGGGGAAACTGGTTCAAGAGCGACCCCCAGCACCCCAAGTCCCCAGCCAGCATCATGGTCCAAACTGCCCACAGCTCCTGAGCCATGGCACTGGGCACCCCAGAGCGATGCCGAGACCTGGCCTGGCATCCCCGGTCTTTAATCCACCCCTCTCCAGGTCCTCTCCCCAGGTCTTCCTCTTTATGAAAGACCAATAAATGTAAAACATCTGTTTTAATAAATGATTCCTCAATTTCTAGAGTCCAACAAGTCAGATGTTCGCTTAAAACTGTCCGTAACACTTTCCACGGGTGTATTTATAACTACATACATAACTCTGCCATCTCACGCTCTGCCGTTAACCCTCTGCAGCCACGTTACAAACGGAGCTCAAACAGAGAGCGAAGATACGTGTCAGAAAATACCGCACCTACTCATTTCTGGAAAAACATTCCAACAGTCACCGTCTGGAAAATAAATCCTTTCTTTTGATTAAAAAAAATAAAATACACTCACACAAAGAAACCACCGCACCATGACATTGTCAGATAGGATCCCGACCGCTTCCCCAGCACCAGCATTTCCCACACAGACATCCCAGCACAGCGAGCGCTGCTGCTCCGTGTCGGCGGAGAGGCCCCCGGAGCCTGGCTCCGCTGGTGCCACCGCCGGTGCCGCAGGGACCATCGGTCGCTTCACGCCATCGCACTGCAAATCAAGGAGTGTCAGTCACTCATGATAATTAACCAGCTCCCGGCTTGAGATAATTAGCTCAGTCTAAAAGCAGCAGCTCTTTCCCTGCGTGTTTTGCACTGAAAGCCCCGTTATCAGCATCGGCACCACGCTCCTGCACCCAGGACTGGGAAAACGGCTCAGCCCAAAGACAAGATGGACAGTTTGGCTAAGAAAGAGATTTTTTTGTTAAATGCAGAGTCAAATGTAAAGGTCAGCAGAGACCAAAGGGAACAGCTCTTTGGGACTCTGCTCTGCGTCCTTGCTGTCCACAGGTAAGGAGTCGCAGCGTCAGCACTGCGGAGAGCCCCACGGGGGGGATTGAGGGAGCAAGAATACCGACCTACAGACCCATGCAAAAAATAATAAAATAAAATAATAAAATAAATAAAATAAAATAAAATAAAATAATAAAATAAAATAAAATTCAAGGGGACAACAACATGCGAGAAGCAGCAGGCGGGTGCAGGAGGGGAAGAGGCCGGCAGCAGTTCATGGTTAAAACCATCTAACCTTGGGGAAAGCGCCTGCCACAGGACACTGCCCCCCGGTTCAAGCAGAAGTTACCAACCCAAATGCAGATGAGAAATAACCGGGATGAACGGTGCCACCGCCAGATCCCAGGAAATATTTGTGACTTTCGTTTTTTTTTGCAATTATCATTTTCCATCCTGACAGTGAGATGCACACAGCAAGAAGCCAGCTGCGGCACCGATTTCTTTCACGGCCAAGGGACATAGGAGGAGGGTTTCAGGTTGGAGTCGGCTCCAAGCACTCAGAAGCTGTAGTCGAACATTCAGAGAGTAAAACCCAGGCACGCTGCAAGCTGGAAAGGCATTTCTGCGGTAATATTTACCCCAATATACCCTTAATGCTCCAAACAGAGGCACCAATAAAGTGGAAAGCGTGAATTAAATTGTGTCAGAAAAATATGAAAACCGGTAGCCAAATTTCTACAGGCAAACAAACAGCGCACCCAATCTCAACAAATTTTTGCCTAAAAAAAAAAGGTCTTAACACAGTTCTGTCGGCTCTCGCAGCAGCTAACTCTTCCGCTCTTTCGTAAATATTTGAAAACAAGGTCACGCGCACAAATTCTGCTTTCAATTTGCCTTGTATCCATAGTGATTAAACTCAGACCCACAATACAGGACTTAAAGGAAAAAACTTTAAAAAGGCCTGGAGCAGGGCTAGCCCCCGGCACGCTTGCCGATCCGCCAAAGGCCAGGGACGAGCCCATCGGCAATGACTGTTTTCTCATAAAACAGCGACGTGGGAATTAAATTGTGGGGCTCCCGCAGACGTGCTATTGCTATAGTGAGGGATCCAGCCCTCCATCTACACCCTCCGCAATAAACACCCAGCCTGGAGACAACACAAATTTAACGACTCAGAAACTCAGACAGGGAGTGGAGTCCGGCAAGGACGGCAAGAGCGGGATAAGCAGGAAAAAATGAAAGCGGCTTCAGGAAAGACTCAACAGCAATCTACCCATCACCAATGGAAAGATTTTTTTCTCTAAAAAGAAGAAAAATAATTTTCTCATTATCTTTTGCCCATAAGCCCCACAATTGCAAAAGGGGAAGTATTGGGGCTGGAAGCTTTTACCACCTACATCCAATTTCCTGCTCCATCACAGCCCCAGACATAGGCAAAGCCTCCGGTGTGCCATAGCAAATGCTCCGAATTCAGCGGGGCCTTTCCTGGTCCCTGCCAAGTGCCTCAGTTTCCCCATCTGACCATGGGGAGCAACAGCATTTACGTGCCTGCGGGGATATTAGGAAAACAGCCCCATCCAGGACTGGGCCAGGGAGGAAAAAACATTTCTCCTGCAGACACTTCGTAGGAAAATAAAGCTAGAAGAGACAGGAAAAAACTTTGCACTGTTCCTCCGCAGACACAGGCTTACTGAGGGGGTCTCACAGGCTCCTGACTAAAGGTTCCTAAATTCCGAAGGCACAAACCAAGCGCAACGAAACACCTCAAAAAAAGTGAGAACCAGGGGTGCAAGGAGGCTGCGGGGCAGAAGCCCAGCTGGCCACACAGCACCGTAAGGCTGTCACCTCTTGGGACACGCGGGACAGGGGGAGCGGGGAGCTGCCGGGGGACACCAAGCCCCTTGCACTTTTGGCAGGGCTTTGTAAGCAGTGGGAGCAGAGCGGGGCGAGGGGGACACTTACTTCTCGTAGTCCAGTTTGCAGTAGAGCTTCTTGTCGCGATAGAAGCAGGTGGTCTGCAGGGGCTCCTTGCAGGACGTGCACTGGACGCACTGCTCGTGCCACAGGCTGTCGTTCAGGCGCAGCAGGAACCGGTCCGAAATGACTCGCTGGCACCCTTCACACACCGACTTCGGGGTCGCGGCTCTGCCTGCGGGAATGACCCAGGGCAGGGGTGGGTGAGGGAGAGGTGGATGGGGAGATGGACCGGGCACAGGATGGATGGGGGATCCCACAGTTTTTGCTTCCCCCACGCAGGCTGGTGGATCGGGGGAGGGCGGGGGGTGTGCGAGGTGCTGCTCCGGGATCCGCTGGGGACCTGTGCCTTAGGGGAGCTCCGGGGGGCAAACAACGCCCTCAATTTCGTTCGCTTTTAGAAAGACAGCAGCAGAGCCGCAGCTCAGAGAAATGGCGATTGTATGAAACGGAGATTAAAACGAAGAAAAATAAAACAAAATAAAATATTTATTGTTCGATACGAAGGAAAGGCCCTCGTTGCACTGGCGGACTGTGGGAGCACACACGATTTAATGCAATAGCGGAACGAAACGGGAGCGGGAAGGCGGTCGCCGGGGGCACTCCCCGGGCGAAGGGAGAGGCGCAGCCCCAGGCAAGAACGAGCCAGGGGAAGAGCTGCCCCCGGGTCCCCTCGGACTCCCTTGTGCCCATCACTCGGGGCCCGCCCGGCCGTGTCCCACCCAGGGGGTCCCCGGGAGGGCAAGCGCTGTGCCCCGACTTACCCAGCAGGGAGGAGAAAGGAGCCGCAGGGTCCAGGGCGCTCTGCAAACTCTCCTCCATCTTCAGCCCGTCCAGCATGGTGGGGAGCCCAGCCGTACGCAGGGGCCACACCGCCCGCCTGCCAACACAGCCCGAACACGCCGCGCTCAGCCCCGGCCACCGGCCCCGCCATCCCCGGCCGGGGCTTCCCCGCCCCGGCTGCCCGCCCGCTCCCGAGGCGCCCCGCTCCCCTCCTCCCTCCCTGTCGGCGAGCGGGTGAAACACCTCCGGACCCCCCACTCCGGCTTCGCAGCCGCTGCCCCGGGCGGGCTCTCAGCGTCCCACCAGCCCCCGGGCCCCCCGGGGCAGCGGGACGGGAGGATGCGGGGCTGCCGTCGGCGGGGCTCGGCCGCTTACCTGGGGCGGCTCCAGTGGTACCTTCCTGCGGGAAAACGGCGGGAGAGGTGTCGGCAGCCACCGCTCCAGGAGGGTCCTCCGGCGGCTCCTGCTTCCCTGGGCTGGCCTCCCTCGGCCTCCCCGCCGCCGGAGCTGCCCGGGGTGGGGTACGAGCCGCGGCGCCCTGGACGGCTCCGAAGCGGAGCGCACCAACCTGCGGGGAAGCGCCCGTCCGACTGCTGCCAAGGCACATTTCCTGGAGCTGATACCTCCCTGCCCGACCCCCACCCCCTGCCCTCCCCTCTCCACCCCACTCGAAATAAGTTTCCTCCCCGCTCTCCTGCCTGGCTGCAGGCACCGGCCCCGCCACGCCTCGAGGGGCCGGCGGTCTTGCCCAGCTCCGGGGGGCACGGCCGGGCAGCCCCAGCTCCGCTCCCGAGCTTTTTTTCTTCTTTTCTTAAAAAACAAGCCAAAAAGAAGAGGGGAAAAAAAAGAGGTGGAGAGCGGTGACCCGCCACCGCGGCCCTCCCGGTAGCGAAACCGGCTGGAAATCAGCTCCCCCTTCCAGGGAAAGCCCAGGCCGGGAGGTTTTGGGGAAAGCCGGTCCCCGGGGTGGAATGTGCTCCCCCGCGCTGCGCATCGCTCCGGGCCCATGGCTCCTGCCTCTCCGGAGTATTGAAGGAAAATGAGTGCTGGGAGAGGAAGGGGAAAAAGAAAAAAAGCCGAAAGCGGGAGGGCTCGTCTCCGGTGATCGCTGGCGCCGAGCAGGGCCCGGTCCGCTACGGGAGCCGGTACCGCGGAGCCGCAGGAGGAGGCGGCCCCGGTGGAAGCGCCGCTTCGGCTCCGCCAAACCGCATCGGTTTCGGGGAGGGGAAACCCGCGGAGGAAAGATCCCGCCCGGCTGGGGAAGCTGAAACTTGGAGCCTTCCCGCAGCCCCGGCGATTTCCCGTCCCGCCCGGCTCTCCCCTTCTCTCCTGCCCGGAGGGCGTGGGGGGATGTCGCTATTTTTCGGCGAGTTCCACGGGCCCCGCAGGTCCGGAGCCACCCGCAGCGGGGCCGCGGCCGCGTACCTGCCGCTGTGGGAGCAGCCTGGGCAGCAGGGCCCCGGCTTCTCCCGGCACGGGGGAGAACTGGATTCCCCCTCTCCAGCTGGTGTGGGAAGAAACGGCTGCAGAACTGCGAGGGACCCACTACAGGCTGTTGGAGGATGAAAGGTTTTTAGGGGCCTCACCTCCTGTGCTCACCAGTGACCTTGGCACCAGGAGCACTCCCAGCCTCTCCGTGGGGCATCCTCGTCACCAAGTGTTCTCCACGCACAGATGACGTGGGTGATGCAGGGACCAAGGTCATGCCCTTTGGGAAGCTCGTAGGAAGGACAGAGGCCACAGGTTAGCATGGGTGGATCAGCACCCTGCCAAAATCACATAGAAGCGGGAAATGGGGTCCACTGTATCCCAGCGTAACTACACTGGGAGCTCCGGCACAAAAGCATTGGTTAGTGTGAAACAGCTCTGATCCCTCACATCCAGGAAGGCTGAGCTGCAGCAGGGAAGCGCAGGGCTCTGATGACTCTGTTTTTGTCTCTCCTGAAGGACTCCGAGCAGCTCCAGACAAGTTTCTGGGCAGACAGATCTCTCAGAGCCACATTGCCAAGATACCAGCCCAGCAAGGATGGCAGCATGACCAGGGGCTCCAGGCACTGCATGCTGCCCTTCCTCCTTGTGCAAACCAGCACTGCCGTCCTATCCCATCCCATCTGCAGAGCTGTGCAGGGTGATAGATTTTCCTTACATAGCCAGGTTCAGCTCTGTGGAGTGAGAACACCATCCTTCAGCACTACAAAAACTGTGTCCCTGGACAGGGCACGTTGCTTATATGCTCAGGTTGCCCACCCAATTTGGTCTGATGCAGGAACAGCTGGAAGGGAAGTCATTCCCCCTAGATGTTGTCACCCAGTGGTGTTTCCCCTTCTCCTCCTCTCCAGGAGGGTGCTGGAAACTGCCTTACCTCACAGCTTTCATGAACAACTCCCAGCTCAGTCTCCAAAGAATAAAGCTTGAGGGACTGGCCCAGTGCATAACACCAAGGAAGCTCCAGCAAGATGTTGCTGCTCTTGATTTACACACCAGCTCCCACACAGATCACTGGAGCACACCTGGTCTTATACAAAGGGTGGTCACCAGGTGAACCAGTAAAATATGCAAAAAATACACTCTAAACCCCCCTCACTCCCAAAGCACATCTTCGCCTTAGGCAATGGCCCTGCAAAAGATGGGAGGTGAGTATTTCAGCCAGCATATGGCAGCCTCTGAGGACCAGGTTTTCATGATTAGCTCACCCAGGGTTGAATGAGGTGTAGCAGCCCACAGCATCAGCAGCTGAAAAGAATTAAATCAGAGGAGAAGCTGTAGGGTCTGCAGGTAGCCAGGTGTTAAAAAATAGGGTGGTCTGGGAAAAGCAGCGTTTAACAGAAGTTGCTGAGCAAATTAACAAGCCAACAGCAGTGGAAAACAAGCCACACGTCTCCCTGCTGAGGTTGCTCATCTCTCATTTTTTGTGCCAAACAGCTTGGGTGGACCAGCAGGTCCACACCATTCACTGCTGGAAGGAGATCAGCAGCGCTCAACTCCAAGGCCTGGTAGCCACAGTCACAGCTCCACACAGCAGGGAACCAGGTCCCTCCTGCAATATCACCTTAACTCTGCCCAGCAAAGTAATTGCAGAACCATGGAGGAGCAGCGAGGGCTGGACCCAGAATAAGGCACACAGGAGACCAAGGAAGAGAGTGGTTATGAGTTGTGCTTCCCCTACGCACACACCAGCCACCTCCCTTGGGACAGGAGTCACTGGGTCAGCTAGCCAGCATCATCATGGTGCCTTTAATGCCTGAAGCCAACTTGATCCAGAAAACAAAGCCCTGCCCACCACTCAGAGACCTCTCCCTCCAACTCTTACCCCTGGAGAGAGCACACCATCCTCTTCTTCCCAACACTGCCACTGCCATTTCTAGGCATCAGCTGTCAAATATCTCTGGGGTGATAAAATTCTCTCCCTTTACCACTGAAGTGCCCCAAAATAAGCCTGTCTCTGGTAAAGCTCATTGCACAGGGGGCACAGGGAGTGAGGTGAGAGGTATGGACTGGCAGCTGCTGGCCTTGTGTAGGTACAGGTCAAACTTGTCCACTAATGCTGACAAATGCCTGGGGATTTATCAGTGGTTTTCTGTGTCATGCTTTCCAACACACTGTACCTCACCATGAAATAAAAGCCATCATCCCCTGCAGGAGGATGCATACACTGCTTCCCACTACCACCATCAGCTCTAGGAAGCCCCACATGCCACCTCATCTCTCTAGTTCCTCCTCTTCCTCTTCATACCCTCTGCTGTCTCAGGAGGTACCAAGTCATCACAGCCTCCCACAGCTTCCCACTTGTGCCTTTGATGTGACAGGGGAGAGCTGGGAGGGATGGAGATGGGACAGACAGAGAAACCAGGCAGCAAAAAGAGTGTCTCATGGGAGCTGGGGTGTGATGGTGAAGGCCATTCAGTGTGCAGCCCAGAGAAGAGGTCCTTGAGGAAAGGCCAGTGGTGGCAGCACTCAGGTTAGAGTCACACCATCAGTGTCTGAAAGTCATTTCAGGTCTATAGAACATACCTTTAAATCAACAAATTCAGCAAGGAGCCAAGAGCTGAACTGGATGCAAACCAGCTCAAACTTTTGTATCTTGGGATTTTTTTTATTCCCAATCCAGAACTGCTGTTGTTGAACTTCAGTAGCAACTGGAGCAGCCGCTACAGAACCCAAATGAAGACAGGGCAGGAAAACACACCACCTTGAATTCTGGGTAAGAAACAAATCCAGCTTAGCATGAGCAATGGAGATGAAGAACTTTTGCATTTTCCAAAGTCCTCATCATAAATGGCTAAACCCACTATTTTTTTAAGTCCTCTCCACAGAGCACCACAGAACAAGAAGGTCAGAACTAATAAATGCTTTGAAATGTTTGGCCTGTGCACTAAAACAAAGTTTGTCTGTGGGGCGGGGGGAACCTGCTGCTAATGCAGAAAGCTCATGAGGTGTGATGCATGGTGGGAAAGAGAATATGACACTTTGCTTTGCACCAGTCATTCCCAGTATTTCTTGATTTTTGAGTTATTCAGTGCTATTTTTGAATTCTTTGTGCAGCTATAACTCCATACAAGCTGGGGCTCAATATAAGTGCAAGGACAGCAGCTTGCTTTGGCTTATCCATGATTGTGATTTCCACTGTTTTATGAAAAACAGTTTTTTGCAGGGCTGTAGATTGGACAAGCTCCACCCACACCAAGCTGCTCTTTTTCTGCAGCAATTCATCCCAAAGGAAAACTGCACCGGTGAGTTATTAACATTACTAAGTGTTGTGTGATTTGCTCCTCAGGGTGTCTGTAGAGACTCACCTCGTGCTTTTCAAGGCTGGGAGAAGCGCTGCTCTTGGGCAGCATTTTGACACCACTGAACAGAGCCCCACAACATCAACGAGGAATCTAAGAGTCAGGACCAAATCCAGGAGATCATTGAAACTCAGGTCCTCAATGACTGCAAGTAGAGCTCGGTTGCCCAGTGATAACTTTCCTCTGAGTAGGACAGACACCTGCTAGTGATGTTTTCAGATGGGCAAGTGGTCTCTTATTTACAGGGACCACCTCTCCAGGGTCTCAAGGTAGACTACAAAGAGTAGGGGTGTCCAGTAGCCACAAATGGTCACTTGGAGACCTCCTGCCCCAGCCTTGGTTATCATATCCCATCCCTTCCAAGGTCAAAAAGTGACTGTTAGTGCAGGCAGCAGTCTGGATTTGCTCACAGGCAGCGGACTGAGATCAGCATCAAGACAGTCAAGTGAATCGCTCATGGGACTTGACAAGCTCCACTTGCACTGACTGCAGTGGGCACATGCAGGACCATCTGTGCTACATGCTGGATCCCACTCTTCTGTCCAGTTTATTTTTCTGTTGCCCATGTGTTGAGCTCTTGTGCCAATGCAGAATATCAGGGAACTCTGAATCCCTCATCGTGAACTCATATTAAGCCACCAAGAGACATCTTGGTGTCTACATAAAAACTCTGTCCACATTAAACCTCTAACAGACGGGGCTGAACATGGCCCAAAGCACTTTGGATGCCTTGGCCAAATTAAACTCCGACATTGCAGCTCCATGGGAACACTGAAGATCACAGCTGCAACACCTGTGTGCTGAGGGCAGCCTGTGAGCTCCTGAGGCAGCACTCGGTGTGGAAGCATCACGTCCTCTCCAGCAAACCCAAAGCCAAAATAGCTCTCAGACACCATCTTTGCAAGAGGTCTGCTGCATACATGGTGACACCCTCAGGTTTTCCTATATATATTTCAACAAAAAGCATTAATACCAGATAGTCTTTCTTCTTGAGATAGTGACATCAGCTCCCGCAGCCCTTCTCTTGCTAAGCCTGCTACTGCCAACCAACCTCCTCAATTTAAACCATCAAACCTGAGGGCAGGGAGGTCAAGAGAAACCAAGGGCTTTATAAGCAGAAAAGAAACCCAAGCCAGCTAGGTGGGGACCTGCTCTTAGAAGCACAGGGAGAAGCCTGGAACAGCCCAGGCTGGAGGTAACCACCAGTCTGGTGTGGGTACCACCCCAGCACTGTCTGGATACAGTCTCTCAAACTCTAGCAAAGGTTTTATAATGAGCAGGTTGAATATTTTTTGTCTTTAAACACTTCATTTTCAATGGAAGATTTACCTTTTCAAATAAAAATATCCTCTTGGCCAGTGCTTTTCACCTCTTTTGAAACGCAGCGAAATACTGGAGAATGAATCATGTCCACATGTGGGAGTTTTAACAAAATGTTTCATTTCTATCCTTCTTTCTTTCCTGTTGTCACTACTCCTTTCCCTCGAACTTCCCGGAGTCGCCGAGCGGCAGCGTTGCAATCTGTCACACGGACAGACGAAGCGCGGCTGCATCTCACCGCACTGTCTGCTGAGAGGGTCAGGAGGGGCAGATCACTTAACACTACACCTGTTTTATGAATAATAATACAGGCGCTTTTGCTGGGTTCCTGGGAGGATGTTTTCCCACCAGGATAAGCTCCACGTTTTGAACAAATTCATGTCTTTAACTCCTTTGGCTCTGGCTAGCTCAGTTGCGAGGGGAAGCTCCAGCAGCACCATTTGAGCAAGGGAAAGACCAGGCAGAGCTTTGAGACAGGTTTGTCAGTGTGTTGTGCCTTTCCCCTCTGTAAGTTTCACCTATGGAGGTATGAGATTACACATTTTGGGTTGAAGAGCCTGTTGCCAGTGCAAAACTACGGAGGAAAAAAAAAAGCCCAAGAACAGGATCCACGAAGCTTCACAAAAATGAAAATTATCCATGAACTTGCCAGTTTTGGGTCATCCCGAAATACTGATGTACTTTGGTTCTCCCCCTCAGTGGCTGGACTAGCTCAGAAAAGAAAAAGCACATTAAAAGGTCACTTTTTTAATTACTTGAAAAATTCAAAGAGTCCAAGACTTTATTTTTAAGATGGTAGAACAAAATGTTCTGGTTCAAAGCAGCAAGTTTCTCCAGGTCTTTCCTTAGCAGGAGCAAGAAGCAACAACAACTGTCCTCTCATGGCCAGAGGACTGTGCCCATTAGCACAAGCAGTGATATCCCGAGTGATGCTCCTGCCCTGATCTGGGCTGCCCAAGGGTCTCTGGAGGGTCCCTCAGCCCCATCTCAACCTGTGACTGCAGCAAAAGAGGAAACTGCTCTGCCAGCTCCAATCAGCGCCTCTCTCATACATTATTTTATTTGTTTTGTTGGCTTTTATTGAGCGTGAAAAAATAATTTAAAGCAATTATCTGTACAGAGGAGCAGGGGAATGGTTAGCTGGTTGGAGGACCTGTGACCCCCCCACAGCCAGGCCAGGGAGGGTTAGAGGGGGTGATTTACAGCTGTACAAAAACACAATAATCCCACCAAGGAGGAGCAGAGGGTGGAGGACATCTCTTGAGCTCTCACAGGCCCAGAGCAGAGGGGTGGGAGGCTGTGCAGGGACATGGCGGGGGACAGGGTCCGGCCAGCATGGGGCCAGACCCTCAAGTGACCTGCAAGGGTGTCTCCAGCATCTCCATGAGGAAGGTGTCAATGGGGGTGTCCCCGATCAGCTTGAAGAAGAAGAGGTGCTCCAGGCACTTCAGCCCGATGGACCGTAGCGCCGGCAGGCGCAGAAGGAGTTTGGCAAACCTGGAAGAGAGCAGAGTCAGAGGCAGACAGGAGGCACTGGCCCCCCTTTCTCACGTGCTTCCAAGCCTGCGGGCTCAGGAGCAGAGGCCCAAATCTTCCCAAAAAATGCCTTGGGGAGCTTTCCATCTTAGATTCCCTTATGTTTTCAAAATAAGCACTTCTCTCCACATGTGTGAAGGGAATATTTACCTTTTCAAAACAGAATTTAGCATTTTTAAAACTCAAAGAAAAAAGATGATACACCAGATTTTCTCACCAAGACCACAACTAGTGACTTACATCTCCATGGTGCTATTTAAATCCTTCTTGAAACAGCCTTCAAAAATCCCCAGTTCCCAGAGAGGGTGCATAACCCCTCAGCATCATCTCTGCCAGCTGCTGCCTCCCGTTTCGGGGCACAGCTGCAAGAGGGTGCAGCAGGCAGACTGTCCCCCCATTCCCACGTCCCTCTCACAGTGTTTTGCGGTCACATCCAGAGCCAAAAGTAGCAGAAGATGCTGCGGGCACATCACTTGGCCGGTGGCAATGTGGACGGATCCAGCTGCCCGCGTTTCGAGAACTTGGCCAGCAGAGGGTAGGATTGGATTGAATAGCAAGAAAATTGCATCTCGCCAGCACCCCAAAGGGTCTGGCTCAGGATTTGGGCATTGAGAACACAGGTCAGCCTGTGGGAAACTGGACTGCTTTGGCAGTTCTGACTGGTGTCCTGCCCTTGCTTTGCTCCAGGGCTCTGGCCCAGGGTGGCTCAAGCAGAGCTAGTGCAGACACTTCTGCCTCAGTCTCTTTCCAGGATGGGAATTGTGCTGCCTTAAGGTGCTTGTCTTGCTTGGGGACACTCACCGCCCTGGCTGCTCAGGGTACTTTTGCTTCGTGTAGGCTTCCAGTGTGGCATAGACCTTCTCCCGCAGCGATTCTACTTCTGAGGGGCTGGACAATCCCTTGGCATCTGGACAAGGGAGAGAATACAGATAGGGAGGAAATCACTGCAGAGGAGACATTTCCACTGCCATCAGAGTGACTGTGTGCATGGGTGGGAAAGGACTCGGGAACTCACGTGCCCAGGGATGGGGACAAACCTGTCTGAAGTGTCACCTGGAACTGCTCCAGGCCTCAGACTTACCTGGGTTAAACAGGACAATGGCTCGCAGGCACCCCAGCTCCGACTTATCCATCTGCATGTCTTTCATTTTGGACACCAGCTCTGTCAAAACTCTGCATGTGGGGGACAAGGGTGGGCAGATGATCAGAGACAGGTACAGATAGCAAGGCTAGGGGCTGCCAAGCATCTGGGACTGGCCCTGGGAACGTCCCCAATCCTCTCTGCAGGAAGAGGTAGCTTTGAGGGACAGCCATCCCATACACTGCTCTTCTATATGTGCATCAGCAGCATTCATGGACCTGAGCATCAAATTCACTCCCATTCTCACTTTGCCCAGCACGTGCCCTCTGTGCTCTGTTTGGACTATGGAGAAGAATTTGCATTCACCTGGGGAAAACCACATGGGTTTTCCTCCACATTTCACTGTGTGAAACACAGGCACTGCCCTTACACGTGCCAGTTGTGTAAGAGTGGTGGCGCGTATCCTGCCAGACAGGGAGCTGGCATGGCACAGATAGTACATGTGCAGTCGTTACACAAGCAAGTTGGGGTTTAAGGCTTTGCCAGCTAAAGCTCTTGCTGATCAGTGTTAGCTCTAGATCCAGTTACAGCAAACTCTTTGATAGAAGGCAGAGGGGCATTCCTCTCCCTGCACACCCAACCAAGGATCTACTTCTGCAGCTGCAAATTCCTTTCCAAGGTGTTTTCATCCCGTTCTTGGTTTTTAAGCCAGTCAAGTGTTCCGTCCTCATTCTAAGCTAGTTCTGTGCCAAATCACCACAGGTTTGCTCTAGCTCTCACTAAGGACATGTCTCCCAGAAGGGGAGAGGCAGAGCCAGCCTGGCCACTGCTGACAGGGGATGACAAGAACGGGCCACGTACCTGTCAAATATGGAGCCCACACCAGCACTGTGAGCACTGCTGCGGTGCACGTGCAAGCCTGTGGCCAGAAGGATGCCGTCTTGCACTGACACAGAGCGGTGGGAGAAAGAAGCAATGAGCAGCTCATTCCAGCCTGCAAGAGGAAGTGTGCAGGACACAAGAGACGGTTCAGCAAAAAAAATCCATCCCACATGGAACAGGACAGCTGGTTTCTCCCTGATGGTTTCAGACTCAGCCCACAGGAAAGATGGGACCCCAAGTACCAGCTGCATCCTTGTCAATGCTGCAAGGAGTGGCAGACCCTGACCAGCAGCAAGGGAGGTGCAGGAAAAGACTCAAAGTGACAAGAAAAAAAGAAAAGGGGAGGTGTGGGGGGGAAAGATGCTGGGTTTTGCTTCTAAAAAAACATTCCTTACATCAGCAACCCTTTTACATTACAGGGCGTTTCAAAACAATGGACCCAATTTCAAAGCTATAGTGATTTCAAATTGGGTCAATCTTTTTAAAACACTCTGTATTTTGCACATCTCACACTAATGTGCCCCCCTCATAGTAAGTTCTACAGTTACAGGAACCACATCAAAAAGACACATTTGTTCACTGTCCCCAAGCCCTCCTACATGTCTGCATGAAGACAGGAGCAAAGAGTATATTTCACTGCCTCATCCAGAGCCCCTGCCAGCTGCTCATCATGGCTCAGGACGGTTCATCACCCCACGGCAGCAGTGATGGATCAGCTGGGGATGTCCTGTTCACCACCCAGCCTGTCTGGCACAGCACACAGCCCCAAGAAGCGATGAAGGGACCGACAGCCACAGAGGCCACAGGTGGGGGACACTTACCTGCCCGGAGGAGAATGACTTGGTCTTCCAGTGTCAGGTCAGAGAAGTGGGGGATTCTCTTGGCCCACTCGACGAGTGTGAAGAGCTGCTTGTCAGCCGCATGGCATATGTTGGTGACAGGATCATTTGTCTGATAAAAAGCAATATCGAAATGAAAAAAGTGGAGGAAAAGAGAAGAAATCGTCAATGTAAAATATTTTATAATCACTGTCTGCACTTCACACAGTATTGGATCAAGTGAACAATATTCAGAGCCACAAATAAAATGATCAAATTGCCACTAACCTCAGCTGTGCATTACTGGAAAGAGAACATAATTATTACTACTATGCCCTCTACAACCAGCTAAATCAGCTGGTTGCTAAACTTTTCTATTTGCTTTCTGCTTTTCGCAGAACAAGTCCTGCACGGCAAGCTGCAGTCCTGCTCCCCAGGGCATATCTAAAAGCCATCAAGCGATAGGCATGAACAGCAGTTTTATCCAAACCAGTAAAACCACAGCAGTAAACCTGCTGTGTCCAGCTCTATTCCAGTCTTGGTCACTGGGCTGTGCAACTGTGGAAGTCAGCACAGGGCTCAGACTCTCCAGCATCCAGCTGTTGCCTTATCCACACATTGAAACCAAAGGGAACTGGAGAAAAGCATTAGGAACATAAAGTATAGGCTGTTTTCTAGTTATCATTCTGAGTAGCTTCAAAAGAAAAATTGCTGATGATTTTTAGTTGGTAAAAAGCAAAAATCCCTTGCAAAATGCTAGCCATTCACATGGGTTTGCCTTTTCAAATCGTGTCTCTAAGGGTCTCATCTCAAGCTGCAAACGATGTTAGTGCCCCTTACCGAGCTCTCTGTGTTCACATCGCTGTACGCCTCCGTCTTAGGTTCGACTGCCAGCTCAGCTTCCAGAATCCTCTCCACAGGCATGTCCTCGCTGCCATTGCTTGTGGACTCAGCCTCATTCTCACTCCGCTCCCTGCTCCTCTGCCTCTCCTCCTGCACAGCTGCAGGACAGAAAAGCGTCTCTTTACATTCACAGCAACACTTACCTGCTCACAGTGGGCTCCCTTTCCGCTGCAAGGAGGGATGAGAAACCCCATCAGAAGGGCTAAAGCAGAAAAGAAATGAGTATTTCAGATGTACATCCATTAAAATGGCTGCCTCCACCACCACCCCAATAACTTTGGGGCTGCTGTAGACCAGCAGCCTCCAAATTTGACAAAAGGTTGTGAAGCTCCAGAATAAAGAGGAGTTGATGCCTGCAGGTGGCAGCCTGGACTCATGCTGGAGGAGGCAAGAGGGATCCAGCACCCACACACTGAGGTTTGCTGTGAGCACTGCGTGCTCAGCAGTCCCGCAGCAGCCAGAGAACCCAGGGGCAGGGCTGGATGGTCCCTCATCACCAGCTGGATCCACACACTGCCCGACTCATTCCTGAGCAAACACTTACCCAGCCTGGTCCAGCCCTGGTGTCACCTCTCCCTTCACCACCTATCTTCCCAACCCACCCTGCTAGAGAGCAGACCCCAGCACCTCTGCTTGCCCCTACACTTTCAAATCTCTCATCTCTGTAGATTTTCCAAAATATCTCCTAGCTGGAAGAACAGAGTCACTTAAATCCTCCCCACACCTCAGCTGTTAAATCCCAGGGCTGCTGGGTGTGTGGATGACATGCCAACATAGGATATGTGCACATGGTATGCCTTGTGCTCAACAGAAGTCCTGGATGCACAATTTTCTTAGAGAAAACCCAAAGAAAAATAAGGAAATCCTTCTAAATAAAAAAAAAAAAAGGCAAGTGACCAGCAGGTGGCATCAGTTTAGCTCATCCCAAGACACCAACCCTGCTACAATCCTAGTAGTATCACTTCCCCGTAGGAGCCTGGGCAGGTGCCCAAAGTGCCACATAACCCCTAAGGGACAGGTAGGCAGCTGGCCTGGGCTCAAAGAACGGCCTGTACTGAGCTGCAGGCATTTATACACCTGAAATGAAAGGTTCAGCGGGGGAGAAACTGGCTGCAAAGCTGGCCCTGCCACGCAGACATTGCTGCTTCGCTATTCAACAGCTGAACAGCTTCCCCACCTGTTAGCTGAGCACCAGACAGTGTCCAGAGGAGTGTGAAAACCATCAAGGCCGAGGGATAAAAAGTCCTTTAAGAGGAGAGCAGACATAAACACCAGGGGACACCAAGAAAGGGACCAGTTCAGCAAGCCCACAGCAAGCCAGCAGGAGAATTTGATCCCCATTTTCACAATTAGGTTAAGAGCTGCTGGAATAAAGGTGTGACAAGCTTTTAGGCCAGATACTTGGATCAGTAGATTTCTTTCCCATTTGTCTTTACAGCTCTGCTGTTTGCAGTGGTGTCAGGAAAGAAGCTCTTGCATCAGCCTTGCCTTACCCTGGCTTATGTCAGGGTGCTCCCAGAGGCAGGGCCAAACCACAGGAGGTTCCTCAGCACTGAGACTCATGACCAACTCTGTAACATTCAGCACTTCCCTACGTTTCTCCCAGCTGGGAGGATGTTCTTCCCAGTACTGTCCAGCTGCTGGGGAACTGGCAGCACCCAAGAAGATGGCTCAGTGGGACATCCAGTCTCACACTGGTGAGGGAGGGAAACACAGGCCACACATGCACAAGCCAGCTGTGGGAGGCATTTGTCCTCTTCAGGGCAATGGGCAAGAAGAAGCCAGGAAAGTGTTTCTAAGGTCATAAAAACCTTAGCGGAAAAAAGAGCATGCAAAGGAAATACCAGTCCCAATCACTCGGCCCCCAAACTCATCCAGGATTCCTTGCTCAAGCTGCAATCTGTCCCCAGTCTCTGCAGCTCCCCAAAAGCCTCCAGTGATTATTGCAGCCAACCCCCTACAGGATCCACCAAGATCCTGAGGTTTACATTTTCACGTTCCACCAAGGGAAGCAGCATTGATGCCCTGGTCCTCTGAACCACTTTGCACCCAGCTGGAAGGGAGAGCTGTGCCTGGGATTAGGTTTCTGATTCAAGCTTGGCATTTCACAGTTCCCCGCTGCCCTAAGCACTTGAGGCAGCACAGCATTGATGATGCTACAGGGAACAGGACAAGGTTCAGCCTGTGCCCACTGTTACAGCTACTTCTCCAGGCTCTGCCCTGCACAGTCTGAGCTCCTGCATGGGGAACAGCTCCACAGGGGGACAGCGTGGCCTCCAAAAGGGACAGCTACACTGCCTGCCAGCATTCAACCCCAGAAGCAGCACAGTTATTTTATCTTGGGAAAAAACAAAACAAAACAAAACAGCTTAAATGCTGTGCTAGTTGTCACTACCTGACCTTGCATCTGTCAGTATAATTTAGGAGACAATCCAGCTCAGCAGTCCTTGCTCCATCAAGGCAGGAGCAGCAGAGGGCAGAGGTGGACAGACAAACAACCATGCCACTGGGCTTGCTTTTCCCTGCAGCAGAAACTCACTTGGTGGTGGCTTTTACAAAGACCTTTGCACTATCCAGGGTTGTGTAGGAGAGAGGCAGGGCTGCAGGACTCACCACAGACACATATCACTCTCAGCATCTCTTGGAAGTTTCCTTCAAGCCAGTGCAAAACCCCTCTAAGTTCAATTGCCCCAGGTCAGATCCTTGCTCCAGATCAACATCTTAGGTGGTTTGGGCAAGAAACAGTCCTTTGGGGGTTACAGCAAGTGCATGCAGAGTATAGAAGCAGCTGCATGAACTGCATCCATACAGCTCCCTCCTGCAGCACAAAACCACCACAGGCTGTGAGCTGTATCAGAGCTCATCTCCAAAGGTGAGGTTAGGAGTGGAAATAACAGAGAAATAAAAGATAGAAATAAATCGTTCACCCTTATCTTCCAGTAAAAGAATTGATGAGAAATGAAGCCAGCAAGCTGAAAACAAAAAAGGAGGTTGCTCTTCAGACAAGAGACAATCAGGCTGCAGGACTCCTCACTGCCTCGTGCTGTCCACAGAGGAGGTTTACAAGGGTTCAGAGATTCCAGGACAGGCCATTAATGGTCACTAACTAAAGGCAAGGTTGGGTCAAAAATCAATTAATAGGTTCAATAGTCACCATTACGTGTAATTAGGTGGGACAGGAAGAAAAGTAGTGTAAGAGCTTCCCCATCAGCCTCACTTCCTGTACAAAATGAGGTCAAAAATGCCCCGAAGCTGCCAGTGTGGGTTCCTGGAATGTTCCATCCTTGGAGGGCCACCAAGAGCCAGATTTACCCTAATGAATGTAAGGAAAATTTCTATAAGCCTGTTCCTTCCACCAGCCTGCACACACCTTCCCTCTTCATCCCCATCGCGAGGCACTTCTGATAGCGGCAGTACTGGCAGCGGTTGCGTTGGCGCTTGTCGATGAGGCAGTCCTTGTTATCACGGCAGGTGTAGATCAGGTCCTTCCGGATCGTCCTCTTGAAGAAGCCTTTGCAGCCCTCACAGCTGTACACCCCGTAGTGCTTCCCTGGGGAGGCAAGGGGAGGCTGTCAGTGGGCAGACAGGCATTTGCCATTCCCTCCAGCATGAAAGAGCTCAAATCAACCCTAAAAGTGGAAAAAATAGGCTGCAGGGCATCACCTCAGCAGGCCTGACTTAGCTTAAGTGGCTCTTTGCCAGGAATAGTGACCAGCAGCAGTCTGCTGGTCACAGGATGATTTTGATATATTTACCTTTGATAAACGAGGACAAAATGTAAAATGAGATTATGCACACAAGGGAGAAGAGCATGGCTTTTAGGTTTGCTCTCTTGGGGACACAGCGCAACTACTCTGCCAAAAAGACAGCCTGCCCTTGGGTAAGCCAAGGCAGCTGTGAATCCTGCAATGCCAGCATGGCCCCAGTGAGCTTCTGCAGCATTCGCTCCTGCGCAAGCCTCACTTCAGAGCGTCAGGGGAGTTTTCATTGCACAAAGCCTTCCTTAAGAAAGAAAACCTCCTACCTGAGGACCTGTCCCCACAGATGGCACAGATGTGCTTGGCTAAGGATCCCGGGCTTGTGGATGGATAATTCATGTTCCCAATCCCCGGGAGACCTGGCAAGGGTTTGACGTCCTCCGAGCTGCTAACATTGTTCAGGACGTTGAGCTGCAGAAGCAGAAGGCACAAGACAGGTTAGAGGGTCAAGACTCATACCTCAATGAAACCATCCCCAAACAGAGCTGACCCCTGCCTTACTGCTCCTGCTGGGCTTGTCCCACAGCTGCCATGGGCAGGCAGACATCCCTCCATTAATCCAGCTGGAGGGGTTTAAGCAGATGCCTGGTAGCAGCTATTGCCTCCCATCCTGCCCTGATGCTGTAACCAAAGCCAAGACTAAGCAGAGCTGGAAAAGGGCAGGCAGCAGCCCTCAGCTGCTCAGTTACAGCCTCCAAGTGACAAGGCTGGTGGGACCCTGCCCACTTCATCAGAGCATGCTGATCACCAGCTGTTTGTGGCCTCCAGCACGAACAGCTTAGTAAGGAAGAGCTTTGCGGCCAGGCGACATGTTGCAATTAAATCTGCACTGCTGCATGGCTGGGAAAGCTGTAATAGTGGGGTTTTTTTTAAAAAAAAAAAGTGTTAAGTGGGTTAGCTTCCCTGCCTCATGATGTGCAAATCTGCATAAATGCATGAAAACACAGGCATCTTAGGCACTCCCTGGGATTCAGGTTCACAAACACTATCATAGGCTGGAGAACGAAGTGGACTCCAGAGCTATCAGATTTAAAAGAAAGGGAGCAGGCTGAGCATCCAAAAAAAAAATCAGCTACAGTGAGATGCAGGCAAACGGCCCAGAGCTCCCAGCTGAGATCCCTGGGGACTGCTCACGGCTGCTGCAAGTTAAAGGTTACAAACCGACATTGATTAGAGACCAAAGCCTGATGTTGCCCAGGGCTTTGTTTTATTGCTATTTGCTTTCAAGCTGTTGTCGGCAGGGCAGTGAGGATTAAGGGCCATGGACCACATCTTGTCAAAAGCTGTCTGGGCAGAGCAACATGTCTCCAAAACCACCATCAAATCATCTCTCCCACTGCCATGCTTTGAGGGCTGAGGATGGTCTCTTCTTCATTGAGCTTGTTTTTAACAGCTGCCCCAATTTATCAGCTCAATTTCATCTTCCCAGCAAGAGCTTTGCATTAAAATCCAGCTACAGCCTTCATTACAGTCTCCATAATATCTAAACCACTTGATTTCATGCATGTTCTTGCAAGTTCTCTGTTTGCTCCAAGAAACTGCCTGTCTCCCATGAAAAAGTGTAATATTTCCACAGTGAATTTCAGCAAAGAACAAGAAGGGTTCATCCCATGGGGATTTTGGACCTGTCATTAGAAAAACAAAAAGATGAAGCCTGTTTTAATCTTCTCTCACTCCTGTCCCTTCATTTTCAAAGCTTCAACATTCTGATGACATTGAAAATACAAATTATCCAGCAAAAATTGGTTTGCTGCACTAGAAAATGAAAGCGTACAGGAAAAAAATTACCCAGAGGTTCACTCTCTGCAGCAGAGATCCAGCCCAGGCACTGAGGAGTCCCAAATTCTTATACTTCAACATCCAAACTTGGCTCGAGGAAAAGAGAAATCGACCCCTTCCTCCCCACAAGTTTTCAGCCACTGTTTTTACCCTGGAAACTTCTTCTTGGCAAGAAGAGGAACTTTTACAGTTTAAAATGTTATCCAGAGCTCAGCTACCACCTCTTCTTTCTCTCTGGCCGCACTTTGAGACAATAACAGGGAGAGAGGGTGTATGGGGGAGGAAGGGAAAGGGGCAGTTTTAGCCACCAGTGTCCTTGGAGCTTGACTCCTGCAGGTTAAGTGCAATCATGTATGATATCTGGGACAACCGCTTGAACCCAAATCCATTAGCTGCCTCCCTGCCGAATCCCCAAGGCCCAGCTGTCTCCTTGAATTAGAGGCAACACAAATGAAACCTGCTCCTCAGAGCTGGGAACTTGGCGCAGCGCCCAGACTGGGGAAAACTGCTTCCTTAAGCATGGCCAGCCCCAAAGGAAAAGCTTCCATGCAGTCAATGTTGCCATCAGTTCCACCACCACGAAGGACCTGCCCTGGATGCCACAGTCATGAATATTGTCAGGTTGATGAGGAAGAGTCGAGTGGTACGAGGGGAGGAAAGGTGACCAGCATACCCAATGCAGACAGCCCAGACCCACACAGGACTTGAGGATGCTGGCCAAAGGTAAAGCCAAACCTTCTAAATCACCCTTATATCCTCTCAGAGCTCCTAAGGGAGCCCCATCATACCATCCTCTCCCGGCCTTGGTGGCAGGCACTAGCAAGAACTTGAGCCAGACTGTGGAGTAGCAGTGGGGTACAGGGCAAAGGACTGAGGGACCATCGTCTCACTGCTTCTCCAGCAGGAACCATGAGACTCTTGAGCACTCCTTACCTTCAGGTCCCACTAATAAAATGCAAAGTCTTGTTAATAAAAGGCAGTACTTCCACTTAGATCAGGACTCTCAAAGCATTTCAGCACACTGGCAGAATTCCACACCGCCAACTTGGTCCATGCCAGAGGTAGTGCCAGGCTCTTGGGGCAGCAGGTACCTGTCCCTGCCCCACTGAGCTACCCCGAGAGGCTCCCAAGCCCACTCACAGCTCTGGGGAGGCACCGACCTCTGTCTGGAGGGGAACCCCAGCACCTGAGTGAGCTCAGGCAGTAAAGACAGAAGCGCTTCATTTTTCTTCAGGCAAAGTTTATATGCAACAGAATGTACGTGGCTGGCATTTAGCATTAACATTTGTCTCTCTCTAGAAAGTCGGTCTCCTTTCCAAATAATGAAACAAAGCAGATATCCTTTTGCAGGAAGAAGGGGAATGCTTCACATGCTACAGCCCTTGCCTATCCTGATTATTTCCACATACAGTAATCGTACATACCACAATAGATGCAGTGGTGGGGAACTGGACTGCACCCATGCTGAAAAGAGACCTCGGAATTAGCCCTCTCCTCTTACTGTGCAGGGTATTTTGAAGTATATACAAGTGTCTTCTCTGTGTCTGTCCCAGGGGGATTTATATAGAAAGATTCACACGCTGGAAATTGTTCTTTACAGTTGATCTCTCTTAAGCAGCCAAAATACACCAGACTCCTCACCAGCCAACCCACTCCCTAAAGTTTTGGGACTTTACCCACTCTGAACACCATGAACTGTAGCAAAACAGGCAAGCCCATCTGTCTACCTGCGGATTGGCGTGCGTCATAAAATTCATGCCCGGGCCTGAGGACAGAGTGACAGGGTGAGAGCCGATGGAGGACGCGATGACTCTGTACGGCGAGCCCAGCGCGTTCACCGCAGACCCGATCGCGTTCATGGGGGACGGCAGCGCCCGGGAGGCGTTCGCAGGTGCCTCGAGGTAGTTGTGGTGCCCGTCCACCGGATTTCCCATGGAAAGGCTTGACGACGGGCTCACAGACGTGGAGCTGGCAGGAATAGGGGAATCTATAGGGAGAAGAAAAAATATTAAATACGCTATGAGCGTGGCTGGCTATACAGTTATCAGCTACCCAGCCTTGTTCATATCAGCATAGATGCTGGTCAATACTCAAAGCCAAGCAACAAACAGGCTTTATGCTATAAAGAAAAAGAACAAAATGTTGGTTATGGTACAAGAAATAGAGTTTCATACAGCAACAAAACATATAATGAAGATAATACTTAACAACACAATTCTTCTTCACTGCTTCGGTGCCTCAGCTGACTGGAAAGAAGGCACCGCTGCCTGCCTGCCTCAGGCTGGTGTTCTCTGAATCGCTCCCCAAGGTCCTATTTCTTTTCTCCAGGTTGGCTCCACAGACAGCGCACATCTGAAACCACGAACCCCCACTGACCTGGCCGAAAACCCTAAATGCTCCTCATGTCTTACGAAACATCTTTGGTGCCTGCAATGGCTCAGGCATTGTGCTCAGTGAGTTCTTTTTCCCATGGCTCAACTCTTTTTCCCTTCCTACACAATTACCTCTCCACCGTGCCATTTCATATGTTCCTCCTGCTCTCAGAACTTGATGACAACATCTTCAGGAGGAGCTGGAGCAACGTGGGACAGAAACTGCACACAACATGCTAGCAATGTAGACAACAGGACAAGGCACTCATAAAATATTTTATCCATTACTCTTCCTCACCGAGTACGAGACAGCGACTGTGGCCACACAGACATGCCAGGGCAGAGTCTTCCAGACACAAGAAAAGAGCATTTCCTCCTTCCACACAAAAGAGCTCCAGTGCACATTGCCAAACTGAGCCTCACAAGTAACCCTCGTGAGATCAGTCTGCCCCTGAACCCCACCAGGGAAGAGGTGGCAGAGAAAAGCAATATAACCTTGATCATTGCCACTTCAGAGCAGTCTCTGAGGCTGAACACCTCACCCTAGGCCTAAACACTGTCTTCAGTAAGACCAGTCTCAAATATTCAGAAGGTATTTGGGCAGCAAATGCCCACTAGTCTCAATAGGTTGTGTATCTAGATGTATTTTAAGGATTTATATAACCTTTTTTCCCTCCCCTGGAATTTACCAACCCTAGTTAGCATTAGCTGTCTTTAACATTTCAATGAACTATTGTTTCTCTGTTGGTTTTTCAACACAGGAGATCATTCCCTGAAGTAGCAAGGCAAAGATGTTGTGTGGGAAGGTCACAGTTGGTTTTCCATGGCTGGCACAGAGGATGCTTGTTCCCATTGCATTTGCAAGTAAGGCAGCGCTTTGGTGTTTTGTTTGTTTGGGTTTTTTTCCTCCTTTTAACATTATTGCAAAAGTTATTTATGTGACAGTGTTTGTTATTTTACCTGAAGTAACAATCAAATCTGATTCAAAGGGAAGATGCACAATAAAGACGGGAAAAGGTCAGCTTGCTGAATAACATTAAAGACATTTGTCAGAGTCAAGGAGGACTCGATCCACCGTTATCAACCCACTTCAGACTTAATTCTGCAGAGGGAGGGGGAGAAAAGGTCTTTGTCAATTCTTGCTTTGGCTTTTTGGATCAATTCTCCCAGTGGGAAAGCGATGTGCAGCAAGAGGAGGCCAGCTCAATGACAACGACAGAAGCCTTGGAGGCAGTGAGGCGGTCTGGAGGCAGAGCCAGGGCTCCTGCTGCTGGAGAGAGTCACCCCATGTCCCCCACCATGGAGACACAGAGCCTGTTTTCTGTTAGCAGACAGCAAAACCCCTACCTTGTAACGGCTTCCAAGCGCAAAAGGCCTTCACATCCCAGAGACAGCTGCCAGGAGAGCCTTTAGCAGTGGGCAGAAAACGTGCTGTTTGCCTGGCCCCCACCTCACCTAAATGCTCAGCTCACAGAGGCACCTCAGTTGTTTCCTGGGACTTAAGAAGAGCATCCTGCCTTGTGTCATCATCAGCTTCAGAGAAAAGTATATGCATTTTTCATCACCTGCGAGTAGCCTGGTACCATAGCATGCAGTCCTCCCCAGCATCTGTAGCAGACTTATAAATAAATTGGTTTTATGCCTCTTTAAACAACCAGATAAAGAACATTGCCTTTGAGGATTCTACAGCTTGGAAAATAAGTCACTGAAGGGGAGACTGGGCAGAAATCTATCACAACAGGACAGCTAAGGAGAAGAATGATTCTTCATGCTTTTCTATTAACCTGGAAAAGGGCACATTTTGAAAGTATCATGCAGAAGATTTAAAATGGTAAGAAAAGACTTCTGTGAGAGTTATTTAATCACTTGCATTTACTACAGACTCCACAGAAACACTGTCACCAGTAAGTTTCTCCATTAGAAAGGCTCCAAGTTTCACAAGCACCCAAAGCAAGGTTTTCACCCAAGGAGACTGCTGGCCAGGGCAAGTCCCACGGTGTGCTTGTGTCTGTGCCAAGAGATGACTGTTCAAGGGCTATGGCCAGAGGGACCCCCAGCTCCCAGGATAGGATCAAAGGTTGAAGCCAGGGAGCCTGGAGGGCTTGTGCCTACCTCTGTCACCCCAGCAACGAGACACCAAAAAGGAAGCACGAATGGATGAAGGAGTGTTTGCTAGTGAAGGCAGATGGATAAATAAAAATATCTACTGGAGAGCACACAGGTGTAAAGCCAGGCTCTGCTGGGGCCTGATGACACAAACCAGAGTTAACATGTTTGTTTCCTCAGTGCCTGGCCACACTGTCCTGCCAAGGCTGTGACAAAGATGTTGGTCAAAACCATCAGTGTTAGCTTTCCATTTACCAATGAACAATTTTATCCATCTGTTATAAACTGTAACAGAAACCCCACTCACAAAAGCAGAAACAACAAAAAACAAACAAAATCAAAGCAAAGCACTCCTGCAAGCCAATCCAAACTTTGACTTCCAGTGCTTCCCTGGGAGTCAGTCCCTGAGGGAACAGAAATGCCCCCTCCTGCACCTGGGGAAACACTTCTCTCAGCTTCTCATTCTCAAGCTGGAGCACTCTGAGAGGGACACAAGATGTGGCTGCTAACAGGTTATCAGCTTGGGTGAGGAACAATTTGCACAGATGGCAGAAGGTGTGCAAGAAGAGCCATGCCAAAGCATCCTTGATATTAGAGTTACTTATTCCCCAAGACCAGTACCCTCAAAGTGGTTTCAGTCCAAAGCAGGCAGGATGGCTTGGACAGTCCTGACAGAAGAGTTTGCAAGTCTGATGCATTTTGGTTGAAAATGATTAAATGAAATGATCTGCAGGAAAACACCAATTGTTCATGTCCCACATCTCCTGGCAGAAAGCAACCAGAAAGGCCTGGGGCTCACAGGGATGGCATGGCTTTCCTCAAGGTGTTTTCTCCAAACATTTAAGAGACAAACAGAAACCAGCACAGCAGCAAACTGGGGCCAGTGGGGAAGCATCTCTGGGACAGAGCCGAGGGGACCAGGGACACGGGACTCAGTCCTGCACAGCAGCCACAGCTGGCTGCCTCTGCAGTGGCATTCGGCACAGGTGACATTTACACAGGCCAAAGAGGAGCTGGAGTCTGTCTGTCAGGTAACACGAGGTGACAAGCGATGGTGGGGACTCAGCCAGATGCGCCGTGGCCCCGTGGAGCAGAAGGTGGCCCCACAAATCGGAGGGCAGCCCCACGTTGGGAGACGAGGGCTCTGTGACTGGCATGGCTCCTGCCTGCAAGCACCAAACACGGCTCCCAGACTGTCCAGGACCCCACATCTGCTGGGGAAGACTGGCTGAGACCCTGCATCGAGCATGAGGGCTTGTGACTGCTTTGAACCACCTACTCCAGATTAAAGACCAACTTATTTCTGATCCACAAATGAGGCTGTTTATGTGCTTCTCCCCCACCTCCCTCCTCCACATTAATGCTTGGACAGGACCTCTCCTGAACAGATGTTCAGGGAAGCCTGATATTGTATTTATTTCTCTCCTGGAGGAGCAGGGGAAGAGAAGACATGAGGGAACTGCCTTGTGTGGATTCTCTGATATCTCCACTGCAAACTTGCAGTGTCCAGAGAACCCAGTGCCTCAATCAATGCTCCACAAGCTCTCTTGTACAGAAACACACACACCCCAGCCTTCTCTTTATAGAAAGCAAATTCTAAAATGAAGAAACTTGCTTTTGGGTGCTTTGCTGGTTCAAACTGCCTCTGCAAATGCATCACAACCCTTGCAGCAGAGAGCGGCCATGGGTTGGAAGTGTGCACACAGACATGAGGTCCATCCTGCTGCTTTAGCATTCAGAATAAGGATGATATCTTAAGTCTGCATAGACAACTCTGCTGACATTAGAAGAAATTATGAGGGAAGACCCTAAGAACCACTCTGTTCTCTGCATTTTGACAACAGTGCCCTTAAGGACACAAACAGCAGCATTACATTCACCCACCAGGCACTGAAGCAAAACAAGGACACAAAGCTTTGATACCCCCACTTCCATCTGTGTTTTACCTCCACCTGAGAAAAATCTCAGTCCAGAGGTGGGAAACTTGCATGAATAGCCTTATAAAATCAAACAGATGAACACTGTCTACATCACAGCAGATGTGTAAATGTCCAACAGATGCATCTGCAGAGCACAAAGCTCCAGGTCTACCACACCAATGTTAAACAGCCAGGTCTGGGCTAACACAGCTAAACTGGTCCAGGATCAACACCAGTTCGATAAAGCCAGCTTGGACACATCTGTGTTGTGAGCACTTCACAGGTAAAGCCAGGGCAGGTGTGGAAGCAAAGACTACCTGCAAGAGTGTGTTAGTGACCCCCAGTGCCAAGGCAAAGGCAGCAGAAAGAGAAGCATTCAGGCTGCAACCAATAAAGTTGCCATGATTTTCACCCAAATAATGGTAGGAAACACCAATCTCAGCCATTATATTTGAGCAGAAAGTGGAATGAGAATGCACAGAGCCCAGAAACATCCAAACCCTACATAGATGGGCTATTTAACCAACATGGGTTTTAAGTTTGTTTTGGTTAATGCCCCTTCGGCTATAACACTTAGCAAAGCCTTGAGAGGAAAGGGATCAGTATTAAACACCAAGGGGGTCTTTCTTCAGCTAAGGTCTAAAGTGATCCTACCTCCTGAGACCTGCAGGTCACTGGCAAGCCCGGAGATGATGATACTTTCAACCTTCGCAGTTTTGTTTTTAATGTCAGAGAGAATCAAAAGCTGGAACAAAACTCTTTCAATAATGAAAAACACACTCATGCTTCCAAGGCCTCAGATATACACAGAAAGGGTTCATTTCACTGGCATAAACAATTAAAGGTGCAAGTTGCTCTGCTTGACACACGACTAGCACAACTTTGCAGATACTGTAATACATCCTCTGCAGATCTGAGAGCACCGAGAAGTGGGAAGAGACATGCAGAGAAGGGCTGATTTCAGCAGAGGAGCACGGGCGTGCGTGGGAGGCACAGCTCGGCAGGCAGCTCGTCCTTGGGGATGACCTTAGAGGGGAAATACCTGTGAGAAATACTCCTGAAACTGGATGCAGTTATGTAGCAGGGAACCCGTGTTAATGGGAATCAAACACAGTTTTGCTGCTATGACTGCACAAGTAGTTTTTATTTACTACAGGTAAGCTAAACTGAAAAACTATTCCCTTTCTGGTGATATTTTTACCTGCCCAAGCAAATTTCCGCAGACAGTACAGATTGCCATGCTAATACCCTACAGAAAGGTTATTTGCCTTGCCTCACTTTTAAGGTCCAGCAACCTTTGTGTTTCCATCTTCTTCCTCAACTCCGAGTCAATAAATAAAGCAGCCTTCTCCTGTCAGCTAAAATCAAAGAAGAGCAAAAATTTTTGGAGGTCTGTTGGCACATACATGAGCAGGGATTTCTGCAACAGGGATGAGCACAGGGCAGGAGAAAGATTCCTTCAGCTCTCCAGGTGGTGGAAATTGCGGCTCCGTCTCCTCTCAGGTAACACTCCAGTGCTGCCCTTGCAAACAGTGGCCACCCAAAACCTGGCCCCACAAGAAGCTGTGGGCTGGAAGCAGATGAGACTTTCACCTGCCCTGGTGCAAGCTCAGCATCAGATGCTATTTTGAGATCTTGGTCTGATTTGACTAAAATTGGACAGTGGATCAACAGCCTAATATGTCCAAAGACATTTGGAGAAGACACATTTGTGTTGCAATCACATATTCTCCCCTCCAGGAAGCCAAGCTAAGGAGGAGGGAAGGAAGGAGCAAAATCCTCAGAAGCTACACAGGCTTTGCCATGACTTTGACAGGATCCACACATTATAGGGTAACTCTACAGCTATGGTCATCTTGTCAACCAAAGACTCCTTTAGCAACTGCTTGTCAGGTAATTAAAATAAGGACTGCAAGTCAAATTTACTCCCCCTAACAAGGTATCACATACCCCTGGTGACCATAGCAACACACAATAACAGGATAAAGCATCTCATCTCCAAAGAAATAAAAGTTGTTGAATGTGAGACCTGAAGAGTTTTTCATGATTGTCCAATCAGATTAGCAGGACTTCCAGCACAGGATCCAGCTGGAAAAACATGCACAAATTCCTACAGTGGTCTTTAAACTCCTGAAGAGGCTACAGGTGCCCAACAGAAAGGATCCCACTGGCTGCAGGGTCAGTAGTTGCCCCAGGAAATTGAAGGCAAACGATTCCTGCTTCAAAACAAAACAAAAACTCCAAACAAACAAACAAAATCTGCATTTCTGTAGTTGTGGAAGTTGCCCAGTCACTGGATTTTCTCACACCTTTGCTGGGTCTATCTTCACATACACAGTTACAGGTATGGACAGGACAAGATGTGACACCCTGGGAAAAAAAACATGCTGCAGGTCACAAAACCTGGGACCACCATGGGCAGAAAAGATGCCAAACAGCCAGGCAGCAGCCCCACTCCAGTCACGACCTGGGTTTTCCTCTCCCTATCCCCCAAACGACCTGGCCTAACCTCACTTTGCTTGGGAGAGCTGACAAGATTGCAACCGGAGGTGGCATGGCCACAGGCCAAGTTACATGAGTACTAATAAAAGAGACTTTGTGGAAGAGCCAAATTAGTTCTTGTCCCCAACCAACTGTGCCAGAGAGTGCTCAGAGAGAGAGGACAGCCAGCACAGCATCTTTCCTTGCCCTGGGAGCTGGGCTCTGGATGAAATGCATCCTTCTGGAGAATAAAAACACATTTTGAAGCCCTTTCCTTGCTTCTGCAGCCCAGGCTGTAAAGGCAAATCCCTCTGCCTTAGTGCACATCTCCTGCTTTAGGTGTCTAAGGATGACTCATCTGAACACTTTCTCTGCTACTCTACAAACTCATCTGTAACAATTCAGAGTCTGACTATCCTTTTCTCATCACAAATCATGTGCTTATTACCAATTTGTGTATGCACATTCTCAGACAAATTCGGTGGTGTTATTCAGACATTTAAGGTCAAAGTGACAGTTACTTACACGTTAAAAATGTGTTCCTTACTTCCAACCTGAATGCAGATAAAATTAAGTTAAAGGATATCTAACACTTAAATGCTTAAAAAAAAAAAAAAAAGAAGAAGAAGAAAGCAAATACATGGGGTTTTTCTGCTGTTATGCTTAAAATGAAGCCCAAAATTTCAGAACTAAAGGAAATCTGAACACAATAAGATCTAGACAAGCCAAACAGCAGCAGCCACATCACCTTAACTCTGCCCTCCAGCAACACGATGCAAGAACAATGAATGCAACAAAGCTGACAGCCTAGTGCGGACACTGCCCTTTTCTACCATCCCAGGATCAGGAATAATTTCACAGCTATTTTAAAGGAGAGGGGAGAAGCAAAGACCACAAACATATTGTGGGCCTGATGGAGATGCAGGCTACCCCATGGTCCCCAAAGCAGTGGGAAGCTGCCATATACCCCCTCAATCAATGGTCACCATGATCTATTCTGCTTCATCCCTCTCACTGTCCCCTTGCACAGCCCATGAGACTCCCTAAAGTTGTCTGTCCAGAGCAGCAGTTGCTTTCTCAAGCAGCCAGGAATCCCTCTCTGCAGACCCAAGAACCCAAGGAGAAGCAGCCCCACACCACCCACAGGCCCCCAAGCTGCCTGGGGAGCATGGGAAGATGTGAGCGGTCTGTAGTGTTCAGAGAGCACAGGACAGGACAGAGAGAGTGTTTTAAAGCAGTCCAAACAAAACTTGGCCAATGCTTCTGCATCTCTGTCAGCAGTTCATCTGCAGAAAACACTGCTGTTTTTCTAAATCAAGTTAGAAGCAGGTTAAAACATCAGTTAAATACACTTTTAAATGGAAGTTAAAGTCCCAACATACTGAACTGTCAGTAGGCTGGAGAATAGTCCCTTTGTCTCTATTGGTGGAGCAGAAATACCTCTGCTCCTACCACCAATTTCCTCTCCTAGAAATCTCCCAAAGGCTCTGCTGAGTGCTGCGACCTCTGTCTCTACAGGGATCTGTGCCTGATTCTTATGAAGATCAGTTTGAATGTCACTTTTCTTTTGCCTCCTTGTAAATTTGTAATACTCAACAAATTAAACACAAATAACACTTCCATTGTTTCACTCTGATTGCAGCAATAGGAGAGAGCTTGGCTTGTCTTTGCTTGTTTCTTAAAAACAACAGTGAGCAATAGGTTCTTCCAATGAGTCGTCTCCTTTCTGCAGAAACTGCCTAAAAAAAAGGTATTTTGGAAAGTCAAGCTCTTGTGAAACTTGAGGATGACTTGATGCAATACCAATGACTTTTCTGAAGTTGGAGAATTACCAGAGGTGAGCATCTGGTGCAAGAGGGAAGGCAAAAAATATACACATAGTGGGAAGTTCCCATGTGCAATTCAATATCTGCACAAACCTCCTTTCTAGCAGAGAAATAACAGACTGATGTATACAGCCTGGGGGCCTCCAGAGAGAGTCCTGGAGAGGCATTTACCCACCCTGAAGGGCTGGAAGCAACTTGAGGAGTTTTCCAGAGATACTAAGAATTTGCATGTCGATAAACAACACACTTCCCTGGAGCAGCATCAGTGTTTTGTTAGCAACTCAGATGTGGGTGCTCCCGGCCCCTTGCAGCCAAGTGCTCCAACCTGCTTGCTCCCTCCCTAAAGCGGGGAGCACCCATGGCTCCTCAACCCATTCCCCTTACACAGCCCAAATGTCGGGACAAGAATAATAACTTCAGATAAAAATAATGAGTGAGCCCTGGTAACTGCTAAGCCCCATTTCCTACGAGCAGTGCTGGTTTCTGCAATTGGGGCTCGCTCACGGCTGGTGTGTGCGGGGGCACTGCAGCTCGCAGCCACGCAGACGCAGCCCCTCGCCGATCGCTGCCTTGCTGTGCAGCCTCATTTGGCTAATCTGACACAGCTTCACGCGATTATGGTGGTATCTGTGTCACAAGGGCAAGAGACAGCCACTGGAGAAGGAAAGAGTCCTCTTTAGATTTCTTGGGGGCTGTTATATGTTTTAAAAGGTGGTTTTTTTCCTCTAACAATTTAATAAAGGTGCAATTGGAAAGATACTTACTTGGTTTGATCCTATTCTTTCAATTAATAGATTCAGCCCATCACATGCAAACACATCTCTCAAATGTCATAAACTAAACTTCAGAGCAAAGAGTCATGGTTTCACTCAAGCCTGCATAATTTCAGGCAGCTTGGTTTGGCCATGCTGAAGTTCACAGCACATAAAGTCACAGGACAGCTTCAGTCACAAGCACCGCAGGTTACAACCACATAAGAGCTAAGTTAAATATGTTTTTAAATTCCCTTTACCTACCCCTCCATGCTCCTACTGAGGGATCAGTTCCTCCACCTAGCCCAGAAGGCACAGATTGCAAACGCAAGTAAAATACTTACTGCCAAAGCCCGCAGGAAACTTAATGAAGTGAGGATAATTCCCATACATGTTTAATCTTCAGTTCATCTCTTGCCTTTCTAAACACAACTGCCTCCTCTAACTTCAAAGCTGCCCGGAGTGCGGTACAGCCCGCCGGGGTCGGGACATGGCTCTGCAGGAGCGGGGGCTCTCGGAGGGACCCAGGGCAGCTGCCTCCTCCCGCGGCCTCATCCTCGCTTCACGCCAGCAGCAGCTGCTCGCCGGGATGAGACATGCTCTTGTTCGCTGCCGCTCAGGGCTGGTTCCCCTGCTCAGCTGTCTCGGCTCCCTGCAAATTCACGGCAGACCGTCTGGGTAGCATAATCGCCTGGATAAGACGCCAATCAATGCATGACGGCCCGGTATAGATCAGAAATTGGGAGGAGGTGGGGAGGTTAAGTTGTTTAGGGGAGGAGCATCGTAGGGAAGGAGGGGGGTGCTTTGCTTTTCCACCAGTGAAAACTCGATGCAGTTTATTAGTTACGCTAGCCCCAGCCATGTGGAGGTGTTTTCCAGACACAGGAAGGGCCAGCCCTCGCCCAGAGGGGTTGGTGTCCTGGGGACAAGCAGGCTGATGGACAGGGCAGGAGCACACATGGAGCCATCCCAGCATTTTGGAGTCAGGGCTGAGCAGGGCATGGAGCTCCATGCTCCTGTCTCACAACCAGCCTGGCCTCGGCTGTGCTCCTGGCATCAAGTCATGACCCCTGTAGTGCTGGATTGCAGGCACCCCTCAGAAACACAGCCAGGGCTGAGGAAGACCAGGACCTTCCTGGGGCTGGTGGAGCTGGGAGCTCAACTCTCCTCCCCAGCTACACCCAAAGGAATTCAAAAACCACCCCAAAAAAGCATCACTAACCAGTTGCTAAAGCTGTATGGGATAAGAAGAGGTGAGGACATGGAACAAAGCCCCAGGGGTTTCAATCCTTGTCACATACAGTCTGTAAAGTGTTCACAGCCATTGCAGCAGAATGCTTCACACAGTCCCGTAAGTACAACTCTTGAGTTAATGCCCACTGAGCATGACAAAGAATTATTGCAGAAAATACATAGAAATAAGCAGAAACAAGCAGGCAGTTGCCAGACTGTGGCAAAGCTGCATGTAGTCTCCAGCACTGCCTCTTCCAGCGACTCATAATCTGAAGGGTGAGCAGTCCCCGTTCCTTGACCCAGGAAGGCCCCCCAGACTGCTGCAGTTTTGGGGAGAGGCAGGGATGCAGGCAATAGCACAGCTCGCTGTTTCTGATCTGGGTGACCTCGGATGAAGTCACCTCAAAGGAACGGAGCTGGGAGGAATTTTGCCTGAGGTTGTAAATCAAGCAGAGACCAAGGTCTGCACTGATTTACACGTGTTGGAGGAGGTGGGTTGCAGCCCTGCTGTTGGCACCAGCTGCTTGGCAGAGAAAGGGGGGACATGGTAGCAAGGGGCTTTCCTTTCCCAGAGAGACCACAAACCACCCCTGTGTACAGGATAGGGAGCAAGCTACGCAAGCAGTAAGGCAAAAAAAAACCAAACCAAAACAAAAGACGGGAGGACAGCAGATTAGGATGTTTGGCACCCTTCACTCCAGGTCACCCGAGGGTCCATGCTGCCCCTTGGCACTACGCAGGCTGCAAGGGGAAGATGTGCCCCCTGCCAGCACAGAGCTGCTCACAGCATCCAGCCGCAGCGCAGGCGGGTGCTGACGGAGGTGCTGTCAGCCCTGAGGTATTGCGTGTGCCAGAGAAAGAAAGGTTACCCTTGTTAGCTCTGTTTCTTGCTTTGCTCTCAGACATTGCCATACCCATTTCTCTCTCTCCAGAGAGTTTAAGCAAGGGAAGGTGGTTTGTGTTTTTTCCCCCCTCTCCCTCATATTAATGATTTTTAAGTTATTTTTCAAAAGTGATTTCTGCTCTGCATCTGTTCACCAGCACCTGATAACATGCAATATCAGGAGGATACCATGCCATAGGCATACAGCTCTTTATGGGCAGCAGGTACACCAGAGCAACTCCAGGACTTGGAGTTTATCTGGGCACAGGAGCTCACCATTTGGGAGTGCATCTCCACTTAGAAGAATTAATGGATAACTGGACTGGTGTCAGGGGCAAGGAAGTTTGCAGGCAATAGTATCAGTGCTCTGCATAGCCTATTAGCTGTGGCCCAGGTATATACGCACTGCTTTTTCTCACAGTTAAAAAAAAAAAGAGAGAGAGAGATCAGTATTCAGAGTAGGTTCTACTGAGGCAAAAAACAAGTAACTGCAGTCTTGCAGGGTGAATACAAACAGAAGAGATAGCTCTTGTATTTTCTATCTGGCCACCTTTCACATCTCATTTGTTTTATTGCACAAACATAAATGGCACTGCAGAACTGTTTCAGAGGAGGAGAGGCAGACGCACAGCATGCTTCACGTCCTGCTCGCAGGACACAAGTTTTGAGCTCTGTGAGACCAGAGCATTTGATAACCAGCAAAAGAACATAACACAGCAGCATCTGTGTGGTGCTATGTCCTGCCCCTCTCCCTGTCCAGGTGAGCTTGTGTCCTCCCCCTGTCACCACTCCAACATATAAGGACATCTCCAGTGAATGTCCTCAGCAAGGGCCAGTCCTTCTCCAAGTGTCCACAGTTACACCAGGGGCAGGAGCCATAGGCAGAGCTCAGGTTTCAGTGGGTGCTGCCCCACACTCACCTATGGGTCCCTCTAAAACCCTCTCTACCCTGCACTAATCCAAGTGGCATCAGCTCACCAGCAGCACTAGAGATTTCTAACCTCTAGGTAAAGTTCGCTATTTCAGGATAATGCTGGCTTTGACTCCGGTGCTGGTCTTTAACAGCCATGCTGGGGCTCCTTGTTCGGGGCAGGAGGCAAGAGCCAGGCACAGGCAGGGATGTCCCAAGGCCCCACAGACAGAGACCCAGGGTGCTGCAGAGAACCAGCTGCAAGGTGACTTGTTTCAATCTTTGGACAGAAAATTGGATTTCTCAGCAAGGCAGATTTTTTTTCCTCTGTGACAAAACAAAAAAACCCCATTTTGCAATTGAAAACCCCAACAAGCAATCTGCTCCCAAAATAAGTGATTTTCACATATACCCCCTCAAATAAGATCCAAGACTTCCACAGAAGACAGGGACTTTGTACAGCCCCAGGCACAGACTGCCAGAGGGATGTTTCTCTGATCCAGCATCAGGGAAAGCTCTGGCACAACTGGAAACCTGCCTGTCCAGCACCCATCCAGAGACCTTTCCCATCATCTGTCCATTACCCCACAGAGATTCACCAGGGCCCACCAGAACTGAGCCACTAGTGTGAGAGACAAATCCATGCTTGCACAACAGGTTTGCTTCCACCTGCTTGAGTTGCATCTTGTCACCATCCCACCCTGGGTTGTCCCTTGTCCCCAGGCTGGACAAGAGGACAGCCATGGGGCAGGGCAGGAGCAGAACCAGCTGCACTGAGACAGGGAGGTGTGAGCAACGAAGCAGCTTTGCGTTTTAAGCACGAATGGTGCTCAGATTTAGTAGTACCATTAATTCTCACCGATCACAGGGGATCTCAGCAGCTTTAATTCCATGCTAATGAAGTTTTAGTGGGGAATTATTTTTATTGATCTGCCCAGAGCAAAGAGCCTGATTTTAGTCCAGCTCTGCCAGCATCCCCTTCCCCATCCCTCTTTTCTTTCTTCCAGCTTAGAAGAAACTGGAGAGGAAAGAAGACAAAACAGCTCTGAGCTCCTTCAAAAGGTTGGCAGTCCCAAGCTGTAAGTGGATTACTTCATTGATTTTTAGCAGATCTGGGTTAGTGAGTGCTTAGTGCTGCAGAACACATGCACACACTGAGCAAGGAAACCCCTCCAGGCCTTTTCTTCAGGCAAAGCAAGCATTGGAGAATTCATTTAGGGGACCACCATCGGATTTGGAGTATGGCCCCTGTACCCAAATCAGTCTGTGACAGACTCCAGGAACCAGCCCAGTCTCTCTTAAGTGCTGCAGAACTATACAGAGGCAGCCCCTTAATTTCTTCTAGAAATAGCACAAGTGACTGCTTCAAATTATTGAATCCTTTTAATTTCCCCTTGTTATGTAAAAGGAGAAGACATTATGACTGCTACAGTTATTTTAGGAAGGAAAACCATTGCCATGGGACTCAGTGCTGACTGCCATCCAGCAGCCATACCCTGGGGAGTATCAGTCACAGTGGGACCCCCGACAAAGCATTGCCGATTCAAGCCAGCTGATACACTAATGTTGTGTTGGGGTCTCAGGGCTCACTCACCTCCTCATTAGCTTTCCAAGGCCATTGTACTGTAGCCAATACTTCAGCAGTGTTTTGGAATAGTATCTCAAAGACCTCCCAGCACTAGTTCAAGGCTTTTGAGATGCCGCTCTCTGGAGCCAGACCCTAAACATGTGACGATCTAAAGTGGAATAATCTTATTCCACTCTGCCCCAGAACCATGAAATCTAGAGATTAAGTATGGTCCCTCTTCCTTGCACATCGGATTGGACCAGGAAAACTTCAAACATAACTGAGAATCCCATCAGTCCCCCACCCATCTCTTTTTAAAGGCAGAGGCATCCAATGGTTGTGCATGCGGGAACAGCATATGGAAATAAAAAGCCCTCATAACTCTACAGCTGCACATGCATCTTCCTCCAGACACACTGCTTCGAAGCTACAGAATCCCAGAGAAAACCCACCGCCCACGGGGTGCTGGAGTTGGAGCTGGAGCTCCCTTCACACAGCTAGTGAGGTGCAACAGGGGCTACCAGACTGAGCACTCCAGGAGACAAAATGCCCATTCCCCTCCCTGCTTGCCTCCAAGGGAGGACACTGGGACATCAGGTGGCATGCTCAGGGCCAAACAGAAAGTCAGTGGCAAAGCAGGGATCTGAAATTGGTTTTCTCAGGGCTAATTAACAGACCGAACCAACCTCATCTACCTACTGTACTCGTTGACATTGGCCTGGGACAGGCAAAAGCCACCAAAAGTGATGTATCTCCGATGATTCCTTGGAGATGGAGAGGAAGGGAGCTACTGCATCATCCCTTCCTCATCCAGCCTCACCCTTTCTCACCGCTATCTCTTGTAAAGCAATAATCACAGACACCAACCTAATAAAATTAGCCCCAGAGCCCCACCAGGCTAATGCAATTAGTGGCAGCAGCATATTCAAACAGCAGCCCCACAAACACACCTGCAGTAACACAACCTGCCCTCTCCTTCTGCCCAGGCCTTCCTCATCTCTCCCTGCACCCCACAGCTGCCACCCCTTGTGGGTCCCCTCCCCACACTCCGGAGGGCACGGGCCACCATCCCCAGTATCAGGCTGCTCCAGGGAGGGCACTGCCTACCTTGCAGAAAGCACCGTCCAATGCAGCCAAGAGCAACCTCTGAGGGCGGATAATTCCCAGTCTGTTTAAACCTTGAGAGACCTTCAATTACCAGCGCTGTAATGAGGCCCTCCGACACTAATCAGCGGTGTCACTGAATCCTCTTACGCCTGCCTAAGCGCCTCCAGCCGCTTTGCTGGTTGCGGGGCCCAGCTGCCCACTCCTCCCAGGGAATTACCTCCCCAGGCAGGCACCAGTGGTGGCACAAGCACATTTTGACATAGATGCAGGTGAGATGCTCCCAGGCACCAGTGACAGATGACAGGGTGACACAGACACCTGAGCAAGCCATCTGCCCAGCCCTGAAGGCACCTGGGACCAAGCCTGCACTGGAACAGGCAAATATTGCAGAAGGAGATATTTTAGTGCCAATGCTCCCTATCTGAGATGCAAAGGGCAGGTTAACGTGTCCTTTTCTGAATATGAGGTGTCATCTATACCATCAAGCCAAGCTCATTCTCTGGAATGCTCCAAGAAACTTTTCAGCCCCAAACTGAGGCTGGCAGGTGACTTTGTCTCGCTCCGCTCCTCTGCGCTGGCACTTATTCACGGGGCAACAGGCAGCTCCCTCCGCACATCCGTTCTGACTCACGCTTTCTGTTCCAACAATGCCGTTTTTAATATCATGCGAGGAGCAAAAACAACAGGTCCACTATAACGCCGAGATATCCTGAGGCAGAAAATCCATTCGGAGCCCAGCTAGAGAGAGTCAAGTCAATTAGACACTTTCTGGGGCGTCAAGCTGCCAACAATCCCAGCCTTTGTAAGAGTGAAGAATCGCTGGCTATGTGCTTCCCAGCAACTCTCCCTTGCCAGAGCAGAAAGGTCAGCAGCAGTAGCGTCATGGAAAAGCATGCAGAAAAGTATTCCTGGGAAGGTGGATCCCAAAAAAATAGCCATTTGGACCCTCTGGAAAATATTGTTTTGTCAAAAGCATCCATTGCTTTGGGTTGGGTTTGCAGAAGGATACGCGAGCCCCATTACACAGGAGATCTGTGCTACTCCAGATAACGGTTTGAACATGCATTGTATCAAGGAGCAATGGCTGGGTCAACGGAGTACTGGCTCAGGGCTTGGGCTCTCGTGGCTCCCTGCCTGCTTTCAGACAAGTCACTCCATCTCTTTAGTTTTGCAGGAATAAAGATCATAGAGACAAGAAAGAAACCACAATAATGCAATTGGGAGAGTCACACATCCCTCTGCGTTTCAAGGTAAGTACCTGACTTCTCTTGGCAATGGTGCAAGGCAGCAAACCGGGCTATAAAACCAGGATTCCAGTTTGGTCAAGCACTGAATTAAGCCAGGATTTCTCTGGGCAAGTGCTGAAGTCACTCAGATCCAAAGGCAGGTCTCTGACTAAAAGGCTGTCGTGTCCAGAGGAGATTTTGGTGCTAAATGAACACCCAGCTCTTAACAAATTCGACTTTGACATGTTAGTTGGTGTTTAGCAAGTGGCTTTCAAAGGACAGGTGAAGCAATGGTTCACCTGATACTTCCTTGATATCACCCCGCAAGAAAGCTTTCCAACTAGAGTGCCAGAGGACCTGCAAGTTGTCATTTAAATGCAAACCCCTCTTTAACACTGCTGCACACATGATGTGAAGCTGGGATTTCTGCAAAATGCCTGAAAACAGGTAGGTTACCTTCCTCCAAAGAAAACTACACCCCGAAGACCAAGATTTCCTCATCTCCTGAATAAGAGTTCTCAGAGAAACCTTAGAAGACACAGCCCTTGTAACTGCCCCCAATTTTGCCACTCACCCACAACAACTATTTCTCAGAGGGAGTATTTCAACAGAAGATGGTTCCTTGACCAGGGTAACCCTCCATTATTGCTTGCAGGGACACAGACTCAAAAAAAAATCCTCTCAGTAACAAAAAGCCTACAGATTTCAGGCCTTCTCTGACTACCAGAAACAAACTACCAAAGTAAAACTCAGTCCCTCTATCTGTCTCTGCAGAACACCTGGAAAGCTTTCAAAAAGCCTTTTTATTTACTTATTTATTTATTTCCTGGATCCTGCTCAATTCTTCATTCTGTTTTGCTGGGAAACCTGGATTTCTGTGAGCAGACTATGGTCCTCTCCTTGGCAAAGGCATTACCTGAGTGGCACACAGCTGATGTGGGACAGACCAAGGTATTGGCTGGATCTTGCATGTGTTGATGGCCACCAGAGCTCAGCACAGGGTGGGGAAGCTGTTGTCACAGCAAGGCACAGCACAAGGGCACCAAGGGCTCCCCAAGGCAGATACCCACTGTGCAGCCGGGGGCTTCACTTGCCGCTTTCACCCTGTGCATCCCCACCTACATGCTTTCACATTTCCTCCTGCTTCAGCAAGTGGAAAGCTCCAGAGACAACCTGTCGATCTCCATCACATCTGGCTGCCTCAGACGGTCTATTTATACCAGGCAGGCAAATGCGGATACCTTGGAGTTCAAGGTAACAGGGGTTATTACTGCTCTGAGCAGCTCCTTTCTCAGGGAGGGATGGTTTGGAGGCATCCAAGAGGAACAGCTTCACATCAGGTGCTAGTACCAATACCTTCATGGCTGAGTGCACAGTAACCATCACCAGCCACAGCCTTGTCCCCAAGGTCCCAGCCACAGCAGCCAGGCCCCAAAAGCCCAGAAGGTTGATATCTATCATAAGACACCTCATCCCAGGCCCTTCTGTGTCCTGCCATGGGAGGTAGGAAATCAGCATGTACCACTGGATTTCTAACCCATGCTCTCTCCAAGCCAGCAATGCCACAGACTTCAAGCTTGCTCACACTGGGTTTCTCAACTGGAGCATCTGACTGCACACATGTCACACTAATGCCATAGAAAGAACTCTGGCTTTCCCTGAATCACTCCTGTCTCTCCTGCGCTCTTATGTCTACAACACGATCTGCTTTCCAGCAGCCAGTGTATCTCATCCAGGATAAAGCCCGCCTTATCAAGTTGGCTCATTACTATTATTTAAAAAGATCTGAAGAATGAGAAGGCATTTACGCCAGATTAGCACTTTGCATCACATGGCCACAGAGCTTTTGATCTGGGTCAGGGCCTGAAAGCCACATCTACTGTATCGCCAAGGGGCAGCTTCAGTCGGCACTTGTCAGCCAGCTGCCTTTGCAGTTTAGTCCTTGCTCCAGTCAATGAGGTGTTTTCTTTAAGCTACAGTGTGATCGTGGGTCTGCTGCCCCTTTAATAGGATGCTTGCAGCCCCTCAGAAGCCAGGCAGCTCACCTGGATTGCACCTCTGCTTCATTTCTCCAGGTGCCACTGGGTCCTTAGCCCTTTTCCAGTAGACACCAGGGTCACCTGAGAGCAAGGAAGGAAATCAAACACTGCTAAAATACACGTGTGTCTGCATGAAACAGGGAGATGTAGGTTTCTCAGTGCTTTACCACCTCCTCTAATGCACAAGGATCTCATCTGTTTCTGTAATGACATTATCTTCCTGGGGATGGCTCTCCCGAGCTCCACTGAGTTTTAAGCAAGTCTTGGAACAAGTTTCCACTGCTCCAAATACTCTGATCCAGCACCCCTGGCTGAGCACTATTAGCACAGCAGCCCTGCACACTGCAAGACTCCAGCTCACACCTATAGTGTCTCTGAGTCATCAGGAAAAAAAAAAACAACACACCAAAAAACCTCCAAACAATAAACCAGACCACATCTTTGCCCAGAGACACACCCTGTTTGATGCTATGTTGCAGAGACATGCAGCTATGCAGCTGAAGCCCAAAGACACCCTTCATTAATTAGAAAGCCAACAGGTTCATTTTGTGTTCATCTCTTTATAGGTCATAACATCAGTTCAAGACCCTGCCAGGCTGGTCTGTTTGACATTCAGGGGACTGAGCCATCTCTTTGCTTTGCCCTGACAGGTACACACATCCCTCATCTGTTCTAGGAGCCATCCTTCCCCTGGGACTCACCTTGCAGTGGCAGCTGAAGGGAGACAAACATGACATGAAGCTCAGTCAGAATGTTCTCCCATGAGATCAGTTCCCCTCACTGTTTCCTTGTAGAAGCTGTTTAAAACCCTTCACCCATCTGCACAGCCGAAGGGCAGGTAAGGAGCCAGCTACACTGAGCATCTCCTTCCTCATCAATGCCTTCCCATTGTATTTCAAACATATTCTCCTCCCAAAAGCCACATGTTTCCCTGCACCAAATGGAAAATCCACTGGTATTTAAAGCCGTTGGAGCGTGACAAAATTCCCTGTGCCCCACAGAAAGGAACCCACTGTATCATGACAAGCATAGACCATGCAATACAGAGCCAGGACAGCACAGCAGCAAGGAGCAAACACATGAAGAATTTGCAGGGATGTGGAATGACATTTGCTGGCACTGTCTGCTCCCTGTCCCCCCAACCTCTTCCCAGCAGAAAGAGAGAGAAAGAAGTGAGCACCTGCCCACAGCCACATGTTTCGGGCCCATCCTTTCAAGCCTCTGCGCAGAAGGAGCAGTCTCTGCACAGCAGAAGCAGAGGAAGGGCCTAGGATGATGTGGGCACATCAACACGCACTCGAGCACTGGCACTGAGCTGAGTTTTTAAGAAACCTACACACTGTATATTAAAGCAAGACCTGAGGATCCCAGAGCAGCTTCTTCAACACAGAGGTGTCTCCTCTGCTAGCCAGGCATATCCCAACTGAAAATAAAACAATGTAGAGCCCAGTCCCTTTTCAGGTCTTAAGCTTTCCAGATCAGCAGCACAACCCCAAAGGTTAATATGTACTGGTAAATTCACCAGCACAGGGTCCTAGGGTCTGTGCTGCTGGTTGTAAACACGGTCCCTTGCACTTTCCATCAAATACATCTCAAGCACAGTTTGGGAGTCGGCACACACCAAGGGTTGTTCCCACAGAGAACTTTGGACAGATACTAAGTCATAGCCACACAAATCAGGCTCCCCAGCTCATTCTATTAACAAGGCTTTTAAATCATGCCTATGCACCAAATACTGCCACTATGGCACCTAAAATCCAGGGCAGCAAAGACTGAACAATTCAACCATCCCAGAAATCGTGCAAGACACATACCTTCAGTTCTCTGAATCCCCCTGGACACCTGTACCAGGTGGGAAGCTTTCCAAGGCTGCTCCCACAAGACAGGAGCTACTTCAAGCCCCTGCAAGCAGTGCAGGCCCAAGAGACATGTTTACATGCAGTACTTTGGCACACATAATCTCTAACCTGGGATGACACAGCAGCAAGGAGAGATGTGTATTGATGAACCTTTGGTCAGGTGAAATGGAAAAGCTAAAACAGCCAAGGGCCTCAGCTGACACCAACAGACACGGCTCTCTGACAAACAAAACAACCCCATTTGCAATACCTGAGAGTGCCTCTTTCTGGATGGAAACTGAGCTATTGGTGCAGGCTGGCTCCCAGAACCCCTAGTAAGCAGAGACAAAAACAGCACCCCCATCAGGGCTCTCCAACTTCTCCCAGTCCTCTAGGAAGATGCACCTTTCTATGCATCCCTATCACCTTTAAGCAATAAGCTCCTCCACCATCTACATTCTCCCTCCTTGGAGAGAAGCCTTGCTTGAGTCTCTGCCGAGTGCCTTTCATGGCCATTCCTTAAGAGCAGCCACATCCTGGCCTCTGTAACGAGTGAACAAAAAGAAAACAGTCATTTACATCTGTCACCTTCTCCCCAGTGAACAGGGATGGTGCTGCTGGAGATCAACCATGCAAGGGCCAGCCAGTGCTCTGCAAGGATGTCTGTGCAGGCATCTCAACAGATTTTGGGGGCAGGCAGCCCTGGACCTGCATAGTTACCACTGATGGAAGATGCTGAACAGTTCAGGGCAGAAGCTACTGATAGATACCTGCTGGAGGAAGGAAATTCAAGCATACTCTGCTCCTACCTCCCCTGTAAGCACACACTGTTGGCAAGATGGACCTCTGGCCTGGCTCCATCTTTCTGCTTTTTATACCATGGGATGCTCTCACTCAGCCCACATAGCTCTGGCCTACCCCCAAGCCCAAGTCCCAGCCTACATGAAGTGTGTAAAAAGAAGGGGGGGAGGGAAAAAAAAAAAAAAAAGAAAAAAAAAAGAAGTCACAAGCCAAGGTTCAAACCCCAGCATCACTGTTTTCAGCCTGATGAAGGCAGCAAGGATGCTTGATGCAAGATGTGATGTGATCACTCCCTGCCATCCTAAGCTCTAAAGGGCACTGGGCTCTCAGCCACCTGCCCCATCCCCAGCTGTGCAAGCACAGCCACCCTCAGGGCACCCACAGCCCTGTGCGTGCAGACAGAGACAGACAGACAGACCTATCCCCGGCCAGCACATCAGTCCTCCCCATGGGCTGATGCCCTGTACGAGCTGTCTGGCAGAGGCTGGGATCATCACCAGGCACAGAAACGGGGCTGAGCTCTTCCCTGCTCCCTGCACACCGTGGGTCAGCAGGTCTCAGACACACGTATGTGATGCAGAGGCAATGCTGGCATGGGGCAGCCAAGTGGGACAGGCAGTTTTGTGTCTCAAGTACCCAAGGTGCTGGTCCAACTGTGAAGGAGCCCATGCTGCCCAGGAGGTGACTTGACAAGGGACAGGTCCCCAAATGCACCCCTTTCTCCCTCAGCAGGCTTCAGTGTCCTCTTTCCCTCCCCAGGGCATTCACAGGGGGAAGTATTCACCTGCTCCAGGGTCACTCTTTGCTTCTACAGACTTATATCCCTAAGAAAACTCATCCCAAAGGATGTGGCAGGCCCAGGCTGCCTGCAAGCCACTATCCCCCAAATGCAACCCCATTGCCTGGCTTGAAAACCTTCCCCAAACACCCTGCTCTCTCCTCCTCACCCTGTGTATGCCTTTAACAGTTTGCTGGATTACCCATTGCAACTAGAATAACAAAGCTACAAAAGAAGACTGAAAACAAATGTGATATTCTGCAGCAATTAGGGCTAAACAGGGGAAAGGGGAGCAGGGAATGAATGGACAATGGGGAGGGCAGGGACACAGCAGCCTGGGTCCCAGCAGGCTGGGCACGAACTGTCCTTACAAGGCCAGGTCTGAGCCAGGGAGCAACGAGCTGTATGTAGGCAAACGCAGGGAAATGAAAAGGGTTATTTAAACAAGCACTGGATAGTCCCCACGGGGCCTCCCCATCCGCCTGGCTCCATCACAGAGCAACCAGGGAAGAGTGGCTCCCCTGCTTTCCCCCTCACCCAGTCCTTTCGGGTGGTGGGGGGACGCTGGCAAGCTGCAGTGGGGTCCACTCAGAAAGGAAGGAATCCATTAATCTCCCTGGTAATTACTGCCACATATGGATTTGCACAATTACACTCTGTTAATTGGTTATTACAGGCTGATTGGGCAGAATGGTTGGGCTTTAACCCCCTCGCTTCTACCAGGGCCAGCCAGACACTGAGGCAGCCTTCCTCCCAAAACACTGCTGTATCCTCCCATAGCCTTGCTGGCTCCTATGCCAAGGACCCACAAATGTGGCCATCAGCACCCAGTCCAAGGCATCTTTGCTCTGATGCCTTCCTTTCAGCTGGGAATCCCAAGAAAAAAGACCCAAAGGGAAGGACTGAAGCTGCACCTCAAAATATACAATCTCTCCAGCCAACTGCATCTGCTCTGGACTTGTAGCAGATGCCCCACTTACTCCCCAGGGTGCTGAGGGACTGCAAACTCAGACCTTGTTTGTTTTTAGAAGGAGATCCAGATTCCTTATGCACTTCAACTTCGTGCCCTCAAGCCCAGCAGGGTTAGTGCCAACAAGAGAAGAATCCACCCCCAAGTCTCCCTCAGTCTCTAAAAACAGCTTCTCTGACTAGATTTGCAATGTAACGCTGCTCTTCTTCAATCAAAACACTAAAAACAGAGGCTTTACTTTAGTAACAAATATATATACATGTAATTACAGTAATATAAGCTATGGCAAAAAGTACAGATAAAGCACTTGTAAACCTCCAGACGGCACAGGATTTCTGCCAGTTGGTTGCAGAGGCCTCCCCACACCCCAGCTGCCCCCTCCGACACCCCTCACAGGTAACAGGCCATCCAGGACCTGGCCACAGAATGTCTCATTCAATATCCAACATTTCTGTACAAAGCTCAGAAGAGGCAGGACAACGCCAGAGTGACTTCTGCCAGAATTGTGTCAAAGGCTTCCTGTTAAAAAGCAGCAGCAAGAAAGCAAACAAGAGCATTGCAGAAAATTCACAGCGCCCATCTGAGGAGAGAGCTGTGCTCAGCAGCCACCAACATCAAGGACAGTGTGGGCATTCGCATCCTGGTGTGTCAGAGCCACCATGCTGCTGCGTGCCTTTTCCAGGCTCATCCCTACACGAGGCCCCTCCACAGGAGAGGACACAGAGAAACCTACTCAAGACACCTCACATCACCTAGATAAAGAAGACGTTACACATTGTAGCTTGCAGGGCACAGCAATGCACTGCTACACCACACTGTGCCTCACCATCCTGGAACACTGAGTTTTGTCTTCATTTACTGCAATTTCCCAGAGACTTCCTCTCTGTCCTCATGGTCACACATGTGGATGAGCCTTGAAACAACACCCGTTTGCCCCATCCTCTCCCTTTCCCAAGGGCAGCCGAGCACCCCTCCCCAGAGAGGCAGCATCCACTTAGCAGTAGGATGTTGCTCAGAACAAGTAAGGGACTTACTTTGAATAAAAGCCAGGCATTGCACCAAGTACTTGGTGAGGACTTTCAGCTCAACTTCTGAATCACCCCAACAAGCTACAGCAGCAGGAGCAAGAAGAAAAACCAAACAGGATCACAGGAATAGAAGTCTCACTCCAAACTACCTTCTAGCTGCATCCTCTGGGTAAAAAAAAAAAGGCCTTGAGATGCCCACCTTGGGTTTTCAGCTGAAACAGATCAAAAGGAGACTCAAAACACCTACAACAAACACCCACCCACCCTTTGCCCTATTGCTATCATTGCAATAACGCCTCCTGCAACATTCTAGGTCTAGCCTAGAAGAAAACTCCTTCTCATCAGCTAATTAAAGGGCTTTTATTATACCCTCTCCACTAGAAGGAGTAGGCCCAGCAATAAAAGTCTTCCTAGAAGGTCGCTGGAGTTATATGAAAGTTGCAGATGAATTTGTTCTTGTTTCAGTCACCTGTGATTTCCCAGCTCCCTGAATTCAATACAGAAATTTCTTTCTCATGTAAAAGCCAGATGGCTCCAAGCTCACTGTCTGAAGGGGACCTTCTCATCCATTGCAAAGGCAGCATCTCCCAGCTCCCTACGAATGTTTTCAGGTGTGCGTGAGCTTGTCTTTGAGAAAGACAAAGGTAGGCTGGCCCCATGACCATGAAAGGTTGCTGATCTCTCCCATAAACCAATTGCCTCTGCAAAGTTCGGAATGAATCTTCAGAGCTGTCAAAGGGAAGACCGGGCAGAACCTGCAACCGTGCTTAAAAAGGTCAGCTGGGAAAAGTCAGGATGGGAAGGATGCTCGCTTTATTGACAGATGCAGAGTGGAAGGGGCTAACCCACTGCAAGCTGGTTTTGTCAGCACATGCTAGACTTAAACTCTGGACTCTGTTGGCTGTAGCTGCTGACAAATCCTGTGTGGATCACTTCCTGACAACAGAGTCTGGGGACTAAGCCTGAAACTGAGACTAGGGCTGAACACCATCCAGAGTTCTTGTGCAGCCCTCCTTCAACCTGAGAGATGGGTTGGCTCTCATGACCCAGATCAGCTTTTTACATCTCTGAGACTAGAATATAATTTTGTCTCTGTCCTTTACTCACCGGCACACCCATTTGTCCAGGTTTCGGTACGAAACACAGCTGTGAGCATCCAGGCATTTGCTGGCAGTTTCTCAAGTAAATCACCTCAGTAAAAAGCCAGGGAATCTTCCAAAACTGATGGAATCTGACCCAAACTCCCCTCACCCTGGGACCACTTTAGAGTCCAGGTATGTTGAGGTTTTGGAGTACTTGTAAAAAGTAAATAAATAGAATTTTTTAAGATTACAGCAATTCCTCAATGCCCTGGTTAAAACATGGGTTCTGCCAACACAGAGACATACCAAGGATGTCTACACCTGTGCATCACCTCCCCATATGTGTGACACTAGAGAAATCCTGCTAGAACCGCACAGGGTTCATCTGGGGACCTGTACATCAGCACTATCACCAGGCACAAGCCTAGGCGGCTTTTCCAAAATGCTTCCAAGTTCCTGCCTAGCTGTCAGTGCTGCCTTTTGCCAAAGTCTCCTTCCCCTTAGCTTGGCTCAGGGGAAGGATTTAGACCCACAGTCTCTTTGTGTGCCTTACAGGTGGTCTGAGTCCAGATCGCAGGAGAGATTTGCCAGCCCCTCACCATGCTCAGAGCTGGTACCAGCTCAGTGAGTCCTGGACACCAACAATTCTGCCTTTGGGGCAGACATGAGCAATGGCAGGTGGTGACAGGCCCTGCTGGCCCTCACAGGCTGCCAACAGACACCAAGGAAAGCCAAGGGAAGAGAGTCAAAAAGGAGGGGAACGCACCTCCACTGCAAACCCAAGCCAGAGCCAGCAAATTCCTACCCACTGCCTTATCACCTCAGCCTGCTGCAGGCCTGTTTGCACTTAGGTAACACCTCCAGGCCTTTCAGGAGCAATCCCTGCCCTGTCTTCTGTCCCTCCAGCCCTCTGATCTGTCCAAGACAAAAGGGTTTTGATTCCCAGTGTTCAGCCCCTGGAGGAAAGGTGACTTTGCATCCAGCTGTTGTGCCACTGTTTTACCTGATATACAGGAATCAGACAAATGACATATCTGCTGATGCTAATAAAACTTGATATTGATATGTGATATATATGCTATGAAAGAAGCAAAAAAAGTGGTTTTAAATTTTTTGTTACTTGGAAATATATAGAGGCAAGTAAATATATTCCTTTTGGTTAGAACACTGTTATACATATATTGCAAAGAGCTCATACATACACAGCAGAGGTAGTGAAACACATGGGGTCAGTTCAAAACACAAACCAGGTTCAAAGGGATCCAAAATGAATTAGACCATTACAGAGTTTTCCCAGTGGAATTCTCTTTCTCTCTCTCTGTACATACACACACAAATATATTTAATATATTTAACAAAATCAATATTCATCCAGAGAGAGCTTCAGTTTTCAGAGAAACATCACCTTGTTAAAAGTATTATTCCTGACTAGCTTTACATGTAACTTCCACCTGTCCTTCGTTAACCTGCATGAGCTGATCCACAGAACTCGTTTAGTAAAAGCCATCACAGCCCTCACCTGTAAATATAGCATCTTCTTCCACACCCTGAATGTTTTTCTTCCCCTCCATTGCAGGAGGAAGGCACAGACTCTCAGAAAACAGGTCTGGAAAGGACCTGGTAAGCTCATCTCATCCATCTTCCTGCCCCAAATCAAACCAAAGACCTTCAGGGATGGAGCTGTTACTTCCTCCCCAGCCCATCTGTCCCACCACATTTCCTGATAAATAGCTCAGTTTAAAATGAGACTTCCCTCCTGCAATGAAAAGAGCAACACAGTGCTACAAGGGTCTCTTTCCAAAACCTGTGCCTGAATTTAACTCCCCTAAAGGCTTCATTTAGTCAGTGCCTATTGCTACAGGAGTAGTGTGCCCAGGAGGTCAGGCAAACCCCACGGCTCTTGGCAATGGCCACCGTGGTCTCCTGCCACCCCTCCATGCAGCTGCCCAACCCACAGCCAATTTGCACAGGGCCAGGGCAAGGACTTACAGAAGTGAGGGAAGGAGCCCATCTCCAGGGAATAAGGAGCCTGCGTGCCTGGCTGCATTCCCAACCTGCGTCCTGTCTCTTCAGCGGACTCAACCATGAAGGGAGGTTTGGGATCAGCTCTCTCAGCTGCACTGGGCTGTTGGAGAAAGAAAGGAGCGTTTACACGTTACAGAGCAGCATCCTCATGATACGTCCTAAGTTACAAATTTACCTCCCAGACCTTGACCAGGGCTGGGGTTTCCTGTGTTTGCTCTTTGGGCTCCTGTCTCTTTGGAAAGCTGGAGATGTTGCAATGCCGGGGGGAGGGCTGGTGGCACAGGCTGCCTGAGAAGGGCCCTGCAAGGCAAAGGAGTTGGTCCAAAGCAGCTCTTCCGAGAAAGCGTCCCCTGGAAGCAATTTCTTTTCTAAGCCGAGCTCCTAAAGGAATGACATCAAGCAAGCAACTGCCATCCTGCCTGAGCATCTGTCTCAATTTTGCTTTCCTCTTTTCTCTCTGCCAGTTGGTCCTTTTTTTCTCTCATCTACAAGTCTACCCACTCTACCTGGTAACAAACTTTGCCACCAAGAAGGTGGTAGTGTTAGCCACATCACCACTGGACACCAGTGGAGACCAGGCAGAGCTGGTTTTTGCCTCACTGAAGCTGTCTGAGAATAATGCGGGCAGGTGACAAGAGAGCAGTGTCACTAGCTGCTTGCAGGTGACCTGGACAGACCCTTGTCTCCAGAAGACAACCAGCCTGTGCTGTGACCAGTTTTTCTTGTGCTGAAGTTAGAGCCCCTGGCTTTGTCCCTGAGCTTGCTAATCTCTGTTACACTCTCAAATTGTGCATGGGCGTCTGCCTGTATCTTCCCTCCATGTTTGGATTTTGCCAGTCCTGATGCAGAGGAGCTACAAGCAAACAACATTCCTCTCCCCTATCCGCACTGATAATCTCAGGATCTCATCTCCTCTGCACTCCCCTTCAGGCTGTGTCAACATCGCTGGGGTTGTGGAGGGCAGGATTGCTCTGACTTTACTGTCCCATCCATCCCGTACACTGTGTGCTGCCCGGCCCAGCACAACCCCACAAAGAATATTCCTCTGTGACATGAGTCAGACTTTCTAGAGGGTTTTAACCACTTCCCTCTCTCAGACTTCTCTGCATTTACAGAAATAAAACATGCATGTCCCAGAGTGCGGAGTGAGCTCAAGACTTCTCCTTCCATACGCTTTCAGAAACTGGAGCCTCTGCATTGCTGTAATCTCCTCAGATCAGCAGATAGAGCATTGCTAAAGCCAAGGTGGACCACACAGCCTCTGCCACATCAATGCCAGCTGCCAGGACATCTCCCACCAGAGAAATGGCCCCAGGGAGTCCAGGTAGGCACAGCTAGCAAGGGCACTGAATTGCTGGTTTGATTTTGCTTGTACTTTCAGGAAATTCTTCATCTGAAATTGCAATAAATTCCTCAAATTCAAGTTCTCATGGAGCTGAAACCCCTCATGGTAGTGCGGACTGGAGCCAGAAGGTGAGAAAAGAGACATGGAAAGGTAAGATACCCTGTGGAATTAGACATAGGCCTCTTCAGAAGCCACAGAAATCCAGCATGCTCTGGCTGCTCTCTCATCTTCCCACAGGCATTAACCCTCTTACATCCTTACACTACCATGGGTAAAACGGCACCTTCTTTTGTTTGTTTTTTGTTTTTACCCAGGAAGGGCTGGCCCAGCAGCTCTATCACTAATCAGGGACTCCAGATCCTCTTGAACCTGCCACTGGCATTTCAGATCCACTCAGGTTTGCCTCCCCAGCTCCCACAGACAACAAGATGTCTGTGCCCAAGCTGCGGTGCTTGGATCCCTCTTGCCATCCCTTTCCCTTTCTCAGACCTAACACATCACAGCAGCTGCCAGAGCATGGAGCCACTCCAGAAATGGATCTCCAGTGTTAGGTGGCACAGCTTTAATTACACAATAGGAGCCAGAAGGAAGGCTACAAAACACTTCTCTTTCAAAATCTTAAACCACCACTCGGAGCACTTTGTGTGGCTGCAAGCAGAAGTAGCAGGACATGAACTCTGCAAGCACACAAAGGAGACGAATCAATGTCCTGTTGATACAGCCAGCAAAATAAGCTAATGATGGACAGGACTGCAGGTTTTCATATGTGAGGGAAGGATTTACAGTGATACCAAAGGAATTATTTCAGCCCCACAGTGACAATACCCACCCGCTTCCTTATTATATTTTATTGATCTTGCCCTAAATACATGTGGCTGGAGGAAATGATGCATAAACTACTAACGAGTTAATTTCTTGCTCCAACACAGACTCACAACAGCCCTTTGAAGGGGAACCAGGAAAGACAATGTGTGAAAGGATAAAGGCAATGAGACAAGCTTGGATGTAATAATCCCATGTGAATGATTATTGCTGCAACTAGTGTAATCTAATAATGAAGAATTTACGCCAGATGTCCCCCGGAATATGCCAGGCAGACTCGGGATTCAGCAGTGGATCCATTTCTAAGGAAACCTTGTTAAGAGGAAAAAAAAAAATGCTGTTGTCTGTTTCTCAAATGAGAGGCTGTAGACCTTTATAGTTAGAGTCACAACAAAAGCATGCCTTGCAAAGCTTCCTGGGAGTGTGCTCATTATGCCTGATCACCTATTTGTTTTCAGGTGAAGTTTAAGATGTTGGATTTAGCCTATAAAGGTCCTAACAGTCTAGGAGCAGTCCATTTCAGAAGCTGCCTCTTACCCCAAGCCAGAGCTGCCACCAGGATTTCCCCTGTGTTGCCCTGGGGCAGAGAAGGAGCTGCTGGGAGGGCAGTCTTCAGGACAGGTGAAGGAAGAGTGGAGAATCGCCTCCTTTTATTTTTTTTGAACTTGCGTTGTTTCAGCTCCTATAAGGATATCCTAGACGAGAGCTCCATTCTCGTCCTGGGGCATGACACACCCCATACACCCCCTCCTTCCTTCTCACAAGCTGCAGTATATGTGGACATCACATAGCAGGGAAAGGGAAAAGAGAGCGCTCTGCACCAGAGGAGTACCATGGGTTTGCACAGGCTACTGAAAAATGAGATTGACTTGACTTTGGTTCACAACATCTAGAAGCCTATTTTACTCTAGGCAGGTTGAGCACAGGCCTGGAGCACTGCTGGCCACCCAGGTCTTAATGAAGACCCGAAGAGACCAAATTTGTTGCCCAAAGAGAAGATCAGATTTGGGATGATTTATTATTTCAGATCCAACATCAAACAAATGCTCTTCTAGCCCAGGTATGAGGACAGCACTACCAACAGGCAGTGATTTCCATGGCATATTAGGCAATCAGCCAAACCAGAGACCCGACATCAACACTTCTTTACTCAAAACCCCATATAAGCTCAGGCACAAACCACACTTTTTGCTCTCCCTCCTTACCTCTGCTGCTTATTCATCACCTCTTTGAAGGTATTCCACATAGCCATTCCAAGCACCTACTCTGGTCACACTTTGGGGTTCAAACTGCTGCTCATAATTCCTCCTTATTAATCACTGTTATTTAAGTTGCTCTGATAGGAAGAAGGGGGAAGGGAAGCTTTAGCAAGATCTAGATCCACCTAACCACAAACCACTACATTTAACTTGAAAGATTTGTTTAAGCCCCATTAACTTAATTGGGACTTAACATCTTTTTCATTTGCTGGTTTTGCAGAAGACCCAGAGATCTCCACAGTGAAGCTGTATGACTCCAGTACTGAGTCATGGGGACTATTCAAACTTGGTTTGGCTGTGTCAAAATTGCAGCCACGATGCTTCTCACGCGATCCTCCTTTATCAGCTAGTTTGATAGTGTAGGCTGCTTGTCTATGTTGAAATCTATTTTACAGGGGCTCTTTCATCTGAGCCTGCATGCTGCTGCTTTGTTCTAACAGGCACAAAGCTGCTCCAAAGGACTTTGCAAACAATAATACAAACATAGCTGCACTTAGGACTTGCAAACCCTGATTTTAGCCAGTTTGTATGTCAGACATCACCATACCTAGAAACTACTTACAAACAGAACCAAAGATCATACCTAATTTTAGTAAGCCTTTGGGCTCTGCATCCCCTGACTGTGCTTGCTTTGATGAAACATGATCATAGGATGAAAGAAAGCAAAACCCAGCTGGCACCTGCTGGGAGGGCAGGGAGAGAGAATCTGGCAGACAGGAGGTTCCTACAGAGATTGCCAACACTACTACATGTCTGTTTTGCTTTTTTGGGCAGCATGGTGAATCCAAAGGTGACAAACATTTGGCCTGACCGGCCAGATAAGATGTGCCCACATCAGACACTGCACTCTCCCTCCTCACTCGCAAGCATCTCTGCACCTCTCAAGGCAGCTCCCTCTGCTTCACATTTCCAGCCCCTGAGCTTCAGAGAGGATCCAGGCTTTGCTGGGGTGAAACATGCGTGGGAATAGCTGCTCCCCCACAAAGAGCAGGCTGGCCGTCTGGGCTGCTCTATACCACACATCTGGAAAACCCATTTCCAAATTTCAGTCTGCAGCACAACACAAGGATTGTTGTTACAGGACAACTTTGAACCTCAGGAAACTTTGAGGTATCTGTAGTATTTTAAGGACAACAGCTTTACTTACAATTCAGTGCCACAAAAAGACAAACGTTTAACTAAACTGTGAGTGACCTTGTTCTCCAAATACTTCAGTGAGGAAGAGTGACTGTGAAGTGAAAAAATTTGCTGCTGTCTGAGCATCACAAGAGGTCAGTAAAGATTCTCAACTACCATTTCTCTTGGTCTGGAGTCCTGAAGAAAAGACTACAGCCCAGTTAGTGCTCTTTCACCAAAGAGCATTTAGGGTGTTCTATTTCATGAGTAAGGATGCAATTTCTTTCTATAAATATCTGGCCATTTTACTGTGCCATCAAACATGCAGGTGAGCTGGCCCCATACACTTACCAGCCCACCACCTGCAGCCTCAGTGACTCACTGCAAGCCCACCACCTGCAGCCTCAGTGACTCACTGCAGCTGCAGCAGCCGTCAGCTCTGATGGAGGACAGGCAGACAAGTCCAACTGCTGCGCTGTAATAACCCTTGTTGGCTTTCAAAACTCACTCTTCACCCCTGCTCTCTCTCCAGAGAAGCCTACCGCACCTCTTTGGAGGAGTGGGCTGTACATGTAGGTGTGAGGACCTACACCCTGGGCCCAACAGCTGGGTTTTATGGGGGAGTCTGGCCTGCTGGGGTCCTTCTGGAAAGGAAGGGGCTGCTGATAGCATTACTGTGTCTGTGCTTTATCACAGGGACCGGTGCTCGCCTGCACCGGAAACAACACGCGAGGCAAGCATGCAGACCTTCATGGAAGCTACAGCAATTACGTTAATTAAGAGCTGGAGCTGTCCCATATGTTTTCTGATCTGTTGTTTTTTAGGTCCCCTATCACACCTGTTCCCACAGCATCCAAACACCCCAAAGGCTTAGATTTTCCCACTCCAGACACAGGAACAGAAGGATGCCTGTCCCAGATCAAAGCAAAGGCCTGTTTGGCCTCGTATCCAGCAGCCGACAGAGAGCAGAACAATAAGAACAGGACATGTTATCATTCCCCAGGTACAGGTCCCTCTGCTCTTCCCAAAGCTCTCCTCCGAGGAGTCCAGTATCATTCTGTTTTAGACACAAGTTAAAGGCATGAATTTCCCAGATTTAGCCATCAGCAGTGCTGGGAAATTAAACCTAGTGTTCATTTTTCCAGATCACAGCCTCAGTGTTAGAAGAGCTAACAGCCCCAGCTTGGGATTTCTGAAATAGCCAAATCAGACAGCAAACCAACCCCGCTGTCTGGGATCTGTGCACCCAAACCCCACAGGGGTGTCTTGGGGCACCCCTGCAGATATGGGGTGCCACTGCACTGGAAGCCACCCAGGTTCCTCTCAGAGAGCCCCTGCTTTTTGCACAGGGTGCACAGCACCAGCTTCCACCTGCAGTGTCATCACTCACAGGGTGGGACAGGGTTTTGAAATAGGCGAATTCTCAGGGCTCCTCAAATCCTATATCCTGGGATCCTCCGACAAGTTATTTTCCTCAGGTGTAAGCTCAGGTAGAAACCTGCTCTTCAGAGTCAGCTTTGCTGATAGCAAAGTCTGGGGCAGTTCACGTTCCAAAAGCTCCTCCAAGATAGATGGTTCAATCCTGCAGAGTGCATTTCTGGGGCAAAATCATTTTCTGGAGCTACACTTCAATGCCAACATGAAAGCAAAGAGTATCTGTTTGCAACCATCACTACTTCCCTTGCTCATGCTGGAACATGAATGCAGTGCCTTAAAAGTCCTAAAAGTCTCTATCACTAGAAGTCTGACCTGCAAGACTTGCTCCCACTTAGCAGATGGGGAAGGATGCTGCAAAGGGTCATTAATGGGCTGAGAACCAAAATCTGCCCTGTGCAAGGAAACAGGAAACAGAAGCGACAAAAGCATTGACTGACCCATTATGCATGTCTGCGCAGGCACGTGTGTGTGCGTGTTATTAGCTTCATCTGGCAGCATTTGAAACGCTTCTGTCAGCACCTAAAGGAACTGCCTCTGAATTTAACACAGCCAAACTGAATGAATTGCAATCTGGAGAAAAGGGTGATCTGTGTCTGACTTCTTTTCAGCATTTACATGACTCCAGTGAGCCAGATGCTTGTTTGTAAGTAATTAGTTACTTTACAACCAACTTTTTATATCCAGTATGTTTTTAAAATCTGGATTTTAAACTCAATGTTAGGAAAGGCACAGATTTTGTAATGTCCTGCGTGCTCTCCTCCTGGCACATCAGCTGGAATTCTATGCCACTTTGAGCAGAAGCTAAACCCTTTACTCAGGCAGGGCAAATTAAACAGGGCACTGAATATTCTCAAAGAAAGAGCTAGTAGAAGGAAAAGAAAATGAACAGATTGATCTGTACTGACCTCAGCAGCAACATTCAGCTGCCCCAGTTCAAAAGAGCAGAGTGACAAACACATTCAGGTGAATGGCTGGCCTGTCTTTAGTGCAAATAAACCTGAGCAAACTTTGCATGTCTGAGTAGTGTGGGCAAAATTCACTGTGGCTTTGCCAATTGCCCGCACAATGCAAAGTGCCACTGTTCCCTCCAATGGCACATGGTGAGGGTCTCTCACCTTTACCCCAAGCCCTGTTTCCAACAAAAGAGCCAGAGAGAAGAGCACAAGTGCCAAGCAAGAAGGGTCTTGCAAAACAGAGATTAAGCTGTTCTTCCTTTCAGGAGAGGCAGAAGAGCAGCGAACACAGGCTGTCTCCCTTCTCCCTCCTGCATCTCTCCATCATGACTACTTCATCACTGTCAAGTGCTTCAGTCAAACTCCCTGCCTTTAGCTGCAAGAGATCACTGACACAGGTGAGTATTTCTCCACCAGTGCCTTTGACAGAGTAGGAAGAACCTTTGCTACATCTGGTGGTTTGCAGGGGTTGCGTTGGTCAAAAATGATTTGCTGTAAAGTAGAAAAGATACTCCCCATTCTCTGACCCAGCAGTTCCTAACTCACTTGCAGAGCTTTCCTCTGCTGCCTTTGAGGGCCACCCAGAACAGCCCAGAAACAGCCCCATGACACAGACAGCATCCCCTGCTCCTCACCCAGGGACCAACCTGGGGTCCCTGGTACCAACACAAGGGAGAAGAAGGAAATACAGTGAGGACTGGAGTGGGCCCTTTCTCACTGTCTTTGGATATAGGGCTTACTAGGACTACACCCACTGTTTTTCTGCTCATTTCCCCATGAGATATCTTGGTCATTCATGTGAAGCCAGCATTTCACCATGTCTGATCTTTATGTTATCTGGATTGTTTGCACTGACATGAGATAAGGTGAAGCAGGGACATGGCTGTTTCATGCAGGGTGGACTGTGCTATATTTTCCTGTTGGTTTAGTCCTGGCTGGGCTTGATTCCCCAAGATCCCAAAGTGAATACAGCCTGCCTTATTGCAGCCTCTCCCTTCCCAGAAATCATTCTGTGGAATAAGTACAGAACAAAGTGTTTCCTGACTCCCGTTTAACCTTTTCCTTCCACCCAATCACTCTGTGACCCAAGACCTGCTCCTGAAGGCACGGATTGAGTGAGAGTCCCTCTTCTTACCCACTCAGAGGCTGTCAAAAGCCCAAAATGACAGCACTAGAGTGCCAAAAACAAGCAAGTCACCTGCAATTTCACACCTGCCATCACTGCTTTCATGGCAGCTGGCGAGGCGAGAAGTTGATGAAGGTCCCACTTGGCCCAGGCTGAAAGTCAAAGCAACTGTTGGGCTTTTCAGGCAATGTCCTTCCCTGAAGTAGGAAGGCAGGTAGAAAACCTGCTGGCAGCTGCCCAGGGGCATCTGCTGCCTTGCTTTGGAGGCATTTGTGCTTTTTGCGTGCTGTCCTGTTCTTGGCAGCAGTTTTCCTGAGCCAGAAAAAGCATTGGCCATCATCAGCTGTGGAAACACTTTCTGAGCTGTGGATTTTTTTTCACCACTGGAGCCACGGCTGAATGGTGTTGGCCAAGTCTGCCTCCTTTTTAGGCGAGATTTTATAGTGTCAGGTGAGTAGCAACAACCAGCCAGCAGGTTTTGACTCCACTGGTCAAATATAACCTGCAATTCTGCTTGTTCCTCCCTAAAGCCGTGCATGAGACAGGCTGTAAAACAGATGAGGGAGCTCCATAGTAGAACCATGCAAGTGCTATGACAGGCTGGGCTCTGCTGCCTGCTTTTCTGCCTTCCACCAAGCTTCTGCTGCCCACTACTAGCAGGAGGATGGCTTGCCTGTCCATGGAGAAACCCGTGCTCTATTTCTCATTTGGTGTGAGTTACAGCTCCCAAAGAGCAGCAAAATCATGGACCCTTCCACCCCTGACCAAGAGCTCACCATGGCAACGTGCTCCTGTAGGTCTATGGGTTGAAGACTCCTCACCAAATACCCATCAGCAGCATGCTCAAGGCAAGGGGAGGAAGCCAGCCCCCTGCAAGAACTGGAGGAATCCAAACAGGAGCAAGATTCATGACAGAAACCAGACTAACCAAGGCTTCAGTATGTTGCACTGCACAGACATTGCATGTTGCAGCCTGGCCTCCTGGCCCTAATATCCTCTGACAGCTCCCAGAGCAGGAGCTGAGCAGGTTAGTGATTTGATCACGGCACCAGCTCCTGCGGGAGCTGCTGCTTCAAAGTCCCTGCTGCCAGGCCTCTGCAAAGCACGCAAGGAGCTGCAAAGATGTGCAGTGTCCATAGCCTGTAGCAGCGACTTATCTTCGTAAGTGAAGAACTGCTGGCCAAACGCTGGGTCCAGTCCAGCCCTTGAAAACTTGAGCTCTGGAAGGCAACTTCAGCCAGCCCTAGTAAATGACTGCTTGTTTGATTGCTAATTGCTTATGAAAACAGAAAACACAAACCCAATCTGGGCAGGTCTTGTACTGTCCATATCACCAAAGGCCACAGAAATACCCATCCCAAATCAAACACTGCCTGTCTGTTTGAGACTTTAAGTGAAGTTTTGTTTTTAAGTCCTCTTCTGTCGGACTGTAGATGTAAGAACCTAAAGCCACCTGGGTAGCTCGGTTCATCAGGAATGTATTAAGTTACGCCACAAAAACCATTCCCTTGCCAAGCAGTGAACACGCAGAGCTGTGAAAGGACATGCGTGCCTCCCAGTTAATGTCACCTTCACAGCTTCCATAGGTCATGGCACAAGCAGACATCCGCTCCGAAATAAGATGCCAGGCAATACACGGATCCCTTTCTGAACAATGCCACAGGCCTGGGGACAACTGAGGAATTTAAAGGAAACAGAACAACAGGAAATAAGGAAAATCCCTTCGGCAAAGACCCTGCGGCCCTTCGGTGGTGACACAGCACCGCACCATATAGAGGAGCAATACAGTGGAGTTACTACATGACCACCTGGCAGCAAACATTTGCATGGCCATTCTTGCCAGCACAGGAATTAGACAAGTAGCAAACAGAAGAGCTGTGTTCACAGTCACTGCAACAGAGACGCATCTACTGCAATTAACATTGCTTCCTGAAGATCCTAAAGGCCTGGACACGCCATGCTGTCATAACTGGTAATTCACATCCTGAAGCAGGAAAAAACAGCGCCAGGAGAGGACCAAGAATCAAGCAACCTGGACAAGCACAGGGTAGGGATTTGCCTGTGCCCTGGACTAGCCTTACTTATGAGGATTCATGTAACCCCAAAGTCACAGAAAGGAAGGAGATCCCCTTCGGGGAAGTGATTTTTGGGAGAAGGTAGAGTACTAATCCCACCTAAATGTGGTCTTACTCCTGCTGCCTTTAGAAGTCACAAGGGATGAAGCCTTGGAGAAGAAAATGGATAATTTTGTAGTCTTTTTTTCTAGCAATAAAGCCCCTGTAAGATCCCAAGGAAAGCTGCTAGAAGCTCCAGCTCTGGTCAGGAAAGCAGAAGCTGGGCTGCCCTGACTGCAGCAGGGTGGGAGCCACGCTGGCCCAAGCAGCTCTCTCTAGAGGATGCTACAAGGCCACGCATGTAGAGGACAACAATAAGGACAGGCTGGGGGACCCATGTGGTGGTTTAGCTCTCAAAACAGCTCCTGCAGGGATTCAGAGCAGGGCGTTTCGGGCTAATCTCTACGTCCCCTCAGGGAACCTGAAGGATTACTGCTCTACATCTGCTCACACGGTTGGGCCCCACCTTATCAAGGCGGGGGAAGCTCCGACAGCCGCTCTCAGTTTGTTAATCGGTTTGGGATAAACAGCAACAGGCCCTGTCCACTGCAGCATAGCACCTCTTAATTGTCTCTCTTGCTCACAGGTCTGCCAGGTTCTCCTGAGCCTTGCCTGGGGCAGGAATCCATCTCAAGGTTCACCATCAAGGGCTGGCTCCTGGCAGCAGGTACAGAGAGCCACAGGGCAGCTGCCTTGGCTGTGTCAGGGGTTGGAGAAGAGTGGCCACATGAGTGTCTGGCCAGCACTAGTCCATGGCAGAGTCTTTTGCTACAGCCCAAGCCAGGATGGGAGTGGAGGTCCTTAGACAGTCACCACTAATCCCCAGAGCTGTGCTGTCACCTCTTAGCCCACGGTCTCCCACTTAACTAACTTCCCAGCAGAAAGGGCTGCTAAAGACCCAGATGGGTGAGTGGGTTTGTGCTGTTTACCATGCACCAAGATCACCTGCTTGCTTTTCTTTCCCCTCTCCACTCTCTCCTGAGCGTGCCTCTCACAAAGCTGGTCCAGGCACCTGCTTTATGGGACACATCGCTGAGCCTTCCTCCTTCCTCTCAGGTCTGGGAAAGCTGGTTTGGGGTCTGGCTCTGGCCATGCTCGCTCCCAGGCAGCCAGTGCCATCTGCTGGCTGCTCTTTCCTTGACTGTCAAGAAAACAGAAAGCTAAATAAGGGACAGCCTTGCTAGGCAGCCAGTTCTGCGGCTGAAGCCATATCCACAGGGCTGGCCTAAATAATTTAAATGATGTGCGTTTCCAAAAAGGAAGCATTACATTTAAAACATTTTATTAAATACTGTTACAAATAGGACAATACATATCAGATGGTAAGTCAGAGATTTTTAATTTATGATAACTTAAACATAACTTAAGACTTTCCCATTTCAAGTCCTTTAACAGCTTAATAAATCATACTTGCAATATATATACACACAAATTTCAGGATTACATTTCACTTGTAAATAATAGGCAGGCATGAAATCCTTACAAACACTTCTGAATTATTTTAAAATTACCTGGGCCCAGGTCAATGGCCACAGACCTACTCAGGAACAAGTACTTTACAATACATTTACAGTTAACAGCACAGAAATATCCACAGTAAAAATTGCACCATTAAACATTTATGTATACACCGGTATTACTGTGCATAATCCCACAGGGATGAGATCATTTCAGATCTACTTGCTGCATTCAGAAACCAGAGTACCTAGTATAAGCACTACAATTCCTAGTGCTATTAAAAAAAGAGTCTGAAGTCCCTAAGTCTTCTGGGACACGCAGCAGAAACCCAAATAATTGCCCATATCACTAAAGGCATATTTACTGACTGGGACATCCTCTTAAAATAAACTGAAATAAACAATAAACCAGATAAATGGTTTCAAAGCTATTCAATTAATGTTTTTTCATCCCAATTATTCTGTTTCTGCAAGTATAACCCATATGACTCCAGAGAAGACATCTCCAGCAGTGTAGTAAGTGATGTGAAATAATGCTTGTCTTCACCTCACCTAGGTACCTTTGAGTAGACCAGAGGAGAAACCAGCCTCCTCTTTAGGCAGCAGCTTACTATTTGCTCACCATCTGGACAAGAGATGGCAAGCTCCCAGTTATGATAACTACATGACTGAATGCAGACAGTGTTTTGCCAGAAGGCCAGAGTTTTACTCTCTGCTTGACTTCAATGGGAATACCAGGCAGCTTGAGTTCAAAATTTCTGAACAATACACAAGGTCAATCATCTTGTCAGCAAGAGGTAAAAACATCTGGACAGCTGCTGATTTGCATGCAGTTTCATTATCTGGAAATGTCCGAGACATAAGTGAAGATGGCTTCAATTCCTGCAGAGAGAACAAAATTCCTCTATAAATTGGATAATTGGCATAGATTTGTACTTTATCTCATTTCAGAGGAATTTTGTATGCAGCAGGTAGCAAAAATGCACAACAGTGTTCCTAATGCTACATGCAGCTGGACAGAATGCCAAGCACAATCATCCTGAAGGAGCTGAATAACCAGTTCTAAAGCAATAAATCCAGTAGCCTTGTTAGGAACTTTCATGCCAAGATGCATATTAGACAGCCCAAAGCACATACTGCTATTTCAGCAACTGCATAGCAATTAACAGCTCTGATTGCTTGCGTGATTAAAAGGAAGAGAATGTGCAAGTGCAGCCAGCTCGTGTGCTTACCTGAAATACCTTGAGTTAAACACTCTGGGCAGCACTTTGGAAACTGCCTTCGATGGTTAGGCTCTGGCAGCTACTACAAAAAAACAAAAATGAAAAGGACTTTAATGACAACTGGTTTATATCAACTGGATTTTAACAAAGCTACTGCACTGATTTTCATGCTGCTTTTTTGAGACATAGCTTACCTGGAAGGAGTAAATTTCTTTGCTGCAAGAAGAATAAGAAAAGATATTAGCATTTCAAGATAATGCAAAGTTTTTCTTCTACTCAAAACCTCTTAATTTCTGAATATGTAATAAAAAGCCATTATCTAGCAATAAGTATCACAGGTAGTTATCACTGTGCTGTCATTAGCCCTATCTCAACATAAAATGTTCCTTTTTAATTCTAATTCTTGTTTGCTAAACATTTGAGTTTTTTACTATTTTTGATTTTTAAATGTTCATGCAAATGCCAAACATGGCATGCATGCAGGCTTCTTGAAAATAATTTTGGAATTTGTATGGCAATTTTCACTTTTTCAAAAAGGAAGGTATTGAAGTTTGGAGGGGTTTTTTTTCCATCCACTGAAAATTTTTCAGAAAGGTAAATAAAACCAGTGGACCCAGTCCAACTGCTCACCATTTCTTCGGAAACGTCTTGCAAGCCAAAGAAGGAATGATGCCGTGGACAACAGAGAGGCACTTGTGGCTGCTATGCCCACAGAGACATAGCTGACTTGTTCAGAAGCTGAAAAAATGAAAATGTTTCAGTGAGATCAAGAAGCATGTGTGATCTTCAAAGACCTCTCTACTTCTTCCTTTTCCTTCTGCTTTTAAAGAGGAACCAGAATTGCAGCTTATAACCCTTAGTTTTCTCTTATTGAAACAGGACACATACAAAATAAAAAGCTGCGTACCAAAATGTATCCCACCCATTGCCAAAGCAATGGCAAGGGAACAACCCAGGTATACCAGGGTCTGTCTGACCTCCTGTCTCACATGCAAATTTCCCCACAAGGTTCTGTTTTTCTAGAAAAAATTTCTTTTTATTCGCATAGAAAAAGCTCAATATGAAAAATATTTTAATTAAAAACCAAACAAACCAACCCAAAGTCAAGTTGCAGCTTTTGGTTTTGGATAAGAAATCAGTATTTTTCACCAAGACTTTTTAGGAATTCTGCCCTCTTCTATTTTCAAAAAAACATACTGAGAGATTTTGATGGGCTTTTAACTCATGGACTTCACTGGAGATTCTAACTCATTGGTTGGTGTTACCTCCTCCACCCTTTCATACTCCATTTGACTAGAAACCCATTGCCACCTCCCTGTGGCTGGTCACAGGTCAAATACCTTCACATGTGGGCAGACTGGCACTCCAGTTTCCTGAACGACCACACTCAAGAACATGAGAACCATTGAGCTTCCATCCTTCCAGACAGCTGAAGTGGCAGGCTGTGTTGTACGTGAAGTTCCCAGCACCGTGTGAGCAATCCATGGAGCCTTTCTCAGGAGAGCTCAGTGGTTCACACTGTACAACTGAAATATAGAAAGCAATGGTTAAGAGTCATTAAGGACTGTTCTGTCTTTAGCCCTATTTTTCTGCACTGTATTTTCAAATTCATTTGACTTTGGGATGGGAGCAGTTCACAGAGCCTTGAGCAGGCATTTCTAAGCCACAGCAAGTGACAACTGAACACAAGACAGCACAGAGTCTAGTTTGGAGCCAGGATGCTTTAGGAATTTGCATTTCAGTGTGTTGTCCGGTGACAAGAAAACTGTATTTGCCAACTGAGTAAATCTTACCTTTGCATTTTGGCACCGGCTCTGACCACTGTCCCTGAGCAGTACACTCAATACTGGATGGGCCATCCAGAACGTAGCCCTCGCTGCAGTAGAAGTCACAATGTGAGTGATAGGTGAGATCTCCAGCAGCATGGTCACAGGTCACAAAGCCTTCTTCTGGCCAGGTTACAGCTTCACACCTCACAGCTGCAACACAAGATCACAACAGCAATCAGCACAGATGCCTCAGGAATTCAACATGCCAGTGCTGAGAGACCCAAGAACTCAGGTGAGCAGGAGTAAGGAAAGGTACCTGCACAGGAGGGCTGCTGCCTGTCCCAGGCCCCAGAAGACCCACACTGCAGTGTTTCTGGTCCTGTCAGGGTAAATCCTTCCTCACAGGTGAACTTGCACATTGTACCCCAGGTGAGTTCCACAGAGGGATGGGAGCAGTTCACAGCACCATGAGCAGGCACTTCCAAGGCAGGACAGGTCACAGCTGAAAAGCGTAAGGGACAGCACAGATCTCAGACTGGAGTAGATCCAGATAAACACTCTCCTTTGAGCTGACAAGAGGACACATCATGCCTGGAACTGTCCCCTGCAGAGCCATAGTACTTTAGACCTACCAGTGGCTCAGGAAATGGGGATTTCAGTGTGATGCACAGTGTAGCCAGAACCCTTAAACATGCATCTAAAGCATGCAAGCTATCCTGAGGCTGGCTCCAGATTATATTCCAACAAGAAGGGTGCATAAACAAACACTGGCTCCCATTTGGAGCGTATGAAATAAAGAATTCCACTCCACTTCAAAATCCTGTTATCATGTATTGGGGACACAATTCCTGAGTGTTGCTTGTCACCCTGCACTGCTGTTTCCTCTTTAATGAAATAGGCTAAATGATCCCCATCTTGAGATCTGCTTATGAGAAGGGCTATAAACATGCTAGGGATGACTTACACCTTGATCACACTTGAATGAGGAAGTCTGTTCTGACTATGAGATACTCTAAGCTTTAATTGATGATTTTCAACTGAGTAAATCTTACCTTTGCATTTTGGCACCGGCTCTGACCACTGTCCCTGAGCAGTACACTCAATACTGGATGGGCCATCCAGAACGTAGCCCTCGCTGCAGTGGAAATCACAATGTGAGCGATAGGTGAGATCTCCAGCAGCATGGTCACAGGTCACAAAGCCTTCTTCTGGCCAGGTTACAGCTTCACACCTCACAGCTGCAACACAAGATCACAACAGCAATCAGCACAGATGCCTCAGGAATTCAACATGCCAGTGCTGAGAGCCCCAAGAACTCAGGTGAGCAGGGGTAAGGAAAGGTACCTGCACAGGAGGGCTGCTGCCTGTCCCAGGCCCCAGAAGACCCACACTGCAGTGTTTCTGGTCCTGTCAGGGTAAATCCTTCCTCACAGGTGAACTTGCACATTGTACCCCAGGTGAGTTCCACAGAGGGATGGGAGCAGTTCACAGCACCATGAGCAGGCACTTCCAAGGCAGGACAGGTCACAGCTAAAAGGCATAAGAGGCAGTGCAGAGCTTAGCATGGAACAAACCATTAGAAGTTTTGTTTTGTTGTGTTTTTCTTTCCTGAAAGTTAGCAACATAGCCACTAAAAGAAGCAGCTTTAGAAAAAGAGCTCTACTATGCTGCCATTTCAGAAAGCATACAGGACTGGAAAGATCTCCAAACAGAACACTGACTCTTAAGGCAAGGCTGTAAAATCATCTGCAGCTCATGACAGCAACTGTTAATAGTTACAATAAAAAATTTTCCTATTTTGCTGCTTAGTGATGCTTGATGCTTTTATTTGCTTCAAACAGTAGCTTATTCTAAGCTGAATACTTCAAAAATAATTCCTAGTCAGGAGTAACTGGCCTGTCCTGAGTAGTCTCACAGCTAGATCATCTCTGTTCCCTACTAAGAGGTGGAAAAGTATTTCCTTACAAGGAGATCTACACCAGGGCCAGAACATTCATCCTGCCCACTTCTCTTCAGGCACAAAGACCTGTGTCCTGCAATATAATAGCACCTCCACTACGTAATTACAAAGGAATAGGCCAGAACTTCAATTTGTACCTACTAACAGAGCAACATTGAAGTTTACAGAGCTATGTATCATGTAGAAAGCTCAAGTGTCACTGCTTGAGAAGCTTACCTTTGCATGCTGCAAGGGGGGCTGACCAGACCCCAGAAGAGGTACAGTATACAGATTCCAATGCAGTCAGTTCATAGCCTTCCTCACACTGAACTGTGCAGGATGAGTTGTAGCTGAAGCTCTCCAACGGATGGTTGCACTCGAGGCTCCCGTGGTCAGGTTTCTTTAGTGGATCACAAGTCTCAACTTCAAAAACACAAGAAGATACAGTCAGTCTCACTGGCTGAGCAGGTAAATCAACAAGCCAAACTGAACACTAGCTAGCAAGAATAGCACCCTGCTTTAAAAGTGGGATGAAATCATCTTACCAAACTCGCATTCAGGCCCATAGAATCCAGGGTTACAACGGCAGGTGTAATTGTTAATTGTCTCTATGCATTCTCCACGGCCACTGCAGAGAGATGGGTTGCAAGAAGCTGGGAAGAAAAGAAAAAATACAGCAAATTATAAAAGAATCAGCAATGGCCACTAATGAAACCAGGTTAGCACTTTGTTTATCTTTCTGGCACTAAACAAGCACTTCGTACAGCTAAAAAAATAGCAACGGGTTTGGTACATAAGCTTAACCCTGTCATTTCACAGAAGGAGTTCAGAAGTCACCACATTTGACAGACTAGCTGACAGTGAAATGATTCTACTGGTAGGAAATTCCATAACCACTTGCTCTCCGGTAGATATTGGCAATACTTAAAATGCAAAAGGAAAAATATACTATAGGCTAGGTAGAAATCCTCAACAAGTAATTTCTTCATTAACTCACCACAGCTCTAATTTGGCTGATATGTGAGTCAGATATTTTTTTTGACCTAGCCTTAACCACCTCTACACAACGTGTCTAATCTAACCAGTCAGCAGACAGATGCCTCCAAAAGGGCCACTGTAAGCTAGCTGAGACACCCAATTGAGAGCAGGTTGAAAGATACCATCTGGAAGAGCCTGTTTCTCTACACTCATTATAGAGAAGGTCTGGTGATTTGCTCACAAAAGACGTATAATATTCTGGGAGCTAAAATGTGAGATCAACCCAGCTCTTAGAATAAAAACAACCTCAGGTCTGGAAGTAAGGATAAGTGTACAAGATAAGTGTACAAGTGCTTACAGGGTCAGGTAGTTAACATGTAAGGCTAGGTTAAACAACTCATTCCACCCACCATCTCATTTCCCCAGGTGTACTCTAGAATGTCCTTTATTATACTCTACCTGTGTAGCACAAGGCAACCTTCTTTTTCTCACACTGTTCATCATTCCATTTGCCATCATCCTTTCCTCTTTTGATGTAGATTTCAACGCAGTCCTCATTGTTCCCTTTGCCATTTGGTTCACCTGAAGCCCAGTTTTCTGCCTCTTCTGTTAGTTCTTTGTTAGTTCCAATCCAGGTCCACACCTCATTAATTTTTCTGATTCCAATCCAGTAGTAACCCGGATTGAAGGGTAAGAAGTTATTGAGATAGTTGATTTCATCCTTATTCTGGATGGCAACCATGTTAGTGTATCTCTTTTTGCACCACAGCTCTGCTTCCCTGTAGGTCATATTTGTGTCTGAATAATGGTATGTCCAACAGTTCACCCCCTGCAGTATTGTAAGTCCTAGAGCAAAGAGAAGTCAAAAAAAGTTGGTGTCTTTGTCCCTCCTCATTCTCTAGAAGAGTATATATAAAGCTCTATAAATATTACAAACTTGTCAGTATCTGAAACTGCATAAAAAGTAGTGGCAACCATTTTTACAAACATTTAACTGGCAAGCATCAAACCAGGCATGTCAGCATGAAGTGCAGCGACTTCAGCCTGTGAAACTACGACTGATTACGCAAAGCTTTGCAGACCTCATAGCAAACTACAAGAGCCAATTACATATCTGTCAGTCAAGCAACGAAACATACCAATGCAGCTAGAGGTTCTTCTATGTGAACCTGACTAAAGTTAGGTCGGGTTCACAAATTCTGTTTGATTCTGAGCTCAAACAGAACAGTCACACTAATATTGCCATTCAGCTAGTTTTCCACATAGAGAAATACACACTTACCATAAGAGAGAAGAGGCAGTAACCACAAGCAAATCATGTTTTGGAGAGTTTTCTCTTCCCTTTATTTTTTAAGCAGATGGCTATGAGAGATCAAAAGAACACATTTGTAAAGAACAAATACCACCTTTTAATGACTCAATATAAAATACTGTCTATGAAATCTTTTCTACATACTTTTTAACAATTATTCTAAAGAGTTAGTATTTCAATTTTTAGGATATTATTAATTTTAAAACAGCTCTTAATATCAAGACAACTTTTAAAGAACACCAACACAGAATTCCATCTGTCCAGTTTTCCTCTAGCTGAGCAATGAAACAGAATGACACGCTCCATTTATACTCACAAGTTGCAGCTGGGGGGGCCAGGTGGCAAAAGTCCTCTGCGATATTTCTCAGTGACTGCTCTCCGTTGCTCAGTTGCCACGTACAGACTTAAGATTAAGTTCAGCTCCAAGTGTCTGCACTGTGTAATCCCTTGCCTTTGCTACGGCTTTTTATTCTCTCAACTAGCCTGTCTTCCACCAGACGGGAAATTATGCATGGAAAAAAATTTCTTGGAAAATCCCTGGATGTGGCCCTCCCCTACATTGAGCCTGATGCTTCCCCTGGCTGTATCAACCCTCCCACAAAGACACACTGTGCTGACAAACTGCCAAGTGCCGTGTTACATGGTTTTACTGACAGACACACACAATTCCAGGATGTCAGGAAGGAGGAAGATTGTTAGTTTGAGCGAGTTGCATGAATAAGAAGATTCCACACTCTCATCTAGCATCGTGCTTTGCAGCAAGGAGGTGCTGGTACTTTTGGAATCTCAGTAAGAAGGGCATCAACACTCGAAGCTGGTTAACTAAGTTTGGGTAAAAGATGGAAGAAGCAGCATTGGACAAGCCCTTTCTTGTGGATCACAACAAGCTGCGCAGAGTTCTCATCTGTGATAAGGCTTGCCAGCCCCAGGACTGCTAGTGCTCTTCTAGAGTCTTGTTCACAAGGCATATTCATCAGTCACTTGTAGCAGTCAAGCTTAGAATGTGGAATTAGCTTTGAAAAGGCCCTTGAACCCTATGCTCCAACATCCTTACATCAATAGTTACAATACCTGAACAGGTGCGTACACTATTTCAGGTGGACAAGACAAGACAATAGTGTCATACCGAACCCATGCACACCTGTTGTGTGTACACCAATTAATTATACTACTATACAGAACAGTCACATGGTGCCCATGGAACAGAGACACATTCCTGATCCTAATCATGAACACTTTGCTATAGGGGGTTGGTACACGGGCTATTCAGAACACAAAGGAGAAGGCAGTGAGCACAAGAATCACCAGTTCCTTGCACAATATTATTCCAGCTGCACCCCCAGGCTCCACATCTTGATCCTCAGGCACACCTTTGCACCACTTAAGTGATAAGGCGAGTGACTTTCCACACTACATACAGAAGTAGTTTTAGATATTCTCACTTAAGTAGCCTTCTCGCCTCTATTACAGAAGGTCTCACAAGTACTGTTGAAGGCTGTCAGTAGGGAACGGGCATCACGACTGACACTTTAGTTCTCAACCCTGTGCAAAGACATGACACTAGAAGCTTGTTGCAGAGTCCACATTCCCCAGCACTCTCAACCCTGGTTGATACAGAGTGCTGTTACTCCCTTGTGCCTGATCTGCCATGTCACCCAACCCCTTGTTCCCTGTCCATGCAGACACTCACTATGGAGGCTGCACCAGACAGTCCAGTTGCCAAACTGGTATTCCAGGGATAAAGATTGACTATCATGGGCAAGTTTAACAATGCTCAGCATGTAGAGGACTCAACACAGGTTGTCAGTAAGAAGAAGACACAGGGTAGCACCCACATCATATCTGTAAAACATAATTATAGTTACACAGCACATGTTTGAGCTCCTATTTTGGATCCTCAGCCTGTTCTTACAGAATAAAAATCAGTGGCTCCTGGATCCCAGGCTAAGATCTTGGCTAGTATCAATTCCTAATTTTTTCCACAGAAAAATATTTGTCAAATGGCCTAATTTCACAGGGGTTCTGTACACTTTATCCTAATAGAAGCTAATGATAATGACTTTAGATTGGGCAGCCTTTTTTTTTTTCTAAAACATCAGCTGTTATAATTGTATATACAGAAAAATTATAGACAGCTCCAAAACAGTTTATATCCTCTCTGGAGCCAGTAGGCAGAAAATACTGCACCTTTTCCTGGAGATTCACTTTTTCAAGTCATTTTATGAGCTTCCTACTGGTAAGTGCTCATCCCTCTCGTGGCAGAAGCTCCAAAGTTGAGTAGAGGAAACTTTATCAGAATCACTTTGCCAGTGGAATCTCCGGAGGAAGGAAGCGAGTATTTCACAGTTTACAATAGTTTTCCTTCACAAGGGCTGTCTGAGACCTCTTGTCTGCAGCAGATAAAAAAGTACAGAAAAAAAAATAAACCACCAAAGCCTAAAAGCAATATGCCTGTAAAAACTCCAGCCTAAAAAAAGACTGCCTCTTTTTATTGGCAGCATTCCCTTGTGCATCACTCACATGGGGCTCTTTTTGGTTTTTCCCAGGGAATTCTGCCATCCACCGATTACATTTTTATCTCCTTTTAACATAATGGAAAATGAATACACGTACAAATTTTTCAGAAGAAAGCAAGCCTGAAAAGCATATTCAGAAGCCCACAACTGAGAGGTTAAAAACTCATTACTTATTTTACTTAAAAACTTCAACCTTATTTTTCAGGAAGACTGGGATTCCTGTGAGCTAAAGCTCATATTGGACTTAAGTCATATAGGTATTTCAGGAAAAATATCTTCAATATGGTTACTTAGTTTGAACTGCAGATATTTAAGCTAGAAATGCCATCCTATCTGCCTCTTAGCTGGTTTCTATGTTACTACTTATTTATTCTCTTCTCATTGTTATTTTACTTTGGTGCTTTTTTCCTTCCTTTGCCAATTGATTTGAGAATATAAGAACCTCATTTCTGGTGCCGCACTGAGTTGGGTGCAGTTGTTCACTCACTCCCCTCTTGTGCTACGTGAACAGCCATAGTTCCTTAAAATTAATCCAACTCCTCTCTAACAGAAAAACATGAAATACTAAACCTAAATCAAGTCACAGTTTTAGAAATGCCGACCGCTTCTTGTTCCCATACAATCCAGACCTTCATTTCCACAAGTGAAAGCTCAGCTTTTTACAAGTGAATGTGAATACTCCAGATCACCTCTTTTCCCTTACAAATGGAGGTGCCTAACAAGGATTATGTAGCAGCAACTCATTTTCCAGTTGGAAGGTTTATTTGATAGACCACTGTGAGACACAAAAGGTAGGAAAAGGCTATATAAACACATTAGGAGTAAGAACAACAAAAACCAGGTCTGCTCTTTAAAGGACAGCAATTGGGAGATGACATGTCAAATGTAATTTCTTTCTGCACAGACAAGTTAACAGATACTCACTGTAACAGCCTCATGTACTGGGAAAAGAGAAGAGGTCAGAGTATGGAAAAACTATGACTATTTAGATTACAACCAATCAAGCTACTGTTTAAGTATCTAAACCCTCAGTAACAATATTTGAGAGTATGGGGAAAGGTGTCAGAGTGCTGTCAAAAAGCAAATACTGCCTCTCTGTACCTAGGAAAGGAAGGTGATTAATTAGAAGCCTGCCATTCCACATGAGCCTCTAGGAAAGACAGTAGAACCATACTGAAAAAATTTTAGAGAAAACAACTGGAAAATCAGCAGAAGGCTACTAAGCTGTCAAGAACAGCTGACATTAATATTATTGATTTATTCTTGGAAGATCAATCTAGTTTGTACTTCAAGGCTGAGCGAGTAATGAAGAAACAACAGTGCACTATAGTTTGCTATAATTAAGACTTTTAGTACTGTACCATGAGACATTCTTACAAGCAAACAAGTGAAATAGTGCTTAGCTGAAATCACCATAAAATGAACATGCAAGACGTTTAACCACTACTTCAAGGGCAGTTTTTCATAGATCACTGTCAGTCTGAGACATCCATAGAAATGAGCCCTGCAAGGGCTTACCCTGAACTGACTTGACTAATTTAAGTTGGATGGTAAATTATCATCTAAAATGCCTAGAAAATCTGCAGACAACACCAGGATTTCAGGAATTGCAAGAGTTCCAAAGGACCAATATAAGGCTCGAAGGTTCTAATAAATTAGAAACATGATCCTAAAGAAATGATGACAAATCGAGAGGAACAAGCACAATGGTCTTAATCTAAAACAAACAAACCCCACAAAACAAAACACACACCAAAACAAAACCAAACAACAACAAAAAGGAAACAAAGTGGGAAACCACTGGCTAGGCAGGAGAATTGCAGAAAAGGAACTAGGAGTTATAGCAGATCACAAATTCAATATGGGTTAACAATTTGTTGTTGTTTTTAAAAATAAGGACTGATATATATTAAGATGAATGTTTTAAGGAAAAATTTGCAATTATTCTATCCAATCTGCTATTGCAAAATCTCATCTGGTACACTGCACCTAATCTTAAATAGCACAATTTCAGAAAGCTGCAGACAAAATACAATCAAATCCTGAGCAACACAGTTCACACATTACATAGAATGAGATCAAAGTTTTATTCTCTTTTGGAAAAGAAACTAGAAACATCTCATACAATCTTGATATCCTGCACTATTTTTACAGCAAAACAAAACACTTTACTAATTTTATTTCTTATGAACACCCTCATTTTTTGTCTTCTCTGAAACATATATGAATGCTTGTCTGATTTGTAAGGAGATTGTAAGTGACCTAATCTTCCAAACTATTAGTTCCCCACAAATCACAGTTCAAGTAACACATGCTCAGAAAATATGGTTTATGAGCAAACACCCAAGGCATTTAACTTTTATTCCCACCCTGCTTTAGAAAAGGATGCTAGAGGACAAAAATCTATTTAATAAAGCTTAAATGTATTTTAGAGCACACAGGAGGCATGTGATGAACAATTCTTTATGTCCACTTGATGTATAACAAGTAGTGGTCAGATTCATTTGTAGTGACAAAGTTTTGAAGGAAATTTTTCTAAATAAGGAGGCCAAGAAACACTAGAACGGGAGTTTCATGGTGTCTGGCTTTCTGCTGGTGATTTTCAAGTCTTGGTTTGAGAAACATTTGTCAATATCTTTATCAGTAGCTTATAAAATGGAATGCAGTGGAAAACAATTTCAGATCATCTAAAAGTATCTGTTGAACTTGCTGAAATCACAAAAAACAAGACAAATACAGGATATGGTGGGATCTCAGGTAACCAGAACATACACATGTATGTACATATAGAGACAGATTAATTTTCCATGTATTTTTTAAAGAATGGTTCATTACTTACATTATAAGATAACTGCATATACCTATTTCCAAGTATTCCTTTTTAAACATTTTAATGATGCTTTCATGTCAACAGACAAAACCAGAGAATTAAGTACCTTTGTGCAATGCAGTTCCACATTCCTAAATTAAAACACTTTAAATATTCATGTCAAAATAGTTCGTATAACAGGCATTTATCTCATGGCAAAGAGCTGTGAAACCACTTGAAACTCTGAAGTCATGGAAGAAACTCCATCTTCACACATAATAACTCTCAGTAGAAAAGTAAGAGCTTTAGCCAGCCTTGAAGGGGAAAAAAGATTTCTGATGCCAGTAGTGAAGGTGTTTCCTGTTTGAAGGGGAGCTTGAAACACTAATTCTTTAGAAATTTAGAGACAAAAGGTCTAAGGCCCAAGTTTTCCCCAAGGTCTAGATGGGAAGAAAAGATAATTTCCGAAAACATGCTCATCCCTCCGCCTCTGTGTCTCATTAAGTGTGAATAAGGTAGGCGATACAACTGCCACAAAGAAGCTGGAATTTCGCAGGCTGCCTAAGAGAGTCTCCACTCTGTCTGGAGTGAAACCCCAGGAGCCAGAAAAACCTTATCTCCGCTTCTCATTTCGGGAACTCTCTGATGTGACTCATGCTGCTCAATTTCCTCCAAGCAGGCAAAAATACACATTCAATAATCTGACCTGAGGCCAAGAATCACTTGCACTGGCAAGGTGTGATTCAGTGCATTGAAACATGAAACAGAACAAAGGAGCAGAGGCAACAACTCACACCTCGAGTTAAGATAAAAGCAGGGCTGGTCTTAGCATCACGCATACTTGGCTGCCTGCAGCTGCAGGTGGAACCGATCCCGTGCAGAACTTGATTATTTCTGATTCTACTGTTGGAAATTATGGCAGAGAAGCTCTCGGAGCCTTGCCACCCTTCATGCACACGTAAGAAAGAATTATATGTATAAGCCACGCATAGAGCCAGCACTGCTGGTTTTACTGCCCAGGTCTGCTCCATAGTGCCACACTCTCAGCAGGTGAGATGTCCCAGGTGTGACACTGGTGGGGACACTGGCTCTGAGGAACAAAACAGCTACAGCTTAATGAGAGGAGTGAGAGGAAGTTGCAGGATTAGGAGATTAAGCAGGTGGTTGGTTCTGTAGAAGTAGTCATCATGAGGAATGTTTTTTGTTTTGCAAATTCTTTGAATAACTTCTCCCTCGGCTCTCTTCCCAGAAAACACTGTTTTGATTACCAGGCAGCATGTGAACTACCAGTAGCACTGGAGTGCTGACACCACCTCCCATTCTCCATTTGCACTGTTACGAGGGAGAGACAACACGAAAGGATGAACAGGGCAGACTCTGCTACTAATTGCAGCTGTGTGACTACAAAACATGAGTAAATGCCTATTGATAAATGAGAGGAAAAAACCCAACTAATACTCAAGAAGGATAAATATGGAACCATAGATCAATCATTTAAGTTAGAAAAGACCTTTAATATGACCAAGTTCAACTATAAAGTGAACACTGCCAATTTTGCCACTGAACCGTGTCCCTGAGTGCCTCAATTTCCCCAGCAGAGTCTGGTTATTTAGACCACAGAAGTAATAATCAGCAGCATGTGAAGAGACTGTCATTTATCACCTATAAAAATAATGTTCTTATTTGAAGCAGTTAAGAACTTATTTGCATTTCTTCCAACAAAATTTCCATAATGTTAGACTGCATACATAAACTACAAAGGAGAAGCTACCCTAGTGACAAAACAGAATGAAAGATCTTGATTTATGCCTTCCAAAATATAAGTAAATTAGGAGTGCAGTTGTTTTATATCCTCTAGAGTCAAAGACAGACAAATGTTTATCTAATGGTTAAGTCAAAGGAGATCCATTCTCTCTCTATTAACAAAAACGAGAGCTAATACATTTGCTTAGACACTTGAAGCAATGGGAAAGAATTCAGAACAAAATTGACAGTATTGTAATTTTTCATCTCTTACAAAAAAGCTAAACCACTAGTTCTGTGGGTTTGCATCTGTTCTCTAAGTGAGCATTCAATTTTCTTCCCCCGAAATAAACAGTGTACATGCCCTTTTAAAGGCACTTCACTTACTAGGGTATGTAATTTAGTAACATGGAGTAACAAGAATACATTCCTACATATACCAAACACTACTCTCTGACCTGAATATTAGCATTTGGGAAAGCAGCTTTTCATTGTTTTGCTCTGCATGTGATGTACCTTGTCTCAAAGCAGAATTACTACTACAGCTAAATGAGCCCACAGACATAAATGTAAGTAGATCACCATAACGATAAAAATAATCTACCTTTTTCCTTCAATCTATATCAAGAATTCTGGAAGTAAGACTTGATACAATTACATTCCACATCCATCTTCATTCTGATTTTTTTTCCTAGAGAACTGCAATTCCAACACCACGACTAAGGAAGGACACAGGTTCCCTGCTGGGTACCTCCAAGCCCTAAAACCACCATTCAAAATACCCTCATATCTCTGCTCCATTAAGGCAAATTCATGAGTTTATCTTGAAGAAAAGCAGCTGTGGCTGAAAGGCCCTTCTAGTCAGGATGTCATATATCCCACATAAATGAACCCTGATCAATTAAACAACTCATTCACACCATTTGTCTCTACAGAGTACAGAGTAACAGCTGGGCCTCTGGAATCATCACCTGCACATCATACTTTTGTCATGCCCCCAACATATGCTGTAAGGCAGGGACACTAAGGGCAGGGAAGGACAACCAAAGGACAGCAGAGCCCTGAAATCAAACCCAGCAGACTGGTTTCACTGACCAAGGGGACTTCTAGAGGCAGGGACACGTGTCCAGTACTTCAAGGCAGGTTGGACTGAAAAAGGATATAAACCATCTGTGAGTAAATGTAGAGTGAAAATTAAGAGGAAGCACAGCAATGCTATCCAGCACAGCAATGAGGTTATAAAACTGCTTTCTATGAGTTGGAAAAAAATCTCCAAAACTTGGTTTTATGTTCAATTTCTGAAAGGGCTCATACCAGACTAATGGATAAAGGACACAGCAGAGGTCCTTTCCACTCCTGCATGCCGGAGGTTGGCTCGGATTCTCAACCTCCAGTGTGCAAACCAAGTCTCTGGCTTCTGAACTGACTAGACATGGACAGATTCAAAAGATGTTAATACCAAGAGAGATAATGTCATTATCCTGCATTTGTTCTGGCCTCTTTGCTAATCTGAGGAGTTGCTAATCAACAGCTGCTGAAGAAAAATATTCATTCAAAGCCTATAATAATGAGCAGGCCAAGCAGCAAAGCAGACCTGTGATCTTTGATGTCCATGATAGTAATAATTTACAACAGTGTCCTTCATTTGCACTGGTGTATTAGGCATTCTTCAGCTCAGCTCAAGGGGCAAGTATAACTGAAAGTTAACACTCATTTTATTTTCTCTCTTGTATGAGAGTTACATGCAATGGAAATTACCTACTCCAAAAAATCTTTTCTTAATATTTTCCTGTAACACAACAATAGGCCAAGCAAATCCTTACATCTTGTGTTCTGCTGTCAAATAACTCAATAAAAGGAAAAATTTATAAAGCTGGAGTTCAAGATGATTGTTTCCCTTTTCCTGACTCTGGTAACCTGGATTGGCCTAATGTCTGGAGAGAATCCCATTATTAGCTTCACTGCAGCATAATACATATTTAACACATTTGCACAACATTAATATTCCTTTTCTAGTCACTTGCTGTTCAGAGGTTAAATAAAATAAATATGAACATATTTTGACATTAAGATACTCCTGGCTCACAGGGGGTTTTTTTGCATATTCTCAAATGAAATGTTATAGTTTATCTTGAACTGCAATTCAGTTTCTTCCTTTAAGACACCACGTGAGTTAACTGGTGCAGCCTGGGCACTGCAAGCAAGCTAGAAATAGCAGGTCCAAGGCCTGCACAGTAAACTGATCCCAGGTTTTGGCAGCATAAGCCAGTTGGATTTGAATTCTGTGTTTCTGCAGCCAGATGACTTTGGCTACCTGAACTTGTTCAGTTACAACTGGCTTTGATATCTCCACATCCAGCCACAGTACAGCCTCCCCTTTCTCTTCTCTATCACTCCATTCAATCCAAATTGATAAAATAAATTACAGCTGTCAACAGTCAGTAACAATTTCTTAAAAATTCTGCTCAAGGTCAAATTAGCTTTAAACTACAGATTAGAAAACCTCATGAGCCTTGCACAAGGGGTAACCTATTTGGGATTTTTAACCCCAAGCTTTTTCAGGGATCCTTTCTGTTACCAAGTTACTCAAAAAGGGAAAGCAGTATGTTTTCTTTGTAACTCTCAGTTACTCTGTACTAAACTTTTCCACTCAGTGACTTTAGTTGAAGGCTGAAACACAGAACATAACATGGGGGAAGGAAGTAATCTCAGATACTCAACCTATTTGAAGGCTGCAGTGTGACTCTAAATGTAATTTAGCCTCAGAGCTGGACTCCTGACATTCAGCCCAGCAGAGAAGATGAAATGCTATACTTAGTGCTTTGCTTGAATTTTCAAAGTAGGTCCATAACTGAAGTCTGATAGCAAAATACTATTACTGACTACACAGAACTGATGTGGAGAAATGGACAGAGAAGCTATGAACCTTCTATCGGCAAGGATTCTCTTCTGTGAAGATCTAATCTTCGAATGCATGGAAACATTCAAATGGGAAGTCCATTTACACATTCATAAGCATACACACCTAAAGTAAAACAAACAAACAACAAAAAACCCCCACACTGATACAAGATACAAATATGACAGCCTTAATGCCACCACAAAGCCCAGCAGAAAAGCAGTTAAATGTGACAACAATAATCTACTTGTCCCCATTAGCAGTTTGCATCACCCAAATATTTCACCTGACACACAGGAACCCATTCCCCCAGCAGGAACAACCACAGTGTCTCTGTTCTCCACCTATATTCATCAAATTCATAGCGATACAGTAACACTGATATCTATCATGATCTCAAACTCAGGTGACATTTATTAACACTTTCAACATTTATTAAACATAAAAACATAGTCATAGGACCTTCTTATAACAGATGCAACAGAGAAAACAAGGCTATTATCTGCTTTATCCCTCTCAAGACACTCAGGAAGTACTTTCAGAAGGTAAAAATATGATGCACATCAGAATATTTCATACCTGTATGAAAATGAACAAGGATAGCTACAGCAGTCATACCCTGCCATCACACCATGGCACATGAACCACAGAGTTTTGTTGCTTCTTTTTAATCTCCCTGGTTGCTGGCATACATAGAGAAGTTTGACCGAGTTCAGATCAGGAGCCCAACCAATAACTCTGCTGAGGTCTTCCAGATTCAGCCTAACAACTGCATAACCACACATTCTGTTACACCAGCAGTTCAATTCACTTCAGAGTACCTTGCAATATTGGCACAACCAAAGATAACATAAGGATAGGTGAATTGTACAAGGCCTTGCAGAGTGAAACAACCTGATGATAGGAAGGGCATAAGGAATAACAATGCAGCTTTATCATCATTTGGGTCCAGTCCAAAGCCTGCAAACCATAGTGGAAAACAAGCCCCATATGTAACACAGAACAGGAAACAAACAGTGGTTGGAACTACTCAAGAAAAATAACCACTACCCTGTCCTAGCTATTAATACCATCACAGTGGTTTGCTGTAATTTGAGATATTTACAATATTTTCCCTCGCAACAAAGCTTTTCAGGACACCGCTGTAAAGAGTGTCCTTGAGCAAATAAATAAAAAGCCTCCTTATTTTTTAGAAAATAGCATAACAATCACCGCCACGGTTAGATGAGTAATCCCATTACAAAAGGAAAGTCCCTCTGCGCGGTTTTATGGGAGGCAGGCTGTCTCTGCCATGAGACTCCCATTGCCCCATGCCATCCTCTTTGTACTCCCGAGATCCATAAAGTGACACACTAACAATTACCACCCAGAGCAGGGGCTTTCTGTCTTTGGCCTAAAAGCCAACAGGAAGCTCCTAGAGCTCAGCACGGCATGGGAAGACACTTTTGCACAAGGCAGGTGCTTGGGAAGACAAAAGCATTAAGGAGAATAGGACCAAGTTCTGCTTTACCTATAACCAAGTCACAAACGTATCAGTTTAAACTCCTACCAGGTCAAGCCAGATGCACACTCTCCTTGTGAAAGACAAGTTCTTTCACAGTTTAGCTTCTATCTGAGGCATGCAATAAGTGTTTCCTTTGCCATCTTTGCCCTTGCTTATCAGTGCTACCACTGTTGGTTGGAGGGTTCCCGCTGCATGGCCCCAGTTCTGTGAGCCGGGGGAGAAGCAGAACGGCTGTTAAGGAAAGGGCTCATGGTCAAGGGCACCCTTAAGGCCTCGACAAGCAACGCGAAGCGTCTTTCCCCGACAGCCTCTCATAGCCTGTGAGGAGCGGCCGGCGTTGCCGTTGCCGGTCCCGGTTCTTCATAGCGGCGGCAGCGGCTGCCCCGCCCCCAGGCGCGAGCGGCTCGTTCCCGCCCGCCGCGCAGGACGGCGGTGACGCGCCCCGTTCCCCCCCACCCCGGGCTGGCGGCCCCGCCATGGCGGCGGTGCGGGACGTGGAGATCGACCCCGAGGGCACGTTCAAGTACATCCTGGTGCGGCTGCAGCGCCCGGGCGGCGGCGAGCAGCGAGACATCGTCCGCGGCACCAAGGCGGCCGAGTTCCACAGTGGGTGCCAGGCCGGGGCTGGGGAAGTGGGGTTAGCGGGGCCTGCCCTCAGGTGCGGGACGGGGCCCCCGGTTCCCAGCGGATCTGAGGGGAACCCCTGCTCTGTGGGGGCTGGTGTCAGCGGGTACAGCTTGGAAGCCCCCCCCCCCTTTTTCTTTCCCGCCTTATAGACGTCTCATGCAAATATGAAAAGCGAGTCGATGTCTCTGTCAGATGCCATTTCCAAACCTGATAATTTAGGAGAATGAGATGTGTTAACTAAGTAAAAAAATGAAATAAAGAACCTTAATTCAAGCTTTTCTATGTCGATCAAGAGAGACCTCCCTGTCCTGCAGGTGAAAAGAAGGGAACTGGAGGAAAACGAGTGTAAAATAGCTGAAGATAAGAGTTCTAGGGCATTTTATGCCTTGTGTGTATTCTGATGGCTCTAACTATTCTTTTTGTGCAGATCACATATTTGAAAAAGTAAATCCTGAGATGGAAAAGCTGGGATATGAATGCAAGTGCCTTGGAGGAGGGAAAATTGATCATAATAGCAAAGACAAGAAAATTAGGGTGTTTGGGCTTTCTACAGTAAGTGCATCTCTCATATTCCTTCACATCCTTTCATCTGTGATGTTTTGGGGTTTTACTGTGTGATGGCTTTCAGCAACTTGAATCACAGCATAACCATTAACTGGAAAATTTGTCTGGCTCACTTGTGAGATGGATTAGAGCACTTCTTTTTAAGGGCAGGAGACCAAAGCAAAAATAATTAGATAACTTAATGTGGAATAATATCAGCTTCAAGTTATAATTGAGGCTAAAAATAGAAGTTAGCATCTTGTGACGTGGAATTTTTTTGCCTTACTGCCAGAGCAGGTTTGTGGCTGCGGGGTCCTGATGCAGCTATATTATGATCTTTATTTGCCAATAAAAATATTGGTTGGTAGCTGACCAGCTAAATTGTGAATGTTCTACGTATGCATTGAGAAGAGTAGAATCAGTGGTGAAGATGTAGTTTCATATAAATGCATTTTGTGCGAATAAAAGTAACTTCCAAGAGTATGAAAACCAGAGCGTTTTTCTTACCTGCTACTGTTCTAAGTTTGATTTCTTTATGACTCAGTTGAGCGGTAATGATTTCTTGAATTTAAGGAAAATGCTATAGTCTGTTTCCAGTGTTGCTCTGTGATGAACACAGCTGCTTCTGTAGTAATACTGTGAGTAAAGATTTTAGGCTTCTAATGTAGACAAGGAGAAAATAGTTCTATTAAGTTAAATGAATTTTTTATAAAAAGTGGTGGTTACTTCAAATCTATTTACCTTGGTAAGGTGAAGGTTGGAATTTGATTTTTTTTTTTTTTTTTAATGTTAGTGCTGCTTTTGTTCCAAAATGACTCTTGCTACCTGGAATCATATGAAAAAAGAAACTCTTTAGGATATTTATGGTGTGGAAGGGCAGTGTATAATGCTTATTCTACTAAATTCTTGTGGTTGTGGGTCCTTGTTATAACTGTATTTTTAGATGAGGCTTGACACCTGTATTATTAATTCAGCTGTCAATTTAGTGTTAAGAGGCAGTGGTGACCTCTGGGCTCCTGTAAAGCAATGTCCATAGAAAATACTTTGTTTCTCTGTTTTTGGTACCTTGATGCCACAGGTATTTAAATTATGCTTTTACCAGCTATGGCAAGATTGCAAATAAATAAAACATGAAGACTGTGATTTCTTTACTGGCTAGAATATTACTCAAATGTTCACACATGTGGCTTCTTATTCCTTTTTCCTTCAGCTGAAACAAATCAGTTGTTTTTATGCTCATCCATTCAAGTGGGTCAGTGCAATCTCCGTGGTTTAAAGGAACACTCAGTAACTATGGTAGCTGAGGGGTTGGGAACATTTTAAAAACAGCTTTCTGCTGGAGAAATCATGATGTGAAAAACACATCCTTTATTACTTGAGATTGCTTGACCTTATCTGAGTTCATTTTCTGTGAATCCAGGGGGGGCGAATTGGAGAGAACAACAGAAAAATAAAACTTGATACTGTGAGAATAACTTTTCTAGAAACTAGATTTGTGTGTGAATTATTTGAAGTATCAAATCATAACTGGGTGATTTGTGTTGACAAGAACTTGGTGGTTCTGTGGACTTACTATCTGTATGTGTCTAATAAGTATTTGTTCTTTCTTGCAGGGCTATGGAAAAGCAGATCATTCAGTAACTGTAGAGATCCTGAAAAAAGTATATACAGATTATGAAATTACATGGTCGGATGACAAGAAATAAATCAGCTACTTATGAACACAACAAGCAGTTTAAAACTGGTAATTCTGTAAGCTCTACTTTAATAAATAAAATTGAATGTCTATGTTACCATAAATCTGGAGTAACTGAGCTCTGCTGTAATTTATTATACTTTTAGTAATCACTCCCCAGATATCTTTCAGATCATTCCTTTGTGCAGAGTCTGCAGTTCTAAGCTTTTTTTGCCTGCTCCTTTTGACATGCCATCTAATTAAACACTCCCACATCATTTTATCTTCAGTATGTTTTCCTCCAGCCCTATCCTGCTGATATATTTAGGATACATCAGGATTTTACCATCAGCCTAAAAACACTGCAGGACCAAACCTGTTCTCTGGTCTTCTGACCGCAGTGTTTTCTGTTTCATTTATTTTCTGTTGCTCTTTAGGCTTTTAAATTCTCTAAGCCACATTTATAAAAATCAGAGTGGGGTGGGGTTGACACAGTTCTGTACTAGTGATCTAAATCTTATATTTACTCCATTCTTTTGAAAATTCAGTAACTTAATATGTGTTCCATGCAAAATGATCAAGATCTTTCATGTTTCTGGAAGATCCTTCCCCATAGCAGGCTGATGGTGATATCAAATTCTGACAATACTTGTTTCATTGTGTTTCCCCTGTACTGCTTTTATTCCCTCTGAGTATAATGATACTTTTTGCTTGTTTTATGGCAATAATTACCTTATAGTTAATTCCCTCCCAGCCAGACCCAGTTACATCTAGGCAGTGTCTGAATTAAATACAGTACCTGCTTCCTCCTGTTAGGGCAGGATGTTGCCCTTCATATGTTGTGAAGTTACTTGCTACAATTTTCACATTTTTTTGGTTTCCTCTTGAATGCTGTTGTGGATTTCAAGGCAGTATTTTGTTGTTCTTCTGCTTAGCTTCTTGACTTGCAGTCTTCAAGAGGTGTTTGTACATAAACCCTGGTTCTTCCCTTTGCTATGGTTCCTACTGTGGTGAGTGGTGACTTTTAAAGTACAAACAGTATGAAATTTGAGAGGCTTTAGTCCAGTTTCTATCACCAAAAAAATCCTGCTGTTACTGCTGTATTACACTAATTATCCATTTTATGTCACCCTTCTGTATCTTTGTTTTGGTTGGTTGGGCAGAGTTGGTTGGTTCTTCTCATCCTCAGACCTTCTAGTCCATTCCTCATTAGAAGAGTTCCAGGTATCTCCATCCCAGTAATGACCTGGGAGCAGGATCTGTTAAACCTGGTGCTGCAGGTCCTTTGGTTGGCACCTGCTTCCCCTCAAATGCAGCCTGGACTTGCCCCTCCAGCACCTCTGGCAGCTTTTGCAGTTGCTGTTTGTGCTGCCCTTTATGCCCTTGTGCAATAGTCTTCTGGCTGCCCCACTTCAAATGCCATGATAACACTGATCACAGGTTTGATTTTGCTTAACAAGATTTTTATTACAGAACGCAATTAAATGCCCATGTACCTAGTAACCAAGAATAGCATACAAGTCAATAATTTGCAAATTGGGTGCTTCCCACTTCAGTTTTCCTCGTCGGCTTTTCCCCCTAAGCTTTACTGAAATAACTGTAACGGATGCCATTTAATTGGTGCCAGTATACACAACTGATTTAATAGCCTCATTTCCCAAAACTAGCAAATAGTCTTAGAAGGGAAGTCAACAGTTCAGGATAGCGCCTGTTAAAACAAACAAGCTTTTAAATTTAGTTTCCTGAGATCTTTTATGACTGATTTTAATGTTTCTCTCCACAATACTTACAGGAAAGATATAACTTAGACCGGATTTCTTATTATGATGACTCTTTCAAAAGCGAGAGGACAAGGCAGGGGGAGAAAACGGGTGATGATTTGGAATGAGCTAATAAATTGAGTTACCAGCTGATCTCTACCTTTGTTTCTTCATACAAGAAATTGGGCTTGATGTTGAGGGTTTATTGTGTCATAAAAAAAAAATACGTTGAGGATCCTCCCAATTCTGTTATTTTTTAGTGCAATGTCATTTAGGGAAATGTTAAATTTCCCTAACTATTAAGTAAGATGTACAAGTATTACAAGTGAGTGAAAGCTTTTTATTCCAGATCATGAAGAGAAACCAGGAACTGGTCACTAAGGTGGTGATGATTTGGGAAGCAGAGAAAGCCTTAGTGATGTATAATAGATTAGGGAAACCAGTATTTGATGTTGAAACACCAACAGAATAACCAGTGTAGAAATCTTCAGTGTTGAATTCTGCTTCCGCTCAGTATTTTAAGAATAAAACTCACCTGAATTTTGGAAATCCCAATGCTAATTTTGCTGATTTCACCTGAGAACACCCTTCATTAATTCTCATCTCTAATTCTGAAATGAGAACTTAATTATACTGTGTGGAGTTTCCTGTTTTGCAGGTATGTGATCACTGTGTGATTGTGGCTCTAGCAGTCTTCACTTGAAAGTCCTAAAAAAGCCAATTCTGTATTTGCACAAAAACAGAGCTACCTGAGCAATCCAAGAATCAAGCAAGGATGCTGAGCAAAGGAGTAGTGTATTAAACCCAAGACAGTGAATTTGATTATGGAATATTTTCAGGAGGAAGCATTATGGTAGAAGATTGTGTCGTCTTTATTCATCAAAATACACATGAGATTCTTGTTCTTAACCATATTCGTTGTTATGGTGGTCAGCATTTCTTATTACTTCAGGTATGCTTCTCTTAAACAGCACTAGACTTAGCAGGTGTAGAATAAGCTATTTGGTCATGATGTGCAAGCCACCATTTGTCTTATGACTAAGGTTTGAAAAATGGCAAATGGTAGTCACTTTGTTTCCAACTTCTCAGTTTTGACATAGTTTGCAGTGTAAATGAGTAACAGTATGTTATTGATCTGTGAAAACTTCCTTTTGTTCTTCGGTCTGTAGTGAGCAGCTGTCTATCATCAGGAAGTTTTGGAGTTGATGCAGAAAAATTGCAGAGTGCAGTCACAGCCATGGCACAACTGACTGCATCATCCCCCTCTCTCCTACAGAAAACCAACTTCAGTAGTTTCCAAAGCATCCCATAGTCTGCTTACAATTGTTTTTGAAACAACTGTAGTTAAGTCTTTTCTGCAAAGTACAGGAAATCCTCTACGACTCTATCTTAATAGCAGCATGGCCAAAATAGGAATCTTGCTGTGGACTTTCATAGCCTTCAGTGATGGGAACTTTACGCAATAGCTAAAGTGATTTAGGTCACACCTGTAATAAATTTCTTTCCAACCCCTCAGACTATTGTCCTGTCTCCCCTACATGGATCATCCTTGTGTCCATCTTTCTGCAGTGGCTGTCTCTAAGTTTATATTTCTGCAAGGGCACCTAATGAATTATTGTTGCAGTGAAGCAATAATAAGCAGTAGCGTTGTACCTTTTAAGAGCTGTGGAATAGCTTTTTGTCCAGTTTTAATTAAGACAAAACATGCAGTGAATTTTTGTGTGAATTGTTGGTGATATCGAGCAGCCAGTTTTTGTAGTTCTTTGGGTTTGTTTGTATATTTAAAATAAATTTCTTCAGCAGCATCACTATCTTCAGCCTAGGAGACAGGAGTGACTTGTACACAGGCTTTTCTGAACGCTTGCTGCCCTGCCATACTGCTGAAAAGACTGAAGAGGTGTGAGTGTTCAGTACTAGCCCCCAGCAAGTTTTGAAAATGGGTCAGTGTATAGGCAGTTAATTTCTGGGAAAAAAAAAAAGTACAGCAATCTACCTGGCAATCTGCTGTAAGAGTACAGTTTATCTCCTTTCCCACTTGTCACCTGAAGCTCAGTTCTGTCATCCTCCGGTTTCCTGGATTGCATTTGTAGGTTTATTGCTTGGTTGTTTTAGGGAACTTCTCTTGTATACAATCTTCTTTCAACTCAGCTTCTAAAACAGAAATTGCTATTCCCAATTACTTGCTGAAATTTTCTTAGAGTAATATATCAAAATCTGAATGCAAAAATTTACAGATCACACTAGTAAATATCCTCTGGCATACTTTTTTTCAAAGGCTTGAATAAAAGTCAGGTGTGCATTACAGATGGAACCATTACATAGATTTGTGAGAACAGCACAGAAGTGATAAATACTGTCACACCCCCCTCTGGTGGCGAAGCAGCAGAGCACACAGGTACACAGCCGATTCTGAAATCTGGTGTGCAGTTAAACCACATCCAAGTTGGGAACCACTTTCTGCAGGTTATGATGATGCTAAATTATCTGATTCAGGCCCTGCTCAGCAGCCACTCCTGTGCTGTACAGTTCTGGCCCTCCACAAGAATGAGTAGTAGAGGAGAAAGGGACTCGCTTCATTTTTAAATGCATATAAATAGCAACTAATTGGCATAAACGGAAGGTAGTTAGGCAGAACTCCATATTTTTTATGCCAAACCAGAATCAGAAAGACCTTCACTTCTAGTCAGATACCAGAATTTGTCAGACATATCAATAACAAGCATCCTTAATTTGTCAAACCAGAATAACAACAGAGGAAAAAAGCAAAGAGGTAGACAACTAAAACATTTTGTCTTTAAGATACTTTTTGAAGGACCAGTGGTTGAATTTTAACTGGAATCTTTAAAGGCCAATTCCATAATACAGCGCTGCAGTCCTTTATCAATTATTTTAACTATGCTGCTCCTAAACACATTTCTCTCTTCAATGAATTTCTCAAAGATGTAAATGCCACCACCAACCCCAAAATAAAGTACTTTGCCTGCCAAATACACACGGCCGTTTTTATCCAAGAGCTGAGCCAGCGTATCATGCAAAGCACTGTAGTAGTCGGGATTATAGATGGTCTCAGACGTGAGAATTATATCATACTTTGAAACAGGTTTGCTGCTTAACAGGAGCTTGCTGACTGAAGACCACTCCCCAGAAAAAAATCTGCATTTGTTGAGTGCATCAGGTAAGAGTCCTTCTGCTTTTTTGGGCTTCTTTGAAGGAGGTTTGCTTGTTTTTCTGTTGACTCCACTGCCTGCATTTATACAGTTAGCCACTGCGTTGGGTAAGGTTATTTCATCAATCACTGTGCTGTTGTAGTCCTGAAAATGGACTTTTTCAGCTTTACCCTTTAATGCAACTATTCCCAGCAGTCCAGCCCCACAGCCAAGATCCAATACAGCCTTGTTGGTAAACTCTATTTTGGCCTCGGAGAAGTAATTGATGAGATCAAAGGTGCATTCCCAGATTTTCAGTCCTCCCTCGTAGACTCCAGGGATGAGATCGGAGTGAGAAGAGACACTTTTAGAGATGATGCCTTCCTCATCGGTGCCATCCAAACATCTCATTTCCACTGCAGCTATACTTGTGTAATACAGGTCTGACGCTGTTTTCATGACTTTATTTTCCAGTACTTTGTCGAGATCTTCAGGGATCTTGTGCTCCTTGGCAGCTTTAAAGCAGAACTTCGGTGTCTCATTTCGGTGCTTATCAGTACCTGGCCTTGGGCTGGAGTCTGCTACAGTCTCAGCAGTCTTCTTGCTCTTCTTTGTGCGTTCCTGCTTGTGTTTTGGTGAGCACGGCTTTAAGTCCATCTTATCCTGAGTGTCAGGTTCATTGTTCTCATTTCCATCAATAAAAAAATTAAATCGAAAATCCATTTTTGGAAATAACAGTTAAAAAAAAAGCTTAATTTACTACAGCCGGAAGAGTGATACTGATGAAAAGATTTTTTTTATTTTTTTTTTAATTTTTCTTTTTTCTTTTTCTTTTTTTTTGTAGATGCTGTTTTTATGTAGTTATCGCTATGGGGAAGAGTGCTTTGCAGGTAGAATATCAGATGTTTTGCCAGTGAATCAGGTGAATTACTTCTGGAAATAAACAGTTTTATGTATCATTAAACTGCAGAATATTAGCGCAAACAATATAATTGTAGCATCTTGATTTTCATTTTAAAAAAAAACCCAGAATCCTCTAAACATTTAAATTTCTGAAAAGAGAGTTATAAGTGCCCACGTACTGTAGGTACACTCAGGTAAATTAGGGAAGCCGCTTATTCTGGTAAAACTCACGTTTCAAGCGACGCAAAACCGACGCGCAGGGAGGCTGTTAAGGCCCGGCTTCCCTTCCCCGCACCCCCACTGGAGCATGCGGGACACACAAGGGGACGCGGCCCGGTTTGCCCCCACTCCCCCTCCCGTGCCGCGCCGGTCCCCGTACCAATCGCTCTCCGCCTCTTCCACGTGGAGCGATCGTCCCTTCCGCTTCGTAAAGCGCATGCGCAAAGGAGCCGCGGAGGCTGCTGGGATAGCGGAGGTAGCTTTTCCCGCCGTCGCCCGTCACTGAGGTGAGCGGAGCCGGCGCCATGTCCCAGAGGGACCCCGAGCTGCTCCCGCAGGAGCTGGGAGGCTGGCACTGGGATCTCTCCCGCCGGGAGCTGCCCGCCGTCCTGCCCCGGCTCCTCATATCCTTCCCGCGGCGGAGGGGGGGCGGTTCGGCTGGTAGGCGGCTGTGGGGAGCCATCCCAAAATGGTTTGGGGGGTGCAGAAGTGTTCAGGCTTCAGCATTGCATGGTTCAAGCAAATAAATCTGTGGGAGGGAGAGTGATGCAGCGTCTTTAGGGAGCTGACATAGTACGGAAAAGCTGTTTGGCAGGTGTTTACACTAAAAAGGAGTACAGCCCTTCGCTGAAATAAAAGATTCACAGTAGAAAGCAGCGTGTGGTTCATGTAGCACTGTAGATAACACCCCCAGTCTCCCAGAAAACACCAAGACTTACTCCCCCAAGGCACTGCAGAAATACCTGTGCTGATGGTGTGGGTGCTCAGGTGTATCTGCTTGTGTGGGTTATGGAGCATCCTTGCCAATTTCATTCAACAGGTAAACTGTATACAGGGACAGGGTGAGAGAAATCACTGTGTCTTTTACAGGTTCTTTAAAGATAATCTTTATGGCAGAACGAGTTTGAGTTTCTTTAATGTTTTTACTCTATGTATCAAGAGTCTGAAGCCTGGACTGAGCATATTTGTAAGCAGTGACCAAGAAGGCACCTCTTTTCCTATGGATTATTGTGTTGCACTGGCATATCAATTATACGCTACTTAAAAATACTTATGCTTTAACTAGTGACTTTCAGACCCACCATGAGGGGTTTGAAGAGAAAACCCCAGACACGAGGTTGCAGGAGCAGCCATGACCGAACAGCAGAACACGGTAAGGGCAGCAATGAGTTCTGCACAAATATGCAATTGCAGACAGTAAAATGCAAAGAAATGCTCTGCTGTGCTCTCTGAAACACAAGTGAAGCATCTAAACATGATCTGTGCCACATTCATTCTACAATACTCAGACACTGTCTTAGCAAGAGCTTCACAAATTGTTCCCCTTGCTTAAGAGTTTAGATGCCAAAAGATCCCAATAAAAAACATAATGCTTGTTTACATCTAGAATTGTCTACAGTACACATCTTTCTATGCATATTTTAGAACACTGTAACACTGCTCTGTATATTAGCATGTAATATACACCACTAAAACTGTTTCAATTAACTGACTAGACAAAGTTTTCCTCTGGAATTTAACACACATGCAAACCTCCAAACCAAAGCCCAGCTCTACTCAGCCACAGCTCTTCCTGGTCAGCTGCAGCTTGATGGTTGCTCAGATTCCCAGCAGCACCGCCCCGGCCACCTGGTTCTGAACCGCACGTGCTCCCAGCACCAGACACAGCCCTGAAAATGTCAGCGGCACAGACTCCAGCTCACCGCAAAGGTGGACAGAAGTCCAAGTAAACCAAAAGGATGGTCTGTCTTCCATCTGCCTTCCTTTCTCATGGTCACAAGCCACAAAGCTGAACTTGCCAACGAAGCTGTCTCAACAAAACTGAAAAGAAGCATCTTTAGAATAAAGCACATAACCTGGATTTGACCATGTTCTTAGAAGGTAACAGAATGGGTGTTGATTCCCCCCAACACACAGATTTACTTTCAACAAATGCATCTACAGATACATAATTTTATGTACATAAATGTACCTGAATTATTAATTTTTCTTTCGCAAATTCTCATACAGCATCTGGCAAAATTTATTGCTAGGAATATTGGCTACACCACAGTACCCAAGATCAAGTACTAAGATAACATCAAGATTTCCATGGGGAAAAAAAAAAGTTATAAAAGCACGAATTTCTAAAAGACTTTAATAGAGGACCTGTAACTGAAGACTGAGAACAGTACATTAATTACTGCAAAATTTCTAACTACATAAGCTCAGAAAAAAATATCATCAGTACTTTTAATAAAATAGAGGTAGTTGGTAACAATGACACAAGTTTTAACAAAGACACACCAGGCAACTATTTTTTTCACAGTACACTTAACAGAAAATGTGATTTTGTGTAAAAAAAAAAAAAATTGCGATGACTCTCTTTCTACAAATACAGTATTATTTAAAAAAAAAAGTGAAGAATGGAAGAATACTCTTAGGTAGCTTTTAGTTTGTGCACTTACCTCTTTTTTAACCTACAACCTTAGAAGATAATTACAGATCACTTAGGCTCTACTGACATGAGCAGGTTGGATGAAACTGACCAGCTGGCTTTTAAAACTGGGTTTGAAACAACTTAAGACCATCCTTAAGCGTAAGTACAGAGATTATCACAGACTTCCTCCCCCTCACAAGTACCTTTTACTGTATATTACAGTCCAACTGGAATACCATTCGGTCTCAGCCAGGGTATGTAGAATGTAAATTAAGAGGCAATTTTAGGGCTCCTGTGAATACAAAGAGGACTTCATCCTTCAGAGAACAAACATTTTCCAGAGCTACCTTTATTCTCAATTACACCATAATCAAGTATTGGCAATTATTGTCTTAAAATCTATGAAAGCACGATTTCAACCTAGCAAAAACTTGAGGATCATCTCTATATTCAGTTACAAGTCACTGTCCTATAGAGCCTAAGGGACTCATAAATAAATGAAGACATTTATATATTTAATGGAACCATAATTTTTGTTTTCATTGGTATCAATTACTATCAGAAGAAAAAGCTTGTTTCTTGGTATATGAAAGCGATGGCAAATGTGAACAGGAAGAATTAAATACGCAAGTGTGTGGCATTAAGTGCATGACTTAAGTAGCATTTTGTTTGGGGTTTTTTCTTCATATTCTTTTAAAGTGCTTTGTATGATCCACCATCAAAACATGCTTGTGTAAAGACAGAGGCTAGCAGGGTTGATACCACAGGAATACAAAAAATAAGCATGCACACTATTACTTTGACTTGAATATTTAAAAAAAAAAAAACACCACAAAGGCCCATATATTTAGATACAGGTTAGAAATGTTTCTATATCTCTCATATACAATCAAAGAACATGTTACACTCAGATTATTAGAACCAGCTGGTTCTGGTACAGTTTACAAAGTGACAAGGCCCACAGTAAAGCTATTGCTTTACTATCATAATGTAAACACACCTCAACCAAAAATATGCTAACAGTTTCAGAGATGAGATGACTTAAATCAGTAAAACCAAAGCAACTGGGCATATCAACCTTTTGCCTCTACGAGGTTCAGCTCACAAGCTCAGGCTGTACATTTATTCTTTGAAGGACATCTTCTGGCATACAAAAGACAGGATTGACGGCTTTAATTTGTTCTTCTCCTAATAAAGATAGTCCAGCAATTCCAAATAATGTGTGAAATGGATCCACCTGGGAGAAGAAAGAAAGTTTGTGTCTGTTTCCAAAAGTCAATCAGCTTTTCATTTGTATGGAACAAAGCTTTTCTTTGCCAGCAAGAGAACTGCAAGTCTCCAATGCAACTGAACCAGCTCTCACTTGTGCTGACACGCATGGACAGGCAAGACAATTTCCACAGCATGCATTTACAATACTATGAGTTTCTCAGAGATGCTTGTTGACTGACTGCCGCTAGGATGATTTTCAACTCTGAATTTGGCAGGAAGCACTCACGTGTTTCTATTAGCATGCAATAGGGTAGTAGAAGTAGAGGCACTAAAAATTTTGACAGTAAATTTGATCAAGTACCACTTCCATAAATTCCCCACTTGCTCTTCTGCAACATTACAATGCTCTTTAGTGGTCTCTGAATACAGAGCTGTGCTGTAAAATGTTGACCTGGGAGCAGCAACGTACTGTGCTAGAAAACTGGACTCTAGCTTGCATCTCATTTTACAAAACAAACCAAACTGCCCCAACCTCCACACATCCAAAAAAAAACCCCACCACCGAACACAGTATTGTTACAGAGATCTTCAAACTGGTCTTGTGCGAAACAATTTGTGTGGTATGTGTTAAGAGAAGTAAACCAGAATTTGTAAGGAATGGCAACTGACTTCAGTGGGGGATCCTACAGTGCAACTGCAATATAAAATATGTGCTCCCCAAGAAAGCCTTCCAAAGCAACTCTGCCGTGTCCTTTCCTTCAAAGTAAACTGCAGGCTCTGCAAAACGCTTACATCTGGATCACAAGTTGAGTTACACTCAAATGAGAAAGCTTTTTCAGTTGAAATTTTCAATTAAGTATATTTTAATCGAGTAAAGGACTATTTACCATATCTCCTGGTCTGTCCGCAAATCCTCCAGTCTCCTCATCCTGGCAAGCCAAAATAAAGCAGCGCAGTTTCTCTCTGTCAATCCAGTGTAACCTACCGATCATCTTCAAAGATGCTAGCACCCACCATGAGTAACACACATCAGGTAACTGGCAAGCAGAGAAGCAGATTATTATTTGATTTTGTTTTGAACAGGATGTTGCAAATTTTCCTGGTGATTCTGGAAATTATGAGGTGTGCTGTCGTAACACCGCTGCAGAAAAACACCACTTAAAGAGTTTATCTGGGGTAACAGTCCCTGCATGCAGTCCCTTTTCAGAGGACATCCCTTTTTCAGGAGAGCAAAGTCTCTTTTCCAAACCCCTTCAAGAAACAAAGCCACAAGAATGTGATTTTGGAACAGCCTTCACGCTCTGTGGGAGAGGTTAAAAAAAAAAAATCACAGTGCCTTTTTCAGCAGTAAGTACAAAGAACTTCATATCTACTAGTGATTTCTGTACGAATCCTGCAGCAGAGATTATTCTCACTGTCACCAAATATTCATGCCCTGATTCAACAGGATGCTGGTTCAAGCGGTCGCCAGGACCTTCAGTGTGTGTGATTTCCTACACTGAGTGCTCGAACTAAGTGTAGCCAAGGACTGCACGACAAGTGTTAGTGACAAAATGAAGAATCAAAATGAAGGCCTGACTGCCTTGAAAAGTTTAGTTTTTCATAGAAGTCATGACATTTTCCAGAACTACTTCAGCACAGCATTAGAAAAATAATCTCTATTAAGGTTTGAACAAAAAAATAGAAGACACTTAATACCTTTTCTGGTCGCCCGTTGAGACCTCCAGAAGGTAACTGACGTTCACAAAGCCACCAACCCAGCAAGTCAACATTTATTTGATGCAACTGGTCTGTTATAGCCAGAAATCCTGTGCAACAATAGATCTAAAATTACAGACATAAATTTTTTGTGTATTTAAAAACTAAGTACAGTTTAGCAGACTGAATGCAGGAAGATCTCAAAGCAGGAATACAGTCATGCGAACACAAAACAAAATAAGGACATATTTCAGCTTTTAATTTCAAATTACTTTTAGTTTTCCATTAGATAATATGTTATTGTTACAGTTGCTTTTGCATAAAAGTACCAGTTACACAAAGTAATTATGAAAAGGAAGGTTTTATTAATATAAGACACTAATGCAAGGTTTGGAAAATATACTGAATATGGCCTTTATGAAAATTCTGCACCCAGCTATGGTTTGTTCTGCATGTGCCTCTTGCCCCAGGGCTTGTGGAGAGCAAACCACAGACCAAATGAGTTCTCTAGGAGAAACAGTTTAACCCTGACCATTACTACCGCAGCAATCCCACATACATCTGGCCAGGTCAGGCTTAATTTCCGTGTGGCATGTAATACGTGTGCACTGATTAATGCCTGTTCATTTTTTCCTAGTAAGTAACATTTACAGAGCACATTCCAGTCACGTTCCATGTGGTCACTAAGAAAACAGCTGAGCACAAACTGCAAGAAACGACAATATCAAATAAAGCCGTCTCCTACTTGCCTTTTCCTAATAATCTCTCCTAGATTACTACAAAATAAATGTGATATTCCCAGAAAACTTTTGAACTATGGCACAGGCAAAGGAGTTGCCCTTAACAGGCATTTTAAGGAGTATGAATATGCACAGCAGATCTAATTCTCCCAGAAAACGCCAGCTGCGGAGTGGGTTCAGCTACTTAACCTGATTATTTAAACGCCAGAACATGATCTGGCCATTTAGACCATACGGGCAACGCTACTGTATATAAAATTCATAAGGAAAAGGTACATGGACCAGGTTTAATTTTTTTTCCTCATTTAGAAAGAAGAAGGTGGGGGAACCCAACACTTTTTCTCAACAAAATACCTCTAGTATTTGAATGTGCTGAGGTGAATCCTGCCTATGGCATTGCTCACCATAGTTATGCAAAATTAACAAGTGATTGCAACAACAGTAAAATATTTTAATAGAAGTTGACTTCTACTTATAAATTCAGGTTAAGTTCAATAACCCCTTTCATGAAAAAAGAAAAAAAAAGGAAAGGTATTTGTTATGCAAATTTTCTGCTGGAAGAAGTCGGTGAGATTCTCTTCCTTGCAAGATCTCTAAATTTCTTCCAATTACACTACTGCACTCTCTTCTCAACTGGATTATACTGAGTATTTTTTTGGAATTCACTGTCACTAGTCAAGCACTCTTTAGTGTCTACAACAAAACATGATAAATGTTCCCATGCCTGAGTTCAAAAAACTCACCTGTCCTGCATGTGATTCGGAACCTGGTCTGCAACCAAACCCTCCATCCAGGTTCATACAGGACAACACAAATTCTACCGCTTTCTCCACATCAACAGCATCCAGCCTTCCCTGCAAGTCAGAAAAGCATCTAATGCACTTCATATTCTACCATGCTCATTGACTACAGAAACTTCAGCAGTACCAAAAATAAGATTCTGTACTTGTGTAAGTGACGCTTTAAGACTTACCAGAAGTGCAAGCGTTGCAGCAGCACAGAAGGAGAACCTTGTATCTATTTCTCCTAGAATGTGAGGGGCAGGGGAAGAAATAAGTGTATTTTTATTAACAACAAAAAAATAGAAAATATGGAACAAAATGTTAAAACACTCGGTTTTACACTGAAAAGCAACAAATATCAGCCAAAAATTGTCCCCGTACTGTCTCTTCTTCCAGCCCATTAATTATTTCCTCAGTAACTTAGAAAGCATACATTACAACTCATCTGTATGCTTACTGCAAATAAGAGCAAACAACTCCTTTAGTGTATAGTCAGATATATATTCAAATCAATTCACTTAGTGGTAATTTACAAATAACTATATAATTTGAGTTTATCTGTAATGCTCTACTGGGTAACTGCAGAGCACTGGACTCAAAAATACTCAGACACACCTTTTGATCTGCCTTAAATCTGGGCAGAAGTAGAAGCCATTTTTAATTTTAGAGGAAAGCTGATGAAAGCTGCAAGTTTTCTTCTGCATACTTATACCTGGAAGCTAAGCCAAAACTGCTACACCTACAGCGGGACAACTGATTGGTAAGGCTATACCAATATAACTCTCCTAGCACAAACTGCAAGCAATTAATACTTGAAGTCAAAATTTAGAATTGAACAGAGCTGCAAATATTCATTTTTTTGGATCAAACTGATGCAAGACTTTTCTTCTTAAGAAATTCACAAGCTGAAACAGGTAAAACAAATGTGCTGCTCTGTACTACAACAGCTATCATGCTCCTTCAGCTGCACTGTAGTAATAACCTAAACCCATTGTGCATTCAGTATGTTTGTTTTGATACTTCAACAAAAAGAATGCAGCAAACTACGAACCATTTTACCAGAGCATAACAGTTCCCTTTAGCAGCATGCATATACTGCTCTCATCTTGACTGTTGAATTTTACCAATACAGTAACACAAGTGATTTATTAAAATTTAAGTGTTTCATGGGGATAAGTATTTTTAGAGTGACTAAAGATTTATGCCAGAGCTTAAAAATACCATCCTTCTCTGTAAAGGATTTATGTGCAGAAACAAAATCAGTAGTAACAGGAATTCATGCGTACAAAACCAGTTTTACTCACTCCCATATAGGGAAAGAACCTTTTGCAGCTGATATGAAGATCATAACTGACTGCCATTAAATACCAAGCATAAAACATTCCTTATGGAAAAGCATATCTAGTATATAAAGTACTGACAGGTTACAAATGCCCCACAGTTTTCTTCTTTAGGAGCCGGACAATTTATTTTTAATGAAAGAATGGAACTGACATTTAAAATATTTATCAAAGGAAGAAAATACAACTCTTTCCTTCACAAAATCTCTTTTTCATAGCTTAGAAAATAAGTGTTCGTATACAAGCAAAAAGACCATCCATGGAAACTTAAGTTTACAGACTTACACATGCCAACCTAGTCACTAAATTTTAGGATCTAAATATTACCCCATTCATCTCCAGCAAATGATCCATCTTCTTTTTGCAAGTTCTGTACATATTCAACAATTTTATTTACATCAACAATATGAAGACTATCATATAAGATAAGGATCTGAAAAAAAAAAAAAGGCATAGTTACAAAGGCAGGTAAAAATTTTTTAAAATTCCCTCTTAAAAAATAAAAAAATCCTGGATATATAAAAGACTTTATTTAATTGACTATTAATACTATTTGGTATTAAATAAAATTGCATTCACTGCAATTCAAATGAAAAATATAGGCAATTCAAGCTGAACTCTTCCATGTTTTGTTACTTTCCAACTTCTATCTATCCTTTCAAAAGCATAATCAGGTTTATTTGTTTTTCTGTTAGCATTATGTAGAAGAGAGATTTGATTATGGTTAATTTTGTAATGGGATAGTCAGATCCTAGACGTGCAAATTTGTAGTTTGTGCACTGCTGCTACTCGGACACATGCAAGTGTAAGTTAAGCAGCTTGTCACTGATACCACTTGCAGTCCAGGCCTGTCAGCAATGATTAGTTTCAAATTATAAGATTTTTTTTACATTTAATTTTTAAATACAATGAGTAGAACCAAATGGCAATAATTAAAGAAAAAGTATGAATAATATGATTAGAAACAAACTGCACAGTCAATATATTCTGGAAGAAAAATAAAGGTCATAGTAGGGAACACAAAGTTTTCTGAGCTAGCGCTGATCTGAACCAGCAAAGCCCTGTGACACAATGTCATGTGCAAACAACAGTCCTGTGTCTGAGCCCAGCTGGCTTCTGCTTTTACTCTTAACTTGCATAATCTGTAAAGAGAGTAATTAAGAATTTATAAATAGCATAATAGAAAGAACAGTTGAAACTAAGCAATATTATAGTGCCAATCCTGAAAAATACCAATAACCATGACTTAGCACCTAGAGTTAGCTGGAATCTTTCAACTGTTGGATAAAATTTAAGGAAATGCAAAAAAAAACGTGCAGCTCCACAGAAAATATATAATCATAGCACGCTCCTTTTAAAAGCAAATCTGAACAAATTACTATTAGCTCTGATCAAAGGCAGATGTGACTTGACCCTTTAAACATCCTGGGTATGCAGACAGAACCAACAGTGTTTGTCCACGCAGAACACGCCTGCTCAGTAAAACACGCCAGTTGAGATCACCACAAAAACTGTAGTCAGCACTTGCTGACACCCTTCAACTTTGCACATTTACAGCCACATTCAGTCAAAGTGAAAGCATCTCCTAAGAACATCAAGAATTTAAGAACTAATGTCTCTAATATGCAAAATTAAACAATCCCAATTGTACCCCTTTCTCCTTACACTGGACTGGAGATTTTGAAAGGAGATTGACTGGACATTTTGGAAAAGCTCAAATATAAAAGCCTAAAGAAACTTTATAGTTTCCTGATTCTCAGAGTACCCAAGGGTAATTCTAGAGCTAACATGGTGATAAATATCAATTTCAGAGCAGATAACATAAGCCAATGCTCCTCAGTGACCCAAGGAAACAGCCTTCTTCTGCCCTACCTAAGGGTTTCAAAGCCAACACACCTTCTTTCTAAAACAGGATGCCATCTTATTATTTGCAAAACCATTGCAATATTTGTTACATAAGTTTCAACTAGAAATATATTAGACAAGCAATCAACCAATTGCTCAGAACTATCTGAGCCTTTTCAGTATTTTTTTTCCACAACGGTTTGCATGAGAAGAACAAAGCAAAACAAATACACAAGAGGCAGTCAGAAATTAAATCTAAAATGCAGACAGTTATGGAGAAAAAGTAAAATAGAGAGTTACTTTTTCTCAGGGGAACGGCACACACCAAACAAAGAAAGAAAATGCTCAACAGACTGGTATCATTTTTAAGTTATACATAAAAAAGGAGATCTGAGGAACACAATAAGAAGTGAGCACTACAATGCTTCTTTTGTACACTACTAAAGTGTAAACACATAACACAATTAAACGTATTACATAAATATATTGTTTATAGAAATATTACACAATTATGGTTATAATATATAGAAATACATACATTAAAAAATAAAATCCCAAACTTTACTCATGTTCTGGTTATACACATCTTTCCCCTTAATGTACAGTAAGGATTTATAAAATGCAAAATTAACTACAGAAACTTCCAGTAAAATCTGTAACTAAGTATTTCACGATGACTTTTACAAAATTCACCAAGAATGCAGTCAGTGTTATATAGTCAATAAAAGCACAATGTTCTCAAATCTGACAATTTTTTAGAAAATGGTACAGCTAAATCCTAAAGTTTTGTCCATTCGATTTTTTTAATAACATACTGAAATAGTTTTTGCCATTGGCATCCAACAGTACCTGGTTTGTAAGCCTGCAGTCATCAAAATCATTAATGAAAAATTGTGTTGTTTTTCTAAAATGACGCAGTCACGTTTACCTGGACAGCACTGAGGGTGTACAGAAGATGGGGATCGTGACCTATGCTGGGACTTATTCCACCACATTCATGTTGACAAGATTTGATGAATTCCAGAATTTCTTCTTTGTTCATCCGGTGCAGCTGCCCCATGAGATCCATCGCTGTCAGCCCCCAGTAAATTCCGCTCATCCGCAGATACTCCGACATGCAGTATTCCTAAGCAGTGCATTATTTTAGTTCTTATTCAGATAAACACATTATCAACACATAGCGATGAAAATTCATCAGTTAACAAAGTTCCTACCAAGTCAACCATCTTCCATCCCATTAATGACTGACTATGCATCAGCTGCTCACAGGTCTTCTGTACATCGTGTGTGTGTGTGCGCATACACACATATACACACATGCTACGTTCCCTTCCTTCCCTCTATTTTCTAGCTCAAAGTATCAAGCTCAGTGACAAATTAAGCACACACAAGTAGTTCAGCAGCAGTTCACTTCAGATCAGTTATTATCTTGGTATCCAAACTACCACTCCAACTAGTCCCAAAAATAACAAGTCCAACGTTTAATGAAACTTACTTCCAAGCACCAAAACCGCCACAATCTAAAGTTGCACTATGAAGTGAAAATTCGTGTGGAATTCTCTTACACTGGTTACATCATCTGTGCTGCCTACACACGTTACTTTCTACATTTGGTACTTTTTAAGCACAAGAACAACAATAAGTGATAGTACTTGGAGTTATTTTGTGGCCAGCAAAGGTAACTGTAACTTCAGACATAAGCAGTTATTGGCATTTTTCACCTGCTGGAACTGGAATCTTATTGATGTGGGCTACATCAGATAACCTATGGCTATAAAACTGATGCTAGTTAAATATTTACCAAACCTAATAAGCACAGAACTGTGCTGTGGTGAGATTCAGCTCTCGTCCCATGGAAAGAGCAACATGTAAATGCAGGTGCATTCCTTGTGTGCGTTAGCAGACAAAAAAAGCAAAAAGTAGTTAATTTCTCAGGTCTCAGAGTAATTCTAGAGCTAGAGTGATAATCTTCAGAGTTACACTCAGGTAATACATGCCAGAACTCATCACAGACCTGTGGAAATTAACAAAGGCATCTTTCTTTTATACTTTGGATTGCGGCCAAGGAACAAGTAGCCTGTACTCATGCATCTAACCCTCAACTCTGAGCAAGCAAATAAGGGTTATTATAACTACTAATAAACCACAACTGAACTAAACAAACCGATACATACGTAATCATCCTTCTTTGTTCCATACGAAGCTATGTAGTCCGCATGTTTCTCTGATAGTAACGTGCTTGGGGCATCGGGTTTGATTATAACATCCTTTTGTGGTGTCCCCTGTAAAAAGCACCAAAATTGTCAATTGTGTTGTTGGTTCCAGAGGATTTAGCACCTGGCACGGCTGAGCCAGCGGCCGTAACCAGGCACAGGCACATTCTTCGCACAACAGAAACATTAGAAAAGGACACAAAACGCACCGACGAGCACTAACTTGGGCTCGTTTTTCCCTCCTTGTGTTTCTTATTTTTATTTCTTTCCTGCAACCAGGGATCTGACGCATCCCCCGGCTTCTCTTTGGATGCTAGGTTTGTCCCCGTTTCTTCAGCCCCAAGGAAAACCCTTTACTACAGCAATTGAAACCTGAGATCGTGGCAATATTGTCCTGAAGAAAAGCAATTTCCAGCTGGAAGGTACGGCCGGGTTGGCGTGTTGGACCCCATCGGGCAGTTTTGCTTTTGATTTGGGCACTTAATTCCAGTCGCCCTCGGTTCGTATTTGATTCGCTTCACCAAAAAAAGATCCCTTTGTCAGGGGCCACATCACACGCTACCGCTTTCCAGTCAGGCTGGGCCCTTCCCAGGGAAACTGACCAACAGGATCTTTCAATAAAGCTGAGAAAAGTCAACAGTTCTGCAGAAATAAACTGAACCACGGAAGTAGGAGCCCCGCACCGCGCCCCGCACCGCGCCCGCCCAGCGGAGCCCGGGGCCCCGCAGGCCGGAGCTCCCACTCCGCTCTGGAGCTGGAGCCGGATTGACAAGAGCCACCCGCGGTGCCGGTGCCGGTGCCGCCACAGCCACAGCCACAGCCACAGCCACAGCCACAGCCACAGCCACAGCCACAGCCACAGCCCCTCGGGCCCGCAGGCCCGGCCAGGCCTTCCCGCCGGTACCCACCATGTTCACCGCCTCTACCGGAAGGAGCGTCGTCCTGCAGGGCGGGGTGGGAAGTGGCGCACGGCAGGACCCCGTTATAGCTGCCCGCTCGCCGCCTGCCGGCATCAGCAGTCCCGGCCCGCGGCCGCACCGGGGAAAGGCGGGAGCCCGGAGCGGCCCAGAGTGGCACCGTCCGCGGGGCCCGCCGTGCCGAGAGCTGCTGCTGCAGCCCGGCCGCTGGTCGGCTCACGGTTGCTTCCCCGCGCAGGCAGGCGCCGCGGCCCTCCCGGGGCGGGCGGCTCGGCTCCGCTCCCCGGGTGCCGCCGCGGCTGCGGGTGCTCCCGGAGCAGGCGCGGGGTAAAGCGGCCGGAAGGAGCCCCTGCTGTGCGCTGCCCGCCTCACAGCCTTTACATACACCGCAGCCTTTACATACCTCACAGCCTTTACATACAGCTGCAGTTGGAACCTCCGTTCCTCCCGAATTCATTCACAGATGGGGACCTCTATCGTTTTGCTCATACAAACCCCTTTTGCCTCCTCACTGAAGCAGTCTCTGGAAAGGAGTAACAGGTTTAAATACACTGGATTTGAAATAAACACCTCTCTTAAGGAAAAGCTGCATACGTGAAGTGAATCATCCCAACTGAACGTTTACTTGCTGAAGTAACAGCGCAAAAGGCCACGTTCTCAGGCCAGTGTTACTGCTGGGGAGTATCTGGCTCCTCAGAACGGACACACGTGCGGAGAGGAGCGATGAGGCCGTCGTAGGAAACCAAACACAGCGATTAATGTGTTCAGACACTGGACAATTTGCCCAAAATACAATTTAAGTGATGTGACAAACGAATAAAAACCAGCCACGCTCGTCTTAAAAAAAATTTATTAGAAGGCAGCAGTGACTGTCAGAAATAACACTCTGATCATCTGATTTTACAGTGAGAAAACACTGCATTGTGAGGTTCTCATTTCTTGCTCATTTTGTATCGCAACAACCAATCACTTTGGAATTCAGAATATTCTGTTTAGAAAATACCAGCTTTGCTAGTCAGGAATGAAGCGAGGGACTCGAAAGGGAGAACAGAAGCAGTGCATAATAATGTACTGAATAAAAAGATTTTGAAGGAAAGTGTTTTTGTGCAGGGCGGGGGGTGGATTTATGCCTTCTTAATTTATTGAGTAATGCACTAAAATCCTCTTTCCAGGAGAACACAGAACACCACAGCAGCGCTGGACGCACTTCAGATGTTTCTTTAAGCCTCAAATTTGCTAACATGTTCACGAGCTATGATCATCCTTTGTATCTGAGCAGTTCCCTCGTAAATCTGAAAAGAAGAATTACAATGTTAGCTGATGATTTTTTAAAAAGGTTACTCTTTTAAACCTTCACAGCACTAATCCAGTGTGGATCAGGATGTGCAAAAACACAGAAAACCGAGAATTCCAGTGTGACAGAGTAACTACAGTGGGCTAAGTGGAACAAACCACATACAAAATACTGAGAGATGGTCTTGTTCTCTCAGGTGCTCTTATCTAAACTCAAGGTTTTCATGAAAATAAAGAGACATGGTGGGCAAAGAAAGATGAGGAAAATTTCTTATCTGAGGAAGAAAATACATAATTTAGGTTTTGCGAAGTAGGATTTAAAAGAGTACGCGGAGCGGGGCGGTGACCTGTGCGATACTGGTGTATTTCCTTTGACTACCCCTTGAGGGCCATACCAAATGTTCTCTTTGATCCATTTATTTTCATTGCTTCTTGGTAACTACCATGCTCACCCATAGTTTTGTTTGGGATGTTGTTTTTCTTTTTTTTTTTTTAATATCATCTATTCTTGCACTTTCTTCTAGAAACAGTCTGCATCATCCCTCTCTTAAAATTTTCCTGGCTCTAAGTCAAGATAGACAACAAAGCACACAAGAAGCTCCAGCGCTGAAGGAGCCCTGCGCTCCACAGGTACGCTGCAACATAATGCAAGAGCTGAGCCAGCACCTTTTAGAGGTTTAAAGTATTTCAGCTCCCAGTTCTGCCAGAACTTAGTTTGGGAAATTGTTTACATTCATGCAAATTCACTTTCTCATTTATTTATAGGAATAATACTCCCAAGAACCTTACAAAGCTTTTTGAAAATAAAGATGCTGGAACCTGTGTTCGCTCTGAATTCTGGGTCCAGAAGCAGCTGTTCGATGCTCTGGCTGGTGCTGCTCACCCCGCGCTGACTCGGCTCACCGGGCGGACCGTGTTTTGTGCACACCAGGTGCCTTTTGGAGCAGATGGACATGGCAGCTCTGCTTGCTCTGTTACCAGCTGCCCACCAATAAAGACACAACAGCCCAGGCCCACAGCTGGACCCTCACAGTTACATGTGTGTTGGGGACAGACAGTCCAAGGGACAGAACAGGCTGGTGACAAACTCAGCCTGTCTGAGCGCTTGCGGTGCCATCGGGGCCTCAGCAGCTGCTCCTGCGCATCTGCTCTGTTCACTCAACATGCGGATGAAGGCAGACATGGAACCCCAGTGCAGAGACACCACAACTCACAGCCTTCTGAATTATCACAGGAAAGGGTTTGGTTTATAAGCTGATGGACATAGTTGCAAGAATCACTGACAATTAAAGAAGTTTTCCAAACTTGATAAAGGAAACTAAGTTAGAGTTTCTACTGGAGTAGCTTAGATTTGAGGCCATACAAAACTACAGCAGAGTGAGGACATGTAAAGATGTCACCAGTAAAAACAGCATTAGAACTGTGTAAAAATATATGGAAGAAAAGTTGGAAAACCAAGTTTTTGTACATGAAACATATGGTCAAAAGCATATACCATTTGGAACTGGGCAGCAATACAGTAAAACACAGTGAAGTGCAAGGTCAATATCAAGAAACATGGACAAAATAATTGTAAAGAAAAAAAAAGCCTTTCTTGAATTCTTTTGGGGATGAAGTGGAACAGAAAAACACCAAAAAAATAATACTAAATCTAATTAAACTGAACAATTAAAAAAAAAAATCTACTTAGACATATGCTTGTGATGGATCAGTGCAATGGAAAACCTAAATAACTGCGATCCTGTAAAATCAATCTCAGGCTTCAAATAAAGTTCTAACCCTCACACCATCTTCTTCCAGAAAATCATGCAACCTGACCGGAAAAAAGCACAGTCATATTGAAATTCAATTAATCCTTCATTTCCTCACTCATGGGAGTGCAATTAGTTCTAAGGAGCTTTAGATTCCAAAATAGTGGTTTTTTTCCTTAAATAAAGAAAAATAAATTATTGGCTAGTGAGAATAATAGTTTTCATTTTAATCACAGGATGTCCTGGGTTGGAACGGACCCACAAGGACTATCGAGTCCAACTCCTGTCCCTGCACAGGACAACCCCACAGTTCACACCGTGTGTCTGAGGACGTTGTCCAGTCTCTTCTTGAACACTGTTTGGCTTGGGGCTGTGACACCTCCCTGGGGAGCCTGTTCCAGTGTCCAGCACCCTCTGTCAGCTGTAGGAGAAACATTAACTACCTGGAATGACAGCTGCTATATCTAAACAGCATTACAGGTCATGGTCCACACGCGTTGCTTGGTATCTATTCCGATATGCTTTTCCTATTTATTATTAACGTCATAAAGGGGTGAAAAGACAAATATTACTGGGTTTGCTGAACACAATTAAAATCTGCTAATAGAATTACGACATTACATGGAATAATTTCTTGACAGTGACTCTGCAGAAAAAACCCTAGGGATTATGGGTAACTATGGACCAAACACGAGTAAATATGAGCAGGTTTTGATGTTAAAAAAAAGGCAAATCGCTCCAGGCTGTGCGACACTTCTGTTAATACAACACAAGCAGGATAATCATTTCAGGATACTCAGTACTGGTGACAGCTCAACCAGAATACTGTACCCAGCTTATGATATTAAAGTTTCACGCTGAATGTTTAGGGCACAGCAACAAATGCTGAAGAGGCTGGAAACAGAAAGGAAAAAACCAAACCAAACCAAAACCAAACAAGGAAAAGAAATTGACACAAACATAACAAAAGAAACCCCAATCAAACAAAAAAGCCCCCACAGTTTATGAGGAACAAGGTGAAGAAGCTGTGTTAGTGTTCAAGCTGAGAGGAAAGCTACAGGTGTCAGTCAGGGAACATGTGAATGTCAGGGGATTTCCATCACTGGGGTTTGTCAGGAACAGCATTACACATAAACCACCTCCACTTACAGAATACCAAGGCAAGCATTGTTACTTTTATCATTTTTTCTATGGTGTTTTTTTCCTAAGGGTTCAAAAGCTTCAAAATCAAAGAATCCAAGAGTTTCAAAGAGTTACCACATTGGGAAAAATAAAGAAAAATTTAAAAAAAGGAAAATCAATTTATTTCTCTTATGTGGGTTTAGTTGTTGATCCAGTGCAATGACTTTTGTATGCAAGAATTTGCCTGACTCTTTAAATTGAAGGATTATTGCTTTCGCTCTAAAAACATTTTTTTAAACATGTGTACATCATGATTTAAGTAGCCATTAGTCCACTTCATATAAAATTTATGCATTACTATAAAGATGACATTCTTTCACTCACCTGGTAGATTTTAGCATCCCTCATTAATTTTTCTACAGGATATTCGGTATTAAACCCATTTCCTCCAAAAATCTGCACTGCGTCTGCAGCGGCTTGGTTTGCGACGTCGCCGGCGAAGGCCTTGGCAATGGAGGCGTAGTAGGTGTTCCTGTGGCCCGCGTCCACCTCCCAGGCCGCGCGCTGGTACGCCATCCGCGCCAGCTCCACCTTCATCGCCATCTCGGCCAGCAGGAAAGACACAGCCTGGTGCTGTGGACACGGAGACACCGGGTTAGCACAGCCCGCTCAGCGCCCTGCGGCATCCAAGAACAACCCGAACCAGGCACCTCTCCAACAAACCCCGTAAATTGCACTAGAGGAGTTCTATAGAATGAGGATCAGGTTCTCGCAATCATATGGTGAATCAGATTTTTAAGTCTCAAATCCATTTAGTCGTGGCGATTAAATACCAAATTATGAAGTTCTTTACTGAGACCGTGTCCTGGTTTTGTTAAAAACAAGCTGCTCTTTTAGTGAATTTCCCTGTCAGCTAAAGCTTTCTTACTAAGTGCATTTTCCTGAAAAGCTAGATACGTGTTTTGGTAGACATAGCAATGGAATGCGAGGTTACTGATAAGGATGGATGGACATCCCGCGAGAGGGGCAACGAGAAACAGGTGACCAAAAACTGACCAACTAAGTATTCCATCCCATTCACGTGATACTTCATATAAAAGTGGGAGATCACGAGGATCTCACCCCTTTTTCCTTATGGCTGACATTAGGAGAGGACCTTGTGAGTCGTCCCTGCGAACTGAGGCCTAGGGACAGACTGAATCCAGTTCCGGTTGGCTGCAGAGTCCAGTCCAGGACTTTGGGTGCTGGCCATACATCCGCCGGAGCAGTTGCCGGGACTTTCAAGATTGGTTTTACATATTTGGTATTATTTTCTCTATTTTTATTAGTAGCATTAGTAAAACATTTTTAATTTTTCCAACTCTCTTCTCTCAGTCCTTCTTTCCCTCCCAATCGCCTGTCCTGAGTGGGAAGGGAGGGGAGGGAGGGGCTAAAGGGGGAGAGGGGGGTAACAATACATCTGCCACGGTTTTATTGTCACCCTGCAATCAAACCTCGACAGAATGGTATTTACCTTGCTGTGTATTCATATTTCTTTAAAACTGGTAAGAGATGCGATTGGCAATGTATTATTCTATTAGTGTTAATACTGTGCCTTGTTTCACATACCTCGGAGGTTTATTCCTTTCCTGAAAATCCCTGTTTATTAGTACTGAAGAACTTACATATGTCATGATAGTACATGAGTTTCAGGTTTTTGGGCAGAGTTTTCTTTCTCCTTTTACTAGTATCATCGATAAATTATAGGAAAAAAAATCCTGAAGTTACCACATAACTAAGTTTACTATGTACTTGGAAACCCCAAAATTGCAGAGATATAATATAAAAATTAAGAAACTAAAAAGTATCAAGGAACAACCTTGAAAAAAATCAGTAGTAGTACATCTGGGGTGAAAAGACAGCTTTTATTTATATTCTCTGTCTGCCACCCCATCTCCACTTACTTCAACGAGTGTTCTCCCAAAGGTTTTCCTCTCCAAAGCGTACCTAGTAGCTTCATTGAGTGCTCTTTGCGCTAATCCAACAGCACCAGCTGCTACCTGAATTGAATACAGCACAGAATTTTTAAAAATCCAAAATTCCTGCTATATTTCATAAATAAGTTATTGCTGATACTTACGGCTGGTCTGGTCCTATCAAAAGCTCCCATTGCGATTTTAAAGCCAGCTCCCTCAGCTAGTAACACATTTTCCTTTGGGATTCTCACATCCTCAAAGGTAATTCCTCTTGTATCCGAGCAGCGCTGACCCATATTAATTTCCTGAAAAGGGAAATGTACAGAGGTGCGACTAAATTGGATTATTCAAGGCCTCTTCCGCAACCAGAGTTGCTAAAATTAAAGCTCACTGTGTGTGTATTTATGGTTAAACCTCTCCAGCTTGCTCCTTATCCTTTCAAGACCTACCACTTCTCATTGACTGGCACTTGTCAACAGAACAGTTCTCAAAGATTCCTTTGCAGATCTTCAAAGCCATCTTACTTTAGGTCATTCTGAATAATTCATTAGCTGAATTAATAAAATTATAATTAAGTTATGTCTTACAAATAGTTTCTGTATGTTGTGAAAATTGAAAGATCATTGCACATGAGCCTATGAAAATATTCTGTGGCATAACAGTCTTTTAAATGGTAATTTGTTGCATTACTGATTTAGAATTGAACAATGATCCCTGGTTTGTCAAATAAGAGATACAGTCTTCACCTTTCTTCCGATTTGGATTCCAGGAGTATCTGCGTCCACAATGAATCCAGTAAAGGCTTTGCCTGCAGGAGCTTTTGGATCTGGATTGGTGCGAGCTAGCAAAAAATACCTGGTGTAAAACAAAGAAGAGGGATGCAGTTTGTCCTCACAATTAAAACCAGATACTTTTTAAGCTAAAAATTTAAATGTTTCTACATGCATTTCTACCATATAATAAATTCTGTCTTTAAGTCAACAAGCCTTCTTTCTTGCACCTCCTAAAAATAAACCAAGAGGGAGTGAGAGAAATTTCAAAGATCCAAGATTTCATTAAATTTAATAAAGTGACTCCAGATCAACATGCAAAGATTCTCCCTTTTTTCAATGTATTCTAAGTCTTCATGGTATCAGCTTCATGAATAGTACAAAAGAAACCTATTAACAGCATGTACATTAAAAACTAATGCTTAGGAAATACATTCTTGCACGTAAAATGTTTCAAAGATATTAGTTTCATTCTTCTAAGTTTTAACTCAGTATTTATTTTAGAAATGAAACAGCTGTAAATCACATTTAGGGTGTTCAGTAATGTCAAAAGGTATCTGGCAGATTGTCTTTGATGGATCTGCCTTGAACAAGGAAATACATAACTAGAAAATTCAGCTTTTGGAGAAATGTATAAAGTTTTTCCACTTGAATTAAGTAGAATTTGCATGTTGCAAATCAGTGTGACATGAGACTTGATGAAAGAGTTTTGTGTTAGAAAGCACGCTTCATAGACACTCAGCAGGATCTGGATTCTTTGATAGCTGGAAAACATCTTCCCTCCAGACAGCGAAATGTGCCACCACAACCCAGCCATGTTTCTGGCTCCACCAGCAGTGACGGAGTTTCCAAGAGAATCAGCAGCAGAATCTCAGTCACCACAACTACACAGCAAGGAAGCCAGGAACATGAGACAGTATAAGTTGGGGAATGACCTATTAGAGAGCAGTGTAGGGGAAAGGGACCTGGGGGTCCTGGTGGACAGCAGGATGACCATGAGCCAGCACTGGGCCCTTGTGGCCAGGAAGGCCAATGGTACCTGGGGTGGATTAGAAGGGGGTGTTTAGTAGGTCAGAGGTTCTCCTTCCCCTCTACTCTGCCCTGGTGAGACCCCATCTGGAATATTGTGTCCAGTTCTGGGCCCCTCAGTTCCAGCAGGACAGGGAACTGTTGGAGAGAGTCCAGCGCAGGGCAACAAAGATGATGAAGGGAGTGGAGCACCTCCCTTATGAGGAAAGGCTGAGGGAACTCGGGCTCTTTAGCTTGGAGAAGAGGAGACTGAGGGGTGACCTCAATAATATTTACAAATATACAAAGGGTGAGTGTCAGGAGGATGGAGTCAGGCTCTTCTCGGTGACAACCAATGGTAGGACAAGGGGTAACGGGTTCAAACTGGAACACAAGAGGTTCCACTTAAATTTGGGAAGAAATTTCTTCTCGGTGAGCGTACCAGAGCCTGGCCCAGGCTGCCCAGGGGGTTGTGGAGTCTCCTTCTCTGCAGACATTCAAACCCGCCTGGACACCTTCCTGTGTAACCTCATCTGGGTGTTCCTGCTCTGGCAGGATTGGACTGGATGAGCTTTCGAGGTCCCTTCCAATCCCTGAGATTCTGTGATGAGCCTCCTGGATACTTTTCAAAGTACATGATGGTGTTGCTGTCCTGCTCCGCAGGAAAAGCAGAGAACAGCATGACTGGAGAGGCTTTCTGGAGGGAGGAGCTGTTGTGTTACCGTCCATGCTCCTTTTCAGGCTTTGCACAGCGCTGAGGCCACGTTCTTATAGTGCATCCTGATAAACTGCTCAGACATTAAAGCATAGTGTGTTGAAACATGATGAACATCCAGATTTATAACAGATCTTTAAAGGATTTAACTTGGGGGGGAAGCCATTATATACCATAACAACAGAAAATAAAACATCAGTTAACACACCAGTTTGCTTTCCCACCGTTTGTGATCCACATCTTCTGACCATTAATAACATATTCATCTCCTTTCTTCTCAGCCTTTGTTTTTACACCAGCCACATCAGAGCCTGCTCCAGGCTCTGTTACACAGTAAGCCTAAAAGAAATCAAAATATTGAAGAATAAAAGTTCTGGTTTTAGTCAACCACAAATTATCACAAATTATGTGCATCAAAGTGATCTGTAAAAGCTTTAAGTGAACTACATGGTAAAACCCAAAACATGAAATTAAAGTAAAAATTAAAACAAAACTGAAATAAAACCAAAACACACAAAAAAACCAACCAACCAACCAACCAAACCCCGACCCAATCCTCAACAATCCCACAACAGCTGTCTAAGCAAGTGTCCAAACATATATGGGTTAATTTTCTTTATAAATCCATCATAATATATAAAATTGTCTTTTACTTTTAATCAAACAGAACCGTTCTGTAACCCTTAAGTCATTACTTCCTCAGGCTTCACAAACTGTGATGTGAAAGCTGAAGATCTTTAAAATCTGAAAGTAGGAGCATTGAGTAACAGTTTGTTCACAGTGTCCTTCATTTCACGAGGCTTAGTTCTTTGGATTTTAAAGCATTGCACATGAACCTTTACCTCTTTCTATGTAACAAGTACTGCTTATATAATATTTAAGATCACAAATAGAGTTTAATTCCCATCCAAGCTGAGTTTCTCCTTATACAAACCTCATAGTCTTCTTAAATGCCTACACCCCCTCTTAAAAGGTATTAATTTTTGATAAGTGACTTAGGATGGGGACAATTTTCCAAGTAGTATCTTCTATTTGCTTATTGATTATGTCTCATTAGCTATTCCCTGACTTTTGGTAAACGCTGCTGTTTAGTTACAAGCTAAAATGAGCTGAGTTGTGGGTACACATCAGTGTTTTCTGGGAAGAAAGAAGAAGAAAAGAAGAAAAAGAAGGAAAAGGAAAAGGAAAAGGGGAAGGGGAAAGAAAAGGGAAGGGAAGGGAAGGGAAGGGAAGGGAAGGGAAGGGAAGGGAAGGGGAAAGGGAAAGGGAGAAAGAGAAGGCAAAGAGAGAAAGGGAAAGAGAGAAAGGGAAAGAGAGAAAGGGAAAAGAAATAGAAATTAGAAATAGAAATAGAAATAGAAATAGAGATAGAAATAGAGATAGAAATAGAGATAGAAATAGAGATAGAAATAGAGATAGAAATAGAAATAGAGATAGAGATAGAAATAGAAATAGAAATAGACATAGACATAGAAATAGACATAGAAATAGACATAGAAATAGAAATACAAATACAAATAGAAATACAAATACAAATAGAAATACAAAAACAGAAAAAAAGAAAAAAGAAGGGAGGAAGAAAAGAAAAAAAAGGAAAGAAATGAAAGAAAAAAGGAGTAATACTGGTTAATATGATTTAGGAACACTACAGTGTAGCAGTTCTACTTACACACATCAGTGGTTCCTCTGTCATTCTTCCTAAGTATTTTTTCTGCTGCTGCTCATTTCCTGCAATGATTACTGGCATTTGCTGAAAGAAAATATTTAAACCATTAATCTATCTTTTAAAAGTGCAGAGATTCTAGTTCAAGGGACGTAAGAAAAGACAGAACTTACCCCCAGGGAATTGGCCTCGATGGCTGTTTGAATCCCTGTACACCCGTAAGCCAACTCCTCAGTTATAAGGCAGGCTCCAAAACTGCTCAGGCCAAGACCACCTACCGGAGAAACAGTCCGTTTACTAAAATGGGTTTAAATTGTAAAATATTATCGATTTATACAAATTAATTAATAAAAATTGATTTTCCCCATGTGCATTTGATTAGACATTCCCATGCAAGCTTTTTAAATAAAGTTTTGTCAAAAAAATAAAAAGTGATTTGAAAATAACATATCATAGTTCCAGGGCAATTGTGTGATTAATGTGGGACCCGCTGCACAAAGTGGCAAGAATGTACCACTCCAGTTTTCTGACTGCTTTACATTTGAGAATTAAGAGTTCTTAGGAAGCAGAGAAAGGGCTCCTGAGCTACCACAGCACTTCGAGGGGGTTGAAAATAAGTGTCCATATTAGACAACAAGCTCAGTAACGTGTTTCTGACAGAAGTCAACACTTTGGGAAGTCCGTACAAGCACAAGAACAATAGAACTCTACTTCCTCACAAATATTTTCCTGAGCCTCCAGCTGTCTCCCCCGGCCATACAAACACCTCTCTTTGGTACCTTTGTTATGCTGACCCTTGACACACCGTTCTTACATGAATTTTTTCAGTCTTTTTTAAAATCTATGTAAAATTTTAGCATCAATATCATCCGGGGACTATAGGTTTCACAGCATCTACAGCCACCTCCTTTCATTTATTTTGAACCTGCCATATGCTGACATAATTTGATGCCTTCTTGTTACACTGAAAGGGACAGTGAATTCAGAGAATTATCGAACCCTTTTCACACTCTCCACGACACTGACATTTCAGTCATTTCTCACACGGAAGATACATCTTCTATAATCTTTGTCATCCTTTAGGAACCTTTTCCACTTCCACAATGCTCTTTTGAGACGGAAGGATTTCTCTACATAATGAATTAAAGAGGCAAGTGCAATTTGGATTCAGGCAACAGCATAATTACACTTTCTGTTTTTTTCTTCATTCCCTTAAAGGTCCTTCTAACCTTAACTTTTATAGTTTTGACCACTTCTGAGCATTATGCTGACGTTTACAGAAGGCCAGACATGAGGAAGGAATTGTTGCCCCTGAAGGTGGTGAAACACTGGCCCAGGTTGCCAAAGAGGTGGTGGATGAACCATCCCTGGAGACATCCCAGGCCAGGCTGGACGGGGCTCTGAGCAACCTGAGCTGGTGAAGATGTCCCTGCTCATGGCAGGGGGGCACTGGGGGAGCTGGGAAGGGCCCTTCAACACAAACCATCGTGTGATTCCATGTTTCTATACATTATAAACCCCAAAATTTCTGTTTTGAGAGGAAGTAACTAGTTCAGAAGACACCACTTCTCTGTGAAGTTTGGATTGCCTCTTTGCCTTCACATGAGTATCCCTGTTGCTTTTTTGAGTTGCATTTGCCATTTTAACTGTCACTCGGTGTCACGACCTTCTCCTGCAGCACTTTGCACCAGCCTCATCTTTTCTACGCTGAATCACCTGATATTACCAGCAAATTGTCCCCTCAGCATTGACCCCCTTTTCTAGTTTATTGATAGATATTCCATTCAGCACAAGAATCAGCGATGTCGTGCTGCTAATTTTTTCACTATGAAGCCTGTTGACTTTTAAAAATCATTTTTGAAGTTCAAGCATTCTATATCAACCAGGCATCCATTGTTCACACACTGAGAACCCCAGAGATTCAGAGAAGCCCAATGATCCCCTGAGGCATGACCTCCTTCCATAAACCCTTCTCTACTGCATCATGTTTACCGGTGTCCACTATTTCTGTACTTCCTCTCACTCACTCTTAATTAACATGGGTGTATCAGGATTGCTAGTATGTATTTTCCCACATCTCTCCTGGACATCTTTATAACCACTGGTGTCCAATTTACCACTTATAATTTTTCATTTAATAACCAAGTAATTATACGCTGCAGTGGTCCAGCTCTTTCAGCCTTTAGGTTCTCCAGAATCTGTGGCTGAATAAATCTGGTCCACACAATTGCTCCTTTTGTCTCTTTGTTCCTTAACCTCATTTATTAAATTTTTCATACAAGATATAGCCTCTGATCAGTCTCCCCAAAAAAGGCTCTGCTGTGGACAATTCCCTAACTTCTTTTTTCAGGGAATATAAATGCAAGAAAGAAAACAAGTTAAGCTTTTTTCCATGGTTACTCATACATCTAAACACTCCCAAAGCACTGCTGTGCTGCACCTAATGTAAACTGAAAAACTCTCTTTCTAGAATCATCTCTTAAACTGCTCCAGTTTGTGTCATAGATTAGAACAAAATATGACCTTCTAATTTCTCTGCCTCATCAGCTGACACAGAGCACCAGGGGAACATTAGGCAGCTGCAATCACTGTAGGAAAATCTGGTCATAAATTACTAAATCATAATCTAATTTGTCTCCTGATTACATCCACACCTACTAACACTTGTATGTGTCAACCTGCCGACTGATTAAATTTAGATTATTCAAGCATGCAACCCTTTATTTTACACAGAATCCATAATTACACATATAAATCTAATCTAATGCCCTTTCTTTGTTTCATTTTATATATTGAAAAGAATGTTTACTTACCACAGCTTTCTGGTATGTGTGTATTCATAAGACCAAGTTCCCAAGCCCGTTTTATAAGTGGAAAAGGATACTGAAATAGGGAAAAAGCACCTTCTGATTCATCACAATCAGCATTTTAAATTTTACACAGATTAAGAGAGAAATTGATTTTTGCCCCTACACTATGGTAGATTTACCTCTCCAGTTCTGTCATATTGGGCAGCAGCAGGAATAACTTCCTCTGCAGCAAATTTACGAGCAGTAGCTTGAAACTCTTTCTGTTCATCAGTAAGTTCTATTAAAAAAGAAAAAAGCAAGATGTCACAAATTTTTTACTGTCTTTAACTCTTTCAGTTGTCCGACTATGAGTAAAGAAAGAAAACCAAGAGTGTCCTTGCAGGACACCCCAGAGCAGCACTTGCTGGGCCTCTCCTGGAAGCAAAAGGCTCCGCTTGGTCCTCCTATTGGGAGAAAACGTCCGCTGTTTGCTCACCAGCATCAACAACGCACACAAAATCATCCACAAAACATTGAAAACTGAGTATAGAGGACTGCGTAACACAAAACTATTACCAAAAGAAACAAGGAGAATGCTGTGCTAATTAAAGGGAGGAAGAGCAGGTGAACGCTGTCCAAGGATCCTGGCTGTTCGGTGTCAAACATCTGGCTGCTGACCCACAAATCCGCTTCATGTTTGTAATAGCCTAAAAGGAGGATTAATTTCTTTATGATACTTCCTTATGATCAAGTTCAACTATGACATTTATTTATTTTAACACTGTAAATGGCAATGTGAGATAACTATTTAAAGATAAGACACTTTGGCTATAGAAAAGCTTAAGATAAATACGAGTTTAAAAAAAGAAAAAACTGTCATAAACAGTACACACATATCTGACTTGCCCAGGTTGAAGAAGAAAGATAATTTTGGTTTTCAAACTTTTTTTTTTTTTAATAATAGAAACCAATTTAGAATAAACACAGTTTAAAATTCATGTGGAACTTCATTTCACTTTTTTACCTCTGCAATTTGCCCTTAATTGCTCTATTTTATTCCAAACCTATAATACTTACCAAAGCTAAAGCCAGCTCCGGGTTTACTTATATGCAAGTTTTGCACAGGTTTACTAGAAACTGACCTCCATCCATGCCCTGCAGTGGTCTGGAGCATTCGCTAAGGAGAAAAAGAACGCGAGACTGAGTTGGAGGGACCCGGGTTATATTACACATTAACCCATGTTGTATTATCTATTAACCAATATCTATCAGGATATTTTGATAACATCCCAAACTCAGGTCTGCTCTCTTTTAATAAACTGCTGGCCTGACATTCAGTGATTATTGATTTTTCTTCCTAATACTTATCACAAATTTATTCTTTTTCTTTATATATTTGCTTTCTTTGCTTTTTTAAGTTTAGGGCCCACAAGCATTTTTGTTAGAGGTCTTTTCAGAAGGCCATAATACTGTGCAAAAACGTGTGAATTTGACTACAAAAGGTTGGTTTACTCTCTTTCATCCTTCAATAGCTATGAATCTCTGAAATGTTTGGAAAAAAAGTGAAAAATATTTAATTGGATAAATTTCTAGAAAGACCCAAATCAATACTGTGTGAAAACAGCCTAAACACTAAGAAAAGGCTTATACTTGATTTTCTTACATGAAAACGTAGAAAGAAAAAAACAAGCGTGATCAGATCAGCCACTTATTTCATAAAATCAAAAAAACGGAACGACTCAGTGCAAAAATATCACAGAAATGTTACTGGAAACTCTACAAGACAAGGACATTACAGAAAGCTACACGGCAACAAGTAGCTTCAAAATGAGGTTGTGGCAATAACTGTGCTCTGACAAACAGGAATGCCACGCAGAGATGGTTCCTAATCCGCACCGCAGGAAGCATAAAGAACACAGGCAATAACAGGTATGAACACAGTGAAGAAAGCACTTCCAGAGGACAACAAAAACATCTATAGAGGTGAAGGGTGAAGAAATGCAGTGAGTGTGCTGCTGAGCAGGGAGGGAAGGCTGTGGTGTAACCAAATAGGACTGTTCGGTCAGGTTATAAATAGTCCAGGATTGCCCATGGGACCTCGCCAGGTCTTGTGTTACTGACACGAACAAAACACACAATACCAACAAACATCTAGAAAGACCTCAGTCCTTCAGAATGTTTAGACCTTATTTTATCTAGAAACAGACAAGATGAGGTTGAAAAGCCAGCTGACTGTAATTGTTACCCTATATGAAAGAAGCTGTCAAATTTATCTTAGAGTATTCAGATCCATTGTGGGGTTTGTACCAGAGCAGTATCCAAGGTCAACACTGAAGGTTATTCTGGAGAAGCTCAACACTCCCGACACAAATAGAACTACGGACAGGTGGAATTCATACCTGGAAGCTGCAAGAGTGATCAAGTGACAAAGGATCACGGTTTGCCACATGTAAGAATCTGGATGACCACCTGACTGCTCTGTCAACTTCCCTGTTTCTTGACTCGGAGGAACAGTCAGATTAGTTAGACCAGCTTAGTTAATCAGACAAGCTACTGCCAGTGATGCTCAGGTGCAACTCCTCCTGCACTTCCTTGCACTATTGCATAAGCTCTGCCACAATCAAAAATACGGGTGCTAAATGGGCAGGACTAATGCTGCAGTGATCTGCTGTCAGAAGAAGGGTATGACATGGGCATACATGGAAGCAACGCAACCTTTATTACCTTAATGCCAAGAGGACTACAGAACGTGTTTGAAAAGCCGCATGTCACAGATGAAGGCAGGACAACAATAAACCAAGGTCACTAACCCCGACTCTCCCCCACACAACTCAGGACAAAATGAAAGGAGGTGGCAAAAGCAGTTTGTTGCTGGGGTAATGTGTCAGGAGCCTGAACTTGAACTATCGATGTGCTACAGTAAGCATAACTAACTGTCTTTGCCCAAAGCATCATTTCTGATGTATAAAATGCCAGCTGGCTCCAGAGGAGAGCTCTGCCCCCCGCACCAACACAGCAGCACCGGGACACAGCGCAAACTGCCCAGCCGAGGGACTCACAAATTACTCCAAAAATGGGGAAACCAGAAAAAGCCCTGTGTGAGTGTTAAACAAGGGTACTACCTGAGTTTGAGTAACTTTTACTTCTTAGGTTGAATCTACGAGGTTATTGGTGGTTCAAACAAATATTATTCACCACACATGTATAAGAAATTAGCATGTCTAGTACAGCCAGCAGTGCTCAAAGAAGAGCACTGTACAAAGCCCCTGGCCTGCCAGCCTTGGTGCTCCGCAGCCGCCCCTCCGGCTTGGACGGGCAGCAGGCGCGGCCGGGCCGGAGCGGCCTGTGGCACACGGAGCGGGCTGGGCGCCCGCCCGCGGGGCGGCGATGCCACTCGGACACCATCGAGGCCATAAACTCAGGGTCACAGCGCGGAGTGAGGACGAACGGAATCGCGAGCAGAGCTCGGCCCGGCGCGGGCTGTCTCGGTGCCGCCCCTCACCCAGCACGGCCGGGCAGGGCGACTGGGGCCGCGCTCGCCCCGCGGCAGCGTCCGCGCTCCGCGACGCCGAGGCCGCCGGAGCCACCGCCCCTCCGCACCCCAGGGCCCGCGGCCCCGTCCCGCAGCCCGCCCGGCCCCCCGCCAGCAGCCCCGTGTCCTCCGAGTGCCCGCGCCGCCGCCCGACCCGGCCGCTCACCCGACAGGCCCTCAGCACAGACATCTTGGCGGCGCTGCTCGGACAGGCACTGCGGGGCGGGGCGGGGCCGGGCCGCCCTTGGCCCAGCGCCGCGCGGAGGCCGGGCCTGGGACTGCCCAGAGGGCTCCGCGGGGCGTGCGGCGGCCCGGGCGCGGCTGTGGCCCCGCCCGCCGTGTAACTTGCTGCCGCCCCACGGAACCGGCGCGGCCTCTGCGCTGTCCCCGCGGGGCCGCGCACACGGGAGCGAGCGCTGCGGAGAGCGGGGTTTGCCCAGAGCTCGGACAATCCGCCCTTCACCCGCGGAGCTCCTGAGCTGTCCCCAACCACCTACGTCTTCTCCGGGTCAGCAGAAAAGTCCCTGTGAAGAGTTTCATTGTATTTTTGCTGGCTTTTGTAAATTGTCTGCAGTGCATAAATTACACTTTTTTGAATATTATTTCTTCAGTGTTCTAAAGCAGTGTAACTTAGGCTTTTATTATTATAACTTTCAGGACAAATAGCTACTTTGATTTATTAATTACTTTTTTTGGTATGGAATTTCAACAGAATTATGACAACATAAAGCAGTTTTCTGGAAGCTGGGTTTTGGATAACACATTTTGCATAACAATTCAAAATACGGTCTTCCAAATATTTTTAGCACCATTATTACCTTGGTGTGTTTTCTTCTTCATTGCTTGTACGTGGTTTTTTTCCGACAGTGGGCTCTTTCTCCTGTGCTTTAAGGGTAGTTGTGTAAAAGGCACAAGCATCATTTATAACTATGTTACTTATGTATCTAATGAAGATTTCTGTATGTTCTTCCCATTCTAAATGGAGTTTCAAGTACGCCGAACCACTGGACTGTGTGGTTGTAGGGCTTTTAGATACCAGCACCCAAGCCTGCATTTGATGATGTCAAAACATTTCGCATTCACCTGCCCGAGGAGAAGATGCGAGAAGAGGCAGTGAGAACACGGTCTGAGCGACCACACAGGGAATGACCTATAACTCATACCTCAACTATCAACCTCCAGCCCAAATTCTCTCTCTGTCCTGCCTCCCGCTGCGTGTCTGCTCCAGCGCTGCCTCTGCCCACGTCCATCCTCAAACTCTGAACAGCTTGTGCATCGTTTTCTTCCTTGTCTGCCGCAAAAACGTGCGGAGATAACGCCTCATGTCCCGCCTTGTTGCACAGACACCGGCCCGGGACGCTGTCCGGCTGCGGCTCCACCCGTGACCTCACACCCACGGCAGCGTTTCCCGTGGAAGCTGAGGGAGCGGAGCCAACACAGGGTGCGCAAACAGAGCTCTGTCAGCTGCACAGACCGGACCACGAAAGGCGTGGATTTGGCCGATTTAAAATACACTTTGTCTGGTTTAAGATCTCAAAACAGGCTCAGCCAAAACCCACACGTTTTATTATTACGTAGTTATAAATAAATAAATAGATAAATAAATAAACCCGCAAGCCTCTGTAACTAAAACTAAGCCCTCCCTTCCGTTAAGGGACGGGACCGGGGACCCGCCCCGCCCCTCCCCTCCCCTCCTTCTTGGCCCCGCCCCCTTTCCCGCCCCCCCGGGCCCCGGGCACTGCGGTAGCGCGGCCGCTGGGGGGCGCCCCGCGGGGGCTCCGTGCGGCACAAACAGGCGACTCCGGTTTGTATCCAAACTTTATTAGAACAATCCCCAAGAGCTGTAAAACAGTGACAGAACAGCAAAATCAAACACCTGCGTTATCAAACATATTTAAACACGTTCCCAATTTCTGCATAGCAGAAGCAAACAGGGTTTAGAGCTCAAACCGTCGTGCTCACGTTAATTTGGTTTTGGCAAGATAATAATATACCCTTAACAATCACATCAATGAACAGTAACCTCCCTCTGGTTTCTCAAACCTTGGAGAGCCTCTTTCGTGATTTTACAACTCATTATTTGGGACAAATACGTGGGTATTTTGTAGCATAGAGTAACAGACAATTTTAACATTAGTAGCACTCGTGTTACTTAAACATGAAGAAACAGTTATCTTTCTAATTTGATTACAGTGCAGTACAAATTACATATTATCTCAAAAATCATCACCTGTATCAAAAGTTAAAAAATTTAGAATAATTTATAAAACACTCCCAGAATAGCAAATTACCAGTCTTGAAATGGAGAGCGAAAGTTATGTTTATGAACACACCAACAGCTGTGTTACAGTAACATACTATGTATTTGCTTTTTTCCCCCTCTATTTTAAGCAGCAGGAGCCCCATTCTCCTCACAGTTACACGGGTACGACACGTGTGACCATTGTAACAGAGAGCAGAACAGGCCCTACCCAGAACCTCACTACACCACAAATTAAAGCTGTAAAAAATCTACTACTAATTATGGAACAGTCTTGCATTGTTTTTATTTAATTACTTGCAACACCACAACCGTCGTGTGTTTTCTCGCAGATCACGCAGTTACTTCCATGACCTGACACCAGCCACTGGGAAATTCATGTGCTGCATCACGCAGTTCAAACACATCTGACATCGTTTTATATCAATTCGAAATAATGACGATATTGTTTTTCCTATCTAGCCTTTTCTGTTTTGTAGTCTACATGGTGTGAATAAACTTCAAAATACAAGTCAGGTAAAACAACAGCCAGTAAGGCACTTTGTCAGCGAGGACGCAGCGTCCAGGCCGAGCGACTGGTCCACGGGACATTCTGCGTCACCAAACACAGTCAGTCTGTTCTTCACGGTCACTCCTCTGAGTACCCATTTGTAGAACAATACTCACTGACCAGCCCAGAACCAGCTTGACATTGCGTCTGCCAACATCTTTTTCCTGTTCTACAGAACGTGCAACAGTAAAATAGTTCATACTTTTAAATACTAATGTTTAAAAGACTATTCAGCATCCTTGTAACAGCCAAGAATCAGCTACTGAATACTACTTGGAAAAAAACCCCTCAGAGTAAGAAATGATCCCATCTTTCTTGTTTTCTGGGGTCACTTTTTCTTTTTTTTCTTAACATTTGAAGGCTTGACATTAAAACTTTGGTATAAAACATGTAAATGAAAGCCACCCATTAACACGCCATAGGGAGACACAATGGATCCAACTTGAACTAAACCAAAATTGATTGTGTGGGTATGATTGCATTTCCTCTGTCTCAGTTTCTACACTCGGCTTGTTCGAGATCCTCACAAGAGTTTGCTCAGTTTGCTCTGCCCATGTCCCGCTGCCCCACCAGAGCTGCTCCCGCAGTGCCCAGGGACCAGCTGAGCCCTGCGAGTGGGGGGTCCCGCAGCACCGGGGATCCCCCAGCACTGAAGATCCCACAACACTGGGCTCCTGAAAGCACCAGGGGGTCCCGTAACACTGGGGATTGCCCAGCACTGGAGACCCCACAGCATCAACTCCCGTGGGCTCAGCAGCAAAGCCTGTATGACATATTTTACCATGTTATAAATAGCTGCATGTTCCACTCTCTGAAGAACGGAACTTTAAATTTTACACTAAATCATGCAACAAAGCAAATGTCCAAATCCATAAACGTCACTACTAGCACTGCCTCCATGGTGTAAGCCTGCAGACTCCGGCCACAGGGTTAGTTGGGAACCACTATAATAAGTTAGTCTTAAAATATTTTAAGTCATACTTTCCCAAGTAAATACTTGCATTAATTTCTATTTAATTCATCAATAGCAATTTATTTTTTAAAAGCCAATCTTAATATTAAATCATTGTTATTTATTTATTCAATTTATTGATTACAAAATCTACATGGTATTGCTCAGTATTTTCACAGTTCTCATAATTATATCACTAAGAAAATGGCTTTTAAATTTTCTTCTCAGAAATGATGATCACTTACGTTCTAAATAATTTCACAAAATAGTGAGTGGAGCAAATTTATACATATATATATATTTTACTGTATATAAATAATAATACAATTTAAAACTTTAACTTTTAGAAATTCCTTTAGTAAATGCATAGGTTTGTTACAAAAGTCTTCTAATCAAATAACTGTATACTATTTCTATTCTGTTTCATTTCTAGTAAACTCTATGGTTACATTCATATGATAAAAAAGCACGCTGTATTCAGAAATATGCTTTTTCAGTTGAGCTCCCAGTAAGACACTCAAGTCCAGTAGAAATATCAATTACTTAAATGCAGTTTCTTTAGCTGCAAACTAATCACACAGTATTAAAAAAAAAAAAAAGTGTTTTAGCACATGGACAGTAATCAGAGCAGCAGCTTTTAAAACCACAGAATGGTGACTTGTACTCCAACATGTTACTGACTTAATTCTCAGAAGATATTAGAATAATGGGGGGGGTTGCATATTCAGTGTCATGCATGTAAGAATAATGATGATGATGAAAACCATCAGTCAAGAGCCTGATTTTTCCCAAGGCCGTTTTCTCAGCCCTTTTTGAAGGTCAGGTTTACTCCAGGGCATCTCCAGAGGAGTTACCAAACATGGAAGATGCCCACGATCTGTAGTTATGTTTGAAACCGCACACCTTTGCTTTACAGTACTTGAGTCCTACACTGAACCACTCATTCCTGCTCCGGGGAAAGGGCTGCAGTGCCTGCTGGATCCCAGAGACAACACGGGATCCCCTGCCCTGTGCTCGGGATCCTGGCACAGCTGTGGTGACAACACTGCACCAGCACCACCCAGACCCACATGGGTGGTATCACAGCGGTCACAGCCACCAACCGGAGCCACAAGTTACGGAGCAAAGTTACTTTGGGATGTGGAACATCAGTAAGTTTTGCCCAGAAACTTGCATTCGGATCTTCTGGAAAAGAATTTGCCTTTCTCTTTGTGACACCAATGGACGCCTGGGGCTAGAAAAGCATTTTAGGCGCTGAGCTCCTGCACCAGATCTGGCAGGGGTACGGCACAAACCTGGGGAGCAGACAGCAGCACAACAGCTCATTCAGTACACGGGGAAAGGAGGAGGCCTCAGCATGGCTGGGTCCTCGGGCGCCCCGGTGACCCTGCCTAGCGCGGGTTGCACTGGATGATCTCCAGAGGGCCCATCCAACCCCAACCCATCTGTGGTTCTGATTCCACAAGACGAATACATTAAAACCTTTTCAGCTCAGCTCATGGCAGTAACAGACTTGAGAAGGGATCCAGGATGAGACCTGTTCCCTGGGCAGAGCTGCTCCTGACCTCGGTGACAGTTCCACCAACAGGAGGGTCACAGAACTGAACACAATGTTAATGTGCTTGCTACTAATAGATTTTGTACTAATGACTGGGCAAACTTAATAAATAAAAAGCAAACTAAATCTTTTGGAGCATCTTTCAGTAGCTAAGTAATTCATCCTGTATCACAAGAAGACTTGAGTTCAATGTCTCAACACCTCACTGTGTGAGCACCGGAGCCTGCAGACCCATGGAGAGGACACCCCAGCCCTCAACACCCCGGTTGGTCAACGTCTCGTTAAGGAGCCCTTCTGAGTGAGGCAGAGCAATGGAATTCCTTGTGCCAAGACTCCCTTCCAGGAAAAAAAAGACTGCATTTGGTTTTCCTTTCAGTGAAGCTCAACTCCCTCATAATGCAGAACACGATCAGAGACTCGTTAAGAGATGGGGCTATTGACACAAGTGCATCTCTCTTGGGCATCAGCTGAAAATGATACATTCATCATCTTGTTCCCGATGAAATCTCATTTGTGTGAACCACAAACCACGTGCAGTGGGACCTTCGGTTATGTCACTTTTTAAGCACAACTCACAAGAAACGTCACTTGAAGCAGCATCGACTATAATCCTCTGTGACCAACTTCTTTGGGACCTGCGGGTACCATCACTTAAAAGACGCAGTTGTGGCTGTGATTAAAATATCACTACATTTTTCAGTGTAGAGAATCATTAATGCATGTATAATCACAGTTTAAATAGCTGTGAACCAGCTTGTACAAAAAAATACAATCATAGCACCATATTTACAAATTTAGTACCATCTTCTGCTTAACTAGAGCATCTCAAACTATCTTTTTATGGCTAATTAGGTTATATGTTAGTGCTTTCAAAAAATTGCCTGAATTTCTTTTACAAATATACACTTATAAAAAGAAACATTATCAAAACTGCTGTCATCTAAGGCAGCAACTTGTATTACAAAAGTTATTAAAACATCATTATAGACTTAAAAAAGCTTCAAATTTACATTTTCCTTTTCATAGGCACTCTAAATTAAAACGTGGCCTTGTTTTCACAGCTGTTAGTTTATGCATTCAAACTAGTTAAATGTTACCAATGTTGCTCATTTTTCTTTAGATATAAGCAAAAGGAAAAAAGAATCACCCATTAACCAGAAGCATCATTTATGGTTTTTACTTTTGCCTACTTTATACACGTTTTGCTTAAAAGTGACACTGTTTGGATGTTGAGGTCTCATGTGTGTTATCCCACTGCCTTCTTAGGGCTTAGCTCCTTCTTCCCCAGAATTCGGTGAAGGCTGGCTGACATGAAGTAGGGTTTTGCTGTAGATCCATCATTTCTTTCCAGGTCTTCACCTGAATTTACACAGCAAAAGCAGCCAAAAGAGCAAACAGCGCAGACACACACACACAGAATTGAAGAAGGGAGAGAGCAAAAGACCAAACATTACAAAACATTCCCAATCAAGGCAATTTAGCTGTATTGTTAAATTGACAAAGGACACTATAAAATTTCTATTTGCTCAAACCAGAAGAGGTTTTACACAAGGCAGAGACATAAACATCTAGCCATTTTTAAATGACAGCAATATATCCTTTCTGTTCTTTGGTTTGGCAGTACAGGTGGAAATTTTCAGAAACCCTCATGCCTCCAGTGAAGCCTGGCATTTCAGGTACTTCTTGCTAGAAAACTCATCCCAAAGAGAGCTGTGGATTTAATCACTTTTAAAAACTGGACCCTTTTTCACTGCCTAAGACAAAGATAAAGTTCTAAAGTGCGGACACGCTGTGTCTGCACGACCAGAGGGAACAGGAAGAAAACCTTCACACAGCTCCATGGCAGTGTATTTTCTGCATATTTGGCATAAATTTATAAAGTCTGATAATTTTTCAGCACACCAGACTTTCTACATTTTGTTAGTTTGAAAAATTTCAATTTGTTATTAACGAGAGGTTTGAGTGAATCATTGCTGTACAGGGCGCTTCACAAAGCACTCAGAAGCAAACTGTTACTAAAAGTTAAGAAACATCTGAAAAACAACAGCCCGTGAGCCACACAGGCACCTTCCATCACTTATACTAATTAAATCCGAATACTAAGAAACTTTCTGCGCTGAGGAATGCATTAAGGAGCCAGTCAGAAAAACAGAAGCAGTTCATTTTTCACAATCTGCTAGCATGTCACCACAATTCTGTAAAGAACAGATAAGGTGGTTTTTCTACTCTTCTTCCAGTGACTTGCAGGTATTAGTGAAAGAAAACATAGTACTTACAAAAGCAGAGGAAAAGTGTGTCAACACACATTGCATAGACGCTGAAGAACCCGTGTGCAACTAGGTAGGAGCCAATAATGACCGTCTGCAAAAACCAAACCACAACAAAACCCTAAATTTAATTTGGGACCAACGTGGCAGTGTTGACACAAATCAGAAGCCTAGTCTGCTAAGCAAACTTGGGAGGATTTAATGGCAGCTCTGTAATTCTACCAAAAGCTACTTCTGCTTGGAAAGGGATCACATGTTCAAGACACCGTGTCCCAACATGCGGGAGCCACTGGTTTTCCAGCTGCCAAACTGGAGCCATTTCAATCCTCAAAGAGACTATATGCCAAGAATATTCTGAACTCCTTCCAGATTATTCTAAAGAACCACTCATCCTGGAGGTGCTCCCAAGTCTTGGGCGGGTACAAAAGGAGACAGAGATGCATCGTAAGGCCCCAGTGTCATCAGTCCCTCAGCACCAGCCTTTGCTGTCAGGGGGCTGAAGAGAGCACCTGTGAAATCCGTTTTTCTGTGGGTGCAGAGTCACTGTGGTGCCTGGAGGCTCCAGAGGACTCGAGCACAGACCAGTCCCCACCTCCGTGTCACGGGGCAGCGTGAGGACAACCGGAGGTGCCACCAGCCGAGCCCCGGGCAGCCCGAGCACGTCTGCAGGGACCAGGCGCTGCCTTACCAGCAATGGTACCCAGTAGTAGTTGAGCGCGGGGGCCTCCTGCGCAAAGAGCGGAATTCTGCGTGTGAAGAAGAAGAACGCGAGGACGCCTGCGAGGAGAACAGAGCATCAGTGATCCCTGCGCTGCCGCGGAGGCCTCGTCACCCAACGAGTGCTGAGACACAACAGCAGGTGCAAGGCTGGTTCAAGTAAGAGTTTGTAAACAATAAATTCATCAATACTAATTATCTGCAGGATCTCTATTCTGACAGAAGAAATATGTAAATGAATCAATCACCATAAAGATATTAATTGGCCCAGAGAGACGTGTTTATTAATTGTTTTGTTTCATCATCCTACTGGATTTAATGGCAAAATGAATAAATAGTGACAAGACAGTGACACGGGATAACAAAGACCATTGGGTGGATCTTTTACAAAATAGACTGAGAAAAAAAATCTACTGCTTGAAATTTTATTGCTTTAAGATATACAGCTATTTCAGAATAAAAGGAGAAATGGCAGTGCTAGTGGTAAGCATGACTAGATCAGACCAATGCATCTACAACAGAAATCACCCAGAGAATTTACTCTTGAAGAAGACAGAGACATGAATTAATTTCAGTATTTCATGGCTTACGTTTCAGAGGATAAATTTCAAATCAAATTTGCTACCCCAGTTTGAAAGTCACTCTACAACAATACAAAATATTTTAGATCTGTTCTTGGTACTAATGATCAACTTTTGTTTAAAATATAATTCATCGGTAATCTTTTAAAGCATACAGAATACAAAATACAGTTATTTGTAAAATACTGTTTTGAAACTGCTGTGACAATTCACAAGAACCATAAGGAAATACTGCCAACTTGAATTTCTGAAAGTGTTTCATTTAAAAAAAAAAAAATCACTTTTCTGTCACAGAAAAACATGAATAATATATTTTGATTTTTACTGGTAACTAAGAAAACTCTGTAAGTATGCTAGAAATATTATATTTCTTTTACTATAGCTTATAGCTATAATGGGCTTGAATGTAGCACAGCTTGTGGGCCATTTGCAGACCTGCAGCCCCTCCTCTTGTCCCCACACTGTCTGCTGCCAGGGGCACCTCAACCGCAATTCTGTTCAGTTCTTAGAAACTACAACCAACTGGGGCTGACAATGGGTGTGAATTGGTTTGATCCAGCTATGATGCTAGAAAATAAAACATACATTCAGAACATATCAATTAGCTTACCTACACCACCGGCCACGAGAATTTTCCCCAGGAACAAAAGGAAGTCTGTAACTTTGTCCAGAACTGCAACTCTGTTCAGCAAAGGACAGATGATACATAACTATCACAAACCAGACATTTATATTCTTTCTCCTCAGAGCTATGAATAGTTGACAGAATGTGACCAAGAAGCCGCCTTCTGCTGGTTTCATAGCCTGACAACACAAGGCAGAACCAGCGCTGAGCTGGGCTTTGTTACAGCCTAATCCTGCCAGGCAAAGAGCTCTGAGCCTCTGGTTTAGTTAGGCCTTGATGCGGTGATCCTGCTGCAGCACGTGAAGGGGGGTTAAGTACACCAAACCAAAACATCACAGCATTTTTATTTCAGCTGTCCCACTAGTGTTTGAAAGGTACACAGCCAAACAAGAAGCAATGGTTGTGTAGATTGATTGGTAGGTTTTCTTTTCACTCAGTCCTATCTGGCCACATTTTGTGACCCCATAACATGACAAATCTGCTATTTTTAGAGATCATGGTACAAGACCAAAGGCAGGAGGCCTCAAAGCAGGAAGACAATCACAGATGAAGGTAGACAGAAAAACTGTCAGTAAATCTGCAGTTCCCACTGAAAGCAACAACAGGGAGGTTCTGCTCAAAGTCCTCCCAGCCTGACTTATCAGAAACTGCAGGTAAATAATGGGATGGAAACTGAGCTTTGTATCATCAGCCTCTTGACAGCACTGAAGGCTATGGGTATGGTAATACACAGCACTGACTACCATGAAAGAGAAACATTAAGAAATATTAAAGAGAACAAGTCATTATTAACCTGTCAATTCAGAATTAGAAAAATATACAAGATTTTTAAAATCTCCATTTGGAACAATAAAATTATATGCCTGGCTTTTATCTATTGCTCTTGTTGACTAAGAGCAAAAGCACCAAGGATAGTGAGACGATGCTCTGAACGGAACCGAAGGTGGAGCTGTTCTGTCAGCTTGGCAGAGGTGGCTGTGCTGGCCAGCCTGTGGTTACACGTCGTTTAGAAGTGAGGGCCATGGCTGAGGACAGCCGCAGTTTACAACAATGTTTGAAGGAGACATGGGAGAGGAAACAAATGTGTGTTTAGAGTGCAACAGCAGGAAATCCTGACACTTCTGAGGACTGGAGATGGCCCCTTACCTCACCACGTTCCGCATGAGCAGAAAGAACGCTTCCTTTGCCGAGGTGCAGAAGTTTTTACCATATATAGCAATCTGCAAAATAAAGTAGCTGTTAAGTAATTTAAATAACTGGGATACCTCCTTGTATGCCAGAATCTTATTGCATGTAAAGCATAGCTCTCTCTAATACACGGCCTTAAACTGAGACAAACACCAAGCACTTCTCCCTGTCACCTGTTACCTCTCAACACTTCCCACCAAGCGGGGACAGAATATTATCCACCTTCCCCCTCCAAATCACCTGGTGCTGAGCACGTCAGCCCTTGTGATCTTGCAGGCAGTAAGCTCAGTACTTAGTTTGCCAAGCAGAACAAACAAGGTATTTGCTGAGAGATTCTTCTCACTTTGCTAGTGACCTACACTGAGTTACAGCATCAGAGTGGTTGGGGTTGGAAGGGACCTCTGGAGATCATCTAGTCCAATCCACCTACTAAAGCAGGTTCACTCAGAGTAGATTGCACAGGAATGTGTCCAGATGGGTTTGAATGTCTCCAGAGAAGGAGATAGGGTTTAGAGTCAGTGGAAGGGTATATAGCAAGTAGAAAGCAACAGGCACTTGTAGAACAGGAGTGACTTGACCCCTGTAGGTATCTCCTTGGACCTGATGCTACTCTCGTTCAAGAAGAAATCTGCAACACCAATATCAAAGTCAGTGGATTTATATCAGCACAAACTAAAGCAGCTAAAGTTATTCAGGAGCAAAATAATTTCTTCTTCCTGGAATAGTGCCCACAAGGATAAGATTTACTAGAACAGCCCTTAGTGCAGTTTGTAAACTGTAAACAAGACAGTCAAAAAGAAAACTTTCTCTTCAAGATGGCATTAATTTGAAAAATCAATTGCATGACCATGGGTTATAGTGGACCCATTCCAGCCACCTCCTTCGAGACAAGTCTGTGACTGTACCATTCAATCACTGAAACTTCTTCAAGTCAGGACATTCTAGGCTGAAATCTACATATGTTTAAATAGGTGAAAATCTGGAATTTCTCTCTGGAAGCTAAGAAGGGTTATTTTAGAGTAATATCACTGCTGCTAGAAGAGTTTGTGCTTTTAACTTTCACGAGGAAATACAGATACCATGTGCCTTCTGACCTCCTCATTCAAACACTGCCTCCAAACAGAAATGTCATCAACATGCAGCATGAAACAAGCTCATGTTTCTGTTGAAATCAGGATTTCAGTTGCTGAACCACTTACTTTGGGAGGTGAAGGGAATGGACAAGGACAGGCAGGAAAGGAAGCTGAATATATAAGTAGAGAAAAAGAGATCTTACTTCTTCATGGTAGGACCACATGCATTTCCTGAAAACTCCCAGAAATCCCATTATTTATTCAGCAGATTCTAGCACTAGTGGGTGTTGATCAACTAGTAGTGGTTAGAGTATTTTAGTGCCCCAGGTAGGGAAGAGCACATGCAGAGACAGCACATACCATGATGTAGGCATTTCTGTTTATAAATTTTAAGAATTTTTCCAAACACCAGAAACAGCATTTGAGGCAGCAGAGTAGGAATCTAGTGAAGGAGTTCTGTGTACCTGAAAAAAAGGAGAGTACATCATACATGGAACTCAGAAGCAGTATTCAGAACATAGAAAGCTATTCGGAAGAAAACCTTAAATTGTGACAGAAGCAGAAACATTATTTCTTCTGGTTATGGACTCTCTCAACCAAATTTAGCTTACTAGCTTTCAATTAGATCAGATCCATATCCTGCATGAACTTTGCATTAAGTTCCCAAGGACATAGAGTCAATTTGAGTAAAGCAGCACAAATTCACTGGCTTCAATGATCCTACAATGGCTAAAATAATGTTAAATGAATCTCTTTTCATTGCTGAAAAAACAACTTGGGAAAGTAAGGAATTTACCAAAGGAGGTCTTCATAACGTAGAATAAATTCAAAAATCTCACCTTTCAGTTTGTGATCCAAGTACTCCAGTATTACTCTAATAAGCTGGACAATTGCAAGAATTAAGGCTCCAAATGCCAGCGAACCTGTATGGTACCTAAAACAAAATAAGTAACTGTTATGTTGCACATATGTGTATATGTACAATTATACATGTATGTGCATGTGTGTGTATATATATATATAAATAAAACTGTAACTGGAGGAAGGTCCATTAGTGGGAATTACATTTGCTAATGGACCTTCACCCTGATCTACCAGAGAATAATGGGATGAAGGTGCTGGTGGTGCTTGCGTGAGTACTGCATCTGTCTGTCAGTCTGTGTGGCCAACTGTCTATGTACGTGTTGTACACAGGTATGTGGGTGAGTGCACCTACAGGGAATACCTGCTCACACTTGTAGCTGGTCAGACCCGAAGGACAGAGCTGCCACAGCCTTGTTGCCGTTGGGATTCAGGATCCAGCCTTCCCCAACAACTACATTTTCCTGACTGTACCAGGTTTGGATGGAACAGTGTTAGTTTTCTTCACAGCAGCTTGTATGGTGCTATGATTTGGATATGTGTTGGTAACACACCCGTGTTTTAGCTGTGGCTGAGCAGCATCAAGGCCTTTTCTGGTCCTGCCGCTGCCCCACCAGAGCAGGCTGGGGGTGCACAGGGGCTGGGAGGGGACAAAGCGGGACAGCTGACCCCACCGCCCAAGGGACATCCCACAAGAGGATGCAGCAAGAAAAGCTGCAGGGAAGACGGAGAAAGGAGGGGTGTTCAGAGTCAGGGTGTTTGTCCTCCCAAGTCACCGTGCCATGTGCTGAACTCCTGCTGTCCTGGGGACAGCTGAACATCCGCCTGCGATGGGGAGCAGGGAATGAATCCTCTGCGTCGTGCTGCTTGTGCACACAGCTTTGCTTTATGTATAACTGCCTTTATCTGAGCCCGTATGTTTTCACACTTTTATCCTTCCAATTCTGTGTCACAGCCACTGTGGGGGAGCGAGCGAGTGGCTGCGTGGGGCTCGGCTGCCCACCGGGGTTAAACCACAATGCTGACTAATCATTTTCATTTGATATTCTAAGTCTGGCCTCCCTAGAGGTAAAAAGAGCACTTGTTGGATACATGACAAGACTCACATCCAGCTGCACAGTCTTACCGTATTGCTCGTCCAAATGAAGAGAAGAGTGGCCACAGTGGAATATCAGCTGGTTTTCGATAGGCCCAGTAATACGAGGCAAAGGCACCAGCAAGGGTACACTGACCCAGTGCAATTGCAAAGTTCACCAGCCAGAGAAAGACAAAGGCGTTGGCCAACTGGAAGATGAAGATGTACTTATGGTACAGGCTTTCTCCTCCATAAAACGCAAAAGTACATTGAGCACCCGGACATACTTTAGTCACATTGGTTCTATTAAAAGTCTGTATAGAAAGAAAAATAACACAATGATAAGCAATGAATTGTGTGTGTACATTCGCTGAAGTTTAGCAGTTTAATACAAATAATATAATTCTGCTTGATGTTTCATTAGGTCATTCAGCACTGCACTCCAATGCTATGTAACCTGTTCACATATTTAAGGATTTGTATTAATGTCTTATGCAATGCAGATGCTTAACTCTAAATTATGCAGTTTGCAAACAGGGCTGTTCACCCTGTGCCTTAAACCTACATACATGGAATGTGAGTTTCAGAAATCTACTTCTAAGACACATAAATGTTTAATTTTCATTTAAAAAAATCTGCTCACATTAAAAAAAATATATAGATATACATATTTGAAAAGCAGAGGCCAAATTTGCAGTTTGGGTAAATCACCACAGTTAAACTGAAATCAAGTGAGCTGTGCTATTTTACACAAGCTGTGGATGTGGTCGCAACTTCTCTTACCTATCTCAGAGTATTAAAGCAGGAGTAGTCTTTACATGGAATTACTTTTCCCTCTTTCTATTGTTCATTTCATGTTCTTTTCATTTCAGTTTGGGCATGAAAGAAAAGCAGCCGATTTCTAATCCCTTTCTTTTTTACTGTTCAGACATCAGTAGGGTGGGCAATCGTTTGGGATATACATACCCACAGCAGTACATTGAAATGTAAATACCTGAAAAGAATCCTGATGTAACATTTGATAAATATTTCCAGTTTTAAAAAAAATATTTGCATTCAGCCCCACAGTCAAGTCAAAACATTTGATGGATGACAAAACAAAATAAAGACAAATATTTTTGGAGCTTCATAAAGGTCCTTGCTGTGCCAGAAGCAGCTAAGCCTCTGCTTCAAAACACGGCTGGTCCTTGGACAAGTCTGAGGCACAGCTTTCAAATCTTCCATTGCCTTTTGAGGACCACAAAACAGAATTCTCATGAGTTCAAGAACACCTTTCCAAAGAAACCTATACTTCTGTGTCATCTTTTCTTACTCTATAAATGAGAATGGTTAATATTTACCCACCTTGCAGGACAGTTTAGTAGACAAAATTGTATCTGTAAACTGCTTTGAACAAATAAGCGTTATCTGAACACTAAGTGCTATTTTCAGTTTTAACATGAGGAATCATTACTTAAAATATACACATTTTCTACTAGCATTGCATTTAATTATGATTAAGAAATGCAATTAGTATAGCTCTCACTACAGGTAAGTATTTGTTACACTTACCTCTGGGTCACACGTCAGATTTGCATACTTGCACAGTGTTTGATTAGCCATTACTTTATATACAGGTTCTCCAGATGTAGCCAGAAAACTGAATTAAATATTTTAAGGAGGAATCACAGAACTGTAGGCTTTGAGCAACTCAGGATTCTGCAGGGGGTAATTACTGGCTAAAGAACTTGTGCAGGTAACAGAAAAACTGACCTTGCTATGCAGAGATGTGTGTGAAGGGCTGACAGACAAACTGAGGCAAACTCCATCCCGGACCCGTAATAACCCCTGACCAGAAGGGGCAAGGGGAATAACCCAGAAAGGTGACTCAGTCTCTCCTGCACATCAGCTTTGACAAAGCAGATTATGCATTGTTCTTCGACAGTTCGTATTTGGGTAGAAGCAGATACAGAGCATAAGCATAAATTAACATTGTCCTGAACAGCAATAACTGCCCCTCTTTGCATGTAAAAGCACCATTTGTTTTCAGAAGGCAATTTTCCCCTTTCTGATACCTTGCCAAGCCCTTGCGGTTCTGGGAATAGACAGTGGTTGCTGTTAGGCAATTTAGAGAGGACTTGGTGCACTGTACATTCTCTCACTCCTTTCCTACACTTTTCTGAACAAAACTCACCTGGAGCCCATCCTAGCTCAGAGATCACTAGCATTGAACCTCCAGAGCACACAGCACCTTAAAGGCCACATTCACTCTTTGCTGAGGGCCCTTTTTTCACCCCTTAGAGTCAGACTTACGTAGCACACAAGGTCTTGTCTTATTCCTCTGCCTTGGCATGAATTTTAGTCCAGTTCTTTTTAATGAAATTAAATTTGTACATCATGAGCAAATGTGCCGTGAGAACAGTGCATCAGTGCAGCAAGTGCTAAGTGACCAAATAGCCCTTCTAAATGCTGGTTTAGGTGAAACAGCAGAGAATTATCTGGCCTTGAGGACCAGAAGACTGTTCCTCCAGAGAGGCACACAGACAGAAGGATACACAGCTGTCACAGCCCAGTAGGAAATACAAATTGCAATGAGAACGAAGGTGACAATTGGGTAGAACAATGTAGACATTATATAGCCAATAGCCCTATGGAAGAAACAAAACATATCAGTAAGCTGCAACAATTTAAGAGACAAGTTCTTTGTCAGTCCTCTTCTAGCATCATCCTTTTTACTTTGAGCTCCTTGTCAGCGGCAGCACAATATAGTGCTGAGATCTCACAATACTGCAGGTTCTTTCTTCAAATGTCTTCACATCTTCACTTTGTCATTTCTACGACCCCGCTTTTAGCACGACAGTCACCTTTATCAACTTGCCAGGTTCAAGTCTGTCTTCTGTGTCCTCCTTCTCCATCTGCTTCCCCAGATTCAGCTCTCTCCAGGTCACAGACCTTTCAGTCACCTTTCCCTGCTGACCCCTTATTTCCCTGTTCGGTTCTGCTCAGCTCCCACACTCTTCCCTCAGCTCCTGCACACCTGAAATCACCTCTTGCCACTTAGTACTTGAGGACTCTGTTCCCAGGCCCTTTCCTGCCTTAAGTCCTCACTGTTTTGGGGCAGGGACACTCAACTCGCCTTTGTAAGGCCAGGACATGCTCACACCTGCCTGTGACTGAACGACTGTCCTTGCACTCCTTTACACTCCTGTCATCCACCTCTCCCATTACTCTGAATTTTCTTTCCAGTGGCCCTGTAAAGCTTACCACAAGTCGTTTTTCTCTTATTATTTCTATAGTAATTTTCCTATGATTCGTGGCCCTCCTGACGTTATTTGTTCTATAGAAGGCAGTTTCTAGAATGTAAAAGGAGCCAAATTTATCCACTTCCTGCCACTAAACTAGTAAATGCTGGGGGAATGCAAGGGATCTGTCACATGCAATCAAGGGGTCAAGAGCAAAAGTCCAGAGTCACAAAGGAGGACAGAGCCTTATGCTGTCTGAGAAACAACCACTGCACATGAGTAGTGTTCAGCAGCTCATGGTGGGCCTTCGGTTACCTCCAATACCATGGACAGTTACTCCAACAAACTCACTTACAAATTATAATTGTTTCTAACCATGGATTTCAAGTCAATTATTAGCATTATAGTTGTAATATTTTTGAAAGAGTAGTTAAAAGGCATTGAAAAATGTAATTTGATTTCCAGTCATTAGCAGCTTATTTTTCATCTACCTGAACACAGGGCATGGTCTGTTAGGTTTACAGCAATGATATACAGTGTTTCACCTCATGCATTATGCATGAGAATAAAAAATATCACTCTCAAGTGACCTTTCCATGCTGCTAAAGAACTACAGAATGTTATTACTTCTCAGCAGGAAGTTTACGAACTTTGTGAAATCCTTCTACCTGTCAGGGCTGTGAACAAAAGTGTTGCAGAGTGTTTTAATGAACACGAATTAAAGAGTATAATTTAGTGCTGCCAAAATAAATTGCTATGGTCTAATTGCACAGTACCATAAGACAGGAAACAGGTATCTGGCTGAGGGTAGAATTTCAGTATTTCTTAATCCCATTACAAAAATCCCAAATCCTCACTCCTGGGAGCCACGATGTCAATGGAGATGACAGAAAACTACAAGTAGGAGCACACAGGTAAACTCAGAACTAATTCCGTGTGCTCTAACAACAGAGCTCTGCTTCCCAGGCCTACGAGAGCTTTGCCTGTTTGCAATGAAATCCAATGGCCTGATGGTCTAAGTCCATTCCTACTTTGTTATATTCCAATTAAAAAAAAATATAATAAAAGAACTAAGTGTTGCCACTGTGTAAAACAGGAGCCACTCCAAACAAAGTCTGTGCAGATTTCAGGACACACAAAATGAGGAGGTCTCCCAGGCCTTCAGCTCTCACACCCTGCTCTGCCTCCTTCTGTGCTCAGAGCTGGAATGAAGCACTTGGGAGTGCACCATGCTACAGTGTCTGGTGATGGAAGTCTCCTGTTCTCTCTGCACATTCATGCATGTCCACACAAAACTTTGATTTAAGCCAGAAGAATTCAGTCTTTCCTAAATAAAAGCCACGGCCAAAACAAGACCCATGTTCTACCACCAGTATGTCACTCCAGAGACAAACCAAGGACAGAGCAGAATTGGCAGCTGCAGTCCCAGGCTCCTGTGAACACCATACCACACTTGGCATTTCTGCTGATAACACCTTGCATTGAGGGTCCGCGGTACCACTTGCATGTACCCTTAAGGCAGGGGGCTGAGAGACAAGAAACGTCTGACTGCAAAAGCGAAACCTCTTGTAAGCACACCCTCATTAACAGAGAACTGGAATTCCTCATGTTACCTGTTCAGCTCAGCAAGTCCGGTGTTGTATTTTAACCCCCAACTTTATGCCCTTGGTAGCGGAAGATGAAGCTCAAGAACAGTGTACTCTAGAGACCATTTAATAAAATTCAAACTATATTAAAATCAAACCAACCTACCTACTACCTTCCTTCAAAAGTGCAATAGCAATCCGGATACGATTCCTTAGGAAGATCAGCATCAGTATGATTATGACCTCAACAACACAAAGTATTATCACTGTAAACAAACACACAAAGTTAGATCTATCAAGAAACAGACCAACATCCTGTCTCTGTAAATTGCTTTTTGTTTTCCTTGTATTTTATACTATAGTTTGAGAACTCCATACAATTCTCTGCTAGAGCAGTTCTCATTTCTCGCACTGTACCTGCCAGTCTTCAATCCCATTTCAGAGTTTTGTAAGTTCCAGTGTAGGGAAATTCTGCATCAGAGAGTTAGTCAGAGTGTGCAGGACCCTGACATCAGTATTTATAAATTTAGAAGAAAAACAGAACATATCATTCTCAGACAAAGATAATAATTTACTTAAATGTGACTGTAGTATTTGGCCTTAGATATCGCTCACTCTTAAATTCTACTTTTCATAAACAAGCATTTTGCATATTTATATTCTAATGCTGATAATTTGTAGTATTTAGATAAAATAAATAGAATGGAGATGAAGCATCAACTTTTTAACGAAGAGTGCATTTTTCCCAAAATATAAATTATTCTAACATTTAGATGTACTCAAATCAATAGGTTGGTTTGAGTATTAACCTGGCATGAGCTCCTTTCACCTTATTTGAGTAAAAAAGAAAAAGAGGCTAAGATAGGGCAGTTAGGGACACTTTTTTTTCACCTTCCAGCTGTGCTGCTGGAATCATACAAACTTGCTCTGAGGTCAGAGGGTTGAAAGCACCATGTCCCAGAACATTTCCTCTCTCAGTTTTGAGCAGTGTTTGATTCATAACCCAGATCTGGTTTAAAGAGTCTCTGTCAGTTTGATTTCTATTTGTGTCAGTTCAAAACCTACTTCTGCAGTAGAAACTAATGAAATTCTCCGGACTTCATTTAGAGAAGACAGAGTCTTTAACGTCTGAAGCACACCTCCTCAGACAGACACAGCCATTAATTCTGGGCACTTCAGATGCTCAGACCACCTGTAAATCAGCCCACCCGCTGCAGATGTTTGGACACAGCAGGACCGGGCTTCTCCAGCTGAAACGAAGAAGTTTTGTGGAAGAAGAAGATAGAAGGGACAGTATCCCTAAGCCCTGGCTTGTATGGAGGTTTGCAAAGGGACATGGAAACTGGCTTCAGGTCCCACAGCTTAGACACTGTCTCAGAATCCAGACAGGGACAGTCACAGATGTCAGATTACGATCCCAGGCATGAGCAGTACCCTCAGCCACCAGAACTGCAGGTGGCCAGTGACCGCTGTGCTGCTCCGAGCCACAGACTTTGTGCAGAACAAAGGTTTTGTTACATGCATTTCAGACCCTATTTTGATACAGCTCCCCATGAAGGAATACACAACCAGGTTTCTTTAAAGCTGGTCTCATTCCAGTTCAGCTCTCTTAAGTTAACGCAGCTTGTCCCAAACATTGTGAAGAAGGAAAGCAATGTCAGTACATGATGAGTTCTAGACTAGGACTAAGAGGACCCATGTTTTCCTCAAGGATATTTAACTGATTTGCTGTGTGACTCTGGAAAAGTAATTTAATACCCGATTACCTCAACTTACTCATCTGAAAGTGACACTGACCTCTAGATAAACTACACATTGGCTGCTGAGAATCAGAGCTTGGAGAGTTACAAGGAAAAACAAAATAAAGCCCTATTATTCTCTAGGGATAGCATATTAAAAAGCCCTGCCTCAGCAATATGTAGAGGATGCCTCATGAGCTCAATGATCCAACATAGAGTTAAATGAACACGCAAAGCAGAGAGAGGTCATTTAAGCAGTAAACTACTGCTCTATTAATTTAGTCACCAACAGGGAGAGGCAATGTTTTAGTTATGACCCATTCATCATCAGTTGGTGTCTGTGTGCCTTCTAATAGAGCAGTAATGGCAATGCAAGTAATTTGACAAGTATTTGTTCTCTCCTCCGTCCCTTTCCCTGGGAAGGGATGCATATGCTGCAGGCTGTCTTATTCCAGCAGGATTTTGTTTTAAATACGTTGCCCTTGCAAAAGAAGGTAATGATGCACTTTTGAAAATAAAGGTGATGAAATTTGCAATTGTTCATTCCACAGTCTCAGATCAGGCTCCAAGAAAATTCAGTGACCTTTATGTAAACAGCTCTACAAAAATGTGTAGACCTATTAATTTAATTTCTGGGGCCCTCAAAGAGGGAGAATCAACAGATTAGGAGAGGAAAATGCCTTATGCAACTACACCAGGACTAATGTAGTGATTGCCTTCTGCTTCCCCGTGATGAAGACTGAACACACAGGAAACAGAATGCTAATAACACAAGCATTTTCACTCTCATCACTAGTGTGATTGCTTAATCAACCCTTAAAATACATCAGTCTCCTTGCAAAAACAAGTAGATTTTTGCACAATACAGCGAAAGAGAATTCTGCTTTCTCCTCTGAGTGACATATGTAGAGAAGGAGATTTAACAAAGCAGAAACCAGAGCAAGACAGTGATTGATTCTCCTGAACATCCATTAACAGATACCAAGTTTAAAGGGCACTTACTAAACGCTAACCATGTTTGCCTCAGCTGCAGGTACACTCTGAAGTCTGTCTGGAATCCAATATCGTAAACAGTGAGGTCAGATCCAGGTATTCCTTTGAGATGATCATACTCCCAGTAACAATGCCAGATGCCTTTTAAAAAACAATCAATATAAAACGAATGTTTCTGAAGAGTGCAAAGACAAGTTTAAATAAAAACAAACTTGCACAAGCCAAATGTTTGTCCTCAGCATGTCAGGTAAGCAAAAATCAAAAATGCATTACTGTGAGACTAGTTAGTTATAACATCACATGTTTGAAAAGAAATATCAGTACAAGTGAATACAGACCAAGCATACTGTGGGTACATAATTCAAGTTACTCTATCTGGTGCTAAGTATCAGCACAGCTGGATTCTTACTACATTTCACTGCCATTTAAGCCCTTCTCACTTAACTGTATCTAAAACTAGGCATTAATTCTCCCAGTTGTACCACTTAATTGATGTAATTACTGATTTTCCTTGCCAAAACTTCAGCAATAAGGAAAAATAGCCTCAGAGGCTAGATTACACTTACCATAACCTATAATTCCAATCACACCAAAGATGAAAATCCAGAAGAGAACCCCAGCCATGAACCTCAATAACACAAGGAAGAGCAGACTCACAATCATTGCAATGAACAGCCCACTGGAATGACAAGAAACACACACAGAGTGAAAACAAGAGTGAGAAGCTTCACTTTCTTGCGTGCCTGGTACCCCAAATACAGGTAACTTCATCTCACATAAGAGAATGATTTGTAAAAATGTATTTCACAATCTTCCTTATGTAATACATGCTCATGGCTATTACGTGCTGTTAGAAACAAATAACTTATTTGTGATGATCACACAGGGCAGAGCCAGAAATGCTGGTATACACCAGGTTCCAGGTTGGCTGAGCAGGACCAGCGCAATGACTTTTTCCTAATTTACACCAGCTGAACAACTCACGGCCTTTTTCAGGTCATGGTCCAGTCTACAGCACAGAAAGTTAAACTGGAGGAATACCCGTGTGTGTGGAGGTTGCTGGTTTATGTCCTCCATTAAAAATCCCTACTTGCAAAGAAACAATGTTAGTAAAGTAACATCCTACGAGCTTTCCTAGAAAAAAAAAAGAATTAAGTTTAGGAGGAAAACCAGTGACTCTACCCATTATAAGAGGAAATGATCAGGGCATTGTGATGCATAAAAATAAACTGTTAAGAACTATTAATGAGGCCCCTGCAAAACACATCGGCAGAGTGTCTTTATCAAGTCTGTGGTAAGGAAATACTTGTTTTCATTTCATTCTCAGAAAGCAAGTCAGAAAGCAAAAAATAACTGTGAAAGACCTTTTTACACAGCGAGGCCTTCTAAAGGAACGTGAATAAAGCAAAGTGAACAAAAATCCCACCCAAAAACCATCCAGCTCAGATGCTTCACGGAACATTTCATTTCTCAGAATTTTTAGTAGGTGTTACATTGGAATTTTGTTATTAGTACAGACTCAGAAAAACTTAAAATCTCTTCTTGCCTGTGTTCAGTAACTTCTCAATGTTCCCAGCTTATTTAGCCAGCTAAAGATAAAAAATGGGTCAGCCTGAGCATAAACCATCAAAACCAGATGTTTTGGGCAAAATAAGCCAGATGTGCAGAGGGACAAGAAAAAGGACATCAGCTTAGTTAAATCTTTGTAAGCTGGTGTAAGTCGTAGCCCTTTAAAGGTTTCCTAGCATGATGCATTTTCCCATATTAAAAGCTACTCCAGATCAGCTGACAGGCCATGTCTGTATGCTGAGCTATCCTTACCTCAGGTACAGAAACACAACAAAGTTACTACCATGTGATAAAAGGATATTACAGTTGCTCTTTGAGTTTAAAAGTAGGATTGGTAACAAATGCATACATGACTTATTTTTTAATTCCCTGCATGCTCCAAAGTGAGTATGGAAAAATTAAAAATACCCATGAAAAATCTTACATTAAAATCCAATACCAAGAAATGGCATAGTCTTCAAAAATTTTCATTCCAACTGATCTTGCATCCAGGACATTATTGATGCCGCTGAAGAAAGACAAACCAAAGAAGAGGTTGCTTGAGGTAGAAAAGCAGAATGTATTTAAACAACAAATAAATGCAGTGAAAGAATTTGTAATATCTTTGCTAGTGATAAGAGTATATTACTATCCTCCAGTTCTTTAACCAAGCCAAAATCAATCACAGTTCATCAAAGAAAAAAACTGCCTAAAAAAACTCTGAAAAAGCTTTATGAGTACTAATTACCGCCAGATATAGTTGCTTATTATGTCACAATAAAAGTGTCTGCTATTGAGAAATGCAGTGTACCCAGAGCCCAGCAGTTCTGACTCTGGGACTGCCAACAGCTGAGTAGCAGAGAACAGCTCAGGGAAGCAAAACACTATATTTATGGAACTGTCTTCCTATCTGGCGAAGCGCTTGCCCATATTAATGTTTTCCTAAGAAGACATGAAGGATCATCTTATCAAAGAACAGACTATGTAGCTGCAGGTACCAGAGAAAGGAACGTGCTGAGGTACAGGTGTGACCGTGAGGTGAGGTGAGGTGCCCTGAGCTCCAGATAGGCTGGGACTGGCACCAGCTGCAAACTGAGCCTATTGCTGCAGTCTTCTCCCATCCTGGCTGATTCCCAGGACTGGAGATGCTTCCTGTCCCTCTGCAAGGGATGTGTTGTCATGCACCAGAGTCCAGTACTTCGCTTTTGACCTTTAGACATGTCCTAAAACCAGGAGGACTCTGACGGGGTGAGGTGCCCTCAGTACTGGGACAGCCTGCGTTGGTGGAAAAGCTGCGGCCATTACTGATTGGCCTGAGTCCTGCAGCATGAGGATTTCATTTTGAATCTCCTTTAGCTTGCTTTAGTTTTATTTTTTGCTAGGAAAAACAACAAGAACTATTTAAAAATTGACAGCCACTCTGAGACAAACAGACTAAGTCTCTTGGCTCCTTGCTCACTTCTGCATTATACAGTGCTGGTTTTCCTGATGGAACTTCACAGAGGGAACATTTGTAACAAGTCTTGCCTGGGTACCTTTGGCCATTTGCTACAACAGATTTTTTAATTCCTAAATTATTTCATAATCTCAGAATCCAACAAGCAAGCACTAAAGAAGGGTAAAACCTACTTTGCAGCTTCCCTGAGATCAGTGACATTTCTTGTTTTCCCTCTTCCATCCTTGAACGTAGTCTGGTTTGCCACAGTTAGCACACCATTCTTGGTGGAGAAGTCTGGGAAGCATCTCTTAAGAACTATTCAAAACATTAAAACAAAGCATGCATATTACATTTCATGTCAAGCTCCACTTCCGTCACTTGTCTTTTGTAACATATTTAAATCATTTCAGATTCACAGTCAATTGTTTTTCAACTGATTATCTAACAATATGTTGACTTTGACAAATCTTGGAAGAGTCACTATATTCAAGGTTATTATTTTTATGCTCTGGGGCTTTTTGTCCAAGCTCAGGTATGGTGGGATCATAGTTTTTAACTGGAGATTCTAGGTGCTACCGAATAACAACAGCAGTATCTGTAGCCGTTTAAGAAATTGTAATAAATGTGGAATTTACTCTCTGTCAGTATCTAGGCAGCTTACAAAAACTGCAACTGCTCAAATATGTCATTTCATGGTAATAATCAAACCAGCCCCCAGGGACAGACTCAACATGACGGGTCACAAATGGTACTAGTATCAAAACCAACAAGTAACAGCAAGTACCCATTCCTTGTGTGCCAGGGAAGCTGCAGTTCCAGCCACTATCACTAGATATTCTTGGAGAGGAAGCAATGGAAAAAAGATAGAAACTACTGCCTAGACAGAGTGAAGAGGATATTATAAAACAAAGAGAAAAGGAGAGGTGTTCACATCCTCATTTATGTTGCCCTGCTCCTTGCTGCAGAAAATCCTGGTTTCCATTCCAAAGGTCAGTCCTCCTGCACAGCTGTACTTTAACTTGATATAACAATTCTGTGCTTTCCTTAACAGGTTCCAGAAAATACTGATGCTAGGGTTCAATATTCAGTCTAGAACATCTACCCCACCAATTATTCTGAGGAAATAACTAAGATCTCTTCTCCTCCTTCTGTAATCTTTGCCCCTTGTTGTAGTCTAAAATAAGATAATAGCTTCTTTGCTAATTATTTTTTGTCTTTTGGGTCAGTACAGCCATTTTATTACATTTTTTTTAACTTATTGCATATTTTCTACTTTTGATAACCTGTCTCTGGTTTACACGGTGCCTATTTGAAATAATGGGAAAATAAACAGCAATTTCTCATTTGCGTGAGCTTCTGGGTCAGTGACAGATAGTCCTGGTATTACACTTCTGCAGCTCAGATGACCTGTGGTTATCTGCTCAGAAATATCTGCTGACCATAGTTACAAAACCACTTTTTGGCCCCTTAATCCAAGTCTGCTCTGCATTTTCCCAGTGCTAATGGCGCTGTTTGCTCACATGTTTTGGAAGGCACAATTTGAGCTGTAAAACTTTTGTTATCAGTGATGATTCAAGAGCAGAAAAGAACTCAGCTTGACCCAATCACAGGCTGGATGTTCACAGACGGCACAAAAAAATAATAAGAAATCTTGATTCTTTTAAACCGCTTCAAATTGAATGGACGTCACCATCAGGTAACAGACAGTTCCTAACGACCTCAACATCACCACAAAACACTTTTCAGACTGGAGCTGTGCTTTAATGTGAACGCTCACAATCTGTGAAGATGTGTATAAGAAGTAGAACCACTCACAAGGCCTGCTTGGAATGATCATCGAAGGACAATCTTCATCACGTAGGACTTGAGCAACAGACTAAAAAGAGGAAAAACAGGAATGCTGAAAACATAGAAGAATAACCACACATTTTGCATTTCTCACCCAGTGTGAGAAAAAGCCCTAAACTGGGCTTGGCACCCTCCTCCCCAAACTCGACTGGTGAAACTGCGACATACATTTATGATGCACATAAGAATCCAAGCTGTCACCGTGATTTGGGAAAAGACTATTTTTTCCTTTCCTAGTGACAAAGAAAGAAAAGATCTGTTCACTTTGGACCAGCATCTAAGCCAGAAGTGAGTGGGCAATTGTTCTTTGCCTCTCCTTCACCTTTTCTCTTAAAGAAGAGTAAGAATTTAACACAATTAATCCAGCTGAATTGCAAGGTGTTTTACAGATGGCACAAACAATGCAGTACATGTGAGTGTAAATCAAGGATCGATTGATTTTTGTAGCTAAAGTACTAAGCAGCTCTAGATCACCCAGGAGCCTCAAGACCTGGTTTCAGCCACTCTACTCTCCCACGGTGGAGTACCCAAGTTCTAAAGGATGCTGCTGCCCACAGCACTGCAACTGCACAGGCAGCTGCAGATATTCATTAAGCAAACAGTAATCATTGAAAGAGTGGGGGATTTGGTGTGCAAACAAGACCTTCGTCCCTGACTAAACCAGTGCCAAACCACATATATGGGGCAACTCCTTATAGGAGGAAACCAGAATAATTCAAAGCTTTGATGTAGCCTAGTTAAACCATGCATATTCATGCATATTACATACTACTTAAAAAAAAAAAATGTATTCTGTCACCTACTGATACATACACACCTTGCGAGGATTGTTAAAACCAGGTTTGCAGAACTGCCTGAAGTAGTTCCACTGATCTGGTCTATATCTGTAGGAAGCCTGCACATCAATGTAGGTTGCAAATCTGTCTGGGCACTTTGAGACACAAAGCTGAAAGAAAAGAACAAATAAAAAAAGGAGTAAAGATACACTGGTAGAAAAGGGTAAGGAAAGTCAGTGCAATTAAAAAGCAAGACAAAGCACACTGTTTTATGGAATTGCTTCAGTACTGTGTACTGAAGTATTTAGAAAGGGGCATATATTTCGTTTTGAATCCCTAGATGAATACTTCTGAAATTCTTTAATAGAATACACTTTCAAAGTTTCTCCTCCTATTTGGCATATCAAGACACTCTGGTATCTTCTTATGTTCTCAGTTGAGAAAAATATCCTTTTTTGAAAACATGAGGGGAAAATCTGTCAGGTCCTCCTCTACTCCCTTCAGTAGCAGCGTATCTGAGCAAGGTGGTGCACCAGCTACTTTCACAGGATACATGTAGTTTATTTCTATTACAGTTATAAGGAGAACTTTTAAAAAATAATGTCTCATGTAGCTAAAATTGTTCAACCCTTCCACACAGTCTCTTCAGTCAAATACAGCTCCACAGATATCATTCGAGTCAAGTCAGATGTAAATCACTCAAAGGTGACTTTCTACTACTCACTAATGACGAATCTCCCCTAGTTACTAAGCAAGAGTGGCACACATGCCAGGAACGAAATGCATACCACTCAAGGTACAGCCACTATCAACCAGATTTCAGTGAGACATCGAGTGATGACAGAGGTTTGATGAATGAACCTGCTCAGAAGTTCTGATTCATATTTACCCAATGCAGAAGGAGCTGCCCCAACACACACTGAAGGCTCTGCCGGTCCCTGGAATTGTGCAGGTGTTGAGCTGTTCTGACTCCTCAGTGTTCCTCAATACTGTGAGGTAGTTTGAAGTCCATCTTTTTAGCAAGTTTCAGCCTTTTCTAGAAGGCTGTTCTCTGTTTCCAGAGCTGTGCTATCCAAACACCCTTTGCAAAGCTCTGCTCTCCAAGCACACAAAGCTGTATTTCCCCTCAAGGGCATCTCACCATAGATGACTCACCAACAGGAATTTTGGAACAGATCTTGTACTAATCCTTAGAACAGGGCAGATGTGAATTCTAGATGAGCACTACAGTCCTATGGGCTACACACAAGCCAAGAAGAAAGAAGAGTTTTGTCCCTGCTGGGACAACAGGTGACTAACAAGTACATACTTAACCCTGGCCTCAGTTTCCCAGCTGTAAAATGGGCAATGGAACGTGCTGTCTGCACAGCCAGTGAACTGTCCTAACAGTCTGTTTGCAAATCCACAGTCTTACTGAGAGACTGAAGCTCTTTCTATGCCAGTTCTTGTGGCTTTTTTTTTTCCTTTCTCATGCTATTTGATATGAATGGGACAGGAATGAAAGACCCTGTCTGCAGTTCAGAAGAAGAATTATCAAACAAATGTTTCTTCAGCATCTTCACAAAAGACAAGAGAATTAACCATCTGCAACAGCAAACAGCATTCAAAAACATGATCAGTTTTGGAGTTGTTGTATATTTGAAAATAAACACAATAACTACTCTGCTCCCCCAAACTCTCCTTCAACAAGTATTTCACCTTACTTGGTTCATGACCACTGCCAACTTGACCACAGCACCAGCCAAGTCCCACACAATGACCTCAGTATTTCTGAACAGCTGAATTGTTCCAGTAACAGAGTCTAAGGACTGCAGGGCAACAGTGTCGGTGTCTGCGTGTGGACAGATGGGGATTCCTGAAGCAAATCTGCTGCTGATAGAGAAAGTTTCCATTCTGACAGCAACTGGTCAGTGTTAAGAGGGTTCTTGCTCTTCCTTGCTGGAGATTTCCATCTCTTCAGCTGTGTCAAATAGTCCATATGGTCTCACTAACTGATAGGCCAGAAACATCTACCAAGGATAGGGACCAGGAGTAAGGGCAAGCTGGAATGGGAAACATTTTAAAATGATAGTCAAAGAAGTAAACAATTAACATTTGTAATCAGTAAACTGGTTATCATATAACCACCCTCATCCAAATTAATACTGGACTTCACTGAATGTTGTCAAGACAGCTGAGACCACACTGTCACCTGCAGTTTAAACACACACTACAGGTTTTTTTGGCAGCGAAGCTGGATCAGAGCAGATCTGCACCCAGTTCCTCTGACCTGCCCCAGGCCACAGGCTGTTGCCTCATAAGATGAGCTGACAGAACTGGTTGTGAAATTGTTCAACAAACCAGGTCAGTAAAAGGGTCTCATGTAAAAAAGATCAGGAGGGTAATTTTATTCCACACGGCTCAGTGACCGGGTGTATTTCACAGCTTTGCAAGAAGCTGCAGCACAGCCAAGGGAGTGCAAACTGTGGCATAAGGTGAGAACAGGCTTTGAAGACCTTCACTTTGGAAAGAGCCACGGGCTCTAACCACAGCCTGTCACTGAGGACACGCAGATTACCTTCAACATGTCCTGTTTGGAAAACTCTAGATGTCAATCAAAATTATCTTCTGCATGCACTGGTTACTACTGGAGAGCTGCCTGTGATCAATTCAAAAGTAACAAATTGCTGTATTCAACTAAACAGACTTTTTTTGTCAACTCTTATCCAAATTGCACAATCTTGTGCATTTCTACCTATTTTTTCTGACCATCACAGGCTACAGAGACTGTGTGCTACATATGATCTATAAATCAGTCATATTGTATTTTGAAGGATAAGAACAGCAAATCTTAAATCCAAACAAATGTATGACTAAGAGACAGGAAAAATATTCTTTCTCTGTATTTCACTCACCTGTGTTGTAGGGCACTGTAGGTTTATTAACACCACGGGGCTGGCACATTTCAGAATGTTGAAGTAAAACAAAATGGTCTTGTTCCTATGGAAGCAGATATAAGAGAATTAATGTTACATATATATATATACCATTCAAACATTAATAGCATAAATCACTATTTAAATTCTGTTATCATGAATGATCATATCACAAACACATGACAAAAAAGGAAATCCCAAGCAGACACTGAATGCTCCATTCCAAGACATTTTTGAAACCAGAAGTATTTGTTCTAAAGAATGCTATTTTTTTTCCACAGCAAGGTTTTAAGTTGACACAACGCCCGGCACTGTTACACATCTCTGTAGTCCTGCCTCTGAGACATGAGGTCTGTAAAATACCCCTGCAAAAAAAACACTGTGGCCCTTTGCTTACACTGAATGTACTATGTGTGTACCACGCGCAAAATGACTATTAGCAAATGCTACACTGTAAAAATTGCCTATTTTTTTGTTGATCAGAAGGTGGCACCAAAATCAATCAAAACCTTTCTATGGTTGGAAGCTGAGAGCAGCTGGCCAGGACACAGAACGACAATAATGGGATGGCAGCATTAACTATGGAGCTGCCCCTTGCCCACCTGCTCCTGCTCTCGCCACCGTGTCCCCCACATGTGTTTCCCACCAACTACAGAACGGGTGACACCGTCTGAGCACAGTCCCCTCCCTTTAAACTGGGATTAGCTCAACCGCCTGACATTTTACAAGGTTAAATTGCTTTCACTGAGGTATGTTCTACTATGTGCTCTTTAACAAACATGCATCCTGACAAAAACAATTCACTTTCGTTAGCTGTTATTTCTTCAAATCAATACAATAACATTTTGGACTGAAATGTCATCGTTCTTCAATAGTTTCTTGAAAGCATTCATAATCTGTGAGCTGCCCAAAGCCATTATTGACATCTTTTTTCTTCTTGTATTAGTCCACTTGCTGATATTGACAGTGGAAAAGAAAGTTTAAACACATACATAACATGAGAAAACAGCCACCTAGAACTCAGTCTGTATCCTTTACAATGACATTGTGTTGTATTCCATTATTACACTGTGCTCTGTAGGAGGCAAAAGAAATTTAGAGATTACATGGAGATTAATGGATGGATTACAGGGAGACACAAAGAGGCCTAAGAGAGACTCACATGACACCACAAGGTAGAATTCATCTGACTGCATGGAACACATTGGACTTCAACTCAGTTTTCGCATGAGCTGTGGGGGCTTGCTTGGTTTTCAGCTTCTCTTTTCCACCCAGTCAGATTGCTGGGAATGCTTTTCCCAAGCACAAGATTCAAAACACAGCGACTGTGATCACTTTGCAAGGAAAAAGTCTCAGACCAAGTCCTTGGGGATTTTGGAAACCCATAGTCCTGGGTTCACCTGTCACACTGCTTTCCTTCAGGAAATCTGAGCAATCTGACAATGGCACCAGTGAAGGGCTGACAAGAACAGCCCACACCTGTAGGGCCTGGAGGGACTTGTTCAGAGGGCCCTCCTGGCAGAAACACATGCTTATCCAGGAGGTTGTATTATGTGGTTTTTGGCTCATACAAGAAACTCTCCAATGCAGCAAATAAATGCCAAAACGCAGTCTCATTAGCTGTATTATTTTCCAGCAATCATATACACAGAGGGACACTTGTGAATACAAACTGGAAGAAACATTGTAAGAAATAACTTAAGTGAAGAACTGAGTATAAAGAGAGAATGGGAGTGGATGATAAGACTTGGAGAGCAGTATCTGGCCACGCCACACCATGCAGGGATGTCCGAGACTCCCAAACCCACCCACCCACTGCTTCCTGAAGATCAGAGGGGGGACAAGGACAAGCTAGGGACAAGGACGGGGGAGCAGAGAAGGGGTGCAGTGAGGGGAACACACACAACACCACAACTTTTTCTCCCAGTTTTTCCTCTTTGGGAAGTTGGACTCTTCAACCGCTGATGTGAAGAATCTTAGTCGGAGGGTGGAACAAGCTCTCCCTACACTACCCAGTCTGTTTGCTTTGCAAAAACACTCCAGAGGACACAGAGTCCTCGCTCTGCCTCTGTCCCACTCCCTGTCTCCTGCTCCTCCCCATCCGGGCCCCTCTGGACAGTGTCGTCCTCAAGTTTTCCCCAGAGAACTAAATGGGAAAAGAAAAGAGCAGCAAAGAGCTGTTATCAAACACCAGCTCCTGTTGTGCTCCCTGCAAAAAGGGTGCCTAACATTTACATTTTAAAAGAGAGAAGGTGAGGGGAAAAAAGCAAACTAGTTTTAAAATTCTTTCATAAAACATTTGGATTAAAAAAAAAAAATCATAATAATGTAACATCTTCCTTTCCTGAGTAGCTATTTTCCTGTAGAAGTACTCTGTTGATGTCAACTAATTAATGTAACTCCCACAACTCAAAACTTAAAAAGACTGAGAAACAGAGCCAAGCAAACAACTGTTTGGCTGGTATTGCCAAGGAAGGTACAACCACAGCTGCCTGTCTCCCAGACCACTTGATCTCCTCTCCACCAGCACCCGTAAGCACCACAAAAGACCAAGAATTTTTCCTTATGGTCTTTGCTGTTATTTGGTGCACACTGAGAAAAACTAAGAACCAGTCTACAATGTTTTAGGACCACTCACCCCAAAGCGGGCAGAAGAAGGTTATTAACTGTCCAAACCCTGGCAGTCAGAAGCTGTCCCAGCCAGTCACCCAAAATATTCCCTGAATGATGAAAATACTGCATTACAGTAATAATTTGGATCTAGATTTGCACTGAGCAACTAAGCTATTTCTGAACTGTATTTGGAATAAATACACTTAAAGTCTCTTCAGCTTCCCACAAGAACCCCCAGGAGACAGAGAGATGTGAAACCTCAAATCATATTCATAGTGCATGAGCAATCAAGGTATGTGAATGGATTTAGTACTCACTCATTGGGAGTATCTTTCTGACCACAGAACTGCCCGTAGCTGTCGGTTGGATAAATCACCTTTCTGGGGTCACCATGCACCCAAGCTGAAAATACACACATATCTTTTAACATTACAGTCAATTGTACACGGTTAATACTTGAAACTCTTTTCACTAGCACAAAAATGTATTACCACTCATGTACCATTTTAATCTTTGTTGATCACCACCGAAGAGTATTGATTTCCTACTGAAATCTAAAATATAGAACAAACTAAACTGAACTAAGACATGGATGAACCAGTAAGAAAGCAAAGCAGTTCACTTTTTACCTTCAGGGCACATATATCAGGGTTGTATCCAAAATATGAGGTAATGGACTTAAAAAATAACGGTATTATAAAAAGGGAAAGAACTATGTAGACAAACACGAGCATTCATTGACAACCACAATGGCATTGAAATAAAAGGGATTATCTGGGTGTGTGACAAACACACAGGGTGTGACTGAGTCAATGGACTCCATTTGCACTAAGAATGGAAAGAAACTCTCACTTTGGAAATGAAAACATTTCCTGACTTCTCACTTGGGAATCATCTCATTTTTCAGACACTAGATGTCTATGATGGCATGAACCATAGTACTGAGTGAGAACAGAGGTTTATATTGAACTTTGGAACTTCTTTTCTCTACTTTGAAGCAGGATTTCTTCTCCGAGCCATTTACACCTGCACCATTATTTCTCTTTGAGGATCAAAGACCAGCTATCACTATTAGTAATGTTATTTCTAAGCTGTAGTGTGCAGACCTGACGCAGCCTCCTTCATGACTAGCCAATGACCACCCCTTGAACTGCTCTACTAACTGCTTCTTTGACCGTAAATAAAAGAAATTTCACTCAAGTATCATCTGAAAGTAAAATATAATGCCAGAATACAATTCCATATTACTACTCTGAGCTGACACCCTAAAATCAGGTTGCAGAGAACTGCTAGAAAAGACCATTGCTCTTCTCCCAAACATTTCCTTGTGCTTGTATTACATAGAAAAGATTACAGGTTTAACAAAGATTTTAGTCCCAACCTATATAGAGTGTTTCCAAATGATGGACCCTATTTGCAATCGCTATATCTCTGCAATCACCATGAATTACACTCGTACCACTGGCAAGGGCAGAGCTCCAGACAATCCCAAGAGGCGCCTCCACCACATGTGGGATGGGACCCCTGCTCGGAAACTGGGCCCATCGCTCTGAAACCCCCCATGTTCTGACTGTCAGGAGCTCACTGAGCATCAGCATCAGGCTTTGATCTATGCAAACCACCTTGAACTTGTTTCTCTGTAATTACCACATTTTCTCTCCCATTTGTGACATTATATTTAGTCATTTGTAAAACTGTCATTTTCCTCAAGGTCACTTTGGTAAGAATAACAGCGCTTACCAATAACGATATATGCAGTAGAGGCAAAACCTATATAACACCTCAGAGAATTGTTCAGGACAGATGTGCAACGCATCTTCAATAAAAGTTACAGACAATCTGTAATGCCGCCTTTCACCTGGAATGGTTTTAGATTACCAAAATGAATCTGCTAGTTCTTTTTAACCTGTGTTAGCTTTCTCGTGTTTTGGAGTTTGTTAGATGACTCTACTACATTGGTGTTTTCCCAGCCTCAAAATTGGGCTTTTTTAAAGTAGTTTGGCACATTATTATAGGGTCTAATTTTTCACATTTGCTGTATTTTTTCTTCAACAGCAGCAAAACAGCAAGCAGCAGAGATAAGCTCCCCCATGCCAGATTCAAGTACTGATGAGAATTTTATAGCAAGATTTATATCTGCTTCCTACAGATAATTTGGAATTAGTCACTACTGCCATCAATATCCCTTTCTTAAGTAGCATATTAAACCTGGAATTATTTTTCACTCCCCAGATGAACTTGGGAGAAAAAGAGATTAACACTGAAACATAATCTTGGTTGGTGGGGTTTTTGGTTTTGTGGTGGTGTTTTTTTGTTTTGTTTGTTTGGGTTTTTTTTGGCTATCTCAGTCTTCCTAATCATCTTTCCATAAGAAGGGCCCAGGTGACCCAAGCTTAATTCCTTGGGCCTATTTGAGTGGATTAACACAGCCAACAAGAATAAAACTCAGCTCATCAAATGGGCAGAGCAGTGTATTCTCCTCATGGTCTTTTTAGTTCTAATACAAAGTCTGCTGAAATATTTTAAATGGCTCCCTTAGATTTGTATCAATCCTTGGTCTCCAATTCAATCATGCATGTTTTTCAGCATGTTTCTCAATTGATAGAAATTACAGAGTATAAACAATGGAACACATAGCTCACTTCTGAATAGAATTTCTGTTAAGACTGTATCTGTTTTGCCATTATCGAATCGTCTGAAACTTCTCCTGCTTGATAGTAGTTGTCCTATGTGCCTAACGCTTCAGTCATGTCTTTTATTAAAACAACCAATGATAGGACAAGGGGTAATGGGTTCAAACAGGAAGACAGAAGGTTCCACTTAAATTTGAGAAGAAACTTCTCAGTGAGGGTGACAGACACTGGAACAGGCTGCCCAGGGAGGTTGTGGAGTCTCCTACTCTGGAGACATTCAAACCTGCCTGGACACCTTCTTGTGTAACCTCATCTGGGTGTCCCTGCTCCAGTGGGGGGATTGGACTGGATGAGCTTTTGAGGCCCCTTCCAATTCCTGACATTCTGTGATTCTGTGATAATTAAAAATAATGTGCTTTCAAAACACAGATTTAGCACGCTTTGTGAAATTCCATCACTGAAATCAGCTGCTGGGTGGAGGGAGGAAGACATCTCTCAGCTAAATTCCAAAGCAAAACAAAAAATGATTTGGTCTGATTTACAACATATACATTCAGTATTTAATTAACTCCACAGCAGAAAGAGAAGGGAAATGACCAACAAAAAATATGCAGCTTTTGTCATTGCCTGTGTCAGGACTGACTATCAAGATTAAGTAAACTTAATCCTCAGTCACCTTCTTCGCAAATTTAGAGTGACAACAGTGAAAGAATTCATATGATAAATACATAATTTTTCTGGCCTAGTAACTGAAGAATACGTACCTAATTCAACAGTTCTCAGTGACTGTGAGGGTTTTTGAAAGAGCTAGCTGAACTGAGCAGCGCCGTGGTTGGCATGTTGTGCTGCACTGTTGGTGACCCACTACCAAGCACCAAATGAAAAGGAACCCAGTCACATAAAATTTTTATGCCAGCGTGCTCTGATGCTCACAAGGCTGCAGTCTGAGTGCTGACACAAACATCTGGGCTCAAGAAGAAAATTAAAGCACAGCTGATTCACACGACACAGTTGACTCAGTCCTCAGAGCCACAATGTGACACCCTGTGACACTGCTATGACATTTTCTGGAGTCCTGCAGTTATGTCGCTCCTTTTATTGACATGGAGCCAACACAGTATCAAAACCAGCTAATGTCTGTCACTAAATGTCTATCGGATGCACTCCTTTTTTCTGAGCTCTGGGGGGCCACGTCAGCAGCTGTAAGGAATGGAAAGCTGCCTGCCAAGGAGAAAATGTGATTAGAACAATGGTATCCTGCGATACTTAAAAGTGAACTGCAAACCTGTTTATACTATCTGTCTCATTCCCTCTACCATGTATTTCTGAAAGGACAGTCTTTCATATCATTGTTTTGCTTATCTTAAATTTTTAATGTTTGAATGTATAGAGAAACTGACCTGCCAAATTGTTCTTAGGGCTTTTTAACACAAGCAATTTACTAGCGTATTGACAAAGGTAATAGAATACACAATACAGAATTTGTAAATCCATGTTGATAACACTGGTATTGCTTAAGCATCCATTGGAGCAATACAACAAGAGCCATTGCTTTGAATTAACCTGTCCTTTGGAATGAGGGGCTCTTTTCCAACATAACTTATTTGCTGCCTTTTATACACACTTTTCTGAATTAAAACAACCTTAAATTAAGAGTCTGAACATTTTCCTGGATAAGCCTAGTGTCTCTGAAATAAATGTAAAGAGTTAAGTCAGTTTGATAAGAAGAAAAACTACACGGAATGTTAAATTAAAACTATTACTTCATCTGTGAAATTAAAAGAATGATAAGAAAGTAAATCATATAATATTTCTATTCAGTACAGTCACTCAACAGCACCCATCACTAAAGCAGAACTAAGAAAGGTTAGTATCAAAAATCACTTGATTTCATCTTTCAAAGAGAACTGACCACCTTATACTCACACTACATTTCAGCCCTGTCAAAACACAAATTATTCTACCCCACTGTTACACGGACACACATATAGCTGAAGCCTATGTGAGCTATACATACAATAGCAAGGGCAAAATTTGTCTCACATTTTCAGTAACAGCAGTTGTGTGATGAACCTGTGTTTATTGCTTACTTGTCAAGCCAAATTAAAACGGGATCCAGAGCAGTACTTGTGCATATTCAAGAATTTGCAGAAATGGTTTTTTTCTATAATAAGCCATAAGGCATAATTGACAACTAAGGATTGATTTATCATATAATCTATTTTCTCCTAAAGTGAACTTCTTTGACTCTAAAGTATTTTGTACAGGGCTGGCTCCTGGAACCGTACCAAAGCTGATCTCATCCTTTACTTAGAAATAAATCAGAGCAAAAAGAATAGCTAAAGCACGGTACAATGAAAGATGAAAAAGCAGGGACCATGTGAATCAGGATTAGAAAAAGCCACCAGCTACAAATTTGGTACCTGGTTTCAGGAACAGATTCTAGTTGTAACCAATATCTCCTAAGGTGTGCAAGGTAAGGCTGTTGGGACATCTCGTGTCCCGCAGGAAGCCCTGTCCTGCAGAGCAGGGAGCGTGAGCAGATCCCTGTCCCACAGCACAGGAATTGCGTGTCTGACACTGCGGACACGAGCCCAGGGACTGGTGAGTGCTCTGCTGACACCCACCTCTGCAACCCCTGGCACAGGGGTTCTTTGGAAACCGCACAGACAAAGCTGATGTAATGTTCAAGCCAAAAAATTGAGAGGATTTATATAGTGCTGGAAAGAGCCAAGATGTGACAGCACAAGAACACTGCACAGCTATGACCTGTCAGTGCTCTCCTTTCCCTGTGTCCAGCACAGCCCTCAGGACGCTGCCTGTCCCCGTGGGCTCTGCACTCCCCCACACCCGCTGGTACATATTATACCATCTGCTTCCTCACTTTCTGTCTTCCTGAAGACAGCCAGGTTCATGACAGGGCAGTAAGTGCAGGTGAATAAGAGAAACAAAAAGCATACACAAAGAATTCCCAATGCTAGGGCGCAGACTTTACAGAGTGCTGTTTAGTGGCTACAGGCATGGAGAGAGGGGACAGCTCAGTGCTGTGGTTGTTTTGCTGCCACAGAATTTAGTGGGAGGATGAGTATTCCCTCCGACAGCGACTGGAAGCACCAGGTTAAAGCATCCTGCTCACAGCATCTCCCCATGCTGCAGACAGCGGCTTTCACCGTGGTGGGGCTGGTGGGGATGTGGGGTCCCTGCTCACACCTGCAGGCAGGGCCCCCAACAGTGACCCAGCCCCACGGCCCAGCAGCTGCGGGGTGTCCCATGGACAGAGAGGAGTGTCCCATGGACGGAGGGCGCACAGCCGTTCTCTAAAGAACACAAAGTGCTATTGCACAACTATGACAAAAACTAATGGCTTTTCTTCTATGTAAGGCAGGGCCAAAACCGCCTTTCACAAGCAAACTGAAAGAGCTCAGACAGATATGAAGACACATAGTAAGTGCACTTTTGCAGCATCATTTGCCCTTTCACACAGGCATTCACACAATTCTCTCACAAATACAAAATAGAATGGCTATTATTAATGAATATCCTGATATGCAAACAACTCTGGATCCCACAATAAATGATGTAATTTCTCTTAATTCTCCTTTTACTACTCACATAGGTTCTTTCGGTAATATTTTACAAAACATAAAGCCTCTTAAAACCAAAGTGTTTATCTCTAACTTATAAATGACAAAAATTAATTTTTCCATCACAGTTACTTTATGATAGCAAAATTATCAAACCATGTCATCTTTACTTGAACACACTTAATTTTGAACTTTTCTTCAGTAAACACATGGTTCTGAACTTCTCCCTAACACACAGATATAAGCAAAAGGGACATCTCAGTTAAGAATTTCAACATTCACAAAGTTGCTTCCCCTGTGTATGAGAAAGCACAATCATACCTGTGTTTACTTACCCACAATTCCTAATGCAATGTAACCCAGAATGACGACTATGAAGATCACACAGCAAATAATGTCTGTACAGTGCCTGGGGACAGAAAGAAACACTTTTTAAAAATAAGGTGTCTAATACAACCTTTGAAAACACTGAGTGTCACAGGGCACTTTAACATCTGAATAAGACGTCTGTATCTGCACTTGGTAGCAGTCTTACTCACAAAATCACATTTGAGGTGTAAAGCCCAGCATTCACAGCAAGACCAGCAATAGATGTGTGTGCCCTCTGCATTGTAGACAGCAATAAAAACAGATGGAGGAACAGGTTTAAATATTATTAAAACAAACAATACCTTACAACCTTGAATCCAGGAGATCACTCATGATATAAGCTACTACAGGACATATGTATCAGCACTTCCCTAAAGCTGGTATCAATTATTGCAAACAATGTGATTAAAGAAAGATTCAGCACAACTTACATGTATTATGAACAGCTTATGAAAAATAAGTGTGAAATGAAAAAAAACCTATACACAACTACCCTTGATCTCTGCACAAAATTCTGACTCAGCTGCTTGATTTCATTTAATGCAACCAAGATAAGCTCTATGGAGAGGACAAAAAAACCCCATCACATTGTGCAGAGCCATACCTTCTTTTACGGACAAGCAATGAAAGAACAGCACTCTCCAGTCTGAAAACTCAGCCGGCGAGTAAACTGAGCGTTCAGTTCAACTACTGTCTTCTGCTGGCTGGTGTGCCTGTTAGGCTCACGCAGGCAGAGATGTGGACATGAAGTGTCTGACCATGGCCAGAGTAGCTCCAGGAGGGCAAGAACCTGCAGCACAGCTGGCCCCACGTATCTGTGGGACCATCAGGTCCCAGGGCTCTGGCCGGGGCGAGCAGCTCCCTCGCTCAAACACCAACTCCACAAGCCCTGTTTCTAAACATGCGTGGAACCTAAAGTCATCTCTCGCAGGCCTTTGAAGGCTCACTAGTTAAGAGACACTTGCAGCCCATGGTCTGCCAGGATCTAATTAACAAAGGAGTGAATTACTGGTAAAAGGGCATGCTGCCTAGAGCCTCCTGATCCGAAGGATTTCAGTTGATGTTGTTATTTAACATGTCCTGCTCATCTGACACAGTTTTGGTGAAGAACTGGTGGCACAACCTAAAGGCGTATGGCCCATGGCCACCCTGTTTGGGCCAGGTCTCATCCGCAGAGCCCCCCGGTGCTGCGCTGGGCTGTCCCACAGCTGAGTGACAAACTGCTGCTGCTCCGATCCGATCCAAACCCCGTCCCGCTTTTCTGTGACGGAGGACTCCTGGGAAAGCCAACGAGCAATGCTGGTTAAGGGACAACCTTGGTAAAATGAGCCCATGCCAGGAACCAAGGGACGCAAGCCAACATCTTAGAATCCAAACTCCAACTGACATACAGGCATTTTTAGCGTCTACCATTCCTTCTGCTTTCCAATCTATGTTTCCTCTTACAGAGGACTGTTATTTAGCATGAAGGCAATAAAGGCAGCAAATCTTTCAAACAGTTGGAGAACTTGAAAACTGTTTCCAGGTGTGGAAAAGGAATGAACGATCCTGTGCACTTCTCCAGAGAGACACAGTTTTAGCATCTAATTGAAACAATTGAAACAATACGGTGGCAGAGCCACCATAAGCAAGCGCCTATACACACTTACCAGAGTGCGGGATTTTCTGTTCTTTATAATACCCAAACTTCTGTACAGTACCTAGTAAAACTCATTGTTGCCAAGTATTTCTGTTGTATAAATATTTTAAAATATATAAGAAGTACACAAAACCTCTTTTGGGAGGTTTCAGAAAATTTTGAAGCAGTTTGTACAGAATAATTCTTGCTTATACATAATAATTGCTTATTTTACTAGATACTACAGGTGAAACCTTGGCTACATATAACATCATTGTTAGCTCAAGTAGCTCAGTTTCAGGGAAATCGTAATATTACCTCATAAACACATGGGTACACAGAAGAAGAAAAAAAAAGTAAAATATCTTGAACAAATAAATTAAAATAACTCTGTGAAGATACAAGGTCATACTGTGAAGATTCTGGGAGTTTCCAAAGCTGCGGGAACTAGAACAATGGGAATTGCTTCTTCCCAAACGGGAGACATTGGAAGCTCATGCTTATTACTGAAAGCTAATCAGAAATTATCCAGTCATGCTTTGACTTAAAACAGATTTGATATGGGTTTGTTTTTTTTTTTTGCAAAATAAGACAGCGATCTGTTGTGGCAAATCTGCTTTTTCAGTTTGCTACAGGCTAATGAGGCAGAGCAAAATCACTCAAGAGACTGAACTGCTATGCTGAACCCTAAGGAAGATGAGTTAATGGAAACATGGCGATCAGACCAGGAACTGAGAACACTGCTTATCATATGGGGTCTATAATTTTTCTTAAAAATAGCACTACCATAATTTCATATAATTATGTGTAAACATTCAAAGATTCATGAGAAAATGCACTTTACATTTCTTAAGGTATAGACTACAAAAACATTAAAAATGCTTTTGCTAATAGGTAGCATTGGAAATTTTGATGGGTTTTGGTACTTTTTAGATAACCGAGTTCCATAATCTGAACCAGAACACAGCGAGTCTATGTATTTGAACACAGGAGTTTCCACAGAGATAGACTGCTGATTAAACCATCAGATTTATCATTTTCAGGTGACGTAATAAAAGACGGTCATTTGGCTAAGTGCACAGTTCAGGCTCCCACATCACATTTCACTGCTCACTGCTGTCATTTAGCTTGATTTGCTTTCCACCATCTCTCAGAAACACAGTGGCCTCTTGGCCTCTCCCACTGCATTACACGTGGCGGTGCATGCAAACAATGCTTTGTGCATGTGGAACAGCACCCTGGCAAATAAATGAATGCAGAGATGAAATCATCCACACAGAGTATTAGTGCATAAAAGCCATTTATTCACTGACAGTTCGTGCACTTCATCATTAATGACTGACCAGAGCCTCCCTCTGTTTGGCAGTTCCACGCCCAATCTGTTACAAGTGCGATTTTGGTGAAGATGCTGCACTAGCAAGAAACTACGATGTTTATTAGTTAAACAGCACTAGCAGCATGTCGGCACCTACAAACAGTCCCGAGCGTGGCACTCTGCAGCCACAGAGCAGAACATGGCTCCAGATGTTCACAATGGGTTTTGAGTTGCCACGTTCAACTCTGATGACACGCTAAGGTGACCACTGATGCCCTCACTCTGAGTTCCTGCTTGGGGACTCCCCTAATCCATAGTGTGTTGAGGTGATGTTACCCAACTTCATGTCATCTGCAAACTGATGGAGGGTGTACTCAATCCCCTCATCCAGATCACTGATAAAGAGATTAAACAGAACTGGCCCCACTACTGAGCCCTGGGGACACCACCTGTGACTGGCAACCAACAGGATTTAGTTCCACCCATCACAACTCTTTGGGCCTGGACACCCAGCCAGTGTTTTACCCAGAGAAGAGGTAATTGCAAGTTAAGGTTAGGAAATTTTATTGCTTTTTTTTTTCAAACTGTTAAAAAAGATAGCAAAATTGTTATGGAAGTTTACTGATATTCAATTTGCAGGAGAATCCATTAACTACATTTTCTCATCACAGAGGAAAGGATGATCTTTGTCTTAACAAGAACACTGAGTTTCTATAAAGATTTTCAACAATTACAGGTAGTCCAGGAGGCATCAGGAGTTTTTAAAACATAACAAGAAAAAAACCTACGATGTGTCTAACCAGCAAGAGGACTATTAGAAAAACCCAAGAAACTACATAGAGGAGGGAGAAAAATAAGAAGAGGCAAGCATAGTTAAGATGAATTCTGCAAAACCGGAGATAAGTCAGAAGTGTGATTTACTAATTTGATTTTGCCAGAGCAGTTTAGAGAAATATTCTATGATTGTATTGACTGTATATATTCCCTTACTGGAATTTAGAGACAATCTAAATGGAGGAAGGCAATTAATTTTATACCCAAAGTAATATAATTGCATTAAAAAAATCCAGAAGCTTGTTTTCCCGCTGTATGATGGCACATGACTGATTTATCCACAGACATCTTTAAGATATGATGATGCTGATGGAAGAAATGTGGTTTTTTATTCCTAAAGAAGCATAACACATTCTACTGATATTCTTTACAAACCCTTAACTTCACAAGCCTTCCCTACAACATGCCCCCCGTCATCTGCATTGACATGAAATACTGAGACCATTCAACAGAGTCCCCTGCTCAGGTGACAAACCTGCCTGAAGTCCAGTACAAAAGGCCATTTCAATGCCAACAGGACAGAGGGACAGACAGACAGCTCCAGGGCTGTGACAACAGACACGCGTTCAGACATTCAGAACTGAGAGGTGCCCAATTTAGTCCACAAGTGTGAACGTCTGCAGGCAGGGAACGATGGCTTGGAGAAATTTCTGCCTTTGAGGAAACAGAGACAGCTTAGATTGAAAATATTAGGTGCTAGATTTTGTCTCACATGAATTAAGTTAAACTGCCCATCAGACAGGGGGTAAGGCAGGTGTTCATCTCCAGCTCAGGCTGACAGGGAACACCAGGAGTTTCTATTTTCCTCCAGAGAACTGTCTACCAGAACTTGTGCTGCATCACTTTGAGCTGAGAAATTGCTGAGCTACTGCTTCACTCTGTAAGCTTATTCACTTGGTGGATATGATATGTGAAACCTTGCAAGTATTTTCTGATAGTAATGCACATAGATGAACACTTAATAACATCCCTGAACTACCCCTTAAATTCATTCCTATGCACACAAAGTCTCGCTGGCAGTATCATAAAGATACTTCTCAAATTAGGATCAACTCCCTAAACAAACATTTCCATTTATTTCTAAGACTGTTAGCTTTCAGAAAGGAAAACAAGAAATACATCTCGCATAGATGAGAACTGTGTGTATGTGTGTGTTCAAGCGAGAGTACCACAAGGCCACAGTGCTCTTCCATCATAAATTTTCTGCTGAGAAAGTAAAATTGATAAGTAACTTGTGGTTCTCTAATTTATTCTTCTCACTAAGGACAGTAAATACTAGTTTACAACTTATTCTCTATGCTACACTTACATCTGGGAAAACACTGATGAATTGCCCATGATCTCTTAGATGCTTTCTGAGCAATTTCACTTGACTTGTAAACTAGTGAACCTCTGAGTGGTACCAGACGTGCTTCCATCTGCAGCACTGACTGTTAAGTCAAGCCAGATTGTTCAGGCAGGAGGCTTTGTAACAAAGCAGTGGGTTTCAGAACTACTTTTTGGTTAGATACCATCCACTTTTTCAATGTACATTTCCACTGTACACTAATGTTTTTATGGAGAAGATTGTCAGACAGTCTTGAATGGTACAGAATGAGAACGGAAAGAACTGAAACGATTGCAATATGCAGTCATACCAATCAAAGACATCATCTCGATAACATCATTTGGTATTGTCATGAGTTGGTTGGCTCAGAGTCATTCAACACAGCCATTGCATTTTAATATTTTTCAATAAGAAGATGTTTGTATGAAATACAACAAGTTTCACACACGACCACCTTGAGAATGATGGTGCTATCAAAACACCACACACATCGTCCTGTTGAACACTCCTTTTAGCCGCTGTGTTCAGCACTCCAACCACTGGCAGCATTCCCTGTTCTATTAAAAAAAAACCCAAAACAAATGAAAAACCCACCACCAGTAAAACAACAACAAAATCCACCACCACAACGGACAACTGAATCTCCTTGCAAAGGATCCATCTAACAAACATTGTGGGAGTGATCCATTATTTAACAAACATTAATACATTATTAGTAAGATTTGGCTTTCTGTTTCTCAGTTTTTCAGGCTTTTAGTGGTTTGGGGGATAGCTTGGTTCTCAATAACTTCAAAATGTTATTTCTATGCTACAGCACCTCCAAAAATGCATCAGCTTCAGTAGTTACAATGATGGGATGTGACGTTTTACAGCTGTTCCTGCGCCTTTCAATGCCGGTATATACAATTTGCAGCCTATCTCCCTAGAAACCCATCCTTTCCATTTTTCAAAATTGAAGACAAACTTTTTCCTGACCAATGAAAAGTGATAGTGAAATCAAGAGCACAACAAACTATTTTATCAGCAGAAAGCAAAGACAGGTGTTTCCCCCCATCACACACAGTCATGCCAGTCCTGGCAAGGTGCACAAAGGGCTCTGTCCCCACACGCATTTGCATTACCAGCCTTCATTTGTCTGGAAAAAAATGTACACTTTTAGTTTCCTGCTATCTCTTGTCCTGCAGAAAAGTGGGAAGCCCCAAAGTCAGAAACAAATTCAGGGAAGATGACCATTTTCCTCCTGTTGAACTCTTTGGAATACCTTCTGAGAAGGCATTCTGTTCATAGGAACTACATAAGTCTTTATTTGTTTGAAAGACTGTGGTTTCTTAATCATTTATTCTTAGTAATTGTAAAAATTAATTTTAAAACCCCTGGTTCATTCATTGTATTTAAAAACAACTAATAATATTCTTAAAGTACCTCAAGGGCATGTCTATAGCGCACTGCACAGTGCTGCACTGATCACCTGGGTATCCTGCAGAAATGGTCATTGGCTGAATATAAATCCAAGGGCAGCTCATGGCCAAGTATGCTCAGTAAGCATCAACGCAGCTACCACTGCCTTATGAGCTACCGGACAAGGAAGCAATACCCATAAAGTTTAGGGAACTGATCTTTTTTATGCTGTTCCCAACAATACTATCTCGCCAAAGCATTATAAAATGCAATGAATGTATATGGTATAGTGGTGTTGCACTGTGTTCATTTGGTTGTGTTTTTAAGAAGCTGCTGTGCACTGTACAATTGGAATAGCACAGATACACACCCAGAATTGCAGAAGCTGTCACAGCAGCTACACAGATGTAACGGCAAGCCACAGTGCAAAACCAGCTTTTACAAACTGTGAAGTCCTCCTGGCATCCCATCACCAGAGTCCCACCGCTACTCGAGCACGAGGGAACAGCACAGTAAGAGACTGCTCAAAATATACCATTAAATTGCAATATTTTAGAGTCCAACTCTGCAGCACACAGCGCCATAGGTAGTGTCACTCACTTCAGAGCGAAAACCCATTCACTCGAGTGAGGGTTTCAATGTGAGTCCCTCCAGCAGCCGCCCCGTCAACACACCGTCCCGTTTTCGGCCAGCGGTTTGCCCTGCCAGCCTGGCTCAGTACCAGCATCATAGAACACCTGGTCCAGGCTCTGGAGAGAACCAAGTAAATCCTTGAGAAGGTGACTGTGGGAGCAGGAAAACCAGCTGCAAACTGCAGAATGGAGGTGCTGCCTGGAAACAGGACAGAGTGCATCCCAGGGCTGTGGCACCAGGACACGACAGACAGCAGGGACTTCACAATATGAGGCACACAGAACTGGCATTCAAATTCAAAGAACTTGAGAGCACACAGTTAAATATTCCCTGGTAATCATAAATCCTCAAGGGTGGTAAGGATTGTCTTCTGGATTTAAAAGAATCGCAGAACCAAATTCAGAAGTTTTGTTAATAATATTTTTATGCCCTGTTCACTGAAAAAAACCCCGAAATAATTAAACAGAATGAGTTAAGGTATTTACCTGTTATGAATAGGTCCTCTGAACTTTGGGTCAAATTTCCTTGGTTCACCTGCATTTAAAATAAAACAATATAAAAATATGTCCTTACTTAAAATAAAATCTATAGAGAGGGGAGTGTTAACAGCAGTCTTTGAAGAACTTTTTCCATATAACCCAGTTCAATCAATTCTTTTAAAATAATTTCATGCAGACAATATCAGTAATTCACACAGGACCTCAGGGACACAGAGCGGCAGCCTCTCCCTTTTGTGCTGGTTATCAGACAAGGCAGTGATCCAGCACTGACCCGGCTGCTCCAGCTCCCCAGAGCAGCCCCAGAAGAGCGGGTTCCAAACCTGCTCCAGCTCCAGCACAGCCCGGGGGGGGCAGAGCGGGTTTGAAGCTGGTTGTGCACACAACCTTGAACGTGGTGCTGCTTTATGTGAACCTCAGAACAGCGACAAAGTCAGGTCAGGTCTCTCCTAGAAACATGCAGTAGCATCTGGCCAGAGGTTACAGATGGAAGGAGTCAAATGTGATACGATTTCTTCACATAGTTATCCTGGTCAGCATAGTTCTCATTGACTCACTCTACACATCACCAAACTACATTAAGAAGCTCCTAAATACGAACCCACCAATCTGTGCTTCACATGTGGACTGGAATAAGATGAATTACAGTATGATTTCACTTGAAAAGAGCAACAAAAATTTATGGTAGAATTTACATTTTCAAGTTTCAAGCTACTGTATGAAGAGAAAGAAGCAGTCCTTCATTCAACAGACCAGGGCTGGGACTTCTCCTTTTGAAGCTAGCTATTCAGCTTTATGTTTTTTTTTTTCTTTAAATTCAGTAATTACAGAGATTTACTGAACCAAACTTTATGCAATGAAAAAAATCACTTCTTCACTCAGATGTCAACACTAGAATACAAATCATTGTTTCAGAGCACTTTATCACTGCCTTCTTAAGCATCTCCTCTTCTGAAGATATCTAGTATTGAAGGGTGTTACCAGCCTACGCTTTCCCCCAACCGCAGAAAAAAATACTTATTTTCTTCAATTAGGGAAGAATTCAGCAACATTGCAAAAGTAGAATTTACTTATTAACTAAATGCCAGACTTTGTTCTTGGTTTGTATCACAAAAACCTTATCAAAATACACAAAGACCAGTACAATAAACACTGCAGATAATACAATTCTATTTGCCCTTCCTCTGAGGTGTTTAGGTCCACCTTACCCAGCTCTTAAACCAAATATACTTTAACACAGAAGAGACTGGGAAAGCTAAAATGTTGGAGGAGTGACATGTGACAGCAATGCTGGGAGTGGAAGATGTGAGTTACGCTGTTGTACAACTACCACGGTCCAGAAAGTGAGTGTACCATACACAATACCTAACACGGAGCCAAAACTAGTGTTTTGAAGAACATTTTTGCACAGCAATTTCTACAATAAGTATTTCTACAAAATAATTTATCTCCAGAATAGTTCAGGACTATATAGTAACATTACTCCCTAAGGACAATTCTGGCCACCAGACATACTGAAGTGAACCTCTGCTCACGGCTCATCCAGGACACAAGTCTATCACGCGATAACAGCCAGAGCCGATCACCAGAAAGATCCATGGAACCCACACCTTGTGTCTAACCAGGGGCTGTAGTGAATCTCTGAGGAGAAATGAAAAATCAAGGTGACCAAAGTAGTGACTTTGTATTTCACAGCTGCGGGTGAATTTGTCATTCATTTCATAAGTCTCTATTCAACTTCCATACGCTTTAACAATCTGCAATGCCCTACACCATGGAGCACCACGGGTTAATGACTCATTGAAGTACTACCTCCTTTTGCCTATTTTAAGCTTGCCATCAGTCATCTCATACCTGTATGGCATCATGGCAGACTACTAATAATTTTATAGGTTATTATATTCCTCTTGCCTACCTTCAAGAGTACTAGTCTGTCCAATTGTTTCCCATACATAAGCCATTCCAGTTTGGGTCATGCTTATGTTCATTTTCTGTACCTTTTTCAGTGTTACTATATATTGCTGGAAAAGGAAGGGCCAGAACTACACAGGATATTCACCACAAATGTTGGCTGTGATTTATACAATCATGTAATGACTTCTTCTATTTGATCTCAGTCCATTCCTAACAATTCTTTCTTATAGTCTACTTGCTTTTGGGGGCAAACACTTTCATTGAATCATCCATTAAGACCCCAATTTCTCACTCTTGAATGTCAGTCGCTAGCTCAGTCCCACTACTGGAATAACCTCTTCTCTAAAGCTATTCAATATTCTCCTTCATAATTTGAACAATGAAGTAGAATAAACTCTGAAACTGTCCTTGTGACAAGTGTTAAAATATTTCTGAAGACAGAATCAAAGGGATTTTGATACACAATTTAACAATTCAAAATTATTTTTGTAAACTGACGAACCTTATCAAGACAAACTCCATTCACAAATCCATACATAATAATTGCTTTCAACAACACTGACTAGAAGAATCCTAATGGATTACAGCAGACTACAGACAGAGAATGAGTCAGTGCAGCAACATCTTTGCTAAAAAAAGCACAAACTCACTCAAGATGTGAGCATGACTGGTGAAGTCACTGCTCCTTGTGCTTGGGACGTGTAAGGCCTCTGCTGGAAAGTTATTTCTAGATCATGACACTAGAATTTCAGATGATACAGACAAATTAGAGAGAGCAGAAGGACTGATTGAAAAGAAGACACTAAGAGGTTTAGAAAAAGCAGTAAATGAATGCAAACTTCAATGGCTGCGATTAAGGGAAGGAGCACAAAACAAGTGTCTTCAAGTACCATATAAAAATGACAGAGGGAGAAGTAACTTCATCTGCAGCGAAGCTGGTTTAGGTCAGGCATCATGAAACCTTTCAGAACACACAGGCTTCTTAACATTTGTCTTTACATCATTTACTTTCCAGACAGACAGGAGCGATTTCTGATCTCCTTGTACAGCAACAAGCTAGATTTTCAAAAACACAACAGACTTTCAGCAGGGAAGCAATACACTTATGTTCTGCTTATAGATGTTTCTGCAGTCAGTCATGCACTGACAAATGTTGCTGATGGGCAATCTCCTGAGCTTCCAGAAAGGCTGCAGTGAGCAGAATGCTTTTATAATGCGACCGGTTGGGCAAGATGTAATGTTTCCAGAACTGGCCTCCTTTCCATAATAAGATCGTTACTAACACAGTGTATACCATTGTAAATAGCTCAACTTTTTTTTATTCGTGTCATACCTGTGTGCTTCTGAAATGGAAGGAAGAAAATGCATGTCAAAAGCTGCACTTATTTATGGAGCATATTCACGTGTGTTAGGTGAACTCCACAAGACTGCTACAATTAAAACTAACACCCAGTAACTAACAGGCAAGCAAATACAAACGTTGATTCAAATGCAGACACTCAGCCCCAGGGAGGAGCAGTGATGTGAGACGGTACGGGTTGCCTCCAGCAATGAGGTTCTGCCCATCGCGGGCTCCTGGTGCCCGAGTCAGCTCCTTGTGGCCAAACACACTGTCCTCTCAGCCACCCAGCTCCTGCTAACAGCCCAGTGCAGGACACAGCAGTTTACAGAAGAAAGCAAACTATAGGCTACGTTAAAAATACACTGACAGAACTAGTCTGGAGCATGACTGGAATGTCCCTTGCCAAAATATACGGCACAGTGACTGTGATCATAGTTTTGTGCAAGAACAACAAAAATGGTGTTTGTTTCTTTGTCATTTTTCTAAATTAGATATTAAATTCCCTACTTAGATACTACCGTTCTTTAAAAACTGAGAAGATTCTTGAGGGGTGAAGTGGTAATTATTTACATTATTAGTATTAATATTTACATAGCTCCCGGTAAAAGCAAACCACTCCCTTAGCTACCAAAGCACAAAAGTATTTAGAAATCAAATTCCAAGCTTTAGGAGTGTGGTAGGCACAAGGAAGAAAGCAGTGGCATGGGGTAACAACTGCCATTTTCTTTGCTAAGATCAAAACCTGAGATGATATTCACTTTGCAGATGGGACAGATCTATTTCACATGCTGCTTTATAATAGGAAACTTTTGTACGTTGTATTATAATACCATTACAAGAAATATTCCACAAGATACCTCTTTCCAAAGAGCATATCAATTCAGTTGTTGCATTTTATCACTGTAATAATTTTAAAAGCACATCTAAATTACTTAAATAAAAACATGCTATATATACACACATTATATATAAACACTTTATCTTTGAGCTGCAATGTTAATAAACTTGCAAATGTTAAGCTGGAAAAAAATGAAGATGCTGCTAATAACTGAAGAAGTTAAAGAGAACCATTTGGGGCTTGATCTAAGCCCAGTAAAGTTGATTGAAATAATACAGTTGAAATAAAAGAGATTTAGATCAGGCACTTAAGAACTGCCACAAGGAAGCAGGTAAATTACCGTGTTTTCCATAGTAGTTTCCTTCACCTCTATCCATGTGACTGTGCCCGGATCACTTGAGCAAGCTGAGGTACTGACTGTGGCCTCCTGTGCTGCCAGCACACCTTCCCAGCACACACAGGTACACACAAGTGCTATTGCAATGGATTTTAAAATGAAGCCGAGCGCCGCAGACCTCTCCAATCAGAACAGCAGTCTCAGGGCGGTCAGGCATTCCTGCGAGCAGAGATATCGCCCAGCCCAGCACCCAGCAGGATGGGGAGCAGGGACTGATCAGCCGCATCAGCCCCCAGGTGTGAGCAGAGGGGGAAACGCCTGCACCTGAACGCCGTCTGTAAAACAAGCTGATGGAAGTCAACACAATCGCAACATGACTGATGATTTCCCAGCTGAGAATAAGGTACCGTGCTGTCAGTAATTACTGTGCTGTTGGAGCCCGTACAGCTCAGCGCTGGCCAGACCAGTTGTACACATGGGAGCAGCTCCCCCGAAGCACAGGGCATGCAAGTGAGGAAAACAAGATTTACTCCGACACATTTCAGTCTAAAATGTAAACCACCTGCTGTATATCAAATTTTCAATCTTGTCCAGTGGAACATTTATCTTCAGAAGTAGTCATAATTTACTACATTGTTTTCTTAATACAAGGTACATTTTGTATTGCTGCATAGCACAGAAGTGCAGAACAGAAAACACTAGAAGTCCCTTTGTTACTTTGGATACTATAATGCCTGTACAGAGAAAGGAAATACAAGGCATTTTAGTCAGTATGCGAATCTGAAAGCCCAAAACCGTTAAAAAAAAAAAAGCTAGCAATCTTAGCAACCTCTCCTGTTAGCCACAAAGTACCAGAATTCCTGCGTGGTGATCCGGTGATCCTTACCAGTATGAAATTTCCATTCTCTGTGGAATACGATTAAAACCCCAATTGTAGAATTCTTTAATGAGAAACACATACACTTACATATGCATTCCTACAATAACTTTCAAGACAGGTGTGAACTACATGTGAGAACAACAAAAATAATGTTTTTAAGTCAACCGTGTCTCTGTATAGTACACAATGACAAGGAATTTTCTTCTCAATTTAGCACATCGACAGAAGGGCTGAACAGACAGTGCTGAAAACAGACATACACTGACTGACATGGCACAATATTCCTCAACTCAAATAAAATGCTACTTCTGCTTTAATAGCTATGAGTTTATTTGTGTTTCTTCCTTGGTGTTTGGTCAACGATTACAACATGTGCCTGTGGCTAGAACAGGTGTGGCTTTGTAAGAGAACAGCATTTTTATTGGAAAAGCCTTGGAGCAGTATGTTTATGTGCTGCTTCCCTCTACTGGGGTAAATAGGCATGTTCCAGTGGTTAAAAGTTCCTGTGATGTGCCTCAGCAATGGTGACACCTCCTTTCGGCAGGTGAACACAACCTGCTAATTCAGTGCTCAAAGACATGAGCGCATAGGCCACCAAATGAGGCTGCTAATGAATGCCCGGGATGTATTAGAACTGAATGAGATTCATCCCAGTTGATGTTTCACTAAAAAAATCATGTAGAGATTTTGATGCTTCTGCCCTTCTATCCTGGGTAGGAGCAGGAAAAACCACAGTAACACAAGTTCTCGCACAAGTCACCTGTCCCTTTCCAAAGCAGAAACTTCCTAAACACGTATATACATATCATAAAGAGAACTAGCTGGGAGTCCTGAGGTCAGTCACAGTCCAATGAAGAAGGCTGATCCTTTTCTACACCGTGGTAAGAAAACCAAACACTAAATTAGGCTCTAAGAATGCAAAACTTTGAAATTAATGTTATTGCACTGTCCTAATTAACCATGTATCTGAGGAAGCATGATGTTCTCCCTGTCATGGCCACAAGACAAAGTGAATGACAACACAGCTGACTATCAGTTTGTCCAAGAATTGAGCAATGTGTTTTCCTGAGGTGGTGCCTGTGCAATTAACACGTCGTCCATGTACACTTAAGATCAGGCAAAACATTAAAACCTGTTTGACCAACATGATATGATCAAATGTCAAAGGTCCACGCCTAACATTCTTCTGACACTAGAGACAACATAGGCTGTTGGGCAAATTTTGAAATGTACCGGTTGCCAAACAACCACCCACAGAAAGGGGATTGAAAATGTATACACTTAGTATACTGCAACTTAATTGATCTCTAAACTACAATTCTGCTGTGCGATCAAGAATACTGAAAGCCAGTAGAGGTTTTCCATTTCTCTAAGCATCAAACAATAAGTTTACCTGTAGTTTGTATCGCCTACACAGCTTCAAGGCTTCTATTTCAATGTGCTTATTAGCTGTTCCTCCAAATTCTTCTTTAGAGATGAAATAATGTCTGCTTTTTTGTCTCACAGACATTTTTTATTCTTGTTCTGGGCCTATTGCAGCCACAAGTTCTGTAGAATTTCCAAGCTAAGACACAGCTACCAAGATGCTTCCAAAACAGAGCAAAATGTGTGGGAAGAATAATTCTGTGCAACCTGTTCTGCAATTCCATGAGATGTTTTGTCAAAGTGAGATGGGGCCCAGAAGACCAGGTGAACTCTAGAGAAAGCTGTTATCATGCATTTATGTTTGATATAACTGTTAAATATCTGTTAAATATCTCATTTTCCCAACATTTTTACTTATTAATCCAGCTAGGAAGTGTGCTTGGTCTTGAAACATAGTCTCATGCTTTAGCAAAAACAGCATCCAAAATATAATACAGCTGTTGATGATGCTTTAACAGGAAAAAGTGATGTTTTGAAATAAGAATCAGATGCTTCTGACCCAGGATCAGAAAATGCCAGAGTTTTCCATTTTTGGGCTGCTTCACTGCAGTTGCTCCATGACGACAGATGCTGGCCAAGGAGTGTTTCTCCTGGCCGAGTCTCTAGCCCCAATTGCTTTATACCATCACAAATCATTGCAGCCTATTTTAGTTTATCTTGTACTGTAAAATGCTGCATGCAGATACCGTACCATCTGAGACTTTTTCTATAAACCACTAAAACAACATTAAAATAACACTTTCATAACCTTAGAAGGAGGGTATTATCTATAAGCATTTACTATTAATAATTAAACCACTGCACTGTTTATACGGGGAGAGGAATCACAACGATACACATTTTTCATACACAAAAATATCAGGTGGGAGAAACAGAAGCTGGATTATTCTGGACTTTGTGTGCATCATTTATTTACCACTATTTTATTTGTACAAATGTATTCAATAACTTTGCAAGCAAGGGGACAGTCAGTCCCATAACCACTTGAATAAACCAGTGTTTAATTCACAAAAGCCATCTGGAAAATCCAGCAATCATAGCCTTAATAGCCATGCATAGTTCTGAAGATCTGTACTGCTCTGTATACCAGGCCTTTTCTAATGGCCGCAGATTTGAACTAAGAATGGCCAATGGTTGCCTGGTGTTTGTCAGACGAATTTGTCTAGTGGGCTATTAATAACATTCTCTGTGAAAATTAGACCTCAAGAAACCTGATGTAATGTGTTGTTAAAACAGCCAACATATCATGTGTTTCATGTTGCAAATGTAACTTATGTTTAATTTTTCAGTCATGATTACTTATCCGCTTCTCAGAAGGCACCACAGTTAAGATAACCTTATATTCTTTCTTTTTTCCTTCCTTTTTCTTTGTTAACATTTTAAAATGCAGCTTGTATCTTGAAAACCACCTTTCAGATGGCCACATTTCGTAGACAGTCCCCCCAGTTTTCTGTCCCTTTTTTGGCTCTCCGTGTCTTGTAGACTTGGTTCCCAGTGCATCCTCCCCATTCCCAGCACAGCCCTGTGTCCTGCTGTCCCACCCGTGTCCCGCTGTCCCACCCCACCAGCCTCGGGCAATTCTCCTGTTGAGCACATTCAGCAATCACTGAGTTCACCTTCACAACTAAGACCCCACTTTTAGGAGGAACTGTATTCCTGCAGCTGAACACAGGAATTTGAAAATAACCTTCTGTTGTCTTGAACAACAACAACTCCATCACTACTACCACAAAATGTAGGAGCCTAATATTGAAATCAAAGGGAAGGTATAAAACAGGCAAGACAACCTTCAGCTCTAGAACAAGTTGTACTTTACTGCTAAGAGGAAAGCAGACTATTAATACTCCTCTACAATACATTTTTAGGACAAAAAATTTATTCCACTAAATATTTAGCCCTCTAGTGGACTCTGACCTTTGAGAATTACTGTCATTTTCTGTGAGACAGAAGCTTGGTCCTCTGCAATTAATTACTTCAAAATGGAGACAATTAATATATTTTCACAGGCGTCCCCTTAAGAACTAAGATCAAATAGTAATTTAAAATTGTATCCTATTGCCTACTATTTTTATACTAACAAGTATCCACTAGAAAACAACTATTATAGTCTATACAGTACCTTCAAGTCACAATTTATTTAGCAAAGTCAAAATTTCTTTTAGATGGAAATGGAGTACTGGAAGTAGCATTACAAATTGTGCTTTTCTTTCTATTTGAGTAGAAGTACTTGAATAAGAACTTTGTAGTGTCAGTCCACTCAAAACCAGAGAAATGACATGAGGTAATTCCTTGATGTAATCCACCGACAGAAGCATACAGATGAAGCTCCACTTCTTTGAATAACATTAAGAAATTACAATATTTTCTAAAAATTGCAATCCAGACATCCTGATTCACTCAACAAGCTACTATCTCTCTGCCTTTGTTTTTCAATGGAATATACGAATATTCACCCCCATAGTACTTTATTCTGGGGGAAAAAGGGACACAAATCTATAAAGCACATTCTTATGAAGCAACACAAAGTCTCTGGGAAAACTGTCCCTAGTAATTTAAAATAGGACTTTTGGAAACTCCTCAGCCCTCCAGTCTGCGAGAATCTGGCCTGGAAACCGCATCCAGATATGATAGTTGCTTACAAGCAGAAAAACAGAAAAACACCCAGAAAATCTCCCTGCATAGCTTGGGGAAACAGTAAATTTTTACTCAGTCTCCTTGACAAGTCTTTGGATGCCATTATTGTATTAATTATCTTTATCAGCAAGCTGTTGCAGCACGCGTTCTATGGTTCACCCACCCTCGCATTTTGTATCTGAAACAAAACCATCCTTTTTCATAAAAAGGGATTGAACAACTGGAAGCACAGCAGGACATTTTCTGCCCTAATTCAGGCCTTTTTGGACCACACGCGACCAAGAGCCATGTGGGTGCCATGGGACACAGCCCGGGGGGGGCACAGAGGACAGCCTGGCCCCATGGGACACACCAGCACAGTCACAGGGCTCACGGCCCAGCTTAAAGAATACCCTCCACAACTCTTTGAAGGGTTCTTTTACACAAATATTGCTGAAATACCCAATACATCGTGTATGCAGAGCAATGACTGGTAAATTACACTACATTAGTCTAGGCAATTTAACATACGACAACTTGATAGTTTAAAGCATTCCCAAAAGCTATAAAATGTTGTATTTTCCCTTTACAAAGGACAATGTTTGAACCATGTACACACAGTTTCGTGTGAAAGTCTAACTGCCCAATTGCATGACCAACTTTTGCACTTGGTTACTAGTATCTGGTATGCTATTTGAATACAAAAATAACCGGTTACACTTTAGACTGATTACAAGGTTAGGCAAACAATAGATTTGTGCAGAAAATGAGTGACTCATGGATAGGATTAAGAAGCCTTATCATTAGATGCTTGCTAATTCACTGGATATTCTCTGTAGAGACACACACACCTTGCAAAGATATTATTTCTTTTTTAAAAATACATAAAGCAAACCATTCAGATGGAGACTGGGTGACTCTTGACTATTGCTTGTTTAACAGAGGTTAAAATTTATGTCTATATAACACTGTACACAAGACACATTATTATGAATGCCCACCTTTCTGAAAGCAGGCTATGTACAGCTCACTGTCTGGTATAATGAACAAAGCACCAGCTCTTCATGGTTGTTTTTGAACCATTAGATATGCAGTTACAAGTGGAGTTTGTAAGATTATGTTAATTAGATCCAGAATTTTAATAGGCAGCCACATTTTCATTTATTTCGCCTTCATTTCTGAGACTACTGCCATTTACTGTAGGATGTGCTCTGCAGTTTTACTGGTGCTAACAATGGCTCTGTGTATCTGGAACAGTGAATATATTCACAAAATGATAACACAGGCAGATTTAATTTAAGAATTTATTTGAGCAAATAAATCCCTCACAGTTGCTTATAAATGGTCAGAAGTGATCCATTGTTCCAAGTTTTTTCCGCTTATTAATAAAAAACAGACTTCTACTATATTCCTGATTTTGTCTTCATAAAAAAACCTTCTGGAATCAAAAGCTTGGGTTTAAACAAAGCTAAATGTGTTCTTAGACAAGAGAAGGGGACTGTGGCAACCGATGTTTTCTGTCTCTAACGGCACAACATGTTATGCCAAGTTGGTCTGCGGCCATTCAGCCAGGTTCTCTTCCTAGGTAATAAGACTGTAAATAATTAAGTAGCAAACATCAGTTAAAAGGTTTTGGTTCCTAAAAGTAACTTGTTAGCATTTTCAACATACAAAATGAACGAGACATTGTTACACTGATGCAGTAAATAATGTCTCCATACATCTATGAAGTGCTACAGTAAAAAAAAATACAATTTATGAGAAAATCCCTTCTGCAAACCCACCTGCTCCGGCAGAGCAGCTGCCAAGATACCTTCTAAAGCACTTGGATTCCCCCTCCGCTGCAAGAGCAAAATGCAGGATGTGCTCCATATGTAAGACTCAGTTAATTGTAACTGGTTTAAACATTTCCCTGTTTGTGATGCGATCAGGAACACGTTTCTATTGCTGTTGGTATATCACTTTGGAACCAAAACTGCTGAAGAATATAATCCTGGATATAAATTCATGGACACAAGGGTGTAAATAACAGCCCTGAACACTCAGTCTAGACTGAAAAGATTATAGGAATAAACCCATATGTGTCATTAGATGTGGATCAACCATAAGATGCGTGGAATCGGTGAAGAGGCGATTACAAAAGATACAACCTGTAGAACATTTCTCCGATGCTTTCCACAGTCTGAATGACATGCTGTTCAGAAGAAAGGCCACTCAAGGCCAACCCTGCCCAGCACCTGCTTCCGTTACAGGAACACTAGAACAAGCCTCCGAGCACCTTCAGAGAGAATGCTCAGGATCCCAAAGCCTGTCCAACACGAATACTGGTTCAGAACCCCACCAGTACCAGAGGGAAGGGGTATTGCTACAGGCTTTCTAGCAACACCAGACTGCTATTCACACTTTAGACACAAATTACATGAAAAGAGTATTCCAGCTCCTCTGGGGGTTAGGAAAAAAGAATTCACAGCCCACTGTGGATGTGAATATTTAATGTGAATGTTTAACACATGAATATTTAAGAGACTGACAAGTAGCTTGTGTAGAAGAAACATCTCAAAGACAAATCAAAACCAGACCAAAGCAGGAGATAAAATGTGATTTGGGGAGATTCTCTGAATACATATTAATCTTAGTAACACTGAGAAAGTTTTTTTAACAGAGCTGCAAAAACATAAGAGAAGGTGGAAGTCATAAAAATAAGGATCTGTTTTACGCTGCTAAAATATCAGAAAATTCCTTTCCAGCTTCAGGAGCTAAAGAGGTCTCACCTCCTCACACAAAGTCACAGTGAAAAGAGCATTTTACAGTCCCAGGCTCAGCTTCAATGTACTGCAGATGTTTTAAGAACAACAGTAAGCAACAAAATCACAATGGATGTAAGAACTTGCTGACTGGAACTTCTGTTATTATTTTCTCAGCTTAAAGACCTTAATAATAGGCCCAGATGTCTAAAAACTAGTCTATAGTTTAATTTCCAATGTATTCCTATAAATTGATATTTGGGAAACAGTAATAATTGCACAGATTATAACTGGACACTAGAGCTTCTGCTCTTATAACAGACTATCAGGACAAAGTTGTAATTGCCTGTGAAAACTGTGAAATCCTAGGAATTAGAAGCAAAGTTAATCCAGAAAACTGAGCCTTTAGCATTACATTTTCATTGCTGAATTCACTGCAATGCTTTTTCCTATTGGGGTTTGTGGCACTGAGAAGTGTAGTCAAGAAATATTGTAATAATAATAACCAATAACTAATAGATTGTTGTTGTTACATGTTCCAGTAAAATCTGTATTTAAAGTGGCACACGTTAACACATAGATACCACATCACGCTTAAGTTAGAACTGAGCTTACAGAACACCTTACCCTGGTGGATTAATCTAACCTCTTGAGACCTTGAAGGAATTGCACGCCAACCTAAATGTCATGGTCTGCAGCCTGAATTTGCCTTTTATAGTGAAGGACCACAACGCAGTATTCATCCTGATGAGCCTCTGGTTGATCTGAACAAAAGGTGTTGCAAAACTAAACTGTCAGGGTGTGAAGGGATGATTTCACCATGCATGCTTATACCCTGCTTTTTCCTTAGCATTCTGCTAATCCACTAATCTCTTCAAAAGAGGAAAGTGAGGAGAAAGACACTATATCTGTACTATACTATGTATATTTTTACCATTATTACCAGCACTAACAAAATATTCCAAATCTCTGGAGCACCTAAAAAATACTATTAACTAGTAATTTTGCAATGATTGTATTTTACCTACAATTTGGTTATGTGGGTTTGTGAGTCTACACATATATAGACTTAAAATTGTAACTCAAGGGGACTCTGAAATGCAAGATTTTAACGCTGCAGGGTGACACATGTCTGTGTGTCATTGCGTGATAACACGTGCAGCATCTACACACAGCTAGCAGGACACACACCTCCTTTCTAGTTCAGCAGAAGGAACAGTTCTGTTGAGACAGAGATCTCTTAGTAATAAGCAGATCTCCATTGAATTCCTCTGGCTAAAGCACAACCAGAACACGTGCAAGGATTCCTAGTTTGTATTCCAATAATCTATGAAGTCCAGTATCCCAGGCCCTATAACCCCTTTCCTTCTGTACCGATGTACTTCAGTCTTCATTTTCCTATTTCCTTCAATCTTCATTTTCCTATTTCACGTGTCCTTAAAAAATCCACCATCCTGAATCCCACATTCTTCTCCCTATTTTTCCTAATCACATTTTTATTGCCATTCTACTGTGCTATATATGCAACGGTGCTGCTTCTGTTAGACAGGTTTTCATTCTGCTCAATCTCAAGACATAAAAATGTTCTACACATCTAATATTCACACACCTTTGGCATTTCATCAGGCCATTAGTAAAATAACTACAAGTCTACAACATTAACTGGTTTAAGCTCATCAAAAACATCACATGGAGATCTCATTCTTTCAACAGTTAACAAAGCTTTCACTCACGGATTTTCTTTGAACCTTTAGGTTTTACTCCTCAAAATTTCACTACTTAAAGTTTAAAATTTAATTGTTAATTGTAGTGATCTTTACAAACTACCTGTATGTTAGAAATGAAACAACCGTTATATCATTTGAATCAGGAATATGAATTTCAAAGATGGCCATTAGTACATATAGGGAAGGAGATGGGAGCAAGAACAAGAGATTATGTAGATTGCTAAATAATACATTTCTTCCAGGATATTCTGTTTCAATTTACATCCAACATGCAAAATGTCAGTGGGCTAATGTCATACAAAAGTATTTTTTAAATTATCCTGTAATGGTCCATTGCACGTAATGAAGAAAAAAACTGCAGTATAATAAACAACATTATTAAGGATAGCATTTTAAAAGACCCCACTGGTTAAGTAAAAAAACCCAACTCATACAAAGTTTTATATGGCTAAAAGAAAAAGTGTAGACTAAAAAAATCTGGACATGCTTCTCTTTCCAACAAAAGTGACAGGAGAGTTTGTAACTTATTTCAGCTTGATTAGGACATTTGATAATGTAATGTAGAACTTGAGCAAATCCTAACAGAATTGCTGTGAATTCTATCACTGTTTAAAATATAAACATATAAAAGAACTGAAAATCAGTGTGTGCATTCTAATAACAGCTTATTTAATGAAGAGTGCTGGTCTGTAATCAAAAGGCTACCTAAGAAGGTACATGTGGGCCAGTCAAGTAAAGGGACTACTGAATATGACATTTCCTTGCTGTGCCGTAGAATGCACAGCACTAATTAAATATCTCAGTGAGCAGCAGCATTAGTCTGATCTCCTCTGAACTGGTGTCCTTTACACTGCAGCATCCTCCATTAAGACAAAAGCAGCTCTTCATGTTCCCTAAGATATTCTGCCAGTCAAGAGACATTCTGTTTGGCAGCCTATCATAGAAAACGACTGCAAAGAGTGAAATCAACCTTCAAACAATATTGTACATTAGGTAAGGTAACCAGAAACTAATTTGAAAACAGAGTGCTATTCTGTACAAATAACCCTATGCTGGCAGAGATTAATAAAAGGACTGTCAGAAAATGACTCTTTATAAGAAGAAAATTACTCATTTTTATATACATGCCCTTCCTGTATATAATTCAGCATTATGAATTTGAAAGTTCTGATTCTAAAGTCAGTGGCTTATCCTCTACTTTCACCTTCCAAAGCTTCTGGGATCACCCTAATTCTAGCAGGGAAATGTTTTTTGAATATCATGGATGATGGATCAGAGGTGAGTTCCTTAAGAAAGTGCAAAGAGTAACAAATATTCAACAGCACACCTCAGTGAAATAAAGGTGGAAAAATCAGCAATGAAACGTAATCAGTTTTGTTTACATTTCTGTCTAAAGGTTGAAAAGAATATTCCCAATAATCTGAACTGTACTTTTTTCCTCCCTCTTGTGATAAATGTGCATGATGTCTTAAGAATCTTGGTGTTCAGTGAGATCTGTTATAATGACAGGGAAATTTGAGAGCAGTCAAAATCAGCACAGAGACTTAATTCTGCTTTAGAAACAAGACTTTTAGGGATATCATGGAGAGATAAAGCACAAACTTCAATAGTTGAGCGGCACCTGAAGAACAGCACCCAGTCCCCAACACGGGATCGCCCCAGCGCCTGCTGCTGACATCTCCAACACACACACCTCTCCTCGGGAAGAGGAAAGCAGATTTTCACCTCTAAAAGGTGGGGGATGACAACTGAAACAGCTGAAGACTAGTCTGAGACTTTAAAGAGTTTCCAAGATGTAATTACCTTTTAATTAGATTAAACTCTGTTAGTTTTGCAGAAAACCAGGGTTTGTTTGTTTGTTTTCAGGTAGAATAAATCTAAGGGCCCTTAACATTTAATTTTGACAGATGGCCTGTAACATAAATATTGCTTGTTCAAATCTGAAATCGTGATCTTTTGGTGACTATACAGTCTGAGTTTACTGAAAAAAAAAGTTGCCTCGGCGCAACTCCAGAATCAGAATCCCAACAAAAATGCAATTACATAAGCTTCTGAATTCCTCTTTATGTTCTAACCTTTTGCTACTCTTTCTATCAACTGCTTATTTCCATTATTAGGCATGTTAACACTTGTGTTTTGACTAGCACATGACCAAGTTTTGAGATTATAACAGAAGTTTGACAGGGCCTTCATTCCTGAGGATTTGATTCTATATCTAATTTTACAGTAGTACCAGCCATATTCAGGTTTAAATAAAATGGTATAAATCCAGAATAACTCACTAACTTCGCTTGACTTGGTACAGTTTTTGATCTTTTTAGCTAAGACTGGATTTGTGTCCTGCCTTGCCTAATTTGTTCCATGCAGCTCCCACAGGATTCACTAAGCTTGTGTGCTATCACGCCAACAGACTGTAAATTCCTTTCTCAAGAGAAATACCAATCACAGCCTTGCTCAGTTTTTGTGTTTTAAAAGTGTCTTGTCTAAAATCGAGGTGGACTCACTGCCACTTTGTGTGATTAACAACAAACCCTATTTTTGTTGGTGTTATACAGACTGTTTACCAGCTCAGAGAAGCGTATAAAGCAAAAACCAGATGTTACCAAAACACAGTAATATGTGTTTTAAAAGCTAAAGTCAAATCACTGACAGTTATAACTAGTGCATCAGTAAAATGAGAATGTTACAACAGCTACCATGCTCTTCGCACAACATTTGGACCAGATGATCTCCAGGCATCACTTCCAACATCAACCATTCTGAGACTGTGTGATTTCTGTTGTCTACAAAACTACACTTTATCATCAAAAGGTCTCAAAACTGAAATTAAGTTGGAGGTCCTAATGCATAAGGCATAAACCTGGAATTAAAACACTTATTGTATCTAAGAACCTTGTACAATATTTTGAAACACTGAGTTTAATTTCCACTAACACCTTTTTGTTTGTTTGTTTGTTTTTAATATGTAACATTGCAGAACTGGTTCCAGACAAGGCCTTTTAAGTTACAGAAGATAGAAAAGAATGTTTGTAGTCCATCAGGACACTAACACTATATGCTGCCCTGAAAACAGCAATCTTTGGTATTCCCAACAGCTAACAACCCATTTTCTATTATTAACAAGTACAATCTTGTTAATAATAAACAAACAATAAAATGACAATGCTGCTGGTGTTGATTAAAATGCTGTTAATTGACACTAGCACTGGGAGGAGAAAGAGGACAGCATGGTAACCTGATGTTCCTTCAGACGCTGGGACCCCCGAGTGGCACCGCATTGGACACAGACCCCAAACCAGAGCCCGACACACTGTCACCTGTGGGGAACGGCATCGCCACTGGGTCGGTACAGGTCTTATGGGATTTTATTGGAAGAGAACAACTCTCTTCACCATTTCTACCATCAGACAAAAGGATGTTCACATGAGACCATGCTGCTTCACTTCAGGATGAAGCCAAGGCCACGCAAGTGGTGTCAAGGTGGCCACTGCTGGTGTGGTTAATGACCCAGATGAGGTCACGCTGCTCTGATGGGCACTGCTAACTCCTTCATCTACAACGCTCTTCCAGCAGCAAAGACTAATGATATCAACAAATAACTTTCTACACTCAGATATTTACATAATTCCTGTAGTTTCATAGCCAGCACTTTTTAAAAGGAAAGCCATGAAGTTAAGGATCAAAACATGATAGTAATCCATTTAACAGAAGCCATGAAAACAACTGTAACACCCATGGCACCCATACCTCAAATGCCAACTCTGGGTTACAGTTTCAGGCAATGGTCTCTCTGAAGCACCAGCAGGAACGAACATGGCTCTAAACTTTCAGCAACAAATACCAGCACACATCACCAGAGCATTTGGACTTCAGAGGTATTGATATTCATCTTCCCAAGACTATGGATGTATTTACTAGAACATTTTATTAATGTGAACACTCTTTATATATGCATTTACCAAGTATTCTACAGTAACATTTGCAAATATTTTATAACTTGCTCAGTTAAAAGGATAGATTTCTCTACCAGTTCCACAGGAAAGGGCCCATGTCAGTCTTTCCTGGAAGGTGAATGAGACTTGAACTATTCTGAAGTAATGCTTCAGAAACTTCATCGCTTTCTGCTGCTTCTGAAATCTATCTTCTGGTTTTTAAAAAAAGACAGATGGAGTTCTTAAAGAGCAACTTAAATTTGTGTTGCGATCAGCAGCATTTCCAAGAAAAGCTAAACACATTTGCACTGAAAATGGCAAAAGTCTTGAGTTTCTCTCATGTTTAAAGCAGCAGACCTTATGCTAGAGAAAAAGGTGCCAAAGATAAGAATCAGAAGCTTCTTGAATGGCCTTTTACTATTTTCTAAAAGGTTTTCTCCACTATAGTGATCCAGTATAGGCTGGCCTATCATCTGCTCCATGCCCTGCCCCCAGAATAGAGAAAAAATTTCTACCCAGCTTAGTCTAGAGTCTAATAATTTCAGCTCTAGTCTAGACTATACAGATTGCACCCTGACCCAAGATGAGGGCATTTCATCCAGGACTTCCCTTACACAGAAACCAGCCTGTTGACATCTTACAGCAGTGAGCTCTTCTGAGATCTTTGCAAAACAGTTCCAAGTGGTCTAAGCTCATGATTAAGTCTCATTAATGCTGAATCCAGACAGCACTGCAGACATATCCTACCCCCGCTGCTCCTGTCAGCCAGATATAAAGTTTCCCATGCTCAGCCAAGTTGTTTTGTTTCCCTTCTCAGGGAAGTTTCTTGCTTCCCATTGGTTTACACCCCTCTGATAATGCTTCCTCACAGGAATATTTACTTATACATTAGAGATAACCGTGAGACATTCAGTCTCTAAATAAGATTCAATATTCAATTTACCTAATTCTCTTAGCAAGTGAGATGCAGGCAAATAGTTTTGACAATCATAAACCAGTCATTAATCAGGTAAGTATATGCTCGTAATTGAGGAGTGTTAAAAGTCATGCTAACACCATTCTGCCATCACTAGAGGTGTTCACAGAAAGCAGTTCCCATACACTGTCAGGCACTAAACAGCGACAGACAGGAGGAACCTGAGGGTCAGACCAATCCTGTCTTCTCTAGGGTACCAATTTCAAAAGTTACAATCCTTACAAAAATTTGCAGCTTGTCTGCCTTGGTTTAAATTATTTGTTTGATGTGTCACCAAACTCCCAAACCAACAAATACTTCTGTTACTCTGACCTCATAGTTCAGAGAAATTGTCTCAGTTTAAATGTGTTAGAAGTGACACTACAGCACACCTACCCTATGATGTTACTCTCCGGACAGAGTACTTGTGGCGGCAGTACGCTAATTATACCTTTATTCTAAGTGTGTATCCATGGAAATGAGGGCTGACGGGACAGCTAAAGGTCTTTTCCAACCAAAACAATTCTATGATCCTATATCTGATATGAAGGGTTAAGAAAAACAATGTGTCTGCAAGTCTCACCAGAAATCTTGGTTAAAAAAATGCATTTGCTCCTGAAGTAATAAAATAATAAATCACAACAGACACATGCAAGGCAAATTCTAACTTAAGTGAAGATCACCTTTTTACCTGAAGACTGTATTAGTTTATCAATAAGCTAAATTATACTATCAAACCCCCCCAAACCCTAAAACTTTTAACCATTAGAAAACAAACAAAATCAAAACCTGTAGTTCATTTCTTCCTCAGAACACTGAGAGCTGAGCAAGTTAAAATTTTGTAGATTTATATGCAATTGATAGTTTCCGATTTCTTATACTCCTCAGTCTATGTTTTCTTGTTCAGGATTAACTAAAGCACCTGTCTGGTCAGCTTAAGGATGGGCTGAAACTCAGGAGGTTGGTCCTGTTCTCCCCATCCCGCCACCAGCCACGTCTGGTGTGTCCATGGTGAGAACAGCCGGGTTCTGACGGGACTGAAATGCGGGTCCGTGTCACCACAAGGCCTGGCAGAGCCGCACCAGAGACAGGGGCACGGCAGCAACAGCGGCACCACGACCACAGCAGCAAGGCTGGAGATCAGTGGATTGACTTTATGGGCTGGTTATGATAGAAATACATAGACATATTGCTAATCCGTTGTGCTGCACTGAGCCGATGTGCTTTAGAAACCAGTATGATTTAAACTTCACATTGACATTGTCTTAATGGAAAGAGACAAGTGTCTTGGGCCCAATTCTGCAACTATTCAGTCATGAAGTTCCCTCTGAAGACAACTGTAACCCCATATTTTGTGCTTCCCTGGGCCCTTCTGCTCTCACTGAGGCACAATTGCTGCCAGTTTTAGTAGGGCAGTGAATGTTGGTTCATAATTTCATGCAGTTTCCACATGAATTACTGCCCCAAAAAGATCTATTTTTGAGATTTGTTTGGTTTGTTTTAAAGACGATTAATACATACTCCCCATAACCATTTTTCTTTTTTACTGGGAGACTGATATGCCAGAATTTGATTTCTATTTCCAAAATGTGCATGTGTTCAAACTCCATTCAAACACTATTTCAGTTAGAACCACAACATAAAAACACAGAGAAACAAAGAGAAAACATCTGCTGCATCTTGTTACTCTTATTAATACTGTGGAGTAGCTAAAAGCACTTTTTCTATGGTAACTGTAACTCATTGCTCTTATTTGTACTATTCTCTTCTTCTCTGTTATTTTTTCTTTATGCATTTTTACATTCATTCACATTCAACTAATAATCACACATAACATTGCAATTATAGTCAATATTGACATCATACATTTATTTGAACATATATTAGTTATTTTTCACAGGTATTTCACCTAGGCTTTAACAAACCCCCCGTATGTGAGTTTATACTGCCAATGATTTCTGCATGTCATGAAGTCCCTGGGCATATTCCTGACAGTAGCGTTATTGTAAAACACAGCTGGAACACTTATCAAGTCAAAAGTGCTGTTAAATAGTAGTCACCTCCCCTGTTACTTGTTGCTTCAGTCAGATGCCTCAGGTTATAAGAAATGGTAGATTCCAATAAATCCACCTGGTTGTATCTGAAGTGACACTTAGTAAAAAAAGAATTACTAATTAAAAAAAGCCAACAATTTTTTTGGTTAATATTTATGTTTCATGGGCATACATGCATCCAGGGCACGAATCAAGTAAGCCACAGGCTCTAAGAACCCCTGCAAATATACACAGTTAATACTAAAATGGCAGGATATCAAAAGTTAATAAATGTTAGCATTAATGTTAGAGATTAAAACCTGATCCAAACTCCTCTTTGTGTAAATGAAACTGAGGCTCTTAGTATTTACACCATGACATCCATATTCCATCTATTGTAATATTTCTTCTATCCTCTTAAGTATGGTCCGATTCAGGAAAGCATTTAAGAGTGAGTGGGCTTAATTTTAAATATTACTTTCCTTTTAGCACACAATTAATTGTGATTCCAAATTCAGGGCTTTGTACACAAAGCTCACTTGTCATATGGTGTCTTAAATCCACGGTGAATCTTAACTTCCGTATCCCCACCCTGCAGAGCCCAACAGGGCTGCCTGGCCCGCAGCACAGCAGCAACAAAACCTCAGGTCTGGAACCCAAGCGAGAACATGAATTTTCATAGGCACATGCAATTCACAGCAAATAAAACTGTTTTAAACTCAGCTGTTGAAAATAGGGGATTTTCTTCCCCTATGGGATGTCACAAGTTCATTAGTGTCAGAGTTCAATACTCTCTGACCAGGTTACTTCAGATACTCCACACTAGGAGGGTTTAATGTTTAATATCAAGTTTACTTATTTGAAGATATTTGGCATTCCGTGGGTTTAGCAGAGCGATACAGCCATGTATAGAAATCATGACACAAGCACTATACAGCAAGTGCAATATAGAGCTGGATTGCACTACAAATGTGATTCCCATACCCTGTCTCTCTGTGGTCCATCATCACGATGCTGGGAATAAATGTACGAGTCAAAGCCAGCTCAAGCCCATGGCCCTCTTTGCAGGTCCTTTTATTGGTCATGACTGTTTTATACCTTATGGTGGACTGAGCCACACATATATTTTCCCTGCCCTGCGCTGATTAGCTCAGGAAAACATTACTATCTACTATTTCAGGAAAGGCAGCTTACACAAGTATGTTACCCACTGTACATCTAAAGCAAAGGTCACCCTGTACTCCTTTTTATGTTGAGATTAAAGTTCAGCTTTCTTTCCAATAACTGCTGGTCATTCCCTTCATTCTTGCCCATCTCCTCCTCTGAGCCCTCTCCTATTCTTGATTGTTCACAGGAGATTCTACATAGTCTGAATCAGAACAACATCACTCACACAGAAGATTAAGATTTGATCAAAAAAGGAACATTAACCTGTTGTTAGATGCTGGAAGGCTGGAAGATTCACCAGCCTCTCCAAACCTCTAAAGCAGGGATGTCTACTCCTTCATTTGTACAGTCTTAAAATTACATTCAGCCCTTTGAAGGCCACTGCAAGGCTGATGTGTCCTCCAGTGAAAATGAGTTGGACACCCCTGCTCTGAAGTGTTTTCCATTGATAGATGACAAAACTCACAAGTATTCATCCCTGAGTGTTTGGTTTCACAAGCGCTGATACTAGTCTTTCACCTGAGTCTTTGTGCCACCAGCAATAATTTCTTCTGCTGCACCCAAGCATTTTCCAACCCAACAGTACTTGCCCATCAACTGAATCCAAGTAAATCAAACTATAACCCTAGTAAACTGTGGATAAATGAGAATTTGATAGTTGTGTTACTACTTGGTTTTGGCTTCTGGATTATACATTAATGAAATTATTCCTGAATGCTTACAAAGAAACACAGTAATCCCCATGTGATTTCTTGACAGAACCATATAGATAATGGCAAAATGCAGCTTGAGATGATAATACATGTATATCCTGAATGCTTTGGGAAATGTGATAATGAACTTGCTTGAAGAAAAAAAATAGTTACCTGAACCACAAGCATGTATTTTCCTATTATTAACAGACAAAATGAAGGATAACAAATGTTTTTTCTCTTAGAGGACCTTCTATATGAGATCTCAACCAATAAACCTAATCAAAGCTTCTACAAAAATTGTGAAGATTAATATAGATTAAATGTGACAAGCTGGAAATTCTAGGACACAAAAGACTGACTTTCGAACCTCATATGCCAGAAGGCTGTTACAAGTTACTGTTTTACTGTATCCTAAGGATGGAAGCCAACACTTTCCAATGCCAGGCTTTTTTAGACATACAATTATTATCCTCAGTCCCCCTTCCTGCTTTACTGTAGACTAAAAAAAAAAGTAAAAAACTGTAAGAGTTGTGGATTACTGCACTCAGAAATCTGGAAATAGTAAAGTGAAGTCAGTTTGCCAGTGACCTCTATAGTCTTGCGACACATTGTTAGCTACGTGTTTGATGATTATTTTATGTCAAGACACGGTCCTCATCTCCCTCACCATGATTTTGATCCTGATCCTGTTAGTCCCTGTTGCAGTTGCCATCCAGCTTATGCTGGAACACTGAAGCAATGATGTGTTTTCACAATACACACAAAAGCCAACATTCAGTCCTAAAGACAAGATGGTATTTTGTTTACCTCCAAGCCTGGATTTTCCCCCTTCTTTAAACACATCCCACTCGCTAGAGAATTCAAGCAAAAATCTGTCCCACAGTTCGCATTCCCTCCTACTCGTATTCCCAGCGTTCAAGCATTTCAGCTGTTCTGAACAACAAATAAATACACAAATAAATCCATCAGCCAGAGCTCTGATCACTGGGTACCAAGAACCATTATTCCTGGGATTCTCTGATACTCTGTCACATATCCCTACAATTACATTTACAACTGCTTTGAGTGTACTACTTGTTCCAGAAAAATGACTGGAAAAATGGTCCTGAACTGTGAGCTTCTTTTCACATAAATTTCCTGTCTTGAGCAACACACAAGTCATTATAAGCTAACTGATGAAAATAAGAAGCTTCCTTTACCCATTAGGTATTTCCTGATCTTTTTCTAATTTGATCATTACTCCATGAAAACATTCATCATACCCACTGCTTCCAGAGGAATATTTTTTTCATAGCCAAAATGTTTACTTTATTACAGATTCAGCATTTTAACTCACTCGAAGATGTGGAAAAGATTTGCAACTTTCAGCCATATAGAAAATCCGCTGCAATGTGCCTTCTACCTAGTTCTATGAAAGCTGCAAAACAACTGTACAAAATCATCTTCAACAACTTGCTGATCAATGTTTATCACTACTGAGGTTTTGCCAAGAGACAATGGCAGTTTTCCCTACAGGGAAAAACAATGCATTACAGAGAATTCACAGCTGGGAGTCAAGTACAAATTCATCCTGACAGAAATCTTGTATTCTAAGTATGATTATATTTTGGTCACCTGCAATTACCTTTAAAAAAAATATAGTTCTGATAGTGACATACAATGCAAATGTAATGCAGAAGAAAACACCAAATTCCCTGTCTTTCATTCACTTTTATTTTGCTGTAGGTCAGACCTGTAGTGTTGAAACCATAACAGTGAGGGTGGGGAGGAAAATCCACAAAATTCCTCTAAAACAGAGGAAAACAAGGAAGGAGCAGGCAATAAACTAAAACTGTACTTTCAAGCAAAACTTACCCTAAGCCAATCCCAGCATCACCTTGGATCACTTGGTGAGTCTGTTGAGGGCTCCTAAGATGTTCTAACACTGTCAGAGAGAAGGTTTTAACTCCACTTTGATACTTGCAAGGATCTAAGTCCTGGACTTGCAAATACAATAAGTGATGAGCAGCTGATAGCACCAATGAATGGAAGTCAGTGTGTGGGAAGAAAGAAACACTTCCCCAAAATGCTCTTTTACTGTGTCACCCTTTCTCGTTATATTGTCCTTACACCTGTGAGTGAGACGGAGCATAATCAGCAGCATGCTTAGGTTTTCTCAGATATCTTTTTCTGGTAGCGGTTACAGTGCACATAGCGTTACAGTGCAGTTGGAAAAGAATGTGTTTATTTCCTCCTGCTCACCACATTTCCAGGTGTACTATACACCTTCACAGACAGTTTACAGCTCAGAATTCTAGTGGGTTTGTTTGTCTATTTGTTTAATATCCCCAGTTACAGATTCACTTCTTTCAGGGTTGGTTTTGTTAAAAAACTTTCACTGATTTCTCTTCCTGTTTTGTTTTTCAGTATCCCAAACCCTTCATTCACTACTTACAGAATTTTTGATTCCCTTAGTTGAAAGAGAAACCTTTCATCACAAAGAGACCCCCAGAAAGAACCAGCAGTTCCCAGTAGCTGAGCTCTTGTTCTTATTTTCTCTACAATTGCAAAGAAACTTCAAGACAGCGGCTGAGAGGGAAGTTCTCTCAGCCTGGAGGACCCGAGTCCCAGAACAGTGATGGGCTCAGGCTCAGGGCAAGACGCTGGACTCGTGTCACAGTCCTCTGGCCACAGCATCCGGCACTTGTGCAGAGCCCATCAGCACAAACCAGCAAGAGCCTGCTTGGCATGAACTGCGTAAACAGAAAAACAATGTGTGCACAGGTTACTCGCTTTCCAAACAAAATTATGTATTTATGGCTATAATAATTCTGTTATTTATGTTTTGTCAAGGTGTAGCAGGGACCTGGACAGATGCCAGAAAAATGCTAACAAGGAAATACATATGTACGTAATATATACATATTTTCCTAAATATATATATATACACATATCTAAATACTTTATTATCTCACAAATCCCATTCAAACCCTTTCAGTTACTTAAAGGGGTAAATATTACAAGAGTTCAAGACTACTGGTCACACGCACACAGCACTTATTATAATGTTCCTGTTTATAGCAGTTGTCTAGATGATCGCACAGATATTGCATTGTACTGAAACCAACAAAAAGGGGTATTCACAGATACAGCTCATTGCCTTTTGTCAGATAGAGCAAAGCAACAGCATAGGAACTATTTATCATTCTGTTGGGGGAAAAAAATCTAAAAATAAATACAGTATTTTGCTACACTGTTAGTCAGCTGGTTTTTAGCAACCTGATCACGTCCAAGAAATTCTAACTCTCGTAGAAAAACATAAGTGATGAAAAAACAAGCAGTTTTACTGTAACATCCAGTACAAATATCTTAAATAATAAGTATTAGAGCTATTATTCAGCATATTCATTTATTTCAAAGTGCACTGATTATGAAGGACACTAATTCAGCTACCAGATTTCATAGCACATTACCCTGTACAAGTCTAGATGTTGTGCACGCAGCTGGCCCACCAGGAATCTGTTAACCTGACAAAGATACTTACTTTTTTCTATATATTATCAGCTGTGCAGAAGAGATAATCAAGCAGAATCCTGCCCCGCTCGTGTGCTAGAGCTCCTTCTGGTGACACCTGCTCTCAGGGCAGAACGAGGTTCCCATATTCACCACATCAGCACCACACAACACACTAAACCATGTACATTAACGGATTACCTACTGGTTTAAGGAACAGGCACAAGCATGGGACTGCTTGCTGGAGAGGAACCTGCCAAACACTTTTTGAGAACCTTAGTTATTGGTCCTCTTTAGCGAGAGCCTTTCCTCTAGGCCAAATTCCCTGTTTTGGTAGCTGTTGAGGTCAATCAAAGGCACTTTTCAGGTTCTGGTACAATTGAAGATCTTTGACTTCAACATGACTGATCAAGAGAACACCCTGAAGGATGGTCACCTGGTGCAGCTCCCTCCAGCACAACCTGAGGGAAAGGATGATTTCACTTATGTGAACTGAGATTGGACATGTCCAAATGTTGCTGTGTGGCCTTCCCTTAAGAACGAACAGTCAGAAGCATCTCATCCCTGTGTGTAAAAATTCCCCATAATTTGTATGGGCATGTGGACAGCACTGAATTTGTACATGAGCAGTAGGCTCCATGGGATTATTCCACAAGTTAGAGAGATTTCCTCTTGGCTGCTTCTATTTATGGGCACTTATAGCAGCCCAGCTGCTGTGAAGGACAACAGTGAACTACAGAGACTGAAATTCCAGTATCATAAAAGCTTAGTACCAACAAACTCAGACTGAACAATATGGAGGGGAAAAAAGTAAAATCATTAAGATAAAGTTTAAGTTCCGCAGGACATTTGTCTGCAATTATACTTTGTTACTGTTGGGATCTGTTGCCTAAGAAAACTTAGATATCCAAGACATGCATCTAACTCTAATGGCTGTCAGACATCTATTTCCTGTCCCCCTGGCAAAAGTAACACACAGGTTTACAATAAATGTATTTTTTCCAAGTAACTGCTTTTCAGGCTTGTCACTGCTTTGCCACCACCATCATGGAGTTTATGTCCCCCGCACCTCACCACTCAAATGAGATCCCATTAATTCATCAAGTCAGCACAGTCCAACAAGTACTATGCACTAGATGTCCCATCTTAGCTACTATTTTCTCTACCCAAGAAGAAAGAAGGAATGAGTTTTTAAGCAATTAATACTGACCCACAGCCAAATGCTGTCTGCTGTGTCTGAACTTGACCAGGAGCTGCTACAAACACTGCAAAAGAGATATAGAGGTATCCCACCCAAACACTGCTTTTTGCAGGGCCTTCTGGCTCCCAAACTTGCTGAGATTCAACCACCTCCAAAACAGGTGACCATAGAAAATTAAGTTGGAAGGAGCTTTGAAAGAGTTGTTCTGTTTGTCTTCTCCCAGGGTTTTCTTGGGTACCTTCTTCAACCTAGGACTGACACACCTTCTTCAATATCCCAAAGGAATCAGCACCAGTTCAGCTGGAAAAGACGACCTGAGAAACCTGCGTGTCCAGGGTTGTGTGTACATCGCACTGCCACTATGTGTGGCTTGGCCTTCACTGGAACAAGGCTGGTAACAAATCTGGGGATGTGTTTATCTTCCTTGTATTAAACAAAGCAGAATCATATTTCACCAAACACACCCTGTTCCTAACCTCACAGGAAAGCTCTTCTGTTTACATGCTTTAACAGCTGTAAGTCAATTTATGTAATCCTGCTAGATGCTTCCGTATTATTGTATTAGGCTAATAGTCGCTAAAGAGACAGCATCTCCTTCACACAATACCCAGATGCTAGGGAAAATTATATACTCACACTGGCAGATTTTGTGAATCTGACTGTCCTTGAGGACAAATAAATAGGAAAATAAATAGTAAAAACAGTTAAGCAACTGTAAATATTACATTGTCCTTGCACTTCAGGAATGAATGCAGAGCAAACAAGTTTTTTTCATGTGCAAGTGAAGATCAATTACTGAATTTACTAAATCACCTCCAGGTTTGTTTTTGTTTGGTTTAACATCAGTTTTTCTTCTGACTAGGTAGTTATGGCTACTTGGTTTTATTTTTGCTTATCATGGTATGGTACTATCATGTTTTTACAGATAATAGTATTAACTAATCGGTCCGTGTAGAAGGATATATTTATGACTCTAACGTAAGGATGCAGTGTAGAGAAATACAGGCCCAGTATGACAGGAGAGACCTTGAGAAGTGGAGACAGAAGATGGGATGGTAATACCATGCACAGGATGGGAAAACGAATGATGGGCACAAGCTCAGCACAGGCTACGAACAGCTCACAATGCACAGGTAAGAAACACAGTGCTGGAGCTGGAAAACGTCGGTTTCAGGGACAACAAAACAGAAAACCAGAGCAAATATTTAACATAAGTAAAACCAACCACACATAGCAAGTTTGAATATAATTTGAAATTGTAGGCCAATGAAGGGCAAGGTATCAAGGTATGTTAGCAAATACATTAAAAGGTCTCAGAGTGAAGAAGAAAAAAACATCGACATCATATTCCTCCTGGCATGAGATTCCAGACACTGGCAGCTCGCAGCACCAGGTGCCGCAGCCCACATCAGCCTGAGGACATGGAGCAGCGAGTGAAGGATGAAGGATGAACCCTCCATGGCTGCTCCACGTCCCAGCGCTGGTGGCTTCAGTCTGGTGCTGGGGGAGCAAGGGGGTGTCACTGTAAGTAGCACACGGAAGGATGAACCTTCCATCATGAGGAAAAAGGAAGAGGGGACAGAAACCATGAAGCATTAATATAACAATTTTAATTCTATTTAATTGTAACTATTATTGAGAGTTATTTAAGACTGTATCAATCAGATCAAAAATCATTGAAAGCGAGAGAAGCACAGAAAGAGACGGAACACCTGCAGATATTTAACTGCAAGTGCACCAGAACATTAACATGTCAAATAGGTAAGTGAAAAGTACCAGGTCTTACTTTCGCAAAACCATTGGTGTCTTTGCATTTGATACAAAGAGGTTTTTTTAACTTCTTTTGAGGTTGAGTTGTGAAAACAACGGCTTTGTGACGAATGCACAAAATGCTGATTAATCAAAAAAGGATCCACTTTTATTGTTAGACAGTCACATTGAGAAGACAAAATGACATGGAGACAGACCACAGAACATCAAGAGCAGGACTGGTCCCCAAGGGAAGGCAGGTCTGAGATCCAGGACATCCCAAACACGGGCTGTGCAACCACCGCACCCTGAAGCAGCAGGGGCAGGAACACGGCAGCAACAGCTCCTACGGACAGTCAGCGGCCACCAGGCCAGAGTCATGGGCCGGGATTCCATGTAGCACTTCTGTCACAGAACTGGGACAGACGCACCTCGGACTCAGCTCCACCAGGAACCAGAGGTGCCAGCTTGAGCTCAGATGGAGCCCTTGGTCAGGGGATGTGGGTGGAAGCTTCAGGTGAGACTGGTCAGGTCAGCGATGACCTATTTATATTCTTGACACCCTGATGCACAGAAATATCAACAGATTCCTAAACAGAAGGATTCACTAGCTCTGACAAAACTACCAAGTTATGGTAAATATACTAATTCTAACTCTGCAACAGTTATGCATCATGCTTCTGGGCAATGTCTCTTATTTCAGAGCGCAGAGCCCAGGGAAATAAACATTAAAGGCTTTAAAAATTCCATACCCATATGTAAAGCCTTGCTTCGATAACACAGGGGGGTCTCACTAAAAGCAGTGGGTCTGAGATTTATCTCCTCCTGCGTGACAACTCCATTACACATCCACACTTGCCTGGAGTTTGTGTCATGTAGAAACAGCTCCAATCCATCTGACAGAGAACTGTGGAGTTAATTTCATTACCTCACTGTTCAATTGTACAGTAGCAGAGAGAATATCCCCTCAACTGCGTACTAATATCCTGCTTGTTAAAAGATATAACAAAGTTTATGTAGTCATAAAGAAGCCTAGCTTATTAAAATATTTCTTTCTGGGTGACCGTCATACCACTCAGCAATAAATAATCAACTAATAACAGTTAAGTCAATCTCCTTACTCAAAGGTGTCCTGATTGTGTCACCCTTGTCCACAGCTGAGCAACACTTGACTCCCAAGAACAGCTCAGCTTCAGTTAAATACACTGGAAGAAGTACAGTACTCGAGCTCTAGAGGATGACCAGTCAGAGCTTGGATGCTTTCACATACTCTAGAATCTTAATTGGACTGGAAACTGTAGTAATTAATTTGGCTCAAGAAATACAAAGTACTAGATCACTAGATGAGCAATTTATATTGACTAAATCCTACTGGTTTTATTGCCTGTACACTTACTGACCTGTTTCAGGCATGCAGCACTTGTCATGTTTTAAGAAGATACACTGAACTCAACTAAGCTACTTGTATTAATAAAATAAGGACTTATTGTTGTATCAAAGGATACATCTGTAAATTTAACAGAGCTATTGTTTGCATCTCCTTAATAATCTCTTGAAGGCCTCTTGTGAAAACAGGATACGCCTAGCTCTGTAAATCTGAGTCATCCCATAAAAGTCTCCATGACAATCCAAATGAGGGAATGAAGTTTAAACTGTTTTTGAGATCAGCACAACGTAGGAATCCCATGAAGGTATCACTGCCACTGAAGTACCAAGGTACAGATGCTTCCAAAATACCACAATGCATAAAAAACTAAGAATGCCCTGTTATCTTTGTAATAATGGTTTTACCATAATACACAATAAACCACACTGCTGTTCAGAAAGTCTCTATTCTATGGGGTAAATTCAACATTTTAAAATACCATTTATAGAGACAGCCACCACAGTCCAATAGAAATAGTATATGTATTTAATAGTGTCTAGATACATATCTATATCATATCCTATTGCAGCCAATAATGTGCATTTGAAGTCTTCAAAGTACAGATTATGAAAACATGTATTTAAAGAGTCCTGAAATGCATATTTACATAATTTACTGTAATTTATCTAGAAAGCTATTGCAAACCTTTGTGTTCACTCTCACACAGTTCTATAGGGATCTTTATTTTTTTTCCCCCTAATATTGTCCTGTTTATTATTATCCTCTAATCAGTCCTGTTCTTCCTTAAGTTTTGGGGCACAACTTTGTACTGACTTCTTTAGAGACAAATTTGAGTTAAAATCTTGTCATGACAAAAAGGTAAAATGAAACCAATTTGTACTGCATTTCTAATTCTTTCTTGATACCATACTGATTGCTCAGTGAATTATGATATATTCTTTGTCTTATCTATTCCAAGAAAACAAACTCATTATAAGAACATTCAACATGACCATGAACTTCTTGACGAGTAACAAACACGTCACACAGCTCAGAGGATGCAGGCACATCACCACATTAGGCACCTGATGTAGAGCCCAGTTTTACTCTGGGAAGGAATGTTCATGATCCTCTGAGACATTAGAAATCTAGCTCACATACACCAAGTGTGACAGTCTTACCTGTGTCCCCCACTGCATTCACTTTATGAAGTCGAGAAAGAAACAGCAGCCTCATAAATGGCCTAAAACCACTTTGTCACTTTCACCTCAAAGTACACACTGGTATGTAGGTGTTTTTCAACAAATAAGTATTGTGTTTATTAGGCCTACTTTTCAATAAATCTACAATGCAACTGCATAAAACTTCTGTGTGTTTTGTTTATACCTTCCAATAACTTAAGATTCCATCATCAACTTCCATTAAATCTGCTACAAAAGTGGGTGTGTGTTAAGATAATTCTACATCTTGTGAAAAATTGGCAAGAGATCAAGAAAGATGACCCTATACATGCCCTGAAGCATGACAGGTTAAGCAAACACTGTATTAGACTGTGGAGAATCAAAGATGGGGTAGGGGAATTTACTGCCTAAATGTCCCCCAAAACTTGATTGACTTAGACAACAAAGTCCCACTGTCTGTGACACTGATGAAGATACTAAATAGTGTTAGTCTCAATACAGACACCACTTGTTACTGGTTTCCAATCAGGTATTGAGCCGTTGGCTGTAACTCTAGAGACAAGGTTGTGGAGGACATGACCAAAGGACCAGGCAACAGATGAAGCAGCGCACTAAGAAAGTTCTCGCTCAGAGACCTGTCTGCAGTAACAAACAACGGGAAGCACACTACAAAGTGCTGCTTTTAAAATACTCTGTTCTTCTCCCCAGACCCCTAAATTTATTCCACAGTTAAATGTTTCATCAAAAACTATGATGTTAGCAGAACCAGTCATTGCTGAAGCTCCATACTCAGGTTGAGTAGATGTGCCCAAAGAGTAAATGCTTTATCCCACCTAAAACACGCACTGCAAAGCCTAGATAAAGTGGACCAAGTTTGTGTCAGAGGAAGAAAGGTTTGAGCCATCTGAGTTTCACCTACTTCTAACACTTCTGAGCATATTCACATGTGAATAAAGTGTTAAATCAAGTTTCAGTTTTCATATAAATGACCCTTGAACCTCAGAAGGTGAAACAAATTACAAAAACATGATACACAAGGATTTACCAGCAGGAGGTCAGGAGACTTTATCTGCAGCAGCATCATAGCCAGCATCTTCCATGACATATGACACTGCTATGGCTAAAGAGTCATTTTATTTAGGCCAAGCGTGTCCTTCCTGCATGGTACATGTGTCACTGGATGGAATTCAGAAAGGGAAAAGCAGGCATGCTACAAGAAATAATATATCTTAACAGAAAGTTTCATAGATCATCAAAAGCTCTTCCACGGGAAATACAAGAACCTCCCCACTTGGGAAAATAAACAATCATTTTTAGTAACGAAATTGACATGATCACATCAGTAACTAGGAAACTCAACCACAGACTCAAGTTTTGGTTGCACCCACTACTGGCAAAAGAAATCATAGGAAAGTAGCTCTTCCTAGAGAGAATCTAAACATGCAGATATAAAAAAAAGTCAGCTAGCTAAATTTGAGTTGAAAGTAATAAAACTTGGTACTTCATATACTTACTCTTACTAATGTTTCTTAAAACAGTGATAAAAGCTTTCTTTAAAGGCAATGTCATCATCCATTAGGACTTCAGTGATTTGTAAGCCAACAATTGAACCACAGTTCACCCCTATAGGAAAGTGCTTATGGTACCATCACTGTTAAGAGCCTGATTCTACAATGAGGTCAAAAAGAATTTCACCATTGATTTCCACAGCCACATGACAGCCCTTAACATTGCAGTTACATGAAAGGAAATACTACTTTGGCTAAAAAAAAAAACCCAAACAACCCACAACCTCAAAAATCAGCTATAATGAGAAAGGGAAATAATGAGTAATTTGCCTCCTTAGCTTCAGTCGCAACCTTCCTGTTGGGAAAGAACTGTGGTTTTTCTTATTTGGAAGTCCCCTGCTAGAGGGAGAAGCCTCAATAAAATCAATGTCATTGCTCTTGACAAAATCTCCATATTTAGCCCATTTTGAGGAAAAAAAATGACGAAATTCCTGGAGCCACCTTACAGCTGTTCCAGTGAAGACTAAACTTAAGAAACCACTAAGAAGCTTGTTTCTGAAGATGAATTTACGATCCTTCTCACACATGCAGACAGGTAACACAGCTAAAACTGGGAGAGCTTAAGAACAGGCCTCAAAATGTCTATGGAAGTAAACACACTGATGACATGAAACAGCTAAAATAACAAAACCTGTAGTCAGAATAATTCTTCCAAGCAAGTTGACTACAAACACACCACCCTCCTTCCTGAAGTTGAATAACTAAAGGATCCCTCTCTCTTACCGGAGTAACATGCTTTGAAAAAATAACTTTAAAAAATGTTTGTATTATGACAATAAAACACTCTGTACTTCGTGTCACAACTTTCTTACCAGAGTGTTTTTGCTTACAAATGGCAAGTGAGGAAACATACACAGCACTTACTGAGCTGTATTCAAAAGGTATTTTCCCTTCCTGAACACTGTACTCCCATTCTTCTTTCAGAAGAACATTTCCATGCCTGTCTTTTCCACCACCAGCGCTGAGTATCTATGGTCCCAGCCCCATTCCCTCTGCAGTGGCCTGCAAGACCACTTTGAATTCCACAGGAGTAGGAACAGGTTCTCTCAGAAGTTAAATAACTACAGACTCGCCTATTTAGATTTCACCTGTGAAGCACCAATTTCTTTCTGGCTTGTTTTCCCTCCCTAAAGGCTTTTTTCTTTTTCGGGAGGAAGTCAAGCTGCGATTTTTCCTTTAGCCAGATCAAGGCTCAGACCACAGAGGTGAATTATAAAACGGTTTTCCGAGCCATAAACATGTCACACAGCACGCCCGCGATGTCGAGGCAAAGGCTGCTTCCCAAGCCGGTCCTGGCCATTCGCGTAACTCAGCCAATTACAGGCAGCCTCCGGGACCGACAGAAAAGCAGCCTTGTTTCCAAGGGGGTTGCTCGTTCTGCAGATTTGTTTTGCATGGAAATCTCGCGCACACTGAAGAGGAAATCGGTTTTGTAGCGACACCTTCAAACAGGCTAAGAAGCTTTGCAAACCCCGTGTCCTCTGTCGCAAATACATGAGCTTCCGAGGAGCAATTAAAGCAGAGCTGGAGCACCCAGATGAAGTTCTGCCCCCGGTGACCTTCCCGCTCAGCGCGGAACCGGTTGCGCCCGCGGAGCCGCCGCTCACTGCGCCCCAAGGTCGGCACCCCCGGCCCGCGGGTGCGCAGCCCCCGCCCCGCACAACGGCCGCCGCGGCCTGGCCTGCCCGGCCCTCCCGCCGCCGCGCACCTGCCGCCGGCCTGCTCGCCCGCCCGGCCCCTCCGCAGCCCCTACACCGCGGCCGCAACGCACCTGCTGCCGGAGAGCGGGGAGCCGAGGGGGTTCTCGCCCTGCCCGCCCCCATCTCGCCTCTGCGCACAGCGGCTCCCAGCCCGGCCGTCCCGCCTCCTCGGGCCGGGCGAGCCGCAGCGCGGGCAGAGCAGCGCCCGAGCCCGGGGATCCTCCGCTCGGGGCCCTACGCCCACCCCGGCCCCGCCGAGACAAACAAACTCTGGCTGCCGCTGCACGCTGGGTCCGCAATGTAAACAGGCCGGAGGGCGGCACAGGGCCGGCTGCCTCCGCCCGCCAGCACCGGGCCCGCCCCGCCTTGCCCCCGCGCCGGGCGCTCACCGTAGAGAGACGCGGAGGCTTCTCCCTTCCTCGCCATGGTCTCCCGGTGCCCCCCGCACCGGCGCAGCCCGAGCCCGGCGCCTCCGCCCGCCGCTCAGCGCGCTCTTTGTTGCCGTGCAGGCATGAGAGGCGGCAGCGCCCGGGCAGCCTCCCCTCCGAACAGCGCCCGCGCCCCGCGCTGACCCTCCCGTCCCGCCGGCTCCGCGGCCGACGCCTGCGCCGAGCCCGCGGGGGCGGTGCCCGAGCCGCGCGGGGGGGCCGCGGGCAGGGGGCGCAGAGCGGGCGGACGGGCCGCGGCTGCCCCGCACCGCCTTTCGCTGCTCCGCACCCCCTCCGCTGCCCCGCACCCCCTCCGCTGCCCCGCACCCCCTCCGCTGCCCTCGGCGGGACGCAACGCGCTAACTTCGCCTGGTCTCGGCTCCCGGTGACAACTTCGGTGGCCGGTAGCAGCGCCGGCCGTACCCGGTGCGGTCCGCAGCGGGGGGATCTCCATCCATCCCTCGCCGCCAGCGCTGCCCGTTCCCCCCGAAACGCGGCTGCCGCAGCCGCACGGGCCCGGGGGTTTCGTGGCGCTGCCGGGAAGCGCGTCCCGCTCCGGGCCCGAGCCCGCAGGTGCCGCCGCGGCAGAGCAGCCGGTCGGAGCAGCTCCCGCCCCGCGGAGCTGTCCGGGCCCCCGTGCTGAGCCTCCCCAGAGCCGCCTCCCTCCGCAAGCACAGGTGTGAGCTCACGGGGCTGCCGAGAGCCGGAGGGACCCGCACTGCTCACAGAGAGCGGGGCCGTTTGTCGCCTCCCGACCGGGGGGAGTTGTAACGCTTTCGTTTTGGTTCTGGGTGGTGGCATTTTCATGATTCAGTCAAAAAACAGGTCCAGTCCTGACAAATTTGGGTTGCTGGGCATAAACATTCCTTCAGTTGTCATCTACTTCCCTTTGTTTTACCTGAATGGGACAATGGCCACTTCAAGAGCAATTTGATTGCTGAGATTCTTTGTTAGTTTTGACAGCCCAAATCATCACTACAGCAAAAGGAGCTATATTCAGATATCACATTGCTGTTTATCTATTACTCTGTTGTTAGGGAAACATCACAAAGTCCAACACACAGAACATTTTATACTGAAACACATTTTGAAATACCCTATGTAATTCTTGACAGACATGCACCTGTAGGCCACCATTTACATTTTTACACATGAGCGATTGAGGAAAAGCTACTTTCCAAGGCTTGCAAATAAAGGTATCCTTTCAAAAGTTGGCTTAAGACTCTCAAAGGCATATGATGAGTAAATTAATATGCATAGCTCATGAAGTTGTTATCATGCTTGTATTGAAATATAACCCAATCATACATGTGCTAGAGGCAATGTGAGTATGAGCCTCCTCTGCAGTCAGTGCATCATCAGGTCTTGTAGAACTAGCTGCCTTGGCTCGTTTTAAGAAAACTAAATCAGGCATCTCTAACACCTTGACCATCCTCCCAGAGGTCTCAGTTCAGGACAATTACTGAATTTCACAGATGCAGTTTTGTCTGCTAGTAGTGGAAGTAGTGGGGGGAGTTCTTTCCCCCTCTGCATTAAATCGTGAGGATTTATTTGTTCCTCCAATTTTTAAAATGAGTAGTTGCTTCCTCTAGTTACCTCATTTCACCAGATTACTACCCAGGTAGAAGTTTATGCATTCTGTGTGCCACTGGTGGGCTGCAGAGCCCAAAGTTCTTTCTCAGACCCAGCCCCGCTGTCCTCCTGAGCCTCCCTCTGGTTCAGCTGCACAAGGCGCCCCTCTGTGTCCCAGCAAACAGATCCCACGGGTGAACACCTGCTGTGGAAAAGGGGTGACATGTTTTGCCATCTATGAAGAACTCCTTATTTCATCCAGTGTTGATGACTAGAAGAACAATTCAGACAATCCCACCTACAGAAAGAATAATTTCTTATGTCAGAGGTGGAGTCAAATGTGAGGAAAGCTGTGCAGGACAGCTCTGTAGGCAGCCGGGCATGGGTCAGTGTCTTTGGCTCACTCTGGTACAGCACAGCAACCTGAAGGTACCAGCCATGACAGGACCTGCTGGTCAGAACTGAGATACAATTCTCAGGAAAACTCAGGACTATCCTACAGCTCAGGGTCACTTTGCTTCCTCTGTGCAGAGAGTGTATCTATATAGAGTCTACTTTGGAGAATGGACATTGAAATCTCAACAAACTACACAAGAAAAACTATAGGTAATGGAGTTTGTATAGCCAGATCTACAAATAAATATATAAAATATATTCTATATGTATAATATGTTATATATAGTTTATAAGATATACAACATGCACAATATATTATTTTGTGTCTATATATATTATTGTAAATATAATATAATATAATATAATATAATATAATATAATATAATATAATATAATATAATATAATATAATATAATATTTATAATATTCTGTATTTAACACGTTAAATTTAGCATATGTGCTATATATAATACAACATATAGTGTACATTATATATAAGAAAATATATATTTAGGGCTGTTGTGAACAACCAGAAATGAGCTTTTACTTACACAACACTTCCAATTTCTGGCAAAAAAACCAAACCAAAACAAACTACCTAACATGTACTCCAGCAAAGCTTTTTCTTTCTTTTCATCACAGTGCATAGATCAATATTAAATTAAGATTCTTACGATTATTTTGAAAATAAAATAATTTTTCATATTTAGATATTAGTGTAGAACCCTCCAGGAGAAGTAACTTTAGACTTGCTTCTAGCTATTTGAACCAAGGAATAACTGAATAACCTAAAAATACACTAAAAAAAAAAAAAAAATAGAGAGAGAGAAAGAGAGAAAACTTGCCAAAAAATAATTTAAAAGGTCAGAATAGAGCTAAAAACTACAGGAGTTTGAGTTTTTCAGGTACACAGAAGGCTCTGTAAGGACACCACTTTCAGACACAGCAGATCATCTTTATATATTCCTGTTTCACAGAAAGGCCTGAGAAATGGCAAAAGGAAGGCAGCACATTGAGAGAGAGTGAAAAGGGCAGTTGCTATAAACAAGGAGGAATCTTTAAATAAGTTAAAGTTGTGTTCCAATGAGTAAATTATAAAGGATCATAAAATTCAGCAGGTTAAATGTGAAAGCACAGTAAGCAGTAAGGCAGGCAAGTGTTTGAGCATTAATTTGCAAAAAAGTGTGGACACTAAGAATAATCCTTATTCATAGAATCATAGAATCATTTTGGTTGGAAAAGACCTCTAAAATCATCAAGTCCAACCATTAACCCAACACTGTCAAATCCACCTCTAACCCATGTCCCTGAGAACCTCATCTCTTGTCTGTTAAACCCCTCCAGGGATGGTGACTCCACCACTGCCCTGGGCAGCCTGTTCCAATGCCCGACAGCCCTTTGGGGAAGAAATTGTTCCCAAGATCCAATCTCAACCTGCCCTGGTGCAACTTGAGGCCGTTTCCTCTTGTCCTGGTGCTTGTTCCTTGGGAGCAGAGCCTGACCCCTCCATGCTCCAAGCTCCTTTCAGGCAGTTCAGAGATCAGAAGGTCTCCCCTCAGCTCCTGTTCTCCTGAACCCCCCAGGTCCCTCAGCCACTCCCATCACACTTGTGCTCCAGCCCCTCACCAGCTCTGTTCCCTTCTCTCAACTCGCTTCAGCACTTCGAAGGCTTTCTTGGTGTGAGAGGCCCAAAACTGCCCCCAGGATTCGAGGTTTGGCCTCCCCAGTGCCCAGCACAGGGGACGGTCACTGCCCTGGGCCTGCTGGCCACACCAGTGCTGGTACCAGCCAGGATGCTGGTGACCTCTTGGCCACCTGGGCACATACTGGTTCATATTCAGCTGTCAGCCAGCACCCCCAGGTCTTTTTCTGCTGGGCAGCTTTCCAGCTTTTCCAGCCTTTTCAAAATGCCAAGACCAGGAAGAGAATATGCAGGGCCAATACAGGATTTTCCTTAAGCTTCCTATGCATATATAGATTTGAAGGTGATCAACATTTGGGAAACTTTTGAAAATACTTCTGATAAAAATTGAGAAAACTGCAGACTGATAGACCTCACATTTGCACATTGCACATAGTGGAAATTACAATAATACAGACAGATTTGGAATATATGTTATGTTGGGAAGTATGATTTTGGTAAAGTCAGGGCTCACAGAACTACTGGAGACCTCCTAAGGATTCAGCAGGCTTGAAGATGAGGGAATATAGCTGACCTTCATGTTACTTGGATTTCTGAAAACATTCCACTAGGTTCCTCATCAAAAAGTCTTAAATAAATTTAGCCAGCACAGAAGGAAAAGAAAAAGTCTATTTATGGCTAAAGCATGTTCACTGATGTTAGGAGTGGCTGTTGCCTCTTGCAGCTCCATCTCTGGACCCCTCCTGCCCATCCACTGAGGCACCCAGTGCCTGGGGACCCAGCAGAGATGTGTCTGCCACCTTCCCATGTGCAGGTTCAGCCAGTAGCAAAGCTGAGCGGGTGTCCTAAAGACACACACACAAACACAGACCTGACCAGTCACACGTACTGCCACCGAGGAGGTGCTGCCTTCAGCAGTACCTGCACACAGCACCCACATTAAGCACACACACACCTGAGACTCTTTTACACAACTGCTCCATTTTATACCCCATTCTGCCTATTCCTCCTTTGTTCCCCCAGACACCCTTGCCCTGCACATTCCTTCATAGTATGCACAGCTACACGGATCCCTTCCCAACATTCTGGACCCCAGGTTTGCACTCTTATCAGTTACGAAGTCCCAGTTTGCCTGCAGCTTGTTGAGAGCCAGCTTGTTTCTTGTCTTTGTTGCTGTTATATTTGCTTGTCAAGTTTGTGTCTCCATGTTTTTTGTTTATGGCTTCTCACTTTTTCTTGGTATCCCATCTGACAAGACCTTTGACCAGATAATCTTACTGAAATAAACATTCCTTCATCAATGAGTGTGACAGATCAAGTTTGTGTCTCACTGCTGCCTCTCTTACCATTTGTCAGACAGGTCTGTGTCCCTTTATGTTCTTGTTTATGAATTCCTCCACTTCTTGTTCTCCCTTTTTGCATTGAAAAGGTTCTTGACTGGATACCCTTAAAGGACCAGACACTTTCCTTCCACATGCCCTTACAAAAATATTTAAAAAAAAAAATTTCTAAACAAAATATTGTTATAGTGGTGTGGTCACCCATGGAACCTCAAAGACTTATGTGTTGGGACTCTTGCCACTCTAGGTACCCATCAAGGATTTGAAAAAGGAGAGGAACACTGAAATGGAAAATAGTGCTGCTGATAGCAAGTTATTTATGGGACTGAAAGAATTTCAGATATGCTCATGGTAGATAAATGTAAAATCATACAGACAAGAGTAGCAGACCAATAGCTATATACAAAGATGAACTTTGAGTTGATCATTACATCCCAGGAATCATATTTTGTTATCACAGATAATATATGAAAATTTTAATTTTAGTGTTCAGAGGGAGACAAAACAGGCTACCAGCAATTATAAGGAAAAGAGAACAGAACTTATACTCTCATCTTTATACAAGAGCGTGAGCCGCTTTATGATTCTGACTCTTGCCACAACACCAAGACATGGTACAAAGTATCCAAAGAGGAACATACAGCTTGGAAAAAAAAAGCAAGTGGACATCAAGACATCTTTCTCTAAAATCACTGACACACAGAGGATAACTAGGACTGATAGTTCACTGCCTCTTCCAATTCAGGCAGTAGGGACAATAAATGAAGTTAGTAGATACCAGGTTGAAAACAAGTAAACGGAAGTGATGCTTCATAGCGTAAGAAACTAAGTTGTGGTTCCCAACACATTCAAAAATAAACTGGTCAAGTTAGTCAAAGAGACATCCATGAAGCATTATTTAATACAAAGCCACCAGCCACCACCTCCATCCAGCTCAGGAAACTTCTAAATTAGAAAAAAAAAAAAAAAAAGGAAAAGAAAAAAACCCACTACATTATTAGTAAATGTCTGTTGTTGAACCATTCTGTCGCTTTCTTCATTGCAACTGCCATAAGCAGGACACCACGGTAGATGGACCCTTGAGCTGACCTCGTACAAGACTTGTTACTTCTATGGCAAAATGAGGTTTAGCTGCCAGTGCTGCAAAGGGCTTGGTTGGCTGCCACATGAATGTTGGATGAAAATCTCAAACTTCACCTTCTTGTGCCCATATTCTCACTCCCATCATTCTTCATCCAGGATCTCCAACAAAAGATTTCTCCCTTTCTTTACTTTTCCGCTGCACATGCCTCAATGGGGCAATAATCTCAGTCATTCTGAACTCTGCCTTATGCAATCCAACAAAAGCAACAGCTGTAATCATTACTGAACTCTGTCATCAGTATGGGGGCACAAGTTCTGTCAGCTGTTATGGAAACTGAACTCTTGTAGTTTAAGGCAGAATTTGTGTTTTGTGATTTGCTGCACTAGATCAAAAATAACTCACAGGTTTTACTGTAAAATTGATGTCTACATTGCATCTTACATCAATACCCATTCACATGGTTACTTTCTTGTACTCATGGTTACTTTCTTGTACTCTGTCAAATGTCAGCATTGGTATGGCCTTGCATAGCACAGCTGATACAATAGAAATGTTAATGGCACCCGGCCTGCAAAGGACTTTCTGCAGCGGCCTCTACTGGCACATTCTGTTGTGTGCCCTCACAAAACCTCTTCGCTCAGCCCGCCGTTTGCCATCCCCCTGTCCCTGGTTCCGACCTCCCGGGGTGTCCCCGCGGTGTCCACGGCTCCTTGAGGGACGGGTGCGGGTCTCCACGGGGCGGGCAGCGGGGTGGCAGCACCCACCGGCAGCACGGAACGGGAAAACAAGCATCCCCCCTGGCAGGGAACCGGGTGTCAACACCAGCGCTGCGACTCGCGTTCTCGTCCCCGTGCGGAGAGCAGCTCTCTCCAGTCTGTGTCTGTCCCACACCCGCCCCCGCCAACCCCGGGGCAGCCAGAGACGGTGCGGCGGACACGGCGAGTGGGGGCCGGGGGCTGCGGGGACCGGGAGCTGCAGATCCCGCAGCCCCGAAACTTTAAACCTCTCGGCGAGTTCAGCTGCCTTTCCTTTGAGAGTTCGGACACACCTTTACCCCGTCTTCCCCGCACGCTTACTGGGGACCTGAGGAGCTCAGTCCAGCTCCGGCACAGTGCGGGGCCGCTGGGCACGACCGATGGCTCTGCTCGGGATGGCCCGGCTCGGCATCCCCCGGGGCATCCCCTGGGCTGGCCGGGCAGGGAGAACGGGGCTGCTCTCGGCTCAGTTGCTCTCCCCGCCGGTGCGAGCAGCCCTGGGCCGGCACACGGCTCAGCCGCAGACAACTCGGCCTCGGGAGACCGGCACTCCCTGACCGCGGCCGCATCCCGGGCCAACCCCCACCTGCCCTGGGACGACCCGCCCTGCACGCCCCGACGGCTCACCTGCGGCACCGGCCCCGGAGAAGTCCCTGCCCGACTCCGCCTCCGGGGGCTTCCCAGGCCCGGGCCCGCCCCGGCGGGACAGCGGCGGGGGACCGGCGACCCTCGACGGGGCGGGACGCGCCTCTCCCGCTGCTGCACCCCGGTAGAACTGCTCGTCTGCCGCCAGCCTGAGAAGAGGGACGAGAACCGAGCCCCGGCCCAGGCTCTTCCGAGACCGCGGGAACATGGTCCTGTGGAGGGGAAAGGACGCTCTACCTTACCCTGGGCTGATTTTCCCTTTTATTATTGTAAATTCACTGTTCTCTCTCTTTTTTCCCCCTACCTTTTAAAAATGTATGATCAGACGCAAATTTGGCAAACAAAGTCTGCGTGTTTTTTGTTCTGTAAAGCACCACTGTAAAGCACAGGTCTGACCATGGCAATAAACAACATCACTAATAGTAAAGTACTGTGTACGTTAAAACACAATATCATTGTTTTAATTTAGGTGATCATGTACAGCCCTGTAGAATCTGTTATCATGTACCCACATGCTGGAAGATACATTTGTAATATAAAATATAAAAGTTACTTTAAGGGAATTTTTGGAGCATAGAGGACGTTTACTAGGTGTCTCATGTGTACATAGTTATTTTAATTCAATCTGGATTTTTCTTTTTTAGCTGCATTGGTATCTCCTGTTAACACACATGGTCTGTTGGAACTGACTGCAGCTATTAGCTATATTGTCCTCCTTCAAAAAATGTCAGGCTTACTAGCAAAACTGCTTTCTTGCTTCCTTTTAAATGTGTTTTCAGGCTGATGTGTTTTATATCTCATATGGTTTCCTTGCCATTCATATTACATTTAAATCTAATGCTGGCTGCATGCCCTAGAAACTTTAATCTACATCCAGATGAATTCAAAACCCAGCATGAGTTTTCTCTTGTGTACAAGCAGCCTGATCTCCAGTCTTTTCTAGGGACCCCACTTCTTTTACAAGGTTTGCTTTCTGGTTACCCAAGGGGAACGTCACCCTGCAAGTCTCACCTGCTGGCCCAAGGGTGCAGATGTGTGCCCATGTCACCACAGGGCAGCATGCAGCGCGGCTCCTCATTTTCAGTCACAGGGGTGGCTGTGGAAGCCCCTCACTCTGAGCACCATGCCCTGGGAGCTCCTCAGGACACCGGTGCCCACTGCTCTGGGAGGGGTGATGTGGCCACCGCACCATCCACTCCAGAGCATCAGGGAGAATTGTGCTGCGGGCACCCTGAGGCAGAACAGCGGGGCAGTCAGCAGTGCTGCGGTCTGGCTGAGATCTCTGCTGAAGAAGGGAGCAATGACATAACTGACTTGAAATGAAGCAGACCTGGTCATAAACATGGAATGAAACTTCCTGCTGTTGTCTTGGCCGGTGTTTGGTGTGTACCACCTGTGATGTCTTTGCAGTTTGAATTTGCAGATGTACATTGCTGTTGGTGCATTTTCTTCCAAGAACAGACGTGTTACTTTGCAAATCCACACATCTGCAGATGGCCTGGGGAGGGCAAGGAAAGGATTGTTTTGTACAGAGCTTCATAATGCAGTTTCTGGTTGCCATCATTTTCAACACATCTGACCAACTCAATTTCCTGTCTTGAATCAGCTTTCATTAAGTCCCAAGTTCTCATTTTTGTTGGTTTGGCTGGGTTCTGGGGGTGATCTATATTAATTTTGGAGTATGAAAGCCCAAGCTTGGAAAAAAATCAAAGTAGTCTCAGGAGAAGGTTGTGTACTTAATTTGCTCCAAATCATAATGTCAAAAGTGGGGGGTTTATTTGTAGTTTGATTTTACTTTACTAGTTTGGAGGGGTTTTTCTGTTTATGCAGCTCCAGATTCTTACAGAAATATTAAGTACTTAAATAGCATCACCATATTGGTATGACAAAGCTCACTAGAGGGTTATTTTGTGGGAACGATAACAATAGCCTTAAACAGTTTAACAAATCAGAGTATAATACTCAGCTGTAGTGGTTCTGGGTTAGTGGAGCTTAAAAACCTAGATGTTATGTCTCTGGGGTTAATATTAGTCTTGGTGACCAGCAGTGGCAACTCTTTCTGAACTGATGTTACGACAAGAGACTTGTAACTGTGTGTTTCAACATACCCTGTGAAGTGTCTTGGCATTTTAGTCCACTACCCAGATGCCTGAACAAATTCCTGCAGAGACAGCAAAGGTCGAAATGTATATTGAAATGTAACATTTATACAAATTAACTATGCACCACATACATACAAGGGTTTTTTGTCTTAACATTTTATTTTGTGCAAGTGCCTGTATCCATGTTATCGGAACGCTGGTATTTCTGCTGCTGTTTTCTGAGAATAGTGAAAAACATGGCTGTTAGTTGTTCCCACTCTCAGCAAATTGTGGCTTACATCCTATTTAAATAATATTTTTGTTATTAGCTTTCTCGGATGACCTGTTAACTCACATTAAAAAAAAAATAAAACATCAATATTTTTTAAATTATTATTTATTTAAATGGAGTAGCCATCTTTTGAAGGCAATGGCTTAATTTTAAAATAGAAAAAATGTGTACCTTTTTATACACTGGTGTAACTGTTGCTTGTTCTAGATTTCCCATATTTCAGTAATAAACTTTGTAGGAGGTCTGGAGCGGGAGAGAGCTGTGTCCCAGGAGTGCACTTGGGAAATAACACTGGTGCAGTTTGTGATGGCAGCTGTCAAATGATATAATTTGGGGGTGGGGGTGTGATTGGTTTGTGTTGAGATGTGAGAAGGCTTAAAAAACCAACCAACCACAAAAACACCCCCAAAAACCCAACCAACACCCAAAAAAAACCCAAAGCCACCAGCAGTGTCCACACAGGGGAGCTGATACAGTCATGTATGTGCCCAACAGGGAAAACCTCTTTGTGAAAGGAGTGGGATGAAGTCCAGGGAGAGATGTGTAAACATAGGAATGTGCAATTTTAGGTAGAAAATGCAGTTATGAGGTCTTTTCCCAGCACTACCGCTGACTTGCTGTGTGCTTATGTGTGTGTGGAAAACCCAAAATGAGGAGTAGAAAAAAGAAGCACTAGGAGACAAATGATGGAGAGAGAGCCAGACTTTGGTTACTCCACCTGTGCTGCTAATCCTGGTAACGATTAAATACTGCGAAGCTCACGTCTTACATCACACTTCAGTCAACTATTTCAACCAAAAGAGTGAATGCTTGCTTCATTGTTCTTTCTTTTAGCCTCAGGGCTTAACAGCTATAGGTAACACATGAAATGACTACACTTCAAAGCACAAACCACAGAGAAAAGAAACTGCACACACATCCACACACACATATATAAAATTATGATGTTTTTAAAGCATTTATACAAAGCATACATGGAAGAACTAAGAATGACTCAGTAAGTCTTTTGCTTTAGCTTCAGTTTGTACTGCATATCAGTCTACAGTAATTCTTTTCCCCACAGGAGAGAAAAATAGCCATGATATACTTGTATCGCAGTTGTTACTACCAGACTTACTGGAAAAATCTGGAAAGAATTTTGAAGTGGTGTTCTTATATAAAATATAGAGCTCCGGAATTTGAGATTACAGTGTTCTAAGCAACATAATCACAAACACACCTGCTTTTCCAAATCTAAGTGGCTGATGAAAGTACATGCTGAGTACCAGGAACAGAGCGGCTGCAGGATCGTTACCTTGCTCAGAAAACACTCTGGACTCAGCATTTCTGAACAGAGTGAGAGTTACAACCTTACCTAGAACTGAAAAGGTATCGTCTTATAACGAAAAGGAAAACTATTCTGCTTGCAACTAGGATAGCTACAGAAGACAAGAGAAGGTTATTCTATCAAACTGTCAGAATTGCATTCCAGTACCATGTATTAAAGCTGGTTAAAAACACACAGTAGTACAGTACATACCCACTACAGTGTCTTGTCCTCTCATGTTCTACCCAAGAATGTGTGAGAGTTAACAGATCGGTATCTTTTCAATAACTATTCATTATATTCTAAAATGAAATAGGAGATTTAAAGTGTGCAAACGTAATTCAGAGTAAATCAATTTATCAACAACTTAGAGGCAGTTTGTGCTGCTTTTCTGATTAATCTTGTACTATCTTTCTCTGTCCCTAGATGTCACTATTCTAGAGATTCAGCCACTCCTAAGGAGCTGTGGATTTTCAGAAATTAACTGAACAAGTTCAAGTTTTCTTTTCTGCTCTTCTTTTAAACTAATGATCAATAGAAATCATTGTTTTGAAAAAGCTTGCCATTAGTGACTTGTATGACAAGTCTAGTTGCTTATTTTTTAATTGTAAAATGAGCACAACTTAAAAGTTAAATAGCAGCAGCAGTAATATATAGAAATAAAATAACATAAATTTTTGAACTTGCAAAGTTTTTTATACTCCAGTGCACACATTTTCCTGATGAAAGCTGTGGGTAGAATTGATCAGTAACGTGGAAACACCCACTGGTGGACAGCAGTGCTGGGGATCCCGAGCTTGGTGTCCCTGTCACCAGCGCAGAGAGGACGGGGGCTACAGCAGATACACAGCTGTGCTGTGGTCAGGAAGATGCTTATGTCAGATTGTGACCTGTACAAGAGAGGGAAATAACCTAGGACAGAAAACTTGGGGAAAAAAGTTGTTGTAAGCAGTTCACAAAATACATTCTCCTGTTTGAACAATGGAATTACCCAAGGAGCAGGTTCTAGTCAGTATTTTAGTTAACTGCCTGGGTGACAGGAGAGATTCTTAGTGAGTTAGTACTGGGGAGCTCAGAACTGGAATTCAAAATTAGTGAGAAAACTTTGAGAAATAATAAGAAAGAAGCAGAGTGAAATTCAGTGCGATAAAATAGAAGCCACTTGCCCAGGCTGCAATAATCTACAGAGAATGGCAAACAGGAGACAAGGTAACAGCTGCTCCCAAACAGTGTGGAGCATTATCAGAAGAAAAGCCATCCCCACCCTGAACACAGCAACGAGCAACTTGTGTGTCCTCATCACCTGCTGACCATCGGTTGGCTTGACTAAAGCAGAGATTTGTGCTCCCAGAAGATGGACCAAAAAAAATCAGCATGGAAACTATTAGAAAATACAACTTGCTATGAAAAACTTGATGAATCACGTTTGTTTGGCAGGGAGGAGAAGACTTTTTTTTCCTTCCCCTAATAAAGTGCCAGATTTCCCACAGAGTCTGTAAAAATGTCTACTATTGAAGACATTTAAGATCAGATTAGTCAAACATCTCCATTAGTAGTAGCTAAGATATTTCACTGTGCCTTGGGATGACAAGCAGACTAGAGAATGCCCAAGTACTTTTCAGGTTTATGTTTATATGAACACAACTCCACATTTGCAGAGAATAGCTGGAATTTCAAAACATCTAAGTTCCAGTATTGAATTGCAGAGTTTGAAATATTTCTAAAAAATCTTGAAGATGCTGTAGCAATAGACTATTTCTTTGGTCTGCAAACTGAAATACTACCAATTTCTAGATAATGAGGAGACAGACATCCTTTAGAGATTCTGTGGAGTTTGCACTAGGAGGGTATTTTTCATCTATATTTCTCCCTCCCTCCTCCTACAGCAGGTTGAATATGATAAATTTTAAGTTTTATTTGGCAGTGAAGTTACTTGTTCAATCACAATAATACATGAGCCAGCCCCAACTTGTGTTGGTTAAACAGGTTAGGGAAGGATGGAGAAAAGGAGCGGAAATCAAAAGCCGGTCTTCTCACAGTAATTTTGAGACACAACTTTAATTTTTTAGTGATATTTCTTCCTTTGAGAGCCTCTTGATGCAGAGTATTTGCATCATTAGTTCCATTTTGGATTTCTTAAGATATGTTACACTGAAAGTATTAGCAAGTGCTGTATGATCATCCTACCTTGTAGGCTAAATGCCTCGAGATCAGAGGGAATAGATTTCAAATGCAGTTATCCCCAAAAGCAACCACACAGCAGAGCACCAGGCAAGGTTCTGTACTGCTCTCTACTCAAGACAGATCGCTTTTAAGCAGGGTGTCTAGATCAATTTATTTCATAGACTAGTTTCACACAACATTTCAATTTAACAGAGCCTGTGCAGTCTAAAAGGTTCTGACTCGGCATACACGTTTGTGCTGTTATCTATGATCACGTTCTGTTAGTGGAAACAAAGTCCTCAGCTTGGCAATACCCAAGTTACTCTTTCAAACAGCAAGAAGCAGTAAGAATGGCTCCAGGGACAGAGGAGCTCAGCAAAGTCACAAGCACAAGGCCATGCACAACCAGGAGACAAAGACAAGCATTCAAACCTGCAGGTCAGGCTGCAGCAACTTCAGCTGAGCACAGACTAAGGCTGCCTCAGTTTCCCACAGCCAGCCCCAGCTGCAAACAGCTGGAATCAGCCAGTGTGCAGCTCTTGCCTGCTCAAAGGGAAGACTAAAGTCCAGATCCTCTGCTGGAGCTCCTTATTTTCAACTTGACTTTTTCCCAGCTGCACTTAAAAAAGCTGCTCAAGCATTCACAGTAGTAAAATTGAATTCTCCTGCTTCCTATTTTCATAGGAAAATGGGAAAATTGTTCCCCATTTAGTTTATTCCTGCACTGACTTTGGAACTGAACAGAAGAGGATATTTCATAAATAAGCTTAGACATTGTTTCAGGCAACCTGAAGCTGCTTAGTCCTTTATGTTACAGTGAATAACTACTTTTATTTAGAGGGACTTGCTGTAAGTCAAGTCTCATTTTAAAACAAGACAACTGAACTGTATTTTAAATTCCCAAATTACATTCAGATCTAAATTAGCATTATTCAGCATTTAACTGGTAAAACTTCAGCAGTACGGTTGCCCTACTTGCATATCAGATCCAACAAATGCACAAAAGCCAGTTTGTCTTCTGATATGCATGCAGGGAGCTAACTTAGGTACTAAGATGGCATACCGAATTCAGTATTCCACCTGGAATATTTCGCTAAGAGGTTAGGTATGTTAGAATAAAATGTCAAGTCAGTCAAGTTCCACAACACTTCATGTCTTCGGAGTGTTCTGTGAAAAAAGTGTGTGAGGATAAGATCAGCCTCAACAAAGCACCACACCAGCACAAGTAATTGCTTTTGCTGCTCAGATGAGCTCAGGCACCTGTGAGCAGCACTCTGAACAGTGTCAACATTTAATTCATCGAACTTGAATCATTCAGAGCTTGCCATTGATGTTATGCTTTCAAAAGTCATCTTCTGTTCATGATGGGAGGGAGAACACTACCTTTCCCATGTTGAAATGGTTTGACCAGGACAGTTAAAAATTGCAGAGTAGAAGACAAAAGCTCGTAGGTGGGAGATAAAAGAGGGGCATGGACACACACCTTCAAAAGTACCATTTCCTTCTGATGCAAGTTTAGGTACACAAATGGGATATACCCATCTTAAATCATGGAAGGAAACTAATCTGTGAAGAGGAGGAAAACAAAACATTTGAATTGATAGTGTGCACTAGCCTTTGTCCATCAAATCAGTGTATCAAAACATGCTTTGTAATTAAGTCTTAGCACATTCACAATTTAACACAGTAGAATTTTGTGCATTTGACTGAATTCCAGTCTCTGTTCATATGTGTAGTTTGATACAGGTCAGTTAAAATACTGAACTAGATTTTACTTTAAAAATGGAGACTCTGTTTAAGCATCGCATACTAGTTACTATCCCGCTTAAATAAAAAAATCACAAGACAAAACTGTGGAAGAAAACAGACTCTGAAGTAGTAAAAATTCAAAATGTTAAAGGCAAATGCAAATTCAGGTCCTCCACTTGCAAACTTCAATCACAGTTAAAAAACTATCCAACAAATTCACCATTTCCGGCCCCAGGTGTGCACCCTCAGGAGCAGCATGTTTTGCATATACTTACTGTGAAGTTGTACCTATTTGAGGTGTTCCATGAGCCATCTAAGCCCATTAAATTATTAAAAAAAAAAAAAAAAAAAATCAATTGGGAAGGATATGAACGCTCCTGAAAGGGTTTGGTGTAATGTACCTAAGTATGCCAGGGACCTTCTCTCAAACCTGAAGATTCAAATTAAACACTTGACAAATGATCACAGTTCAGCCATAAACACAACAACGTTTTTGCTTGGCATGCTACAGCAGAAACTTTATTCAGCTCATTTTGAAATTATTTGCAACCAAAATTTATTTTTGTAAACTCACAGAAATAAGCTTTAACATATAGGCTGTATACAACTCAAATACAGGTAATACTTTTAGCAATAACTTACAGATACAAACTAATGATAAACTACAATTTCACAAAGAATTGTAAACATTTTGCACAATTGTCAGTCCTTTCTTTTAGGCAAAGTGCTCTTTTGATGACAAATAAATTAACACACACATAACTAGAGCGGACTACTTCCAGACAATACAAAAAGGTGTTTCATAAGGCTTGTAAACAATGTAATAGTTATTTATGCAGAATTCATAAAAGTGTCTTTCAGGCTAAATATACTTACATACCTGGGCAGCAAAAATGATCTTGAAAATGCTTTAGATGTTAAATAAAAAGTTAACATTAATATCTTTCCAATGATATTTTTAATACACAATAAATGTCTTCAGGTTACATCCTTAATAGCTTATATCCCTGCCAGAAGGAATTAGGTGTGACTGAGCGGCAGCTGTGTCATGGAATGAGGGAGCAAAGGCTGGAGTCCAAGAGCTGTAGGTGAGTGAGCTGCAAAACCAGAAATAATGACCAGTCAGCTTCATCAGACATAGAAAGAGATGACAAGCAGTAAATCCCTCCAGGTAATAGTAGTTCCCTTGTCCCAAAACCCTGCAGCACACTCCCTTCTTCCTCCCCAGCACCCACACTCCACCACAGCCCCACACACCCTGCTCAGTCTGGGTCTGCTCCCAGACCTTCGGCACCTCTGCTCACCACAAATGTGAGCCAAAGTTGTTGACTTGCTGGGTCACAAGGCACACAATGACCAGAACAGACTTCTGACCACCAGGGTCCCACTACCACATGCATTACTGTGAGGGAAGCTGCAGTTTTTGGTGAAGCTGCTGAATTGAATGTATCTATGATCATCTGGGTAAGAGCCAAGTTGGTAAATAGTAAATTATGTGGTTTTTTTTTTTTTTTTTTAAGTGGCATGGTTGTCTTTAAAAGGGTTTGATTTCTTATTACTAGTATTCAAAGTCTGGAAGAAGCACAAGAAGTAGTCTTCACACCCAGACCTTCAGTGAAGGGCCACTGCTTGAGGAGGCACACTTCTTGGGAGATGTAGAGAACACAGACATCATTAAGATATTCTGTTACAATAATAAAATTAAAAATCCATTAAGATTATTTAACCTATACTTGGTAACTGTTCTTGCGAGAGTCTAACGATTTTACTTGAACATGCAAGGCTGTTGTACCCACCATCCATATAGCTGTGCAGAGCAGTCAGCATGGTCCCGTCCTGGGGTACGTAGGCAGAGTAAGCCATTTCTTCTAACATGGGTGGAGACAGCCTGGAGGGCTGAACTGCTGTGACAGGAGCAGTAGATGAATGATTAGGACTAACATGTTTCTTATGGCGTGCTCTGCAATTTTGAAACCACACCTGAAAAGGGGGGAAAATTTACATCGTGTTGATAGATTGCAATCTGTTTCAACATTAGCATAATAAAACCCTCAGAGTTCTAACTTGGGCTGGATTCAGTTAGTTAGTCCAGCCCTTAACATAACAGTTCAGATGAAGCATTAATTCTGAGTCTACGTGCTACGCAGTGTCTCCAGCCCATGGGGAAATGCAGGGCAAGGGGCTGTGAGCCCCTGGGGGCAGCATCTCCCTGGGCATGGAGCAGACACAGTCACCTCGTGCCTGGACACCGCTGACAGCCAAGCACATTTTTCACAGGATACCCACTGTTTACATTGAGAAGTGTACAAGCTTCCTTTCTTTTAATTTAGGGCTTTATGACAGCTGCCAGATACCTCATTTCTACATAAATACTGTCAATCTTACAAGCTAGAATAAGCTAAGGGAACCACAAAGTTATTTTTATTTATATAAACATATAAGTATATAATTTGTAGTATATAAAGATCCATCTTAGTGCATAAAAAGAGCATGCACATAACATTTGCTGAGAGACATCCTCAAGCAAAGATTCTAAGTCTGTGATTCAGTTTTGGATGGCATGGGTATGTATTTCAACTCTGTTCTCCAGAATAGATCACTAGATATTCACTTACTCCTAATGTGTCACACCGCAAAGCCATTTTTGAAAAGAGTGGTGGTATTAAAAAAGGACTATTGAAGTCAGAATTTTTTTCTTTAGAAGATCCTAGTGCCAATTTCTATACTGCTTAGGCTGAGAAGTTTCTTCCTGGAAGATTATTAATCCTCCACACGAAGTGTCAGAGGAATACAGCAAGTTTTCCAATTAACACATTTATTCTAGACCTGGTTTTGACTAAGGATGTTGTCTGAAGTTGTGATAAAGTTTCCAGATTAGATCTTTTTCCATCTCACAATAACTACATGAAGAGAATTAAGCCTTTCCAATGGATGAGTACCCAGCTTTGTTAGTCAAGTAGCGTGCACAAGTTACCTGTATAACACGCCTGCTCAAGCCTGTTCTTTCTGCCAGTTTCTGAAGCGTTTGTGCATCTGGGTTGTTGTCCTGAGCAAACTGTGCTTGCATAACCTGAGAAGGCAAGATGGGAGATGGCAGTTTGCGCACAGCCCTAGAGCAGCAGAGACTCCTCTCACATCGTGGTCCTGCTCCTGGTCTGTTTTCAGGGAGTTGTTGTAATCACCAATCCACAGACAGTCCCAAATACATTAAAGGAAAAAAAATAATCCACAAAGCCAAAACACAAGCCCCTTATTATGCTTAACTGAGCAGAGACATTTACCAGAAATAAGTGAATTCTGCTTGGCAGCAGTAAAAAAATGGAGGTGTCATTATGATTTAAACAGCCTGTGCAAGAAAAGGTCCCGCAACGTGATTCAAACATGCTTTATAAAGAGAACAGCAGAGCACAGCACGCAGTGCAAGGAGGGAATGAGCTCGGATCCACCTCAACCTGTTGGTTATATGAACACCTTGTGTTATGTGAGCAGCTCAACCCTCTTTGCAGCTGCACTTTGTGCCTCAACTACCTCCAACCAACCTGCAGAACATGGATGCTCACCCTTGGCTGACCTGCACTACATAGTTGTTTTTACAGAAACAATTTGCTAATACATTTACAGAAAACTGAAGTGAACACTTATCATTAGGATATGAGTTGCATTTTTTAGAGGAAGAAGATGTCAACTTGGCCTGCACTCTGAACAGTTTTAGAGTCTGTAGGAACTCACCTTATTTAAGGAAGGCTTTATGGGTTTCTACAGAGTATCTTCAGCAGCTTAGTAAACTGTAGTTTATAATTTCTGGGTTTTGACCATTGATGGTCTGTAAATTTTGCCTGGCTCATCTTTGAAGATTCAGACTCCTTCTCTCCACATTCAGAAACAGTGAAACTACTTACTGTCCTACTGTGTCATGCAAAGACATCAGAAAGCATGGGCACCCTTTTGTACAAGTCCTTCATGAGGTGTGTCACTGCGTGCTGACACTCGGACAGGCACTTATCCCTCTGAGGCTTCTCCTGCTGGACGTTTTATACCAGCAACAAGGATAGGCACAGAGATATACACTGAGCAAATAACAAGGGCCATCAAATAACAAGATGCCCCAAGACCTCAAACAGCTGCTGAAGTAGGTTACCATCTATTTACAACAGGGAAGGAGGGGAACATGGAAGTTTCAGTGACAGCAAATGGGAAGAAGCCCTGAATTCCATTCCTACCGTGATGGCCAGGGCTATGTCCCCTTGAGCTACTGCTGGAAAAAAGTTCCCTTTTACAGAAGTTTGGGGTTGAGGTCCATTGCCCTGTGCCCTCGCCAGATTATTGCTGACATGCTTGGTTTGTTTAACAACACATTCTGTCTCCAGCCATGGTCGAAATAGCAAACTAAGCTTTGAACAGCCACATGCCATGTTACATAGCACTGCTTAAATGCCTCAATGTGTTACTACATCCCAACTTTAGCTTTTCTCAACTGCTTTCACCACAAACAAAAAGAGAGCAAGCCAACAGATCAAAACTCAGGCTAAGAGTGGAAAACAAACAACGTAGTGACCATATGTGACCAGAGATTCAAAGACTGGCAGTGGGGGTGCAGAGCTAGGATTAGGCAGAAAGCTGCAGCTTCCTTCTCTTCAGAGATTAAAACCTCTAAATCTGGTTTCACCACTACCTTTCCATGGGGAGCCAGCCCTAGTCAGGGTGTTCTTCCCCAGAAAGCTGATTTAATGAAGTGGTGATCCAGAGGGTGCAATAATTCCTATTCGAGGCAGCCCAGAGCTAACCCTTGCCGAGGTGGCAGCACGACAAGAAGCCTGGAAAGCCGAGCAGATGCAGGCAATCCCCCTCCCTCCAGGACAGGCTTCCATCTGGCACTTTCAGGCTCCCTACACATCCCTCTTCCCTCAGTCCTGGCCATGGGGAGGAGCAGAACTGAGCCAGTATAAGGGAATATTGGAAAAAAATACTGCAACAACACATGTTCAAGGACAAATTGGACGGTACAAGAATTGCTGCCAAGTACTTCAAATGCGCTTTTCCTGCATTACACTCCAGCCAGCTCTATGAAGTGCAGGTTTTTATCCACCCCCATCTCCCCCAAAAATGTAGCATTAAATACTGAAGCTAGGTTTTGAAATACGACACCCAGACTACAATGACTTTAGTATACTTTTAACAGATAAACCTCAAAGACACTTTGAGGAAATCAGCATGTGAAGCATTTTGGAAGGGGTGGGAGAGAAAAAGGAAGGAAAGCAAAGGTGAGTCCCTGTTGATAGTCTCTCTCCCTGGTGTACACAAGTGTAGTCATAACATATAATCTAAAAAGCAAGTATTGAGGACAACCACCTTAGGAGAAGAAAGGGAAAAAATCAGTAAGTGTGCAAATATTCCCATCTTCTCAATAAACCAAAGCAACACAAGAAACAGTCATTGCCAGGAGTCAGCCTGCATTCATGTCAATATTAACAGGAGCCCACGACACTTACCTGTTCTGAGAACACAATTTTTTGCAGCCCTTATTGTGCATTACAATAAAATTCAAAGTCCCACCCCGTTAATGTCTTGAAATCACACACAGCACCCATCTTTAGAACAACTCTTCACATTACATAATTCTAGAAATATTTTGTCTTTATTATGTGTAGCGATATAAATGCCTGATTAAATAGATTTCACTGAGCAATCAAAATAGAACAACCTTTTTGTTTCCACTCTGCAGAATTACTGTCTGCCCCCAGGGAAATAAAAAACTTGAAGAGTAACTATTCCATATTAAACTGCTGAAGCTAACAAACAATTCCAGAAACATGCTGTGTCTTGATAGTTTATGAAATAGTATAAAGCACACAAGCTTTTTCTTTCCCCCCACATGCATCCAATTTCCTATCAGTTCAGCACCCTTGTCCTGCATAAACCTGAACTATGCAAGTTTTTATCGCTGCCTCTACCTGGAGTTGATCTGCTGTGAAGCTGGTCCGAGCTCTTTTTGCTGGTTTTGGATGATTAACGTCTTGTTCTGTTAGCAACGCTCCTTCCACACTAATCCCATTACCTGAAGCGTTAAAAAGAAAACAATGTCTGCTAAATATTCAAAACAATGTTATTTGTAAGTCAGACTGTCCTCCAACAATGACCAACAGTACCTGATCAGCTGAATTTCGGCTTTAAAAAGGCCATATTCTGTTCCAAGTTAAACTCATCTGGCGCTATTACCCATTATGCCCCAAATGACTCCCTTGCAAGTGAGGGAAGGAATACATCCCGCATATTGTATCAACTAGATATGCTCTTGCTTTCTTTTCCTTAGGACAGAAAACAAGTTATACAAACTTAAAAAAAATTAAAACATCCAATAATTTGCACATTATTTTAATTCAAGAACCTGTGCTTCCAGCCCTAGTAAAGCTAAGTAATTATCTCTTAATAAGGAAGATGAAATAAACCCCAACAATTTAATTAAAACTAAACCACAAACATAGTTCTTAACAAAAGCAGCATGTTACCATTTTCAACTTCTCTTTTCAGGTTGTCCAACATGCAGTCGTAATGCACCCTGCAGAGCACCTTCTCCTCCACCAGCGCGAACTCCTCGCCGGTGGACAGCTGTCTCTTGCAGGAGAAGCAGGCGAAGCACGCCAGGTGGTACACGTTGCCCTTGGCCCTGCGCACCCAGTCCGTGGCGTGGATGTGGCGGCCGCAGCGTGCACAGCGGGTGCCGTACCGCCTGTGGAGGGGACACAGGGGACACCACATTTGGGACACAAGAGGGGCCAGGGCAGCGCAGCCCAGACCTGGGCAAGGAGGGGACAGAGTACTCCTGTTTTTATCACAATAAAGTCAGCAAGTTTGTAGCCGATAGCAAGACCGCTATTGATCTACTGAAGTTAATACTTCCATAAGGCAAAGAATAAAACTGAAGCATCTTAACTGCTATATGCTTTCCTTTTGTAAAGAGAAGTACTCTCTAAAAAGCTGAGAGTGGGAGATGGAAACAGCTGACTTGGCGTTCAGAATTCTCCCAATTATTCAAACATATTTCACATTACTCCAGCAGTAGTCTGAATTATTACATTTAGCTACATCATCCTTCACTAATCATTCAGTCCCCTCCAGCAGCAGAAGGGGAAAACCTGTATCTTCATAGTTATTTCCTTAATTACCACCACATTATGATTTTAAAAGAAATTCAAATATCTGCAAGTATTTACATTACTACAGTAGAATATTTCTCTTTGAAGAGGAAACTAGCCACCAAGATATGTTGATTATGTAGATAAGAATTTGTCCTGAAAATCTTTGCAGACTCAAAAGTTCTTTTTCTGAAGTCCCAGAAACCTTTGTTTTTCCAGAAGTTCACAATGCTCAGCCTGCCTCCTCCCTTTCTTTCGGTGTCAAAACTCACTCGCTGGATGTAATCCATCCGCTACACAGGTGAGAATCTCACAAATAGTTCAATCTGGGGAAGTACCAGCAGTCACAACAAAATTAACAGCAACATTTTTTTTTTGCTGCTTTCTGTACCAAAGATTTTGTATCATGAGTACTTTCAGTGCCAGTAGGAATACATAATATCCCTCCTTACAGGCTTAGACTTTAATCTTGAATAATTGTTCATGTTCTAAACCAAACTGATCACAGAGAGGTATAACTGTTGAAAGCTTCTTTTAAAGATTACAGGATTTATCCTGGGTTGTTTTTGTAGTTCCATGTGATACACCTTAAGCCTCATACCCAGAGCAATGCTAGATCAAACTGGATATAATATCACCACCAACTTGTATTCTCAATCAACATTATCGAAGGGTGATTCTTTGCACATACAATAGCTCAATGACCTTAACTGTGGTAGCTTCCATGACTTGCCTTTTTTCCCCTGCCCCTGTGCATACACAAGTAAACTATTATATAAAGGCAGCAGCTACACATAATACGAGAGGGGGAGACGCAGGGTAGTTACATCAGACAGACTTGGGGTTTCTCAAGTCCCTTTGCGAGAAATGTCAGGGTTTAACTACTGAAAATAAACCTAGCAAGTAAAAAACAAAGATTCTAAATGTACATTTTAGTTGCAGCTTAAGTGAAAAGTAACAAGCAATTGTAACATGTTATCTAATAAAATCATATTCCAGTTACAATATACCTGAAATAATCAAGTTTGCAGAAAATATCTTTATCTTTGATGTAACAGCTCGTGTGCCTTCCTAGAGATGTTCTGCAAACGCTGCATGAGAGACAACGCACGTGCCAGCAGAGGTCATTTACCTGAAAAAACACAGAAGAAAAATACCCCTCAGTGTTTGTGCTACCAATACTATATTTACAAAGCTACCAATACTATATTTCATATTTACAAAGCCTATTTTTTTTCCCATCCGTACCCAGAGCTGCCTGACAGAAAAGGACCTGGGGGTGTTGATTGACAGTGGCTGAACATGAGCCAGCATGTGCCCAGGTGGCCAAAAATGCCCAGAGCATCGTGGCTGATACCAGGAATAGTGTGGCCAGCAGGACCAGAGAAGTGATTGTGCCACTGTACTTGGCGCTGGTGGGGCTGCACTTTGAATATCATCTTCTTCAGTTTGAGGCCCCTCATAATAAGAAGGACATTGAAATACTGGAGAGAGTGCAGAGAGGGGCAACCATCCCTGAAGGGGTTTTAAAGACATTTAGACAAGGTTCTTAGTGACATGGGTTAGTGCTAGAATTAGGTTATGGTTGGACTTGATGATCCTGAGGGTCTTTTCCAACTGAAATGATTCTATACAGACAAGGCCAAAAATTACACAATGATGATTCATGGAAAATTTATCTTCAAGGCAAAACATTTTTCGTATAGAACTGCATGTCATATTAAGGGTTAATTAATTTGATGGAGGTCTTCAGAATAAGCTTTTTTGGTTTTGTAATTAAAAGTACTAGAAGAGGAAGCAAGAGATTCAAGTTCCACGTAGATATTTTCTGCCCGGTTCTGTTCTCATAGCATTAGAGTAATAGAGCAAGATTTGGCCTCATCTGACCTTGGAAAGACAGCTGACTTACATACTTTTATTTCCCAGTCTGTAAAAAGCCCTGCCTAACAAAGAACAAACTTTGCAAAGTGATTTGAAATTTTAAAATGTGAGTATTGAAGCAGAAAAAAAGAAAGTCCATCAAATAGAACACATCATGAACCACATCTTAATTTGCCAGGTTTCGTTAAAGCAAAGTTAGTGAATGGACTGAGAGTTTCAGAATATCAGCAGTTGTTTTAATAGCAAATTCTACCATTTTTTTTAAATGTAATATTCATCATGAAACTAGACAGTCATTGAAAGCAGTAGAAATCAGCAGTTTTGAAAACCCACATATAATTTTGGGGCAAATAAATTGAGTGCAATTATTTTCATTTCTTCATTGCTACAAAGAGAACTCTGTCATGCAGACATTGTGCATCACACATCAGCCAAATAAAATCATTTGAAAACCCGAGACTCCCAGTGACTGTAAAATCTAAGTAATAACCCTCTGAATAATCCCATGCCACAGAGGAAGAATTCTGGAAACTAAAGAATGAGTAAGTTTAATTTTTTTTTCCTGAGTCAATTTCTCATCTCATGCCAAGCAGCCCATAATATTGCCTATGGCAAAACAGCAGATTTGAGATAATCCAGGATGTGCCTTTCATCAGAACACTGCCAGACAAATCACAGAGCCAGTGCGGTACCGACTCCGCCGCTCCCGCTGGAATTGCCGTTTCAGCCGTTCCTCGGTCCCACCAGCACCGTCTGCGGTTGCCCAACACTCTCCCAACTCTCGCCCTTGTTGGCAGCCGCCTTCCCATACACTGACAAGGTTACACACGGCGTAATGTGAAGCTGTTGATAACAGCTGTCACCAAACTGATCCTCCCGGGTATTTCTTAAGAGGCTGCAGTGCAGGCAGAGCCAGCAGCGACACTCGGGCCGGATCGGGCGGCCCCCCCCGAACGCTCCCGCACCGCCAGGCTGCTCTGCGAGCGGGAGCGACAGCCCAGCCACGCACAGTTCATCTCCCGCCCGCCCTTCGGCGGTTCGTTCTCTGCTCCCTCCATCAGCAGCTTGGATATTTGTCCCACTCGATGCCGTCCGTCTACACTCGTTAATTTAGACATACTGCCGGTTATCGGGAAGACACCAGTTCACCAGCACAGATTCCTCTCTCCTGCTTGCGCAGGAAGCCATAACAGCTAATTTAAAATTAAGGCTAAATCATTTAGACACGTTTTGCCCCAAGCCACATTATCGCAGTTTTTCAAGACAGGAAACAGCAACGATCGGTAAATAAGCTACCAAAATGTCACAGAGTAAAAGGGACTGGAACAAAGTTCACGTTCGCTGTGCTCCCAGTCCCACTGCACTATGTGTACCAGTCCAGCCTGATGCAAAGGCGGCAGCCGGGATTTACCAGAACAAAGCTACATGGGAGCTCCCCCACACCTGCACCCATCCTGTTTCAAATGAACCCCAGCCCAGCATACACGTTCTTTTGACCTTCTCACCCAACTGAGATTTAAGCAAGTGATCTAACAATAACACTGATGTGTTTGCAGCGGCGTTACCAACTTTCACTTTCAGGATACACAATGGCTTTATTAAAGGCTGCATCTAATAGAATCAAGTAACTTCTAACATAGTTGTCTGATCTCGCTTTTGAAAGGAGGGCAAGATTCTGATCCAGGACAGTTTTAATGGCAATAACACAAAAGGAAAATAGCCCCCCTTCCCAACCATATTAACCCTTTATATTTAAAGTCACATGATTTCCAGTCCTAAATGTTAAGGCTAGCAAAACCACTGCGCAGTCAGACAGCTCACTTTCCTCACGAACATCACTAGAAAACCTTTTACAGGACTAACTGATTTCCAGGTTTTTCAAGAGGCACTTTTTGTTTTGAGATTCACATCACACTAAAAGATTTATTTTAACTAACAACAAATGGGTCATACCACCACAGCTTAACCAGGAGAATAAAGCAGAACAAGGAAATCATCTATGTTCTGAATCATTACTTTTCTTCCCCACTCTCTCCTACAGCACGTCAAGAAAATACAATCCCAGCCCAGAAAAACGTTACCCGAAACATAAGCAGCCATTCAGTTTTCCTCTAAGGCCCGAATCGCACAGACGTGCCTACAATTAACTTCTCACTACTACATGCTCCTATTTCTGCAGCAGCCCCGCTGCCAAACCGACGGGCCCATCAGTTGGGGTGGGAAGGGGCTGAGCCGCGACGGTGCCACCAGATGCCGACAGCGGCGCGGGAAAGCGGCGGGAGAGGAATGCGGGGGCCAGTTCCTCCGAGCCCAGCGTCTCCGCCGGCCGCAGCCGCCCCGGCGGGCTCTCCCCGGGCAGCCCGGGCCCCGCGGCCTCGGCGCAGCGGGAGCCGGTCCCGCAGCCCGGCGGGCCTCGTGGAGCAAACGCGCCGGGCTGGGCGCTCTTACCTTCAGCAGGTACTTGTCCACGATCTCCAGGCCGCAGCTGCTGCACACGCACTTGCTGGGGGCGCAGCCGGAGCCCGAGGCCATGGACCGCGGCGAGGAGGAGGGCGACAGGGCGGCAGAGGAAGAGCAGGAGTCCTCGTCGGCCGCCGCGGGGCTTGCCTGCTGAGGAGCGCACGGAGAACGCGGTCAGCGCTTGGCCACCCCCGGGGAGCTCCGCGCCGCCCGGTCGCCGTTCTACCGGCACCTGCGGGGTCCCGCCGGGGATGATCGCGGCAGGAACCGGCGTTTCTCCGCGGGGCCAAGTGGAAGGGCCGCACCCGCGGTCGCCGAACTGGAGCGGGGAGCGGCCGCCCCTTCGCACCGGGCACCGGCGCCGCGCTCGCCCCGCGCCGCCACCCGCTCCCGGTGCGCTCGCCCGCCACCCCGCGCACCTTCTCCGAGGGGCCGCCGAGCGCGGGCAGATCCTTGTCCTCCAGCCTGCAGACGAACATCGGGTCACTCTTCCAATACATGGCCCTGCCCTACTGCATACCAGCGCTGGCGGCGAGGCAGCTCCGGGGACCCCGCGCCAGGTCTCTGCTCTCAGCGCCTGCAAGAAAAAAGTTTTGTTTTCAAGTGGGTGGACCTGCCTCGCTGGCCTCACCTCCTGCACAAAACCCGCCTTCTGAGCATGGCGGGAGCGACATCTCCGCCAGCGAGCCCGCGCCGGGGTTTGGGCGGGGGGGCAGGGGGAAAATCCAACAACAACAAAACAGCAACGAAAAAAACCCAAAGGATCCCCCCCGTTTGCGTTCATCGTTTGTCACAGCTTGCCCCCCGCCGTCCCAGTCTAAAGAAAGATCGGAGTTACATCTCTGCGTTAGCAAATAAGAGAAGCTCGACGGAAAGGGAGAGTACGTGTGAACAGAAAAGGTTTCTCCACGCTGCCGAAACTCAAAGCCCAAGCGTACTCCTGTAGTTTAGACTCACAAGTCCTAAATCTGTTTGTGCTGCTTCTACTCTTGCTCGTGCCTCCAAGATCCCGTGATAAAACCTTTCTCATTAAGCTAAAAAAGGAACATCTGAGCTGCCCAAGGGCCGTGGCATTACTCTGGTTCTGAAATCAAGCCTGAAAGCCCACGGATGTTGCTAATTAACATCAGTGCCTTCGGTCACGCCGTGGACGGAGGGTGCTGGGAGCTGGCTGTCCACAGCTCCCGGAAAACGAAAACGTTTCTTTCAGCGGAGGGGTCCGTAGGTTACTAGCACGCTTTTTCCATGAGTACAGACCTTGCCTGCAGAGTTCCCTCAGACCAAATACTGCTGATGTTCTCGGAACATTTCAGGAGAATAAAACAGCTTGTCCATCGCAGGTGAGGTAAATAAGCGGGGTGTCTGCTTCTCTGTACGTATTTAACAAGCCAGGTGTTTTTAATTAAACTCGTCGTTATGTTTCCATCTTCCCTCCCTTTGTTTCAGCTCCGCCTGACAAGGGATGCAAGACATGTTGCAGAGCCTCGGTAAAAGCAAACTGAGAGAATTGCCCGTACGCTTAGAAATATGTTAAGCTTAATAAAAGGGAATTCTGGTTTTCAGAAGCTGTATGAAAGAAGAGGCCCCATGTTCTTTTCCCCCTGAAAATTACGATCGGTATTTCATGTCCCAGGACCCGATACTGCAGGACCGTAACTGAACGAGTGGCGGTGCCGAGTCCCGGCAAATCCGGGACATCCCCAGTCAGTCACTCGTTTGTCCAGCGCTAAAACCTACCTAAACCAGGACAGAACCTCGCTTGAATTTAGCCCTAAAGTCCCTAACAGCCACTGCCACAGCAAGGCAAGTAGTGCTTTGGATTTTTTTTCTGGCCGCGACAAGGCAGCGCGACCGACAGCGGGCACGGCGCGGTGGGCCGGAGCTCCAAGAGGCCCCGCGTGAACGTGGGACACCGCCCGCCCTCGGACACCCCGGCTCCCCTCCCCGCGCTGTCCCGGAGGCGGCTTTCGGGCATCTCCCGGGCGAGCCCGGCACCGCCCGCGCTGGCTCGGCCCCTCTCCCTCCACGTCCCGCGACGCCGGAGCGCGGCCGATGCGGCCCCGCGGGGCGGGGGCCAGCAGTCCCGGACCCGTCTGCACGGTTCCTGCGCGGCCACCCGCCTCGGAAGGCGACGGGTCCCCGCTCCGCACAGCTCGGTGCTGCGCCCCGGGGTTAACGGCTCCTCGGCGCGGAGCCCCAGTTCCCGGCCCGGGCCGCGCAGAGGGGATTCCCTCGGGTCCCCGCTCCCGGCCCGCGGGGGGCGTTACGGGCCGACACGGGCCCGGTCAGGGCGCGTGTCCGCGGGGAGGACCGCTCGGCCCGGAGCCGCGTCCAGCACCGACTCCACCGGGACCATTTCAGGTACGGTACTGGAGCCGCCACCTGCCCTAGGCGGCACCACAGAAAACGGGCACCTGGCGGGGGGCTCCAAAGAGATGTGCCGTGGAGGGACCGAGGCCCGACCCGCCGTCAAGAGAACCCCAGGTGCGACGAGACCGTTGCACAGCCGGCAGCAGAGTCGCTTTTGTTGTTCGTCCGTCCTTTTTTTTTTTGTCTGTGTGTATGTGTGCTGTCAAAGTATTATTTAGGGTGTTCTTGCGGGCTTCACGGAGGGCTGCGTATCAGATTTCGATAAAATAACTCTCTTTCTGTATGCATACACCTTTTCCCTCTGAAAAATATAGCCGTAGGAGCCAACAAAGTCAATCAGCGCGTTGATCCCCACGGCGATTGTGAAAGCGCAGTAGTAATTCATAAAGCGGGTGTTGGAGGAAAAATAGTGTACGGGAGATTCATCCGTCTTTCTTAGTCTTTCCGGAGCCCGGCTCCGCCAAGCGAGCGGGCGGACAGTCGTCGATGACGGGCGAGCACGGACAGGCGGTCCCGGCCTTCCTCCTCTCTCGCGGTCCCCTCCGCCCCCCGCCTGGGCTCGGTCTGCCCGCGGCCGTGCGCTCCCTGCGGCACAGACTCCGCGGCTCTAGGGTGGCGGGGGGGGAACGCTGCGGGCACGCCGTCCCCTGGCGGGGTACGGGCCTCGGCCAGTCTCCTCCGGGTCTCCCTGGGGGCTGCGCGGAGCCGTGGGACGGGTCGGCGGCGCCGGGGGCGCGGGAGGGGCAGGAGGACAAGGCGCCCCGAGGACCGGCGCGGAGACGGTCAGGTAGCAGAGCCTGGTTATTGCTATGGCAGGGGGTGCTTCGCAAAGGTTTGCGGTTTTGCCGAGAGAGGCGTTATTTCCGAGAACGGGTCAGAAACGCTATAGTGTGTACACGGGTCGATGTGGAAAGTGCATGGGCTTGGTTATCCAGGCTCCACCCGTGCTTCGCGCTTTTATCACCTGTCTTTCCAAAATCCAGTCTGAATTTCATCGTTTCAATTACACGCCCTCGATATTTCTCTGAGTATTCCCAGTATCGTTTTGGAGGCGATGAAAACACGCAGACACGCAGGTTTTAGGGGATTTCCGATTTCTGCGCACCCTCGTCTCCCTGTCGCTGTCTCCACGCACACCGGAGGGATGCGCGGCTCGGATGCTGCTTTAATCCCGCCGCGGGCTCGGCGGGGGACCCCTGGGCGGGGGATTGTCGGCGGGCTCAGCAGGGAGGGACGGGAGGGAAGGGAACCCTGCCGGGGGGCAGGCAGTCCGCCCCGACCTGGTCCTGACGAGGCTGAGAGCGAAGCAGGGGACTCCCGCGGGACCCTCCGACGGGCGGACTGCGCCTGGATCTCATTCCTCTCTCTCATAAGTAATGCAAGTATGTGTGTGGGTGGGAAGGATAATCAGTTGTACATAGGAGCGATCTCTTAAATATTTGACGCTAAGGCACAGCACGAAGAAAGTACTGAGCGCAGAGAAATAGGGTTGTTTTAACGAAAGTGTGTTGCATATCGAATTCTTGATCAAAGACTGCACCGTAGTGCAAGTGCGTGTGGCTGGATGGGTCTCTCTGCAGGTTGCTCTAGCGAAACTGGTTCTCCCGTTAAAACACGGTCTGCTGAGAAATCAAAAAACGGCATTGTGGTCAGTTTACGAGAAACAGCACTGAGACCAGGGCCGCGGCAAGGCGGGGCGCCCGCGCCTGGCCAGTGCCGTCGCGCACGGCCGCGGTCGCTGCCCGGGCGAGACATCCGTGCGCCCAGCACCGGAGCTTCTTCCGCTCCCTGCCCGGCCGTGCTCGGGGGGAGCGGCGACCGTTTATCCCCCCCTCCGCGCCGACTGCCCCTCCGGGGGCGCCGCGTTCGGTGCGGGCCCGGCGGCTGGTGGGCACTGCGGGACCAGCGTTTCGGTCGCGGTGCTCCTCACGGCGGTCAGGGGGGCGGCGGAGACGTGCGGATTCGGCGGCCGAGCTGCCTCCCCACCGCCCCGGCAGCCTCGCCGCTCTCCCGGGCCTGCGGCCCCGCGGCCGGATCCGCCGGGTCCCGCTTCCCGTCCCGCTGTAGGGCTCGGTGGACAGCGCGGGGGGTTCCCGCTTCAGGGGAGTGGTGCCCTCATTCCGCAGTCTCACCTCCCCGCTCCCTCACGGGCCCGCGGGTCTCCCTGTCCTCCCGGGGTCGGTAAGGGCTGTGACTCTCAATTTGCTCCTTGTGTAACCACAGGGCCGTGCGGTCGCCTCCTTTGCCAGCAGCTGTCTGGCAGGAGACAGCTGGGAGAGGAGAGCCTGGCAGCCATTGCCGTACAAAGCTGACCTCCATGCGAGCTCCCCTCTCTCGTCTCAGTCATCTTCTTACACGTTCTTTGGTCTTTGCACACCTGTCAGTATCCAGAGGTTTTCCATCTGCAGACCGCAGCGTCCTGGGCTGTGGGGGCCTCCGTGGGCTGTGGAAGACAGGCAAGGAAATCAAGTCAGCACTCTGGCTTGCTCCTTGTGCATTTGCACCCCCACTGGCTCCAGACACTGGTCAAAACTATTTAGTCCTGAATTCTTGGTTCCGGGCTGTTTTAACGAGAAGTAAACGAACCCAGTCTCTTACTAATGACTTATTTTCCAAATCAGTGCAATGCACTTTTATTGGACCAGGCTGTCTGTCTCTGGTTTGAGGGTCCAGGATCTTCCAAAGCTGCACACGTGGCTTTTGTTCCTGGCAGTTCCAGTGTGGAGCTCTGTGTTGCTTAATTGTGAATGACCAGATCAGTCAAAGGGAAAAGTTTTTATTTCCTAATTGGATTCCTGAGCCAGTGGTTCTCCCGCCAACATCCAGAAGCTGATGCTATTTGCCTTTTTTGTTTGTTTTTACTACAGGAAAAAACTGGGGGCTGGAGGTGGGGGGAGGCAAGGGCAAGAAGGGAATTCGTGGGATGCAGCCCTGCATCTTTTTAGAGCACTGGCCCTCGCACTGCAGGAGAAAGCGCAGGGAGTAATTTCGGCACCCCGGTGTGTAACTGCAATAATTTTGCTTCATTTACTCAGATCTACTTATTTCACCTCCGGTCCTTGCACTATGAACAGAGTATCTGGATGAAATCTGTGTGTATTCGATTAAAGTATTTGTACCTATGCGTTCCTGAAATCGCAGTGAACACTTTATCTAGAAGTTGACTTTTTAAGCGTCTATGCTAATTGTGTCACGCTGTCATTTGGTTAGGGAAAGTGCTGAGGACAGAGGAAATTAAAGCAGCGATCAAATTATGTAAAAGAGCATTTTGCCCTTAACGTACTGGAGGGCAAAACCGAAATGGAAACCATCATGGGTTGTTTATAAATACATGGCCACAAAACTCGCTGCCTGTTTTCAGTTGTAAGGATGTCCTGTTTTCTGTGAGCATGGTAACTCCATGCTAAAGGCCTGAAAGGTTCCCCTGAGCTATCATATCTGCCCGCTTAATTCCTTTCACTTCTGTTTACACGATGAATAAACACTACCCTGGCAAAGACGTGGGCCGTCAAATAGGAAGGCGTGTGCCGGAGGGGGTGTCCGCCGGAGCCGCAGTAGCTTGAAGGATTTTCAGCGCCTTGAGTCCCGCCGATGAGGACAGGGAGCCGGGGTACGTGAGCGGGAGTACCACACGGCCCCCCCCCGGATGGGATTTTGTGAAGCATCCGAAGGGCTGCGGCAGGAGGAGGGCTCGCCCAGGGGAGCGATCTCTGTCTCCCCGCAGGCTGCCCAGCGGCTCCTGTCCCCTCTCCGCCGGGGTCATCGAGTTGCGGCCCAGCTGCGGTTGGGGTGTCGCCGACACCCCGGGCAGGTGTTGTGGAAACCCTAAACCCTTCTGGGTCCCCAGGAGAAGCCTGTTTCGGGGTGCCCTACTCCTGGTATGGCCGGAGTCCCACCCCGGTGGGACGCGGTCAGCGTGTCCGCGGTTGCTGCGCGCATCCTGCGCGCCGTGCCGTCCGGCTTGGCACCAGGAGCGCCCCGGCTCTCGTACGGTCCCGCACTGTCTCCCTCCCGGCGCCCCGATCCGCTCCCCTGCCGGGTTCCGCGTTCGCTCTGTCCCTCATCCCCCGCCCCGAGGAGTCCTCGCCGCTGCCCGGCTCGGGAGGGTTCCGCGGCAGCGCTCCCCCTGGGCACCCTCGGTGGGAACGGACGACAGAGCCCCGCTACGGCCGTCGTGGGGGACAGCGAGGGGCCCGAGGCTGCAGCCGTGTCCGGCCCGGGGTCTGCGCACCTTCCCGACCAGGGGCTGCCTCGTCCTTCGGCTCAGTGGTGACAAACCTCGGCGAGCAGGGGCTCAGGGCTGGCACAGGCCCCGCATGCCGCCGCGCTGCCTGCGGAGCGGAGCTGCAGAGCACGGAGCTGCCTTTGCCTCCCGCAGGACCCGCTCTTCGGTTTGGGTCACGGCCACGAATGCCGAGCACAGCTCCGCCTGGGGCAGGCAGAGCGAGTTATCCGGCTGACGAATGAAAACTCCGCCACAGCAGATGCTTTTCAGAGAAAAATAATATTCCCTGTCTTGGGATCAAATCCGCCTCTTGCCAATGTCCAGGGCCATGCTCTGGTACACGGGGTGCACGATACAGTCCCCAGTCCTGTCTGCTCATACAGATTCCATGCACTGAGCACATCACAGCCTTTTGAGATGGGCTTGCTGTTGCTGGAAATTTATTCAGGGATTGCTAAGTGGCTGGATTTCAGTTTTTCGGAGCTCTGCTGCAGGCAAGTTCAGGAGACTTCTAAAGTAGTGCTGAGCTTGGTGACAACCAGGAATGGAGGAGTTGTACTGCCTCTGACACTTTAGTACTTCTGTCTCCCTAACCACTGGTCACTGTTGAAAATGCTGGGTGTTACACAGAGATCTAAATGACTGTGGTTGCTGTATGAATCAGGTAACGACACTTCTCAGAGCATGTTACAATGGGTACCTCATTGTACTTGGTGGTGGGACTTCTTTTGCTGTACCACTGTGAAGGGCTCTTCTTTGTGATGTAAGTTAAAAGGCAAATTCACTCTGAGATGTAAGCTTTCAAAGCTTTCTCCAGCTAATTTGCAATTTTGCATGTTGATTCAATGTTCAGCATGTGTATTAAAATGAAAATATCTGTTAAAAACTGAGCACATTTGGGATTACCTAGCTAGAGATATTTTATTTGCTAAGTGGACAAGTTGGGAATGGAGCTTGTGAAAAAATGTGATTCGTTCATACCGGATCTGAAAACCACAGCAAGCCTCCAGAAGCAAGATCCCAAATTGCTACTCACAGGTTACAATTCCTAACATATTTGCATGTGTCTACAAGTAGGGAATAAAGATTTATAATTTTGTGACTGGTGTGTACAAAGTGCTACTGTAATTCTCTGAAACAAAATACATGTCTTTTGAAAGTGCAGAGGCTGCAGGTGTTCAGTGTAGTGGTTTAAGTAGAATTAAGGGATCTTATTCCTTTTCGTGTTTGTCATTTTTACACTGATATGGCTACATTAACTCTTGACTGACACTCATAGAACTAAGTGGGGAAGTTTTACCTGGTGCCAGAGTGATGTTGCCCTAGAGAATGAAGTGCCTAGACAGTGTGTTTCCATTCAGACATTTACTTTCATTGAGTCTAGTACTGGAAAGTGGTCCAGTGCTTCTGGACAGGGGAGTAGACAAGATAGAAGAAATGTCATGTAAGTTTAACACAAGTCCCTTTGGTCACCTGCTAGTTTGAGCAGTTTTCTGAGATTAACTAAACTGTTCACACAGGAAAGCACATGGCCAGGATTTAAAACGTGTCTTTGATCTTTGAGCACACTGTGGCTTTGGGAAGAGGTGCTGTGCTCTGGTACTATGGCTGTAACTGTTTGGGACCCCAATCCGGTCCTGTTCTGCTGTGGTCAGCAGCACCCCCAGCTGCTGTATCTCTGCTTCTGAAAGGCAGCAAGGAAGTGTTTCACTGGGCATACCTTAAAAAAAAAGAAAAGAAAAGAAGTAACAGAAGAGATGGATTACTCAGGCAGCACATTCAACAGCTGAAATAAACGGGTTGCACATATAGTGGTCTTGTTCACCTCGCTGCTCTACACAAAACTGCTTGTCCCCTTTGTGGGGCCCAAGAGTCATTGCACTCTCTATATGATATGCTAAATGCTCTTTGTACTGCACAGCAAAAGTCTGACAGAACATGAATATTTTTACTGCTGATTTAATGATAAACTACTGTTCATTGGTTCAGCTTCAGACTGCAAGAAGGAGAAGAGAGTGACAGAAGAAATCACTGGAGATTTTAAAGGCAACTGACTGTTTGCTTTAATCTGTGCAAACAAACATTCAAAAATGAGTCTGCTCTGGATGGTTACCTGGAAAAAGCTTTGCATAAAGCAGCACTTCACTGCCTAATGTTTTGCTGTTTCTTAGTACCATCTGAATGTTAGTGCTTGAGTGGGAGAAAAATGATTTATATAACTCTAAGAGAGAGGGTTTAATGGGACGAAAGAAAATGTAAGATTCCAGGGAGCACTGACTTGCCATCAGGGTTATACAGACCACAATACTAATGCTCTTCTACTGCTCTGTTACCAATACCCAAACGTTGAGATCAGCAGCAACCAGCCCCTGATGGCATCGAGCGTCAGGTTTACAACATGAAGGACCCGAGGGGCCCGTGCTCAGCACACTGTGCCGCACTCATTCTGTCACAGGGGATGGGGCAGGTCATGCCTTCTGTCTTGCTCTCAGAGCACAGTTATACACAAGAACAGCAAGTTCCCAGTTTTGCAGATCAGTTGAGATCAGATACTTCCACACAGTGGAAGGGTTTCTGTTGGTCTTTAGCAAGGTTCAGATGTGTGTGGAGGCTCCATCCGGCCCGTCCAGTGGAGAAAAGAGCTTTTGTCTGTTCCAGGATCATCTGCAGCACCGTTCTCTGCTCAGAGCCCATGGGCCACCTTGGTGCAGGATTTGTCTGATTGTGACCCTCTTTCTGTGGTTTTAGATCTGGAGGTAATATCCAGGCAAAAGCACAAGCTTGTGGATCTGGTGTGAAGTGCTTTACAGACCATGATCAGGAATGAAGAAGGAAATAGAATTAATCCAGGTCAGCGAACAGAAGTGATGCTTTAAATATGTTCTGGCCTACATACCTATGCTTCATTCCATTTAAATTCCCAAATCAAAACAGTTATTTTAGGGAAGCTTTGGAAGAGTAATGGATCCAGTCAAGGGGTGTAATATCTTCCTCTGCAAATGGGATACTGGAGGAAGAGGTTATTTTAAGGTTATATGCCTACAATTCACAATACTAATAAACAGTCCTGGGGATAGATTATGTAAACACACGTGCATCTAGGAGCAGGTTTCATAGTCAGTTTTTCACTGCCTCTTCAGGCTCTGCCCTGCAATCTGAAACCGTGGATTCCAGCAGCAGTGTCTCTGCGCCTTATGTGAGAGTTTAACAATCTGCAATGTACATCTGAAAAAAAGTAATTTAGACCTCACACAGGCCTCATCTTAGACTTACCCTGCTCAGGGTGAAAACAATGAATCTATTGACTTTGATGCGGAGAGGCCTGGGCCCGCTGCCATTGGCACAGGGCACTGTCAGAATGAACAGGTCTGTGCGTAAAGAGCTGGCGGTGCCTCCAATGGTGGCTCCTGCTGTCTCGCTCACTTGCCTCATAAGTGGGTTTTCATACACTGGGAGGTTTAGCACAGTGTCCAGTTCCAGAGTTGAATGGAAAATGTGCTCTAATACCCAAGACACATTACAGTCGTACTTTCAGGGGTGCTGCGTGCTCTCCTGCCTGCGGGGAGCCAGCACTGTGTGTGCTGGGGGCCCCGGGGGTGCTGGAACTGTGGGTGCTGGACGCCAGCTCTGTGTGCTTGAACACCAGCTCCGTGTGCTCAGACACCAGCTCCGTGTGCTCAAACACCAGCTCTGTGTGCTCAGACACCACCTCCGTGTGCTCAGACATCAGCTCCGTGTGCTCAGACACCAGCTCCGTGTGCTCAAACACCAGCTCCGTGTGCTCAGACACCAGCTCCGTGTGCTCAAACACCAGCTCTGTGTGCTCAGACACCAGCTCCGTGTGCTCGAACACCAGCTCTGTGTGCTTGCACATGGGTTTGTCAGGGCTGTGGGTACGTGTGCTGGATCTGCTGAGCAGCAGCGAGCCAGAGTGTGGCCCACGTGCTGGCTGTTTCACGGAGAAGCAGGGTGTATAATACTGTAGTGTAGATCTAGAAACACGCTTCTTTTACGGTGTGTGTATGTATCTGTTTTGCAGATAAATGATGCCTGTTTTACTTGGCTAGGCAAAACTTAGCCTCTGGGATATTCTGAGGCTTTTTGACTTACTCTGTACACAGCAGAGCAGTTTTGAATTAAAACATCCCTCCCGGATTGGCGTCACAGTGATTCAATTTGCTGCATTTTCAGATAGTTCATACTCCTCTTAATTTTGTCTTTCATTTCCAAGAAAGGCCACTGTAGACAAACGGCTTAGTTCATATAGCGTGTTACTTACAGTTTTGGATGCAAAAGCGACTTGTGTATTTAGTGATGACAAGTTCTGTGTTTAAAAATCCAATTGCGGCACTGTTCATGTAACAGTCCTGTGATCTTGGCCTTCAGTCTGAATAATGACCACAAGACTGGCCTTCTCTCTGCAGATTTTAAGTTTCTCCTGGAAGTATACATGTACACAGATGAAATACATATGTTTCTCTGCAAAGGAGTGCTTGTGCTGACATTTTAGATATGCTGAGTGAAAGACTATAATTCATAAACATGGGTTAATGCTTCAAAGCGCAGCAGTGCAGGTATAGGACTTTTAATTTTGTAGTGAAGTTTAGGATTTCAGCCTTTTGTTTTGGAATAGATTTTTTTTTTCTTCTACATGTCATGTGATCTCAAATTCTAATTAAAAAAAAAGAACAAAATCAAATTATTTCATTGAAGTATTGATCTTATATTTTACATTTTATTGGACATCAGTTTCAAAACCTGAAAAAAAAAGAAGTAGAAATATGATGTTTTACTGGAAATGCTTCCTCTTCATCTTTATTTTAAAACTAAGGTTCCTCAAAAGAGACATATTTTTTCCCCAAATTGTGTAACTTCTGACAAGCTGGTGTTCTCTGAGGTACATGTGTTCATCAGAAATTTTCTGACTGCTACTGGTGTAAAGTCATAATTGTTTTTTGTTTTGAGACGGGGCCCAATTTGAATGTTTCTCTGCAGGTGTGTGGGGTCCAGCAGTGTGGAGGCCGGGTGGGTGCTGATCAGGCAGGAGGGGAGAGGCGGGTGCGATCTGCGTGTGCCTCAGGTGCCTTGCATGAACAATGTGTATTTTTGGGAAATGGTGCCGCCCTTTGGTGAGAAGCTGTTGAGGACTGCTCCGCCACTGCCCACAGTCCTTGGAAAGCCTCAGCTTCAAGGCATTATTGGTCTTGATACAAAGCCAATGGAAATATCTGCGTTACACTTAACAAGTTCTGGAACAAGCACTTATGGAAATGTAATGTCTTATTTATTGCCTTGCTTGATACCAGAGCACCAACAAAGGACAGTTATTCAAATATCTCCAAATTATTGGCTCTTGAGCATCAATCTGCCACTTTTTTTTTTTGTGGGGGGGTGGGGGCATGCAGGGGGCAGTGCTTTTTGGAAGAACAGATGCATTTTGACCCAGAAGTCGGAAGTTAGGCTTTAAGAACCAAAATATACAGAAAAGAGCAACTCTGAGAGCTTTCAGTCTGTGTGCCATGAGAGATGCCCCCCCCCCGACAAACTCAGCCTGTGCTGCTGCAGAAAGAGAGCCCCTCACCACCTTCCCGCAGCCCTAATGAGTTTAGTCTGCAGGATTTCCTCTGCCGGTGACATTATCAGGAGCAATTACCCTGTGCTGTTACCTGTGGCCAATGAAGGCTGACAGGCCTCCCCTGCTCTCCTCTCCCAGGCTGCCTGTGACTCCCCAAGACAGGAAGGTCTTGTCTGGATGTGACCCTTTGAAGTTTCCCTCACCTCCACCTACCAGCTCTGTGGCTCCAGTGCTGTGGTCCCTGCTCTGTGCATGGTGGGTGCTGCCGGGGGTGCGTGTGGGCTCTGCCCTGTGGGGTGCCCATGGGGTGCCCTTGGGGTCTGCCCCACGGGTCTGCCCCGTGGGAGCCCAGCGGGGGTTGCAGGGGGTCCCCAGTGTCCCTCCTGCCCAGCCCTGGGTGGTCGGGGCTGGCCTGTGGTGAAAAATGGCTGGAATTGGAAGCAGCTCAGTAAGCCTGATATGTGCTGTGTATTGTGTGTTTGTGTATGTAACTGGTCAATATCTTATAAACTTTCCCACGGTATCAAACAACATCCATCTCAAGGGAGTGGTTTTCCAGCTATTAGGAAAAACAAGTTGTGTGGCATCTGGGTACACAGAGCTATAGCCAAACACCGCTTTGTTATTGAGTCTTTCCCCTTTGCTTTTACTTTTAAACATTCATTGCACGGCTGTATCATTCATCTTGAACATCTTGGAAAGGTTTACCTCAGGAGGGCTTTCTCTGTTCAGGACTCTGCTGGTTTCACTTTATATCTTTTGGTTATGATGTCCACGGCCAGGCATTATTTAGCCTATGTTATGTGACTCGAATGGTTTCAGTTTATGTCCACTTTATCATTCTGTATCTCCTATAGAATTACTATACACAGAAATTCAGACCTCTGTACAACTAGATGAAGAAATAGAACTCTCTGCATGAGCTCCAAGGGCACTGTAAATGACACAGGCTTGGTTAAAAATGTCTACCTAGCAAAAAATGGGGAAGCCTTTTTGAAAGGTGGAGTGTCTCAATTTTTGTCTAATAATTTTGGGTAAGAAAAAGGTGATGTTCTGTGGCATCAACCCTGGATGGTGAAAGAAGCTTTAGGAAAACATTCACATTTCATGCCTTGTGGCTGGGTGGGTTCACAGAGACTGCAGGAAGGACTCCTGGGAAAAGGAAACTTTGTCCTGCTTGGTGGGTACCCTGGAGAAATGTCCTTCTCCCTGACCGTAACTTCATCCCACTTGCCTTTCACTCTCTGCGGGGGATGCACTGTGCAGGGAAGGATTCTCCCCGCCTGCTGGCAGCAGTAAGTCCTGGTACTGCATTCTCCTCTGGCTCATACTGCTGGGTTGCTGGGAAACTTGTGTCTGTGCTGGAAACTCAGCTCCTGTCCGAGCCCCCTCTGCAGGGAGGTCACTTGGTGCAGGTCCCTGGTGTTAACATGGGGAAAGGAGGGTGCAGGGGAACTCCTACTCCTTGTGGAGCGTTCTTGGCCATGGCTGCTGGCTCTGGGGAGCACAGGGCCCTTCCTGCCCCCAGCTGAGCGGCCACTGTGAAACCCTGTCTGGGGGACCCGCTGCAGATTTGCATTGCTGTCGCTGCTTCTGACTCCACAGCTTTTCTGGGGCTTCATTAACCCAGTCACTTGATTCGCAGCTTGGAGAATTAGGGTGGCTTTCTGTGACTGGGAGGCCTTCATGTAAAGCTTGATCTTGGTGTAATTTTCAGTCAGTTTAGTAATTTTATTGGACCTCAAAGTATTCTGTGGCTAGAGGAAATGCTCTATGTAAAACTCACAGCTTCATCTGGTAGTGATTTGTCATTTACCGTGTTTTGGGCTTGCTGCCAGCTCAGCTGTTACCAAATGGAAGGAAGACAAGGGAATAAAATGATTATCAGGAAAAGGCTTAGAAATGTTGCAAATGAAATAAATGAAGAATAGCTTAAAACTGAGACAAGGATATATATAATCAATCACAGAAATCACAGGCAACATGGGAGTTCAGGTTTCCCCTGGGCTATAGTCCTTTTCACACTGAGAACCTTTCAGTGTTACCCTTCAAACATACGTGATCAAATGGACCACCAGGATAAACCTTCCCGTGAACCTGTAAAACCATACTGATCTCTGTTTTCTGCATCTTTACATGGGCTATCTATTATTAGTGGTTAAACAGGCTGTTATTGCACATTTACTCCGTGGTGGGAGCTGAAGGTCAGGGAGCAGCCTGTGACTCGAGGAGGACACAGCGGCACTTTTGGGTGGGGGTGCTGTCCCTGCAAGGCTGTTTCGCAGGCTCTGCTGTCACAACGAGCTGTCTGAACCCTGCGGTGGGTTCCCAGTCGGAACACCCAGCACCCGGGATGGTTTGTCAGCGCAGAGCTGGGCTGCTGCGCCCAGGTCCCTCCCGTATTCAGCTCTGACTGGTCTGATCTCACCAACTGGTGCTGGCTGGGAGGGACCCGGTCATTTCAGAAACAGCGTGTACGGGTCTGGGAATCCACTGGTGTCCTTCACCTACTGAATAAGTGAAAAAAGGTTTTCAAATGGGTTGTCTAAATCCATAACTCCTTTGAAAGAGTCTTGAGTTTTAGTTAATGGAAGTTCTGGTTTGAAGGACTGAGCACTACAGGTGAATAATTTGTATTCCAATGATTGTATTTAGTTTGTGTAAGGAGTTGCTTCTTTACGCTTCCCATACTGAATTTCAGTTTAATACACACATTTAGGTGTAAGTTGTGACTTTATGTTGTGAAAAAATAAAAGGTCAAAAGATAAGGGTGATTCAACAAATACTTTATGCAAATACTAGGCACTCCGAGGGCTTGTAAATTGTTTTGGAGGCAGTTCCACAGCTCCATCAGCAGCCAGCTATGAATGGAATTTTCCACAACTTTTAATATGCTCCTAATTTCATAATTTTTCTTTTCAGTTACATGAGGTAAGTCAGTAAAATTCGACAGAGGCAGAAAGAGAGGTGTAGGGAGATGAGTGAGTTGCCCAAGGTCCTCCAGGGTGGGACTGTGCTGGCATGGTGCTATCCCAGCAGCAGGTCCTGTACGGGGCAGTGTGGTGTGAGGATGCTCCACTGTTCTTATCATGGTTATCCTTCCCATGGTTACTACTGCTACTCTCATCCCTTGCTCTCCTTTCCAGATTCACTTTTCCTTTTCCTGCCTTTAATTTTTCTCCTGCTTTGAGATGCATATTGCCTTAGCTACTTTTCCCCTGCTGTGCTAAATTGGTCCTTGAGGAAGGCAATGCCTTCCATCATCACACATCGTTGCTGATTTTCCCTTACAGAAAGGAATGGCTGCTGTCGAGGGGGTCCTGGCCTTGATGACAGGCGACTTGATGTCTGTTATGGTTGTAGTCTTCAAATACATGAGCAAGAAAAAATTTCTTGTCTTGTGGTTTTTTTATTCTGTCTTGAAGGTGCACTGGTACACTGAGAATAAGGAACTTAAATCAAGCAGACTGGAATATGGTTCTGTCTCACTCAGAGGGCAGAATGCTATTGCCCGTGATGTGAGACGCACCCCTACTCCCAGATGTTCTCCCACCCAAAGCCCCAGCTGATGCTGAATACCTGTACACTTTTCATGGTGGTGAGCAAGCAAGGCTTTATCTTTTTGATATAACTAAAGAAGGTCTGAAATAGTGAGCTCAATGGAGGACTAAGATCAAGGAAATGTTGTTTTATTCCAGCCTTTGAGACCAACTTCCTTGGTAGTTCTGTACACAGTGCTATGTACAAACCTGATTTAGGAGTGGCAACGTGAACTGAAACCTGCAGGAACAGCATACAAAGAAAGAATTGTGTGTTTATTGTGCTTGGTGAGAGACAGGATCCATTTAGAAAAGGAGATGGGGAAAAGAAGACTGCTGAGATGATAAAGAGAGATGGGAAGGCAATGATGATTTAGAAATGGATTTGTATCCTATATCTGTAGAGCAGTGACATACATACCTTTTGATATTTGGGAAATGTGAATTTCTTTTCCATGCTGTTCTCTAATAAAAGTGCGGATCCAGCTTTCCTAACTGTGAAAATATAGATGGTCACCACAGTGAAAACTCTTTCATATTTTGGTCACCTGTTATCCTATTTCCAGTCATTTGAGGTCATTTGCATTAAGTGAATTCTGAAAATGTGATACACCTATGGCAGCTGTTTGAGCAATCTGGAAGATCTGTTAAGTTCAGTCTTTGAAATTAATTTTAGTATGTCTGGGTGCATTATTTGAGGCTGTGTAAGAAGCAAATAAACCAGTACAATGATGCATCGGAGGCCAAAGCTAAAAAGAAGTTAATGAGAAGTCGAGATGCAAGAAGGAAAAAGATGTGTAGTGATCTGATCCAAAAATACCAGTTGCACCTTGCTGAGAGACTGAATTGTCTCCATTAGCACCCCCTGGCTCCCTCACCCAGGCTCTGGCTGGTTAGCAGCTGATGTGCAATTGCTGAGGAGATGGAGCGTTAACCTCTTGTTTTGTTTGTCCCTGACACTGTGTGTAAACGTGGGCTGCGGAGCTCCACACAGGAGCCATGTCGGAAGGATGAAGAACTGAAGGTACATGGTGTGGGCTGGCTGGTCTCCATCAGCTGCCAGCCCTGCACACATCCAAACCTCAGCTGCTCTCCGAGTGTCCCTGCCCTGAGCAAAGGCTGCCAGGTCGCCTTCTAGTGTTTCCTCCCGCCGAATTATTTTACGATTTGTGAAAAGAGAAATTTAGAAAAAAAGTTTGACTTATTTATCCTGTCTAGGTATTTCTTCAGTATGTACTTGCTTACTACCGCATTTCTGTGAGAATATCCCATTTTGATTAACTGCCTGGAAAGATTTCTGATTATTTAATGATATGCTTATGACTAATTCATGCTGCCTCCAGATGAGTGAGTCAAAATCCCCGCCAGCCGGCTATGATTTACGCACCCAATCTGAAAATTCATTTTCATTTATTTTCTTAATCTGAACTGCAGGTTTTATAATTTATTTTCTTAATCTAAAATGCAGGATTTACCTAATATTTTTGTCTTCTCAAAAACAAAGATAATGCCATTTCTAAGCCTCCCTTAGTAGCAAAATGGTAATGGGCTTTGGAAATAGGAAAGGCAGAAATAAAATATTTACATTTCTAAACAAAATCTCTATCCAAGCAAGTAATCTCTCTGAGAAAGACAGAGGGAATGTCCCGGGGCTTACGGCAGCCCATGAAGAATGGCAGGGAAGGGTAACAACTGTGTGTCTGTATTCAAACTGAAAGAATACAGCATGTTTTTTACTGTGCTATAGGTAGTCAATAGAATAAGTGCAAATTAAATGAGCTTCCAGGAAGACTTTCTAGCTTTTTCACACTAGCAAACAGTCTGGTGACTGTGTTCACAGAGTCACAGGGTAGCTGTGGTTGGCAGGGCCTCTGGAGATCCCGGGTGCCACCCCTGGGCTCTGGTGGGGTTAGCGACCCCAGGGTGAGTTCCAGTGTCCCCGCAGATGGAGGGTCCTCAGCCCCCCTGGGCAATGCCCATGTCCGACCACCCTCATACTGAAAAAGTGTTTCCTTAGGTTGGGATGGAGCTTCCTGCATTTCAGTTTGTGCCCATTGCCTCTTGTCCTGTCAGTGAGCTGCCTCTTCCTCCTCCCCTCCCATCAGGTATTTATACACAGGCATGAGACCGCCTGAGCCCTCTCTTCCATAGATGAAGAGTCCCAGCTCTCTCAAACTCTGCTCATTTTTGAGTCTAGGAAACCAGTTCCCCAATGCAGAAGATGCAACAAACATTTTTCTGTAAGATGGCTTCCATCTCTGGCCTCAGATCTGCCTCCCTTGTTGGAACTGGGTTGGTGAAGCGCCAGGGTTCTCGCCCAGCATGCCCAGCAGCCCATGCCCACCAACCCCAGCAGCAGAGTGGGGCTGGGGCTCTGGGCACAGCCAGGGCTGGATCTCTCCTTTGGGACATTTCTGCACAGAGCTCCCTGCCACGCTCTGCCCGGGCTGGCTTATCCCCAGCCAGCAGAACCACCAGCTCACCCACCTGGGACGAACTCAGGACACACGAGGTCAGGGTCCTACCTCAGATTTCAAAGTGTTACCTGGAGGTTTGATCGTCATGGGTGAGCTGTTGCAGCCTGAAACTGAGGATGTGATCCAGGTGGTTCTCGGTGTACTGAACTAGGGGGAGAGGGCTGAGATCAGTCAGTACATGGAGCATGCGGGCATATGGGCATTCTCTTTATGCATAAAACCAGTTGTGAATTAAAAATGATTAGAAAAAAGAAGAGCCACAAAAATGAGACTCTTTCTGATGACAGGATCAACTTCTATTAAACTATCTGCAGTTTAGAGTTTGCTGCCTTAAGAGGCAAAAAGCCATCTTGATTTAAAACAAACAAATACATCTCCCTTTTTTCCTGTTTGCTTATGCCACTATTCATACTATGTAATCTGAGCATAAAGGAAAGCACACTGCTAAACTTTCTGAAGCCTTCATTTAGCATCTGCATGAAGAACTTTAAAAGAAATAATACAAACAAGTTGAATGTATATAAGGAGTCTTGGGAGATTATATCACAGATAAGGAAAATGCTTAGGATTTTCTTTTTGTATGTGTAATGCCTTTGCAACCTACTCCCAACATTATTCCCTGCATGAGGGCCCCCTAATTATTTCATCATGCAGCAGGAAATTCTGGTAGGTCATATATAAACAGCCCGAGGCAGAGACCTCTCCATCAGATAGAGCGTGACATCTGACATCTGTGCAGCCTGCCGCTCGCATGCCACAATTAGCCAGGCAGCCAGACCCTCGAACGCAGGAGCAACGGGGAGCACGGCGCTGACTGCTGGTGGCAAAGGTCTCCCCTAATCCAGAACTACAACTTCTGCATCCCTTCCCTCTCCCGATGGCTGTGTCCTGTGGCAGGCTGTGTCCCGGTGTGGTGCCAGAGGTGGGGGGATGTTGGCCCTGCTCTGCACAGAGGTTGTTGATGGATTAGGGCTCTGCATCAGACATGATCCGTGGCTACTTAGTTTTTCCTTCTCGTTGTACTTATTTTCATGGCTCCCCAACCAAGAGGCAGGTTATTTTTCCTTGGATGAGCCATGATCAGTGATGTTTCCTCAGTACAGAAAATGGCTTCTTAGGGAAACTGCTGCAAGTAGCAGCCTGGGGAGTGGTTTGGGAAGTGCCAGCAGCCACCACTCTGCCCTTTGGTGTTTCTCACCTGAAATTCCTGCATCTCCACAACCCCTTCCCATGCTGTGTGTCCAGAACTGCCGCAGCATCGCTCACTCCAGTGCTGGGTCGGTTCATCTTTCTCTCTGGGATGAAAGTAAGGGACTGCGCGAAAAACAAAGGAAAATTCTCTGAAAGAACATTTCATGGAAACAGCAGCTCCCTGGTGTCGTGTATTTTTCCCTCCAGTGTATATTTCCACTGTCTTCAAATATACAACTCTATTTCATTATTATTGTTATTGTTCAGAATATTGGATTTTGTTTTCATATGTCTTGGCTGTTTTGAATCAAATAAGAAAATTTCTTTACATATTTTTTTTGACTTCAGCTTTAACCTTAAGCCCAGTCCTAGAAAAATCTGTGTTCAGCAGTTTTCTTCACTCTGTCCAAATCTATCTACACTGGAAAATGTTCTTTCCATTACTGCCTTTAAGGACACAATACATTCCACAAGTTTTAAGAAACTAAGGATAGGAAGAGTATTTGAACACAGGCTTTTAGTGATAATACTAGAACTTTTAGTGTTAGTACTAGATTACTGAGGCTTGAGCTCTCCTGAATCTCTCACTACAAAATTTTCCTCAGACAAACAATTAATGATCAGTCTTTTGTCAAATTTCAGTCATTTAGTAACACTAACAATTTCCTGAAAACTCAACATTATTTTTTGCTGTGGGTGACTGAATCAGGTCATTTTTTGAAATCAGATATCTTAAAATCAAAGTGTGTCACTGACTGAAATAGCTTCCTGTTTTCTTCTGCTGTTTTCTGATGTATTTTTTACGTAGGTTACATTTGTAATCAGGTAATTCCTCATTAACCCTTTTTTCTAACCTACCATTCCTTTATTGTGTCATCATAAACTTCAGTATGCACACATCCACTTTTAATTTGAAGACTGTAACACAGAACATTTTTTTGCACTTAGTGGAAGTTTAAAATTTAATCTCTGAAACTGACTTTCTACAACCTCCATCTACATCTTCAAGACTCTCAGGTAATCCTGATCTTGTGTACCTGTGCTTATTCCTGACTTGGGAGCTATTCCTTTATCATCCCTTTGTTTCAGGGAAATATTTAAAACTGCCCATGTCCTTGTGGGTGATTTTAACTTCCCAGATATAACTGGGAACATCACAGAGCGGACGCAGGCAGGTCCAGGAATTCCTGAAGCACATTGGAGAGAACTTCTTGGTGCAGGTACTAAGAGATCTGACAAGGACAGGTACCCTCCTGGATCTGCTGTTTGTAAACAGAGAGGGACTCGTAGGCCAAGTGGTGATGGGGGGCAGTTTTGGTCACAGTGACCATGAAGTACTTGAGTTACGTTTAGTTGGTGACAGGAGAAAAACTTTGTGCTGATCGATATCTCCCAGATATGGTGCATCATAAAATACTATGCCACACAGGGGAATTTGTGTGTTTCCCAAGTAATTCTGTCAGGGTTTTGTTTGAGGCATGTGAATAAAAACCTTGGGGCAGGGTGAGGGCTATGGGATTAATTTATATTAAAAGAGTGCATTTATTTGGGTTTATTTTCACACTGAAAACAAGAGCTAAGCTGCCCAATTACAGGCATGAACACGCACCCCATTCTGGGAGTCAGGAGGGTCTGGTGCTGTGGCTGGGGAGCAGATGGACACCAGCCATGCTCAGCGTGCTGCGTGGCCATGCTGCTGGGTGCTGCCCCTGGCACCCTCCTGGGCTGTTCCCTGTCCCCACGTCCCCGGGCAGAGGCAGCCTTGGCAGCGCAGGAGGCTGCCGGCAGCACTCTGTGGGAAGGAGGGAGGGGACCGTCACCCCAGTGTGGAGGGAGCGTCATGTCGTGCCCTGTAAGCACAGCAGGACCTGATGGTCCCAGCCAGGCTGGCTGGGAGTCTGTGTCACTGCGGGTCTGCCCATGCCAGGGGGCTGCATCCACCCCTCTGCCACGGGGCAGGAGCCCACCAGCGAGGGCACAGCTCACACCAGGGTCCCCCTCAGCTCGTCCCTGTCAGGACAGTCCCAGACCTGCAGCCCCTGCCAGCTCTGCCTGCTGCTGCTTCTGCTGTGGGGGAAGCCAGCCTGGGGAAAGGGGAGGACAGGCAGAGGAAGGCTGCTGTGACCGGGCTTGGGGACAAAATACGGAGAGAACAGGTGGTGATGGGAGACCTGGCCCTTTGTCAGGAAACTTGGCCTTTTGTCAGGAAACCCATGGCAAGCCAGCGAGGCCGGGCAGGGTGAGCTGTGTGCTGTCCAGGGATGTGCTGAGAAGACGCTGAGCAACGCGGAGCTCAGTGCTGCTGTCTGGGGAAACAGCGCCAAGAGTGACACACCCTGTGGAAAATAACACGGCCCCAGGCAATGGCTGCCATCTGGAAATGCTGTGGGTTGTGCCTGGGCAGGACTGTGTAGGTGCGTGGCAGAGATGGAGGGATGGGGAGCGCTGGAGCGGGCAGGAGCGTGAGGTGCCTCACCCGAAGGCAGAAGCCAGACGTGAAGCTGTTTTGCCTTATTGGCTGGATATGAGGTGATGGCAGATGAGCTGTGATGGGGCCAAGAGTCACCCATGGGGAAGGCTCAGGAAATTGTCCAAAAATCCTTACTTCTAATCCATTTGTAATGTTATGGATCAGATTTTTAATGCCACTACTACAGTTACAGCAAGCGTTCAGCACTTCACAGATCCCAGAGACCTGCCACAGGAGTGACAGTGTCCCGAACATGGTGCTGGGTCGTGCCTTAGCTGGGTACAGATTTCCACCAATGACTCCACAATCTCTGCCTCCTGTGAACACTCAGATGCTGAATGCAGAATTTTGTTGCACTTCCTCTATCAATAAGAATATTAGTAAGATGCTTCTGTTATTCAGCCACCTGTTTTCACTACGTTTGGGAGATGGCCCTCTGTTCCTCTGTTGGAGCTAGCTGGAACTGGTGAGGGATTACCAGCTGATTGAGTGGGGACTGGGCGAGAGACTGTGCATACATGAATATACACAGCTGCACTTTGCCAGTTTGCCTATTTATTAGGAAACCGAGCCGAATATTTGGTCCGTTTTTTCCTGAGTAACTTTGCAGAGAAAACACTTTCCATTTCCTAGAGTGGGAGAAATTCAGGAAAGATGGCCAATGCTAAAAAGATTTTCCTCTGCTAGGTGTTTCAGATTCTGCCAGGTGCCTTCAGAAAAACAGGTCGCACATTTGTGCACGTTCCGTGGTTCCTCTGGAGACGGCTTCAGCACACTGCTGCCTGTGCTTGGTACCGCGAGACTTCCCCACAATGTGGAACAGGCTTTTTGGTGTCTTGAAAGAGAATCACAGCTCTGGCTAAAGCTAAACAAAGTACACACAACTTTATGCAAGGGAAATATCAGACCTGGGGTAGATGTGAACACAGTGAACTTTGAGAGGGTAAAACTGTTGCTGATATATGGTATGAATAGAGAAGAAAGGAGTACTGAGATAGATGATGAAGGATGCAGGAAAACTGGAGTCTTTGATGTGCCTGCTGAGAGAAGCGCTGTGTGCAGCTGTCCGAGCTGAATGGAGCATTTAAGAAGCTGGATGAGTGCTGCATCGTGTCTGAATTAACCATGCTGCCCGTGCTGAATGAAGTTCCCAGAAGAGTGTTGACAGAGTCAGAATGAATGTGTTTGTTGCTTGACAGCAATGAAAAGTGAGTCTGTGCAACCATGCAGGATACCTTGGAGGCCTTTTCAACTCTGTCCTTAGTTTTAATTTGCAGGTAGGTTACATGTTCTTGCAATCTGCCATGACGATTGATTGTTAATTGTTTTTATTCTTAATTTTACTATGAAAGGCTGGTGTGGGAAAGCAGAACTAACTAACTGGAAAATATGCTTGTTGCCAGAATGTTGATATATCCTTTAGGATGTTGGGCTGAGCTGCCAAGGTGACTGTGGGGGAACTTTGCTTTCCCCATCACAAACACTCGTTTGCTTGTCTTTGGTGCTCATGTTTAATCTTCTGCCGAGCAGACACTTGTGCACAAGAAGCCCTCTAGCAGCTTTTCAGTTACATTGCTATTCCATCCCATAGAGCTGTGCTGCTGGGTGTCCAAAGCCCATCCCAATGAGGATTGCTGATGCGTGACGGTTGAGGCTGGGGACTCCCTGGATCCTGGAATGCCTGGATCCTCTGCGATGCAGCCACGTGGATAACAGACTTATAATCAAGCTGGTGTCACTGCGGCTCTGGAAGCTGTGGTTTGTCTGTTTGCCTGGTTCATTGACTTGGCTAATATCAATAAAAAGTAGTTGAATTCTGAGACTTCTGAGAGCATGAATATAAGAGAGTGACCACACATCTCATTCCAGATAAACTGAATCAACAGACTGTAATGATTCCTGCCTGTTCTGCTGCTGCAGCTCACCTGGCTGCTCTTGGTGCAGCGTGCCAGCCAGTGGGAATGGCACAGACATGGCGTTGCCTGGTGTTACACTGTCTCATAGCTCCTTCTAAGAGACAGGAATGTGCAAATCTGGTGAAACTGAGACAGGTATGTCCGGCTCAATGAACATTACACTCCTGATTGCAGTTCAGAAAGCCTCTCGGGAAAGGCGCTTCCATGCGTATCTCAGTACCGCTGAAATCCAGGGGATCCACGTGCCCGCTGAATCCTACCCTGACCTCTGCTTGAGTTCAGCACTTGCTTGGAGTATTTTAGAGCTGACAACTGGGCCACGTGTTTGGCATGTGGTTATTTATCAAGAGAGCCAAACAGCTCAAAAACAAAGTTTTGGGGCTTCTGCCCATTCCATTCCAGGATCAGGGAGAATTTTTTTCTCCACAAGGCAGAAAGAAACTCCGATTAAATTTCAGTCTGATTAAATTTCACTGATTCTTTAAAGCATATAGGCAACTAGTTGTGTCTGAGATTAAATTCTGAATAAACTGTGCTGGGTTTCTAGGGGAAACAAGGATATTCCCCTTGGATGTTTGACTACTGGGTTTTGACACAGACTCATGATTCTAGCAATCAGTAGATCTATGGTATTTCTCAAAGCAGAACCTTTTTTCCAATTTTTTGCCTTCTTTCATATCTCTTGGTATGCAGCTTGGTTTCTGAAATCAGTTGTGTGAGTCTCTCGTATCGATTTCCTGCAAGCATAGCAATGTCAGGCAAATCCCCTTGGTTCTCTGCTAGTATCGTGCATTTCTGGTTTTAGAGTGAAACACCGGGCTTAAATGAAATCTTTGTTTGTGTTATAGTACATAGGGGTGGTACCTTTTTGGGCAGTGGCATGATAGAGTAAAGAAGGATGATCAACTGTCACTGTCTCTGGTCTCTATGAACCTCTGAAATCCAGCATCCCATGAAGCCATGACACTGTGCGAGGATGCGATGGGTGATTCTCCAGACCCCAGCGGTGTGCAAGGAGAAGGGCTTTGTTCAGCAGATACCTGGAACCTCTTAGAAATGGAGAAAGCAAGTGGTAGAGTGGGTGGAGGTGAAATTCAGTGTCATGGCATCTGTGCAGCCCTGGTGAAGATCTTAGTCTGAGCCCGATGCTGATTACCTGTGCCTTTAAAAATCCTTCACTAATAAAAGCTGAAATTTAATCATTAGTAATTATGTCATCAGCACCATCTGTTGGAAATAGTTGAGACTCAAGATGCTGAAGCTTTTTCAGTAATTTTGCCTTTCTGCACTAGAAAGCATGTGCAATGAATACCTCCTGTGGTTGTCTTAGAGATCTTTATCCTCTCTTAATATTTCTTCTGTATCTCTGCACCAAAGTCCTATAATTATTGCTGAAGAGGAATCAGAAATGTTTAGTCTTTAATAGGTATTACATAAATGTATGCATAGAGAGAATTATTATTGAAGATGGTACAGGAAGAGATCTGTATTCCTATTTAAAAGATCTAAGGGTACATATGTTGAAGGTAAAACCTAAAATAAAAATCCTTTATATGGATGGGAATTTCATGAATGACTTTCTTTTCCTTTTTCCCTCTTCTTTAATGAAGAACATAAGTAAAATTGCAGATTCAAACACTTTTGAGTACTGGGGCAGGCAGGGGGTTGATTAGAGTTCTCTAATTATAACTAATGACAGAAATAACATAGGCTCCTGTTTTGCCTAGATGATATATGAATTGAGCCACCTCATGTAAATACAGCACATCTCCCCTTATTTTCTTATGGCAGTTGATACAAAACTGACTTAGCAAACGATGCTTCTGTTTCAGATCCTCAAGAAGCGGCCACCTTGCTCTGTCTCCAGCTCCTGGGGCTGCTCACCGCACTCTTGGGATGTGGATGGGTGTCCAGCAGTGATGTAGCAGCAGGTATTTGAGATTCACTCTGGGTTTGGTGCACTTGCTCTCATTTTGGCTGCAGCCTGTCCCTGGGCTGAGACCAGTGTCTTGCTTAGGGCTCTGTGTAACTCAGTTACTCCGACTTGGGCATTTTGGTGCTTTCATGTTCTGTGCGGCATTAGTAGTTATAGACAGATAGAATTCCTGTGACTGGAATTGGGAATGCTGCTCTGTGCTGCTATTCTGAGACTCCTGGTCTGTGTTTTAGTATCTACTGAAACTTCAGTCTATGTGCATTTCCCTAGGAAGCGTGGACCAAGAAAAATTGCTGTTAGTTTAAACACAGAACAAGGCACTACAAAGGCATTTAGGATCCCACATGCACCATATTGGGGACTGTTCTGAAATAAGGGCTTGCATCACCAATCCTATTTAAAAACATGTCTTCTAATCCTGTTTGTTTTGTCTGCTAACGAACATATTCACTGAAACAGGCATCTCTACCCTGAAGCAAAATCCTGACACTGAGGGAAAACAAAAATGACAAATATTTTTGTTATGTAAAATTCTCGTGTCAATATTTATATAACCTGATTCCCCAGGTAGCTGTGGGTGAAATTACAGAGGAGAAAAAAAATCCTCGAACCTATACCTGACTCCTAAAGAAATGAGCCAGTGAGCATTTGCAGCAAAGTGAGAAGCAGAATGAAACAGAGCAGTGAAATGGGAGGCGAGGAGGGGCTGTGAGTGGAACAGTGCCCTGGCTCTCGACTCCCAGCGGCTGTCCCAGCATGGTCACCAAACCCTCCTGTGCAGGGGCTGCCCAGGCACGCTGTGTGGGGCACAGCATGGAGCAGGCTGTGGGGCATGGCCAGTCCCACCGAGCAGTGCTGGCCTGTCCCCAGGTGACCCTACAGCCACTGGGCTTTGCAGGCTCTGCCGAAGCTGGCTGGAGCTACAGCACCGCAAGCACAGGGATATGCCAGAGGAGACACAGGTTTATCTCGGTAAATATTGTGAGAACAGCGAGATGGAGTGACAGTGCAGAAGAAAAGAACCAATGTGGCATACAGACCACACAACTGATCTCTTTTTTAATTCTTAATTTCCCCGGGGAATCACATGTTTATTAAAATGTTAAAATCGATTGTCTCACACTTCCTTTAGGCTAAACCCAGAACTTGCTAGAAAAATCCCTTCTTGTAGAGCATACATTGTAAATCCTACTTTGTTTAAATAGGATTCATAATAGAATTTGGTGAAATTCAACGTTTATGCTTTGCATTCATGGGTCTGTGTGGATAGTGTGGCTCTGCTCAAAATGAGAGTATCCATGCACACATGCTGCATAGCTCCTTAAACCTCAGGAGAAAATGAGTATGTGCAATACATGTGGTTAAGTGTAGCTGTGGAAGTAGCCCAAAAAACTGCTTCATAAAACATGAATTTTTATTTGTTTTACTCCAGGACACAAAGAAGCAGAAGGAATGTTTTTTCTTGACATTGCATGCAGAACGGGAATAACTAGGTTGCTGCACAAGAACCATTAGGAACTTTTCAATCAAATGAAAGTTTGCAATGTGTTTTGCACATTAAGGTGACCGTGAGGGCAGCCCAAGTAGAGGAGGTATTGACAGTAGAGAAGGCAACTAAATTTTAGAGGGGTCTCATTCTTGCAAGAAACTTGAAACATGAAATGTGCCTTTAATTTAATTCTGCAGTCTCTTTTAGATTAGGACAGTACAAGATGCAGCTCACTTTTTATAGTCAAAGCATTTGAGTTACATACTCTTGCTTAGCTGTGCCCTTGCTTGTGTCTTAAGTCCATAGGATTCAGGTAGTAAGGGGTGTGAAATGTATCTTGTATTCAGTGAAACAGGTGGGTTGTTTTGTTCGTTTGTTTGGTTTGGTTTGGTTATTTGTTTGCTTTAGTCTTCTGGTTAGGGTCTCAAGACGAGATAAATTGCGTTTCTAATTCAGTGCTCAGAGGAACTTTAGAGACATGTATCCTCACTAAAAATGTTGACATTTCTATGAAATACATATCTATTTATTTATACTTTATATTTATAATTTCTATGCATATTCTGTTTATAATTGATATTTATTTATAATAGAACAGTCTGTCAAATAAGCTGCTATGCCTTTGGGTGTTGGTGTAACGGGTGACTGTTGTACCCTGGGCTGGAGCTCCTGCATTCTTCTGAATTCTGTGTCCAGTCAGCTGGTGATGAACTGACCCCGAAGGCTCAGCACCATGAGGATGAGCAGCATGTGCTGTAGGTACCTTCACTCGCACCAGCTGAACGTCCACAGAAGCCTCTCAGTAGCCTGTTGCCCCAAAGAACTCTAATAGTCTAAGGATTGATTAACAGTTGATAGGAATGTTTTCAATTGTTCATCGGCTTTTATGAACTAGTCATAAATGGAACTTCCATATAGAGTCTGGTTTTTTTTAATCTCCCTAGTAGCAGCTTAAATCCATGGTTAGTGGGAACTGATGCAGTATAGAAGCAATCACAAGACAATAAAAATACAGGGATGTAAATTAAAAGTATCATGTCCTGGAATAGAGTGATAGTAAGGAAATACAGTGTAGCTATAGCAAGAAGTTTGGATTTGCCAGGATAGGTTTTGGTTTTTTGGTCCTATGCTGATTTCCGTGTGCTGTAAGGAGTGTCGTAATGCAGAAAGTGGGATTTTAAAATTGAGATATGGCTTAACTGAGTCTGTAGTTGCCTACTGTAAAAAGATCCTTGAACATACAAGCTACTGATCACCATGGGCAATTCCTTTTGTGTTTATTTCTGCTTTGGGCCACATTATATTTCTAGGAAGAGTATCCAGATATTTACCCAAGCTGTTATGTTTGCTGTTACTCCTTTTAGTTGACAATCAGTGAATTCAAGCTCTGTGTGGTGTTTATTCTTGATAAAACCACTTGAAATGCAGTGAGAATTCTGCTAAGTGGCACAACTTGCTTGTTTAAAGCTGCCCATTATTAGACTTCGCTGTACCAAGGCCAAGTAAATCTAATGGTCTAATTTTAGCTGTGACATTTTGTAGTTTAGGCGATTAGTTTTCCTGAGCTGTGTGATCTTCTCCTTTCCCTCCTGCCTGCAGAACTCCCTTGCACTGTTATGTGTGTGCACAGCCCGGCTGCACTGGGGCTCTCTGCAGGAGTGGCTGTTGACCTGCCACGTTCTGCTGCCACTGTCGGACACCAAGGCAGCACCAGGACTTACGTTTTTGGCAAAATTCATCAGCACAAGGGGACTCTCTTGACTGTCAGGACAGAATTCTTTCCATGTTTCGCATTTTGTGATAGCAGAGGATGGCTCTTCTTGACTTTGCTACACTGTTCTGATGGTCACCAATCCATACAATTATTAATGCTAAATGTGCTTGGTGTCATTCTAGTATTCAAATAAGGACCAGGGCTCATTGTGCTATGCACCTGCATGACTATATAAAATAAAAAAACCACTTCCTTGTTCCAAAACCATAGTAAGGGAGACTGCAGGGGGTGCTTGAGATCGGCTTTTCCTGTCTTTCCAAAACATGATCCATTTTCCATTTCTGATCTTCCTCTTGGCATTAAGATACAATGCCCTGCAAGTGCTTTTTACACTCCTTTCGTATCACCTGTAGGGCTGAGGAGTGACATGAGCTGCTGCGATGCAGATGTCTGTTCTCAATGCAATATCTCTTTGCCTGGGGCTCTGGCTTCCCTGGGAAGGGAGCTCTGCTCTGTCTGCGGGGGCTGCTGGAGCCTTTGGCAGGGAGCTTGGGATGACTCACAGAGCAGCAGAAACAGACAGAAAGCAGAAGAGAGATAGATGACTTTTCTTTTTTTTTATTTTTAATATGAGTTTACGTGAGAAATTACTCTCTATTGGACTAAGAGGAAGGCGATGATTGGAATGGTGTCTGATGGCTGACTTCAGTGCCTGCCCTTGTTACAAGGGAGGGGCTCCGGTTTGGAGCACGACAAGGCTTCCCATCCAGCTGAGCTTTGTTGACCTTAATATTACATACTAAATCCCGGGTGTGTTGAAGTTCAATTGGGATAGCTCTTCACAACCCTTCACACAAAATATCATACCTTTGGCATTTAAGGGAGGCATAAAGCTCTGTGTCTATAAAAATCTCCAATTCTGCATGAGTGTGAAGATGCAAGTCCTTAAAGAAAGGGGGTCTTGGGAAATAAGACCTATCTGCAATACCCTTGAAGGTCTTTCACCATCCATGGAGACCTGTCTGCAATATATCCTTGAATTAGCGATGTATTGAGGGGCCATATCCTTGTCACCAGGGCCACATGCTCAGCAGTTAAGGACATTTTCTGGGATGGTCTGCAGCAGACAGCTTGCTGGACAAATGGCCCTGGCTTTTCTGCTCTCCCCCAGATATATAAATGCCATTGTCAACTGCTGAAAATTTAAACTTTGTACAAAAGTAATTATTCTAAACAGCAGATAGGTGCTAGAATAATACAAAAGTGAAGAAGAATAACTATTTATCATTGCAAGTAAAATATACATCAGTGATGCTAGTGATATGACTCAGAGACGTGCTGACCCTAGGCTTTTGGTGACTCAGTTGCTGACTTCAGAGCATCTGGGTGACCTCCAGGCCTGCTGCATCAGCCCCTTCTGGCCGTGCCACACCGAGGGCCATGCAGGGCTCCTTCCACGGCTGCCAAGGGCTGCTGAGTGAGATGGGTTCCTGTCCAAGTCTGTATCTTGGCACTTTAGTGAAAGCAGAGCAAGAAATTAGCTAGAATTCTTCAAAATTATTTGTTAAAAATATTTTTTTGGGAGAGGAAAACATCTTTCTTCCAATTTTGCCTCTGCTAAAGTGCAAGTTTACACAGGGAATAGTTGCTTACAGTTAAGTTCCACTGAGTGGAAAACAATTTCTCAAATAACTGAAAGATGCCGTGTCTTGTCCTTGGGTATTTCAAATAAACCCACAAAACCATTGAAGAAAAATGTTCAAAGAAAATGAAAACTTTGCGACTTTTGCCATCTCCTCTACGCCAGGAATCGAAATCCCCCCTGATCAGCCGTAGGACATGGCCAGTGCTGCCGCGCTCCTCCCAGCACACAGCGTGAGCAGTGACAGTCACAGCCATGTCCAAACCAGATGGTGCCATTGGAGCCTACATGACTCACAACTGAAGTGCTTTAGTCTTAAATTCTGATGTTACTCCATCAAAGCCAATTAATTTGGCCTCCTGAGCCAGCATCCTCTTGAACTTTGCAAAACCTCTTTGGCTTGTTACTGTTGCTTGCGAAAGATTTTAGAACAATGTCCTTTCCCAGCCTCTCCAGATGTGTGTTCAGAGGACATGGCCGGTGGGCAAAGACTCATTAATAAGAAAAGAGCTGTCCCCACCTAAAAATCTGCACTCAACCTGAAGATATTTTTTATTACGTGTTACCAGCGGGTCTGTTAAAGCTGGAAGATTTTTAGAGACAAATATCTAATTTTTACCTGTTTGAATTTACTGCTTTTTGTTTGTATCAAATTCTGCCAGCTGTTTTGAATGCTCTTTTCGCCGGAGAAGGGAAAGCGATATAGTGAGATGACTAAACCAGCACACTGAGAAACTTTTTTTTTTTTTTAAGAAAATTCGTTGCTAGAACATTTATCTTTTTAATAATTCCAGTGTTTTTAAAAAATAGGAATCGCATTCACTAAGGTCCAGAAACATTTGGCAGCAGAACTTGTGCCCAGACTGAGCAGAACCGCACGGCTCAGCAACTGGCAGCCCGAGAAGGTCCCTGGTTCAGGTCCTCAGACTGAGGGTCCCCAGCTCTGTCTGGGGGAACGTGGAGCAGCTGCCACCCAGAGCCAAGTGCTGCTGGGTGAGGGGTCCTGTCCCCGCAGCCTGCCCTGTGCTGGCCTTCAGTGTCCAGGGCAGGGCGGGGGGCTGGAGAGCAGTGGGCTGAGGGAGGATGAGGCCAGTGTCAGCGTGGGGCTGGGAACCTCTCCCTGCCAGGGTCACACTTCAATATTACTGTTTCCCTTGCAGATGCTTTGGTAAGTACCAGTGTCCTGCTGAGACGGTGCTGAACAGCTTTGTCTGAGAGGCAAGGAAAGAAACAGAGAAACTGTTCCCACCCCTCCACCTTTTTTACTTCCCACCCAGAAGCAACTTAAGTGAATTTCCTGGAGTTACTCCAGTTAAAAACTGGAGAAATAGAGAGTCTTTTTTTAACGCAGTTCTTCAGAATTGCCCTTTCTCATGGCTTATGTCACCTTGCAGCACCACATGAATCATGATGTTACGTTGCGATTCTATACCGATTGGAAATGTTTCTAACACTTGAATACTGAAGTCAAACTGAAGTGGAAGAGACTATGAAAGGCTGTGCTCAGCATTCCTTTCCATGGGCTTCAATTCAATGGTGTTCAAGCACTTCAGGCACTTCTCCCCTTTGTTCCAGGAAGGAATATAAACCCACAGCACTGGTGCTGAAACACGGAGTGTCCCGCGGTGTTTTGACAGGAGCACCAAGGCTGGCAGTGGGGCAGGTCCCAGCTGTCAGGTGCCCATCGTGTCTCTGTAATGCAGTACTGCATTGCCCTCTTGAAGGGGAGCATGCCATTATATCTTGAAATGATTTTATTCTTATTGCATTTGTGTGTTGCACTGCTGTACAGACCTTGGAAATATACATCCAGCCATCTGATCTGGCTTTTTTTTCACTATACACATTCACTCACTTTTCAGCTCTGAGGCATATTGACTTAATTCCCTCTGTTTCCTAATGCTGTGTGTGGTTTAATCACATTCCCAGGAAGAGGTGTAATTATTAAACCACAGGAAAGTTAATGACTGGTATTTGCTCTTCAGCATAACCCATTTTGGTGTCTGGGGTTTGGCATGTCCTCCAATGGGAAAACCAGCTTGGAGACATAATGCTCAAACCACACATGATTTTCCAGTGAATTACACATCTTTTTCACATATTAGTTAGAACAATAGTTTTGCTGGCTATTTTAGAGAAGCGTGTTTTTTCACTCAAGCTGTGTGGTGCTTGCCGTGTGGCAGAAGGCAATATCTGCTGAAAATTCTTCCCTGGAATGATCCCATGTTTTATATGGGGGATGGGTATTTTGCCATATACAAACTAGATTTTACATAAAATTTGCATGCTTGTGTAAATGTTGCCTACAGTACTTGTCATTACACAAATGCATAATTCAGGGGTTTTTGTTAAATCAAGAGCTTCTAGCATACTTTGCTTATTATGTATAAAATCCCTAGGAAATTGGCTAACGATTGCTCAACATTTTCTTTACTGAAGGGATTTCCTTGCAGTCTTGCAATAGCAGTTGGTTATTAGTAGCTCTCTGAATAACTTATGGATTCTTTTGACTAAAGATTCACTAAACTATAATACATCAAATTCTATATTGGCAAAAACGAATAGAACAGAACCCATTAGAAAACAGCATTTCTGCATTTGGTTGGTATTTTATTTAGGAGATGATTATCTGGAATTGGACCTCTGCTTTCTATCTATGAGGTTCATTACATGACAATAATAATGAAAGCTTAGAAACAGAGCCAGTTTGGTCCCCTTTGTTGGTCCCCACACAGAGTTTGCAAACCAAACAAGGAGTCTGTGATCCATGTGGACCCAGAGAGCAGCTGCATCGATCCCGTCACTGCCTGCCTGTGGCTGAGCCAGCCCTGCCCTGGCCCCCGACCCGCTCGAACCTGTAAATCAGACACCAAGGGACACTTCACGTGCAGAGGATCAGGGAACAGCCAGAGCTTTGCTTCAGGGGTGACAGAGGCTTGTGCAGGGTTGTGCTTTATTATCTACGGAGATCCAAGGCGCAGAGGGAAGGGCACAGTCACAGACGGTTTGTTCAGGGAATAATTGTCTGAAATCAGGGAAAATACCCATGGAATAAGGTGCTGTGCTGTGTAAGTGCAGGTACCAGAACTGCAATGAGTAAACTTGAAACCATCCTGTCTGTTTAAAGGAACTGGTTAATAGTTCTGGAAATGGAGGATTCACTACATTTTCTGGAGTGGAAATGACCATGGTTTGCTTTCTGTTTCACGGAGCTGAATAAACTAGAATTCAACTGTGAAATTACTCCATTGCACACCAATAGTTCTGCTTCTGGAGCATTTGTGAGACTTCTGCTCTTACTGTGCGCACATTTCACCTTCTCCCCATTTTAAGATGTTTAGTCTGAGCCTTATATGGGACTGCTCTTAAAAACTACAGAAACTTTAAGAGGCTGGTTCTAGGTTCGCGCACAAACTTGACACTAATGGTGTTTTACTAAATCAGCTTTAAAGACTGTTTCTGATCTAATATATTTCAGTCCAAGAATGTCAAGGTTGCTGATTTAAACTGGCCTTGAGGTCAAAAACAGGCTTTAAACTTTTGCTCGGGAATTTGCAGTCATTTGTGCACTGAAGGGGACGTAGACCTTGTTCCCAGCACAGCAGCAGACTCTGTGCGGTTTAACGACCACATGTGGTCTGACCGCTGGATAATCAAGATTTGGGACAGACACTCGTCCTCCCTCAGCCCAAACGCCTTGTCCCCCTCCTCACCCTGGCAGCTTGATGAGGACAGTTAGGGTCCCCATTGCTCACAAAGTGTCCACACTCTTGAGGTGAGTGTGTCAGTGGAGATGATGCTCAGAGGAGCTGCTGCTTCTGCATGTCCCTTAAGCGCCAAGGAGCTGACCCACGGTCACACGGCTGCAGTGCCAGAGCTGGGTGGCCATGTACATCTCAGCCCAGGAACATCACATGAGTTCTCCATGAAAAGGTGCATAGCACAGAAATCCTTTCCATGTTTTGGGGAAGATGAAATCTAAGCATGTGCTTTTGTACAAATGGGGCTCAAAATAAAGGAATGTCATTGGGGAGCAGGGAAGCAGTTGCTCAGTTAGAAAGTTTGAAACTTGTTTTTGAAGCAAGAGAATATATTGGCTTTTTTTTTTTTTCTTTCCACTCTATAAATAACTCTTGGCAGGCAGAAACAACCTTGATTGCACGAGATGAAGTAGAGCAACCAGCAGGCTCTACAGCAGAATAAATGGCACTGTGCCAAGAGCTTCATCAAATGAATAATAGCTTCCACTTGACAATCAGTAAAGTGCCTCTTCTCCTGTGGATTTAGTTTTTAATGATGATTAAAGAGGATGGGCCCCTAAAATTTCTCTGGTAGAAATGACCTCCTATTAATTTCTGTTACTTGAAATGCTGAATTTCAAAGCTATTTTACAGCTGCAAAACCGAAGGCACTGACATAAAGGAACTATTATCTTTGTAATTGTAGCAACAAGTACTAAATTTGTCATTGATTAACAGAGACTTTTTAACTTTATGATCCTTCTGTTGGCTATGCCCCTTACATAATGTTCGGAGCTTTCCAGATTGCTGTTCTTTGGAAGTAAAATGTTTGTTAGAGTGTGAAAGTGTATCTTGTAGACTAGGAACTCTTACTATACTACTGCCTTTTTCCAATTTAATTCGTTGGTGTGTTTTTTTCTGGTGTTTGGTATCGATCCCTGTGGGTAGCACAGGGTGTATCAGTAGTGTGGTGTGGAGCCCTTGCCAGGTGCTTTGTGTGCAGGAGCTGCACAGACCCCGAGCAATGCACAAGCCCTGGGTGCTGCTTTCCCCTTGCACAAAGGGATCTTCTCTGCTCTGCTGAGTAAAGAAATGTGGGGATTGTATTGCAGAAGAATTTTAATTGCCTCAAAAACCTGGACCTGCAAACATCTCAGGCCTCCTTTCCTTGATGCTTGTTTCGTTTTGTTTACAACAAAGCTGTAGAACGAAACTGGTGAATGCTCTTAGAGGCTCCATGATGCCGTTTTAGTGGGGAGTTATAAGAAAGGTTGATCAGGTCTTACCTCTTGATTAAAATGTAGAAGCAAATTGCAGTCTAGTCCAGGCTTCTGTCCTTGGGCTGCTAGTGCTTGTGGTTTGGGACAGCAGAGGCTGCACAACGTTTAATGACACAGCCAAATTCTACAAAGCTGTAAAGCACTTTGTATGGCCAGTCCAGTGTCCACAATGTCCCCGGGTGCTTGTGCCCTCACTGGCCAGGAGCCAAGCAGGACCTGGCACTGCGGCACCGTCTGTGCCACGGGCACGACGTGACAACCAATGATAAGACAAGGGGCAATGGGTGCAAACTGGAACACAGGAGGTTCCACTTAAATATGAGAGGAAACTTCTTCTCCGTGAGGGTGACAGACACTGGAACAGGCTGCCCAGGGCGGTGGTGGAGTCTCCTTCTCTGGAGACGTTCAAAACCCTCCTGGACACCTTCCTGTGTAACCTCATCTGGGTGTTCCTGCTCCAGCGGGGGGATTGGACTGCATGAGCTTTTGAGGTCCCTTCCAATCCCTGACATTCTGTGATGCTGTGGTTCTGTGAGTTGTGCCCACAGGCAGCTTAGGCAGCTATTGATGGTGCTTAGAAGATTGGTACAGTGAAAGAACTATGAGAAAAGACGTAACACCACTATCCAGGTTTCTGAGTATAAGGTTAGGATGTCAGGAACCACTGAATATAAAAAAATTAAGTCAGTCAGTTGTAGCCACTTACTTAAAATATTTGAAAATATTTTGTGCTTTATTTATTTATTTATTTATTTTACTATAAGTGATGACATTTTCATAGTAAAAAACTTGCTTTGAACAAAAAATTGGAACTTTTCATTTAGACAATTAAAACTGGATTTTTAATTTGATATTGAAACTGGCAATTTGTCATAACCAACCATTTCCCCTACATAAAAAATCTGTGTTGATAAACCACCATATTTTTAAAATAAACTTTTCTCTAAAAAGTCTTGGCAAGCAACATGGGTATACAAAACAGAGCATGCAAGCAGCGATAGTAATTTATTTCTGGAACTGGTCATTCCATATGTGTACCGTGGGAGTTGAGATTTTCTTCAGCTTTGCCATGAGTGAAAATTACTTTGCAGATCTTTTCTGTAGATACTTGTTTTGGCTGCCTTTGTGTGTTGCGTGATCTTGTGTTTTTTGCCGAGTCAACAGAAGAACTCAAACCAGGTGTTCTGGAGTAAGCTTTGTGTGCATGTTGGTTTGGGGGGTGCGTTGAGCCTGGCCTAATGCTTGCACAGCCCGGCCTAATGCTCGCATACAAGTGCCATGTCTGGGGTCCCGCGGTCCCACCTGCTCTCAGTGCCCAGCCCAGCTCCTGGGTGCCCTTTCCCGCCTGCAGCCCAGGTGCTGTTTGCAGGTTTCCAGCAGCCCCGTCTGCAGCACCCAGATGTATGATGGAGATGCTCAGAGCCATATTTGCTGTGACAGATGTGCAACAACAGGACATAGTACATTCTTTTGGCAGCAGCTCTGCTCACAGGACTCCCCCTCACAGGGCAACAAAGATGCTGAAAGGAGTGGAGCATCTCCCTTATGAGGAAAGGCTGAGGGAGCTGGGGCTCTTTGGTTTGGAGGAGACTGAGGGGTGACCTTATTAATGATTACAAACATACAAAGAGTGAGTGTCAGGAGGATGGAGCCAGGCTCTTCTCAGTGACAACCAATGGTAAGACAAGGGGTAGTGGGTACAAACTGGAACACAGGAGGTTCCACTTAAATTTGAGAAGAAACTTCTTCTCAGTGAGGGTGACAGACACTGGAACAGGCTGCCCAGGGAGGTTGTAGAGTCTCCTACTCTGGAGACATTCAAACCTGCCTGGACACCTTCCTGTGTAACCTCATCTGTGTGCTCCTGCTCCGGGGAGGGGATTGGACTGGATGATCTTTCGAGATCCCTTCCAATTCATAACATTCTGTGATTCTGTGACTGGTGTGTGCCTCCAGCAGTGGGGTTTCAGTCTGGGCTTTGCTCCTTTAGCTACTGAGACCTGTATTGAACACTCGCACAATTATATTTTTATGACTGTTGGCAGAAGTTGGCTTTCACTCAGCAAGCAGTGCCCTATCACTTCATCTAGAGTTCTCTCACAAATGATGTGTGATCAACCCTGTTTAAATTACATTTCTATGCTATCAGACGTGTACTCTGGGGAATTTTCACTGAAACTGTTGGAGCTCTTATCAAGGTTTGGAGAATACAATAAAATATCCAATGCTGACAAGACTGAATTGCTTTTGTGAGGTGCCACAACACTTCAAAAATCCTTTCCTGCTTTAAGTTCATGGGAATACAGAACTGTCTTGGACATTGCTGTGCAGTAATTGTTAGTAAATAATTCTTTTACCACAGTGACCTGTGTTTGACCAAGGCAACATCAGGCAGCACCGAAACAGTAATATAACCTTGGTTTGGGCTGAGAAGGAAGGCAAAGGCAAGGAAGCGTTAAGAAAATCAGGTAACACTGGTAGGAAGGACCTGTGTTCTCAACAGGCGGAGGCTTTGGGGCATACACTGTACATCTACAAAGTTCATACTCCAATGAGATAGTAGGAAGAAGAGTGATTCTCCAAAATCCCTCTTACTGAAAAATGTCCTTTGCATGCTCAAGCATCTTCAAGAAAATACAGCATTTTATTTAGAAATTCGTGACCCATTTGTCCTTTCTTTTTGTGCCTTCATCACAGAAGGTCTTCCCAGTGTTTACAGTGAGGCTTCAGTGTAAACGCTCTTGGGACACTCTTGGGAAGGTTGTGTCAGCCTAGTGTTTGTGCTTTTATATAAAATTCAAGATACCTGAGCTATCTCAAAGGTGTTAGCATTGTCCATGGTGCTTTAAATCACTGAATATCTGTGAAAGCCAAAGAAGGTTGTGGATAACACACTACCAGGGATGCTGACAACACTCTGAGTCAAATTCAGCCCAAATATGTAGAAGTTTGAGTTTATTGTTTCAAGTTAATGACTATAGCTTTAACTCAAGACAAAGACAAGACCTGAAACCAGGTTAATGTGGCTTTAAAGGACACACGCATTTCCCTTGTGAATTTTTTTCTCTTTAAGTTTAGTTGAATAAAATAATCAAAATACTCTGTCAGAATGATTAGCTTTAAAGTGTTTTATTCCAGTAGTGTGGTTTGGACAATTTGTGGCAGCCTGGAACTTAGAAAGTGGTCAGAATAATTTATTGCAGTTATTAGGAATAAAAATTAGCCTTAGAAACGAACCCCTAGAGAAATTCTTGTGATTTCATCTCATGGAAACTAATTGGACTCCTTTGAAAAAGTTTGTCACAAACATAGATGTATTTTGTAGGTGATTAAGTTTTAGGGATAATGCATAATTTTCCACAAGAAATCAAACTCTTCTGTATGTCTTTATACCTTTTATGAAAAGCAACTATAGTTATCTTTTTTTAAGATTCTTCACTCTTCCAGTCTCCATTTTCTAGCTACCTTGAAGAGGAAAAAAAAAGCTGTCAGTCAATTGTTTCAAAGACTGCGAAGTCCTGAAGTCCTCTAAAATCTGAACATTCAAGAAGAAGGAACCGAGCACCGAGCTTTCCAGAACGATCCTACGGCAGCCTCCTCATCTGGAACAGGCGTGCTCGGGAGTTTGTGCTGCTCAAGCTGGGAGCTGTGGCCTGTGTTGCCAAACAGAATTATTGCCTTGAGGTTCATTCTCTCCTTAACTACAGCTGATTTTCATGTTATGGAGCAGATCCTTCTCAGTTGGTCATAGGCCTATTTTATCAGCTGGAGATCAAGCCATGGAAATTTCAGAAAATCTGAATGCAAGTAAAATTGAATCTACATTTAAAAAAAAAATATTTTGGATTTAGCCTATTTTCTACAGGTTTTATAGGTCTAAGCTGTATTTAGCCACCAAAACGAGAGACTTTCTTCTCAGGGAGTGAAATATGTGTTAACAAATTACAATGAAATGCTCCAGCAGAGCCTCTGAATGGCTGCTTGATCATTTTTGTTGCCCAAGAGTTTTATTTCCTCTAAATAGGCAGATGTTTTTTATTTGCAATAGGCATACCATCTTGAAATAAATATAAATTCAACCAAATAAAACTAAAGACAGAGATGAAGAATGGAGGGCCAGATCTTCAGATGCTGTTAATTGGCTTATTTCATTTACTTTGGTGCAGCTTTTGAAGCAATGGAGGTGGACTCTGGTGTATCTATAACCCCCAGTCTCTATATCTGCCAGTGAATTAGACAGCAATATTAACTGAAAGGAAAGTCGAATTATTTATGGATCTTTTTTGGTATAACACCTCCCATCAGTGTTCCAGGGGCATTTCAGATGTGGACTGGAGCCTGGAGAACTGGCTTGGTGTTTGAGGTGCCCACATTAGCCATGTCTCTGTCTGCCAAAAGCTGGAGGTGACTCTGCCCTTGCTGCTGAAAACCTGATGAAGATTTGGCTCCACTGAATGAATGGCAGCAAAGTATTTGTTAACTTCAACAGACTTTTATTGGTGATGCAAAAGCTGCTTTTACAAGACTGCTTATGAATCGTGGCTGCAACAATGTGGGGTTGCTGCAAAAGTGCCTAAAAAGATGCTTGAAGGTCATTGAGAAGGGAGTTTCATCCTTGCTGTTCACCAGTAATTACTTTTTGCTACAAGACCATTGGCTAAAACACCCTAATAATTTCCTGAAGTCAGTGTGAGTGTGTCTTGAACTGGTGAACTGCAAAGCTGTGGTATCCAGCAAGTGGGATGGAACAATAGTTATTCCAGTATTCCCAAGGGCGCCTGAGTAACAAATGAACATGTTCAGGGCTCTGCTTTGCTAATATGGGAGTAATAATAGATGTTCGTTATGAAATTCAAGATCAGAACTTGCTGCCCTTGCTCTTGCTGTGGTAATCAAAATAATTATATTTTCCCAGTATCATCATACTGATCTTCCAAAAAGTGAAAGCCGTACACGATGCAGCTTGGTGACTCACCCCAAAGAAAACAATGCTCGATTATCTTTAATAAAAGCTGCATTTTTCAGGAAATGTAAGCCCCAGAGCAGCCATGCTGAGGCAATCTGGTATTTATCAGTGAACAAGACCCCTCGTGGGGCGCACTGGAAGATCTGATCCTGACACCACATCCGTGGGTGGGTCCTGGGGTGCTCAGCCCGGGTTTGATCCCTGCCTGTGCCCGTGTTCACTGTGCATTCCAGCGGGAGCACAGACATCATGATCTTTGAGGAAACCCTGCTCACTATGGAAAGCTGCAGCCACTTGAAGACCTGTCCAATTTAGGCTAATTATTGCTAACTAATTAGGTAGCAGAGATAGCTTTGAGTTAAAAATGTGAGTGCAGGCCCCTCTGCCAGCAGGGCTGTGACCTGCGGGGTGCTGCTGGCTCGGCTGCCGTGTGCTGCAGCTCTGTGGGGGTTCTATGGGACCTTCCCTGCAGCTGGTTCCAAGGCTGCCGGGTAGCTCAGGAGCCCTTTGCTCCATCACATGGGAGTTGGTTGGTAGCAGCAATACTTGACCTCTTTTTGCTACAAAGCTGTTGTCTCCTGCTCACCAGACACAGCTGGTTCCTCTTGCTCCTGGGACCTCCCTTCGCTTGGTACCATCCCCTTGGTTGGTGATGAGCTCACTGGGTGAAAAATACAGTAAAAGCATTGTGGTTCTTGCAGGTGAGGTTCACTGCAAAGAATATGGGACCAATCTTTAAACAACATGTAGTTGTCCCTGAGTATTTCTTGTCTTGTATAAGGATGTGCAAGGCAAAAGGATGGTTGACATGGCAGCAGCTGAAAGGTTCCCCCAGTGCAAAGAGCTGGACAGGAATGCTTTGTCCCCTTGCTCTGGCTGGTGGCACCAGGCATGCTGGGCCAGGCTCTGTGTACTGCTGGCCTCTTCAACCTCGGCAGCCTCACACCCTGCTCAGTGCTGGGGGAGTGCTTAGGGACATCTCAGTGTCTTTTTTTTTTTGGTCACTTTTGCTCATTGCTATCATATTTCTGTCATCTCCAAGTGGGCCAAATTTAGCCTTCACTCAGGAATTTTTTTGTGTGATCATTCCTACCTCTTAAGTTAATTGTATGCATTTGATCACAGCTTTGTCTCTAGCCAGAGAAATATCCAGTGTGGCTCTATCAGGTTCTCAAGAAGACTGTATGTCCTTGCAAACTGGCAAGTTTACATTCTTCTAAAACATAGTTTTCATAGTTTTCTTTGCCCAGCAACATGCACAGAATCATAGAACATCCTGAGGTGGAAGGGACCTGTGAGGACCACCGAGTCCAACCCCTGACTCTGCACAGGGCAGCCTAAAAGTCCAACCATATATCTAAGATAATTGTCCAAAGACTTGAGCACTGACAAATGTGGAACAATGACTCCTTCCCAGGGGAGCTTGTTCCAGTAACAACAATATTTTATTTAGGGTGTTGATTTTGATGGAAGATTGTAATCCAGAAAACCGCTTCAGCAAAGCATTATCTAAGCAAAGCTTTACCTAAGCCTTAGATTTCTTTATTTAACTCTTGTCCCTCTGTAATACGATTTACACTCACAAAAGGAATCTTTTATCAGTTTCGTTTGCAGAGAACTTTTAAACAAACAGCCAAGTTTGCTTTAAAGCCTGTGCCCCCGGGACAGCATCACTGACCCGGCTGCGTTCCTCTCCTGGAGATACAATGCCATTTCCAGAGAGTCTGGAGTGACAGCGTCACCCCTCGTCTTCCAAAAGGCATTTAGGGGTACTACAGTATCCCTCGCTCTCAATAGGGAAGGTGCAAGAGATGTTCTGAGTCTTGTAATTGATCTTTGCTGGGTTCAGGTGTGAATAGCTCCTTTTTAATGTGCATTTTGTAATGGTGTGTGTGCATTGCTGTGAATAACAACACACTCTCAACTTATTTTCTTCCCCACTGCTGATTCCAATCTTTTCTTTGTAGCAAAGAGAAACTTTTATGTTTGTGTTGAGAAACAAACACGCAGTTTAAATATCTCACAGCATTAGTAACTAATAAAGTTGTTATTTTTTGTTATGTGATGTTCTGTGTTGGTATTAGGCAACTATCCTACAGGTAAGGTTGCAGCACTCAGGAGTATATAGCCTAATTCTTGGATTTTAGAACCAACAGAAGTAATTAGTGCTGAATGAGGATGACTCATTCAGCTGTTAACATTAACTTTTAATACTGAAATGCAAACGGGGGCCCGGCAGTCAAAAATGCTGAATAAATTGAATTTTTACAGGAGATGCCATGATGAACAGCGCTATCGTGACCTTGCTGTTTATTGGGCTGGGTTTGCAATAACACAGTGTTTTGAAAAAATCATTTCCATATGAGCATTGGTGTGGGATTTTACTTTGTGAACATATCTTCCTCAGTTTGTCATGGTTTTCAATGCCGTGAAGCTGTGAGTAGGAACCTGTTTTCAATTGGTTGCCAGAATGCTCACATACTAAGACCGTGCAGTTAGAATTGATTTATTTTGTGGACATGAAGTTGCAGTTACAAAGTTCTATTGCGTAGTCATCATTGGTAAAGCAAAGCTTGGGCATGGTGCAGAGCTGAAGTACCTGTGAGCTCAGGGGCTCTGGTCTGGATGTGAAATGTAGCCGTCTCTGCCATCCCAAGACAAGGACACTTTGTGTCACCCTGCTGGGACATCTTGGCTCTCACTGAGTGCTGTGGTGCAGGTGGTGATGGATGTTTGATGAAATATTGTGAAAGAGGTCAAGACCACCCTTTGCTTTCCCTGCCAAGTCCTTCAGCAGGAGATCTGTTCATCAGCTGTGACACCACCACAGCATTTGAGCTGGGCCGCTGGTGGCCACAGCTGGAGGGCGGCTTTAAATGTTTCTGTGCTTCTGCTTTGCTATTGTTTCTTGCCAGACTGCATGTGCCTTTGGGCACAGATTAGGTGTGAAGAATGGGCTCATGTTTGGCCAACAAGCCAAAGACTCTGGACATCCAAGTTTGGTCTCCTGCTGTGGTGTGACTTAACGTGTGCCCTCGGGGAAATTGTTCAGCCACTCGCTGTGCCTCACTTCATGTTCTGCAAAATGGTGCACAACCTTACCTCTCAGGAGTTTTATAAGTAAAAATATGCCAAATCCAGTGAGTTGTGCAGCTTTTATGGCAATGCAATGTACTAGATAAGTCCTGGAGCCATGATCAGGCCTCCTCTGGGTCCCTTGAGTGTTTTGCTTCTGCTGCTCAGAGCAGCAGTTCAGAGTCACTCAGCACAGAGGAAAGGTTCACATTAACAACTGTGCATTTCTCATGCTCACATGCATCTGTCATCTTTGCTCAGTCTCCCAGCATGATTAAGTCACCCAGGAATGGGCTGGAAGGGCTGGGTTTGTAATAAAAGTAGGAACACGTGGCTGAGTTTGCATTTAGCTGTTGCAGAGCATGGAGCACAGGGCATGTAAGACACAAACTGGATGAAAACTTCCAGAGGAACTGGGCAGTCACTGTAGCAATACTGCCTGCAGCTGGCTCGCTTACTCTGGGTGTAGCATTGTTTTCATCTCTGTGACTGTTGTAATCCTGGGATTTGATTACATTTCTTTCACTGTATGTTTCTCTTCTATTCATTTGTAAGAGTGCACAATTTTTTAGTGTATTTAAAGGAGTCCAGCACTAAAAAATGGGGAATATATTTAAAATTGCACAGAGAATCTACAGGAAAGCAAAAGACAGAAACCAAATCTCCGAAGTGCTGGGCCTCAGCTATAATCACAAACTTGTTTTACTCTGATTTACTTATATTGTCATCAGGAGCTGATTTATTAAAATCCCTAAAGGTCACAGTGCTCCCTATAGTAAGAATGAGACAATGCAATGTACTATTGTCTGCCATACATACCATAATCTAATTATGTGTAAGCACTTATGATTATTTATATACCTAGGAAACTCTTTTTACAGCTTAATTTTGCTTGCTCCAGTTGTACCTTCTCAGTCAAATAACTAAACCTTGATATCCTGCTGGTAACTACCATCTACCCTGAATTTGCCCTGAGAATGAGCTGAGCCCAGGGAATGTTGTGGTGCAGACCCCAGGCTGTGTGTCCTGCTCTGAGGAGGGGAAAGGGGAGGAAGGAGGGCTTGTCACTCCAGAAAAATGGCCTTGGAACTTGGCTGTACATGATGTTACTTGACCGTGTGTTACTTTACAGTGGTTACTGTTTGAAAGGAGAAACTGCAGCTCATTTCTGGAGGAGAAACACATGCACGTGTAACACTGGAAAGGTAAAAACCCGCTATACAGTTCTACCAGTCTGTTCCTGGCTTCAGTTCTGAAGTCTCCTCCCTGGAGTGGGACTACACTGATCCCCAGGGCATGATGGCAGTCTGATTCACTTTAAATAAAAAGGAAAGTCAGAGTTTTATAAGGTGTTTAATTACTCTCCCCAAAGTGCTTTTCTGCCATGGTACAGAGTGACCAGAGGCTGTGCTTGGGCTGGGGCCATGGCACAGAGTCCACAGCCCAGGGACAGGGACATCCCATCCAACCCCTGCCTCTCCGTTCTCGGGTTTTATGTGCAATACTTACATTGCCAAAGTCACAGTGTTGTGCTGCTGCCAGCACCACTGATTTCCTTGATGTAATTTCTACCCAAGGTTAATAGTATCACACTTCTTTGTTTGAAACTACTACCAACATTCTCAGTGTGCGCTGGGACTCGGAAGTCTGAATTACAACATCAGCAGCCTCAGCTGCTTTACTGCTGTGGAATGAGCTGTGGCTACCAGAACTCAAATTACTCCCTCTGCTTCTGCTCAAAAGGAAATTCATTCCTATGTGCTGCCTTTCTTGAAAATTGATCTGCAAGTCCTTTCCATATTTCCTTAGAGCCCATTCCTGAAGCTACTGTGGACATAACTGTGTGACCTAGGGATGCTCACACAACTGCTTTGGTTATTAATTAAAATCAAATGACATAGGCTGCAGATAGTGAAGATGAACAATGATAATCATCAAGCTGTTTATCTTTCTCTTCAACCATTTATTTCTGTCAATGTTGAGAATTTGGGGTTCAGAGCAGAGACACCTTTGCCATTCGGTGGTAGAACTTGCCAGCATGTTCAGGACACAGCAAGGTGCTTTGCCTTTTTTAGATCTGTTTTGGAGACAGGTTTTATATCTCCATGTGCCACTTTGATTGATTTGTCTTTATTGTTTACTTATTGATTTTTTTTTTTGAGTTTCCACCTTACTACTTTCTGACCATGGAAACCACACTTGCTAGACATTTTTGAAGATAGAACATTCACGCAGTACAAACACTTCTTTTTGGAGAATGGCTGAGGAAATAGGTTTTACTGTGTACCCTGAAGATCAGCAGACCCGGATGCACATCAGTCAATGAAAGATGATAATTCTAGAGTCACAGGGCTGAAAAACTCCATCTTCTTTTCTGGAATAGCTAAATTAAATGACAATGAACAATCAGATGGTATGGGAATCATGGGATCTCTCGGTGCCTGTGCTGTGTAACACCCTAATTACATTAAAACCAGAGTGAAGGATGAGGGGAAGATGTTTAGAGGAACCAGGCTGAAATGAGGCCGCTATTGACATACTTACTTGAAGAATCTCTGCTGTTTAGATTAACTTCAGTGAGTGATAACCTTAGCTGGGAGATTTATAAAGATATATAAGAACATCTGGCACTTTAGACTGTCTGAAATTTCCACCCTGAATTTTTTATTGTTTCCAGCTCCAAAATAGTGCAAGCCATTTATATAACTCTCTGAACACTCTTGATATGGAGTAGCTATACATCCTATTCCTAAACAACTCTGCATGAAAAACATTTTTTATTTGACTCTGCAAAGAGGCTGGACAACCCCACAATTATACGTTGCAAGCCCTTGAAAATTACGGAAAGTGGAAAAAGAAAGGTGACACAACAGTAAATCACAGATTCAAGGGGAGTGATCTGGAATAGTAAATCCAAAATTATTGAATGAGTGTTCATTGCTATATGCTGTGAGTGCTGTGCGATTAAAGAATCGGGCCAGATTCCCTGTGGTATGCTGGTATAATCACAATGATTTTATCACAACTATGTTAACATACTGCAATGGGAAATGTGGCCCTATAAATGTTTATGTTTATGCATTAGGAACTCAGAGGAAACAATCAAGTTGCGTGGCTCCCAATGACACAAAGCTCCTGGTGAGGCTCTGTGTGGTGACGGGTGTGCAGAAGCAGCACAGGCCACACAGTGCCTCGTCCTCCCTGTCCCTCGCACCGGGTCCCTGCTCCTGACAGAGCTCTGCCCAGTAGTACCGGAGTTCAGTCTGTCAGCTGCCTGTGAAGAGAGAACAGCTGAGGTGACTTATCCAGAATGGCTCTGCAAATACTGCAGCATCTGTGCAGCCTTCATGGCAATCATGGCTTTAACAGATGAGTTTTTGGTCATATCTGTGCTTTTCTGTAAGATTGCAAAGTTGCAACAAGCTATCTGGCACTATTGCAAGTTTTTATATTACATTGGATGATGATAAACCAAAATATTTTAGGAGACCTGTGCGTGTCAGCACCTTTTTGTAGCAATATACAAAATCCTCAAAGATATACAAGATCCTCAAAGGACTTGAACGTAAGACCTATGGGGAGAGGCTGAGGGAGCTGGCGTTGTTTAGTCTGGAGAAGAGGAGGCTTAGAAGTGACCTCATCACTCTCTAGAACTACCTGAAGGGAAGTTCTAGCCAGGTGGGGATTGGTCTCTTCTCCCAGGCAGTCAGCAATAGGACAAGGGGGCACGGGCTTAAACTCTGCCAGGGGAAATTTAGGCTGGATATTAGAAAGAAATTCTTTACAGAGAGAGTGGTCAGGCATTGGAATGGCTGCCCAGGGAGGTGCTGGACTCACCGGCCCTGGAGGTTTTTAAACTGATATTGGACATGGCACTTAGTGCCATGATCTAGTAAACGGACTGGAGTTGGACCAAGGGTTGGACTTGATGATCTCTGAGGATTTTTCCAACACAGTCAATTCTGTGATTCTGTGATTCTGTAATAATGGAATTTCAGCAACTGACTTTTATTTACACCAGTAATTCCTGTGTCCATAGGAAGCCAAATTAACAAGAATATGAGAAGCAATTGTAGACACCTGTAATTAACATGATCGATGTTACAAGGTTGGCCAGGGCACACATGTTCCTCTCCTATGTTACTTTCTCAGACCTGCACAGGCAGTGACTGCTCGAGCACTCAGGTAATATGTTTATGAGATTGCTTTAGTGAGCACCATGAAGGGCTGCTCATCAGGGAAACCTGCAACCATTACAAGGTATTTTCAGCCTTACTCGCTGCATGCTCTTTTGGAAGGATGCAGGTGGGTGAACAGTTACTTTTTCAGTCCAATATTAACTGGAAAAACTGAAACCAAAGGTGAGAGAATGGATCTCTCAGTTTCAAAAGCAGAGATCTGTTTTTGCTTATGTTTTAACTCCCTGTGGATTGATCACTTTATTGTGATCAGGGACTCCTGTTCACCTGATATCCTGAACCTTCTTCTTGAATCACTTCCCCGCCCTGATTTAGAGTTGCTAGCTATTCTTTTTAAGCTCGAGTTAACTCCAGCTGGCATTATGTGCCACTGCGTGTTATGTTAGAAGTTTGTTTAACTCCACACAGAAATATGTGGTGACAGACTGATCCTCAAAGAGCTCATGGCTTTTGCCTATTCTCCAGCTTGACACTTTGCCAGCTATTTGGAGACCTATTTTTCAACAGGGATTGTGGATGCTTCCAGAAGAGCTAGGGTATTTGAAGACAAGGTCCACTATGTGTAGTGTCAAAGTAAAGCTATTGTATTAAAGGAAAATACACTAGTTTTTTTCACATATTATTTATTGACACTAGATATGACCGATACATCCAGTGGTACAAAATATGGGACTAAACTCTGTTCCTGATTTCTTCTCAAAACACTTTGTGGCTCTTCTCCCTCAGGGAACTTTCTGCTGCTGTGCAGTTCCAGCTCTGTGAACTCTGCCTTTCTTAATACGTAGAATACGGTCAATGGAGAAAAAAGCAGAGGACACTAGCTGATCTGGCAGGTCTGACACTTTGAAGGAATGCTTTTAATGAAGAGCAGCTCAAGAACTGTAGCTGGTTCACAGAAAAAACTTCAGAAATAGGTTGAAAACAGCGCAAGAACATCACCTCTGTGCTCCCTTCAACTCCATGTCCCTCAGTCCAAAGAGGCACCGGTGTCACTGCAGGGACAAAGCGGGGGGTGGAATCAGCTCTTGGCACCAATGGGCATTGGGCAGTGCTGGGCTCTGTTCCTGCTACTGGCACTGCCCAATGCACATGTAGAAGTTGTCCTGCAGCCAGACCCGTGAAGCAAAGATGCATTGGGTTTTGTTTTGGTTCTTTCTTTGTTTTTTCCCTGGGGAAGTGGCCAGAAGTTAGAGTTTGCGGTACCTGGCTTGTTGTTACCTCGGGTCAGGTCCAGTAAAACGTATCAGCGATATGTTGTTTATTAAATGAAGTTTGCCCTTTGCCAGACTGTAGTGATGTGAGTCATTCTTCCAGAAATAGACCCTTAACAACCAAATGCTTGTTGCACTGTGTCAGGAATAAAGTTTGGACAGGAAACTGGGGTTTTTTGGCTTCAGCAGACAGACCGAACCCCTTGTGAAAAGAACATGCAATTTCAAGTGGAAAGTGGGGAAGAAGGGAAGAATGTACAAATAATGCCAAGACACAGACTCACTTCTCTGGCACAAAATCTGAAGAAATCTTTCCAGCTGACGGTGGGGGACCCAAAAACAATGTGGTGATCAAAAGTGTGTAAACCGAGCTGTCTTGTCACTCTGGTTAATATGAGTCACTTCCAAGTGGATTTTGAGGACCCTACGGTATGTTATAAAATCCCTTCTGGGTGACAAGAGCAAGAACAAAAAGCAGATTCTGAGTTTGTCAGACACACATATTCATGTTTCACTGGTGAAAACAAACAGAAGGGGCAGATCTTTTGAACGCGGGTGTAGGTGTATACAATGAGCTCATGTAGATCCAGGTGCAGCTGTTATGGAAACATTTGATATTGCGAAGTTCCTTGAACTTCAAATGCTGGTGCTTCTAGAAAGTGTGTTATTTAAAGTAAACATAAATACCAGGCAAGAAAGGGAACTGTTCTTTATAGCTTGGGAAGTCATGTGCTTTCTCAAGGATAAACACAATTAACTATTTCATACACTTTGCACACAGGGAGAGGGGTTTAATAGGGACATTATCCCTCTACATGAAATTGTGAGATTACTCATGTACCTAAAGCCACTCTTGAACTGTCCTCTGCTTACAAATCATAACCTCCTTCTGAGGCTGTGCCAGTGGTTTCTTTGCAGAACTCATTGGGGATTTTCCTGCCTTCATACCTCTGAACTCCCAGCATCGACACAGAGAAGTGTCAGATGGATGTGATGTGATGTGACGTGCTGGCAGGGCCTGCAGGCAGGACAGTGGGGGACGGGTGGTCGGGAGGGAACCCCCACTGTCCCTGGGGACGTCCCTTCCTGCCCTGGGCAGGGACTCGGCTTGTCCATCGCTGGGTTTCAGTGTGTGCACTCACTGTGTTCCCTGCAAGAAAAGCTGGTGTTTGTCTTCACAAATGTGTGTCTTGGGTGGGGAAATTACTTTGGTTTGAGCTAAGCAAAATATCAGTACAGTATTAATAAGGAAGACAGGCCTCCCCCAGCACTCCAAATTCATTTCAACACTGTAAAGCAGTAATTCATTTTTTTTCACTGTTTTGTCTCCTTTTAAAAATGATTTCCAGCTTTTAGCAGGCTCTAAAGTCGATAAAGAATTAAGGCATAAATGGTCTACCTTTGTAGTGGTGCTAAGTATTGGGGGCATCAGGGTAGTTTAACATATTTGTGGGAGAATTAAGTGACAGACAGTTGGTCAACAAAACTTTAGACCAAACTCTACTATCTGTAGGTGTTTATCTTGTAAAATGCAGACAAAAATATCTTCAGATTATACAGGCTGTGTTTTACTCTTCAGTTTCCAATATTAAAGACAACTTCTCACAAATATTGCTTAAAATTCTTACATTCTCGCCTTCATCGATGTATTTAGATCCTGAAATGTATTGATCATATCTCTTAAAATCCTTTGTGCCGGACTAGCAATAAATTACCCTAGGTCAAGTTCTGTTTATGCAGTGGGCTGCTCTTGCAGAATTACCTTCTTGACTTAATAGCTTCCTTTTGGGTGACATTTCTGCCAGAAAGAAGACAAATTGTCTAAGGTCAGCATGCAGCTCAGCTCGGAGTGTAGGAGGAAATTGCGGCGGATGGGTTGAATTGGGTTGAATTGCAGCGGGTCTGGCAGGCAGCACTGGGGGCACAGCCCCCCCGCATGGGTTTGTGCTGTTGTTTGTCCAATTTGGGCTGTTCTTGAGCCTGACGAGTTTAACTGACGTGGTGACAATGAACTAGACCAGCCCAGCGCGACATTGGCACGTTCGGTGGTCCCAGGCTCCTGGTGTTGAACCTGGCTGTGTCCACCATGGTCATGTCTCTCTGAGGTGTGACACAGTGGAATTGTCCCTGCGCCTTCCCTCCCACTCCTTCCTGCAACCTTCTTGGAAATTAGTGTCTTATAAATAGCTGGGAGGCAAAACCTGGCATCCGAGTCTGTGCTTATGATTGCACAGCGGCTCGATCCTGATGTGTGACACCGGGGACAGGCCCTGATGCAGAGCCTGTGGTCCTGCCTTGGGGAACCTGGTGCTGTTCCATATGTATCTGTATGTATGTTATATAGAACACATTATGTTATATAGAACAGGTATATACGTTAAATAGATAACGTATTATTTGTTTTACATATATGTATAACAACATATAAATAAATATGAGTTGATGGGGAATGGTTCTGCTGAAGTTAGTCACTTTATGTTGTAATAGAACAACCAGGGCTGCTGGCACTGACCACAGTGGCACCCAGACCTGTGCATTTTGCAGATGTGCTTGAAAAGGTGAGCTACCCCTTGGCTCCGTGTGTGTCTGACAAACCCTGCTCGCTGTGTCTCTGCTGCATCCCTGCTCCTGCACCCAGCTCTGAGTGCACTTCCACAGCCCATGCATGTGTCTTGTCTAAAATGATGGAGTTACCCTTTCCCTTTGCAAATTCTTCTATTTATTCTATGTTCTACAAGAAAAGAAATACAAAAGTCTCCTTTTAATTAAGCTCTTTATCCTTTGAAGTTATTTTGGATTTTTTTTTGCATTGGTGATGTAATTTATGTAAATAATCATCTATCTATGAAAGGAGTGTGTCTGTCAAAAGCTAAAATAAAAAACATCCGTCATTTTGAAGTGATTAACATTCTCCAGATGTTTAAATCATCAGATTTCAGGAGTTTCCCTTTGTTGTGATAATGATATAGTATCCAGAACAAGAATGTTTACTTTTTTGTATGGGTCAAACACAGATTTTTCACAATCCTATTAAAGCATGCAGTTTATTGTAATTGTATGTGCAGATGAAAGCATATGCACTTATTATTATTTCCCTTAATTGTAAACTGCTGCTGGTAATTTTACTGTAAAGCTGAAACAAAAGGAGCATACTTGAAAGGACCACCACTGCCACTTATGCAATCAATTTCCAGACGTCAGGTTGTGCAGAGATGGTTATCGGTGCTGCCAGGGACCGGTGACACGCTGCCACCCTGCACGCTCCATGCAGGACATGTCGCTGGTGATGGAGAGTGACAGCTCTGAGCCGGTGTTGGTGAGTGACAGCTCTGAGCCGCGGCTGTCAGGTGTGTTCAGCGTGGGGAATAAAACACGGCTTCCTCTGCAGTGTCACGGGCCATGTGGTGACCGGGAGAGCTCTGCATAGCCAAGGAATGTGGCCACACATGTACAAAATGGATCATTTCCTTGCCCTGCTGTAGTCCTTGCAGGGCAACACCCTTCAGACAACCAGCTTGCGTATGAAAGGTTTAGATCTTGTGTGTCACCACACTGGCAAATGCTTCTCAGAGCTGACAAAATGCACCTGGATAAAACTCTGGGCTGCTGGGTGATGGCAACTAGCTGACCTGTTAGTTCTTAAGAAAACCTCTCCTGAAATACAAGTTTTGACCAAAAAAACCTAAAAAAATAATAGATACTTGTACCAGGTAAATAATTTTTTTTGTTTCACAAGCTTTCATTTGAGCTGAGATGTTAACCAAGCGATTGTACAAAGTGTAACACTTTTCAGTTACTGGAAGGTCCTTGTCAAATGGGTGGGTTCATGGTGTGGGAAGGTGTCGGTGCTGGCAAGGGCAGGGATGGCTGTGAGTGTGACTGCCTACACTCTCTGCCCTCCAGCACTTCTCCAGGGCTCATTTTTGCACCGTCCCCAGCAGCTCCGTGTAGACTTGGCTCAGACGGAACCACAAACCCACCAGAGCCATCTCTCCCTCGTCCCCCCACATCTCGCGTTGTTCTGGAGCTGCTCTTGGCCGGGTCTGCAGGGAAAGCACAGCCCAGTGCTGATCCCCAGCGCACGCCGGGGAAACAGACCTTGCCCAGCATGAGCTCATCCCCTTGCTGACCTTCACATCATGGGAAGAGCCAGATCAGTGAGAGCTGCATTTTGTGGAAGAGGAGAAACCAGAATTTCTCTCGGTTTCTCTCCAGGGGGCCCCTAAGATACTATACATGATTAAGTCTTTAAAATGTTTGTCTATTTTTTTTAATCTGGCTCCTCAGATCTGATCTTGCCTCAGGCAAGATGAAAGAGAAACTCACTGAAGTAGCTTTTTAAAGGTCTAAGCCATCCTGAACTAAGTTTTCTGTGGTGTGCGGCCTTTTACAGGGTCGTCAACGTACTTGCTTAGGATGGTCAAAATAATTTGTTAAGGACTTCAAGATTTATTTGCAAATAAACCAGCTTATTCCACCAGAGACTCACTCTACAGTCAAAGAGCTGAAATGCTGAGCCAGATCAGCCGAGGAGCTGAGATGTGAAGGGAGAAATAATGTACGTATGTGGTCAAACTTTGGGAGGCTGATCCTGGAGTGGCTGGGAACAGGAGAAGGGACACATCATTTTGCATCTTTTTTATTCTCCAGTTCTGTTGGCCTGGTTGTAATCGATGCATTAGCACAATTCATGAAGCTCGTAATAAATGGGCAGAGCTCGTTGTTGGTTTCTGAGCCCTGGCCTGTAGCTGGGATGGCAGCAGCTCAATGCTCTGGCTCTCGGTGCCTGCGCTCCCGGGAGCTGCTCTGCCCACCCAACAGCACAAACCCACCAGCACCCATGGGGCTGTGGATCCATCAAACTCCTCACCTCTCCCAGGGCTCTTGCATCCTCCCTGGAAACAAGCACACTTCAGAATGTCTGTAATCAATTATGCAAATGCTCCTGATGGGCAACTGCAACTGGGCACATTTGTGCCAGTACAAGGGAAGTGGGTGGTTGAGTTTTGCTCTTAGCATTGAGATCAACTGGGAATAAACCAGTTCTCACCTGGAGAGTTCTGTCAGTGATATCTAGTAAAAATGAGGGATAAATTAAAGCCAAAGGCTCTCTGCTGTCTTTCTCCTACGTTGGTATTTTCACATAACAGTTGTGTGCCGTTCACTCTGCACTCTGTGCTAATTAAAAACATAAATACAATGCAGCACAGTTTTTCTGACTCTGTATTTGGGGTTTGAGTATGATTTGTTAATCACACATAATGCACTGGTCAGAAATGCACCTTTCTTCACCACTGGTCAACGGTGTGCCTGGTGGTCGTTCTCTGAGCCTGTTCTGCCATTTGTGCCAGGGTTGAGGGCACGGCTTTGGCCTCCTCACCCACCCGTGCCAAGGTGAAAACACACTGCCCACCTGTGCCAAGGGTAAACCACACTGCCCACCCGTGCCAGGGGTAAACCACGCTTCTCATCCATGCCGAGGGTAAACCACACTGCCCACCCATGCCAAGGTGCTCACTGGTGTGACACCCGCTCCCTTGGGGAATATTTCACCAGATTACAGCAACTCTCTCAGCCACTGTCCTGACACAGCATTCTGGGGAAGGTGCGTGTTGGTGATCTACAAGAATGTGCTGTAAATACAGGTTTAAGAAAGCAAATAATTACTGTCATTGCATTTTGGCATGGCTGTGCATTCCTTCTGAGTCGGACTAACGTGTTTTGTTTTGTTTTCTGGGTAATGCTGAAACAAATTCTTTCCTTTTCTGAAGTAATTTCTCTTTGTGAGTCTTCCATTACCTCATTCACATCAGCTTGCTAATTGGGCTGAAACATAAGCCGGTTGTGTAGCTCATTTTCTCCTTGATATACTCAACCCTCCAAAATTACAGCTTTGGAAAACAAATGACTGCGAAACAGAAAGTGAGTTACAAAGCTATACTAATGTATCTGTTCTGCTGCATTTGCAGTCTCTGGCATTTGGAAATACTGGTTCTGCTGTTTTTACTCTTCCTGTTTTTACACACAGTAGCAGGTACTACCTTTCTAATGCAGCGTTACATTACATTATGTAGCACAATCCGGCTTCTGTGCTTCCAGGGCCTGTCACACCATTGCAGTCATGGATTCAGTGGCATTTCAACATTAAACTGCTAGTTTGAGAGATCCGCCCACGGGCCACAGAAGTACGTTTTATTTGGTTAGCTGACATAGAGTTTCTGCCTGCAAACATACTCTGAAGCAAAATTCAGCTATTTCAGAGCAGTAGCAATTAAAAAAATAGATGTATTTGCTTTAAAGGTGTTTATGGCTTTCTCCAGCTAGGGGTGTGTGTTTCTGAGCCTCAAGTGCCCAGTGGGTTCCAGGGACCCACTGCCCCGGGGACCTGCTGCTCTAGTGACCTGCTGCTCTGGGACCCACTGCTCTGGTGACCTGTTGCTCCAGGGACCCGGTGTTCTGGGGACACCCTGCTCTGGGGGAGCTTGTCCCTGTCCCAGGCTCCCCGCTGTGCTGCACACCTCCAGAGCAGAGGTGGCAGGAGAACGTAAGATGGGATGTGCCAGCAAAATAAGCAGTTTCTGGAGAGAGAAGGTATAAGTACAAGTTTTTGGCTTGAATCTGGTTCTCATGCAGACAAAACTCTAAACTACAGCACCAAGACACCTGTCAGTGCATTTGGTTGCCTACAGTCATTTGAGCAAGTCACTTTGTCCCTATTTCTCATGTAACTGCAGGTTTGTTATGTGGCCTGGAGTGCAGATGACACCTCAGACACCTTCTGCTGTCTTCTTTCAGATTCTTACTTGGAATTAAAGTTCACACAATATATTCATTCTGACCCCTTCTCCCCTACCCAAAAGCCACACACACACACACACACACATACAAAAAGGAGGGAAAAAATGTTTTAAAAAGGAAAGAAAAAGGGTGAGGAAGGAGAGAAGGGGCAGGAGGAGAAAAGACAAACACAAATGCAGTTCACTTAGAAATATCTGTGCTTTTGATGGAGGCTAAAAGGTGGCAGCTGTGCCAAAGTAGTGGACCCTAAATCGCTGAGCAAAAAAGCCCAGGGAAAGCTCTGATTGCTCCTGGTACAGCAGTGAATGTGCGCTCTCAGCCACAAATCAAGCAAGCTTTAAAAAAAAAAAAGAGAGAGAGACTCAATCAAGGCAATAATGGCCTCCACTTCACAATCAGACAAGTGCTTCTACTTCAGAAATCCTGCCATTTATGGCTGATTGCTAACCCTGGCCTCATTTCTAATCTAAAGGGCGAGTAATAATTTGGAAAAGGAATTATAACAACTTCCCAACCATTTGGTAAATCGTTATTATTTTAAAGGGGTGTTGGGAGGCTGTTGCTGTGTGTCAGGTATTTTTTTCCTGCTGCGGCTCTGCCACTTCCACCACCCCGGCTCTCACTGCTGTCATGCCAGAAGGACAGTCATGTACAGTGAACATATATAAGAAAGAAAATCCCAAAGCAGTGCTCAGGTGGCAGGGATGCGGTGGGTTAAACTCCTGTGCAGGCACACGGGAGGTGCGGGGGCTCCTCCTTGGTTGAGCAGCGGTTCCCCATGGAGAGGGGCCCCCCATGGAGAGGGGCTCCCCACAGAGGGACCACCGCACACCCTCTGAGTCCAGAGGCTGTACAGCCTGATGGGGCTGACACTTTCCTGGTGTCACCCCACCTGTACTACCTTCTTGTAGGCAGCGTGGTGAGAGACAATATTTATCACTTAACTGATCACTTATCTTGATGGGAAATGCAAGTTATATCAGTCTGGAACCCCAAGACCTTAATTGCATTTATTTCACTTGTTTTCCCATTTCAAGCTTGCAGAACTGCATATGTAAATATGTCAATATTTATGTAAATATTTCTTTAACCATCTTCTGCAAGTCTGCTGTGATTTTCACATATGCATTTTCTAGGGAGAAAACACTGAATCAGAGCATTTAGTCGGTGAATCTGGGGAGTGGCACCATGCACAGGGTTTGCCTGGTGCCTCTGTTCTAAATGACAAAGCGTTTAAAAACAGATGCAGTGTGACGCAGAGAGAAAAAAAAAAGAGGGGGCCCTGTGCACAGCTTCACCTGGGTTAGGTAATCCTGTTGAAACCGTGATTGTGTTTTGATAATAGCAGGCATTTGTGATCAAATTCTCCTTATTTTAGTGAACCGAGGACAAAACGGGATGCCATCACTTCCCTCAGGAGTGTGATATATTTTATGAACGAGATGATTGATATGTTTTGGAGGATGGCAACATTTCATTCACCGACTTGAGAGACAAACGCAACAACAGCTTTAATGCAGCATTATGTGCCTTATCTCTGGTTTGTGTTGGGAAGATATCTGTTGACACAGTTATTTAAGTCTGTATTTTAAATATTGTTTGGAGAGAGAGTGATTCAAAAATTTTCTGTGACCCGGTGAAATCTGAACTACTTATTGCAAGGCAGAAAGTATAATGCTTCAATCAAAATAACAGCTTGGAATGCATTTTATTAAATGGAGTTCATTTAATATTGCCCCAGAGTGCTGTGGATTTGCAAGCACATTCTTGAATTTTAAATTTCATATCTAGGTAATAGGAGTGAGGGGAAAGCGGTCATTCGTAACATTGCACACTTCGGGCAGGTTCTGATCCCCCACCATCCCTGCGTGTATCTTTCAGGAGTGGCAGGTCCCTGGGTCTGGTCTGTCATTCCGAACTGAAGATGGTGCAGGGAAAACGTATTAATAGATCCTGCACAGAATGCTACATAAAATTCTGCTGTATTTTACTTTCTTATCACTGCTCTATTTCTGCAATATTTCTGACGTGGGTGTGCTTTCAGTGGGAGAAAACAAAACCTAGTTCAGTCTCAGTGCAATCGAAGAAAATTCTGTCTAAATGATGCTACTGAAGGATGCAAAATAGTGGAAAAAAAGTAGATTACATGCATAAACTCTGGGCGCATTTCACTTGTAAATGTTCCTTGATTTTTGTTAGCAATGTTATGGAAAAAAAAAAAAAGGCAGATTATAAAAGAGCAGTATTGTCGACTTAACATTGGTATAGAATTGATCATGGAAAGTGAAAACTTCTTAGAAAGCAATGGGATCCATTTACATCTCTGTTACTGGAAAATCGTGGTAATTCCAAGGAAAACAGTTTTTTCCAGTCCAGCTGTTCAATATTTCAGGAATTTCAATGGCTTCTACCGCCAGAACGCAGCAAATCGCAAGAACCCGTTTTTCTCTTCCCAGGGTGAGTGAGCAGGTCGGGCAGAGCGGCCCCGAGCGCCAGGCGGGCAGCGCTGGGCTGCGGGATCGCTGTGTCTGCGATAGCTGCTGTACCGGCGATAGTCTCTGTATCTGCGATAGCTGCGGCATTGGCGATAGTCGCTGTATCTGCGATAGCTGCTGTGTGGCCGATCATCCCCGTCCCTACCGGGAGCGTTTCCAGCCCCGCGGACGGGCCGGTGATCTCGCGGGTCTGTGGCTCCGCGGGCCGGGCCAGGAAAGGGACGGGACATGGCGACATCAAACCCCCTCCGTGGGGAATGACCCCAGAGGATTTCAGTGGGATACACCGAATGCAGAACGTGCGGGTTTATGCAGATGTCAGCGAGTTACAGATGCCGGCAGCCTCAGCTGGAAGTTCCAGGATCACTAATGAACCGGGTTACGGACATTTCTAGTATCAAAATCACAAGCACCGTCAGCCCGACACTTCACATTTTCTGAGGCTGCCGGCGCATTTCACGTACTGCGGACAAATGTTATTGCTGGAATTCCTAATATACCAACACCGCAGTCCTGCCCGCTGATGTCGCTGCGTTCCCTGAGGGTCAGAGGGGCTTTAGCCGGGGTGTCAGCCCGGGGGAGCGACGGGGCCGGGGGTGAGTGGGAGAGACGGGGAAGGGACGGGAAGGGGCCTCCGCGGGTACAGGCGGGGGGAATCCTGCAGGGTCTCTCGGAGGGTCTCTTTGAGGGGAGTCCCGCAGGGTCTCTCCGGAGGATTCCGCAGGATCTCTCCGGGGGGTCCTGCAGGGTCTCTCCAGGTGGGGGTCCCGCAGGGTGTCTCCGGGGGTCCTGCAGGTCCCTGCTTGGGGGGCTCTGCAGCCAGCCGCGCTCTCACGCTCCGTCCCCCCAGCCCGTGTTCCCGGTTCGTGCCCCTGCCCGCCCAACAGCCCCCGTACTGCAACAAAAAACCCGAAACGAACCACCAGAAAGTGTTGAAAACTTAGGAGTGACTAAAGGAACAGAACAAACATCTGTGAACCTGCACTGTACACATTATTGCATTTCCCGTATAATGTTAAAATGCTGTAAAATTGTACTTAAACGGTGCTTATTTAGAGAAATGAAAAATCCCGTTCTTTTACACTTATAAACTGTCACACGCTGTCCGCTCAGGTTGTTTCTGACCCCTTTCACTACCTGAAAACCCTTCAAGAGAGGCTGATTTCAGTTCCGCCGCCCCGGCCGCACCGCACTCGTCCCTGCAGCGTGGGGATGCGGAGCAGCAACAACCGGCAGGTTCGGTCCCGGGGGGGCTGCCGGCCAGGCTGCCAGCGGGCAGGGAGATCGCACAGGTAAACAGGCAAATGGTCGACTTTTAGGAGTCTTCTTCAAAATATCTAATTACAGTAACTATAAAACTTGATTACAGTGTTATTTGAGGAAAGGAATTATGCTATTTTTGATAAAAAATCTATTGGTTTTGAGAAAAACATTTTGCAGAAAGAGAAAATGAGAACAGAATAAGATTTGTGGTTTTTGTTTGTTTTTGTTTTGTGGGTTTTTTTAGGGGGGATTATTTGTGTTCCCCCCCCCCCCCAAATTGACCAAAGCATTATATCTGTTTAGTTACCATAGACAAACTGCACCAGAGAGCAGAATAAAAGCTTATGTAAATTTCTCTATGGAATTCGGCTATTGTTCTCTGTTTTTTAAAAGGAGCTGAAGATACCCTGTTCTTGATGTCCAGGTATAATAGTTACCTGCTGTTGTCACACCAGAGCTGTCAGGTTTAATACAATAATTCTTACAGGCTTTCTCTTGGTGTAAAGAAATTAAGCAGGCAGCAAGGAAAACTTAGGCATGTAATTATCTATTTTTTAAAAATACTCAAATTGCCTTTCAAAGTTTCTTTTAAAAATGCACAGTGTGCTGCACCGGTGTTATTTTCAGCTGTTGGTAGATCAGAAGTTAAGCATTCTCCTTCATATCACATTATGTGAGGTATTGTAAAGTAACTCTGTATTTTCAGTAAACAAATTATCAAAGACCTTCTAAAACTCTAGTGTGTGAGATATTTAATAGCATAAAGTTATTTTTAAAAATTGAGACTAAATTTTATACAATCACATGCTATTAAAGGCACACTCAGGCAAATTCAAGTAAAGCATTAATAGGGGTGATGGCTGAGAACCGATACCCAACCTGTCCTGAGAGTTTCACCTGGTGTGAAATTGCGATTCCCACTGCAGGCTGATGCTATGACTTTGTGGTCCTTGTCAAGTACCGACATCTCAGAGGAAGAAGCCTTTTCAAGCAAATACTTGTGCTTGTGACACTTGTGATTTCCATGTAAAGAACTGTCTTGGGCATCAGTGCAGTGACTCACAGGCTGAAGTGCCTCTGGACGCTGGTTTGAGCACAACTGGCTGAGGTTTGGCTCTGATCTGGGGGTTGCAAAGTGATTTTCTGGTATGGATGCTGAATGTTTTGGGTGAAAAAGATCATCAGAGTGAATGGATACCTCTGTCTCCACAGAAACAGATGACTGCAAAGTGAATGAACCTGGAATTTTAAATGTTCTGATATGCTAACATAGCAAAAGCAAATATGAAAATTGGGCTGAAAATACGCTTTCATTAATTGAGTGGCTAAGCACACATACTAATGGTAAAGATTTGCCAATTTTAGGACTGTAGTTGCTTATCAGTAATTTTTTCTTGTGCAGAACCCCAGAACCACCTTTCCAAAGGCTGCTGCCTCGTGTTGCCTGCAGCTGAACAGTGCAATTAAAGTGGAACAGGATTTGTTACAGGAGCTGGAAATAAAACACAGCTTGACACAGTTCATCTCAAAGGAACTTGTGAAACTTGGGTGAGGCTGGGAGAAGCACGGTGAGGAAGAGAAGCATGTCCCAGTGAGGCTGCAGAACCAAGAAAGAACCTCAACATCACCCTCTGGAACCTTGTGGGGGTTAAAAAATCAGAAAAACCTTGTAAAAACTGTTCAAAATTTTAAGCACTGAAGTAACATGTTTCCCTAATCTTTCACTGAGAATCATGCCACTGTTTATTTTTCTTGTTGTAGGGTCTCGGGTGGGTTTTTTTGTTTGGTTTTTTTAACTGTACGAGGCCCCTGACAGTCTTCAATAATTGGAGTTAACAGGTATAAAGTAACAAGTTGGCAATAGTTAAGATAACCTCTCTAGGTCAAGACTATCAAAAAGTCTTCCTGAATTTGGCATAATTTTTAAGAGGAACATGGGATCATATCACACATCAGTCCCTGACAAACAGTATTACTAAGAATGTAAATCCTGTACATGCTGTTACATACTGTAAAGGTTTGAGCCATTATTGTAGGTTTTGGATTGAATTAAAAAAGAGTAAGAGAAAGAAGAAGAAGAAGAGAAAGAAAAAGAAAAAGAAAGAGAAAAAGAAAAAGAAAAAGAAAAAGAAAAAGAAAAAGAAAAAGAAAAAGAAAAAGAAAAAGAAAAAAAAAAGAAAAAGAAAGAAAAAGAAAAAAGGAGCTTCCCCAAAATGCTGTAGTTGCACTGAGCACCAGGAAAGAGCCTCCCTGTCCATAGCCCCCAGCTCTGCCTGTGAACACACCCCGGGGTCCTGGTTTATCCCCCAAAGCGGTACCCATGACCCCTTGCCCACCTCACACAGACACACTGGCGGCTGTGGGTGCTCAGGAGTTATTGACTTTCTCCGAATGCTGGGACAGGACTCCTCTGTCTGAAAACATGAACTGTGAGCCGAGGTTGTAGCCTGATCTGTTTCTTCACATCTCTGCACTTGCAGCTCTGAATTTTATCTTCCTGCCTGTGGTACAAGTTCACAGCACTATCAGTTGTTTGGAACCCGCTGATGGTCATTAACCATCGCTGCTAATGGACCAGAGCCAGGCCTTGTTAGGACTGCCCTAAATGCAGAAGATGGTTCAGATTGTTCATCTTTTAAAAGAAACAACTGTCCCTCCGCAGGCAGGAGCTGCCCACGGGCAGCGAGGAGGGACCTGCAGGACGTGGGACAGGGGCAGGGATGGGGACAGCTGGCTTTGCCAGCATGTCTGTGTCCCTGTGGGATCCCTCTGCCTCTCCATGCTGATGCAGAAGTTGCTGTTGTGGATGGAAGATTTGGGGCTCCATCTCAGTTAACAGAAATGTGGTTGTGCCTTGGAGACAAGGGTCTGAGGAATCCTTTGGTTGTGAAGGCTTGAGGCTACCCCCCGAGGGTGGCTCACTGTGTGTGGCAGAAGCCTCAGCCCTGTCCCCAAGGAGCTGCGGTCACCACAGTCGCCATGGGGACCCTTGGTGCTCCCACCGCTGCGCCTGTGGCTGCCTGAGCCGCGGGACCCCATCCTGGCCCCGCACCCCGCTGCATCCCCATGCCATAGGAAGGACACAGCAGAGCTGCTGGTTGCACGGGCAGCCCAGGGCAGCAGCTTCATCCGGCACCGCCGTCACTTCCTCGCGAGGGCAGACCCACGCCGGCCTCCCACTCGTGCCATAACCAGGTGCCGCGATCCTTCAAGCCACCAGGAACAGGATGAAAGCAACATCCCAGACTGCTCAGGCTGTAAGTCAGTAACATGAACAAGCAACACAAAAGGCTCAGGTTTATTTTTTTTGGCATGGCTACTACTGAAAACACAGCCTAACACATCTTTCAGAATCTATTTAAAGCCCCCCATTACTTTCCCCTTTGGCTGCCACCTAGCGTGTCAAATTTTTACAGTGGAATTAAAATGTACCCAAGATATAGGCTTATGTAATGGAAACAATGACCCGTGTGAACTGGAGTTACTGTTCCAAATAAACCATTTCCTTCAGTCAGGGTCTTGTGTGGTGTGAGCCATCACTCAGACCTAGAGGGAAGTGCTCAGAATTCATTGTTGCTAAGGTTTACAAATCCACCATTTTTCTGAAAAATACATGAGTATGGAGTGACTTTTTCCATGGTGCAATACGGGAATGCACAAATGATCACAGTTGTACATTTTTTATTGCATGCCAGTGGTCCTTGGCCTGGTAGAACAAATGCTGCTGCGGAGCTGGGCTGACCTGCCCAGCACTGGGAGCAACGTGAGTGCTGCCCACACCGAACTGAGCAAGAGCTGGTGGAAAGGTGCAAACAAATAACACACAGAACACACCAATACAGCGGGGCTGGAGCCTGACACAGCAAACCGCAGCAGAGCGGCACCAGCTGTGTGCCCACTGGGATCCTGGCCGCTCCAGGCTGGAGATGCACAGAGCAGGACGAGCTGCTGCTCCTCTGTCCAGCCTCACACCAGACACTGCTCCTCAGCTGACTCCGTGGCTTTGTGTTGTTTGAAGGGGCCATCAACACTGCTGCACACTGCTTTCTGGAGTTCCTACAGGGATTAAAAACCTCCAAGGATAACAACACAGCTTTTGGTTTCTCGGGTCTACAAAATATCAGAGGGCCTAAATCCAGCATTTGGAAGTGAAATGCTGCCATGGAGAACATGGCCAAAGGCTGCAGCAAACCAGTTATTTCTGTGGTAACTGACGGAGTAAAAGATTGTTAATTCAACAGTGCTGTTAAAAAAAATTCCAAAACATCCTAAAGTTTTGTTCTCTGTGCTTCTGTGGCATTAAACATGTTCACAGTTCTATTCAATTACCTTTTTTTTCTGGTAAGGGTCCATGAGAGTGTTACTACTTACAGCAGTATTTATATCTCTTACAAAGAGCATTACAATTATTATTCCGTTTGCAACTTGCTTTCAAACGCTTAGTCTGCTATCGTGATTTCAGCAAAAATATCCAGACTGCTGTCTGCACCATCCTGCGGCTCTGATTCTGCGTTGTGATCTTCTGGAGAGGTGCGCACACCTTGCTCTTGGATGGTCTTTCTCTTTCTTCTGTGAACGTACACGGAGCGATTCTTCCCCGTCTTCTGGGAGGACGAGCTGTTTGCACTGACGGCAGCATTCAAAGCTGACTCTAAGCGTTCGTAGAACCTACAAAGAAACAATTGTGTAGTTATTATTTTTGTAGGTGTGCTCAGGATCTGCAAAACTACTCTGACAAACTACTGCTTTTGTAATACAATCCAAAGGTGTTAAGAGAAGAAAATCCTTGCTAACATTGAGATGTTCTAGCCACTTCTGGAAGAAAAATGAGAAATACCAGCATGCGTCCTTGTGGATGCCATGTCACTTCTCTCTGTAATGCTCACGTTAGAAAGCAATTAGGGGGATATACTCATGTGCCATTAAGACCCTGTTAACCTTACAGAAACCATAAAATGGTATCAGGTTAAATGTCCGATAAAATATGGTATTAATGGTCAGATGAACTGTTACTACTAGCAATTGCTGTTAAAAACAAGAAAGATTTTGGAAAGAAACTGATCTCAGTACATGTTGGTGTCTCTGATCCCCTTGGGCTCCTCAGCCCAGTCTGTTCTCCAGCTGGAGATGCATGTAAACACCCACCACCCTCAGAAACCATCAGGTTTGGACACTACACAGAGCATTTAGTGAAGTAAAGTCTGTGCTGCAACCTGAATACTTCTGAAATGGTTACTGTGTTAGAATAACAAATGCTGCTATAATATCATTAGAAAAAGAAACTCTACTCAGTAACGAAGACAGTCTGCAAACTCATGTTGTTTATAGGTTTTTGCTTAAATAGTTCATAGTCTGCAGACCTCAAAAAGTAATTGAAATTGTATTTGTATTTTAGACTATGGAGGCGTCCTATGCCTTTTTCACTTTTGGATTTAGATGTCATGAACGGGATTGATGTAATCTAACAAACCTGTTAATCCTCTTGATGTTTTCTTCCATTTTCTGATTAGCTACATTTATCAGAAATTCAATATATTCTTCAGAGACCATCAACTTCCCCTTGTGGCACAATGGAACTTCTAAGCAATGAGTGCTCCGGACAGCCTGCAAACACACACAGAATGATTTATCTACAGTAAAGATTTTTGGTTTATGAAGGTTATTTAAATAATATGGGAATTCGTTACAGGAAAAAAACAAACACACACTTATCCACACAATTGGTTAGTTTGCTGTCAGCTAAAGCAGAAAGGTATTTCTTTGCTACAGCATGCCCTGTGATAGCTGTCGATCATAGTACAATTCAGATTTGGCTTGTAAAAAAAACGGGGTTAAGAGTAACAATATGATCTTGATACATTCCTTACAGGTAAGCAGAAAAGTTCTTACCATCATGATTTTTCCTCCTCTGCCGACTGTAATACCAGAGTTCCTGAACCCAGAATCGACAGCCACCGAATGCTGCAGAACAAATAAATGTCTTAAACGGGTCTTACACGCTTTTACAGCAAGAAATAATTATGGATGGATTGCAATGCAGCTTATCATCTCAGTCTTGCAAAAAACTTATTTGAAACCATCTCCCCAAATTAATGCAATAACAATTTTAAAATGATCAAACCCACACAGTATCACAAATGGTGGTTGGTTTTCAAAGCACCACAGTTGCTCTCCATTATCGGATCCCAGCCCATGGGGTCAGACAGGACATTAATGTCCCTCTGACCATGATGTGTTTTATCTGCAGAGCTGGCCCCCAGGCAGCACTTCGATAGCCAGCAGTGCTATAAAAGCAGCTCATCAAGTCTCCTGCATTAATGAAGGAACGACGGCACCAGGCGTTGCTCTCTGAGCTGCTCTGGAAGCAGGAGGTGAAGGAGGGGAAGGTACTTTCACTGCGGACTGGGCACCAAACCAGCGCTCCTGGCCACGCTGCAGAAGGTCTGCCTGCTGCAGCTCCAACACCCAGCTATAGCTGAGGAATCCCGCTTTCTAAAACGTAAAGCAAAATCTCTGCTAATGTGAAAGCTGTTTTCTTCATCAGCTTACTTTTTCTACCCTGATTATTAAACATACAGCACACTTGGGACTATTCTCAAGTGCTAAAGCTTACTCGGGAGCCAATACTTTTACTGTTCCAGCAAGGCACAGAACAGCACTGTGACGTGGTTACTAATGGACATTTACCAGAAGCTGAGCATCTTGCAGCTCTTGACATTGCACATGAAGAACAAACGGTTCAAACTTGAGCACAACGTCACCAGTGGCTTTCTCCAGTGCTGTCATCTGGAAAACACACCAAAATGTTTACATTAATACTGCTAGTGCACACAAGAAAAAAAGGAGAAAAATAAAATAATAGCTAGTCAGTGTGTGAAACAAGCATTAAAAGTGCAGCAAATGAGTTCCAAGCAATCAGGTTTGTTCGGCTGCTTTTGATTTTTTCATTGCTCATAATACATAGGAATTCTGTTGATTCCCACGACTCTGTTTGCTAAACTGATGTGGTTTGATAGAAATTCCTTGCAAACCTGAAAAAGTGCACTCCCCTGTTTATTTCTTTGTGCATTCAAACGCACCTGTACAGTCCATGCAGCATGGAACAGGACTGCTGTGCTGCCAGCACAACAAGCTTCAGAATTTTTTTTCCCCCTAAACTGTCCTTTAAAATCAAAGGCATTTAGTTTCTGAAGTACATTCCTCAACTTCAGAAAACTTCCTGAGGTTCAGCAGATTAAATTCATGGCCTAAGATCCTCGACCATATTTTAATCCCAGTTTAAGTAATAACGCAGAGCCTACTGTATGAGAGTTATAGAGATAAAATATTCAGAGCTTGAAATTAGAGGCATAAACACACAAGACAAGAAAAAATAAAAGTAACTTCATAATTATAAAATTCAATAAAAGACCTTCAGAGACCTGCCAGCAGACTGAGATGCTAGCGGCAATTCTTCCTGCGCTTGTGGAGTGCAGATAGCCAACGTTCTGTATGGCTGTTACCATTTATCTGCTTTTCTACACTATTTTTATACAGGAAATCTTAAGGGCTGATATGACTCTCTTCCATGCAGAAAGGTCCCTTCGAAGCAGTTATATTACTTACTTCATTGCACGATTATTTAATCATAAGCAATATTTGCCCACCCTTGTTTGCCTTTGCTTGCTTAATTCACAGTACTAAACCAATTGCTATGTTAACTTGAGAAATTGCAGCTGTTTTCCCAGACTTTGTTGTTTTGTCTAGCCCTTCTGGTCTTCCATGTAAAATGAAAATATTCAAGCAAATCTTCAGGAAATAATCAAATTCACATGCTTTTTATAGACACAATGGCATAAAAGGAAACTGCTGAAGCAACAGTCTCTCAAACACTTAAAAGTATTTAGATGTATTTATGCAGCATCTCCTCTGTAAATGTTCTTATTTAAGTTGAAAGCGGGTCTTTTTGAATGGCTTCGCTTGTAATTTGTGCGCCAGATTTTAAAACATGCCCAAGTAACCACAGCTGTGCCAGGGCTGATGAGGAGCAGGAATGAGGGATGTTGCAGAATGCAGCGCTGTGCAGCGGGTCTGGCGCTTGCATGGGAGAATCGTAAATAAATTACAAAACAAATATACTATGTTCATATTGCTGAGGTTGATGTGCGCATTGAGGTGAAATGATCTGACAGCTGAAAAGCACAACACACAGCATATGACATCCTGACTTCCCTTCTCCTTTCCTAAACACCGCACTAGCAAAGCTTTATCATAAGAGTATAACAGTCTAAAAATTAATCAAAGACATTTTTCTTATACTTGCAATTCATGCATTAAAAAAATGCAGTCTATCTATAAAGGGAATAGGAAAAATCAAACAATTTCCTCTCATAAATCGGTAATAACCTGCTGTGTCCTGCTCAGCCTGAAACTTGCTGATGGAAATTTCCACAAGCTCCGCTTTGCTAGAACACATACTAATGAAAGCAAATAGTTTGGAGATTTTTTGTTTGTGCATGTCTGTGAATGTCTACATAGGGTAAAATGAAATATGAACTGAATGAGAGAATTTTTACCTTGTAACTGCTATTGGGGACAGACAAAGCAGAGAGATGCACACAGAGCAGACTGTTTTGAAAGCATACAGCCCCCATTATTGTTTTATTTAATTGCAGGGGACTTTCAGATACTAAATTAAAAATGCAGTAGAAGAGACTCGCTGTTACAGTAGTTCCAGGTGTAAACAAAAGGCTGTTAACACGGCAAACTGGGCTCAAGACAGTTTTAAACTCAAGACAGTGTTTTTATCTCAAGACAGCTGTAAGGAAAGGGCTTTGAGAAAAATAAAATAAGAATCACTGTATCTTAGACTTTCAGAAATTATTATTTGAAAGACAGTCTTCTGCTGCAGAAGCAATAGAAATTCTTGATTTCTTGCTAAGGTATTGTGACTGCGTGACTCCAGACAGTAAGAAAGTATCCCAGTTTCGTATTAGCTGCATTTGCAACTATACATGGAACTTGGTATTAAGCTCAAAAGCATTCTCTTCAAAGGAGGTCTTAAGAATTTATTAGAATAGAACATGTAGAGAAATTTTGAAATTACAGTGTCAATGCATCTCAGTAACAGGAATATAAAGACTTTTTGGGTTTTTTATTTTCCATGAGGTGTTTCCCATGGCATGTGGCACACTGCACTGAACAAGTACAAAAGCCCTACAGCGTTGTCCTCTTACCACGTCGCCCTTGTCACAGGTCTCGTGTGTCACCAGGAGCCACGTGCAGTTCTGCTTCTGGATCCCGGCGTCCTGGGAAAGGGAGAAACGGTTAAGGCGGCACCGAGACCGCGCGGACCGATCCCGGTCCTGCAGGGGCAATCACGCCGCTGTTAGAAAAGCACGTTTTCAAAAGTACACAGACACATTTACAGCACGGCGGTTCGGACCCGGCTGATCCCCGTTACACCGCAGACACCGCCGGGCCGGGCGGGACCCTGTACCGCACTCACCGCAGCGCTGCCCTGCGCCAGCACGATGCGGCCCGCGCAGGAGCTGGTGGTGCAGAACCGGGCCCGCCCGTTCAGCAGCCGCACCACGGGGACGGCTCGCTCGTCCAGGCCGCCCCTCCGGCTGCCGTCCGGCCGCGCCAGCCGCTGCGCCTTGTGCCGCTCGAACGCCGCCATCGCCGGCCGCGGGAACCCGACGGGAGCCGCCGCGGACAAACCTCCGCACGCGAAGGCCGAGGGCGGAGCGCAGGGCGCCCTTTGTCCCGCCCGCCCCCGGCTGCTCGGCCGTGGCCGCTGTCCGGGGCAGGAGCTGCAGAGGTACGCGGTGCGCGGGGGGCTCCCCGCGGGCTCCGGGACCCGGTCCCACCCCAGGCAACGGGACGGGCCGCTGCGGAGCGGGGAGGAGGGGCTGGCGGCAGGACCGCGCTGCCCGTGCCTGCCGCCCCCGGTGTGCGGGGCTGCGCTCCGCGGGCCGAGCGGACACGGGCCCGCTGCTTCGGACCTTCCAGGCCAGCGGGATCGCGGGACCTCCAGTGGCGGCTGCGGGGCTGGCGGGGCGTGTCCGGACCAGAGGGGCGTGTCCGGGCGGGGCGTGTCCGGGGCGGGGCCAGGGGGCGTGCCCGCCGGTGCTGCGGGCGGTGTTTCCGGCCGGCACGCCCCGTTTCCCCACCGCTGGGCCCCGCTGAGCTGTGACCGGCTGTCCCTCCGTAGCAGTCGGTGAGTCCCCCGGGAGACGGTCAGGCCAGGCCCGTCTCAGCCGGCCGTGCCTGCTGGCGGCGGGGCGCTGGGCTCCGCTTACCGGCCGCTGCTCTGAGGCGGGAGGCCCGGAGCAGTCGTGGCTGCCCTACCGGGGCTGCCCTGCCCGCGGTCCCTTGGGCTGCCGGGGCTCGCAGCCGCCCGCCGTGTGTCCGGCAGTTCAGCCCCGACCGGCCCCCCAACCCCTCTCCGCCTGCCCTGGCTGCCGCCCCCTCTGTCCGCGGAGCTGCTCCTGCGGGGTGCGGGTGTCCGAGGGACCCCGGGCTCGGAGGGGCTGGTCGCGGCCTCTCCGCCCGCTCTGCCCGCTCCCCCCGGGCGCTTCCGGGGCCCGGACGCGGTTCCGCCCTGAAACCCGGCCCGGCCGCTGTCCCGGGGCTCCCCCGCCGCAGGACAGCTCGCATCGCCTCCACCTCACCATTGCACCAGAATATTACAGGAGATTGTCAATGTTTTTCCCCAAAGTGCTGTCCATTTCCGCATATGTGATAGCAGTGCAGCGTTCACAGGAGCTGCTGTAGAAATGCTGCTGCGGATAAATTATTTGCATGTGATTCTCCTAATACGCATAAAGGCCTACAGACGGTAGGGCTAATTTTCTGCCTTTTGCAAGGTTTGGGGAAAAACAAACAAAACTCTCCAAAACAAACCAACCAACCAAACAAATCTCAATAATTCAGTCAGGAGTGAGGTTCTGTTTAATGAGTTGCTTGACAGCTGGTTGTTTGATTTCTTTAGTTTGAATATACAAAATAAATTTTGAAGGCAATGCAATATTATTGTTTTGGTTTTTCTCTGCAGATATTCTGGTTGCTATGGCAGCCACAAGAAATGTGATGAGAGCCATCAGAGTTTTTGAATTTGGTGGCCCTGAAGTGCTTAAACTCCAGTCAGATGTTGTAATTCCTGATCTAAAAGGAAATCAGGTATAAAGAAGTTCTGTGAGCTGAAATAGTGATATTGCATGATAATAGAAACACTTGGAACAGAATTAAGAATACAAACCAAAACTTTTCATCTTCAATATGTAGTTTTTGATCAGTGTGTACTACCTGAGACATCACATTTTACAACTACGGGCTTTTTGCTGTTATTTGGGCTACATATTCCATGTAAAGGATTTTCTGGAAGCAGCTTCAGTTCAACGCTGAATTTTTGCAGATTCTGTTTAAGAATTTAGTTAAAATGCCGCGATAGTGTGCTGTGAGTTCAAGTTCTAAATCTTTTAAGTTATTACTTAAGAAGCATCTTTTCCTTTAGGTGTTAATTAAGGTCCACGCCTGCGGGGTGAATCCCGTGGAGACATACATTCGCTCTGGAAGCTATGCTAGAAAACCGGCCTTACCCTACACCCCAGGCACAGACGTGGCTGGTATCATCGAGGGCGTTGGGAAGCACGTCACTGCGTTCAAGGTATTTATACATTGGGTTTGATTCACTGGTGTTTGTTGGCTCCTCTCTGTGTGTTTGCCACGCTCCTGTTCCTGGTGTTCCTGCTCATAATTACGTTATCTGTTTGGGGTGAGTGCACTTAGGTTTACCTAGATTTTCTCAGGGAGAAAGTGGACAGGAGAAGAAGGTTGTTGGTTTGCTAAAAGATAACTGTGAAATTATTTAGTTTTTAAATCTAAATTGTTCCTTAAATTTAAATTGTTCCTTTCAAGTCACTAGACTGTTGGGTTTAGACAAACATAAAAATGGTAGTTACAATTGTGTTGGAAATACCTGTCTCGGAATTTTTGTACGTGTTGTGGGAGAAATGAGAGATTGTTGCTAATAGCAAGAATCAGCGCCCAGTGAATGGAATTTGTTAGTGTTCAGGTTCATTAAGGCTAATATTAATGAGACAGTAGGTTTGTGTGTTACACCGGAGAGCAGAGGTTATAATTATGACACTTATATCTAAATATATGAAATTATGTGGTTTGTGTTGCATTGATTGCATGTATTAGCATTTATAAAAATCTTCTCTGTGACAAATATAACTGGTTATTTTTAATGAGAGCAGTTAGAAATAGCCTAAACTTCCCTGGACTGGTTCTTAATGTATATTATGGAAAAACTAAGGGAGATGATGAATTTCTGTACTTTCTTTCCCTCTTTTCTAGAAAGGTGACAGGGTTTTTACCACAGGCACGATCTCTGGAGGATATGCAGAATACACCCTTGCTGCCGCTGACAGAGTCTTTCCTCTGTCGGATAAACTGGACTTCAGGCAGGGAGCGGCGATTGGAATACCTTACTGCACTGCTTATCGCGCCCTGTTCCAAAAGTAAGCTACCAAATCTAAGTCTGTGCATTTTGCCTTTGAATATTTAAAATATTGAAGCCCATATTTTCATTGTCTTGTAAAGTGGGGGGAGATCAATGAGTGGGAAATGTTGAAAACACTTCAGTTAAATTTGTTATGCTGATGGAATTGTCAGGTAATTGTTACCTAGAAGTCAGTGGCTGTATTTTCCTGTTTAGTGTTTCTTCTGGAAGGAAAGCCTGGAAAGGCTTCTTTGATAAAAATCTTGTAATAAAACGTGTAGCTCTCAGTACTCATTGGTATTTTGGTGAGGACAGGGAACCTGAACTCCCTGCAGCACCACAGCCTGGGTGGGAGAGCTGGGAAATGATCAGAACCACTGTGGTGTGCTTCGGGATCTGTAACGGGCGAGTATCTTGAGCTGAGGTTATACCAGACTGTGACTTGCTGCTAGCTGCGTGCTGACATAATTGCATATTACTTAAATTCATAAATGATACCGTTTGTTTTGCTGCCTTGTTTCCCCAAAGAGGCTGATTATGCCTGTTTAGCCATAATGTAAATTGGAAATAATAGTGTGTGTAAAATGAAATTTGATGTCAGTATCTGCAGTCTGATGCTTGGTGATGAGGTTCTGCAATCATGATGCCAATATTTTGTGTTTCTCCGTTCAGAGGACGTGCCAAGGCAGGAGAGAGTGTGCTGGTGCACGGCGCGAGTGGGGGAGTAAGTATTGGAGAGGGCAAGTGATAGAAATGCTGCTCTCTGTCACTGCATCTGCTTTTGTCCATGATGTCATTCATAGTCACATTTATATCAATCAGTGGATTATCAAAATCAAGTTTTTATTTCTGACACCTTAGGGTACTTTTTTCTTAGAACAAACCCTGTTATTCCAAATAACTATGAAACTGCATGAGTGATTGCGTAAGGCCACTAACAGAGTGTGACATAATAAACACATTTCTGCTGTCGATATTGGCCCAGCAGCTTTATAACTGGCCTTTCCTGAGATAAAACTAATAGCAGAAAGCTGGAAGTTACAAATATGCACGAGTTGTTCTTAGCTCTGTATCTTTAAGATCCAAATCACTTATTATGGCTTAAAAAAAAAGTTTCAGTGTCAACTTTTTAACTGGATAAGTTCCAAGTTGCTGGTACAATATCTAAAATTTAAAATACTAAGAAAGAAAGAGTAAAAATACTTTATTTTTTTTCCCTCAGGTGGGAATAGCAGCATGTCAGATTGCCAGAGCCTATGGTTTGAAGGTTCTGGGCACAGCAGGAACTGAGGAAGGGATGAACCTGATTCTGAGAAGTGGCGCTCACCAAGCATTTAATCACAGAGAAGCTAATTACATTGATAAAATTAAGGTAAGCATGTATCAGGGCTAGGTGACGCAGTATGTATTTTTCTTGCTAACAAAATGTGAATAGTTTTTTGCAGAAGTTTTTAAAGTAGTTTTCTGTAGGAGCAGTAGTGTCATGCCTGTTCATCCCTACCCAGCATTTCCAGACTGGCTGAGCTGAGCTTTCCTCACAGGCAGTGGCGTTTACAAACTCTCGCATTCCACCAAATTCCAGTATGGCAGCATATCACAATTCAGCACATCAAAATATGCTGAAATTAAATTTCTTAGCTGTCAGCCTTAGTAAAAGGCCACATTTTAAGATCTAAGCAGTAAACAGTAAAAGGTATGTTATCTGTAGCTTATGAACCAGGTGGTACCCAGGGAGTGATCTGAATACCACGTTGTGTCCTGTTAGGAATGCACCGGGATGGAAGGAGTGGATATAATCATAGAAATGCTCTCCAACATCAACCTTGCTGCCGACCTGCAGCTGCTGGCCTGTGCAGGAAGGGTCATGGTGAGGATTTTCGTCAGTGGCTTTATTCTGTGCATTTAGAATGCAATTCTACAGTTCTAACTGGAACTGTCTTTGTGACAGGTTGTGGGCTGTCGTGGTCCTGTTGAGATAAACCCAAGAGACACCATGAGCAAAGAATCGAGCATCATTGGAGTTAATCTGTTTCTTGCAACTGAGGTGAGAAACATTTTTATTTTACAGAATGTTTTGTTGGCTTATTCCAACACCTCTCTACTTCCAGTTACAATTGTTTGTAGGGATGAAAGCGTAATTTCATTGCAAATAACTTGTTTGTTCATTCCTTTATGTTTTGATTTAATCTCAGGACATCATAAAATACATTTGGGTTGTGAAATTCAGTTTAACGCTTGCTTAAATAGTCGATAGTTTTCTAGAATGCAAAGGCCTTGTGGTAAATGCTGTCTTTATTATGTGCAGGAGGAGAGACAGGAATGTGCAGCGGCACTCCTTGATGGCATAGCAGCGGGCTGGCTGAAACCCAGCGTGGGCTCCGAGTATCCGCTGGAGAGAGTCGTTAAGGCTCACGAAGACATTATTAATTGCAGCGGTGCCCGAGGAAAGATGGTGCTCCTTCCATAAAGTCTTTTTCCATTGATTTTGTAGCTATTCTAGCTGCACCTTCACTTATGTGATTCATTGAGTGTAGGTAACAGCAAATTCTAGCGTACATTAATTACATTAACTGATTAACAATCTGTTTTCTTTTTGTAATAAGCAGAGTTGTGCATACTTTAATTTTTGTAGCTTTTTTGGCTGATGTGGGAAGAATGAATTTTCTCTGGTGTGGCCTTGGGAGCAGGAGAAGCTGATACCTGAGATCAAATTTGGTATTGTGCTCTATGTGGAGTTGTATTGAGGCCACTGTACGCCATGCAAAATTAAGTTCACTTTATAAGCAAATACACAAATGTGTAAAACTAACCATGTGCATTAACTAGGGATCTGTAAATTCTTTAGCCACAAAATTTGTCCTATTCATCTTTTGTCACCTTATTTACTTGGAATAAAAGCTTTTACTGCCAAAGTAGTTGACTCTTCAGTGCAAAAGATGGCCAGAGAATGTCAAATAGAGCTACTATGCAGCAGAGACAGTTTCATCTTGCTGTGCCTGACCTGGTGTCTGAGCTGGAATGTCCCGGTTAAGCCAGATGGACTGTAACTCTGAGCACTGGTGTTTGCTGATTTGCAGCCACTCATGTTGGCAGAAGCAGCTGGTGCTATGATGCTAAATAGACAGGTAGTGAGGAGTTCTGTTCTTCCTGGGACTGATATTACACCTGGATCCCTGGCTGGAATGAGGAGAAGAGGCTGTGCTGCTTCCGTGGGTGCTGTGAATTTGTTAGTTCATTCATTAATGTGTGTGCATTGTTGTCTTGTTCCAAATACAATCCAGTTAAGGAAAGACAATTTCTTTGACGTGTTGACTTTGTACACCCAAAATACTATTTGCTATTACAGGCACTTCTGTTTAATGATATAATTCTCTAATGAGCAGAGAAGTTATCACTTGTAGAAAAGTTTTCTCAGCTTCAAGGATGAGGTTTTCTGTTCCTTTGTGGAAAAGTCAGTCCTTATTAAACAAACTTTTTAGAAGTATTTTTGGCTGTGCAGGTTACTTGCTTTTTAACATTTGGTGTGGATTCATATGGAGCCCTACTGTCGTAAATCAGCACGTGTTCTCTGAGTCGGTGTACAGTTTCCTCAGGTGGTAACTTCATCTACCATTTTCGAAGTTGTGATGTTTTTCTGAACAGGCATTCATTTCTACTGATGTTTTGCTTAATCTCAAGTAAGAAAATAATTGGTAAAATCTTTTGAAATGTCTGGATTTCTCTTGTTTGTGACCCCTTGTTAAAATACTAAGATAAGAGAGGGCCCCACAATCTCTCTTTATAAACCTCTTGATCAGATTTTAACATTTTGTTTTAGTGGTTAATTGACCACGATCGTTGTGTGTGTGGTTGGGAGAAATCAAATCCTGACACTCTGCTTGTCTCTAGACTCTGAAATCAATTAATTATTTTACCTGCATGTCCTCTGGGAACAGTTGCCTTCCTTCGGAAAACTGGATACTGTTCACGTTGAACTGTTGCTGACATTCGACTGTTGTTATTGTGTTTGGCAGATGTGTTTAAAACATACAAAAACCCTATGCCTGATCTCTATGTTGGGTTTTGTTGTTGTTTGCTTGTTTTTTAAATCAGACTAGTTGAAATTGAAATATTTTTCAAGCTTGTAGACATGTTAGAATATAAATACTAGATGTACTAAAAGAAGTGGCAGCAAATTCTCACCTTCTTTCCACAGAAGGCGTTGCAGGTGGTAGCGTTTGTCACCTGTAAGATCCTTCTTGCCAGTGACTTGTCCTTGAAGCAGACCAGGAATAGTTGGATCATTAGAACTGGTGCAGTGCCAGCCTGTTTAAATATGTCTCAGAAAATATCCAGTTACAGTTAACGGTGGATATGATTGTGGAGAGGATGCGCATATACAGAATACACGTTTTCTTTATACATTTTATGTTTTAAAATATTTAATTATTTTTAATTTGGCCTTTGGTCAGAGGGTGTTATATGAATGAGCGGCTTATGATTTCCCAGGACTCCTGTCTTGCTCATTGCTGCATCTGCATCGTAGCTGATGCTCAGTGACGGAATTCAGCGCAGTTCTGCCTGTGTTCACATTGCTGCCAGCAGGGGTTGTGTTTGCGATGGCGTTCCTCACCAGAAGGTGTCAGAGTGGTTCTGTTTTGATGGCAGGCTTCTGGTACAGGGTAACACTGTTCCAAGGACACCGGTGTCCAGAGCAGGGAGAAGCCTCTTGGCTGGGAACCTTCAGCTGCTGTGGCTTGTTCCTTACAGACCTTCTCTGTCAGTTTCTGCCCGTCTTTCAGCTGGATCTGGTCTGTGCAAGATCCAGAGAATCTCTCAGCCTGGAGAGCCCTCAGCTCCACTCCCTTTAGGACACGCTGTCCCCTGGGCAGAGCAGACAAGGCTGGAGGAAGAGGATGAGGATCAGAAAGTTGTTTATTTGTGAGGAACTTGTCCTGATTTAATCGGGGTCTTCCAAAGACGTGGTTCCCACTGGTGTCTGTGTGGTGGTGCCGGGGGTGGTGGAAGGGGACACAGGTCCCACTGTGTGCTGGGAAGGGGACACAGGTCTGACTGTGCTGGGCTGTGCGTGGGCAGGCAGGTTTGGGGGTCAGCATGTGCAGTTGTGCACACGCCGCGGTCTGGGAACTGCTGCTATACTTGATGCTGAGATGGGAAAGCAGCTGCTATTTGTTAATTTCATTGTGCCCCAAATAAACACTGCCTACCCCTTCTAGTAATTAAAAGCACTCCCTCTCTGTTGTAATCGTGTGGTCCCCTGTGTGTTCCTGGCTTCTTCGTGTGCTACGATGTGATACAATAAATTCACAAGACCTTAATTACAGGGTTGGGAAGATAAAAAATAAAGAGGATATTGATGTTCTTGATAATTGTTTCCTTTACAAAAGGCAATTCAATATCAAGTGCAGGTAGATCGTGCCCAGCAGAGCTGGGGCAGTGGAAGTCCTATAGCATTTTGGCTCAAGTGCCTCAGGATGGGCAGGCTGTGCCTGCTGTCCACCGGAGGGTCTGTGCTCTGTGCCTTTTACTGCAGCCCTGGAAGCTCTACCTGGGTGTTTGTGCTTCAGCTGGAACTCAAGTGAAGGAAAAATAGGAGTATTGAAGGGTAATTATGTCTCCTTTGAGTAAATCTGCAGATCACTGAAATGCAAACCTGGACTGGTGATGAAAGAAATGAAGATGGATATTTGAAAGGGTTGCGTGTCCTTTCACCTGCTGCTGTATTTTTAAGCTCATAAGTTTATTTTGGATCAAAGTGCCTTCTCCATACATTTTTTCCTTTTTTCTCCTTTTTCTTGCCTTTCCCCCCCTTTTCTTGCCTTTTCCCCCCTTTTGGTTTTCATTTCCCCCCTCCCCCTTTTATGCCCTTTCCCTCCTCTTTAATTCTTTCCTGTGTTTTCTCCTGTTCTCCCGTTTTTCCGTTCCTGGGGTTTGCTGCAGCCGTGCGGCGGGGCCGTGTCCGTGTCCCGCCTCCAGGGGGCGGTGCCGCGCCGGCAGGAGCGGCCGGCGCCGAACGTGCCCCCGCGCGACTCCAGCGCCGCCGCCCATTGGCGGGGGGACCCCGGCCGCCCCGCCCCCCGTCTCCTAGCAACGCCCGGGACGCGCCGGCAGCGCCAGGTCCGGCAGCGCCAGGTGCGGCAGCGCGGCCGCCGCCATGAGCGGCCCGCCGGGGTGAGTGCGCTGCGCGGGGTGTCTTAGCGGTTCTCGGCCGTCTCGGTCCTGCAATGGCGGTGGCAGGGAGCGAAGTGCCACACACAGCCGGGGAACGCGGGTGGTGGCTGTTCAGGTGCCCGGCCGTGGGGAGCGGTTCCCGGTCGGAGCTCTGGCCCGACCGGTACCGGCCGCGCCGAACCGGGCACGGTGGTCACCGAGCGCGGCCTCCGGTTCCGGGCATCGCCCAATGCTGTTGTCCAACCTCAGAGCTGCGCGTTCTGAGTGTCAGAGCAGCCAAACCTCCCCAAGATAACGTGAATCAATGGTAGGACAAGGGGTAATGGGTTCAAACTGGAACACAGGAGGTTCCACTTAAATTTGAGAAGAAACCTCTCAGTTAGGGTAACAGAGCCTGGAACAGGCTGCCCGGGGGGGTTGTGGAGTCTCCTTCTCTGCAGACATTCAAAACCCACCTGGACACCTTCCTGTGTAACCTCATCTGGGTGTTCCTGCTCTGGCGGGAGGATTGGACTGCATGAGCTTTTGAGGTCCCTTCCAATCCCTGACATTCTGTGATTCTGTGAATGGCAGATCTCCGTGACAAAATCCAGCACATCCCGCTCAGTGGGCGATGCTCTGAGTACAGAAATAACCACACAACCTGCTTATGACCAACAGTGGCACAACCAGAGGCTTTTGGTTCCTGCTCCCTGGTTGTGTTCCAGACTGGAACCTGTAGTGTGATTTATGTAAAAACCTTTGAAAAAGTCTTGTGCATGAAAATCTCTTTTATGAAGCAATATATAGAACTCCAGACAAAATACTTAGAACCTTATTCTTGGGAGATTGTTTCACTCTGGTTACCATGTAAGGCACTTTTGGGCTCTGGATGTTTTTGGGAAGCAATTATGCCATGACTGATGGCATTCACTTCACAGATATTTTGAAGTATTTCTCCAATCTGCATCTGCCACAGAAAACACTGAAAGTTACAGAGCTGTGAGGTACAAAGAATTTGTTGAAGGGATGGGGACAGGCCAGAAAATGGGCTTTTGAATGTACTGTGACATGATCACAGTGAATATTTTGTATAGTACTCTTTCAGACTGATGCTTTTCCCTTGCTGAGTGTTTCTCTAACATGCATTTTTGTCAGTTCCACACTTGTATCTGTTGTAGGGGATTTAGAGGTGACATTTGGATATAGCTCTCAAGTATTAATATCTCTGGAAGAAAACTTGTCAGACATGAACTTCTACTGTTTTGTTGTAGAGTGTGCAGGAGCAGCGGAATAAATGAGAGCAGTGCTCTGCTTTGCTGGAGCTTGTTTCTGGCAGTCCTCAGGTCAGGGAGTTCATGGCATTTCCCTGACAACTTGCTGTTAGGGAAACCCCCCAGAACTTGGAGATTATATGGTCCGTGAAATATTAGATGGAAGGAAGCAAATGAGAAGGAGTTGGATTGAATTTCTCCTCTGGCTCCACGTGTGATTGCCAGGTGATACCATAAGTCAATACTCAGCACAATTGATATAATCTGGTGGTTTCAAATGCACATGCAGACAGTGGATTGAAGAAGTAATGTTCAACAGTTGCTATAGTACCAGTGTTTACAGGGCGAGTTAAATTGTTTGTTTAAAGTTTAATTTATTGTTGGTAGGCTACCTGTGAGATTATTGTGAAAGCCCAGATAAAATTCCTTTAAATCTATGATCCATTTGGGTTTTTGTTTGGTTTTTTTTTTGTTTGTTTGGTGTTTTTTTTTTTTTTTGTTTTTTAAATTGTTCTTTACTTGCGGATGCTTTTGTGTGTGGTAACTCAGCCTACCCATAGACATTTATCTTGAACTGTCCTGTTGAAAGATACATAACAGAGGTACAATGACATTTAAACTGAAAGCCAAAGGAAACAAAAGACATCAATCTCTTGTTGTGTAATTAAAACATATTCTGCTGATAGAGCCTGAAGTTAAGGCTGAACATATTACGCAACATGAACCCAAATGTATACATTTTACAACTGTGAATGGATTTAGAGCATTAAAAACTTAAGCCTGTTGTCACTTAATTTGTTCTGTTTTCCAGAGGGTGAAGTAAGATATGGTTGTGCTAGGAACTATTTGAAAATGTATCTGCTGATTATGGATGTTTCAGTGTTTGTATTTGACTCTCATATCCTGGCCACAGGGGCAGGACCTTGCGGGGACTGCGGCTCTGGGGGTTGCTATCACAGTTTTTCATCAGGAGATAGAAGACACGTGTTTTGTTCACTTTGGGTTGTTCAATGTGTGCATTAAAGCGAATTGACCTGGGAATGGGAGAAGACTTGAGACACTGTGTGTCCCCCCAGGCTCGTCTCTGTCCCTCTCAGTGTCCCCTCTGTGGGGACAGCGGGGCTGGAGGGCACGGGATGTGCTTCACAAACACTTTGGTTTCCTGCAGACTACACCGGCGGTTTATTTAGCTTGAGCAAATCCAGTGCATGGAGTAGATCTGATGATTTTTGGTAAAATGTCCTGTATGTAGAAGAGGGGGAAAAAGAATTATTCTCATCAATGCAAGCTGCATGCCAGATGAACTGCTGCCATATGGTGACAGCCTGCAAAACTGTACTACAGTAACATATGTTTTCTAGCCTAGAAATACCACAGAAGTCATGAATCTTGCCCTGTACAAGTTTTGTGCAGTTGAATTTATGAATATGTTTGTGAGACAAGCATTCTTGGCTGCTTATTTAAATTCTAGAGTCACTGTTGTGTTCAAATAATTGATCCCCAAAACAGAAGGGACAGTTCCGAATCTTGCTGTCATGGCTTAGTTTTCCTGAGTGGTTTGTGTGTTCTGTTGATGTAAAGGCCAAGTGGAGAACTGTTTTTTGAGACAGGCTTTTTTGTTTTGTCAAAAAATATGCTTAAGACCTCACTCCTGTTTTGAACCATTTTCTCCATTAGGATTCAGCCACCTGTCAAATTATTGCTCTTCATGCTGAGCTGCTGTGTCCTACGTAGTCACCTGGTTCCGGTACAGATCTTTGGAGGCAATAAGATGTTACCTTTACATAATCTAATGCGTGTTTATCTGACAAAGTGCTGGACATGATTCATCCAGACAGCGTTTTGTGCAGCAGACTGTTGTCTTTATAATTTAGCTGTAATAATTTTCATCTGTATTGATTTTATTTCAGACTACTGGCAGCCTACAATAGCCTTACAGACAAGCACCTGACTGGATATTTCAGCAATGCCCGGATAAGACGACACCTTCAGAGATCAGGACTGGTGAGATTCAAGAGTTTCCTTTTCTGAGGAAAAAAAATAAAACCATTCTTTGTCTCTTTTAGTATCACACAAGCCCAGCTGCTAGTGGTTCTGTTGTTTATTTATTAGAGGTACATGTTGTCATTGGTAAGAATCTCACCAGCTGGCCCAACAGAAACATGTTGATTCTCTTAGGTTTTTTAAACTGTGAAATCCAAGCATCTTTCACTCTGTTTAAATAGCTTCAGTGTTATTTTTCAAATGTGTTTAATGGAAAATGGAAGGATTCAGTAAAGGTGAACATGCTGCGTGTTTTCAAAATACTGATACACTGGTAGGTGTGACTGTTTAGCACAGGTGTTACAGGTAGGAAGGCAAGTATTTAATTCCTCTCCACTGACCTGAGCAATGACTCATGGAGAGTAAGGCTGAGTCCTCGGCTGTCAGCAAACGGGAGCTGCTCTCCTGCTCTCCTTGCTGGGCTGGTGGGGTCAAAGAAACTATGGTTCTGTGGTAGGAAGGTGAGTCCCAGCACCCTGGCAGGAGCAGAGGTGGTAGCTGACTGGGAAGAGCAGTCATGCTGGGAAATTGCACTCTGTTTAAAAACATGCTTTATTCTGTCTTCTCCTTTTTTTGTACATTATATCTATTTATGGCAGATCTCAAGGACTGGAAGACTAATACCTGAGAAAGAATACCGTCTAAATGCTTTGAGGAGGGATCACCAAAGATATGTACAGGAGTGCCTGGCTCGGGCCATATTCCATAAGGTCCTTGACATGGAGGTAGATGCTTACTGGTGATGCGTGAGCCTCATCAGAATGTACATTAAACCACACCTTCGTTAGGATGTACATTAAACCACACCTTTGTTAGGACGTACATTAAACCACACTGTTGTTACAACTGACCTGGCTCACTTGCTGCACTTTGGCAGTCATCAGATATGGGATCATGTTCACAGGGCTGGTTAGCTTAAAAAAATTCTAATCAAAACAAAATGGTTTGAACATGGTTATGCATTTTATCTGGGTACAAAATTTGGGCATATTCCTGTTACATATCAAGAATGGAGCTGGTCCCTCCAGCTTTACAGATGCTCAGCTGTTCCTTCACCAGGATTAATGCACACAGGTGTGATGCAAATGGGTTGAATCAATAGTATTTTCATAATATGCTCAATGAGGGGCGTGACCAGGGAGCAGGCATGTGATAAGCAGAACAGAAGCAAGTGTTCTAACATTCACTGATATCTCATAATGTCCATTAATGAGATTTCTCTTTATCTTCCTTTGACAGTGTCATCATCAGCTGGAAATAAAAAGGAAACTTGAAAATGCTGCGAGGAAGGAGAGGGTACAGAGAATGAAGGTGAGGCCTGAGTACTGCTGGGTACTGATGGGACACAGCAGTTTTGCCCCGTGTTAAACAACAGCTGTGAGTCAGGCCAGAGATTCACTGAGCCATTCCAGGCTTCTCATTACTGTTGCTATTTTTTTACCTTTTCCATTTCCACTATTCTGTTTTGAAATGAAGAACCAGAACTGGATGAATAATTCAACATACATGTTGCAGTTCTGGTAATTCTAGACACTCTCTGCTTTGCTGCTGAGCACTGAGCTCACATGTTCAGTCGTTTGCCTCTCCACGTGATATTTAGCAGAACAAGCATTTCAGTAATGAAAAGAGCTTTCAGACAGCTGTAGTTGTTTGAGTCATGGCAATACCACAGAAGTCGATGGTTCTTCTCGTCATGAAATCACTTGGACCAAAACTGCTTCCTTCAGCGAGAAGCATAAGGGAGACACCTGCAGATATGTGATCTGCGTCTTTGCCGTGATGCCACGCTGGGACATGGGACCTGCCTGGAATCAGTGCTGTAATTTAATTCCCACCTTAAACATTCAGTGAATCCAGCTGAGTATCTAATCTAAAGGGAAAGGAGAGAGACTTGGACAAGGGAGGGTGAGAAACAGCTATCTATTGCCAGAGGGTGGCAGCCCACGGTGGGGCTTTTGGGAAGAAAAGGTGTGGAGGGACAGCAGTCAGAGCAAGCGAGTGGCAGATGCTCTCAAATTTAAAAAAGAAAGATCTTCAACCAAAGCAAGAACTGGGAGATACACAGAAACAGGCAGATGAATTGAATTTGGGGCAATCTGCAGCTGGAGAGGGCTGCAGGGAAATGAATCAATGATGGGAACAAGTCTTTTCCCTCGTTCCTCTCTCATTCCTCCCTTGGTTTCCTTCCCTTCCCCAGCCAGGTGTTCCATTGGATCTAAGCAATTTGATCGTCCAATGAAGGACAGACGGAAGGCAAGCTCAAACTTTGCTGTGAAGAGTATTCAGTACCTCACAGACATACATTTCTATTCTTTTAGGCGGAGCAATTGAGAAGAGGGGTGGAAAGTTTTACCCCTATGTACTCCCCACATCCACCGCTTGGTCCAAGAAATCATTCTGTGCTCCATCCTCTAGTGGCTGGAGAAGCAGCCAGTCACTCGCAACTGGTGAGTTCCAGCAGCATGTCAAATATATAGTCCAGTTTTTACTGTTTCTGCACTTCAGTGATGATAGTTGGTGCAGATTGAAGAGAGACTTTCAGTGCTGAATGACCTTTTCCTCTCCATCCCGTACAGAGGGCGCCAGGACCTGCAGTTGGTTGCTGTGGTGGACACCCCCCGCACCGAGCCAAGCAGCCAGCACGTTCTAAGGTGGTGAGTTCACCCAGTTGAACACCTTTTAACATGTTAATGTTCTGAAGGGCATACAAGGAAAAAATGAAATGAAAATGTCAGAAAAATGCTGAGTATTGAATAAAAATAGGCATGCCTTTGTGGTGCTTCCTCTCAGTGTCCATGTGCTGGAGTCACCGAAGCACAAACACTGCCACTGTTTCTGTGAGTTCATGATGTTTATAGAATGTCCTGAGTTGGAAGGGACCCACAAGGCTCATCATTTACTTCAAGGCTGCCCTGAAGAGGCAGTAGAAAAACCTAGATTTATGCCCAGGAGTTATTTTGGATGCTCAGTCAGAGATGCCTAAAGGGTTCTGCCTCTCCAGAGGCTGACTAGAAAATTTGGTTTCCTGATGGTACCTGAGAATCATTCATCACTTCCCAATACCTTAATCAGTGCTATTTTTTTTTCTCTGTGATGCTGCTCTGCACTGGAAACCATACCCTGAGGTTTTGTATCTGTTTGTTTTTCCCTTTCTAGGTTTCCTGGCGCCCCAATACGGCTCCGGCAAACATGCAGCGCCCGGCTCGCCTGCAGCCCCTGCGCTGTGCAGCACCGAAGCCAGCCGGCTCCAAGCAAAAGGGCCACTCACTCGAACACCATCAGCTGTTTGCCACTGGGGTGAGCCCGTGTTTCATTCTGAAGAGAATATAGCTTTAGGCACAGCTGTATGATATTACTCTAGTACTGTAGTTCCGAGAACTGTATACTGCAGGCAACGTGCTTACCAGACGGTTATCAGCTTTTATTTAAACTCTCCTTTTAAACTTACCCTTAATTACCAAGACATTTGCTTGCTGGTCCAATGCCCGGTTCTTGATCACAGCCAGGAGAAAATGTTGTGACACCTCTTTCGTAGTATAAAATCTTTCTCCGTGCAAAATTTTCTGCTTCTATGTAGATTTTCTGTTATGTAGAGAGGGAGGCAGCCACTCGGTTAACACCAATTACTCAGGAATACTTTCACATAGTCTTATGAATTTTCATCTTCATCTACAGCTACAAAGTAGCAAAAACCTAATTTTTTTACCATTCCTCCTACTAAGTCACACTAATGGGTTCAGAGAACAAAAGCTTATTGGAAAAGTTTCCATCAACAAAAATGCAAGCACAAAGCTAAAGGACTTGTTGTAGGAGTGTGTGTGTTACTAAATGTAAAGAGCAGTCAAGCCATAGTTAGTTCAATATGCTCAGTAGCTATTTTTACATAACCTATTTAACCTGGTTAAAATGCTTTTTGCAGGGGGAGAGGAGTGGGTTAAGGCTTATGAATTCGGTGGAATACATGACTGGTGTTTCTCCATATCAACTCCCCGTCATTAACAATTACATGATTCCAGTGCCACCTCCACCCCTGCAAAAAGGAGACAAGAGTGGAAATGTGGGGAGAACTGGGGTGCTTAGAGCGAGACAGTTGCGTCCCATCACAGCACCAAACTTGGAGCAACTGCTAACAAAGGTAAGTTATCTCTGCCTGCCTCTGTGCTGTATTTGCCTAATGCTAAAAGATGTGTGTACCTACGTTACATAAAAATTCACTAAATTTTTGAAAGAAAATTTGTAACTATCAAAATATATAACTTCCACCCACCTCCCTATATACTAAAACCTTTTTGGGGAAAAAGGTGTTTGAACAGAAAACCCCATAGGAACTCTCACTGATGGCTTTCAGTTGTAGTCAATCTGATGCTGCGTCTGACTGTATCTAGTCCCAGAACTTCAGAGGATTATCTGAAATGAGTGGATCTGGTACACTGTATCTGCAGACAGTTGTAACTCCTGTAAAGCAAACTGTAGGAACCTAGGACTGGGAGGGACAATATGGGTCATTAAACATGGTGCCTGCAATTTGGGGCAATTAATTGCAATGGATTTTTAGTTCAAAGTACTTTCCTGCACTTCTGCATGTTACAAAACACTTTCCAATTTAAGCAGTTCAAGGCCTGTCTCAAAAGGCTGGAAGCCTCAAGTGTATGTCATACATATATGATCCTTGTGTTCACCTTCTGTTAGAGTTTGAAACTGAATACATTTTTTTGTGTATTTCCTGCCGTAGAATTCTGGAGGATTCCCTAAGTCCTCATTACGCAGCAACGCATTAGTTACCATGGGTTTTTTAGGAAAAAGTGTGCGTTTGTCTTACGATGATACTGATTACAGAGATGAAATCAAAGTCTACCAGCAGCATTGTGGAGGAGAAAACCTTTGTGTCTACAAAGGCAAGCTCTTGGAAGGAGGTAAGGATAAAGAGTCAGAGTTCATATTGATTCTGGCAACAGATTTTTTTTTCTTGGCTAAAATGTTGATGTGATATCAAAATGATTTCAGCTGAGCTCAGTCAAGGTATGTACATCAGGGATTTTTATACCATCTGCCTCCACACTAAATCTGGATCTACTGATTCATGATTGAAAGGGAGGGTACAATTACTTCTGCACGTTATAGTAGAAAGAATTTAGGGAACTGATTTAACAAAATGCTGTAGCTTAGGTTGGTTTTGTACAGAGTTGTATGGTTAATAAAATAGGTGTAGCACTAAACTGTCCTTAAATAGGGATTATCTGTTTGTGACTTGCTGTAGTGTGTGTGTTGCTTAGTATTCCACCAGGGAAAGTACATAGAGGGAGCCCAATTCACATTTCTTTTACGTGAGTGTGATTCAGTCACACTGGTAAAAGGTGAATTGTGCTCTGGGGGATTGGGAAGAGGAAATGGCTGGGAGATTTTCACTTATGAGGAAGAGCAATCCCACAGATTACACCCTCATTCCGGCTCCTAGACCCACTGTGTTTGCATTTTCGCTGGATGTGGGAGGTGATGCGGAGATCCTGGTGCTGTTGCCTGTCCCTGAGGCTGAGGGTGCCCACAGATCTGCTCAGGGTGTTTGCTGCAGCCGCGTCCCGGTGCTGCGGGATGTGTCCTTGTCTTTTGTGTTCTCCTGTTCTCCCGAACCCCGTTCTCACCTCTTGTGAGCTGCTTGGGTACAGCGTGGCTTCCTCCCTGCTGGTGTGTGCCCAGTGTCTGTTGGAAGGATGCAGTGGGTTGTAACAGGAGCACACACCAGCCCTCGGCACAGAGCTGGTAGCCGCCTCAGTGCCCTGGATGCCGAGCAATGCCCTTGCAGAGCAGCCTGAAATGGCTTCAGAAACAGAATCTTTCAGCTGCTCACAAGCCCAGAGCCACTGGAACTGCAGCTGTGCTGCTCTGGAGCCGGCTGAGCCCTGCAGGGCTGGCGCAGGGCAGCGTGTTTGTCACCGCAGGAGCAGGGATGCGCTGCTGCAGCACCCTGTGCAGACAGAGCTAGAGCCCTGACCGTCCTCGGCGTGATGTGCAGGTCTGAGCAGCAAGTGGTAGAGATAATCGTTTTGAGATGTGGACTCTGGTCTGTGTCCTGCTGTAGCAGTGAGCAGCCAAAATGATGGTGTATTCGCTTATCACAGGTGTATGCAGCTTGGAACTCTGGGGTCAGAAAGGGACAGGGCTGTTGTGTGGGGAGAAGTAGAGTTTCACCAACTAATTAATACAACTGAGAACCAAAGTGCGTGAGCTTGGAGGGCTGGGTGCTTTGGTGGTGGTGCAGATAGATACCATAGTTGCAGCAGACTGGTAGAAAGCCGCACCCTCTCCTTTGAACCCTTTCTGTGGTTGCAGAGACCTTTCAGTTTGTCTCCAGGAGGCATCACGGTTTCCCATTCAGCCTCACCTTCTTTCTCAATGGGTTGCAAGTGGACAGGCTGAGCTGCTGCTGTGAGTACAAACACCAGAAGCGCTCCAGGACACGAGGCAGACGTGGCTACTTCAGGTTTCTCAGTGTGGAGGGAGCGTCTCCTTGCTATAGGTATGAGACGAATACACTTTGCTCACAAGGACCCAGCAGCCCAGTTTTTAGAGTTTAAAACTCGTTTCCTCTTTTTTAATCTTTCTGGCACCACACAGCTCTGTAGAACCCTCTCTGTTTCTCAGTGCCCCTTGAAATGTGGAGACTCGAGCTTGTCCCCCAGGGTCCCATATGGAGGCTGCCAGCAGAGCCAGTGGCTCCGTGTGGGGTCAGTCCCCGCGCAGCAGTGAGTGTCTCAGGTTGGACCGTGCTGTGCAGTACACAAGTGCCGCTGCTCACTGCTGGTGGGAGTGACAGCGACATCAATATCGAGTGCTGATGAGTTAACTGGATTTTTCAGGCTTTTCTGTGTGAGAACAAGATTATTTTTAACCAGCTCTGCCCCTGAGGTGGGATTCTGCTGAAACAGCCCTGGCTGCAGAGTCAGTGTGCAATGTTAGCCGTGCCTCAGACAACAAATCTGTGCAGTGAAGTCCTGGGTTTGGGCAAAATTTGATGCTGTGAGCAACAGCTGTGAATTTCCTAAGAAGCTTTAATTTTAATAAAATCTTTGTTTGGTGTGATTGTTAAATCATGCCAGACAAACTTCTGCACAGACAGATAATTCAAAAACTTTTTTGTTATTTTTATAAGTAAGCTTTTAAAAGAGCAGCAAGCAGTTGGAAGACGAGAACCTCCATACACTCTATTTTTTAGATAAAGACCAAATTCTATGAAAAAAAAGATTACTTTATTGTACCATATTTTTTCTACTCCAGTCTAACATTGGACATGATTTATGTAAATGTATTACTTGGTATGTTCAAAGTACTGAAAAGCGTCTGAATTTAGAATGGGTATATTGGCGGTAGAGCTTAGGAAATGCTCAAATCTCAGCTTTTGTGTGATTTCTAGAAAGATAGGAAATGAATTTTCTGATTTGATATATCCTCCAGAAATGGAGGTAACTAAACCCCATCTCCATTAACCAGATTCTCCCTGGAAATTACAACTATTTTGAGGTCTCCTTCAGGTCAAGTGCCATTGTCTTTGTTTCCTGGTTTGAGTGTGATGCCACATCCACATGTTAAATACAACGCTCTGGTTCCCAGTGAAGGTCCCAGTTGATTTTCTGGTGGGTTGAGGCTTTGTTTTACATAGAGGTGATGCTGCAGGGCTTTCTGCACTGGTACTGTCATCCTTGCACAGCGAGATTTCTGCTGGCCTAGGTCATGCATTTCTGTACAGCAGGAGTGCTTCGATGTCTCAAAGGTCCCTGAAAAAAATACCACAAACAAATAATTAAAAGGTAGGACTCTTCAGAAATTGCCACATTTACATATTTTGCCTGCAAAACTACAGGATTTCTAGACTGAATGTCAGTAGGATGTTCCACATCTGGATTGTGAGGGGAATTGCAATCAAGCCTTCTGTTAAAAAAAACCACAGTTTTAGTGGAGGAAAAGTTTTTAAGACATAGTTGTCTGTGAAGAAAATATGGTTTCCTGGAGAAATGGGTTTTTAGTGATTAGCTAAAGGGAAAATTTCAGCTTCATCCTCTGCTTGCAGATTTGAATCAAAGTACAACATGCAGCACAAAGTCCTGGACCTCCCACGGGGTGCAGGGTGGCTCTTTGGGTCTGCAGTTCATGTCAATCTGGAGCAGGACCCATGCTCTCTCACCTGAGCCTCCTAACCCCAACGTAGAGGCTGTCACTCCATTTTATATGAAACGAGCAGTCCAACAAGTCATTCCAAATGCTTGGTTTTCCAACTGTTTGGGTTTCTGTTAGGTGGGAAAAGCAGATCAGAAACTGAAAATAATTCTGTTTCAATGGGCTTTAGGGCACTTCTCCAGGTGAGTCACTGTCAGTAAGCTCATGGGGTGAGTGGCAATGCAGAGGCAGACAGGTACCTGGTGTTGCTGCTGATAACGAGCTGCATAGCTCACCATGTCTGCTGCCCTTCCACTGTTCGCAGAAAGAAATATATGATACTTTCCAATTTCCTTCCTTTTTTTATAGGTGCATTATTGCAATGGGTCTAGACAAAAAACCATCCCCTCCTAAGAGAGAGATGCAGGACCATGGGGAAACGCATGCAGGTTCCTGGGGAGATGGAGCCTGCAGTGAGCCGAGTAAAACCAGTGCTGAGCCAAGTAAAACCAGTGCTGAGCAGAATCCAGGCAAAGTTTCAGTGTTAGTCATCTTACCAGGTCATGAAGCAAGTGCAGAAACTATTGAGGATGAAATGGAGACTGGACACGAGTACAGAAAAGAAGAAAAGAAAAAACTACCTGATTGTGAGAGTGAAGATAGTCAGGAAGACACCGGTAAAAATGGTACAGTATTCCAAAACACAAGCAGGGCATGAAAAATGGGAGAGAGTGATTCTGGAGAAGGTTTGTGATTGTGTACCTCCAGCTTCTCCTGGAGTGTCCTCTCCTGGGACATCTTGTGTGAGAAAAGTGATGCCTATGTTGGGGCAGTAACATTAGCGGGGCTCCTTTTAGCCAGGCAACAGGATGAGAGTGTTTTGGAAGAGCCAAGAAAGCAAGGAAGGAAGGTCTGAGAGGCAGAAACAGGAACTTGAGGTGGGTGGGAAAGCTGGAGGAAAGTGGGGCACAGTGGAGGGATAATGGTGACGGAGAATGGCAGCAGGTGGAGGACAAGCAGAGCAGAAGGAGGAAATGGGACTGGGTGTGAGGAGACAGTGAGTCTGGGGTGAGCTGCTGAGAGAGACAGGACATGGGCACAAAGTGAGTGGAGAGACGAGGGTGGCCATAGGGGCAGGAGTGGGAAGAGCCTGGGGGATGGGACACGGACAACCTGCCAAGAGTCAGTGAGGGTGAAGAGGGGAGAGAACGTGCAAGGGCACAGAACAGCAAAATGTCAGCAAGATTTGGCACGAGGTGAGCGATTTTTGGTATTTTCTGCTGCTGCCGGTGGGAGTGCGATGCTTTGTTCACCCAGGGCTCTTCCCAGTCCCTTCTGCAGCCACTGCCCCGGGCATCACTCACCCGACGTCTGCCCGAACTCCAGCACCTCGCTGGCTGGGCGCTCGTTCCCTCCGCTCTAGCTCCACCAGCTCGTCCCTTGTCGTCTCTGCCTGACTCCGCTGGGGTCTCGTCCCTTTCCTGTCCCCAATGCTCCCATTGCAGCTGCCTGACCTTCCCCTCTGCTGGAGTCCCATCTCCTGTCTGTTGGCAGAGATTTAAAAAGAATGACTGGAGAGAGGCTGCCCTTTCTGAAAGTGTGCCCAAGTGTGTTTCTTGTGGCAGGCAAAGATAGCATTTGTGGTATAAAATGAGGTGTGGCATCTCTACCTGCATACTCGGAATGTGCCATTTCCCCAGTGCCACCCGGCCAGGACCCATTGCCATTGGGCCACAATGGGACAGGGACAGCAGCTCAGGCTGTACTCTCACTCCTTCTTATTAAGCCTTTCTCAGAGTTAGTCAAATTTAGAGATTTTAATTCCTACTTTCTATTCCTATCTTTACTTTCATAATTCTGCAGTGCTTCCTTCTTAGTCCCTGAGGATGTTTGTGATTAATTAAGCCTCTTTCCTTCCAGAGAGAGGGCACCTTTATGACAGGTACCTGAGGAGCCTCACTTCCAACAATGCAGTTGGAATCCCAATTGAGTTTTAATACTGAAAACAAATCCTCTGATTCCCTTAATTTTCATTGTCTGGGTAATTGTTTATTTGCCTAATTGGTTCTGCATCAGATACTTTTCATTTCTGTTCTTGACATTCTGTCACTTGAGTCCTTCAGCAGCAGTGATGGAAAGACAAAGAGGTGCGCAATGAGATGAGGATGGTGGAGCTGGTGGGCAGGGTGCTTCGGGTTTGGGTTTGGTGCCTCTGCTGCCTGTGCAGTGAGCTGGTGGCTGCAGCGGAATTACTGAATTTTAAATGGGAATCACTGACATCACCCTGTGTGCTGGCGCCTGGGTTTCAAATACTGCAGCCGTGGCTGGAACAGGAAGGATTCTTTAATGCATATGCATGAGACAGACTTTATCTATAGAGCTGAGCAAAGTTATCTGTCAAATGTTAACACTTGTCATGCCCACAGCCTGGGCTGGAATCCAGACCCTGGTGATGTGAACATGGTAATTCTGTGTAAGCTTCATTTGTGCCAGGATTGCACCTGGGACCCTGATGGGCGTATCAGACGATGTGATAACAGAATGTTCCTCTGCAGTGCCCTTTGGCTGGAGTTAATTAATTCATTTAGTTTGTAAGCCACTTCTTTGCTAATTAGCCATGTCAATCCACTTTTACTTTATGGTACAATATATTAGCTTTTCTCCTGCTTTCTCTATTGCTTGGATTTCTTTTTCGTTGCAACATTTTTCTCCTGTAATGAGACTGTCCTGCATTTTATTTCTGAATTTGCCCACCTCTTCATTTTTCTAGTCCTTTCAGTGGCTAATTATTTTGTTTGTTTGTTATTCAATGTATTAATCATATTTGATGCATCATTCAATAGCTTCATAGCATGTTTGCTAGTCTTTCTATGAAGAACACGATACTTTTTCATGATACTGTGCTTTTATGATTCCTATCTGCAGTCTTAGATTCTCTCATGGCTTTAAAAAGACGGAACAAATGCAAAGACAAACAGAGATTAATGAAATTAACCTCTGTCTGCTTAAAAAAACCTTTATTATTTGTGAATTCCATTTCCTGTCTCACACTATGATACTTTTATTTTAGAGTATGATGAAGATTTTGAAGCAGATGAAGAAGTTAATGAAGAGGGACAGACTGATGATCAAATGAATAGAATGTCAAAGTCATCCTCAGATGATAAAAAGCGTAATTTAGACTATGAAAAGGAGAGTACAAACTCATCACAGAAAGCACGACAGGCCTATGACAGTGAGAGAGATGAAAGTGATAGATATTCTGACAGTGACTCAGAGGATGACAAACCAGGTGAGTTTTCTCATAATGAGGCTTAAAGAAATTGACCTGATGCATGTTTTACATTGTGTGCGTGTCCAGTATGTATGTTGAATCTGCATAGAAAAAAATGTGCATTTTCTACTGAATTGGTAAAAGATAGAATAGCTATTTCATCTGTTCTTATTAATTCTGCCAGTTGCCACTGCAATACAGCCAAACCCCTGGCAGCGTCAGTGTGTGCCAGCTCACAGCAGACATCGCTGGACTGGTTAGTTGTCAGGAAATGAGCTGTAAATCCTGGGGCAGATCTGCATTTCATGTCCCTGGTCACCACATCCCAGGAGCTGTGAGCACTCTCACCTGGAGGACAGGCACCTTCGTCTGAGAACTCACCAGTGAACGCAGCACTGTACAAGTGCTGTGTTTAACAAGTGCTCTGACCTCGAGCTGTGTCCCCTGTTCTGTCCCTGCCTGTCCCAGCCCCATGTGCTCTGCCTGCAGCTTGGGGGTCCCGGTTCCACTCTGCTGGGAGCCAGGAACAGGCTCAGTGTGACAGTCTGCAGGTCTTGATCCAAATGTAGGTGCAAAGTGTGCAGTGAAGTGTCCAAGACCATTATTATTATCAATTCAGACAGATTAAACTCTTCTGGAATAAATTTTTGTAGAATAAGTAGCTGTTTCTGTCATTCAGATTTTTGGATCATCACTTTTGACGTCTAGTGTTTGAACTGTTGGCCTTCGTGCAGTCTAAGCTGTGCATCTTCATCAGTAATCCCACTGAAAACTTGCAGGCAATTTCTCATTTATTAGACAAAAAAGATAATTCCATCCACCACATGGTAAATAAGCCAAGAGTCAACTGCCTCTTCCTTCTGGCATAGGGTTTTATTTCTCTAACATTTCTCCTTTATGGCTTTGTTAGACCCTGAGCTGACTTATGTGTCACTTGCTTGTCACAATGTACCAGGATTTCTCCATTTATTGCTGTTTTAAAATGAATTACTTTATCTTCCTTACATTTGACAGTCCTATTGTGCAAACTCTCTCAAGTTAAATGGAAACATTACTTTCACATTTGTATTTCCAGGTGAATTAAACAAAGGTAATACAGCTGTTTGTGAAAAGGTTGCAGCTGCAAGAAAGATCCAGTCTTTTTATAGGAAGTATAAAATCCAACAGAAATTCAAACCAGGTTTGAAACATCCTTGCTCATAAAATCATTGCAATCATCAAAAATAATCTTAATTTTTGCTTCCCTGTGATAATCAGAAATAGCTTGTGATTCATGAATAATCCATACGATTAAGCATCCTTTTCTGCTTGCTAGTGTATGGCATTATGAATTTTTTGTGCCTTTGATCAGCTGTTTCCAGGCTGTGTCAGGGTGTGCTGGTGTGTGGGGACAGAGCGGTGACCTGGGCCTCTCCTGCCTGGCGATGGGGTGTGTGCTGAGGGCCACCCGTATTCACTTTATGCTGGGCTGTATTAACGCTGCATGCACCAAACTCACTGATTCAACATGCGTTTGTCTGTGATGTTTTTATTTTGTGCATTTTTGCAGTGTATGAAGTTCCTTTTGAGACAGCTTGTTCCCAGCTTGCAGTGGCGTGTTGGTCACTGGCAGCACAAGTTTCCTTTCTGTCAGGGTCCCACTGGCAAACCCGAACCTGTGACCACCTGGAGACGACCCACACCACACATTTCTGAGCAATTTAGCTTTAGTTGTTGCTAGCTTCAACTTTCAGCTCCTCAGGACCTGAAATTCCCCATACTCAGTACATTTACTGTGCCTTGAAATCATTTGCTAAGCCTTGGAGCTGTAATTTTTTTGAAGAACTCGTTTTCAGTAAGCATGTGTGTTAGTGTTGGTGGATCAAGATTTTGGATAGCGAGCTTTTGGGTGTAGACACTATGTTTTTGTGTTTCAGTGATCAGTACGCTAATCCACTTGTAACCTATGAGTGCTGCTGTGGTAGAACTAACATGCTAATAGTAGTGGGATCAGGATTTTTCTGAGCACATGCCGTGGGCAGGTTTTGTCTCATGTTAGTTCAGCGTATCATTGCACTTGTTCGGGGTTGTCTGGATTCATTAGGCCCCTTGGATCAGTTGAACCAGTATACAGAATTTTTGAATAACATCCAGGTAACTGTGGTGCCAGAGATGTTACTTTTGCATACAATATTGTGAATCAAACATAAATAAAGAGCATGTAAGAGAGAGCTTGGCATTCAAATCCTTGTGGACCATAAGCCTGTGAATAAATTGGAAAGAATCACTGGCAATTCCCATAGTACAATATGCAAACTGCATATTCGAGTTGTTCTGTCTCTGAACTTGCTTGTTCATGTGTTTTATTATTTGAGGGGTTTTTTTTAAAGCAGTCCTGCAAAGCTTTTGTAATACATTGCATATAAAAAGGATAAATAAAAAATTGCAATAAGGCTTCCTCAGATCCACAGAGGAAAAAGAGACATAGAGGCTGCTGGAAGATTGTGACCGCGGGAGGAAATAATGTGGCCCGGTTTGGCTCCTGTGGCTCTGAGAATGACTATTCAGGGACAGGCTGTGGGTCCAAACTGTACCTCTGGCCTTTGGCCAGCAGTGGATGCATAGGAAGAATATATATAAAGGACAAGAATTCTGTGCTGCTTCCCCACTGTGTCTTCCCACCCCTGTAATTACCTGGTGTCAAGGGTGATCCCTTTTACTTGTTAGTCTTCACTGGATTTTTCTTACTTGGGTTTGACTAATCTCTTCTGAACGCACGTGAACTTTGGACACCAGCAATGCTGCGTAGCAGTGACCTCTCCTGTTCAGCTAAAGGTGTTCAGCTAAATGTTATATATTTTTTTTCCTCACATTTTCCATTCATGAGTTTCATGTGATGGTTCCCATATGTTTTTTAGAGGAGACAGTGATCTTCATCTCCAGTTCAACTTGAATTGTTTCCACATGATCTTGGAGATTTTTATCGTATTCACTGAGATAACAGGAATGCACTAAGGGACTGTTGCTATAGTTGAAATATTTTATCAAATGGAGCTCAAGAAACTATTCTAAAACCTGTCTGAGTCATATTTAGAGGTGCTTTTGGAGGTGTATTTCTGTGTGATTGTTGGAGCTAATCTTCTTCATTTCCATTATCAGGAAAAAAATGTTAAATGGCTTTGATTTTAGTACTTTGATACCTTTGCGCAATGTTCTTCTATTGAACTTATTGGAATTTTGTCACAATATCCTCAGATGGTGTAATTCAGAGACTGATATCAGATGAGCATATCTGCCTTTGTACATAGCAAAGGAACTGGTGGCCAATGAATGCAGATGTTTTAGTGACAGATACTAAAACAAAATTCTGTTTGCTTTTTCTAGGTAGGAGGCTTGCACACTCCCTCTCATCCATCAGTACTCAGTACAGCAGTGACAATGACTCTCATGCTGAAACGATGAAAGACGATGTTAAGGACACAGAGGAGTATGACATCAAAAGGGCATCTGATAACGTAGCACATGTACAACATGGAAATGAGAGCGGGGAGAATAAACTGCTCAGAGTGGAAGAACATCAGGAAACTTTTGAACTGGAAAAGGAAGGAATAGATGAAGAAGAAAAGGAAAACCCAGAAGACCTAACAGCAAGAGAAGATACTGGAGTTTTTCATGACAATATAATGGCAATACAGCGTCAGAGTCCTGAAGTGAACGGGGAACTCAGACCGGCTGGGTCAGTGGAAAGTCACACAGAGGAAGATGGGGTGAAGAATGGCAATACCCGGAGGGATGATGGGGAGCAAAGTCTCGTAGTGCCTTCAGAAAGCAGCGTGCTGGAAGCGGAGGACAGCAGAGAGGAGTCCGCTGGGGGTGGCGGAGTGGGTGGTGAGTCCAGAGCCTCTGCACAGCCATGGGTGACAGGGGACATTAGCGCTGCGGTGTTTGCCTGTGTACCGAGTCCTGGTGCAGCTGGGGAATGTGGCTGTGGGGCTCTTCGCAGGCTGCTGGAGTGCTCTGTGCTCCTGGGAGCTAAACTACCAACTAGATGTAGCCTTGGTTGTTGTTTCTCTTCTAGTGTCTCCAGTGTATGGTGTTGGATTTCACATATAGTGAAATTATTATAAAGTCCAAATGTGATTTGTTACCTATAGGAGAATCTGTATGCCAGGTTGGGGGTCTCTGTTTATAATGTTGAGATACTAGATTCAGAAAGAACACAAAAAATTACTGTGCAAATCATGGTGCAGCAGATGAAGATCAAAACTGTGTCAGCTGATCCGTAGCTGTGTTGCTTCACTCTGTCATGGAATTGTTGTCAAGGAGCAAACCAGTTGGGTGTGTGAAACCTCATTTTTACTGTTGATAAAAGGGGCATTTTGCAGTTTCAAACTTACCTTTGTGGACACTGGTAAAATGTTGGCCACATGAGCTGCTCCCACTACTCCAGTGCTCTGAAAGGTTGACGCTAGAAGCCTCCAGAGACACCTGAATAGCTGAAAGTCCTTTACTGTGACTGCAGAATTTATGAAAATACAGTCCTCAGTCTGTTCTGGGGCTTCCCTGATTTTTTCTCATGTACTTCTCTCATCATCACCCAACCTGCGTCTTGGTGAGACTCACCTGGCCCTGCTTGGGTTTTGCCCCAGTGAGACCCACCATGCTCCTAACCAGGGCTGTCATTAAGAGTGCAGAACAGACCAGAGAAAACTGTCTGTGCTGGAGAAAAGCAGAAGGTGCAAAATGTTCCGCTGGGTTGTTCAGGCTGAGTCTGGGCAGATCGCAGCCAGCAGTGTGACAGGGTCTGTCACACGGGTGGGGACACCTGGGCTGGGCTCCTGCTGCGCGTTCCCTGGTCCTGTGGTGTTGTGTGACAAGGAGATGTTGCTGATCCCAAGAGAGAATCATTGTGAGCAGTATTTGTCATCCTGTCCGATGTCACACAGGCAGTAAAGTGCAGAGAGCGGGACCTGCCAGCTGGGCAGGCCAGACCCTGAGTCAGGTCCAGGTAAAACAGACCCACCATACCTGGCACAGACTCGGTGTTTCAGTGCGTCCAAGTGCTGCCTGTACCTCCGTGTGAGGCAGCCACGGGGTGTCCCGAAGCAGAAAGTGTCATGTCCGCAGAGCTGAGACATCAGAATGATTCCAGCAGTTGTGCGCTATTGCGCACAGACCTTTGCCGGCGTCTTGGGTCCCAGCAGGAACCTGATAAATCCTCTCCTGGGACCTTCCCTGCTGGTGAAGATTGGCATGGCTCCAGTCAGGTCTGCCCTAAGATTTCAAGTTTTAAACCAGGCTGAGGTAGCTGAATGACTTCTACTCCCCTTCTTGCTTTTTAATCGTTTCTCTTTTTTGCTTCCTCTTTTGTAACTTCGTGATAGTTTTTAAGGATCGCAAACCAGTCCAGGAGGAAATAGCAAAGGCAATTGGAAATGATCATCATGTGAATTCTGACCCTGAACCCTGTGCTTCTGGTGCAGATGAGGAAGAACGGAATGTGACAAGTACAGAGCATGATGCCAGTGAAGGTGAGGTTGGCTGTCTATCAGGGACATGGATTAAATCTTATTCATCTGAAGTCTTTTTGCAGAAGCGTTTGCCCTTTCACTTTCCCTTCTGGGCTATCAAAGCCTCCTTGTGCTCTTCTCTTCCCTAACTTGTATAAAATTGGGTGATGAGTAGCTGGCTTCTGTAGTTGTGTATAATTAATGCTTTTTTGGCAGTTATAATGGTCCCAGGTAAAGAATCCAGGCCATGAAAAAACTGACTGAGAGTCAAGAAAATAGCTGTGGGCAGTAGGAATGCAGCAAGTGTCCCTTTGCTCCCAGGCAGCATGGGGGCTCCTTGGAAATGCGTTGCTAGGACAGGCAGGACGGAGGATGGAGTGAGACAGGGGTGGAGCTGAGCTGCAGACTGATCTCAGGGTGCACCATATTTGTCTCCCAAACTCAGCTCTGTCTTAACACTTGGCATAAATGGCAGTGAGGAAATTTCAGCTTGATCTTGGTTTCCTCCAAGAATGTTTCATTTTGTACCAAAAACTGCTATTAGAAATTTTTTAAATGATTACATTTACTGATTTTGATAGTGGGCCTGAGCTATCCCAGATTCAGGAGGTAGTATTTTCAGTATGAGTGCTGTAATAATGTGATAGTGATTGATAACTGATTAATATATATATATGTATAAAAGACATAAAAATTTAAAATATAAGAGACAGAAAGCTAGTAGTAAACATCAGCAACAAAGCTGGGGCGAGATGCATGTTGGATGAAGGCATGATGCCTTGTATTGCAAAACACAGAGCTTTTAAAATTAAAGTGTGGTCTAAGGTGATGTGTGATCTGATGGGACAAAACAACCTGCTGCGCCCTCTCCTCTGTTCCCCACCCTCGGCTGTCCCTCTGGACACTCCTCAGCCCGTCCTTTCCTGTGTCCCTTGCTGCCTCCTGATGCAGCAGAGCCATCCTGCGCACGGGCGGGCTGTGACAGGCAGAGCGGCCGCAGGAGCAGCGGGAGGTGCTGTGACACCAGCACAGGGGACAGGCTGGAGAGAGTGTCATCCAGGCCTGTGGTCACCTGGAGCCTTCTCTGGCTACACAGGCGGTTGCCCCAGTGGGCAGCAAAGAGCAGCGACTGTGGGGTGCGGGAAGGTGAAGTGAGTCACGAACGGTGGGAGATGTTTGGGGCAAGACAGCCTTTGGTGAGTTTGAGAAAGGGCAGCTTGGAAAGGCATTGCTCCCTTCAGTGGCACAAAATGACTCATTTTCTAGAGGGCGGGAACCTGCCACATTTGTACGGAACACAGGTGCAGAAGCACAGACTACCAGGAGTGTCTGCCCAGGGCAGGTCCTGAGCACCAAATTCAATGAAGCCATTACCATTGCATTCCCAGGGGACAGGAATCAACCTGGTATTATTCCCCTGGAGTAATTTCAGAGTCCATGAGAAGCAATTACTCATTTTACGTGAACAACTGAGTATTCTTCTTCCTGTGTGTGCATATTTGACATGAGCAATTTACCTCCTATTTCTGAATTTTTGGATGTTACTGTCAAGCTTTTAGTTGTTTCACACACACACCTGAGCTCCCTGCTAGGCAGGTGAGGGAAGGAAGGAGAGCAGGCAGAACTGTCAGACTGGAAAGCTGGTCATGCATCAACATTTTTGCTTAAATGAATTATGCCAGATACCAGAATGGCACAGGTGCATGATGAGAAGCAGCTCAGCACGTTTTCTTCTCGTCACCATGCTGATGTTCCTTCATTGCTTGGGAAAGATAGTGTCTTTAATAACAACCCTGTAAAACAGCCTTAATGCTAACACTCTTCTCAATAAAACTAATGTTTTGATTATTTCTTAATAGCACCAGATGGAGCTTTCTTGGCAGAAGGAACAAGAACACTTGATGAGCAGAAGGAAGCAGAACAAGTGGTACAAGGAGGGCAGGTGGCAGGGGACAGACAAGCACTTGAGAAGGACAATGTTGTTGCTGAGGGAGGAGATGCTGGCACTGAAGAGGCAGGAGAACTGGCCCAGGCGGGAGATGTGCTGCCCATGGGAGACACAATTGCTGCGCTGCAGGCAGAGGGTCAGCGTGTGGTGGAGGAACCTGCACCCCAGGAGAGCCCCGTGGCAGAAGATCCCCAGGGACAGGGCACAGGGAAAGGAATGGACTCTGGCACAGAGGCAGCAGATGGGGAGCAGGACGCTCTGATGGAGGGGACAGAGGGCAAGGTGGCACTGCGGGAGCAGGTGCCTGGGGGACAGGAGCTGGCAGCAGCAGGCAGGGAGACGGACAGAGCGGTGTCTGAGGGCAAGGAGGAGGATGATGGGGAGGTCTCTGGAGGAGAGGAGACTGCAGAGGAGGATGAGGCAGAAGCAGGAGCCGAGGCGGAGGAGGCTGTGGGACTGACAGGGTCTGCTGTGAAGGAGGAGCTGGGTGAGATGGTGTCCGAAGAAGAGGAGGCCATGGAGGAAGGAGGTTTTGCAGAGAAGGACATTGTGGTGAGTCCTGTGTCTGAGGGAGAGGAGGTGGTGGAGGATGCTGACATGGTGGAGGATGCCGACATGGTAGAGGAAAGCATTGCCGGGGTAGATGGCCCTGAAGAGGAAGAGGCTGTAGAAGAAGCTGTTTCAGAAGGGGAAGAGGCTGTAGAAGAAGCTGTTTTGGAAGGGGACAAGGCTGTAGAAGAAGCTGTTTTGGAAGGGGACGAGGCTGTAGAAGAAGCTGTTTCAGAAGGAGAGGAGGATGTGGGTAAGCCTGAGGCTCTCCTGGAAACATTAGAGGATACAAACATTTGCAGAGGAGAAGCAACGCCTGGAGAAGACTTCATAAAGCCACATGAGTTTTCCCAGGTGGAAGCAGCAGGGGAAGAGCGGTCGGAGATGGGAGAAGCTGCCGCAGGAGCACCTGAGACCAGCTGGGAGTCGGGGGCAGACGAGAGCTCTGTCCTGAGAGCGGGGGATGCGGTGGGGGCAGCTGTGCAACCTGACAAGCATCCCCTCTTGCAAATAGCACCTGGGTTAGAGGCACCAGTGGATGCTGGGGAGGATCCCAGAAGTGAAGGGTCCTCTCAGCTGGAGGATACCACCACAGCAGAGGAGGAGGAGGGCTCAGCACAAGCACTGTTGAGTGGAAAGCCAACTCCAAGCAGCACAGCAGGGAGTGCAGTGGAAGATAAACCTGATGGAGGGACCATGGGAGACTCTGCGGAGACAGCCAGAGCAGAGGTGGGAGCTGCCGGGGAGGTACCAGGGCAAGCAGCAGGGCCAGGGGAGCTGGCAGGAGAGGAGGTGGCAGTGGCTAGGGACAGCAGGGTGGGTGACGAAGTGGTGGCACAGGAGGGAGTGACAGCGGCAGCATGTGGGGGACAGAGTGGGACAGGGGTGTCAGCAGCAGAGGGGGAGGGGGTGGCAGCTGAGGGCCGGGGGGCAGCTGGGGACTTGGGTAGGGACAGGGGAGGGGTAAGCGATGAAGCCATGGCTGTTGAGCAAGGGGTGAACCAGGAGGGAAGGGAGCTGGCACCAGCGGGGGCCAAGGGTCTGGCTGAGATAGACACAGCACATGTCATGTCCCCACAGCATGGAGAGATGTTCCCTGGGGAGCAGCCGATGGCAGAAACCTCCCCGAGCAGCCCAGCACAAGGAGCCGGGGGCGCGGAAGCAGGGGTCACAGGGTCCGCAGGAGGCGAAGGGCCGTGCCTGGGCACCCGCCTGCAGCCGGCAGCTCCCAGGACAGGGGTGAACAAGGACAGTGCACAGGAGGGGACAGAGTCAGTGGGGATGAAAGCAGAGAGGGAGCAGCCAGGCCTCCATGGAAACATGCAGGAGAGAGCGGCAGTGGGTGTGTGGGATGGCTTCCAGGACACAAATGGGGACAGTGAGCAGAGCCAGGATGGGCCCGTCGCAGGGAGCCCGGACACCCCGGCAGCTGCAGACCAGAGGAGCCATGGTCCTGGTGAGGTGAGTCCTGCTGGGGTTGGCTGCTGCTCCCAGTGCTGGCACTGGTGAGCTGGCAGGGGAGGAGGTGGCAGTGGCTGGGGACAGCAGGGTGGGTGATGAGGTGGTGGCACAGGAGGGAGTGACAGTGGCAGCATGTCGGGGTGACACTGGGCAGCGCCTGTGGGTCAATGGTAGCACTCGGCTGCCCTGGGTACTCCAGCATCTGTCTGTGGGAAATCCAGTACAGCAGTAGCTCAAAGTTTACCACATTTTCTGTAAAGCTAATGTTTTTCTCGTGGTTTTGTAGGATGTTGTAAACCCAGAGGCAGCTGTTGAGCCTTCAGTACAACCCCAGGATGAGGAAGACACTTTCCTCTAAACTTTTTCTGCAGCTCCTTCAGTGTTGTATCCTGCAGCATTTACATGAATCTCTGTCGATTTGTGCCGGTTGGGATGTCACTCTTGTTTTTTTACTCCACAAGTACCATCTGTCACTTTTTACTAGAGCAGCTTCTCAATGTGCAGCAGACAACCGAAATAAACCTGTATCTGCCAGCCCTGAAAACAGCACTCCTTCATAATTATGAAGACAATAATCACAAGGATTGTTCCACAGCGTTTGTGTTTGTTTTTCCCAAAACACAGAGAAATATTGGACGGGCTGAGCCTCCCCTCTTGGATTCTGGGGGCTGGTGAGCAGGAAGGCTGGGGGCAGGCGTGCTGTACATGATTCTGTCGGACAAGCAGTGTCTGCACAGTGCAGTGTTTGCCTGTCCATGTCTGTACACTGGCCGCGTTCTCCTGCGTGCTTTGCCTTTGGAGCTGCAGGCTCCTGGCGGTGGGTTGGGCTGTGTCTGTGTCACAATGTGGGGCTGGGAGTCTGAACAGAGCCCCTGGGGTGCTCGGTGGGGATGGAGCAGCAGGATCAGAGGGTGGTGCTCTCATGGGGGTTTTAGTTTGTGGGGGCTGCCTGCACACCCGTTAGGGAGCAGTCCCCGGTGTGTGTGAGCTGCTGTGCGCAGGGAGCCGGGCTTGTTGCTGGTGACACTGCAGGACTCTCTTGAGACTTTGAAATGTTGTTGAAAATTGTTGAATCAGAACAATTATAACTCGTATTTATAAATGAATACAGCCCAGCCTTTTGCTTTGCTGGTGTCAGCCAGCAGTGACTCCCTGGCCTGTGGTGCTGATATCAGGGTGTTGTGGTGAAGCTATTCCAGCCCAGCCCGGCTGGGTCTCCACTGCTGGGGTTCCCCTCACCCTGGGAGCCCCTGACCCGCTGTGCCTGGGCTGGGTGCATGGCAGCCCGGCCGGCATTGCTCAGGCTGCAGGTGCTGAGCCCTGCATGGAGGGTAACTGAGGTTTCAAATCGGGAAACAGACCAAAATGAGCAGGATTTTGAGTGAGTTGTTACTGTGAGTCACTTAATATCAATATACATGGGCTAGGAAATTTAAATATGATCAAGTCTGTTCTCTCCTGTACTGAAGATGGATGCGCTCGTGTTTTCAGCCTGGACACCAGGTAGTGCTTTGAAAGTGAAAAGTAGGCAAAAAATAATAGCTTTACGGTCCTCCGCAGTTTAAATGAAAGCGTTGCATCAAGTGATTCTGAGCACTGTGGTTGAGTTGGTCATTCTGTGGAAGATAGATACACAGTATTTGCTTACAAAGCACGTAGTGGACTTCTGACCATTCTACCTGGGCTTTACTTCTTAACCAGGAAACGTCCATAAAATCAGAAGTATTTTATTCACTGGACCAGGACATTTTCAATGTTGTTCAATATTAAAAAAGTGCAGTGAATAGATGATCTGTGTTTACATACTCTGCGGTTGAATACACCTGGTGTGAAAAGTGTTCAGAATTTCAGTGCATGCTAATGACCTCCAGAGGTTTGGTTTTTCTGCGCATTTGCTTGGGTCTATAAAAAAACCCCTGTAGCAGTCTGTGAAGTTCCTTGAGTTTTTGCTAATTATTTCATTTAAAAGAAATACCTGCCTGTCAACTAGGGCCTGGTGTTCAGTATTAATCTCTGCTTTCCTACTGAATGGCTGATGTTGGGTTGAATATTTGTGCTGCTAAAACTGTACCATGCAGATACCTGTGGGAAGTCAATGCCTGTGGTCTGTGAGCAGGACTGGCCAAAGCCTCCACCGGACGGGCACACATTGGGAGGAGGAGGAGGCAGGGGTTTGAATGGGCAGCGATTCCTGGGAGGGGCTGGGATTAAATCTAAGGCTGCACTTGGGCAGGTCATGAATCACACTGTCTCATTTGACATGTAGCTGCTTTACTGAGCACAGGATAAAAAGGAGAGAGGTAAGAGGTTTGATTCATTTGTTGCAGGCAAGAGCTGGACTGATCTGCAGAGCATCTCAAAATGCTCTGAAATAACTCTTGCTCCGCAAATGGGGAGCGGCAGGAACGGGTTCCCCAGTGCTGGCTCTGTGTCGTGCTGGGAGCTGTAGCTGGTTCTGCCCCAGGTGTCCCCTGGGGTACAGCCCTGCCCGGTGCTGCTTCCTGAGGCTGTTTGGGGCCAGGAGGGACCCGCAGAGTGGGGCTGGGGCTGCCTGGGGTGCTCGGAGCTGCTGCAACAGCTGCCTGTTGGTGCAGCCTCAGCCGCTCTCCTGACACACCTGTGTGCACAGCAGCTTCCTTGGGAGCAGTCCAGCGTTCAGAGCATGCTTAAGGTGGTAAGTGGCAGTACGGGCTTGCAGCAGAGTTAACTTGATCCACCTCAGCCTTTTAGAATAGAAGAGCTGGTGACCGAGAGGCAGCCGGAGTTCCAGGGCACTCCTGGGCTGCACACACCGGGGGCATTGGGGAGGTCCCAGACGAACAATGCAGCAGTGGTTGTAAGGAACTGGAAAGCTGACAATTCATAATTTAAAACACTTTATTTATAAATGGCAGTCGTGCATGTGATTTTTTTTTAATAGGGAAATGAATCCTTTGGTTAGGAACATGCCGACTTATACAAGTTCTTTTATTGCTCAAAAAAAGCCACACTTCAAATGCTCTGGTTTTATATGCTGATAGAAAAAAAGAAATCAAATTTCACAAGAATAGTCCATAATTTCTGAGCTTGTATCATATTTATGAGATCATCTGTTTTCTCTCATGCTTCTTTCTCCAACAGCCGTGTTTGCAGGATACAGATGAGCTTTGATCCATGGTGAGGAATCAGCCCTTGTCCCCTGGCTGTGCACCCCACAATGCTCTGGGGGTTCCCCCTGCATCCCCTTCCCCTCACTTGTTCTCACCCCAGTGGGGCCACTGGCAGCTATTCGGGATGACACAGACACAGGGTGACACGAGCCAGGTTTGTGCAGGGATGGTGTTATTGTTCCTGTGTCTGGGACCTTTCAGGCTACTGATTTCTAAAGTGGTCAGAGAGCTGGAACCAAATGTAGAATTGAGCTGAATTTGACAATTTTGGCCCCAGAGAATTGCCCTGATGCTGTTGGTGTGGCTGCTAATGATGAACCATTTGTGTGCTTTTAAAACATGAGTAAATCTCTAATCTGAGCAGGTGGGATTTTGTTAAGAAGCAAAACCACTGAAATGGATGACTGCATAGTTTTGGAAATGCTACCCATGGTAATTTCTTCTGTCCATTTCCAGTTAGTAATTAACTTCAAAGTGCAAAAATGCAGGTGACACCTTAGGGAAAAACAAGATGTGCAGGGAAAAAAAAAAAAAAAAAAGACTAATTATCAAACTAAACATATGTGAGAAAAGCAAACTAAGCATTGCCACAGGAAAACCTCATTTTTGGCTCATTAGAAAGGCATTTTAAAACTCCGTTAGCTGTCAGGTATTCTCAGTAGCTTGTCACTGGGTGCTGATGGTTGTGTCTCAAATGTCTCGTTATGGTGCACGCAGCTCAAATCGTCCCCAGTGACATTGCAGAGGCTGAACAGCTGCATTTCAGCAGCAGAGCTGAGAAATGTTTTGTTGGACACCAGGTTATTTTAATCTAGATCACCTGTAACTGATGTGTTAAACAATTCAAACCATTGCTACAGCTACCAGGCACGGGCTGGTCTGAAGAGCTGGGTAAGAATCTTTGGAGCTTCTCATTCTTTATAAATATTTCAGTGTGCTGGGATCCTTGGGCTTCTCTGGGAACAAAATAATTTCATTCCCACAAATAACTTCAGAGCATGTTCTATGCAGTAATTTACATTTTTCAGACTTTTCATATGTATTAATAACCGATCACTCCTATGAAACATGCTTTCTCCTAAGCCTGATGTTTCTCCTGTAGAGACCAATTACCTAAGACATTGTTTGCTTCAAGGAGCCACTAATTTTAATTACTAGTGAAATTATTTGCAAGCAGCTGGCCTTGTAAAGAGCTCTCTGAATTACAAAAGTTTTGCCTTCAGGAGCTTTCTGATTTTTGTTGTTGGTTCTGCATGTCCACCTCTGAGCGTTTCCCAGGAGCTACTGGGAGCTCGTACCAGCAGCTCAGGTACTGCTGAGCACACTGAGGTGTTAACGCCAATGAACTCTGCTCCTTATAGCTTCTGGTTTTCAGGAACCAAAAATGACAACTGTTTGGGTTAAAAACATCTTCCTTGATCAGCTTCTGGCTGTCGGTGAACCGAAGAGAAAGTGGTGGTACCATCTGCAGCACTTGATGTGCAGCTTTATTTCCCTTTCTTCCTCAATGATTTTTTCAGAAAGTGAAACAAAACAAATGAAAAAACACCTGTAAACCTCGCTAAGTGAAATCTTCCCCGTTTTTATTGCTTCAGGACTGTGAAATTAATGACATGCATGGATGATGTGAGGCAGCAGAACCTACAGTTCAGGTGTGTTGCACTGCACGGTGCCTCATCACAGACCTCGGTCAGCGGTTGTAGGAAACCAACATCCTGAATAACATCCACAGATGAACACACAGCAGTTGTGAACACCAATTTCTACTGGGCCAATATGACAGTTGTGTCCTTGAGTCCACTTAAGGAATAATATTAAAGCAGGATCACTTGCAGCTACATTTTCCTAATTTGAAAAACGACCCCAGAAAATAACAGCATAATTAACTCTGTAATTGCCTCTAGAAGAATAGAAGAAGAGTTCAAGTTATCCTGCCCTACTTTTTTTTTCTTTAACTGTTATTTTTTTAAATTTCCAGTGATCAGAGCTGCTGTTGCAAAGCCCAGTTGTGGCACCCCCCTGGCTCCCCATGCACCAGCTGGAACTCTGCTGCAGTTTTGCTTTGCATCAAAAATGCAACTTTGCACTGTCTTATGATTATCATATTTGTGACATGACTTTGCGTATTTTCCTTCCAGTTTAAAGTTTGTTTTGGAGTACCTGTATTGCTTTTTGTAAGCAAATGTCTGAACGAAAACAGTCGTTACGAAAAACATTCACTCAAATCAAACCAAGAGGGATAAGAAAACACATATGTCTGGAGAAGCAGTTAGGATGGTGCTGGGGAGGACAGGTTTCTCCTCTCCCTGATGGGACAGGACTGGTGGCTCCCAAGTCTTGGTGCAGCCCAGGGAACAACTGCCTTTGGAGCTCCAAAACTACAAGAGATGCATTTTTTCTTTCATCTCTTCAAATTATTAATGCTCAAGATGAAAGTGCAGCATTCCTTGTGGACTTGGTTAAAGACAGGTACACACCACCAAAAAACCCAACACTCAAGCAGGTCAGCAGAGAAAGACGCTTGAGCAGGACTAGTGACAGGGACAGCTGCCATCAACAACTAAAGCTGCTCAGCTTGGGGATCTTCGGCACAACACACAGCGGTGCCTGGAGGAGGCTGATGTGGTGAGAGCGGCTGGTGCCAGCTGACAGCATCTCTCTAGTGGATGGTTCTTGTCATCAGCTGCTTTCTTCAAAGCTGCCGCTGCAGGAGTGGAACCTCATGGTGCTCATGGGGTCCGATACATACCCTGCAAGGGGCAGAGAGAAGTTCACATGTGGCTCAACACAGCTGTGCTCCCCCCCACCCTTCCCTGCAGTCACAATGCCAACAGAATATTGTGCATGTCGTTTTGAGATAAAGAGTAACAGGTCTTGCTGATGCCTTTTTGCTGTCTGCAAATCTCCATTCAGCATCATCTGCTGAGGAAAAAAATTAAATAGGAAGTAAACAGACCCTGTCATTCATGCAATGAGTTCACAATAATCACAAAGAAGCATGAAGAATGTTTGGTGACTGACATAAAAACCACAGATCTCAGTGTTTCAACAACACAGTGGGAGTTTGCCATGAAAAAAACCCCACCTCTTGCCCTTTCAACTAGAGCTTTGCAGAGCTCAAAATAAACATTCTGATAAGCATTTTAAAAATATTTGAACCAGGCAGTGAGTTTGTGAGCTGTTTAGAAAGGGTGGGGGAGGAACAACCTCCTGAGGAGCTGCTGCCAGAAAAGACTGAGCAATAGCAGGAGAGGCTGATGGAGATGATCTCAAACGCAGGGGCTGGGAAAGGCTGGGGGGTGTTTGTGCAGTGATGCATGGACAAACACCTGAATGTGGCAGGACAGATGGGCAGAAGGCACCAGGAACAAGGAGGGAGCAGATTTCTGTTCTGGAGGGGAGCAGAAGGATGGGGTGGCTGTGAAAAGGCTGTGCCGTGTCCCTGATGCTCCTGGGGCACCACAGAAGCGGGACTGTCTTGCCCACTGCTCGCAGAAGGAGCCCTGAGGACATAATGCTCCATCTTCTCCCAGTTCACAGCTCTGTGCATGGGCAGAAAGGACCATCCCAGCGCCGAGGTGCTGGGGTGCACAGGCGGAAAGCAGCAGGAGCTCAGATGAGACCTCGCTGGCTCCGCAGACCCCAACCTGCAGCATCCACCAGGCACCAGCTCTCTCCTCACACTGTTTGTACCTCAGGAGGCTGGAGCTCTGTGTTGGGCAACCACACCGAGGAGTTTTCTGCATTAACTCACCATTTTTGTCAATCGGAGAGCACTGGAAGTTTCTTCTCATGTCATCCAAAGACAGACCCTGTGAAGGGTGCTGCCCAGTGCTGCAAATGAGAGAGGAGGTGTCAGTTTAGATAAGACTGATAACGTCACATCTCCAGACCATGAGAACTAATTCCACAGAGTTGGAAGGGAAAGGTGGTACCACCAATACATCAGCCTGATGCCTGGCCACCGGCATTTGCAGTAATCAAAAAAATATGAAAGTTATGAAGCAAGAACCCAAATCACATGCACACTCACATTTCATCCCTTCTCCAAGTAATTTCCCTCAAATATACGGTGTCTGATCTCTATTTCATGTGAAAGATTTCAATGTCTGTCTGCCTTCTGCCTCTCCAAATAAGCCCTCGAACAGGGTGAGGATGGATCCATTTTGCTCCCTATTTTAGCTGATAGGATTATATTTCTGAATCGCCCCTGGTTGAGCACAGCTGGCTCTGCTGTTCCCATCTCTGACTGTAAGTGGTGCTACAGGGTAAAGTTTAGACTGAGCGCACGGCTGGGCTGCCAGAGATGAGAGCACCATTCTGTTTTCACTGTACTCACTCCCCATGGGAGATTCCTAAATATGCCCTCAAAACTGGGTCTCTCAAGTGGTAGAGTAGATTGCCTCAGATATTAATGTTAAAATAATATAGAGAACCCACATGTGACTTTGCCTTAAAAATATCTGCAGTTCTTGCACTTCCATGTTCATAAATTGGATGAAATGCAATTTTTAGGACATGCTCTGGTGGGAACAGCCCCAGCAATGCTGACTCCAACAAAGGCTGAGATGCTTTTCCTCTTCCTTAAGGAACATGGACTTGGTATTTGTATCTCCTGCCTCTGTACCTCTGGGACAGTTGGGTTTCTGTCCATCTGTCCCTGCACTCGCTGTCCTGCCCAGGCAGCAGCCTGGGATCTGTGATGAGCTGCGCTGTCTGGTGCTGCAGCTCCTGCACAGCCCCTTTGTTCAGTCACTCACTGCACAATTTGAGAGCAAAATGAGAAAACCAAAAACTAAAATCCAGACTTGGCAAACACAACATCAGAAAATGGCACCTCTTCCATTACCGCAGCTGCTCTCTAGGCTCCCTGTTCTCTGCCGGTGGTTTATCTTCACCACAGGCTCTCACGGGGAAGGAACGGGCTGGTCTCCCCGGCCATAAAGCTCCTTCTCATTAAAGAAACTCAACCAGTACTGAGGATCTAATAGAGTTGAGGGCATGTTAGAAAATAGTTTTCAGATGCTTGGCCAGACACAAGACATGTGCTCCATAAAGGGGCATTATGAATGTAAATATATCAGGAAACAAACTTTCGCATACGTAACAAAAATAATGGCATTTCAGTATGACCTTTCTTCCCAAATTTGCTTATTTCTAGGATTTTCAGCTGGTTTTCCCCCAGTGTGCCCTATTCGTCCTAAGCAGCAGGACATGTCTGCCTTGTATTTTGGCACAGATAACAAGCCATGCTTGTGATCCGAGTCAGCAAATACACTTATCACATTTCTGCAGGGCTTGGATCTCTGTGGAGAGGGGAGCTCACCGGGTAACTCTGACCAGGACCAGCAAATCCTGACCTCCGATTCCGATGTGACACTAACACCACCTGCTCTATTCTCCAGATGCATGGGGGACCCGCACATGGCAGGACTTGATTTTCTACTATTTTTATGTTACAGTGCAAAATGCAAAGGCGGTGGCCGGTGCGTACCTCTGTGACCAAGCAGCATATGCTCGTGCATTCAAGGCGTATTCCAGCTCGAAGCGGCTGCGCAGCGCGGCGACGTGGCTGCGGCCGGGGCCCCCACGAGCGACCAGGCAGTCGGAGGAGGAGGAGGGAGACAGCGAGCCACTGCTGTTGCTGGAGGCTGGAGACATCAGCTGGTTAAAACAAACAAAAAAAAGAGCACTGTTATTACATACTTACAAGTCTTTCCTCAGCTCTTTCTCCTAAGTTGTGTGTCCCACATTGCCTCTGCAGTCTGGCTGGAGAAGACGTGCCGCCTGGCTTTGGTCAGCTGAGAACTGGATGCCAAATAAAGCGGCCAGTTTATCATCGCCTGGAGTTTCTGAGCTGGGGCTGGGTGGCTTTCCGGCAGACAGGCTTTAGTTCAGTCCTGAGTTACTGGGCTTGCAAGCATCTGCCATGCAGCTGGGAGACACCACGGGCTCCCCAGACTGTCCCAGCTGTGCGAGAACAGTGACAGTGCCTGGTCACAGGGGCCCGAGTATCCCGGGACAGGAACCCAGGCTGGCAGACAATGTAAATGCAGGGCGGCACATCATATACATGTTTATATATATGGACCAACTCTACAACAGACGTACCGCAGCAGCAGGGACCCAGACATGCTGGCACAAAAGGTCCCACCATGCCTGGTTTCAGAAATATGTATAATTTGCTGAGAGAGGAGAAGAAAAAAGAGAGGAAACATATGTGGAGAGAAAAACCTTTCCACCTTCATCCCTCATCAGCTGCCATGCTTTAGTTACCAGAGATCTTTTTCCTTAGAACTCCTCTCAAACAAGCCTTTGCCCTGGACATGGTGCAGCTCAGGTCTAACTCCCCAGCTAAATAATCCTTTCTTTTCTTCTTTTTGTATGTAAGCTCTTGCCCCAGATTTCTCCCTGCATGCCCTGCTGCTAATGTATCATAGAAGTCAGGTCTCCCATGAGACAACACAGTTTCTTGCAATATAGTGCTTCACTTTTTATTTTTTACACTTAAAAGCTTCCACCTACGCGCAGAGCAGCCAGCTGCAGTCAGAGCATGAAGAAATGTAATAGTTTATGGGTGTCTTGTCTGACCCTTAAGCTCAAGAGCACTGATCCATTTTATTTTTTTGTTTTTAAACCCCAAACCTCTTACACACATACACACACACAAACACACAGAGAAAATACAATTTCAGGAACTGCAGCCCTGAATCACTGACTGTGTTTGACCACTCATCTCGCAGCAGGCTGAGGGGTGATACATCATCTGTGTAACAACCAGAGTGCAGAGCAGGAATTGCCTCTCCATTTGTCCTCATGTTTCCTTTTTCCACCTTTCTCCTAAGGGTCTTAGCCAGTCTGTCTTATCTTCTTTTCACAACCAGCAGCCTTGAACAGAGCGCAGAGGTCTGCCCAGGGCTGCTGTGAAGTGCATCCCCAGCCCCAGTCACAGTCCTCTCACCGACCCCTCCGAGCAGCTCCTGACACCCACAGTGACACCCAGTCCCTGTCCCTGGCACCCCAGAACCACCACATGCCTCCCAGACACGCTGTGTTGGCCAAAGTGGCCAAAGCAGCTCAGAGATCCAAAGCCACCGCTCTGCTCTCCCGACCATGCAGCGCACACACAGACACTCCACAGTGGAAACAAGGTTCTTACCTCAATGTTGCACAGACATTCTTCTAATTTTGTGACCACTTCTGAAAACTCTGGCCTCCCCTGTGAACACAAAATGCAGAGATGTGTTAAAAGCAGAAGGAGGCAGATCTTTGTGAGTGAACTGACCCACAGGTACGAGATGAACCTCAGCTCCCCTGTGTCCCGCTCTGCATTTCAGGGCTTTGCTTTCAGGCTGCTTGGGGATCTGATGGCAAGTGCAAACTCAGTTCCAAGCTATGAAACTAAGAGGCGTGTGCATGACAACTTAAGCAATGAAATTTTCATAAAAATAGCACATTCTGACTACATTCCATGTACTGATTAAGGTTGCAACCTAAACTTCTATGCTCTGTTAACTTTGCAGTTAATTAATGGCTTGAACAATGTATTTTTCATGTTTTCTATTATATGTTTCCAAAACATAGACTGTAAAGAAAGCAGTGACTTTGGATAACTGCACTTAAAAAAGTCACAGCCCTGCATTTCTTAGCCATCTCATTTCCCTTACCAATTCTGCTCCTTTGTAAGTCCTTCACGTTCAAAATAAGGGTGTCTAAATCATTGCGTACAGCGGTGTTTGCCAGAGGAGGACCAGCAATAGCTTAATTAATCAACTGTTAATCAAGCTCCTCATTCCCATCGCCACATCTTCCTCAACAAAGTCTCTGCAAGAGGCAGGATCATTTCAGAGCTGAGGACAAGGTCCTGCAGCCCTCACATCTATGAGCCATAGCAGAGGGACAATTCACACAAATGAGACTTCAGCATTTAAGCCTTCATGAGAAAGTGTATTAACAAAATGGGTTCTAAATACATTTCTTTCTCAAAAGGGTATGAAAGAAAATGCGCAGTCCATTTTAAGTTGCACAGGCTTGTCCTTGTCTGCAGTGACACAAGAAAGGGAGGGAGCAAAGTGCGTTTATGGTGTCCTGGCAGCATCCTGGCTGCTCTGAGCAACTCATGAAGTGCTGAAGGCAGAGAGAGGGTCCCACCCTGTCACCTGTACTGGGACTCGATGGGACCCCATGGGAGAACCGGCTGTGACACCTCAATCGTGCCTCATGAAACTAAAACAATGTCAATTTTCTGTACAGAACTAAGCCCCAGGTGTCATGGCAAATACTTTGACTCTAATTAAAGCTTACCAATTAAAATAGCTAATGAAAAATGCTGCTTAAGAGACACTGTCTAATTTTCTAGTCATCCGTTTGCCTTTGGAAACAACCGCCTAGAGTTTCTGGGAAACAGATATTCAGGTACCTGATAAATAGTAACAGTGACATGACACATGGGAACTAGTTTTTGGTCATGATCAACCTTGAATGAAATCAAAGACAAACGAAAGAATAAATTTTCAAATTTAGAGGCATTTTATAGCCATCCAGCAAAATTGTACAGATATACTCAATTTTCTGTCTTTTTGTTTGTTTGTTCTAAACTGAGCAAACTTCTTGGAGAATTGTGACCTGTGAACATTTATTGAGCTCCAAAATTCACCATTTTCCCCTAACAAACAGCCTTTCTTTTAAGTAAACGTCTTTATGCATCTCCAGTGAGATGCTGTAAAATGGATATTGATATGGTGATGCCTTTTAGCATTCAGATCTTTTGCTCATTCCGCTTGTTTTGGTGTTTCACTAATAGCATTGGGTGGTGTGTCCAAGGGACATCACCGAGTCCAGGATTATCATACACACCAGAACACTGAGACACTGGGGAAGAATTGCTGGTGAACCCGGATTTCCAGCAGCACCATGGGTTTGTGCAACAGGTTCAGGATGGGCTGTGACTGTGCAGCCACCCTTGCCAGGCTGACGAGGGGGTGATAATGCTGTTTTATTCTTCACTGGCTTCCTGAAACCACTCCAAGGCCCTCAGAAGTAACTCAAACCCTTATTTATTGAGAATGGTAGCAAAACACCTTAAATAAAGCACATTTTAATAAGTTTCTGCCCACATCTTATGCCAAGTTCAAGCCATCCGCTGGCTGACTGAGCTATCAATTGCATTGTAATTCCATCATGCAGCCCTAAAACATTAGCAAGATTAAGTGACATTGGAGTGATACTGATGAGTAATGAAGTGCATTAGGATTCTGAAAACATGGTTTCTTTTTATTGGGGCTAAATGAGCTGTGGAAATGCTAACAAGATACTGTGACTATATCCATTACATAGTGCTTACTTAAGTCAACAATTTACTGTGACATCTTATTAATAATTTTAAACAGAATGCGAGTTACATGTTGATAATTTTTAGCAGCTACTTTATAGTTACAGGGAAAACAAATGCCCCCCCACGCCCCCAACATTAGTTCACAAAGGGCAGGAAACACCAATAACAATAAATAAACCAGTGATGAGATCAAGCAGCTGCGCCTTGCACTGCAAATGGATGTTCTCCACAATTCCCACACCGATGTGTTATGTCCCTAAGGAGCACAGCAAGGGGCAGAGCTCGGTTCAGCCATGGGCTGCCCAAAGTCACACAACCACCCCACTGCCCCCAACTTGTGCTTTAGGGCACTGCCCTGGCTGGGAAAGCTTTCAGGGGTCCAGGACAAGGACAGGTTTAGACACCTGATAGCCCATATTTCTAAGCCAGGCTAACTAGGAAAGGGCCTCCAGGGCACAAATCCAGGACTCCAGGTGCATCCCAGCGTGAACACAAGCCAAAAAATTATCTCACTATGGGATCTTGTAACCACTACTTAGCTCAGGAAAGGGAAACAATAGTCAAGTCACTAGCTGGGTCTGACAAAGAAATATGACAGATTCTACAGCAAAACAGGCCTCATGCAATGCTGAAGGCAACTAAAACATCCATGCACTCCCAGACAGAGGGACCCTGATGATGAAAGTGACGGCTTGTTCCCGTGCACCAGCGCAGGCTGGTGCAGTTCTGCTCTGAGAGCTTTGCAGATACGTAAATGCACGAGTGTCCCCAAAAGAGGATTTCTGCAGAGCTGTTACTAACCCAAGCACTTGGGGCCAGTGGGAAGATTTACAGAGAACAGCACTGCATGACCCCTCAAAGATTGATAACGGTGGATTTTCTTTTAGAAGAGAACAGAGAGGACTGTAAAGTGAGAATCAGAATGAAATTCAAAATCCAGAAAGAAAAGCAGAGCTTGATTTTCCATCGTTATACATTCAATGAGGACATATCCAAGTAAAACAGTGACCATAAGTAAAATTCAAGGACATGTTATTCCTCCTGTATGCTGGTATAGGTGGCTATTAAAAAAAACAAAGTAACCTAACCAGGTCCAAATAAGAGATGGTCATGGTTTCCTAACCTAGACTAATATGAGTCAGGGACAGGAAAGTGGTATATTTGTTTGACTGAAAAGCAGAAGAGCAGCACAAAACTCAGGATTTTCCTATTCTGTCCTTCAGAGAGCTGATGGATATTTTTAACCAGCAACAAAGTTATCTTTAAAGAAAAACCCTCCATGCTATGGTCACATTTTATAATGTTCAATGAAATTGACTGATTGAATTTTAAAGCCTTTTGTGCAACGCAGGGACAGCAGCATCCCCAGGAACGCAGCACTTCAACTCCATTGCTGCCCAGTGCACCAGCACCGTGTGGCTGCACCATTGTTCTGTGGGGACACGGTGTGACAGCTTTGGGTGTTCTCTGCAGTCCTGGCGAGGGGACTGCACAGGGAATCCTGTGAACATTCGAGCTCATGAGAAAGCTCTGGCTAAATCTTCACTCTATAATAACTCTAGTAATACTCAAAGTTACATAATTGCTTATAGTTTCATTTAATGGCTAAATGTTAATTTGCTTTCCTCCTTGATTCATCAACCCCTCTGTATTTCTTGTCACCCCATTATCTGTGACAGCGCTCTCTGCAGTGGCACTTCCCTCCGAACCCGGGCTCTGGGGAAGCCCCATGCAGACAGACACAGGGTGGGCAAGGCAGAAACCCCCGTTCCACGGCGGGGACACTCACCTCGGGACAGGCGTTCCAGCCGCGCATCAGCAGCGCCGAGATGGGCTTGGGGATGGAGTAGCCGATGGGCGGGCGGATGTGGTGGTACGCCATGTCGGCCGCGGCTGCCGCTGCGGGAGAGTGCGGCCTCAGCAACAAACACCCCGGCAGGAGGACACCCACCCCCTCCAGCGGGGACACCCACCCCAAACCACCAAACCCCTGGACAGAGACCGGCAGAGGCATCTCCAGCCCATGCTGTCCATGAAGACAGCTCAGGCAGTCACAGCCCCGAGTGGAAACACATTGCTGTTAGCGCTGAGCATGGGTGAAGACAACCTAATTTAGCTTAAAACCTAAGAGAAAAGGCCTTCAGCGGCAAAAATGAGTTAAACTTCAACTCTCTTTAAAAAGAATTCATTATCTTCACGAGTTAGACAGGGTGACAGGTGTACTTCAATTCAGATAAACTGGCAACAGACTCAGGTCTCTTAACCCACAGCTAGTTCTGTCACAGTATAAGACAAAAATTAATTTTAAGTATTTCTTCAGTAAAAACCTAATGACTGCCTTTTTATAAGTGCAAGGCACTGCTGAGACACAGGAAGATATTTTCTTAACTGAGTTTGCACATTTAGTGAATCCAAACACATGGTTAATTGCTCTCATTCCTTTTGAGCAATACTTTTTCAACTCAAAACCAATGTATTTTGAACTCCTATCAAAACCTAAGTAAAATACTTCGTTTGCCTGACAGTTTGAAGTGATGTGATCAGAGTACATGGGATATGCGGGGAACTGTAAGATTGCAACCATGAGATCGTAACAAGAATGGTCTAACATTTTTTAACCATATCCCATTCCCATCATAGTATTCATCATAAAAATAATTTCAGCCATTGTCTGTCCTCATTGCAGCTTTTGCCTGCACCTAATAACAGACTTTAGTAAAAATTGGTTAGTATTATACAGTGTAGCTACTTCTTCAGTTCAGAGGAATTTAAATGTTCGTTCATTGAGCACCTTACCTGGTTTCAGGTGAGCAAATGGGATTTCACCTGTTAGCAGCTCCCAGAGGCACAGAGCGTAGCTGAAGACATCGGCTTTGATGGTGTATCTGGTGCACTGGGTGAACACCTCGGGGGCCATCCAGCGCAGGTTCTGCACCCAGGACACGCCAGCAACACATCAGCAGGGGTTACCTCCTCACATACGCATCCTTTGTATTTCTGTGTTTGTTTTCCTTTCTTATTTCCCTGTCACCATTGCTCCATAAAATAACTGGTTAATTTGCCAGGAAAAAAATTCCATCTGGCTTGCAAAATCTAGGCAGCACATTATAAGTAACAGCATTAGCATGGCAGCTGTCTCAGCACCGTAAAACCAGACTGATCAGGCTCTGAACAGGAGAGTGGTGCTAGAATAACAGCAGGACACCAGCCTCAAAGCTTGGAGACCACATTATAAGGTCTGAGCATTCCATGTAATGCCAATTAACTGCTGCTCCAGCTGGCAGATGGAAAAGCTGCCGATAACTGCATTGGGTTGGTGCTTCTCTGGGCATCTCACCATGTTCTGCACAAACCGCATTCTACACAAGCCCCATCCTGAGGCTGCTGCACAAGGAGTGAGGGCTTCAGGGTGGTTGTGCAGGTTCCTCGCACCCAGTAACCAAATCTACACCCTTTGCAGGGCAGCCCTTCCCAGGAGAGCCTGCAGCAGCAGTGCTCACTCCTCACACAGTCAAAACCTATTAGCACTTGGTAAAAAGATGATTGCTAAGCCCTGGATTTAGCATTACCACCCTGTTCCACAATTAGTCATTAAGATGGTGCAAAGTGTCAGTGACACACACAATGCACCTGGACTAAACCTGTGGAGACATCAACACTGTCTTGTGAAGCTGCCTATCTGTGAGCAACAGACTTGTAATGGACAAAAGAGCTCTGAAAGAAAGTCAGTGTTGAATAACCAATTCCCTGTTAGACATAGGAACTACCTCTCACCAACATGTGTGTGTGAGTGGGGAAGGGTGGTGTAAAAAAATGACACTTTACTAAGGATTTTGGGGTAAATAGAGCTTAAAAGACAACCTTGTAAAGCATTATTTTCCATTGCAGATATTGTATATTCACTCATCTCTGTTATTAAAAAGGCTTATATTAAAAAAACCCAACCAAACACAAAGAAACATTAAGAGAAATAAAATACTATACTGGTTCATTTTTCCAACAAAAATATTTCTAGTGTAATTTTCTCCTAACCTGAGTTTGTCTGTATGTTTTATACTAATTATGTGGAACAAAACAAGAAACAAACCCCAGGTTGTTTTGTCATATTGTCTTCATCCAGGGATTGCAAAAATCTAGATTCTGAAATACACAGAACAACAACAACAACAACAAATTACTGTTAAGCCAATGCTCATCTTATTATACAAAAGTCTTAGTAAAAAGCATTTGTTGTGATGTTTTGTTTTTTGAGAGTCCAGGAGAACGGTGATAACTGTTTTTCAACCAGGATGTGTACAGATAATGAGGCTCCAGAAACCTGCATGCCCTGTTCAGCACCGGCACCAACCTACAAAGCTCCACCGACATTAGTGCAGTTTACAGCAGCTGAGGATGCAGCTCAATCTGTGAGCTCATGGTTATTTGTACCGGTCAACATAACCGTATCTGGACTGACAACACACTGAGCCCTGCACTGAACAGCAGTCCCACAGACCCTGTCAGTCTTACTCGATGTCAGAAAAGCAACCCACCTAAACATGACAAGATCTGGCATGACTATAGTGAAGGTGGGATATGCCACATTTTGTGACACATAAACAAATCCCCAGGCAGGACTCGGATGCCTTTGACATATCAGGCAAACACACTAAAGTGTGCATGGTAAGAATAAGAGTGTGTCAGCAACGCTGTGGCCAGGCAGCTGATCCCACATTGTCCCAGCCTGGGGCTGGTGACAGCAGGTCTGGCCACCTCTGCGTCCTTGTGGACATGGTCACACTGACACCGCCCTCCTATCCTAGGCTGGTGTTCATGCATCTCACCCCCCAAGCCTTTTGGGTCCTCTCTTGATAACAACATGAAGAGCAACCTCCCTAGCATCTTCTTAGCCAGCAGGTATTTTGGTTTAGAGAATCTGAGGTTATTTTATAAAGGCTTCATTAAAAATCCTCACCTCCAAAATCAGCAACAACTGCATGACCATCCTCATACAGGAGAATATTGTGGCTGGAGAAACAAGAAATATAAGTAATTGTTCAATAGTGTCTTAAAGATGGTGAAAATTCTACAGTTTTTGTACGCAGCTAAACTCTTGAGGAGTTCAAATTACCTGCTTAGGTAGATAAAAGTCTATAAATAAAAACTTTCAGCTAAATCTCACATTTGTTGTTCTAAAGGACACACTAACTCTGAGAGGGCAGACCCAATAGCTTCATAAATGAGAATGTCAGTTTCTAATCAATACTGGAGCAAAATGTTTACTCTAAACAGTTACAGATTAAGTACAACAGCTTTATTCAATATATGCACTGAATCACACTGATGAAGTGAAAAAGATGATATTTGAATATAAATACAGTGATGGCCTTTAAATAAAATTACATTGGCTGATTATTTTCTCTTTTAAGGCTCACATAAACATAAATCCATAGCTGTAATTCCAGATTAATGCCAAGGTATGGAAGGGAAGGAACAGATCTGAAGAATCTATATAGAATGTATCACCAGAAGCCATAAGAAATCCATTAAGCTGGGGAAAAAATGATGACGCAATGGTAAGTCCTATTCATTTTAATAACCACACTTGATAATGTAAATGTTACTTTCATGAGACAAGCTCCCTGGGCAAACTGGTCCATACGATGTGATCAGCATCCCCAGGGACTGGGGGCTGTAACTCTGAGCGGCAGCAAGGAGGGGTCTGGGGCAATGGCCGGTGCTCCGAGGAGAGCGGAACTGGGGATTAACCCAGCAAGATTTCACAGACAGAACACTGCGCAGCCCAGTGATCTGGGGGATGCTGCAGCCAGAACTGCCTCTGCACCCTGCAAAGTGCCCTGGATCCCAGATCCTGCACCTCTGCACCCTGCAAAGTGTCCTGGATCCCAGATCTGCAGCTGAGGTGAAGTTCACAGTCACCTCTTTTAACTGAGCTGCAGGCAGCAAGAAATCACAGGAAAATGTGCCATTCTGATTAGACCTGTATGTGTCAGGTTCTTATGTCAATAAAACATCTTCATCTTTGCCCCAGACAGTTTCTGGAGTCAGGAAGAAAGGAATAACTACAGGAAAATTCTTGTTTGGTCAGCAGATGTACGGGGCAATCTCTGTCAGGACATCCAGAGATCAGAGAAATCTTCTATCACAGATAACTACTGGTTCTGACACTTATCAAAGTGTTTTGATTTCTGTGAAATCTTTGAAGCCATAGCAACTGCCGGCCTCGGTGGATGTAAAGACTCGGATAAGCAGAACTGTACCTTACATTGTCAGCAGAGATATTTCGAGGCTTAACGTTACATCTACTGGATTTGTCCTAAAACTGCTAGAACTAAAGAGGTGAATTATGAGATTTGTGTGGTGGTTAAAATCCATTTATTGAAGGAATTGTGAAGAAAATTCAGATTTACTTACATATTATTTGCTCAAAGGCAGTAAGGCATACGGATAATTCCTAGCAGGAAATCTAACCCTCTGTATGCACCCTTTTTGTTAATTAGAGGATTAAAAAAAATAAGCTTCCAAGTATGAACAAAACAAATACAAAAATATTTCCATATCAGACTGTAAATATTTCCTATGCATTTGATAAGTGTCAACTTGCGAGCAGGTAGGTAGCAGAGCTGCAAACCAAGCAAAACATATGAGCTGTGCTCCAGGCTGCCATTCACCACAAGTACCCAACACATGTTTGCAATGAGGAGGGGAGAATTTCTTCCTCAGAGCAATAGATAGAACTTAAAATACTCTGGATGTTTTGTATCATCTTCTCAAACTGCATTATCTCAACAGAACCACCTAAGAACACAACAGCACAAGAACGACAAAAGTTCAGGGACTTCCTGCTGATTTTCTGGTACCTGTTCAGCTTTATCCATTTGTCGAAGTGTCAGAATTATTAACAAAAGGACAACGGGATGGAGGTATCTGCAGAAAATTGATAACATATAAACAGGGACTAGGTTAATGTCCCAAGAAAATGTAAGCCTTTACGGTCTTGGAAATAAACTCATTTAGCAGAGTGGGTTGGGAAATAAACCCAAGTATTTCCAGAAATTTTCGAGATGGAAACATTTGATTTTGTTCTGAATTAAGATGGTAAGCAAACATTTCATAATGTTCTGTACAAAAAAGATGACATTTTTTTCCTGTAACTGAATAACCTGACTGAAATGTTTCATTCTGAACTTATCCTCTAAGCTGGCTGTCATTACAAATGACAATAAATCCCAGGAGCCTACATTCTTCAACCATCAAACAACTCCATGTAAAAAGGACATTTTTTATAATTCCCAGGGAGGATTCCACAAACATCATGCAAAACCAAAACAAAAGCATAACTTCTCTGATAGGAAATACTTGCAAAGCCAAGTTTCCATCTGGCCCTACCAAGACTGGTCACTAGAGGGGGGTGCAATGCAGTCTGTAAACACAGCACTGTCTCTGAATTTCCTTTCATTGTGGGTCTCTGGGATACTAATCATTTAAGCCTTTTGACAACACTTGGTTCAGCTTGAATGCACTTGGTCATTCTGGAAAGATAATTCAAATGATATTTACTTTGCCAAAAGTATAGAGAAAACCAGCAAACAGTTACAAAGCATGGGAACTGTTGGAGTAGGTACTTTCTTTTTGCCAACTCTTACCTTACACAGTACCACAAATTATATGTTTCTTATGCTTGTCAATATGTTATGGAACTAAACCACTTGCTAGTAACAGGGTTATCAGGTATATATCCTTTAAAAAATCTTATTTTATTTTTATGTGCCTAATCCTTAATGGACCAAAAAAGAAATAAGAAAGACAGGAAAAAAGGAGATCCCTTTTCCCCTTCATAGTCTGTTAATGCCCAGTGAATGGCAGTGAGCATTAAATCACATCAGCTTATTTGACGCTCCTGGTGACATCTCTGAAAGATGGACATGTTCCCTGGTCATTTAGGAGACACTACTGTTTTACAAGCACTGTGACACTGCAAAGATGGGTCAGTGAGCCTTCAAAACCTCAAACTTGAAACTCTGTCTTTCTCCCAACACCAGTCCCTATTTCATGGCTTTTGACTGGACTGTGGGATTGAAATGAAAGCTGTTGGCAGCAGAAATTCTTTACGGAGGGACAGAGAAGCAAAGGATTCAAGTTCTGGCAATCAAAATGACCAAAACTGAGTCTAGTCCAAAATGTCTTCTGTGTTTCGTAAGGGGTTCAGTCTAACCTGCTGGCGGGTTTTGCCATATGAAAGGAACTGTTCTGCTGGAGAAGCTTTGAAGCAGCACTGTGTGCCATTACTGGATTTCATACAGGTATTTCATTCTGAAGTCAGCCCAACTTCAGGGAAGGTTTTGGACCGGACGACCCTGGAGGTCCCTCCCAGCCAAAGTGTTCTACGATTTTCCCAGCCGTAGCTTTCCCATGGCCTCCTTTCCATCTCTCCACATGCACGCAGCTCTTTGGGCAACACACTGCCTAGGGACTTGCTACGGGAATTCATCAATTCCCCAAGCACTGAGCAAACACCTATATGCATATTTATACATATATGGGCTTTTGTTTCTGCGGATCCATAAATGCCTTTTGAATGCACTTATTCCCTGCTCCTCTTCTTCTTCTTCGTTCTATACTGAGTGTGCAAAACGATGTGGCATTTTACTGCAATGCTGACACGTTTGGCAGCATTTAGTGACCAGAACTGAAGTGTTCCCTCCCCATATCCAAAAGAGTTTAGCTACTCATGCTCAGCACTGGCTATAGAAAGACTCCAGAACCACGGTGTTCTGAGGCACCAGAAAGCAGGACAGTTGTATTCTTAGGACTGCAGTATTTCCACATCGCCAGCCACCTGAACTACAGGACTTTCACCTGGGAAAACTCCCAGTGTAACTTGTGTTCACAAGGTTCAAAGGAACTGTCTATAATTTGGAAAACTCAGTGCAAACACATAACATTTACTCAATATAACAAAACTGAGGTCACTAAGGAGTTAGAAACATAAGCCATACTCACAAGACTGAGTGACCTCAAACTGGAATTAGGGTGTAGTGGCTCAGAACTAAGGTGAGCACAAGCACAGCAATCACCAGGACAAAACCACAAAGCTTTTCTGGAAAGAGAGAACACCGCGGGTTTGGAAGGCACCTACTTTACATTAACAGAATCAAAGTCTTATGATAATCCAAGAGAAGGTGAAGAGGTCAGTCAATAGATGTTGGCAGATCTAGGGCACTTGCAACTTTTAAAGTGAAGGGAAGCTATGAAAAGTGATAGATTATGTGTTCCTTAAAGTCTCGAGTACATAGTGGTGTTCCAGCTGAAATGAATGCACCTGTCACCCAAAATGACAGCCCACAGCATACAGCCCAGACTCTGGCATGGCTGGATCTAAATTTGTTGACTGACATAATGTCCCACAGTCCTAAGCTGAGTGATGACTAAAATGATTCGTTTTACTTTTGTTATCTATAGAGTGGGATGAACAAGAAACTAAGCACAGTGTTTGAAAAATACCCCCCATAGGAGAAAAATGATGTGCTTTCATTCCTGGCTGTGTAGAAACAGACTATTTTGAATCTAAATTTGCTTCCAGTCTCCAGAATTAGGTCACGTTCGTGTCTTGTTCAACATGACACTCTCAATTGAAGGTTTCTTAGAAAAGAAGCTGAGCTGTTAGATATGAGGGTCTGGGAAACCATAGTTTGAGGTCGGTAAATTGCAAAAAATGAGGGTAATAGTTTTCAAGTACACATAGCTGTTAGTTAGACTAAAACGTGATCTGATTCACTTCACTCTATTTACAGCTTCTGAGATCTTTTATTCTTAACCTTGCAGTGGATCATTGCAACATCAGTGCAAAATTATAAATGGTTGTATCCTGCAATGGGCATTGATTCCAGGGGATATTACTCTATACAAACTTCTGATGTAAGCCATAGTACTTATTGATTGCATCAGTGTCCAAATTACATTTCTTGTTATATTGACTTTTTCTGCAAAAGCATATACACGTGCACAGACCAGTCTCCACATTGGAGTCTGGCTTTCAAAACAGTTAAAAATATTTTTGTGCTGCCCTTCCAAACCCCGAGCAGCGTTTCTGGATCCTATGTTTCCAGCCTGTGTGCAGCAGAGACAACAGGTTAATAACTCTGAGCCAGAGCTTTTGGATCCTGCGTTTCCAGGCTGCGTGCAGCACAGAGAGCAGGTTAATAACCCTGAGCCAGAGCCTGCCCTCTGCCCTGTGCTGCAGCCCCACCGAGCTCCCCGAAATCAGGTTTTCCACACCTCTCCTGACAGTGGTGCTTGTTCGGGTGTAGAAATACAGATTTAATAGTTTAACACAACACATCATGACTTAAAACCCTTGCTACAATTCCCTGCAGATTAGTACACCATAAACATAATCTCTCAAAATGCTGAGGTAAGGCCTGAGCTGAGGGGCAATTTCCCAGCTGCATCCAGGACAGGGGACAGAGGAGGTGACAGCAGTGGGGACACCCTGACAGGGTGGCTGAGGGGAAGCCTTTGGCCAGCACCCATCAGCCACTCCAGCACAGCAGCTGCAGGCAGATTATTCCATGTAAACCTGTGTCTGTGAGCCAGCCTAGAAGGCTGCGCTTTTCAGGGGTTTACGTGCACCTTTTGTGAAGGAAGACACAGCAACATCAAGAGGACACTGAGGCCAACACCAAGACACAGGTACTTCATGGTTTTTTTCAAGAGAAAATGCTCCAAAGAAAAGCTCTCACCATGAGGATGCAACATCTGGGACCCCACTCAGTGCCCTGAAGCTGGGTGCTCTCAAATCCCAATGTGACATGTGGCAGCATCATCTCCCTTGGGTATCTGGCCAGCAGAAGCTCCCTGGGACCATTCCTGGGGAAACCAGTGGCACCGGAACCAGCAGCAACCAGGAGCCTCGTGCTGCCACATGAGTGACACTATGCAGGGACCTGGAGTCACAAGTGGGTACAAGGGCTGCTCTTCTGTGTCACCCCCCACCCTAAAGCCCGGCATCCCCAACCCTTTGGGGGGGATGGGGCTGTCACATGCTGGGGACAGGACATGAGTGTGTTCCCACCAGGTTGCTTGGCTGGAGGGTCCCCGGGACCCACAGGATGTCAGGAACGAAGGATGGTCTCAGAAACAGTCTGAGAACCCATCTCCTCAGGTGATGGAGCATGTACACAAGAGCTAATATCTATTGTTGGGCTCTCTAAAAGAGCTCAGTAAAATCCATTTATTGTGACAGAACACTAACAGTGGATCAAAAGTCATTACTATGCCAGAAGCATGTCTGGAGATGTAAGCTTCTCTTTCAAACTTTGAAAAGCTTTATGGATCTCAGTTTCCTGGGAGAGACTTTGTAGTAAGTACATAAAATGGAAAATGGAAGGCAAACTTGTAAAGTCGAGATACCAGGAATTAACAAAACTGAAGCTCTGATTATTTTTCTTTCTTTGTTTCTATGTTTGATCAAGATGAAGCACAGCCAGCAGCCAAGGGATAAAGGAACTCAATGTCTGTGTTCTAAACAAAACATTACATTTACCCCACTTCGGAAAGATCAGCTCAAGTATGTCAAGATTTTGTGAAGTCAGTAACACTGAGAGAGTGTTGCAGCACAAATTAGAATTACTGAGAAGGTATGGGTGACGCTAATGGACAGGGAAGGATTTACACGCAGCCCCTCGCTCTGTTATTCTCACACATCCACCACTCAGAACCAGCTGCACTTCCCCAGGCAGCTCAGAAACAGGCTGAAGGGTCCTATGTCTTTTTCCAGGAGAAAAAGAAAATCCCGAGTTTTTACACACTAATTCATTTATTTTTCAAGCCCCTGTGATACTATCACAGAATGCAGCTACATATTGCTGCAGGGACATCTGCCACTGATTCTGGCGACCAGAGAAGCTCAAAGAGCTGGAACGACATCTCCCCACTTCCACCTGAACCACATTCAGCTGGATGTCCTGTGAAACAGCAAAGCACCACTCCATCACTGTCACAACTGATAGAGAACAGAGGGGTTCTGTGCCTGGTACAGACACCTGATGAGACAGGAAACCTTTAAAATAACTGGAAAAGGGAGCTATTGCCACATTTACGATCTTTTATAGCTCTATAAAAGGTGGACAGAATCAAGCTGAGGGACAAAGACAAAATACTTGCTATTCCAATGTTTGCTAGTGAAAGATGTGCTATATCCAAGATGCAGAACAAGAATACAGATCATGACCATGAAAGCAAAACATCTTTTGCCTATTGCAAAATGTCATTTAGCAGGAAAAGTGTGTATAGAATCTATTGAAAATTGATTTACTGATTCAAGGATGCTATTGCAATTGATTTAATTTCCAGCAAAGAACACGCAAGAGGAAGCAGAAAAACACCAGTTGCATACAACTAATAAAGAGCAAGGCTTTTAGAAATTAGCACCACAAACACAGATTTTCAAACAAGCTGGAACTGTGGGGAAAGATTCACAAAAGGCTTTATCTAGGTCAAAAACTTCCAGTAACTCCAGATTCTCACACCAGTCACTATATACCTGCACAGCACGTGGCTCTTGTAGGGCTGAGCAAATTACAACACAACAGCAGATGAATGAGGACACAACAATGCTTACAAGGTATTTATCAACATGTTGACTGATCCAAGTAAATTCAGGAGACTGAAAAGTATATGAAAAAGAGAAATTAAAGAGTTGGCAATGGCTTATGTGATGGAGGGAAAATGAAAGTAATATTGATGGTCTCAACAAAAAAAGCATAACTTGCCCTTATTAGAGCTGTAGTTATGAGCAAGAACAGTCAAGTGATAAACAAAAATTTCATCAGATAACAGTTTTTAGGACAGAAAAAAATGAAGCTCTCCCAATCAGGACTCCCCACAATTCACTGTCTTCAAGATTTCCAGCTTCACCTAAACCCCAACCCCAGCATGATCATTTTAATCATTAAAGTGCAGTGAGTTCATACAATACAGCCAAGACTCCTTCAGTTTATATTTAATCTGATTTTAGCTCCCATATATACTTTCCAACAAAATATTTAACTGATTTGAGTGTGACATCTGGAATTGTTTTGAGACCCTCACCAGATGCCAACTGAAAATTAATCAAGCACAAGGCTAAACTAGAGAGACCCTTGAAGGCTGTACCCTGGGTTAAATGTAGGCACATGAATCATACAAAACTAGAATTTTCTGTGGGCTTGGTTCAAATTTGACCTCTGTCAGCAGGGACAAAAATGGTCACCACATCTCAATGTGAATAAACTGTATCGAACTCCAGCTTCAGCTTGAGTTTACTCAAGGATTGTATAGACCTGAAATAAACCCAGCTTGACAACAGATAGTGTCAAGACCTCGGTTTACAGTTTTTGTAGAGGGGCTGAAAAATCACTAAACAGACCCGTTCTATGCATGGTGTGCATCAGCCTTTCCGACAAAATGTGCAAGAAGCCCATCTCGGTGCTGAGTGCAGATGCACGTGAGAGCAGGAGGTAAATCTCTGGAACGGCTTTGTCAGTCTGGTACCACCCGTGAACACTACAGTTACTAATTTTTCTTTTCTAAAGGAATAAGTATAACTCGCAGAAATAGCTCTAAAATGCTGTTATTGCCTCAATGGCACTTGGAAATTTGAAAACCACAGATGAGAAAGGAACTCTTAAGCCTCTTATTTGAAAAATACAGCCAGATAAATCTAAGCTGAGAAGGTTAATAATGAGTTCAGCAGAATCAGGAATTAATTGTCTTCTGTTCAGGCCGCATACAGTTCGAAATTGTGAGACCAAGCACCCTTCTCTTCATGAAACCATGGAAGGAAAAATATGAGAGAAGAATGAGAAGCGTGTAATCATCCTGGCTTTACAAGAGCAGGTAGTTCTGCAGACCTGCCAGGGCAGGGGACAGCAATACACATTCAGGGCTGTCCCTTCCCAGAGAAAAGGGCCATGAAAAGATCCTTATACCCTTAGCACACTGCAGGTTTAATGAAAGGCAACTGCTGTAACACGCTGTGGGTTTAATGAAAGGCAAGTGCTATTTTCAGATTTCACTAGGGGCTCTGTAACAAAGAGGAGTTGCAGACACCGTCCCCGTCCCCACCAGCCTGCCGTCCCCTTTCATCGCCCTGGCTGAGCCAGCTCCAAAACCTTCACACTTACAGCCGGCAAATGAAGGTCGGGCGCTCAAAGGCTGGGTCTAAACATGTTCAGCTGCTATTGCTTAAATTAAATTGATACTAAAATGGTCTCTTTTTTTTATCAAAGTGCTATAACCATTGTGGCTACAATCCCTCACCACGGTGTAAGTAGTAATAAGCTGATACAGGTCACCATTGCTGATAGCTGTCAGAACTTTTTTTCCAGAACTGGGAAGCCAAATAGAACTCACAATTATTCTCAAAATGGAAGGATAACCCCTTTTCCAGGGTAGAGACATGAAAGATTCATTTTCTTCTCTGTTCTGCCAGGCCATATTGCAGATTTAATTAATGCATTATGTGCATTGCATTAGATTTCAGAACTTAAAAACGGGGGTTGCAAGCTATGTGAAAATTTAAGGTAAAAAATTTAAAGCTCCTGTGAAGCCACTGGCAAAACTTAACACAAAAGGGTCAGAATTTCACTCTTGATCTTTCTCTTCAGTGGTAGTAAAGATTTTCATCTAGTAATTGTGCCTGTGGGCTGGCTGGGACTCATGCTGCAAACACGACTTCTGCTCTCACACTGAAAAGTTTCAGAAGTTAAGCTGCTCTCAGTACCACACAGCAACCGCACTGATGTGCTTACAGCAAATTATCTTTGACCCTCACAAATATGATCTGGTAGAAGTTCTGTGAGGCAATGACATGCTTTTTGGCTCTCTAGTGAGATAATGTTTTGAGTTTTCTTTTGTGGAAAACATTATTTAAAATCCTTTAGAGCAGAGCCATTTTTCTAACAGCCAGTAGTGACAAGGTGTAAAGCTGAATGGTAAGGTTTGGATCTTTGCTGTCCTGAAGCAGTTCCACAGAGTGCAGCACGCAGGCATGGGGCTCTTGGCTTGTGTCATGGCTGGGGCAAGAATTACAGCTCCAAAGAAAGTATCTTCATCTGAGCCCCACAGCCTGGTGGCCCAAAGGAACCCATGGAGGGACACAGATGCATGAAGGAGGCTGGTGAGAAAATGGAGGGTGTGAGGAGTCAGTGGGGTGAGGAGAAGAACCTCGGCTGGAAGGAGGAGAGCAAGTGGTGCACATGGATGGTGTGCAACAGAGAACCGGGTCAAATACAAGCATGGAAAGAAAAAATGAGGTAGAAGACATTTGTGGAAGATGCACTCAACCCCCCCAGCCAAACCAGAGCGGTTTGGTTTGGGCTGCACAGCCAAGAACTTTCCTCTAGGAAAGCCCAAAGGGAGCAGAACAGCACCTGACCCCCATCAGTGGTGTGTGCAGGGGGCTGGTGTGGGCCTTTCCCACCGTGTGTGATTTGACTGCGAGCAAACCGCTTCATTCCATAAACGTGATGGCCTGGGGGAGCTGCTGTGAGCTCTGCTCAATAACTGCCTGTGTGTCTTTAGCAAAAGGAGGCATTTTCACCTAAAATCTCACAGCTCAGTCCAGCTAGTTATTTCACCACCTTTCACTGAAAGGTGCACACCCTGAGCCTATTTCCATAGCTGGATTTTCTCTGCGTAGACCAAGGACTTGGTGATTCCACTCGGGTATCACTAAAGAAACCGAATGAGTGAGCTGATCTGTACTCAAATTCAGCTCTTAGAAGTCAACCAATTAGAGATGCTTTATCTGTAATGAATGGGCCAAAGAAACCAAGAAACTGACTAGGGGAAAATATTTAAAGTAAAAAAGGACAAAACAAACAAAGAAAAAGAAAAGCAGTAATGAAAGCAAGCGACAAGGTGTTACTTTGGATCCACCGTTTCAGGACAGCAGGAGAAAGTATTTGCCTGTGTGGGAAATCCAGTCAACAAGGACAGAAACCAATGAATTAAGTGCCCAGCATTTCATAATTTCAATTATTAAGGCATTAGAGAGTCTTCACAATGACAAGATGTCAACTAAGAAGTGGGGAACAGACATTTCTTGTCAACAAAACTTTACTTGTTCTTAGGAAGATGAAACATTCCTTTTTTTTAAAAAAAATTCTTGAGATTTGATAAGTAAAATTTTATTTTTAATACCTGGAAGTTGAATGACAATTAAAAAATTAAAAAGCTAGGAAGAATAGGAAAATAATTTAAAATGTCAAAATGAAGCATTTGAAAGGCCCCTGAAATGTGAGTTCAGGCTTTCTTAGGCTAAAAGAATTTTTATGAGCGACATAGGTTTTGAAAGTATTTGGCAAATCCAAAGTGCATTTAAAATACTCTCTAACAAATTTTATGTAGTTCTGCTACAGTAAAATTGCAGAATATGGCTTATATTAATATACTTGGATTAACCCTTCAATGTAAACAATTAATCTATTGTTTTAGCAATATTCTTCTAAACATCATACATTTATCATATCCACACAGAAACACCATATCTGCACATTTCAATAAAGTAATGGGGTCTGTGTCATGAGGGCACCCCAGAACAACTCCGAGAAAATAATCAGCTTAAAGCAACTTCAATGCGGAACTGAAACAGAAACCAAACCCAAACAGTAGACCCAGCGCAAATGGGTTGGGGGGTAATTCAAAATCAGCCAGCACCCCAAAAGCATTTCACAAATGCCGGTGGGATGTACCCACTGGGGACACTGTCACCACAGGCCACCCCAGACAGATGACCCCCGCCTGCAACCCAGGGCCAGCTGCTTGCACTTGGGGTCCCAGCAGAAATAACCCAAGCTGGTGCTTGTGCTCGTAGAGGTTTTACCACGAGCAGGTGGATGCGCTCGTACATTGGAGTAGAAGAATAATGCCAAGTGTGCTAAAATCTGCAGTCAGAGTATAAAGCAGAATTTGTGCCAATATTGCTAACCTAGGGCACATAAATCCCAGAAGACTGGCTTGAAGTGATATGGTTTGTAAGATGATATTTTTCAGAATAAAATAAATAAATGTGCAGTTTCTTTTGCATTAGTGATCTGATTTTCTTCTTCGCTCTGCAAGGAAATTTCTTCTTTTATAACCACAAATAGAGTTACTCTTTCATTTAAAAAATGTGACTTCAAGAGCAGGTACTCATTTTTGAAAATATCCTTTTCAACCTAAAGTTCTTGGGAACTGAGAGAGAATTCAATACATTATCATTATATACATGCCTGGCTCTCAGATTTGTCAGCATGGGCCACTGCCAGAGACAGGACTCTGAGTCTGGTGGGCTTCAGTTTGCACCCCTGTGACTGGTCATATACATATACATATACATATACGTATACGTATACATATACATATCCTGTGTCCTCGTTATGCTACAAATCCCAAGAAACCTTGCATTTGTGAAGAACAAACACCACATTTGAAGTCCCTGCCTACACTGGTGTCCTTTGCAGAGCTGTCAGCTTGGAGCATGAACACAGAACCCTTCACACGTGCAAGCCATGCTGGTCTCTTGGAGATACCAACAACAACGTCCAGAAAACTGCTGCTGCCTCATATTTTTTCAGAATTTCATACCAGAACCTTGAACTGGGCATAGTCTCCCAAATGGTTCACTTCTTTGCTCAGCAAAGGGAAAAACTCAGCTCCCTTTTCCAAAAGAATGAGTGTCTCTCACAAGAAACCTTTCACTGCAGCTGTCAGTGTCACCGGAAAATGGAAACTTAGAGCAAGATGCAGGAAAACCTTATTCGTTATATCACCACAACTCTATAGGCCCGGTCACCTGAGATGCAAACAAAATGAACATTTCTGGGATTTTTAAAAGACCAAGTAGTTAAGCTAGTGGGAAATGAAGAGGTGTGTGTCTGACACCGAAGAAACTCCATTTTGTAACTCACTTTGTCCTACTTTATAAGAATTCTTTCTGCAGCAGCTTTCTTGTCTCAGGAGCTGTTCCAAGGCTCAGAAATGCACCACTTCTCCAGCACTGACTTATTCTCCCGTTTGCTTTTCTTTAAAAACACCTACAGGTAATTTGGGCTCAATCCCTCCAAAGTAGGAGTTAGTGCAGAATGGCTGGTCTGAGAGGTTTCTGATGTAAACAGGACACACAAAGATTCTGCTCAGCAGAGAGGATGTTTCCTGCTTCTAATAAAGATGGAACATTGGTGGGCTAGATGCAAGAAAACACTGGTTTTTAGCAGCTGCATCCTTTCATGACAATTACAGTTCAGCAAATGCGACTCATAGCAGTTTGCATAAAAACTCTGAGTCTTTTCAGCTTTGGGCACAGTCTGAGCTGCTCCCTCCCGGGACATGGACAGGATCATCAAGGTTCCCCCTTTTCTAAGGGGGAAAACAACAGGGGGGGTTGCCTCTAGAAATGCTCCACACTACTGCATTGAACTTGGGGGGGCTAGTGACTAGTTTGAATCAGGCACTTAATTCTTAGAAGGACAAAAACTGGTGAAATGAATTAATTAATGTTTGGGATTTAAGAACTTATACTGGGGAAATACACTACATCACATCAATTGTAAACAGGCTATCCTACAGGGCTAGTGTGTGCAGGTAGGGTTTGAATGGCTTTGAAATTTCAGATATGATATCTGTCAGTGAAATTTTTATAAGCACGAATTCCATCTGTCAAGTCATCCAACTAAAATGTGTGAAAGCCTCCAGTGAATGGGGAAGCATTGTGTCCCGGTTCCCTGGTCCAGTGGATGCACAGGCCTCCCTCCAGCTCCATGGCTGTTAATGAGATCCTGTGCAGCTGTACAAACAGCTGGATTGCAGAGCAGCACCAGTGTTTGGGGCTTCATCTGTCTTGAACTCTTAGGGTAAAGAAAGAAACTCACCTGTTCAAATCACGATGTATGATGGGTTGCGTCAGGTTGTGGAGATACTCCATGCCTTTGGCAACATCTACAGCAATGATTAATTTAGACTGCAGATCTAGAGTTCTATATTTTGGAAAAAAAAAAACCAAACCTCAAAGTTAATAAACAGACAAGAATTATTTGTAAATTACTTTTATCTGTAAATTGTGGCACGCCGGTGGATTCACCTCTTCTGCTCGTGCAGCAGGGAGAAGAGTGACCCGCCGGAGATGTACTGCGTGACGATGGCGAACTGACTGGGGTCGTCCAGGCAGGCACCCACAAACTGGATGACACACGGGTGGTTCAGCCGGCACAGGATGGACACTTCGCGGCAGAACATGTCCACGTCCGATTTGGAGCAGTAGGTATTGGCCCGATAGCTTAGAATTTACATGAGAGAAAACATTAAAGCAAAAATATAATAAAATATTTTTTTTTTAAAAAAACCTTCAGACTAGTCATTAACCAAACAAGATGGAGAAGTCAGATAAACTTACCGTTTGATTGCGACGATTTTATTTCTGCATCGTCCCTTATATACTTTTCCAAAAGACCCTAAAATGGTTTAAAATAAATAAGCACCAATATATTTATTACGAATATCAGATATTTAAAACAGATGCATTCTTATTTCTGGTACCTGAGCCAATAATTTCATGGAACTCAATTTCAGAGAGCTGAAGATGGAAATGTGATGGCAAACCAGCACGGAGGAGGAGAACGTCTGCCTTTTCTGTGAAACAAAACACAGATCCTATCTGTAAAACATGGAGTCACAGGGAAGGAGAGAATAGAAACATTTAACTTCACCAAACCATTGCACAGGAAAGCTAATTTTCCTCCTGTAACTTGCTTGGCTGGTAATCCTGTTGTCTTCTCTTTCAGGAACCGCAGTAAACCCCAAGAACAAATATTAACACTTGCAATGCTACCATTGCCTTGGGCTTTCCTGGCTTTAAGTCGTGTCACTGATGAGCGCTGCCCCATGGGCAGGTTCTGCTGGTACCACATCATGGTTGCCTAAAATTCTTCAAAGGGAGAATGAGCTCCCGATTGCCTGTGTATCTGATGCTCGTTGCTGGTGCAGGGGACGCTATTCCGGATCTGACTGGCTCCTTAGTGGCATGCGGAATCTACGTTTTGCAACTTAATTTAATTAGCAAACGTTCCTACCTTGTTGATCTTTTTGGTTTATTACTATAAAGTTTGTCATAATATTTCTAAATGAAACACTCCAGTGCTGTGGTGTAAAGGATGTAAGGATTTGATCATATCCAGAGTGAGTATTTGAAGTGTTAAACTGAAAGCACCATGAAAAATGAAATATTTTAAAGTACAAATATGCATCTGAATGTTTTATCTATATGTGTTTCGGATTAACACAAATTATATTTTGACAGAATGCAGGCATTTTACAGAGGAATTCAATAAGATATTTGTTTGCATTCATGCATACATGAATATTCCATTAGCACTGATTCACAATCACATCCTTTTCTTCAAATAAAAAAAAAATTAAAGCTCATGAAAATCAGATAAATATAGGAACTATTGTGATGCTGAGCAACAAAACTAAGCACATTGTTTCCTAAAATTATCCTAGGGAAATATAGCTGCTGCTTATGCACATCATTAAGTTTCTGAACAATGAAAGTGCCAGGAATCATGAATCGTGTAGCACATTCAGGTTGACTAATATCTTGGGTAAAAAGGCCATACAAGTTCAAGTTTTCCCTTGCCATTGGGAGTACCTTTAGTCATGCTTTTAATCTTTCCTAGAGGGGATGGAACTGACACGTAGGAACCATCTGAAATAAAAGAACAGAATACATTTTATGGAATTCAAAGAAAGTATAAGCATGGGTACTGATAAATTAATGAGGCAATGATTGCTTAAATAATGAAAAATAAAGGGGTTAAAATACATATAAGCACACAAACATGTATGATTGTGACATGATATTGCTGTGTTCTTGAAAGTAATTTGTGTAGTGCTTCACCAAGCGCTATGGAACGACTGGACTGTCCCCGGTGCTCCAGACGCCTGTTATTCTATGTCAGCCAGACTCCGTGAAGGATCCTGGAGCAGATTCACAAACCCAGCCTGGGCTGCGAGCGCATCGTGCTGCTCAGTGTGCTGGGAGGTGCCCAACACACCTCGGCTGCTCCACCTACCAGGGATTTCATCTCTCGCGTCTCTGTTCAAGCTTCAAACAGTCATCAGCAAAACCTCTGTCTGGGTGTGTTAACCACTTGCCAAAATAAATGAGGATTTTTGTAGCAAAAAGGGTAATTAATTTTTTTTTTTTTCCCAAGGGGGAATTAGATATCAAAAGATATTAAAAAATATGAAGGGAACTGGTTATAGAAATATGCTGAATGTCAGTAATCAAAGAAACATCAGAATTAACAGCACAAAGAGAATGGATAAACAAGGTCTGAAGGATATAAAAAGGTGTGGGTAATGATTACCAGGGATCAATCGTCACCTCACAGCTTTTAGATTTTCTTTCTAGTGAGTAATACAGTGTGACAACTCTATTTTAAGATAAAGGATGGATTTTGACGTAAATCGGGGGTACCTGGAAAATGGGGATTCTCATGACACTAATTTTCTTTGTGCCAGACAGAATCGATCCAAAGCTCCTGCCATCCGTGGAACATTCCCAGAGACTCCAGTGGCCTTTGGATCAGACTCTTCAGTGAGAGAATAAAGTGATTTCTCAGACCCTACCTCCTCCAGGCTGTGAGTATTCATTACAGGGTGAATCATCTTGGGGTCTCTTATAATGCTTCAGGAGAGTCACAATGGCATCATGACCTAGGAAAGAAAGAGCAAATATAAGGATTTGTAGGTAAATTCAATAGTGGGGTTGGTTTGTTTGATTGTTTTGTTTTTATTATTTAATTTAATTTTATTAATTGATTTATACAAAATCAGGAGATTTTTTTAAAAGGCACAATGTGTCCATAAAACATGTAAACAAAGATACAATGGTGCTAATCTGAAACATACTAGGATTCTTAAATACAGAAATATAGGGAAATACCTACCAATAAAATGAAGCATGTTATTTTCACGAGGCCACCCAATCCTAAAACGTGATATATGGCAATAGGGAACCCTGCTACAGAAATTCTAGAATGGAAGCTGACAATAGTCTTCAATAGGCCTTACAGGGACAACCAGTGCCTGAAAATATTTAATTTCTGGTGTCCTAAGCCGGACAAAATTCCCCTCCGGTGCTGCTGTGGCAGCTGCTGTGCTCCTCGTTCTCCGCAGGAACCGGAGCGGGATGTACACGATGTCTTGCTCTCAGGTGTTTGATGCACACAGTTCTGCTTGGCAGTGTTCACAACTTTTTCCTAAACCTTTCAAAAATGAATTTTCCCACAGCAATTTCATACAGAGTATTTTGCCATGATCAGGTATTGGAAAAGCCTTTGGAACCCGTAGTTTTGCTATATGACAGTCATTCTCATCACAAATGGTACCGCACTGCCTTTGGACGCAGGGGGAACATCCCAGAACCACCCCCAGCTGTACCTGTTGTCCCCATCCCCAGCACACAGCGGAAAGGAGCCTTGTGCGGTGTGCGAGTGCTGGGTCAGTGCTGCTGGTGTCCCCGGGGACAGTCCCACATGCTGCTCACAGGGATGGCAGTGGGCAGGAGGAGCAGCAGACGTGTCTGCACTGGGAACCTGATGCTGCGGTCATGTTCCAAATGCTCCCCGTCATCCCTGCTCGTCCCATTGCAGAGCTTGTTGGCATTTCTTTAAGGATGTTTTTCATCAGTACCCTGATGAGTACAAACTTCTTGGCTTGTAGGAAGCCAGGGAGAGGGCAGCAAGCCCACGAGTTAAGGAAGGGCTGTTTGCCAGATCTTCTGGAGTCCTGCAAACCACCTACAGCTCCAGCTCTGGAGGAAACAGGAGGCAGAGGCTTTTTGCCGACTTTCATCCCGGTACCTCTACAGGACAGCTCTGCTGCCTCCAGGGCTGGTGGGGACATGGGCTTGCACCAGTGTCACCAGAAAGAAACAGCTCTCTAAAACACCAGAATTTAAACTAAGGACGGGTTTCTACAGGTAGCAGCTTTCTGGACATCCAGACTCAGAGGATTCTTGAACTCAATGCTTGAGGTGTTATCACCCCAGGCAACAGCAGTGCTGACCCAAAGGTGGTCGCTCCCTTCCCCAGGCAGTGCAGAGGCTCTTTGCATCACCGTGGGTGCAATGTCCATGCCAGGAAGGACAAGCTGAAGGCCATCCCACAGAAATACAGGGCTCTCAAACACCCATGCAATCCGTACATGGATATGAATGTCAGAAGCATTTTCAGGAAGAAATAGAGCTTTTCATTTGCGTGGAGTCAAAAGCAGGACAGAAATCTGACAGAACACTGTACATACAGGACATGGAAAATGTCTTGATTTGATCCAAATTTGCAAGAATTTAAGATTACAGACTCTGATTCATTGCTCCTTTAATGCCTCCTTCAGTAATAAAATTAAAACTTCTCATACACATACCAGAGGGAGAAATAACCTTTTCTAAACAGGCTGTATGTTTTCTATTGTAGCAACACATAAATACTCCTGTCCTTGAGTTTGTGTTGAATTAAACTGATGTTTAACAGCATATCTGAGAAGATAGAGAAAAGGGCTGTTTTTTATAACCCCTTGTGCCAGGAACTGGAAAGCAGATGGTGAGAGCTCTCAGTCTACAGGCACTGAAGGGTTATTCTGTGCTATCATCAGCTTCTTGTACTGCTCTCTCCTTTCTGGATTGTCCTTATGGATTTTGTAGCAGAAATGAGAAAATTGAAGTACCTTTCTCATAAGCCCACATCAAACAGGTCTGCTCATCCTTTTCTCCACTGGATCTGCTAGGATCACAAGCTACCAGATTCATATCAGCTCCATTATCCAGTAAAAACTGAACAAGTCGAATATGCCCGTGGTAACAAGCACAGTGTAGTCCTGGAACATCAGAGAAGGTTGTAAGCATGACCGCCAGAACATCACAATAGGGCTTGCAGCAACAACTATAAAACACAAATTGATTTCCTTGATAAAGGAATATATTATAAAAAAAATACCTGAGGCAGTAGGTGAAAATAAAATACTAAAGCTGCAAGAACCAATCTATTGCCTGCTATACAACATGTCATCATTTACTCTGCCACCTGCAAATCACATATAACAACTTTGTACTTGAGGAAAAGCAACTAGAAATAAAGAAAGCTCTTTTTTGGTATGGGGGGAAACATGGAGGTGTGTGGCCCTTCAGACACCATGTCTTATATGCCCATCCCTGGTAGAATAACACTCGGGACCAGTTTTACAAACTATTGAGAAGCCTAACAACATGAGAATCAATTTACATCAGGTTTTGTCACTCATATACAAGCTAATGAGCCTGACACATCCTCACTGAACTCTTACCACTTCTGTGCCTACCTGCAAATATATTTCAAAAAAGTTGAGATCTGTCTGAAAGGTAATGGGATGCTGATCATGGAATTATCATGGGAATTACCCTGGAAATCCTGACTGCAAATATGGCTTCCATGGTACATGCACTGGTACATGCACTCATACACAAGCGGATGGTGATGTTACCTGTGTGTCCATCTCTTCCCTGGTGATTGATGCTTACAACATTCTGGTCAAGAAGAAATTTTACCAGTTCTATGTTCTTTCCATAGGTGCAAGCACTGAAAAAAGATAAAGGCAAAAGTGAATGCTATAGTCCATAAAAGGACAAATACTTCAGGTAGCCAAAAATTTTGAAAGTACTACATGAAGATAAAGATGTAGTAATAGAATAAAGGGTCTTTAGAAACGTGCAAATGCATGATTAATCCACCAAAGCATGTTCATTCCTGTCATTTCAGAAACATTCTGATTATTCTTAGATAAATTATTTTTGCACAATGATGCAAAACCAATACAGTCTCTTTTGCAAAGTACTGCTTAAATAACACCTTACAAACTAACAGGATCATAACTGAAACGTGTTCTGCCACCTCATTCCTGATGTAGAACATCGAAGCTCAAGCCAGTTTCCAGGCAGAACAGGCTCTGAACTCAGCTTCAAACTGGACAGGAGGAGAGATCGCCATTCACACACATGTTGACAAACCCAATGCCTGCCCTATGCTTGCTCACTCTCTTGCCATTCAGCACCTGGTTCTACTTTTTACAGCACATCCTCTCCTGCAGCTCCAGACACACCATGGAGCGCTCTCATTCTTTGTTCCTCACCTAGGACATCTGTAATTTCGGGTGGCACATTCTGCTGATAACCACATTTTAAACACTCACCTGTGGAAAGCCGTTTCACTGAATATATTCTCTTTAGTGAGACTTTCTGTTCCTGAGAGCTGGATTATTTCCTTGACAACCTCGAACTTCCCGTTGTAGCAGGCACTGAGGATGAAGCCAGTGATGGTTGTTAACACACCAGCCTTCTGGTCATGCCCAAATCGTGTGCCCCAGCCCCCCAGGACTCACAGGTGCAGGGGGGTGTCTCCATAGATGTTCACCACATGGGGCTGCACCTCAAAGCTGCTCTGCAGCAAGAACTTCACAATTTCGTGGTGTCCAAATCGACAGCAGAAGTGCAGAGGAACATGGTCTTCGTTATCCTGAGCATTCACTGCCGTTCGACCCAGAAAGAGACAAAAGAAAGCATTTTATACTTAACATAGCTTGTTTGGGATATTTAATAATGCTTTATGTGCTGTGCATATACGTTATAAAATCTCCTGCTAAAGTATTTATGGTCCTATTTCTTTAAAATTGAAATTTCTGTGAGATGGCATATATCAAAACTGCATTACTCAGTATCATCTATAGTTCACTGTCAAGACAATTTTCTGGATTTTGGGTACAACTGCTTTCTTCCAGTAGCAGATGTATTGAACGTTTTGATGCGACTTTCCAGGAATGAATCATGAGTTATAAATGACCCTTAGAAAGAACAATTGCTGCCGGCATATTACAATGTGAAGCAGAAGTAAGATACGCAGTTACTACATGTAAGAAAGCAATCCACAGAGCTATTCCAAAGCATGGAACAACAGTTTTTAATTGCAAATACTAGAAAGAAACAAATTTCACTGTTTCTCTTAGGAAAGGAAAATCCAGTTGGTTTTAAGGTTTATTTTAGCTTCCTTAGGTAGCAGGATCAAAGTCAGTGACAGAAAGAAAATTTAAACAAAATGGAGACACAATATTTATCATGAGCTTCTATTTTTAAAATAATCTGTAACAGAACAAGATAAACCCAACAGTTCTTGAGACGGTACAAGGCTCTAGGCAGAGTTCTCCATTGGCACAGAGACATACAAATATTTCATTATCTGAAAAAGGTCTTTATTCTGTTTTAAAAGAGAGCACGCCTTGCTGTGGTTCTGAGGGTATTTCTTTCCATGTTTAAAGATCCAACCACAGCTGTTTGATATCGCAGCTGATAGAACTGATAAGTCCAGCCTACCTGTGCAACATTTAGGTCTCAGTCCAGTCTAGCACCAGATCTTTGAGATGGTTTACAAGAAACGAAGATCCTACTCAGGAATGATGTGTTTGTTGGAGGTGTCCAGACTCATGCTGTTCAGCACAGCTCTGACAAACAGCTCTTGGGAACAGTTCTTTCCTATAGCTGAGCCTGAAGTAGTGCTGAATGCTCACAGAAATGGATGGCCCTCTAAACTGAGCTGAACTTGTAGCTTCACTAATGTCTAGCGACAGGTAGTTCCAAAGATGAATTGTGTTTCAGGCCAAAAAAAAGGAACAAAAAGGAACTTCTGTAACTTGCATTAAGCTTGTAGCCCACAAATTTCATTAACTGCCCCCATTAACCTTCCTAGCAGTCTTATATTAAAAGGAGCAAAGAAAAGTAAACTGTTTTATTTCTCTATTCTAAGATAATTCTTCACTTTATAGATTCATGTGACATGTTAGCCTTTATTTTTTATTATGATGAGCTACCAGGCACAGATTCCTTCTGAAGTGCAATAAATAAGAGGGGAATAAATGTCAAAGTTTTACAACAGTGAATGTCAGTGTTTTAGAATACGTGCCCACAGAACGGCCTGAAGGACATCGGGGTCCTGGGGCCACGAGCGGCTGCACCACAACAAGGTGTAAAGGGTTGCAAGGAAGACGTGTATCATCCTTTTTTGTGAAGATGGAAATGGTGTCAATTGCTGGCAAACCCTTTCTTTTGCTCTGGAGGGATATATTATACAACATGGGATGATGGGTTTTGTTTTAATTGATAGCTTTTTGATTCCTAAATCAAATGTGACAGGCAAACTGGAATATTGTCTTAAAAAGGAGGAGAAGTTCAAAGGCAGAACAAACAAAAATCAGTTAAAAGCGCTTTAGAAGAGAGTTATGGCAAAAAGGTATTTATCATATTGATTCAGGTATTGCTAAAGAAGAGTACAGAAGAGTTCTTTAAATTGCAGTTTTAAAGTATTTTTATATTAAATTGAAGATAGACAATACATCTGTTGTGGCAGTCAGAGACTGAAAAATCCGGTTGCCTTACAAGTAAACAGTAAAAATGAGCAGATGCTAAGTTCTTGTTTGGAAGAAGATGGAGTACTGTAGAAATTACTCTTAGGATGGAGACATTAGTTAGATAGAAAGTAACAGGTGAAATCATTTCAGTAAGTAAAAGGATAAAAAAAACCAGTGCAAGTATGCTTTTAAAAAAATAAGGGAAAGTGCTCAAGTCCCAGTGAGTGATAACTAATTAACATTCAGAGAAGCCTGACTGAACATGGCTGGATTTTTAATATGAAACTCGGGTTTAAAATTTGAAATGGATTGTATTTGGCAGAGGTGATAGTGATTTTCAACGATACTTGAAAAAAGAGGAGCTGGAATGCTGGGCAGGTCAGTAGTCCTGAGAGCAGACAAATTTTATTAAAAGACCATAGAAGTTATGAAGTCAAAGAATATATTTGATACCACATGGTCCATGAAAGAAATCTCCAGAACCACCAGTGTGGAGAATAATACAAAAAAAGCATTTAGCTTATGTGAAGAAAAGAAAATGCTTGTTTCCTGGCCACCGACCAGTCTGCTAAGTTTCTAGATGTTCTGTTTCTTAGCTAACCCATTAGACTAGAAAACAGTTTTCTAAATATGAATTTTTTTTCTTTCACTTTGAAGGAAACAGTTTTTGAAGTCACGCAAACATCTACATTAGAAGTCCTACTTCTACATTTAAGCATTTGAGAAGCAATTATTTAAAAACAAATGGAACATAAGAAAGAGTGGAACATACTGATAATTCTAAATCACCGTTAATTTTTTTTTAAAAGCCCTCCTTTCATCCACCCATTCCTTTTTCTGCTGGAGTGTTGGGACGGGCCAGCTGATAACACAGCAACAGCTCGTTACTTTCAATAATCAAGTTTATCTCTCTTCATGTAAGTGGCAGATGAGACTGAGAAACACCAGTTAATTGGATGACTTGGGCTCCAGTCCAGATGCCAGCACTGCTGGGTCCCAACCATGTCCCCTCTGATGGCCCAGGGGTTCAGGACTCCACAACACAAGTCCTAGGTCAGGCTTATCCCCAGACTAGGCTCAGCCCAGGGCTCACCTGCATCTTTACCCTAAGAAAAAAACCCCTCCTCTCCATTTTGTTTATTACAATTAACCCAGGAAAAATTATATCAGATGACAAGAATGAATCGAAAACTATGAAGTGATGCTATATGCCCCAATTATTGCTACATTCTACCATTTGGATGTTCTAAAATATAAAAACGTATTTCCTGACAGAATAAATAATGCATGTTGGCAGCAATCCCATTGACTCAGTAATGCAAAGAAATCTCTAGGAATTTGGAAGGTGTGAAAAAATGAAGAAGGAAATGGAAATTGTTAAAAATAAAAACATAAATGAAAAATTCCAGGCTAAATCAGTTTGAAAACATCTCCAGATAGTTAAGGCACTTCAAGTAACAGGGGCTTGTAATGGCATGCTGGCCTTCAAGATATATTAAAGATCTCAGAATTAATGAGAAGCTTAAAGGAATCTGATCAACAGCTCAAGAAATGTGCTTGAGAGACCTTATGTGATTTCTGAAAATACACAGAATTTGCTCAGTCTTTCCCTACAGTCTTTATGATGAAACAAATGAAGAGATTAGTATCTGGAGAACCAATTGTACTTGTAACGTATTTTATATACATGCATCTATAAAATACGAACATTTGTGATGATATATACATGGGTAGTACATAGCTTTTATAAGTTTTTCTTGTATACTGTGGTGGGGATGATGAAGGACTTTGGCTGTTGTTAGACTGCAAATATTGCCATATTTCAGCAATACTCTGACCTTTTCAATCTGATTCAGCGATTGCTGTTTTTCTTCAGTTGCCATGGCCCCAGAGCTGATCAACAAGTCACTCAGGTTGGGTTAAAAGAAATAGTTCAACTTTATGACACCAATTACTGGTCTGCACAGAACACTGCCAAAATTTCTTCAGGTTATTTCAGCAATTACTTCCATTCCTAGGCATTTAAGAGTTGTTCCTCCACTGCTATATTTATACCAAGTTTCAAAGTGTGCTACTTTGGGAGCAAAAGGCTTCTTGTACCAAATGCTCTTTTAGTTAATTTGTTTCTTGTTTTTTCCAGCTCTTTTTTTCCAGGATCAGATTTCCAAGATCCCAAGGCAAACTGCTAACCCCACTGAAATTAATGGAAGTTTTACCATAGACTACAAGAGGGACAAGATTTTACCTTACATATTGTACATATTAGTTAACAAGAATGGAAACAGAATGTAAGTGAGATGACAAACCAAGTGAAGAAAACTCTCCAGCTGCTATTTCTTTCTTTCAGTTGCCCAAAGATGATACACAAACACACAGTATGTGTTAGGAAGCTAAATTCAACATTCAAGGTCTGACTCTGCCTATAAAATACAATGTTAAAGCTGATTTTTTCAACTATCTTTTCTTACCGTCAGCTTTACTTCCCTCTTCCATCAGGAGCTTTGTGATGTTGAGGAAACCTTTGGCAGAAGCCAAGTGGAGAGGCCTGTCCCCAACTTCACCGCTTGCGTTCACATCAGCTCCGAATTTGAGTAGGAGGTGAGTTACCTAAATATTTCATCAAAGCTAATTAAAATATCACATGAAGATAAATCTTTTGACAAAATCAGATAGAATATTGCATTGCGTAATAGTATACATGAGCATCTCTTAAAAGTTGCAAGAGGGAGAGGAGATTCAATACAAAACTCATTTTCAAATTACACTTCTATGAAAATATTAAAATGCTCGAAAGCAAGTGCTCATTAATTCTCTGAAATGTTATGTATAGTAAAGGGCTAGACACAAGACATGTATTTGTTTAACTGACCAGTCAGCATAACAAAGCAACTGCCTCCAAAGTCCACGATGTTAGAGCCTTGGCTTCCTTTCCAAACATTATTACCACAAGAGACCATACGAGTTTTTAGCGTAATTTCACAAGAATGTGATTATTTGTTCAGAAGTGGCTTACAGCAAATAAGCAAACTAATTTCTCAGCCCAACATGCAAGGAGTTTCTTAATGTTGCTGGATGATGAGGCACATATATTTACGTGTACAACAAGAGGGATCTCAGGATGCATCTGTGGTCTACACCTTTGCTGTCACACAGCCACAGAAGCATTTTGAATCATCTGTGCACACAGACTCTGCTCTTTCAAAAGCTTTTCCTACAAAAACACTTCAAGTAACATGTCACTGGAATGAAAAATACACTCTACCTGTAGGTCATCCTTTGAAACTTGACAATATCCCAGAACACACGCTTTTAGCCAAGGAACAGTACAGGGAATGACTTGCGTAAGCCCAAATAGACTCATTATTACATTTCACATAGAAGGAAGGGCTATTCAAGGCAAATGAGTGCTAGATTAACCACATGTCAACTATCCTTTAGTAAAAGGAAGAATCGGGAAGGTTGATGCCAGCTTTGGGCAGAACATCAGATCATGTTTCACAGGTCTGTGATCTGTTTGAATGGAGCAAGTACAGCTGGACCTGCCCTGTGCACAGCACCTCATGGAAAATCCTGCTCCCCAAATTACTGTTTCTTTCTGTTAACTTGAAAGTGGCCACAATTTGTGAGTTCCAGAGAAAGCCAATAGAGTTTCCATGTAATTATTACTGGGAAGTGATGTCCACTTCCTTGAAGAAGTTTACGGTAGCAGACTCAACATTCCTTGCGCAACCTGTGAAATGTGGGATGAATAAACACCAAATGAAATGTGCCTCTGGGTCCAGGTCTGTCTGTAGGTTATCATAGCTAGTGAAACAATCATTTGTTTCAAGAGGTTCAGAGGGGAAAACACCAATTTTTGCTGAGGTCTAGCACAGGGGATTAAAGTGTAGAAATGTCCTGTTGATATTCAGACTCTTAGATGTGTAACTTCAGTATGTGAGATCTTTCCAGGGCAGGACCCTCTGGGCTGCAAAGAAAAAATCTCCAACACTGAGTATAGCGTTGCCTCGGTGTTCTACTCCTCAACGTTCTGAAATTCCCCCATTTATTACCTGTTCATGGCCATAATATGCAGCAATATGCAATGGGGTGAAAAAAACCGCATCCTGAACGTTCACATAAGCTCCATGCTGCAAAAGAATCTCAACAGCCTGGAATGAAACAAACAGAAAATCCCAAGTAGAAGCGCTATATATAGGTGGTCAGCTAGTAATGCAAGATTTGGAAACCTTACATCACCAGCTTAAAAAACAGCAAAAAGCTCCAAACAAGCGAGCTATAAAGGTGTCGAACTGTGTACATGTAAAAGTGATTACTTACAGTACTTTAACTGAACACTGAATGTCACTGATGCTTTATAAATAAGCCTGAAAATGTGTTTGCCAGTAAAGAGATTGATTTATGAAGTAAAAGGCAGAGAAATGACTGTCTGGAGTTTTTCAGAATAACCTTTAATTTTCTTGTGGCAGTTGTGAACAAAGAGCAGTAAACATATCAGAGTTTTCAGAAGTAAAAAACCAAAACAAAACAAAATGAAAGATTCTTTTAAATGTAAATGTGTGAAGGTAAATTCCCTCAGTGTGTAAAGATTCCTTTTATTTTAAAACATAATAGCCCTTTGGTTTCAATAAATAACCCTAAGTGTTTTCTTTCAAATGTCTCTTTTTTGGTCTTTCAGGAGGCTGGTGTTTTCCTGGCTAGCTATGAATTATCAAACATTGGCTTTCCGAATAACTGTCAAAACAGGAATGTGAATGAAATCACTTTGGATCACATGCTGACACCCAAGGGCTGCTGGATTTTTGAAGCACAAGGGAAGCTTTTTGCATGCTAAGGGCCTTGTGCTGTGGTTTACTGGAGGAGTTCTACATATCGTTTTGATGAATGTTAATTTTTAAGTCTCACAATGATGAGGATGCTGGACGGTGGGTGTCTGGGAAGCCCCACTCTGGTGATGGACGAGGGGACATGGCGGCTGTGATGCTTGGCTATGACACCTGCACCCAATGCACCTTTCTGTCACTGCTGAGGTGACACCACATCATTACATACCTGATGGGGCTTGGAGAACAGCAGTCAAAACATTGTCCCCTGTCTGGAAACTCAGGTCAAGCTGAGCTCTACCTGGGTCTGTACTGGGACCAGTGCGGCTGGGAGCGATGGGTGCACTCGTGTCGTGGTGGCAGAGACCACCATGAAGGTACCAATTTTTAATTCAAAATGATAATTGGAACACTTTGAACAATATTCTTACTTTGTAATTTTTCCTAAAATTCTCTTATGAAAGGCTTATTCAGAAGCTTTTTGAACATTCAAGCCAATTATGTTCACTTCTGAGACAATTAATTAAGCTACTCTGAAGGTTAGAAGGAGTCAACAAAATAAAACATAAGGCAGACTACATAAGGACTTTGTCTTTTGGACAAAGGCAGGGATAAGAAATCCTCTAAGAAAATAAAATCAATGATTATTGACCCCTTAGCAGGTAAACTTTAAATGAGAAGAAAACTTTAGCAATTAAGGCCTTTGAATCAGTGCAAATAGTGTGTGTGTGTGTCTGTATAAGCTGGTTGACTGCAAATGTAGCACAAAAGATGGATTTCTTTCCATCAGTGAGCTCCATGGCTGCTTTAACCTGGGAGTTCATCAGACATGTATTTTTTCTTGTAATGTGCATGCACAGAGGTTCTTCTTTTCTGTTGAAAACGACACACCTTTGTTCTACTTATTCAGCCAAACTCTTATATTCGAAGTGTATTTATAAGCCTAAAATGCACAGTTAAATTCACAGCTTAAAGGCAGGTATTAATATCATCTGTATTTCCTGCTTTGTACTTAGTTATTTTTTCATGCATTTCTTGCTGTAAAGAATTCTGATGTTTCTGTCTCCATAAATTAGTCCAGCACTCTGTAAGTTAAAAGTTTTACTCAAGCAGAGGACAAAATCTTTGCTTGCTTAATGGACCCAAAGGAGATAAAAAGCGAAGTATCTGAATTCATGAGTACGTTTACAGTCATAAACCTTTCATTACCGAGGTATTTTTGCACACCCGGTACTTGAAGAGATTAAAAAAATAATTAAGTTACAGTGAGTGAGCTGTTGCCAGGGTGACAGAAATGAGCTGATGTGTGAAATGACTGCGCTGAGGTGGTGGGTGATAAGAAACTGTCTAGAGAGGGAAGAGTGTGATCACGGCACCCAGGGAACCTTGTCCCTCTCCTTTCCCTGCTCCCAGTGACAAGTCTCCAGCCCACAGGAGACTTATCAGTGCAGATGTTTGAGTTTCCCGCTGGAAATTACTTACCCTGAGAACAACTTTCTCTGCACTAATCCAGAGTATAAAATAGCTCCAAACTGAGAACCTCTGTCCCTTTCTGAAGTGGAAGTCACAGGGCTGTGAAGTGGAGCCTGTGACACTGAGGGAATAAAGCTCTTCCCTTCTGCTTCCTTCATGCTCAGAAAGGCAGTGTTTGGAAACCTCCCTCCATATCCTAGTTCAGAAATCCTGACATTTAGAAAACAATTACATTGGTTGCTAAGACTTTAAAGAGATTTAAATTACAGTAAGCGATGTACAAACCGATCTATGTTCTTTGTGCATGTTTGCTCAATGTAAAAACATCTACACAGATGTTGTTTTCCCCAAATGTACAAAAAAAATAAATAAAATTTAGCTGCGCTAAACCAATTCCAAGTTTTGTTTTGAATGGCATTGATCAAAAATAAAGGACCTGCTAATACTAGCACTCACTCCTAATTTGCTGTACAGAAAAGCAGAGACGCACCCTGTGATGCCCGGCGATGGTGGCGATGTGAAGGGCTGTCAGGGCTCCGTACCCGACCTGCTGGATGTCGGCCCCGCCGTGCAGCAGCGCTGTCAGCAGCTCCGTGTTGTCCTGTGAGAAGTGCACACAGAACTCGTTAGCTCTGGTTCGCAGATGCCTGGGTTGCGGGGGAGCCCAGCAGAGCTGTGTGCACCCAGTGTCCCCAGCTGTCACCCACTGTGCTCAGAGCAGGGACCAACTGTGACCCCGGAGCACAGGGTGCGAGGATGGAGCAGAGAGGAGACCTGTCTGGGCACCACAAGTCTCTCTTTCGCTATATAAACCTTGTGCCTTTAAAACCAGTCTCTATTCTGATTTTTGATGCCTTTAAAGATCTCTCCAAGCCATTATTAAGTGCTCACACAAGCTGTTTAAATGTCAAAACATTATAGTACCTAACACAGAATGAGGGCACCTGAGGAGTTCCCAGGATAAATATATAGCACGTATGTCAAATTCTGAACAGTGAGCTTGTTTTTCATATCATTTCACTTCTTTCCTGCCATGAACACAATTTTTACTATGACTTCTTCCAGGTATAGCAAGAGCAATAGGCACCATCGAATTATAGTAATAAAAATAAGCTTGAGAAACACATTAAGAGTCATAAGGCCCAGGTAATATGACTGTTAATAAATTCTTCTTTACAAATAGAAAGCTTGGCAGAAGGAGGAGACTTATGACCTTGCAGCAGCTATGGGACATATAAGGGTTGAACACTACAGTCTAGAATATAAACTTCTAAATTTGATCTGAGTTCCTGCTAAAAAACTAAGTGCTTTTAGGGCTAGTCTATACATGGATTAAGTTGCTAAGATGCTCCATCTCAAAATAAGAATCATAATTCTTTAGGAAAATTCTGTCTTTGTCCACTTTATTCCTTGCTACTGCTATTGTTGAGTCTTAAAAGATAAATACAATAGAGAAGAAAATGAATATTGAGTCTGAATGTGGAACTTGAGGAGGAAAAAAGAAGTAAAAAAGACAGAAATTGTAAACTAAAATCCTTTGAGATTGTTTCTATTAATAGCTATAATAATAAAAAGAACACTCCTCTATCTTGAGCTGCATTGCATGATTTAATCCATATTTCCCAAGCAATATTGTATCCTCATAGATGACACTGAAAAAGCACATGCTGATTTCCTGTGCATGGGCTCTTTGTAGATCATTTTCTCATGCACTGTAAATGTGAAATTTATGTTTTCACTAGAAGTAGCAACTAGAGAGTTCAAATAGACAGTTCAGACAAATAAGCTGCCCAGTTCTGATTTCTTTTCATCAATTCTATTCAAAATAATTTACCTTATAGGCTGCCAAGTGCAGAGCTGTAAATCCATTTCTTGTTAACCTGGAAGGACGTAGTCCTTTTAGCATCAGAGTTCGAATATGTGATTTGTTACCTTTGGGATGAAAATTGGGAAACAGAGTCATTTACAGAAAAGAATGCTCAAGATGAAGTAAGAAATTTCTGTGTGAGTCTGAAAGCAAAGAGAAACAGGTAGCTCGTCTGCTGACCCGAGGGGAGTCATGAAATGCATCTGGTGAAACCTGCCAGTGGCACTGGGCACCATCTCGTCACCCAGGGACAGCTGCCACCTGGCCACGTACTGCCTGGCTGTTTGTTCGCACTCAATCGGGATTTGTTAGGGATAGCTGAACTTGTAAAGCAAACTGCTCTTTCAGCACCCTGACCATGCTGCGAAGAGCTCCAGGAATCAGCAGGGGCTTCAGAGCCCCTGGTTCCTAAAACCAGGACTCCTCAGACCCTCAGGAGGAGCCATGCCCTTCTCCCCTCCCCACATCGGGGACAGCTCTGAGGATGCTGACGGATGTCAGCACAGAAAGTCACTCTGCTCTTACCTTCCTGGTGCACAGGGATGATCCCCAAAATGTATCTGCTTTCTGAACTCTTCTGGCAGTAATCAAGGCCACTGTCATGTCTAATGGCTTCTCTGCCTCCTCCAAGTGCTCACAGACTGTGCCTAATTAATGAACTCTCTGTGTTCTATTAAGCTCCCTCCCAGCAACCCCACCAGTGGCTCTGCTGTCACCGGGCACTGGTGTCAGCTCGGGATCCCATCTTGCACTCTCTGAGATGAGGAATGAAGATCCGCTGGGTTTTGAGCAGTGCAGGATCAGCTCCCCTGCCAGCACCCAACCAAGATCCAGCAAATTCTTCATGCATCTTGTTCGTAAATACTTCACGGAGCTGGAACCTGATGATAACATTGTTTTTGCTTCTCTCAGCCAATTTCTGCACAAATTTGTGTAACAAGTACACATAGTGTGCATGAACTAATGACTCACTATGTGGATAGCAGAGCAGCAATGCTGATCAGTGGGAAATGGATGTTTTTATGAACACCCCAGAAGACATCACACACTCTTTTCTTGCATAGCATACTCTGATTTGCTATCTGCAAAAATCCTAACAGCTGATATTTTTCACTGAAACATTTGAGTTATTTTTCTTTTAATCTCTCTGAAATCAAGCACAGTTATTTTCATTATACTAGAAACACAGACGTTGTATGCATGGCCAAGTATTGCTAAAAGTAGCTGCCTATCCCGCAGTCAGTCTGTACCATGTACAGAACACAGAAATGCAGAGCCATACTACACAATGAGTGCGAACTGATTAACTAACACACAAGTAATCTTGAATTAATTGAGCACCTGTAGTAAAACATGCTACATTATCAATCAAAACTTCCACTGGGCTGAAGAATCAGCTATAATGGGTTTGGGTGTAACTCGATTCACCCCCCTTGGACATGTGGTTTAGGGTAACACAGACACTTATCCAGCTGTCAGCAAGGACAACACAGATGCCAATTAACAGAGCAGGTAATCATCCTGACAGCTATCAGACAGAACAGGTCAGCAGCCATGTAAATAGAATGTTTAAAGAACATTGTGTTTCAAATACATACCCCCGCATATGCAACATAAATGAAGTAGAGAGAGCCCATTTTCTGTGCGATAATTTAAATTGACTTTGCAGAAGGCTTCATCAGAGCTGAAAAAAGAGATTTTAGAGATGATTACTGTTTTCATCCTTCATCACAGTTTCTTTCATTTGGAAAAAGAATTAAAAGAGAAATCTCAATGTAATTTTTTTTTAAGACATGGGGCCCAATTTACATCCAGTTTACACTCTGTAAATCTAGAAATACTTTACTGTTACCAAATGAGTAGTCTAGATTTACGGTTTTCTGAACGATCCTGCTATTCAGTCACAGTATATACATTCTGAATTCAGCTATTATACATTAAAGAAAAAAAGAGGAAAGACTTTTCAGAAATATAAATAATCCATACAAAACCAGTTTCTTTATTTATGCAATACTAACCGAGAAATATATTTAAAATCTGTCTGTTCATTCTAAAACAAAGAGCAGGACATGTACAGAACTAGAGGCAAAAAAAGTAAAAAGAATAACCAGAAAAAGCCTTTCAGAAAGTGAGTTTATGCTCCCCAAATGAGAGCACAGAAACAACATAGAATCAATACATGGGAACATTTCTGTGAACACACTATGGAAACACATACACAGAAGTTACCAATGCTCAGACAAAATCTGGTAATGATTACTGCAAAAAAACTGGCAATGCCTTATTGCACTAGAATATAGTAAAATAGAATAGAGTAAAGTAGAATTTTAAAATCCTTATAGATCCTTATTTTCATTTCCCATTATCTTGTAGTCAAGTCTTTCTGATTTTGATGCGAACAACTGAAATATTACAGTTTGCACTTGCATCCTATGAAGGAAAAGCATGTTGACACTTAAAGGTCTCAGACAACTAAACTTACATTTGTTGAAAATTTAATACACAAAATGATTAATATTTTTGTGGAGAATGCCAGTTTCAGTCTGTCCATAGAAGTTCAGGTTTTTTCCATTCAGTATCAGTTTACCAACGATCACAGTTTAGCAGAACATTTAGATTTGTATATCTGTACATCCATACTGAGTAGTACTGTTAATCATGTTTAACACAGTTACAATTAAAAATAAGGTGTAAGACTTCTCTCTCAATTTAAAATATAAACCTCTGCAAACCTCTCCTGTTAAGCAAGGTGACATTTGGGCCTTTTCCTTCAATAAATGTGTCAATAATTTATTCTTTAAACAGAATTCAAAATGCAGACAAAGCCACTGACCTGTCTTTGCTTCTGTTCGCTCAGCTCGGTCTACCCTGACATAAATCCCATGTTATGGTTCTGAAGCAGGAATGCTGGTGCAGAATGGGACTGATTCCATGGCTGGGGGCAGCTTTTGGAACTGAAACCACTGCTGATTCCTCAAGAGAGACTGAAAACAAAGCTCCTTCCCAGCGCAGGGCACCAGCATCACCAGTTCCCCTCCTCCCGCTGGGAGAACTTGGGTCCTACCTGAGCCAGAGGGACACGGGTGCTGAGAGGGACCAAGGAGCCCAATGCCGAGGCTGCCCCCCCAAACCTGATTGTTTCCTTTCTGGTGCCTCAGGCAGGAATCCAGCACTCCCACCATGGGCTCAGTGTCTTGGTTATCTAAAACAGAGAACACTCCGTCTCTGATTCATTAAGATAATTACTTTTACTACTTAAAATGAGGCAAGTCCTCAAGTACCTCACTGTACCAGGGCTGGAGTGCTTAGCATGTTGCAGTGACAGCCCAACGTGCTCTTTGGCTTACTGGGCTCAAACACTGAAAATTATGCTAGCTGAAACCAGCATGATGAATCATTTATATGACCAGTTGGCCTTTTTTGAGCTTGCTATTTATTTCTGCTTAGAATTCACTATTTTTTCTAAGTAGTTTTTATGTCCGAAATAATTTATCCCATCATTTTCTTAACTTACTTATTCACAGTCCATGAGCTGGGTGTTTTTTCTATTTGAGCTTTTCAGATAACAAACATATGAGTATGTTACTAGGGTGAACTTGTTTGCAAGCACGTGCTGTCCTGACAAAGTGATTACAATCGCAAATTTGTAATCCACTTTCAGAAGATAATCTGATTTGTGTTCATTTAGAATTTGTTATTTCAGTGAGGTGAACCTGTTTTAGCAGGGGTTGGACTGGATTAACTCCAGAGGCTCCTTCCAAGCCCAGCCTGTCTGTGGTTTTGTGATATTCCTGTCTGAAGCAACACGTTAGCAAAACCAAAAAGTTCACAATAAAATCAGCCACCTCATTAAAAATAATTAATTTACAGAAGTATATAGGTGTTTGTTATAAACTATTGGCACGAGGAACTAACACCCACTAATTCTGGTACTACGCTGAGGGACTCTGTGCCAGAACTGTAATCATATATTCCCAAAAACAGACATTAAAGAACATGCATTCCATACGTGAGAAACTCCTTCCACAAGAAAACACCTGAAACTGAAAATACTGCTTAATAGCTAATATTCATTTGAAATAAATTCTTAAAGAAGTTTCCAGAATATTTTACCTAAAAACATGCTTCAGTTCTGCCAGCTCCTTTTCTTTGATTTGCAGGTCATCTTCTAATCGTTCTATGATTATAGCATACGATTCGCTAACTTTCTTCTTCCATTCATCTAACAACAAAAAACTCTGATTCAGAAAACGCTTCAAAACATATAGAAAGCAGGAACTCAAATCATAATGTCCCAGTAACCAAAGCACTTGATTTTTAAACATTCAATTGTACACCGTTTCATCTAGTTTTCTATCAAAGTATGAAATCTTAAAATGTGACAGTTCTTAAACTGCTCTTGCTACAGCCAATATAGACACATATATACTGATTTCATGGACAACTAATACATATGAATCCTTATTAGAAATATTTTTAACTTGAACAAGAAAAAACTTAACCCTTAGGCAGCATTTGTTAGCTCTTATTTCCTAAATCTTAGCATAGACACACAGCACAAAAAGGCTGGAAGTTTAAAGGTTATTCTAATGAAGTGCAAGTTAAATCAACATAATAATATAGGTTAACATGAACTTATAGCACTGCACAATATTTCAGTTCACCAGCTTTTTGTCTTCTTTCACAGGCTGCCTATGCAACATGGCTTATCCATTCTTCTCATAAGCCGAGAACAATACAATACCTTATCCCTGACCTCAGGAGCAAATTAGCCATGAGTTATTTCCCGAAATATCATTTGCTTCTTGTAGACAGATGTATGGTATATTGCATTTAAAAAAGCAACATTAATTACCAGTGCAAGTTTGGGTTGGTCTAGATTTATAGTTTCCCATTTGTCCAGTAGATCTTCTTTGTTCCAGCAAAGTTCTTGCAGTAATATGATTCCCTGTTCAAGAGCAGTGACAGTCCTACTGAAAAATACTTTTGATAGTCTCTGGCTAAAAATAAACCCTGTGCCAAATGGAATGTCATGCAACAATGACATGGAGCACAACGGTCTGTGCTGTCAACTGTCAAAAAATAACAGAGGTACCTAAGCAGCTTGCTTAAAATCCCACTGTCTGCTTCTGCAGCAACATCGGCGTTCATCTGCTGAGTACCCAAAACTGGTGATGGAGCAGCTTGGTACCAATCTTGCACAGAAACAGGGACTTCAGAAGCTGGATCCCCATTGCACCATCAGGATCCCTGGGGGTACTAGGGTTTGGGGAGGCCAGCCTGGTATCTGCCCTGACACTGGGGGCACGGACAGACCCTAGTGGCTCTCACAGTCAGGCTGGTCCCGCAGGGGGACCCAGGGAAGGGGCAAACGCTGCTGCCCTGGGAAGGCAGAACTTCTCTGGGATGGGGAGAACACAACCTTGTCGCTTTGTTGGTGCCCCGGGCAGTGTGTCCAGCCCAGCTGGTGCTGTGCTCACCGATGTGTCCTGTTTGGGAGCATTTTGCTCGGACCCAATGTCTCAGCAACACAGTAAAAACCCCATGGCCAGTGATGGGTGAACTGAGCTCTGTATATACATGTGCAGACGAACCACGACAAAATTAATCCAGACTGTGTGTACAGATGCATTCCTGTAAAAGCCTGTGCTTAAGAACCATGAAAGATTGTTTGATAACAAAATAACACTGCTTTTTACTTGCACAAATGGAATCTCCCCAGTCATCTGGTTAGCTCATCTATTGCTTACCCTTCTCATATCCATTTCCCTGTGCTTTCTATCAAATGGAATTACTTTGCACATATTTTCAAGCCAATTATGGGATTCATGCTGATTTCTGTATATGTCACTTTTCCTCCTTTATTTTTTTATTTGTTTGATATACCTATACTTATATGTGTATAAATATACACATTTATATATTCAAAGTGTGTTAATTGACCTTGGCAGCTGTTCTATGTACAAGTCCTCACTTTCCTCAGTTAGGGGATTAGAGGCAAGAAATGTAAATATAATGCACATATATAAAATCTTCAGCACACTGCATCCCACTGTAAACAAACTTGTGCTCCTGTGATAGTTCCTGACACAGCTTGAGCTCACCTATTTATTTGAACTGATTTACACATAAAACCAAGGATGCATTTCAGAAGACTTTGAACTGCTTTGACAACATGCCCTGTGATATTCAGCCAAATATTTGCAGAAAGGCCCCAGCCCGGTACCTGATCCTCCTCATCTCGTTGCCAAGCAACAGAAGAGCTGGAGATGCAGCCCGAGGTGGGTATCACCTCCTCTCCTGCTGCTTCGCTAGCTCAGCGCTGCTGGTTTTTCTGGGGCGTTCGAAGTGCAGCCGTGACCGTGCAGCCGCAGACAGGGTCTGGCCAGCTTTGGCACAGATGCAGCTTGCATGACCCACAGCCTCATCTGCATCATCATCATGGACCTGGAGGGACCACTGGGAACTGCAGCAGAGGGTGATCTGGTCAGTCAGCGAAGTGAACACAACAGCTTTGCTCCCCACAAAATCAGCTTTCAGCTGGATTCTTGAAGCATCTGCATCATAGGTTATGTGAACAATTGAAACTATAGGGGGGAAAAAGACAAAAATTAATAAGAGCCTGTTTGCTAAACGGTAGAAAAGGATAACTGTACTGGCTACTATGTGAGGCCAGTTCTAATGAACTTCTACATAAGCAGCACTAAAACGTGAAAAGCAACATTTAGCAGTGAGTAAAGACTTCAGATGTAATGTTTACAGACTACTGAGCTGTATGAATTTCTTTGGTTCATTTTTTTAGAAGTTTTATTGCAGCTTTATGTTTGGAGAGTGCACCTGTCATGCTTCCTACATGAGAAGCATGAACAATTTACTTTGCCATTTCTGGTTTTAAATGTCCTTCATAAGGAATCTTTAAAGTACAAGTCTTTTGAAACAATCTTTATTTCAAATTAATCAGAACATATCCATATCTATAATTTACTTAAAGAGGCTGTAAGTTGCTCCTATACACATCAATGTCATTCTGGTGACACTTGGATATGTCACAGAAAATGAAAAGGACACTAAAAGAAAACACATTTTTATGAAGATAAAGTACAAGGAACTCTGTAGCCCACATAATGAAACAGGTGTTTACAATGGTTTCTGTGTGGCAGTAGATTAAAAGCAGTGTGGAGAAGAATAGTACTGCTATTTTTGTTCTCAAACTACTAGAGTGGCATTTGCCCAGGGATTAATTTTCCACATGTGCAGAGAGGAGAAAATGAAGCTGTTCCACTGGTGATTTAGGGACAGGAAGGAGCTGGAACCACTGAGCTCCAGCACAAACTCCCATCCAGGTCCAGAACATTTCTGGGCAGGCCCCAGTGATGCCGCAGCTCCCTGTCTATCCTCACGCCCCAGACCTCCTGGCACCCACATCTTTCAGCTGCTCATTTTTAACTCAGCTGCCTTCCCTTGCGTTCTTTTTTAAGTGCCAAATTTCTCAGATTTCAATTTCCTGCCTAAAAGGTTACTGAAATAATCTTCCTCGCTCAGATTTCATAGTGCAGTATACACAGTACAGCTAAATCTCTGTTCATTACAGCATGCTTTCAAAGCATTCCCGGAAATCATTAAGATGATGTTCATTATGAGCCCTATTATTGCACTACACAGCAAAGCTAATTAAATAAAGAAAGCTGACATGAATAAAATCATTAAACACTCATCCTGGCTTTATTTGAGCCTGTTCCAGCCCAAGTTGCCTTTGAGGGCAGCTGGAGCCAGGCAACAAGGCAGGGGCTGCACCAAACCTGCCTCTGGCTGGGACCCTCACCCAGCCCCAACCAAAACCAAACTCCTGCAGGGGCCTCCTGCTCTCAGAAGGTCCCACCTAACAGTCACTGTCACCTTGCATTCTTTATCACGGACTGCAGGAAAACCATGGGCCAGAATGCCCTGATGGTCTTGTTTTCAGAATCTGATATTAGAAAACAGCCACCTCACCATTATTGTTATCTTGCTGTTAAGTCTTACTGTGTGGCTTTGCACAGGTCTGTTTCCTTGGGACAAGTTTATCCCAGCTGGCTGCAAAAGGAAGTGGTTGTCATCTTCAGAGCAGATGATGAAAGATTAGCTAGTTTGTAAAATGAAGCAGGAATTTGTATACATATTGAGAGCAGGTCCCACAGCTCCTGACCCAGCTGCTAGGCGTGGGAGATCCAGACTACAGCCAGATCCCACTGCTGTCCTGGGATTTTTCACTGGAAGGAACAAACACCGCTTCCAAGGCCATGGTGAATGTCCCTGACCAAATCCACACCTCAACACTTCCCAAAAGCTGGTCCATCAGCATGCGTTTCCTCATCCTTTTTTCCTGTTTCTTATATGTCAGAAGCAAATCCAGTTTCTATTTATATCCAGATTGCTTTCAGTAATGAAATCAATACACAGTACTTAGGGAATTTAGGATAGATGCAATTGTAACAATTAAAGTGAAAAACCATGTTAAAAGAATGCAACTTCATCTTACGTTGCTAAACACCCAGAGAGCTGCTCTAGCAGTAAAGCCATCGCCAGGGAAGCCTTTTCAGAGCAAAGTTTCGTCTCCAATCAAAGACACAAACTCTGTCAAACATATTTCTCTCCAAATGTCTTGTATACTCTAAGAATAGTTAGATTATGCAAATAGAACAACATACAAGCCACAATTTTGTGCTCCACATTCTATGACTATTTTTACTTTGTGACTTTATACATGTCTTCGACCTTTATATTCTCAAATCTACTGCTGTTTATAATGACTTTTAAAAACCTTGCTTTGCTCAGAAATTCTCCTTATTCCTTTGAAGACAACCTCAGCAACTCCCAACCTCCATGTCTAGCTCCTTTGTATTTCTTCTTGCACAAAAGAGATCCTTGGGAAAAATGCTGTGTCTCCTGAAAGGCTTCTCTATCAATGAGGAAGAGACTCCGTGAAAGTTCAGCCAGCTTGGGTGATACTCATGAGACATTACACTTCTGCCTTGTAGGTGGGATAACAAAGATGCCATTAGGGAATTCAGTCAGTAGGGAGACAAACACTGTTCTAACAAAACACCAAATAAAACATTAAAATCCATGGATAAATGCAAGAGAAAAAGATGTGTGAAGCTTGCAGTCATATGACAGTGATATAACACACAACACACTCTTAAAAATAACATCAAAAAACTGAAAACGCAGTCAAAATTAGAAATAAGTGATGTTAGGCTTTTTGCCCTGTGCAGCACTCACAGCAGTGGATGGTTCATGGTGCCCCTGCACAGCATCCCTGGTGCCACTGCTGAGACAGCACAATGGGGAACACAGAGACGTACAGCTGAGCTGAACACAGCAAAAGGCACTTTCCTTTTGGATCAGGCCAGAACAGAAAGTATAAAGCATGCTTATCCATCTGGAGCCGGGTCTTTGGGACTCACACCCGAAACAACAGCACATCATTAGTGAAGAGTAGAGAAGAGGAACAGAGACCAGATGTTGTTTCTCCGCACCACTCACACCAGTTAACTGCTGGTGTTCACTGGTCTGCAGGAGCACCCAGCATCACTCCAGGGACTCTGACAGCTCAGAGAAATACAAAACAGGTTTTCACAGGGCACATGTCAATAAATCTGTGGATAACAAACTGCTGCCCAAACTACCAGCTTCCAAACAACTAATAATGAAAAAAAAAACCCCAAAAAACCAGTATATCTTGATGCCAGGTTTTGACCCCAATATTATTAGTCACAAGGGAAAGAATGATCTCTCATGCAGCTCTTTTTCTTCTGATGAAAATCAAGAAAGTATTTAAAAAAAAAAAAAGTATTAGTGTTTAAGACAGGATGTCTTGATTTTAAAAGTACTTTTAATACATTTCTCTACCTATTTAAAACATTATTTTAAAAGGCAGCATGAAAAGAGAGAAACATAAGTTATTGCTGTATTATTCCATGCTGCTAGAGCTAGTGTTCTACTTTGAAAAAATTTCAAAGCAGTTTTCAGTCACATTTCTAATTAATTTGTTCTGTATCATATTCTTACTGATAAAGAATACAAAACATAATAGTCCATACCCCAAGAAAAGTCACCAATTAGTGTTTTCAGAGACCTGAAATATTTCATTAATTATTAAAAAAAGAGTTTATCTGCATTTGCTGCATTATTAATGTTATGCTACAACAACATTGTTAATGCAATTTCTTTATTTCTACTTCAATGGAATCAGAGAACAGATCTGTGTACTTTTCTCTTGTGATTTCTACAAGCTGGGATGTAACCAACCATCCACAAACAAAAATGGGAAATTTGTTCAAGTACTGTTCCTTCTACAAATCAGACTTCTCCTTTGATCTTTGTAGACAAATTTCATCATAAATTTGCTTCCTAAACTCCAACATGTCTTCCACATCTTTGTAGGCGAGCATTTCTTCAACAGACAAGAGTGTGAAGCCATTCAACGCAAGAGCTGACATTTGCTGCACAGAATTTAACATTTTTAATGACATCCTGGCAGATTCGTTTAAGGTGGAACACACAGGAAAAATCCTGGCGGTCCAGAGCCCCAGCCGGGAGCTCCCACGGGAGAAGAGCTGTTCCGAAACCTGCAGCCCCCAGAGGTGCAGGCACTGCGCTAAGCTGGCCCCACAGAACCGCAGCAAGTGCACATCCGACAGCAGGTCCACAGTCCTCTTCAAGTCGTCTTCCACGCCGAATACCATGCTGACGTACTGCACTTGGCTGCTGATTTTCACACTCAATGAGGTCAGAAAGCAGCGTGAGGGGATGTCCGCCTTCCAATCGATGTGTGACCCACTGATAATGCAGCTGCTCCCCACTGAGACCCCGGGCCCAATCCTGGAGTACTCAACGATGGAGCCGGGTCCCAGGCAGCATCCCAGCTGGGCCACGCTCTGGATGACACTCACTGACTGACCCAACGTCCCGGGTTCCCCGCAAGAGATGCTAAAAGCCACAGGCAGCAAGTTGAGCTCAAATCTCAGCTTGCTATTGGATGTAAAATGAAACAAATACTCTTGAGTAGTTCCGATGTGATAGAACTTGGAGTTGTTCAAGACTATAACGTTAAGCGCAGTTCCTTTCAGGAGGGAGTACAGCTTCTGCCGCACCTCTGCCAGCTGCGATCCCTCCCCTGCCACGTTACCTGTGCTTTTTGTGTAATCTGGAGTGGCCTCAGGTCCCAGGGCCTGGAGGAAATCACCATATGCATCTATTTCACAGGAAACAGTGCCCATCTGCTTATAAAACATCAGTAACTGCTTTGCAATGATGTGGTCCATGTAGAAGATGCTGTCTGTGTACACACACTCAGAGTTCCCTCTTGTACACACTGCACCATGCTCCCGCATCGTCCCTACATCGGGCTTGTGCAGGAACTGGCGGCAAGATGCGTATTCCAGTCCTCCTTTCCCTGTGAAACCGCATGGATCCAGAACAAACACCCCGTGAGTTGTCCCAACAGTCAGATCTGAAGGGTGAGCTAGCGCGGTAAACCCAGGTCTATCAAATGTGACCGTTTCTGTAGCTCCAGTGCTATAAAGTTCTATGTCATCTGAACATGTAACGAGAATTCCTGGCTTCATGTGAGCGGGGAAATCGATGTACATGGCGAGCTTCAGCTCCAGCATCTGGTACACAGGATCCCCAAAAGGCAAAGCCGTGAAAATCTTTCCCAGGGCACTTGCATTTGGCAAACGTTGACTGTAACCGCCTTGAAAAAAACCACATTGTTAGTTACACAGAGACAACACATATAAGCAAGCAAAATCTAAATCTATATAACTATTTTACATATACACAAAGGTTTAAAAATAACCCCAAACTTGGTCATGTACTGAGTATTCCTCAAAAAAATGACACATGTAAAAAAAAAAACCAAACACCATGGATCATTCTTCTTCAAACATTTCTTAAAGCAGATCTGACCTTATGTCCAAAAATTAGCATGCCTTAAATAGCTTATATTAAAATTGTGGCTGATTTGTTACCTCTAGTTTGCATCAGAGCTGGAATAAGGACCACCTGTTTGTAGTTAAAGTACAGAAAGCAAATGACACCTGCTTTGCACTTTAAAAAAAAGGAGCCCCCCCCTCGCCAACAGGAATTTTGTCAGATTAGTCAAATAACCAGCAGTTTGGTCAGGTGACATGTTATTACCTCGTTTCTTCTCTGCAAAACTGTTTTCCCTTTTTTTCTGACTACCGGGGTAAGAAGGCAAGCTCAGTGTGACCCCAGGGCCCTGCCAAGGGGGCCAAGCCCCTTCAATGGGCATTTCTAAGCAGAACGTTATGCAGATACTCTTAATTACACTTCTTTCCCCATGTTTGATCCAACAACTTCAGTGCCTGAAGTATCAATCTAAATTCAAATTATCAGATCAGACACATTCAGGATTACTTTTCTGAACTGTATTTCCAAACTCTGACTCCTCCTTTGCCATCGTATTATTTTTAGAAAGAAAAAAAAAGTACAACTTTAGAGTGTGAAATGTAAAACAGAATTCACCAGAATGGATGAGCAGCACAACAAAAGATGTCCATTTATCACCATACAGATCTTCCAGGCATTGAAGAACATGCAGTGTTGATCCACCACTTCCTAAAGGAAAAATAGGTTAGCAGGTGCTGAAAAGAGCACCAATAGTATCTTCACCAGCACGTGAAGCATACTGGGATCTGGTGCTGGGGTAGGGTGATCAGGAACTGCGTTTTAAACGTGCCTTCTGCTTTAGAAATTAACTCGCCATTTATTTTTTAAAAAGGAAATGGTTTGAGATATTGTTATGTGCTCCTATAACTTAAAATTGCTAGATTTAAAAAAAAATTAATCTCTGCCTGTTATTGTATACTGCAGATAGGCTACTGAGATTAGTTACTGTCCACATCACAGCGAACAGAAATTGAGAATTACAGGGAGATATTATGAACAGTTACACCACTGTCTTCTAGGTTTGTGCTGTGCATTGGATAAGATATTAAAACATTTTTTCAACATAAACAATCAGGTTAAGGTAAGCAGTATGAATTTATGAAAAAGATGAGTCAGTGATGCTCCGTACTCTATGAGATACATTTAAAAGAGCCACACATATCATCACCACGCAACCATACAAACCCATCCGCGGCTCTGATCCCCCGCACCCTCCGGCTCTGCTCCCCCGCACACCCCGGCTCTGACCCCCCCGCGGCTCTGCCTCCCCGCACACCCCGGCTCTGCTCCCCGCACACCCCGGCTCTGACCCCCCCGCGGCTCTGCCTCCCCGCATACCCCGGCTCTGCTCCCCGCACACCCCGGCTCTGCTCCCCGCACCGCCTGCCCTGTTCGCGGCAGCCCCGCCCGCAGCCCGGCCATGGGGCCCCCCCATCCCCCCGCTGTTCTCGCCAGAGCCCGGACCCGCCGCCCCGCCGCGCACCGATCTTGGCTCCGGGGGGGTCGGCGAACACATGGTAGCGAGCGCCCCGCGGGAGCTCCCCCCGCCGCAGCTTCTCCGCCAGCTGCTGCCGGTAGGCCCGTGCCTGCTCCTCGTCCGCCGCCGTCACCGCCACCACGTCCCAGAACTCGCCGGGCCGGGCGGCCTTCCCTGCGGGCAGAGCGGACCCGCATCAGGGACACCCGGCCAGCCGAGCGCTCCGCAGCCCCGCGCCGGGTCCCCTCCGCCCTACCTCTGAGCGCCGCGAACCGCGCCAGCCGCCGGGCCGTGTCCTCCCGCCGCGCCGCGCTGCGCTCGCCCGCCGGCATGGCCGCGCCGGGAACCGCCGGGGAGGCGGCACCGGAGCGCCCGACCCGGAAGAACCGCGCGGGGAGCCTGGGCGGAGCGGGCGCCCGGTCTGCAGGTCGGCCCCGGGCGGAGCAGGGGTGTCCGGGTGGGCACCGCTGGAGCTGCGCTCAGCCCCTGTAGGGTCGGGCGGAGCAGGGGGTGCGGGCGGGACACTCACGTGGGGCCCGGACGGCGCGGAGCGGGTGGGTTTCCCGGAGCTGAGTCCGTTGTGTTGTGTGTTTGTAGAAACTGATCACTGTTTTGAGGCACAGGTTACACCTCCGTGGCAGCGACAGGAGGGAGCAGGATAAGCTGATTGCCAGTTTGGTAACCTAATTAAGAACGGAACCCTAATTGCCCGTGAGCTGGTCTGTTCCAGTCTCCCTCGCCCACCCCGCAGTTAATTGGCCGCGGGTCCCCGGCCCGGGGTGCGCTGGGCTGAGCGCACACGAACCCGCCGTGGGGTCGTTCCCTGTGGGTAATTAACGATCTGATGATCCTGGCGCCGGTCACGCAGCCGAGAGCGCTTCCCGCTGCAGTTCTGTGCTCTGGATACTGTGATTTGTGATCTGTGGACTTGATCTGGCTCCCTGACCTCGGAGTCTGCTGAGTCTACAGGTACCAAATACAAACAGATGGAAACGAAAGGAGGGCTTGTCTTGAAAAGATCTCATTATATATAAATCTTACAATAAAAAGTAGCTGTAAAATGCTGTCGGAGCTGCTGGAGAAAGGATTTTAGGAAGGTAGAAAAAAAGGTTACAAAAGAATCCATGGTTTTCGTGATTGTAAACCACTGACAGAGAAGATTAAAAAGGTGAATACTGCTGTGTGATCAGCTGGAGACCTGTCTGTGATGCATGTGATAACAGCCTTGATGAGAGCAACGTACACTGCAAAGATCTGTGTGATCCTTCTGTGTGTTCTCAAGTTAATAAGGAACATGGTATAATTTGTTTAATCTATAATTTTGCTCTGTTCTTTTGCATTGTGTTTTCATTGTTGACAACAACTACATTGCCCTCAATGAGAAGAAGATTCTGGTTCCCAGGCCCAGCTTTAAAGATGTCAGGTTTAGTTACAGCAGGCGAAGTGTCACTGCTGCTTACAGTTGTTTTGCTTTGTTTTTTTTAATACTGTTTTCCCCTTTCTTACCTTCTGACTAAGGTAGCACTAGTGATGAATCCAGTCAATTGTCTGTGTTCCATGAACCCTATTAAAAATTGCATCACTCCAGTTGCATTAAAGAGTGCTCTTTAAGCAAACGTTTTCTATTTGAAGTCAGAAGAACGAGTGATTCTTAACAAAGCCAGGCACCCTCCCACGCTCACCAGCAAGTTTTCCTGTGTCCCATTCCTCATGCGTAATTTAGTGGCCAAGGGAGAATTCCTGGCTTTCTGAATCGGAAAAAAAGGAGTTGAAACTGGGAAATCATTTTATTGTGTTATGGTAGATTCCCTCTTTTTAATTGTGCTCTTGATCCATCCTTGACTCGTCTGTCTGTATATAATAAATCAGTTTGAGGTGTCTCATATATTTCGCTCAATAGTGACACAGTTTTCACAGTGTGATTAAAATACATGCTAATTTACAAGTCATTTAGGAAACTACTAGAGATACAAAGTAATTAATGGTTTACTGACAATAATACTAATTTATTTTTAACTGCAGCAAGCCTTTGAAGCTATAATTGGGACCCTAATGCTTGCAATGAAGTATTGCTGAGGAATTCATTTATATTAAACCCTGTAGCACCTGCCTGAGGAATTAATTTATATTAAATCCTACTTGCACTGCTCTTGCTGTGGTGTGGGGCTGGTCCTGATGTTCCCATGTCCCCGTGTCCCCTGTGTCCTCAGTGTCCCCATGTCCCTGCTCTGTGTCCCGGGGTGGCTGGAGGGCTGAGCTCTGCTCAGCGGTCCTGTCTTGGGGGAGGTTTGTGATGAGGGCTGGAAATCAAGTTTGTTTTGGAGCCGATGGTACTGATTGTTTCTAAATATTACGGCCTTCAGTGTTTGTTTGTGTTCTGTTATGAAAACGTTTGGATACAAACATGACAATTGTGCTGATGCTTATAAAACATACAGCCGTGGTTACACAAATGTTGAAAAGATGGTAATTATTATCCTTTCAGTTGCAAAAAAGTGACTGTCTAATTGTGTTTAGTTCTTGATACCCACCCTCATGTTCATGCTGCATGTGTGTCGTCGTGCATCATCTGCCAGGATAATAACAACTGTCATTAGGTATTAGGTGCTTGGATACGTACTGCAAATAGCAGTTAGTGAAACTGCGCTAACAAGGAAGCAGTTAGCAGGTTAATACACAATTCTGACATATTAACCTTGCCAGTCCTGCCCTGGGTGATCTTCCCTGAAGGGACGTTGTCCTGGGAGGGGACAGACTGATCCTTTTTAATCTAGCCTTGATTAATTATTCACGCTGCTCCAAAGTGCTGGCAGTGGAAAGCATGGAAAACCGGGCAGAAGAAGGGGCGCTGTATTTTGTTTGTATTGCTTTTTATGGCAGCGCACAAGGAGAAAAGCCGAGGCTCTATAGCGGTCTGAGAAAGAGAATGCTGGTTTTGTAAAATAATCCCCTACAAAAATAACTCAGTCTTGTATATGGTCATGCTGTGAGAATTTTCTTTGTAAATAAAGTTAAACAGACATTATTTTAGTCGAGCTATATCAGGATTATAAAAACAGGAAAATTGGATTTGAAATGTGAATATAGAAGATGGAATATATGGTTTCACATAAATGTGATGCATAATTTCAAGGGAAATATTTGAGGCACTATTGTGCCAGTAGAGAAGGAATACATGTTAAATATGAACATGCAGAAACATCATTTGTATTATTATTTTCTACTTGTATACAATGTTATGTAGTGAATTTTGCACTGTCAAAAGATTTTTTTAAAGTCTATTTTAAAAAGCAGCTACTGTAGGAAGTTGTGAAACTTTCAGGAAATTATTCATTTTTACTTACTTTGTTTGTAGAGTTTATGGTATAGAAATTGTGTATTTGTGTATTGTGTGTTTGAACAGGCAGATTCTGGGAGCCGATGGCGTAGGGTGCAGAGGACAACATGACCAAGTCATGTTTCAAAGCAGTGATACTTAATTCAACACAGCAAGGCAGTAACTTGTCTTACAAAATAGATCTGTCATCAGCAAATGCTAAATTCTAACAAACACCATGATCGTGCATTTTTATATTCCAAAGACTTTTTAATACTGTATTGTGTTCTTCGTGGATCCTCTGAAGATGGGGAGCACTGATACAGAGAATGGAGTGCAGTTTGTGCTTTGCAGCGGTACCAGGTTTGGCAGCGAGGGTCCTCCCAGGGGACGCTCTCTTTTTGTGGTGGTTCTGCTCCATCAGACGGTGCTGGAATCTGCCTGGTTAATTTGGAAAAGAGCGACCTGGCTGGAAGGTTGGACTCGGTTCATTTTGCTCCTGCTCAGAGCATGACCAAGGCAGCAGCTCCGCTTGGATGCTGCACAGGGTCACAGTGGGTACCTTGATGGGGAAGGGCAGCCAGGGTCTTCAAGGGTTTCTTGAAGAGAAACAATGAGAAATTCAGAAAACTCTTGGAGAAGAGGTCTTGAGAAGGGAAAGAGCTTTACAACAGCGTCAACTGAAAACGTCAAGATCATTGAAGATGTGAGGCAAAGGCGTACTCGTTTCTTGGGCAGCAAGAAACAAAAACATTTGAGTGTTCACGAAGTGTCTTCAGTGCTTGGCGTGTTCCTTTGACATGGGCTTGGTGAAGACTTGACAGAGGGAAGGTGAAGATACCATAAAGAAGAGCCAAAGAACTGTTGAGGAAAACAGAGGACAAATTAATAAATATTAGCAGTCGATATACAATTTTAGGGATGGAAAGTATGTCTCTGAACACTCCACACTGCAAATGGGGCTGCGGGGATGGCGCCGGTGCGCCCATCCCAGATGCAGGCACCCTGCAGGGCTGTGCTGTGCTGGGAATAGAGCAGTGACTCCTCTTTCCTTGGCATCAGAAATATCTATACTCTGCCATGCTGCTGCTGAAAATATTTGCTTAGTAGTATCTTGCTTGGGTTAGACGCAAGCACTTTATTTCTGTGTTGCATAGTGTGTTGTTAAATTGAACGCAGAATTGAAATTAGTGATGCAAAACTTTAAGTGTTTCCTAACTTAAGTTATTATTGGTATGAAAAAAAATGACTCAAGCATGTATTTTAGAATATATCCTGGTTCAGTTAACGTAAGATTTTGAAAGGTTAATTTTTTTAAATGTATGGTGAAAGTAAATTGCCCAATGCAATTTTTTGCTATACACAGAAATTGCTTTTTTATCACTTTATTTATAAGCATTCTATTTAAAGGCACTTTAGAAGTTGCCATTTTCTCTGAAAATTGACTTAAAAATAAATGTGAAGTTCTGTGTTTTTTGGATCTGAGAGACTGGAGAATCCACTTCCTTTCTGTGTTTCATAGTGTTTGTAAAAGTTCTGTAGGATGAAGCAAGTGACAGCCATGTCACTGAGTCCTTGATTTGTGACCTCCGTGTCACCAAGGCCATCAGTTGTACTCTGTTGATTTATGCTGGTGATTAGTAGTAAATTAATAAACTATACATAAAACATCATTGAGAGCTGCTCACTTCCCTGAAGCTGTTTATTCTTCAGTCTAAGTGGAACGAGAAACAGTGATGGTGTTACAGAAGATAAATCACTTAGAGACATGGGGGAAGCTGGGTTGGTCTGGGGGAGGTGAAGAGATGCTGGTCCATGAGTTGATGCTGGTCCATGAGAGATGCTGGTCCATAAGAGATGCTGGGCTATGAGAACCTCTACAGAGGGTCTTGCTCTGACAGAAAGCTGATGCTGTGGGCAGATTGGGAGAATGAGTAAGCTGAAGTTGTTTAAGCAGCGCAATTTGCTATGAAAACAGCCCGCTTCAATTTGTGGTCCATCACTTTCAGCCACTGAATCAGGTGGGACAGATGTCTCTGCAACAGGCAGCCAGAAATGATGGGCTTCATGTGGGAATCACAGAATGCAAGTTGGTTCTGTTATCTAGATGGTTGGACTAGATAACTAAGTGTCTTTCTAGCTGTATTCACATCATTGGTGGTGTTACAAAAAAAAGGGAATACAGTTCAGAATATCTGCCTTTAAATAGCCTTTTTTCCCCCTAAAATTAGTGTTTTGGGATATAATCAAGAAGCTTTTTAGCAATACATCATTTGGTTAGGAAGAGCTTTCATAAGAATATAGATAATGTATTTTGTAAAAGTCGTATGTTAGACGAATCTTAAATATTTTACAAGCTGTGCCTTAAACTTCTTTGCTGTGCTTAGTTACCAGCTGAAGGTAATATCTGGAATTTATTGGAGAAAAAGCAATTGAAATACTCAGCATAAGATAAATGATCTTTTTAGCTGGAATATAGAGTCCATAATTACAGTATGAACAGATTAGGAAAAATAACGTTCCATCATATCTCCTGTTCAGCATTTGCAGAAATTTTGTGTATTTATTTAATATTTAAATAGCCCATCTCCAAGAGCATTTTCATTGTTTGATGTGGTTGAGCAGTTCTCTGACACCTTCATCATTCATCTGGATTATTTTTGCAGACAAGCAATATTTTAAAATTCTGTCCTTTTATCTGCCAAGCATTTTTACCCAGGCATTTTGTTAAACTGCTAATGAGTCCCACGGGGCAATATGTTTAAATTAAACATACATTAATACCTGTTATAAATTTAAAAAAAAAAAACAAAACCCAGAACAAATAAATGCAACCACTAACCTCCCCCAGTTATCTCATACGTAAATGTAAAGCTGACCTGTACGGTCAATGGCGGGTGAGGACTGGGGCTGCCTCCCTTCAAAACCATTTTTTCACCAATACTTTTACCTGAATAATCTGTAACTATCTGCCTGTGGTTATTCAGTAGTGAATATTTGAGTGAAGGACTTTTCCTTCCCTTTGTACTTTTCCTCTTTGGGCCTCATCAGCTATTGTTTTCTTCCCAAATTCATTTGACGGCGATTATTCTATTTATTTCTTCCCCCAGTGCCATCTTTTAACAGATATATTGAATTTGCAGATGAAGACATGGACAGCTCTTATTTATGTAAGCTCTTTTTACTAACGTAATACCTTGTGCTTTTCAAAATGCTTGGTTCTAGACCTTATTACCATGTCTTTCCTGTCCTCCCTATGTTCTGTAGTTCTAGTTAAATATTTTGGCTTTCCTTTATCCAATGCCAGAAAAGCTGCGTTGTCTGAATAGGAAAGGCTGGTGGCTCCCTAATACAATAACAACCACCACCACCACCACCACCACTACTACTGCTGCTGCTGCTGCTGCTGATGATGATGTGTGTCTCCTGAGGCAGCAGTAAGGGCTGTACACAGACCCCATTCTTGGGGAACACAAGCTCCAAGGTGCGGTGGGTACAAGCTACTGCAGTGAGTTTTCCTCCTATGATGGGGCAAACAAAGTACTGAGGCTTATTTGTTAATTTTTTATTTACGGTCCTAGCTTATTTGCCACTGGTTTAGATCTAGTATTTCTGTATATGCTTAATGTTAAGCCACAGAGTTAGTCCTTTTGAATTCAGCAGAGCAACTGTAAGGAAGTAAAGTTGATGCCTTCTCAAGGTTTTTGGGGAAAAACACTTAAATTTTGCTTGATTAAGTTATACTTTCCAGTAGATGGCAGCATCTATTCAGTATTCCTTTAAAAAAAAAAAAGTAAAATCTTTAGAAAGTATGAAGGAAATGCTCACAGAATTCCACAATATAATCTTTACAACATTGTTTACAAGTATCTATTTTTGATATAATCACTGAATATTTGGTAACTGTTGGTCCTAATGTTAATAAATCCTTTCAGAAATTGCCATTGAGTAGCACACTGTAGGTGCTCAGTAGAGGAAATCCAGAGAAGTGTGCAGTGAGTAGAGGACAATCTCTATTTCTGGCTGTTGGGAACCTTCCAGGCCTGACGCTGAATTGGGCAGGTGGGTGCTGAGCTGTTTCCTCCCCAGGAAAATGAAGACCCATGACCGACGTTTTAGTCTACAAGTGATGTTGTGGTCAGGGTTTGGTTCAAGCTCCCCAGGATCAAACACGCATTGAGAATCGTCGTATTTTTGTGGTTTTTCCTGCAGCCCACGTTGCAGGGCTGTGTAAACCCCACAGATCCCAGCCCTCGGCTGTAGCATCGCTGGGGACTCTCACCCCATCAGCTCCAGCCTGTAACTTCGGACTTGAATGGAAATGAGGGGTTTTGTAAGGAAACCTTGTGTGCTTTGCATTCTCTAGGTGTGCTCCATGAAAAAGTGATGCTAATGCAAGAAGACATGAATGATTATTTTGTACCGCTCTTGGCAGTACTTTCAATATTCTTATTTTCTGTTTATTGCCAGCACTTTCCCCTTTTCAATACAGTACTTTTTTTCTTTAATACAAAGCTTTTGTTTCTGTTCACTTATTTATTATAAATACACTATTCTGCTACTGGTTGCACTAATGTCCTTTGGGGACTTATTCCTTCAAAGATGGGAAGGAAAGAGGGAAAGAAAAGAGATTTTTCTTCTGCTTTTTGGGCCGATCGGAGCTGCCTGCACAATGGGCTGCTTGGCAGCGTCTTGTATGAAGACTCCTCCAGAAACCCACGCTTCGTACCACTGTATCAGCCACTCCAGTTTTGGGATTGCAGGATAGTGACCTGAACACTCAGAGCTGTGTGTGATTTTCCACATGTCCGTGCTGGTGGCCGAAGTCACTGGTGCTGGACAGCACATGGGTGTCCTGGGTGACCCCGCACCTCCTGGCTGTCAGCGCTTTGCCCATGGGACATTGCTACCATGTCACAGGCACTGTCACCCCTTCTGGAACAGGGTCACTTGCTGCATCTGTCCAAACCCCACATCTGCAAGTCCATCCCGTCCTCCCAGCATGAGTCAGCTGGGTTTGCCGTGCTGGAGCATCCCTCATGTGGAGCGCTGTACAGACAGCCACATGTCATCGGTTTACTGGAAACCCCTGTGTTCTGTGGTGCTTTTCAGACCTGCACCTGTGGCTCCAAACGCTCTGCCATCCGTGGCCCCGGAACCATGCGGGGCAGACAGGGTCACTCAGCGTTCAAAGATGGATAACGAGGCAAGGACAAATGTCTGCACTCGCATGATGCTGCGGTTAGGGCTGATATACTGAGGCTGGTTAATACCTGGCCTGGGGAGTTAGAAGCAGCTTGTGTCTTTATTGTTTGTTTTTATTTTATAGCTTTTGGCAGATACCCAGAGAACTAGCTGAGTCCCTTTTTTTGTTTTCTCCTGTCACAAAAAAAAACCAAACCAACAACCCTGTGCTGTGCACCACAGATATATAAGCATAAAAGAACAGCCTCTGACACGAAGCAGTGCTCTATTTCTGCAGGAATGCTCCTAAGAACCAGGGACATGTTGTCATCCCCCTGAGGAGTGGTGTCCGAAGCCCCAGAACATCCCAGGTCCCTGCAGCGATAGGTGGTTTACCCTGGAGAGAATTGGGCTGTGTCTGCAGTGCTGGAGCTGGAGAGAATTCCCGAGGCGTGGCAGAGCCAGGGGGTCAACATCCCGTGCCTGAATCCACAGCCATCTCCTCTGTGTTATGGAATTGGAGAACACCCGACAGATGTGAATGATGAACTCGGCACAGGGTGAGTGGTTTTAGGTGATATAACTGGCATTTCTGTATTTGGTTTCCATGAACTCACATTCCTTCCTTAAATATTGGAATTCTGTGAACAGCACAGCCCACCCTGACTACTAAATGTATACATTGATGGGGGTTTGTTTGTGGGGGTTTTTTGTTAATGTATAACTCTTTAGTCAAGGTATTTACCCCAGCTGTGGTCCTAGGGGCTTTTGACTCTTTTGTATATTAAGCAGAGAGCTCTGGTTTTCTGTATTTTTTAACTCCACTGATGGAGCCCGGCTGCAGTGTGGGGACCACAGGTGTTACCAGAGACCAGGCAGTGAAGTGAACTTTTCTCATCTCCATCCATCCTCAGGTACGGTGTGGGGCAGGAGGGTCTCTGCTGACTGGGATTGCTTTGAGAAGTCTCCTGTTTGTATGAAGCACCCCATGCCCACCCAAAGAAATCTGTAATATCTATACATACATGTATAGAGGTACACATGCCTCTGTGCACACCCTCACCACTGCCTCCCCCTTGTCTGAGACTCTCCGGGTGGATCCTGGTGTCTTTCTGCCTGGAGGGAGCCCCAAGCATTTGCATGTTCTGCCCACTTACCCCTGTATAAGCAGGATGAGACGCTGGGCAGGACGCGTGTTCTGGTTTCAGGAAAGCCACACGGCTTTCCTTCCCATTTACAACAACGAGCAGTGCCGAGCAGTTCTCCTGAGGCAGGTGCGGGCAGATGATGCTCCTGCTCTTCTCCATCTCGCTTTTTCCCAAGAGTCTCTTGAAGATAAATCTGTGAAGTGTCTGTGGGGGATGTTCCCTCGTGCCGGCTGCTGGAGATGGTTTGTAGCCGTCGGGCTTGTGCAGCCTGTGGAGCCAGCGTGCTGCACGTGACAGATAAGCCAGGTTCTCGCTGAACTCTTCTTGAGCAATTTCTCTAATGTATTAGGCATAAACAATCTTTCTTTCAGAGTCAGGCATGCATGTCTCATTCTAATTATTTTTTTCCCCTCTAACCCGTTTTTGTTCAAGTTGTTGTCACAAGCAGTGGTGAGAATGTTCTCCTTCCATTGTTACTATAAAGAGGGGATCTGCTATAATTATTGGTTAAATTGAGTTTTTCTCCATTGAAAATGTTAAAATATGTGTGGATGCATGATAATGGATTAATAGATCTGGCAAATATGTAATTTTCGGGCTGGGTGGAGATGCTCCTTCCATCTCTTGGCCATCCCGCTGCAGTGGGTGTGCAGGGTGGGGTCTGGTATACTGGGGTACAGGAGAGGAGAGACAGCAGCACAGGAGGTGCTGCAACCCTGTGCACACAGTGCTGCATGCTCGGTGTCCTCCTGGGACACAGCCGGGTTCCCCAGATGTTGTCCTTACCCAGCGGCAGACACCTCACCTCTGCCTCCACGCCTATCCAGAGCACAGCGTTTGCACAACCAAAAACCACCAGAGCAAACGCTGCTCTGGCGGTGCTGCCTGCTCTGTGGTGGAGCTGTTACCTGGATAAGGCTGTCCCAGTGCTTCCTGATGTAACAGGATGTAGAACTGTGCTGGTTGCTTGCGGTTAGACTGTGTCCCTGGACAGCTGTGCTGCAGCTGAGCTTGGCTGTATGAGGTGTGTTCATCTCAGACCCGGCCTGATGTGATGCTATCGGGAGCGCTACCAGGTTTCAAATGTGGTTTAGTGTTGTCTGTTTTAAATAAAACTGTCCTTAGAGCTGGGTTAGCTCGCTGCCAGCCTGGGCAGGGCTTGTGTCGGGTTCCAGGGCAGCTGGGACCAGAGCAGGAGGCAGCACAGAGGGGCTGGTGCTGGTCGGTCCGTCACATCGCTGCTGGGACCAGGCTGCCCAAGCAGAGCTTGGGCAAGGAGAGGCACAAAAGCCAAGGGCCACACTGTCATTTGATGGTGTTCATTTATCCTGAGGTGCTGGCTAGGATCTGAAAACCCATTTTTCTCTCTTCAGAGTCCCTTTGTGTCTGATTACAGAAAACGTTAAGAGACTTCTCCTTGGAAACAGAAGTGCTGCTCATTAATTGCCACCAAAATTGCTGTGGAGCAGTGCTGCCCTCACCTCTGCTGCCACAGCATGGGAAGAGAGCAGGAGGTAGCATAGGTTTGCTGTGTCTACATGGGATGCTGCTGCATGGCCCTGGCTTTAGTGCGTGGTCTGCACATCATCACCGTGGTCTGCACATCTCCATGGTCTGCACATCTCCATGGTCTGCACATCATTGCCGTGCTCTGCACGTCACCATGCTCTGCTCTGTTCATCTGGGTCTTTTCCAAAGGTATTTGAAGCTCTTGGCTGAGCCCAAGTAACCTTGGAAGGAGGATGGAGATCTTTAAAATAACTGAGCACCTGCTTTCAAAGCTAGGTGGGTGGGAAGTGACCTCAGCTCAGCCAAACGCTGATATGTTTGTCTTCTGATGGAATTAGAGCCTCAGTGTGACCCAAATCCAATCCATGCAAAGCCTCTGTCAAGCGCATTTCAATCTTTTTGGTGAATCTTCTATTTATTTGGAAAAAAAAAAAATCATCTTGCTTTTGCGTGTCCAACAAGGGGAATCAGTCTGGTCTGTACCTGTGGCTGCTGGGCAGACACATGGAAACACTTCCACGGTGGCTACTTTGCCCTTTAAAAAAAAGAAAAAAATAAAAAGAATTACAAATGATCCTCTCTTTGCCTAGCCCTGTCTTTAATAAAAATCTAATGAAACTGTGTCAAAATGGGTGAGTTAGATGTATAATTAAACCTTCCTGTGTAATGTGAGGCACTGCAAGATCAAATGAATTTCGCTTCTGGAAATCTTGCTGAAACCTGTCTGAAAGCTGTCAATATTTTTTAACAAGAAAGACTGAAAGGATGTGGGTTTTTCAAAGAATGGGAAAGTTATAAGCTACTTAGCTTTCTAATATTAGCTCTACAAGAAAGAAAGTGAGTCCATAAAGCAATATTACTGGTTGTATTGACACCTGAGACCAGGCGATGCCTTTAGCTGCATAGATACGCTATTTCTGAAGTGGTTTGTTTTTGTTGTTGTTGTTTTGAGCCCTTTGTTTACAAGTTCATTGCCAAGATTTAGTCCTGTAATGGTTTCTGGTTAATAACAAGATGAAGAATGTACTTCAGGGGCATGGATGCCTGATTTTGCCATCTTTATCACATCCTTAAGGACAGAAGAAATGGGTCTGAGGAGCCTCTCACAGAAATTCGGCTGAGGACGACTTTTGAATGTGGCTCTAAACAGATTCCAGACACTGCAAAAGAGAAAGCAGCTTCTGAAGTGCAGGGCAAAATAAATATTTTTAAAGGATTTCAACATATTTAACATAAACCATGTTGATTTATAAGAGACTAATTATTACAATCATTAAAAGACCACGATTATCATTAAAAGGCTATTATCAGAAATGAAATGCTGAAAATAAATATATATTTAATGGGATCATACATACTTCATAAAACATATTATACTGCAAAATAAGTTGTCATGTAGCCATGGCAATGACTTTTAAGTTCCCCTTTTTGATGCCTTAATGCGCTGCTCTGCATGTTTTAGTGTCAGGCCTCGGAACGTGCCCAGCGCTCAGGAGCTCCAACTGAGAATGAATGTAAAGGGGCAATTACACACCTAAGTGCAAAGATAAATACTGTTTGCCAGTCCAGGAGAGTCCCTGGGACCGGGGCTGTTTAAACAGGAGCTGGCAGGTGGGGACGATCTGCAGGTTTTGTCCTCGGGACGCGGTGGCAGCAGCTGATGGCAGCTCATCTCTTGCCAGTTTGTGTTCAGTGGTTTGGTGCCTTGCAGCTTAACTCTAGTATTGAGCTTTGCAGAGTGCCCAGCACAAGGCATTGAAGCTTCAGATGTATGTGCCTGCATCTCACAAACCATAGGTAAAGGTGTTTACTAGGACACAGATTGTCTGCACGTGCCCCCTAACTAAGGAAGTTTTCAGAGTATAATTAAAATGCAAAGGCCAGTATTGATTTCTCAATTGAATTCAAAGCTGGGACAGGTAGGATTGGTTTCGTTCTGGGCAGTGGGCCTACTCCTGATTGTCTTTGTTCCGAGTTGGACATCTGAATGCAACAACTTTTTTTTTAAAAAATTGGAGGTTTTGAAATGTATTTGTGCATTTGAAGTTCATAATATTTTTGTAGGTATCCTCTTCCTTTTTCATTTTATGTCTGTCTCCTTTTATTTTGAGTGTTTTTCTTTGATTTTTGTGTCAAAGAGCTGATAGGTACATCATGTCTGATAAAATCCAACTGAGATTAAAATAATTTCTGTTTTGTGGCACAGAAGAGCACAGTTTTTACGTATCAGATCTCATAAAAGCAGAGGAGATGTGTGTGTGGTGGGTGCTGAACTCTCGGTTACCCTCTCATTATGTCTGCTGGGAGGGAAGCCCGTGCTTGAGGGCATTGGAAACCTTCTATTACTGCATTTAAACACCAAGCATTTCTTTTGTCACAAACACTTCCCTGACGCTGAGGAGTCGGAGATGGACGTGTCCACGTGAAATTCTTGCCAGCGGTGTGGAATTCCTCAAGAACGCTCCATTTCTGCAGTGGTTTGGTATTTAAATAGGCATTTTCTTTCATGGATCAGTGTAAATATTGTAGCTTCAGTATCATCAGAGTTGGGAATCCTGTACATTTTAAAGGGACAGAATTTCTTGTCCCATGTATAACATTATAATTAATACCTGATTAGACTTTGATGACTGAGGGCTGCATTCACATGGGACAGTGTGCTCCTCCAGGACTGAGGGGATAGAAAAGAAGAGAAAAGCCACCAAGATCTCCTCTTCATCCAGGTTCTGTGCATGGCATGGGCTGTGGTTGTTAAGTCAGGGTTACCAGGTCTGAGCTTCAGAGACAGGGGAAACAGAGAGTTTTCCCGTGTGTGCACAGGTGAGGGAGGAGCTCAGGTGAGGGGGAAGAAAGTGATAATATTTCGGTTCATTTTGTTTGCTGGCTCTGCTCTGGGTGCGGGCCATGTGTCGGTGCGGTGCCGCAGTGTTCCAGCGTGCCGGGGTGCCGGTGTCTGGCTCCCCCGCCGGCACAGCCTCCTCACAGGTGATATTGCAATCATCCCATCATTGCCACCGTCAGCATGCCTGGAACTGGCTCTAAGGTGACACCCAAGTCACTCAGAAATGACATAGATGTGTTAGATAGTGACATTCATGTCATCCCCACACAATGCTGACATTAGCATCTAATTATCTTCTAGTCAATTTAACATCAGTCACATCCTGTATATCACATCTCGTGCCACCTTGATTCGCTGAGTCTCCCGGGCACATTAAATAAGCTCAGATCACCAAGAATTCAGGTGATCAGGGAAGCATTCAGTAAATCCAACAGGAGCTGTGGGACTGAAATTTGTTTTGAAGGACAGGGCAGTCTCTGGATGAACAGGGATGCACACGATGGGGAAATGGGTGGAAAGGAACAGGAGAAGCTTGGGCTCAGAAGAGGGGACAGCAGTGTCAGGGCCATCTGGCTTCCAGAGCCACCCGTGTGGGGATGTGGTGTCTGCCGGTGTGGGGAGGCGGATCTGGTGATCAGCCCAGGGACCCCACTGCAATCTGCTGCTGGGCCATCGCTAATTGCTTATTAGCACTAGCTGTCACTGGGGCTGTCATGGCATCATTGTGTGAGATGGTGGAACTTGGTAGGAGCAGAGGGTAAGGTGACTGTCACTGTCATTACTGAACACTGATCGTTTCATCCAGACATCTGAGAACATCATTGAGGTTGGTCAAGTAAGAGGAGAAGACAATGAGTGTTGTGTTCCGCAGAAATTCCAACATGAGTCAGATAAAGGATTGGCATGAAATGACTTGGCCAATTATGCCGTCCTGAAATCTTCAAATTCTGCTCTCCTGTGAGATGCTCATTGTCTCTGAAAGGGAGAAATTTATTGAATAACACCCAGGTCTCCTGTAAGAGCAAGCATACTCTAAACCAACACCACTGTTCTCACTAATAAGCACTCTTGAAGAGCGACTGTGCTGTTAGGGTATCCAGCCACCAGAATGTTTTCCTCTACTTAGTTAGATAACAGTCAACATATTTCAGAAATGATGTCTCTCTCTCAAGAACTATTTGTTGTAAGTGTAAAGTTTTCTGTTTCTCAATTACCCCCTTTTCAGAAAGCATTTCTGATTTTGATTGATCTTCAGTTGTTATTAATGCCTTCCTGGCTGTTTTATCCAGAAATGAGAACTATAAATTCGTATTTCTGAATGTAATAATATTTGTATTACAGGCACATCACAGAAAACAAACCACAGTATGAATACATCTTTACATCTCTGTATTATTCAAATGAAGTTTTTGTTTGTTTGTTTGTTGTTTTCTTTTTTTTAACGGGCGACCTGTTTGGGGGAAAGTTTTATGCATGTTTATTGTGTAAGTAATCACACTTAAATAGTCTCTTCTTGCTCAGCAGGTAAGGTCACTTAAGGTAATTGCAAAACTTAGTTTTAATGGCATGGTTAGTAATGAACTGCATTGGCTATCAAGAGCAGTTGTCCTCATGTCATCAGTCAGCTGCTTAGATATTCTCAAGGGAAATCTTATCATTATTCACAGAGACAGTGAAACAAACATTAAATTTAATTGCACTACTGAGCACCAGAGCCATAATCTTTATATGACAGTTAATGCTTTCATTACTTATCAATTCACTTATTATGTTACTCTTTCAAAAAGCTAAGCATCTAACAAATAGTAGATCTTTCTCCTCCATATACGTAAAGACAGATAAATGACAAAGAATATGATTGAATAACTATACTGAATATTTCATTTTATATGAATAGTTTTACCAACTCTCAATGGCATCTTTATATATCTTGTTAAATACGTTTTGCTTTCAAATTTCAAAGAAAGTTTTCATCCATTTTGTGTAGGCCTTATTTCAGCAAAGCCTGTGGAACCTCGTTAGACGTGGGTGGTTCCTGGAGCCCATCCTAGTGCAGAGCATCAGTCGGCACAGCCCCAGCCCCCACAGTGGGGTTCACGGTGACTTATTCCAATCGGGGAGGTTCCTGCATGCGCGATGGACACCACATATGTGAGCAGTCCTGTCTGTCCAGTGTTCCTGCGTGTGGGAAATCATCGTACCCTGCACTGCCCTCCTGCTTGGTTTCCTTGAGTGCACTACGTTAAGTGCCGGGTTACATGTTTGGAAGAACCAGGTCTGTAGGAGAGTGAAAGGCCAGCAAGAAAGTCACAAACTGATATTGAAATTTTGATGCTACTTTAATGCGTTTCATGTAGTTTTTTCATGCAGTTGTTTTATGTACCCTGTTTCCCCAAAAATAAGACAGGGTCTTATGCAATTTTTGCTCCAGAAAATGCTTACTTTTTTACATGTATAGCTGCCTAGACACTATTTAAATTGACTTTTTAAAATGAACTGTAACTAGGACTTATTTTTGGAGTAGGGCTTGTAATTAAAGCATCCTCAAAAATGCTGAAAAATCACGCTACCAGGTAGGTCTTATTTTTGGGGAAACAGGGTAGAACCAAGCTGTAATGGCTGTCCCAAACTAGTGCTATTGAAGCGCTGCTGATAGCTGATTTGTTTAATTATCCAACTCTATCTGATAATGAAAGCATAGCCTCTGACTGATTAGCGTATACGACACCTGGGAGCAGCTCGCGGGTGCCCGCAGTGTTACTCGGGGTTTACCAGCCATGCGTTATCGCTGCCATGCGGTTGCAGCAGATGCCTTCAGTGCAGCCCAGCTTCTTGCTGAGGAAATAACACAGAGCGCTCAAACGTTTCTGTTTGGTATCTAGAGAGAAATTAGTCTTGGCTGCGTTTTCTGCTGCGTATTCAGATGTGCATGATTGATAGCTGCAAAAAGAAACAAAAAAATACAATATCTGACCAAGTTGTCTGCCCGACGCTAAGGGACAGGTAACCAGGGGTAGTCTCTGTTTCCTGCTGGCATCAGAAGAGCTATATCCATAATTTTGCCTTTAATTAAAACTGGGGGTTGTTTAATTTGTTCCCTGCAATGGTGTTGGAGATGTATCCAACAGCAGGCAGAGAACATGCCAACTTTCTCCTCATTCAGTAACTCTTACTATGCACTTCTGCTTCATCTCTAAAACCAAAACTCTTCAGCAGTCTTAAGGCTTTGTCTTATTTTTAAGTGATTATAGTGCTGATAATATTGCTTCCATGTGGAGTAAGGAGATGCACATTAAAATAGTCAGGTTAAGTGGCACAATAATTGAACCTGCTAACAGATGTGGGGAAGCCCTTTTTGTAATAATTTCTTTGCTTTGCATAATATTTGAGTCCAAAGCAAACAGGGTTTTTTTCACTGTGCTGTTGATGTGTGTGCACTTGATGTGCCATGTTAATAAAGCACAGGAAAATTGAATAATCGGTAGGTTGTCCTCTTAACACAGGGACTCGCCATTACTAGAGTGCGCACAGCAAATGAAGAGTTCAATAATTCATAAACAGTGCTTTGTGCTTGGCGGAAGTGAGGGTAATCCTCCCTTATAATGCAGGATCACCCCAAGCAAAGCCCTTGAGGAAGAACAAACCTTAATAAAACACAAGAGTCTGGAGCCACTGATTTTTTTTCGTTTTTTTCAGACAGAAAACTACTTTCCAGACTCATTTGATTGTGATGGTTTGCATCGCTCTCTTCACAGAACCACAGAATCCCAGCCTGGCTGGGGTTGCAGGGACCTCTGTATAGATCATCCAGTCCAAGCCCTGCTAACGCAGGGTCACCCCAGCGGATCACACAGGGTCACATCCAGGTGGGTTTGAATGTCCTCAGAGAAGGGGACTCCACACCCAGCTCTCTCGATTTTCTCTCCTCATCAGAAAGATGCTCCAGACCCCTCACCATCTTTGTGTCTCTCTGCTGGACTCTCTCCAGTAATTCCTTGTCCTTCTTAAACTGGGGAGCCCAGAACTGGACCCAGCCCTCCAGATGTGGCCTCACTGGGGCAGAGTAAAGCAGGAGGTCAACCTCCCTGACCTGCTGGTCACACTTTTCCTAATGGACCTCTTTTTGGCCACGAGACAGGTTGCTGGCTCGTGGTTGTTGTTTCCATCTTCCCCATCACCGTCTGCAGATGCTGAAATGCACAAACATCTTAGTTAAGTCACTCTCTCAGTGCAGGATCCAATGTGTTTCTGTCATTTTTAATACAGCACCCAATTTACAATCTTCGGCACGCTGATGAAGCAGTAAAACAATAACAAATTACCAAGCTCATTTATTTTGTTGCATAGTTTGTTTTGTAATTATGGGGTGATGGTGGCTGTGGAGCGACAGGGTGGCTCTCGGGCTTTGTCAGGTGTCTGTCTGTCTTGGGAGTGGTGACATTGGGTGTCCAGTCAACCAAGAAGGAAATGGCAAAGCCACTCGGGTGTCCCTGGGTGGAAGGGCTGGCCGTGGGTTTTGTTTGTATTGCTTTGGGTGAACCACCGTGATCATGGAGCTATTACCAACCAGGACATGGGCCCGGGTGGCCCCGCAGGGACGGCAGCTCCGGTGGCTCTGCTGGCCTGGCCCCCGCAGCGAAGATTTAAACTGTTTTTTAAATTGTTACTGTTAATACAACTAGGATGCTTACAGCAGGGTAGCTGGTGTATGTTTTCTCCTACAAAAATGGTGCTTGGTGCTACCAACACCGCATGACTGATCAGTGCTACACTTGTGCATTGGCTTTTAATCTGCAGAATTTAAAAGTGTCTCTTAATTGCGTGTAAGATTTATGAATGCAGGGTTAAACTGCACATCTGGGAGGGGTTTTTAAGCTAACAAAATGTAAATTGCAGAGCTTTTCTGAAGTTTACAAAATACTGATCTATAGCTCCACTGGAAAACCAGCCAAGCTTGTGGTACTAATCATCTGGCTGGGTGGGGTACTGGGGGAAAACAGTCCAAATTAACAGTTAATGTAGATTACTTAATGCATAAACCTTCCTAGGCAGAACAAATGTGTCTTTTCTTTGGCTTAGTCAGCTGCTTTTTGGTGTGTTTCAGGGAGCCCGGGGTTTGCTGGACAGCTGAATCCGAGGGCAGCTGCTCCCCGCACCGTGCGCTGCTCTTCTGCAGCATCTCCGTCCACATCTCTGGTGCCCGTGAGGCAAAAGGAGGTGGAAAGCTGCCAGCTTAATGTAGTTTGGAAGAGAATTAAGTTTCAGGCAACCAGGGGAATTTTACTTCTGAATTGCAGTGTCCACATGAAGATGCAATGAGGTCTAAGCAATCTGAGCAATCTGGTGATGAGCACATTGGTGTGGGGAGGTGTTGCGTTTGCTCTTCTGTCCACAGGGCGTTTGCTGCCTGAAAAGGTTTCCACCACTAAATGTGGCTGTCGAGGATAACTGTGTGATTGCGCTGCTCGGGTTCCCGCTCTGCGTGGCGATGCCTTTGCAGAGCTGTTTGAGGACAGCACCTCCAACAGGACATTGCTGGTTTGTAAGGGATGCTAAAGGTTGTGTGGTTAAACACTTGCCACATCCTATATTTTGCCAGTGATAACAGACAGTAAAGAAAGCACAAGCAATACCTGCATTAATCAGCGAAGGAATTTGCTCTGCCTGGGCTAATATTGATTTGTTTTTTTCTTCACTTTTTGCAAGTCCTGGCTAATGAATTTCCTGGCAAGGGTGCTTGCCAAAAGAAGAAAATTTTGGTGAAATGTAGAATTTTGATCGCATATTCAATGAGGGTCTAGATCCCAGAGTATATTTGCTAGAATGCAATTCTGAAGTTCATCTTCACAAGAAAAATATGAAATATTCTCTGAGTTGCTTGCAAATAGGCAGCAGACAACATTACTTCCAGGATGTGTTCAGTCCATGGCTTAAAACTCCAGAAAAGAGAACTGTGGTCTCTGAGGCAAAAGCTGTTGAATAGTCAGGGTAGTTGTTTGCCATATTTTATTTACCCAGCCCCCAAAGTACTTTATGACCTCTTAGCATTTCACAACTGAAGGCAGCTCAGGAGCTCCTGCTGTAACACTCAGAGAGGGCTGGTGGGGTCACCCACCATCTCCAGATGGGACAGTGAAGCCACAGAGCTGCAGCTGGAGGCAGACATGGTCGGGGCTGGATGAGCCTCTCGTGCATTTGTTGTCAGCCTAGTTATTTTAATTCCAAGCTAATTTTTTATATTGTCACACTCAATATCATCAGTGTCACTACCACGCCTATCTGCAGCGAGGCCATCGCCACTGCTGACACCGTGGTCACGGTGTCACTGCTGATAATTTAAGTCTGACATTAGAAAGATTAATTTACTATGAAAATGACCCTCAGGAGACTAGTTCAGACACGGGATGAACCATCTTTGAAAAATTGAATGTCTCATTGTTTCAGAAGTTCTAATTAACTTTTTTTAACCATTAAAAGTAGTGGGTTCTCTGTTTGGGACCTGTGAGGCTGGAAATCAGGAGAAATTAAACCTAACTCATATTTTAAACCTGTAACTGCTAGGTTTTCTGATAACTTATCTGCTTTTCTCATTTTCCTCATTGTTTCTTTTGATGACATGTTTCATCTAATATTCTGTAAAATATGATGATAAAAACCTCTCAAGATGTGGAGACTATACGAAGACTCAGCAGTGACTCTAACTAGTAAATTTCTGCCACCAAAGTATTTTTGTCTTACTATTTTGGCCTGTTTTCTGTGCCCTAGCAGCTTCTTACTTTAGGAAATGTTGTGTGTCTCTGCTTGCACATGGAAGGTGCAGGAAGAGGAGACAGAGAAGATGGCACAACCAGCAGCATGAATTCTGTGTCTGCTAGCAGGAGATGAAAAGGAGAAATGTGTTTCCCTTTATTTTCTTGAATCCTATTTGTGAAGTGGGGCCATGCAACGCCTCCAAAACACCATTCGTTGCATATTTCCAGTGGTAGCCTTTGGGTGCTCACAGTGACTCTGCAGCCGAGCTCAGGGCTTCTCTGCAGAAACCTGCACTGCATCCCTGGCTCTGCGCTGCTCCCTGTCCGAACCAGCATCTGAGCATCAGTGATGGATCCTGAGTGAGCTCACCAGAGCAGTGGTATAACTGTAAAACCCCACACATTTCCCACACGCTCTCCTCTGCGTTCTCCTCGGATCGCAAAGCAGGAGCCCAGCTCAGCGCAATCTGCATGTTCCTGCAAGGCTGCTGAGGACTTTCCTAACACGGGCTGCTGGGTTTGGTTCACGAGAGCTGAGGTTGATTTTGCAAATCCTCTTGTCCTCTGTGAATTGCCTTGTTTGTTCAGACAATAATTGAAAACAGTAGTTTCTGGGTTCAGAAGGTGCTAGAAGCAGGTTGCTTTCCTTGGGAGGTCTCTGTGGTGGAATCCAAGGTTTGAGAAGGGCCACTGGGATGGGGCTGTGCCCAACCAGTGTTACTGGTGTCTCTTCTGCCCAGTTGCTCTAGGATGTACAACTGAAGGATGCTCTGAGTGTGCTCTCTCCAGGACTGGCCTCCCTGCCTTGCCTCGGCGCTGCAGCACAGCTGCAGTTCCCACCTCAGCTCCTGCTCTCCCATCTGTGCTGACCAGCAATCTGGGGCATCACTGGGATTCATGTTTCATTTCGTTTGAAAAAGCTCTGTCTTGAATGTGTATGGTTGAAAGCTTCTTGATGGCTCTTGCTTGGAAACTTGGCACTGATGAAGTTGGAGGACAGACAACTTATGCATTAGATTCTGTAGAACAGCTTTCTTGATTGAAAAGAAAGAAACCACCAAACCGAACCAAAAGCCCATATTCACAAAAAAACATTTGGTAGCATGTGTCAAATCCATCTGCACATGTAAAACGTGAAAGGGAGGTGAAAACTGTTATTATCATAAAATGTAAATGCCAAAATTCTGTAATGGATGGAAGACTAAAATGACCTTGTTTCAGCAATAACAAACCGTACAATTCCCAATGTGTGCAATAAATACATCTCATTCTGGCCAAGGTTTGTGCCACCCTGTACCCAGCGCTGGGCCTGCTCATATCCATTGCTCTGGATGGGCATGTTAAATAAAGGCAGACGTTTCTTGTCACTGAGAGACACTATTTAGAAGATGACAGGCTCCTAAGGATGCAGCCAGGTGCCCACTAGGGTTTTCTTAAGGCTCAGTTTTTCTGGAAATATGCTTAATTCTGCACTGGGAGCCAGGGAGGGACCAGCTCTGCCCAGGGATGGATGAGAGCTGGGGGAAGGTGCTTGATGGGGTCTGTAGAGTTTTCTCACGGGCTTTGTGTCTTTGTTTCACTGCCCACCAGACCGGGAAAGCTGTTGTAGGAGTTCTCCGATCTTGGTGCCCTTTTCCATTTCTCACTGTCACAAGAGATGCTCCCGTGGGGGGCGTGGGAATTGGCACCATGCCGCAGCAACACGGGAGTGTTAGTGGACAATGTGATCAGTGAGCGAGCAAATTAACACCTTGGGCATTGTGATGAGCTCTCCGCAGCTCTGTTAAAGAGATCAGCTCTGTGACAGCATGTCTATCAGTGCCAGGGAGACGCTAATTCACTGACACTGGGACAGCAGCCCCGAGGCAGGCAGAGGCTGGTTCTCTGCTGGGCTCCAGCAGCACGTGGAGCACACTGCTGGGCTGTGCTGGTGCTGCTGGGACGGGCAAGAGCCTGGCTGGGTACTGCGGTGCTGAATGTATCTTCCGAAAATGCCTCTGGGGACATGCCCGGGTGCTGTCCTGCAGCCACGGCTCCAGCATTCCAGTCAGCATTCCCGCAAGGGAAGGGCACCAGCACTTGCTCAGTCTAGGGTTGGGATTTTACTACTTTCCTTTAAAAACTGTGTTGGCTGCTGCCAGCTAGCTGGCACGTGCAAAATCCAGCGCATGTTCTGGTGGATGCTGCCTGCACAGCGAGCATCGGGTGATGCTGGGCCACCTGCAACATGTCACTTGTCCTGTGTGCCACCGGGATGGAGCAGGGAGGATCACCTGGGGACGAGGGGCACAGCAATGGTGACATGAGGTGCAAGTCCCTGCCCTCGGTGTCTCTGTGGCTCTGCAGCCCTATGTCTCTCCTCAGCTGTGACCCCAGGGATGGGCACAGTGTGACCAGGGGGACAGGGATGGTGTGATCCGTGGGACAGGCACAGAGTGAGCTGTTTTAACCTGCTTGATTTGCCTCTGTGTAATGGAAAGAAGATAGCTTCAATTAAGAGACTGATTAGTAAGCTCTTTAATGACTTTCAATAGTTTTAGTCCTTACTGGTGATACAGGACGCTGAATCTTGGGACCTGGGATTAAAATATTATGTAAAATCTGAACCCTGCCACAGTTGTTTGCACACAGCGAATGTGCTACTTGTCTGCTTCCTTTCTGGGCAGTGTAGAGAGTTGCCAGGTATTTGCTGCATGTGATCTTAAAATCTGAAATTGGCAGAAGGGTTTTGGAAGGTGTGATGCCCCCACTCACCTGTGGGAGAGGGCAGAAGGTTCCCTTGGCCTCTTGCAGCTCTTCACTGGGGGACTTGTTCTGGTGAACCTCAGGGATCAAAGGCATCAGATCCCTGGGCAGGAATTTAAGTAAAGCATTAAGACTAATAACTGGGTTTTTGTTTGTTTCTTGAAGCATCTCTAGTTCAGAAGTTTACAACAGCAAAGACAATGCTGTAAAATCTCATGTTAGCAAGTGTGTTTCAAAGGATATATTACAGACAGCCTTTCAGATATCTGATGTGCACACTCTTTTTTTAATACCCATAACTTATGCATACAATACATGCTACTTAGGTTAAGAGGGTAAATGGCACAACTTCGTGGCTGTTGCATTTATTTTGCACCCCTGATGTTTTTGCTCACATCACCCCATTACTCTGCCCTGTCTGGACTGTCCGTGGTGTTTGCAGACAGCTTAGAGCTGCCCCAGCGGCCAGAGCTGCTGTGAGCCGTGACCGCACAGACCCAGCAACCAGCCCCAGGACGCTCGTCATCCTCTGCCGTGCACAGAGGCTGTTAAAACAGAGCCAGTTTCACCAGGAGGGGGTCACGGGTTGGGTTTTGTGGTGCTGGTGGAAGGGCAGTCCGTTGAAGAATGTTACTGGAGATATTTGTCAGAAATGTCTCGGTTTTGCAGAGCACCGACATGCCGGCAGCTCTGTGGGGCCAACAGCCACGTGCTGGGGCAGCTGAATTCTTTTGATTAATTTTTACTTTTCTGCAGCCCAATTTTTTCAAACTTCGCATATTTCCCATTTTTCATATAAACGATGTTGTGAGCAGAAAAGTTTTAACAGAAAATTTCCAAACAATGCAGAACACAGGGACAAAGCACTAATATTTTGGTATCTTGTGGTGCTGTTCTCTTGTTTGTTTGTTGTGGTTTTTGGTCATTTTTTGTTGTTTGCTTGTTTTTGTTTGTTTGTGTTTTTTGTTTGATTTTGTTTGGTTTTGTTTGTTTGGGGTTTTTGTAGGTTTTGTTTTGTTTTGTTTTGTTTTTCAGGAACTGACCCTGTGCACAGCAAAGCACAGACTGGCGGATGGAAAAGAAGGCGAGTAATCTGGACTGTGGTTCTGTCAATATTTGCGTCAAAATTCTTCCTGGGTTTCCCTGCCCGCTGTGCCCCAGCCTTGTTTCTCCATCGGCAAAAGCAATCGTTACTGCTGTTATCTCCCTGCTCATAAAGAGTCTTTCCTGACTCGTTCAGGCTGGGATAAACGCAGTGATAAAACCCATGAGTCGTTATTAGGAGGGAGGATGACACAGTCTGTGTCCCAGGGATCGTGCAATCAAAAACTGTGATGCGAGAACACTGCCATGCAGACGTACTAGAAAGCCCCGGTTACCAATCTGCTTTCTGGGGAATTTTACTGCTTGGTCCTTCCCCTCAATACCTTTCTGTGTGCTTATTTTTGTGTTTCTCTGAGCAAGTCCTGGCAAGTACCACGAAAGCTTTTGTCCCTTGCAGTGAAATAATGGAAGTTTTTTTTCATTGCACTATTTTATGAGAGCATAAAATTTCATGACATTTATGGAAGTTTGTGTCATGAAGCAGGTGGCTTGTTAGCCTTTATTTTATTTTACTAGGCTCATTTGTACACATGTAATATTAAATCTTTGTCATAAGTTTGTGAATTGTGCCAGGAGATTGCCTGATATTGCTGCCTGAGGAACCTGAGGAATCTTTGCAGTGGGGATGAAGCAAGCAGGTGTATTTATCTAGGCTGGATTTCGCTGTGGTGTTTAAAAGCTCCATATCAAATGGGAGTGGTAGGACATAAGGAAGGAGAGAAACCGCGAGGCCAGATTGGCAATCTGCCACAGACGGCTTGCAAATAAACCGAACCAGCTCGTTTATCATCTCTCTCCAATCTAGTCTTGTGTCACCTAATGACAGGCATGCTGCAAGCCCGGACTAAGAGGGGACAGTATTCCTGTGGAGTCTGTCTGGTACCTGGCCTAAGGCTGTCTGGTGGCACCAGGGAAACAAGGAGGAGCAGCTGGGGTGGCCGGACAGCCAGGACTGTGCATGGCTTGCCAGCCCCAGTGTCCCCATGCTGCTGATAACACCCAACCCTGCGCTTCTCTGCAGCTGCTGTTCAGCTTGTGCCAGCAAAGGCCTTTCTAAAGACGCCCTGCTTTCACCAGCCAGAGGGATGTTTAAAGTTCTCGGATGAAAAGTGTGGTTTCTGGTCTATGCAGAAAAGGGTGGTCAAGTCACTGTTTGTCCTGATCAGATGGTTTCTGTGTGTGTCCTGCATTAACTTGAAACCTGTGGTTATCCCCCTGTACTTATGGGCACCTGCTTTAGATGCTCGCTAGTGTTAGTAGCCGATGAAATCTCATTCCCTGGGAAATGTCTCTTCTTTTGCACAATCCCCCTTCTCTAGCATGTTTAATGCTAATCCATTAATGGCATCCCTGGCTGTATTCCCAGCAGATCCATCTCCAAGGCAGGAAGGCGTGACAAGCTTGTCACCTCCATCCCTCCTGGAAGTGTCCCCTGCTCACGACAGGTCCAGCACACGTGCCAGCATGATCTTCTTTGCTGGCATCTTCTCCAGCACAGCTGGTTAACTCTTCTCTTGATACCACCTCGCTGCTCCATGCTGCACATGAGCTGGATGCTGTTTTCTGTCACCATTCCAGCCCTGACCTGAGTGTTACCTGGTGCCACAGAGAGCTGGGGCTGGTAGGGCTGGCCCAGAGAATACTGAGGTGCACACACTTGACATCAGTGCTGTGGTGCTTAAAAAGGGCCAAGGTCAAACATGGGGTCAGAGCCTTGTTTTTCCTAAGCAACAAGCTGCTGGCTATTACCTGGGTGTTGAATGTTTCAACTGAGTGCTGTTGAAACACTTAAACAGCAGTAGAGTGACATGAGGCATCATTTTGCCTGGAGATATTAATGTCAGGTTGAGACTGACTTCAGGTCTTCATTAGAACTTCAATTTTTCCTATAAATGATGACAATTAATAACATCTGCAGCTTCTGCTTCACTCTCAGGTAGGAGCTGTGTCTATTTGTTCCAACAACACCAGAACTCACCTGTTCATTGATTACTAAAATACATTATTCCTCCCTGCAAATCTTGCCTCATTTTTCATCCTTTTGCCAGCACTGTTGCCACAGCAGCACTCCCGAGGCTGTTTGCAGTGAATGTGCAGATGCACTAGACCATATTGTTGTGCGCTGGGTGCTGAAGGACCCACTGGTTCTTACAGCTCCCCTCTATCTGGGATTGTCATTTGAACAATGGCAAGGCTGGCGGTAATGCTTACGTTTCATATTTAGTGGTAGCACTGCTTGCACCAGGAATCCAGCTGAAATCTTTTGAAAGGAATAGGTATTTGGAGGGCTTCCATTTCTAAAAAAAAAAAAAAAAACAAACCAAAACCAAAAAAACCCCCAAATCAAACAAAACCCCAGACAAAACCCCAAAACAAACCAACAAACAAAAATTGAGAAATAACATTGTGAAAAAGTTGCAAGGTGACCGCAGAAAGCAGTCGGTTATTTTTGGAAACCTTGACCAGCAGTATTTTGGCTCGTTAGGCCATCTCATTTTACACAGATCAGCGCTGTATCCAGCAGCCAGTGTGTGCTTTGATCACTTAGAATTAAGTCAATACACAAATGTGTAGAAAACTCAGCCAAGGGGAAAAATCAGTCCTTACACCAACCATAAGAAGGTGTTGATTTATTTATTTGTATTGTCGCTCAAAGAACATTGCCACAATCACATTTAAAGTGTTAAATAGATTGTGGTTGAAAATTACATTTTAGGCAGCTGAGGCAAGTTTTCTGTTAAAAAAATAAAGCAAACACAGCAAAGAAGCTCTGGGAGAAGGAGCCACGGGAAAGCAGTAAATCTGCAAACCAGAGGGGTAAAGCGCACCGTCCAAAATACCTTGTTAGAGATTTATGGTGAGCAATAGTTAAGCACTAATGAAACAAGGCACTCAATCTTTAGCCGCCTTCACTTGTATTTAATGATTCTCATCGGACTGCAAGACGAGACCTTAATGATCGTAGTGGGTAGCTAAGAATCTGCTGCAGTGATGCATCCTCAAGGCTCTGTCCGTCGGGGGGCTGGAGGGGAAGGTTGTGCTGCCATGGGGGGTCTGGATGGGGGTGAAGCTCGTGACGGACCCGCTGTCATGGTTCGGCTGCGGTGCTGGGCACAAACTGCAGCTGCTGGCAGAACCGCAAACCGGGAACCACCGTATCCTGGCTGGATGTTGTTAAACCGCAGCTGTTTCACAACAGCAAGATTTAATCCAGGAGCTGTGTATAAGATAGCAAAAGGTTGTTTCAGTTACATTTTAATATGTGAGGCTCTTCTCTTTTGACAAGCGTAACTCCCTGTTTGCAGATGTGTAATGTGGATATAGTAATATCTGGAAATGTGTTTTGAGTAAATGATTATTTTCAAGGATCAGAGGAAGAAAGCAAACCTTCAGTCATGTTTAGGATTTCAGTTTCACCAGTCAAAGCTTCTCTTCTGCTGAAACATCATAAACAATCTTTTCAAGTGCAGAAGGACCTGTCAAGAGACATCTGTAAAGATGGAAAGTACCAAGTGGAACGGCTCACGCTGACTGTCCCTCAGGCTGATCTCGTTAAAGGCACTACTGACGTACATATTACAGCTTTTTTATGGAGAGGGTTTTTTTGTAATTGTTACATCAACACCTACGATCATTATAGCAGAAAAGAGACCCAGAAGAATTGATTTCTTCTGCAGGTCTTGAGTCTCCTTGTTCAGAGCACTTACCACTGTGTATTTTCCGAGCCTCTCACATGCTGGATCCTGCGGGCAGCATCCGCAACCAGAGCTGGGTGTGTGGGCGAGAGCTCTGCTGGTCGGCAGCCAGGGTGAGCTTTCTCTCCCTTCTTAAAGACAACGTTACAGGGAAGACCAAAGTTATATTCTTCAGTAGGGAAATGGGATGATGAGCCAATAAAAGTGGTGAAGAGACCTGTTACAATTCGTGACATAGCGTGTACATGGAATAACCTTATGTAAACATGCCAAAGGTGGTTGTTGGAAGCAGAGGCTGAAGGTCAAGAATATACTTCAAGTCCTTCAGCTACCCAGGGGTAAAGACCTGAGCCCTGTCCAGCCCTCCGGGCCAAAGTTAAAGTGCCTTCCCATGGTGATGTGAGTGGGCTCTGGTGACAGCCCAACTCTGCAGTGACAGCCGGACCTGGGTCAGAGCAGCGTGCTGGGGACAGACGGAGGGGACAATCGGGGGTGACATGGGACAGGAAGCATCAGAAAGCAGGGGAAGGCAACAGCCTATCTGGTCATTAGCTTTGTAAGTGTTTGAAAACCATTCTTTTCTTTGAGCAAAATTACAAGGATTATTTTAACAACCGAATGGCAGCCTGATAATTCAGTTTTGATTTGCTCTGGCAAGAGCATTTATCAGGACAAGTCAGCAGTGGGGAGCTCTGGAAACACACGTGTCCGTGTGCAGAGGGACTGGGTCCACGCTCACGCCTGGGTATGAGGCGGTGAGTTCATGTGTCCCCGCAGGGTCTCACTGGCCTGAGGACAGAGCGGCTGGGGGGGTCTCTGTGCCTGTCCTGGTCCCCAGGAAGGAGCCCCGGCTCTGGAGGAGGATGCTGTGCAAGCTCTGCAGCTCCATCCTCTTTTTACTTGTTTATCTGGTCAGTGCCAGCCTGTTTTGTGGGCAGCTTGTGCTTGTCTCAAGGTATTTGGAGTTGATAATCTGATCAGTGCCAGGCCATTCTCGGCTCCTCTGTCCACCTGCTGACTCCCTTGTGCTACCCTTCTGGTGCTCTGTCCATCTGTTAAGAATTTACTTACAAAATGCATTAAAATAAATCACTATGATTTTATGTGCATAGGGATCCTGTTTCCAGCATTTCAAAAATCCTAATAAATAACTGTGTCTGTTAGTAACAGTATCATAAGGTCTGGACTGACCGTGAATGATTTACAGGGAGTGCCATGATGCTTAGAAAACAGCCTTTTAACATTCAAGTTTTGTGGTTTTCAGAATTCATTTTATACTTTGTTGTGGGGTAATACAGGTTTTCAGACCAGGTGCACGTGCTGAATACTATTATCAAAGAAATATATTCAGTTACAGAGCACATCAACAGCTCCCATCAGATTATTGCCTGCCTGTGATGATCACAGCTGAGACATGGTTCAATGGATCCAGACATATTCTAGTTTCTGGGCTGGTTTTGCATGAGATGACCCTGCAGGATGGCAGACCCTCTCCATCCCTGTCTGGGAAGCCCGGACAGCCCAATGGCACCAGCCAGCACCAGCCAGCAGGGCCATGGACCTGCCTGTGCGGTGATGGAGAAGATGGTGCTGCCCAGACCTTCTCCTGACCTTCCACAGGGCTCCCTGAGCCATGGGAGCAGCGTGGGTGATGCTGTTTTATCTGCTTGTTTAACGCTTGCGAGCTGTAATTTATTTAAATGAAGCCTTTATCTGTAACACATCAGTTATAGGGAGAGAAGAGCAGCTTGGCTGATGCAGGGATTAAAATCTTGTAACGTTACGTCCCAGATAGTGAGTAATTGGATATAAAAAGATTCTAATGCATTCAGCAAAGCCAAACACAGCAGGTCCTGAACAAACTCCAGAGGATACCAAGGCCACCAAGCTAAAATATAGGTCAATGTTTTCAAATTTAGTGTAAGTTCTTTTTGTCTAATTAATCTATATCTACCAATATGTTAATGAGAGGGAGACATGGAAAGCTTACTGACACTGAAAGGTCTCCAAGGCTGAAAGAAAACAGTCCCAGCTTGTGGCTAATTACTATTTTCCTTAAAATTTGTACTCTGAAAGATAAGCAAACATGGTGTTTATTTGACCTGTGCACCAGACTCTTTTTCCAAATACTGTTCTTTAAAACTGCAATTAAAATGATGGAAAAATAGAATAAAATGCTTCTGAAAACACAGCAGCACAGCAATGCAGGAAGGTGACGAACATGGCTTGAAATCACAGCGGTCGCTGCATCAGGATGCTCATCACCCTTGTCTGTGGCCATGCAAGATGTGGGCTGAACTTCCAGCCCGGTGAGTTTTCCTCATGGGTCTCATGGCATCTGCTGATTTCTTCCTGAGAACCCGAGCCTGGAGGCACGTTTCTAAAGGACAGTCTTAGCTTTACTATAAGAGGTACCTGTGTCATGTTTTCCAGGGACCTGGGGCTGCTGTGTCGATCCCCAGGGTGGCGTGTGCATCCCCAGGGTGGTGTGTCCAACCCCAGGGTGGTGTGTCCATCATTCCCAGGCTGGACACACATGGAGCAGCATCTCCTGGACCAGCAGTCACAGTCTCACTGCTGGTGCGTCCCCCAGTATGTGGGACTTTACCAAGCTCTGCGGGTACCTGTGCTCGTTACAGCCTCTGCATCCCCACCAAGGTGAGCTGCAATCCTTGGGGAGCTGCCGGGATATCTGATTTATGCAGGAGACTGTGCAGATTTATGCATAAATAACGGCAGTTATTTCTGTAGCTAATGGGAATGTACAAATTCAGATAACATATGTTACTAATGATAAGGAAAACCTCTGATAAGAACACCCACCACCACTGAACCCCGCTGTGCTGCTGCAGCACCGCTGCCCTGGCTGTCAGAACCTCTCCAAAAGGTGAGTTTGTGGAACAGCCCTGGTCTCCCAACCTTGCGGATCCCTTGACCTCACCTTGCTCTTCCCCAGCAGTTCAGTGGGTTGTGCCTGTCTACAGTGACTCGGTTTAATGCAGGATGAGGCAGAGAAGAGGATCTTTCCAATTTACATTGCATTGTGTCTAAGGGAAACAAATAGAACAGCGTGATGCCTGGCTAAAACTCCAGGCAATGGAAGCTGATCTCTTTGGGAGCAACTGGAGCCCAAAGGGACTTCGGTCACTTGTCGATGCTTTTGAAACATGCAGCTTTTTTCCTTCCCTCCTCACAGCTTCGTAACATTCACAATCCCACTCTTCTGAATGGGGTTAAGACAGGGGTGAATCTGTTGCTGAGCAAATGGCTCTTTTTGTGATATTTCTATTAGACTGGGCAGGAAGTACCACTGACTTGCTTAAGAAGAGGTTTGTATTTCATATAATAGAGGATGTGCATCCTTGATGTGCGTGCTGTTTATAATGCATTGGTAGAGTTTGTCATAGGAACATCCAGATCTCTTAAACTAAATTTAACTTTAAAGCAATGCTAATTCAGGAGGAAAAAACAGGGTGCATCGTCTGTCGTCAATTTGATAGTCTGTGATATGTGTAACCAATTGTTCTTATTTACATTAATTTGCATTGTGAAAAGCAATTTTACAGTTTCAGTCAGACTTAATAGGCAATTTGCAGCTCACTGCCTAATGGCGTAGTTACTTAAGCCTGCCCCCGGGGTGCTTTCTAGCCCTGATATGAGACTAAACCTTTTAAATGTTCAATTGAACATCTTAAAAAGTCAAAAAGTCTTTTGCTGTTAGACCCGGTTCATACTTGCCTTGTCATATTCAATATTGTTGCTACAGATGCCCTTTGATTCAGATATATTTTGCCCTAGACCACAGAAATGGTGATTTGACTCTACTTAACCTCGTGGCATAAGTGGCTCCCCCAGCCAAAGGCACTTTGCTGAGGGAAGGTGAGGGTGGAATGTCCTGCCAGCCTTGCACTGGCATTTGTGGTTCAGCAGATCCGCTACCTGCAGTTAATGACTGACTTTTCACCAAGGCATCTCATCTTAATGACGTGTTTCCACATTTACGAATGCATGAAGATCTCCAGTAGCTGTGGTAAAAGCTAATTTTACAAGAATACTGAATGAAAGGCCTTAATTCACAACAATTTCACTTCAGGTTGAATGTATTAGAGGCAAACTGAAAACCAAAATAAACTTCATTTGGATGATGCTGCACAGCTATTGTGATTTTTGGCACATACATTAGATGTAGAATTCAATGTATGTGAGACTGAAGCAGGTCGCTGGTGGTGGGGTGAGCAGTGACCATGATGGCATTTCTGGCCTTTGTACCAATGGGTCATGTGCAAGTGTCAAGCAGGAGTGAGTTTTGTAAGAATGACACAAAAATGTTGTGTTGTTGGGTCGTCCTTTAACTAATGATTAATGAAGATAAGAGGTTTGGGATACTCACACATTTACCTGAAGACATTGACAAGTTTGCAATCACAATGAATAACCTTTGCTGTTGTTGTAGTTTGACATTCCACAGTGCTCGTTTCCAACATGCTTCCAGATGTTGAGATATTTGTTTCTAACCCATGCTGATATCACATAGATATATGCACTTCACAGCAGATTATGAAAATGTGCGAATGTTATTGGATTTCTGTCCTCTCTAATATGATAAAGCAAATACAAGGTTTGCTAAATGCCATTTTCTCGGGAGGAATATTGTGCTGTGCTTAACTAATGTAATACCAGCATCCTTCTTCTTTAGGAATCTGCTTTATTTTTGCAAGAGGTTTTTACTTCAAAAGATGTTGCAACTCACTCACAGCAGTGTACAAGAGAGATTCCACAAATCGCTCTGACTGTGTGCTGCTTGGCATATCTTGCATTTGCAGCGCTGTGCAGAGCGTGGAAAGATAGTCAGGGGGACTTACGTATCACATCACCCCATGTCAGAATGCAAAAAGTCCTTTATCTACAATGGGCTCAAAGTATTAGAGGCTGTGAATACCCCAACCAGTTTAGCAAAAAACAGCTCAAGTAAAACCAGGATTTTGTAGTGTTTTTCATCCAGACCTGGCTAGTTTGAAGCCATCGGAGTTTTGTTGTACACACAGGTGATGTAGGCAGCCTGAGCAGTCTGGTACTGTCTCTATTTGTACTTCAGACTATCAGGGATCTAAGATCTAACCTGTTTTCAGTTTTGTTTCTTTTTTTTTTTTTTTAATGACCTGTGCTGTTTTCTCACTGCTACATAATTAAAAACCACATAAGTTCAGAAATCAAAGTGTGAGAGGCTGAAGACAGCCTTTAAAATGGAAGGTGCGGGACATTTTTACAGCCCTAGCACAAATCTTTGCTGCTCTTCACTTGCGACACGGCTAATATTTTCAGCTTTTTCTGACAAGGAGTGACAGTTGCGACTGTACACAGTGTGATCCATGCTTTATGGCGCTGGACCTGGGGCAGGAGGAAGGCTGGGGCTCCTCTCCCTCCACCCACACTCCGTCAGTCAGCTGGGGTTTGTGTTTCAAAGTCTATATTCTCCAAAATGCACAGGTAATGTTTAAGGATTTTGGTTTAGTTGAGTTCTCTTACCTTTAAATCAATGACTGATGAGAACAATTTCTGTTTTGCTGCAGCAGAGTCCAGACACAAAGTTGTTTTTTTGTTGTTTCTTGAAGTTTAATAAACAGCAGCCTGCAGATACAGGGCGGTACTTGACAAACCAGCGCTGCTGTGATGATGTGAAGATGATGAGCTGCGTCCAACCCTTCTGGTAACGGACACCAGTCTGTTCATCTCACATTGATTTTTGCAAGATGGGTTTTATCAGCTGGGCTGCACACCCCCTGGGTTCGTGTGAATAGCGAGTGCATTCATTAAAGCGTAGAGAACTCAGGAAAGACATCAGTCCATTAATCACTCACACATACAGTGACCTTCATGCCTCTGTCTCGAAGTGACCAGCTCCATCAGCCTAAATGGCAACACCAGAACATGTTTCCAGGCCCGGCACGGAGTGGGACACGGCACCACGGGATGAACAAGTGACAAAGAGCCATCAGGAGCGATGTTGTTTAACAGGCTGGTGTCCATAGAGCAGAGTGTGTTCCAATGTACCGAGATGAACTGGGTGCCATTGCCACAGCTCATCTGCCGGGACTGCTCCATGGCCACGGGTGTTCATTGAGGCAAACTGGAAACCAAATGAACAGAGGTGTTGTGCTTCAGACGGTTATGCCAGCATTCCAAAACCATGCTTTCAGCATAGAACAACCAGAACATATTTCTTTAAAATGAATACCGTACAAAAGCACGAAACCTTTTCTGCAACTATTCTGATAACAGAACGCAAAGAGTGTCTGCAAAACCCGGTCAAACAGCCTGGAAATGATCACACTGGCTGCTTTTGATTTACTTCTCTTTCTCATTCGGAGTGCTGTACACTTTCCAGTTAACTCCAGTGCTTAACTTGCCAAGTCTTTGTTTTTCCCTACCAAATCTCTGCTAGACATGGAAAAAAGAGGTGACTGTCAGATTTGTGAAGTTTCATTGAGTGTCCTCAGAACACCCACATCCCAGCAGCTTGCCTGTGGATTTTTAGTTAACTGCTGGGGAAGCTGCTTTATGACAAAAGCGTGATTAATGATTGCTTTTGCATGTTTCTTATAAATGAGATTCTCTGTCACTAAATAAATACACAAATAAATGGGCTGAGTATAAAAGAACATGTATTTCACCAAAAATGACATCCCTAGTTGTAAATTCTAACAGATGTCATGAAACCAAAGATATTATGATCTATTACAAAAAGCCTTTGAAGTTGTATTTTAATTAAATTGCAAAGCCATCAGGACTCTAGGAGAGAAAATGATATGTGTAGTGTATCTCAAGAACTGCTTGAATTTGAGCATGAGGGTGCGATTGGCAGCTGAGAGCAGTCACTGCTGCAGCAACGCAGAGCTGATATTTAGCAAAGCAGTGCTGGCTTGGGAAGCAACTGGGAAGAACTTGAAAAACCTTGAGAAACCTCCTTGTTCCAGCAGCAAAGGGAATGGCCCAGAGGCTGCAGCCAGCATTTGGAGCTGAGCCTGGGCAGGAGCAGAGAGTGTCCTGGAGTGTTCACATACAGATGGAGAATTTCTCTTAAAGAGTTTTCCCTGGATGCTCTTGCGCTTCATCAGTGCCAGTAGCTTGCAGCCCCCAGCAGGTCCCTGTCCTCAGAGCGGGACACAGCGTCCCCTGGCCAGGTAGCACAGATCTGCTGTGGAAATAAATGAAATAAATGCTGTGGAGCTGCCGCAGGAGCAGCCTCCTCCCAGAGCAGAGCCCCGCTGGGCAAAGGTAGGAGCCCAGCACCACGCAGGGCTCAGCACACCCTGTGTCTCCACCTTCTGGTGGTGGTGACACTGGAGCTGAAACGTGTCTCTCAGGCGGAACAAGTGCTCAGGCTGGGCAGACCCGGGTCGGTGGGCAGTTGTAATCTGTTGTCCCACGCTGCCCAGGGGTGTCAGTGTCACAGGGTCACTGCCCTGTCACCGCCTGCGCACGGACCTGGGCTGGTGTCCAGCAGATGCAGCACAGCTGGTTCCTTGTGGGGGCCGGTGGCTCCATTGCACACTGCACACCCTGCACCTTCTGAAACCTCTGGCTGCATGAAGGGAGACTGGAACCGCAGTGGATTTATCTCCGAGTATATTATATTGGCGGCGGGTGGAGTTCCTGCTCGCTCCGCAGCACGGCAGTGTCTGAGTGAAGGTAAGCATATGCTGGGTTTCCATAGCATGTGTTCCAATGAGATTTCCACTCCGGAGCAGATGGGCACACTCCAGCACAGCAGATCTGTGTCTCTGTGGCACTGCTACAAACCCGGCTGTGGAACCATGGCGTACACGGCACTTCACGTTTGTGTATGAGAAGCGTGTTTTACATAGGTTTGTGATTCCCCTAACTGATAGAAATTCCAATTAATTGCTCTTTTGAGATCCCGGTGGTGTGCCCACTGCTCACAGGCTTTCCAGTTCCATATTGTCACTTGTTTCACTCCCACTGGTGCCACCATGACCCGTGTCACTGCCGCTGCATTATGGAGGGTGTCCAGCCCGGTGCTGCCCCCTCACCCCCACCATGTCCCCTGCCCTGTCCCAGCCCCCCACACCTACTGTTGTTGCTCCATCCCTGGCTGCTCTTCCCATCACCACTTCCACCCGCGTGCCTGCAGACCATCTTCTTTCATTTCGTGGTTTATTTCACTCTGAATTAATTGTGCTGTAGCATTAAAAGAGGGTAATTCAGATTATTTTTAAAGAGCTATATGACTGCTCAGGGGCTTACATGGAAGCAATAATGGAATGAATAAATGGATGACTGGTGGGTCTGAGTTTTAAATGAAAAAAAAAAAAACAAGTTCCTTCTGTTGCAAATGTGGGATTTAGAAAGTCTTATTTGAAGGTTTGTCAGAAGGGTATGTTTCTGGTGGTGTACAGTTTACAGACTGATCCCCAGTGTGAAGTTCTGCAGAGACAAGTCTGTCGCTTTGGGGTCTGGGAGCAGTGGGCAGAATTGGGTCCTGCAGAACCCATGGGTTTCTCGGTGGATTTTCCGGTGGGTTTCCCAGTGGGTGTTTGCCATGGGCTCTGGGCTGAGCAAACCGGGGCTGGCAGGAGCATCCTGCTGTGCTGCACAGCTCAGGGCATCGCTGCCAGAGCTCTTATACCCGCTTACCTGAGATAAAGATCGAGCTCAGTGCTTCCAGCCTCCCAAGGCAGCCTGATAAAATTAGCAGGAACAATTTTTTTTTGTAAAAACATCTTTTGATAGCTTAGCAAAGGCCAGGAGATTAAATACAAGGAGGAGGACTTCAAGCCACGTCTTCTCTGTTGGTGTAAACAGGTTTTGTTACACTGAAACAAATGGAAGCACTTTAATTTACACCACCTGAAGGGCTGACAAATTCCCATTTGTTTGACACTTTAATGAATAGACATTTCATGGGTATGAGATGAGTTCAGGTACCAGCCTGAGTTTTTAATTTCCTGCCTGCCTCACTTCAGTCCTTATAGCAACTGGTATTATTTCACTGCAGTTGTTTCAAAAATTAACTTGTAATACACTCTAGTCGATCCTCCCTACTGAATGATAACTTTTTTTTTTAAAATTTAATTTTTGGGTTTTAGATTGATGTCCTAATTGCAATGCATCTTCTTTCTGATTTCCACTAAGTGCTCAGTATTGTGATCTGTGTGGAATTTTTAGCGGGCAGAGCTCTAACACAGCTTTTGCCAGTAATGAGACTGGTGCAGAGCTGCAGCCGTGGGGTGCAGAGTCAGAAACTCTGATTTCCCAGGGATGCAGAGGGACCTGCCCCGAGTTTGCTGTGCGTTATTGCAGAGAACTGAGCAGCAAAGTTCCATTATTTCTGACCTTTCTGCCGACATCGTAGTGCAACCATTGCCGTTTGGGACAATTTGAGGTACTTCAGGCTGTTCTGCAGCAGTCAGCAAAGCGTTCTGGCAGCATCATTAGCTGTCTCCACGGCTGGCGTGGAGTGAAGGTGAACACTTTGGGGCAATTCTGAGCAGGAGTTCCTACAGCATCGTTTTCTTTTCCAGTACTTTAATGCCAAATATGAATTTCCATTTATTTTTGTGCTGAGCAGGATAATACATTTCTCAGGTTTTTGTTGCTAGGCCCCAAGAACCCAGAAAAGAGCACATTGATCTGAATCTGTAATTTATTGGTGTAATGACCAAAAATTAAAGAGTGAGGATAAGCAGCAATATTGAGCCTTTTTGATCTAAAAATATCTCCCATTTTTTTAAGGTTACTTGCTATGTGCTTTGCTGTACCCAACAGACATAATTTGGGTTTCAGTTGACCTGTGGTTTAGGTCAAAAGGAGCAGCAGGAAAATTAAAGGAGTTCAACCAGCACGAACTAATTGTGAGTTTCTTAGAGAGTGGATGAAAGGAGCAGGAGCTGCCGCTGCGGAGCCAGAGTGCAGGAGCTGTGGGGAACTTGGGAATGCATGAACCTCGTGTGTTCAAAGCCTGGGGGTCACCAGGGAACCCCCATCATCCTACAGCTTTCCTGGGAGAGAGGTGCCTCCCCCAGCTGCTTTTGGGGTGTTCCAGTGCTCCCCATGCCAAAGTGCCTGTTACCTGTGGAGTGAAAACCACATTTGCTGTCCCTGTCTAACCGGAAGTTTTACAAATGATCTCTTCAATAAGTTTTAATGTTTTCTCCATACCGTTAGGAGATGTGCTCTTTACAGGGGATTACATTTTCTAAATGACTGCATTTGCTTCCTAGCCTTTCAGTGAAATGCCTGGAAAAGATGTCCTTTTGTAGCCTCCAAGAGAAATGATGGAAGTCCCCCCCTCCCGGTTCCAGATCACTCTCAAGAAAACACCCAGGTTTAACACTGGATTTATCTCAACAATGGACAGTAACTTAAAAGCTTTGTGAGCTTTTCCTACTTACAAGGAACATTTCTAATGCTACTTTAGAGCACGCAAAGTAAACATGTCTAGCTTGGCAGAAGGCATGAAGAAAACCTACTTAGTTCAATCATTAGGTCAAGCCAAATAAATTTCTGCTGTCTTCAGAGAAAATTACTGGTGAATGTCAAGGCTGAAGTGATTTTAGCTTCCTTGACATGGAAGATTTAGTTACATCAAACAGTCATGAACAGCTGAAAGATGGAATTTTGTTTATAAAAAGAGTGTAGCAACTACACATGCAAAGACAAAACAATTCTTACTGTTCCCTGCACCATAATATTAAAATGCTTATGGCATTAAATATTAGTAAGACTTATTTTTCGAGGCAGCTGATGTCTCTGCAGCTTAGTCCCACTCAGTCTGTCAGATCCCCGAGTTTCAGAGGAAAAGCTGTGCAGGAAATCTTGTTCTTCGGTCGTGCTTTTCATTGCGTTACAGATCAGTAAATGGCAGTAAATGGAGCTCTGGTGATGGGGAGGTCGCTGCAGGGCCTTTGGAAATGAAAGGACTATTTTGTGTCTCATTTAGAGACTCCTCTTTATTTATTGGCGTGTGTTATCCTGTGGCTGGGGTAATGGGCCTCAGAAGAAAGTGTTGTTTAAGTAAAATAGCTGTAGTTTGAGGGGAGAATAACTAAATCAGAATTTCTGAGAAGCAACAGACGTGTTCTCAGGCATCTGAAATGTATCTGTGACTAAAAGTAAAGCAATTTTTTCTTATTCCAAAATCCCAGTTTGCAAGGATACTAAATCATCCTTGGGCTTAGCACCATAGTCTCTTGGCAACTGCAGATGCTTATCTTGAAAGATTCATTTTTACAACAGATTGAATTCTCAGAAAAGAGGCCAAACATAAAGATGTTAGAAATCAAAGTGAAAATCCAAAAGGGTTTTGAGGCTTGATTTGGTTAAGCATCCAAATGTTTGGATATTTATTTGAAACTTATTCAAGCTGCTTAAATCTAGGAAACTGGTAATAGGCTCTATCCTCCCTGCTCTGTGATGGAAAGTCTTGGCACATACAGTTCCAAATTGCATTGACCTTTTTTCTTGCCAAATTCTATTGCATTTTCATTTCTAATTTACTGTCCAATCCAGCCCCAAGGTCTCTAGCTTTTACTGCCTTTCTAGGTTTCCATTTCCTATTCAATATGTGCCTTCCCCCTTCGCTTAATAGTTTTCATTTTTTCTCAGTTAAATCTCATTTGATTACTCAGAAATTTAGGGACTGATATATGAAATCAGGCTGACAATCCATCCCTTTTGTTATTCTTTCTTCTGTAGCTTACCAGGTTCAGATGCTTCAGAAGGCATAGAAAAAACACAGAAATAGATCATCATGGAAACCTTTGTCTGTAAGAAAAATCCAGTGTATTCCTGTGCTGACATAGAGGAGTTTTTATCCTCTTCCATAACACCAAGCTGTAATATGTGTTTCATCTCATCACCCATATACATATCTATATTTTTCTGAATTCTGTTAAATGTTTGTTCTCAGTAATATGCATTGTCAATGTTCTGGAGATTTAATGGAGGTTGTTTCTGCCTATATTTGTATTTCCTCTGATGATACTGGTGTTTTTTAACTTCTGTGCTGGTTTGCTAATTTTCCAAAATAGTGTCACCTGTGATTGTCATTAATACACTGAATGTCACTTCCATTCAAGTGGCAAGAAATATACTATGTATAATGGATTACAACACACATTCTCTCTCTCATTTTTAAAGTGTATTTGTATAAAGTATATTATAGGGTATATTGCTTTTCTCTGGAATCTGTGGTTGGAATTACTGACCTCTTTCCTTCTGGCAGCTCCTCTGCATTGCCGTCCTTTGCTAAGTTACTGGCTTGCGAAGGGAAAAGGATCCATATAACAAATCTCTCTGCGTGTTTCTCTTTTACTTTTCCCATTACCTCTGAATGTTCCTGCTGCCGTTTCTTTAGCTCACTCTTCCTGAGGGTTCCCCGGTTTTTCTGAAGATGACCAGCTGAAATACCATGTTGCAGGGGGGGATATGGAGCCCAGGTGGCTCCTTCCCAGGGCGATGCTGGGGGTCCCTGCGCCGCTGCCCCCTCACTCCAACATGGACAGACCCCCTGCCTGTCCTCACCTCCCACTTTCTGTGTTTCCTTCTCTTTATTTCCTTATTTTAGCATTCAAGGCTCACCAGCCGCGCTGGACTGGTGAGACCTTTGCAGATTTCTTGGCAGCGCTTCCCATCTTTCGCTCGGCTTTCTGTCTCCATATCGGATGCTTTTGACCCATGCTCGGGATTTATCGGTTTAATTAATCTAATCTCTGCAGTATCATCCAGGCTAACTGCAATAATTCCTGACAATGTTTTCTTGATCCCTGGGATTGCTGAATGAGTGAAGCTATGCGGCAGCATATGGCAGTATTTCTGGTCTGTGAGGACTAAGTTTAGCATTTTAGAGGTGTTTTTAGTCCTTTTTCTTTTAATCAGAGTTGTCTGTTTCCTTTGAGATCAAGCCATTTTTGTGTGTTTCCTCATTGACAAAACTATGCTTTTTAATGTTCTGTAAAATCCTGTTGTGTTCCCACATCTTTTTGCAAGAGCAAACTTCATACATAAAATTCCAGGGCATTGCCACGGTGAAATGCACACAAGCGGTGTGGTGCACAGGCTTTTTTTGAAGGATTAAATTTTGTTATTTTTAAATGTTTTCAGAAAGAACAGTGCTTTTAAAATAAGTACATGGCTAGATTAATCCAGGAGTATTCCCAATAATGCCAACTGTCTTGTTTCAGGCCCTCAGTGGTTAAACCAACAGTAATTTTATGTCAGTAATATTTCTTTACTTATAAAGTGCCAGTGACTCGGGAGTTGCGATGATAATCCTGTCTTCCAAGGACGCGCTGAAGCGTTTTGGATCCCAGCGCCTGGTGTTTACGGAAGGTTTTTATAGTACAGACTCAGCAGTTTGCACAGTTTGGTGAATTCGTTTAGAGTAATTAGTGTAACAGCAGGCTGGGCTTGCAAGTCTGTTTAAACCATTCTACTGCAAGTATATCAAACTTTACAACATCTACAACACAAACATTGATTTTGTGTGGGTTATTTCATGTGTTCTTCCAGCTCTCCTGAAACAACAGTGAGGAACCGGGTCCTGCAGCCCTGTGGGGTCCGAGATGGTCCCTCTGCCCCTGATTTGGTGATCAAAGGAGTGACAGCGAATGTCCCCTGAGCCCCAGGGCTGCACTGCACTGATTTCTCATCCTGTGATGGAGATCTGTGCTGTTGCTCTTGCAATATCTCATCCCACGACTGCAGACCAGTGGCTTTGCCTTCCCATTTTCCTGATCCTGGAGTAGCTGTATATGTTAGTGATGAAAGAACCTGCCAAAAATTTACTCTCATTTGATTTATTTTTCACTAGCAAAGAATCAGTCTGCATGTTTTCAGTACAGTTTTTTTCCCCTTGGCACGGGCCAGTTTTATTCTCAATCTCTTCTCCGGGCTGTGCAGAAAGCCCTACAATCCTATCTGGAGACATTGTGTGGCGGAAATTGCCTCAAGAGAATTTTCTTTCATGCTTTACCCCAAAATGCTTATATGGCTGTTCAGGACTCTTCCACCAATTATTAAAAGAAGCTTGTGCATGTGTGGTGTCCTGTGAATGTGACTTGATGAACAGACCTACCGGCACATTTGCTCGGGTAAAGCAGATTGCTGCTCTGGAGAAGATCCAGACAGCGTAGAAGTGGCATTTTGTTTTGTTTTCCATTGAAAATTTATAACTGCCTCAATATAAATTAAGTCTATGATAAGGGCCTTCTCTTTTTGGGGTTGTTCATTTGAAATCATAGTCAGATATAATGAAAAGATTTTTTTTTTTTTTTTTGCAACTCCTGCTCTTAGTTCCCTGTTAAAATTATTTTTGTTTTTATTTTATTTATTTTTTTCCATGAGTAATTTTTTTTTCCCTTTTTCATCTAAAATAGTGGTAAGAAGACAGCTGAAACTCTCCTGCCACTGCTGTGTACTTTTATGAAGAAGCAGGATGGCTTGACTGGCAGCTCCCCCATCAACTCAGTGTCAGTACTTTGTGCTAGCCAGGTGATTTGTGCTGCTGAATTGCCATATTTTCCTAGATATAACCAGAAATGGTGTTATTTGTGTTCATTAGTTACCTTAGTTGTTACAGGCAAGATAATTCAGGGGAGCTGAGCCACCTCTTTTATCTCTGAACACAGCCCATGCCCCCGGTGGTGATTTTCTCTCCTCTCCCAGGAGCAGTGGGCACTAAGTGGCCACTTTTCCCTGCTGGGTGCCATGAAGTTACACTGAAGGTCTTTGTAAATTTGTTTTGAACTGCACAAATTCAAAGTTCTTCTAAAATTAACATTCTCCTGTTGTTTTCTCCTCAGCAGTGGAACTGGCCAGAAAATGGAGAAGCGGGGGTTGAGGCTGCAGCCTCTGCAGGCAGGACCTGCAGGAGCACAAACTGATGCTGCTGCTGGAGGACCGGTTGGTATGATGCGGGCAGGTCCAGCCTGTTAGCACATCGCTGATCCCTGCCACAATAACAGGAAAGCTGATGTGAGACTTGATTAATGAATAATTAATTAGAATGTATTTTAATTAGTGTCAATCAACTTGCAGGTTTGGAAAAAAGAACCCGTAGATAAGGCTGATGTTTTTTTCTAATGAGATGACAAATGCGGTGGATGAGCAGAGTGCTGATACACCAGCCATATGACTTTTGCTTTGGCACTGGTGTGACATCTGGGGATGCACTGGGATCCTGCTGGACTGCGATGCGTGCCAGAGCATCGGGCAGCAGCTACGGTGGCAGGTGACATGGCTGTCACCTCTGCGGGCGCTCGGCTGGTACCGCTTTCCCAGGGATGGGATTTGGGATGGTGTGGGCAGCCTGGCTCGGGTCCGGCTGCTGTGGAACCCTCTGCTGAACTGCAATGGGTGAATGTGGGGACAGGGGCTACAAGGGAGAGGGACCACGTCATGCGAGGATGTGTAGTGGTGGAATGAGGGCCAGGAGAAGAAGCTGGGTGTCAAAAGGATCAAAGGCGTCAGTCTGCTGAATTCAAGAACGAGATGACAAAGGATTTGATCTCAGCCTGTCAGTGTGAACAGAGGGAGTAGATGTTTGACAAGATAAAGCTTTTCCATTTAGTGGACAGGGATATAAGGAGATCCAAAGCTGGAAGCTGAGGTAAACACAAGTTTTATGCATGGTAGGGGTGATTTGGTGACTGGAGCATCCTACCAGAGCTGATGGCTGACTCCTCATTACCAAATGTCTTAATGGAGATTGGTTCATGGTTTTTCTGCAAGGTTGCTCTCCATGAAAAGTAATTAGTCCTGCAAAGTTTTATGTCCAACCCACAAGAGATGCTCACTCACAACAGGCTTTCCCGGCTATTAATGTGTGTGGAAGCAGGAGCAGAGCCTGGCCCGCGGCAAAGCGCAATGCTGCCAGCACATGGGCGATTAGCGCCCGCATCTGAATCTGCGGCTGATCAGCCCCTCAGCTAAAGGGGATCTGATTTCAATAAGTCTTGTGGACCCAAATAAAGATCAGTAATCATTAGAATTAACCACACGCTGATTTAACCAGCATATAGCTTTGTTAATTACTAGCTCTTTCTTCGTGTCCATCTGTTTTAAAGATTCTAGCAAACCTGCAGCAGATGTTCATGTAAATATAATAAGCCGGTTGCCATGTAAATATGAAATTTTCAGGAGTGTTTGTGTAACAGACATCCCATTTATTTGTGCTGTTGTCAGTATCACGTCTTTAGTGGCTTGAACACAAAGCTGATAACTTTGTTACAATCCCTGCTGGAGCCAGTCTGCTGTCCCCCCGTGTCCCACTCAGGTGACCTGTGCTCGGTGGCCTTGGGGATGTGTCACAGGGTTCGTGGTGCTGTCTTGGAACTGCCACCTGGAAATGGAGCAGGACCAGTCAATTCGTGCTCCCTTCAGGGATATGGAAAATAGTGTCCATGCTCTTGGTGAATATAGTTCATTCATCATGGGTGGTGTAAGCAGGAAGCACTTTGTGCAGCCGAACGTTGTGGACTTTTTGCCTTGAGGATATTGATTTATTTAATGTTGTCATATAAGTATAATCATTGTCCTCTCTGTGTGAAAACTGATTTGGGAGTGGTTAATACAGTGTAATGGTTGAAATATAGTGGTTAATACAGTGCAGGGTTCAAAATTACTTCAGTAGGAATAAGGTGCATGGAGAGTTTGGAAAACCTGGCTCTGTATTTGCTTGTGTTTGATCTTCATCGATTCAAACTGTCTTACTGATGGAACAGGCAAAGTGTCCCATGTGACAATAACCTGGTAGCTGCTGTTGTGCGGGGACAGGGCTGGCAGAGGGACGTGGAGCAGAGCAGCCATGGGGCAGCTCCCGTTCCATCACAGGGAAATGAGCGATTCCCCAGGGGCAGCAAACTGGGAGCACTTGGGGCACTGGTGGCAGTGAGTCATTCGTGCCACGGGTGCTGTGGTGAGGAGGAGCCAGGCTGGGTTTGGTGAGGGGGTTGCATGAATGCGGTGCGGTCATTGTGCGTACCGCACAATGCTGCAAATTGACCTCACAAAAAACACCACTCGAACTGTCTGAGCACTCACAGGAATTAATACAATAGCATCAGATTGTGAATTCAGGGAGGAATCTCTTTTTTTGTTAAGCTTGTGCAAAGAAGGTCCTGGCCAATAGAGGGGATTCCTAGAGACGGCTGCAGTGCAGTTAAGCGATAATAATCCCAAAGGCAATCAAACAACAAAGGAAGAACCTCACTGTTCATCTGCAGAAGGTGAAAAAACACCGATTCTCCAATTAACTTGGCAATGTCACAGCCATGTCACGATATGCCTCCTTTCAGCTGTGTAACCTCCACACCAAGCTGAAGAGCTGTGTGTGACCTGCTGAGCCTGGAGCTGTGGCTGGGGACAGCTACAGCCCATGACAGAGGACATTGCTCAGTGTCCCTCCAGCTCTGGTGTCCTCGGGGCTGAGGAACTGGGGGATCGTCCCTGGCCAGGAAGAGGTGCTGGCTCTGGGGGTGACAGCCAGAGGGGTCCCCAGGAGGCATGAGCACCATCAGCCCTGCTGGGATGGGCTCTTGGCTGGGTTGCAAAGCCTTCTTTAAGATGGATTTTAAAGGTAATTAGAGATGACCTTGCAGCATAATAGGAAAGCTGACAAAATGCTGAATTATTTTTAATATGATTTAGATTTTCCTTCTGCCTTCAGAAAATAATTAATCTACTAAATAGGAGAACTTCAGGTTCAGATGAGGTGTTTCTCTCGTTTGTCCCGTGTTCAGCAAGCACACTGCACCACACACCAGCAGCTGCAGGAAGAGCAGGGGCTGTCCCAGCAAAGCTCCAGGATCTGACTGTGATTTGGTGCTGCCACCCTGATAAAACTTTTGCAGCCTAGCACTCGTCTCTCTCTCTCTTGCATTATTTTATCTGTGTGAAGAATTATCCAGCAGCTGATTCTGCAGCTTGTTGGAGTTGACATGAAAAATAAAACGTGTATTGTGGTGCTGGTCGAGGGAGTAGAGGAAAAGATGGATCTTAACTCAAAGTTTCCTGCCAAGGGCTGAGTCTGGAGTTATCTTTCATTTCCATCTGCACTTCAAAAAAGCTCTGCTTTCTGATTTCTTCTCTTCTTTTTTAGCTTCTGAGGAGTTTGGTTTCATTTAGCTCCTCATTGGCAACAACTTCAGGAGCCCAAAGAGGAGGGCGAGAGCAAGTGAAGGCAGATCGTTAACCAGCGCTCGTCAGCCGCCTTCTGACCTGCGCAGTCCTCGCTCACCAGACAGGTCACTGCTGCATGAAATTCCCCTGCATGGGAAAGATTTACAGGTTTTCAGGAAAGGAAGCACAAAGAAGTGGATGACCCAGAGGTATCAGCCCCTTCACACCCTCCCCAAAACAGCCCGGAGAGATGGAGGGGAACAGCCTGGGGGGCCGGGCAGGAATCCGGCATCTCAGCAATGGCACATCCACATCAGCAAGGAAAAGGGACTGAAAGATGATAGAAAAGAGTGTAGGTGGAAGCTCGTACAAACCAAAGCATTAAATTATTTTTATAAAGGAGTATTTTTACAATTTCTAATAATCTTTGTATATAGTTGCTAATTTTACTATTCTTTTAATACCAAAAATATGCCTCTCTTGACTGAACAGTAGAGAAGCTTCTATTTTCCACTGCAATCGAGTCTTAGTACATCAAATCCTTAGATTTCAGATGACAGTGGAAATTAATAGCAAGAATAAAATCTTATAATTGAAACTAAATCTCACAGATGGAACACTAGCTTGAACTTCAGTCTGAGTGTCTAAGGAATCTCTGTGCATTTTTTAATTCTTTGACTCTTCTCCATAAATGTTTTGACGTGCTTAGAAATTCATCTTCATTATTAAGGCTGCTAGATCATCACGTACTGATGAGCCCAAAGTCAGAATTTTTACTTATCATTTGCTTGGAAATAAATTTCCAACTGGAAATCTACATTATGGGCTTATTTCTGTTATTAGTCACGGGAGGCAAGACTTTGTTTTAGGCTGTGGTGCAGCACGCGTCTGTGCCTGAGGCTGCATGGTGCTGCCAGGGCTGGGAGCATCCCGCATCCTGCATCCCGCGGGTACTACTCCAGCTCCTTCCAGGGTCAGCGCCTTTCCTTTTTGCTATCCATAAGAGCAAGCTCTTTGGTAAGAATACAGCACTCCTATAATGTGTATTCTCTGAGTATTACTCCTGCTTAGAAGCCTTGTTAAGTGTTCTTTTTAAAAGAAGATATTTATAGTTTTAACCACATTGATATTTTAGTTAATGGATTCAAGACCTTCCTTTTTGCAGGTGTTTCTCTCCAGCCCTGTCCTTTTAGATGTTATGCTTCTCTAGTGAACATCGTTAAAAGACGGCCTTAAAAGCTTGGAAAATTGGAGGCTATTAACCGTAGGAGGAACACCTCTGTTTTGGTGCCTTTGCCCCCATGTGTTATGTGACTGGAGAAGGGAGCTGCTCACCATGCAAGGCTCTCTGTGGTGCTGGTGCCTGTGAATTGTCCCTGCAGGCACAGATTCCAGCCCAGGGCAGTGCCAGCCCAGTCAGGCTGGGCTTTGGCTCGTCAGGGCTTGGCCCAAGCCCTGCTTTGGTGCTCCCCAGAAACAATCTTCCGTGATTTACAGGGATGGCACTAAGCCTCTTGCCTTTAGAGAGGAATTAAAGTAATTGTGGGACATAATGGAGGAAAAATCATTTAGTATTTCCTTCTTTATAATTCATATTTCTATAATATGGTTTAATTTCCTCTAAGCTCTTTAAGTGCCTGCGAGGCTGCAGAGTTCAGATCCCTTCTGCACTGGCTTATTATTGAGGCGTGAAACACGTGATGCTCCCATGACTGATGATATGAACCCCTGTGGTTCCTGCTGAGCAGCCATGCTGGTGGTGGGGCTGCACTGTTCACTGTCGGGAGGATTGTGTTTGAAACCAGCTGCATGATCATGAAAAAGGACAGGGTAGACTTTTATTTACTCATTTCCCTTTTGCATGTGAGTATAGGGTATTACAACAGCATATATAGAGAAAAAAAACTCATAAATTGTATTATATGTTCATTAATGTACAATAAGTGTTTGCTTACCTTTGTGTCACGTATGCATTTGTCAATCTCAGCTTGCAAAAAGCGAGTGAGGAAACCACAGCTTGCAGGGTTGGGTGGTTTTATGGAGTCTTGCTCTGAGCAGTCCCAGCACATGTTCTGCTCTATCACAGTGGTTCTGCAGCTCCCCAGCCCATTGGGCTGCGTTGTTCTCAGATGGGGCGCACACGACTGCTGTGATGCTGCATTTCATACCCCAAAACCCATCCAAAACCCTGGCAGTGTGCCCATGATTGGCATCACTTGCCCTAAGCATCAGTTCACAGCATTTCCTGCCTCACTTGATGCCAAGGACTGTCACAGACCTGTGTTAATTTGTCCGAAGCTGGTGAAATGTGTGAGATTTACACAATGCAGTTCAGGTCACAGTCTCTTCTGGTCGATTTCTGAAAGGTTTTTGTGTTTTAGCGCAGTGGGCTGCAGTGCAGAACTGCGGGCTGGTGCTGGGGAACAGCAGATCTGCTGGGTGGACCTGCCGTGGGGGGCTCCTCAGAACTGGCACCGATGCCTGTGGAATATTCTCCGAGAGGCTGGGTGAGTGACTGCAGTGCTTCTTATTGCCAGGTTTGGGTTTAATAACACCTTAAACTTTTTCCCGTCTGAACACTGATTTTAACACTATATAATACTTTTAAATTTGAATGGTAGGAAAAAGGTTAAATGTCTCTCTAATGACAGATGTGTAGATTTTGTGGTGACAGTGTCCACTATGGTCACCTAGTTTAACCTCTTGCAAAACAGAAACTTTAAAATTAAACCTGCAAATCCTTCCTGAAGCCCTTTTCCTTGTCTAGGAAACAAACAGACAAACAAACAACCAAACAACCCCATTTTGATTTATTCAGAATTGTCTTATTTCTTCACTATGTGAAAATTGTGTTGTGTGCCAAGTTGGGCTCCTCTACTATCAGTTTAAGTCACCTTCTGAACATGTCAGAATAAAATGAATTGTTGATCTTCTCAAATCTTCTCCTGCAAGGAGGCTTCCAGATGCAAATTATCCCTGTAGCTCTTCCCTGTGCCGCTTCCAACGTTTCAGCACGGTTTTGATGGACTGATGACAGCATAGGGTTCAGCATTTCATGGCAGATCTCACACTGTAGGTGGACGAAGTTTTGCAACCTGTGTTTTTTCTGCTTTAAAAGAAGAAAAAGTTAGAAACAAATTAATATGTGCTTTGTCAAATTGTCTGTCAAGTGTACTGTTCACAAATCAAGACAATCAGAACTTTCCTTCAGATGATTCTTTTTTCAGACATGTTGTCTTTAGACATTTCCCGCGTTTATATTACAGAACATGTATCCCCTATTATTTTTACTTTGGTGGCAAAAGTGAATACTTTGTTCCAAGTAAACATTAAACATTTTAAAAGTTATTTTTCAATTCAACCACCTAATTTGATCTTCTAAAAATCAGGTTCTAAGAACTTCATGCTTTATCTCCCTTTCCCTTGATTTGGGAGATGACGACAAACCTTTATGTCTAAACAGAATCACAGAATGTCAGGGATTGGAAGGGACCTCGAAAGCTCATGCAGTCCAATCCCCCCGCCAGAGCAGGAACACCCAGATGAGGTTACACAGGAAGGTGTCCAGGCAGGTTTGAATGTCTCCAGAGTAGGAGACTCCACAACCCCCCTGGGCAGTCTGTTCCAGTGTCTGTCACCCTCACTGAGAAGAAGTTTCTTTTCAAATTTAAGTGGAACCACTTGTGTTCCAGTTTGAACCTGTTACCCCTTGTCCTACCATTTGTTGTCACCAAGAAGAGTATATATGTTTATATAAAATGGATATTAGGCAGAGATAAACTAAAAAAAATATTTACCATAATATTTCAGATTAGGTTTTTGAAGTCTGTCAAACCAATGAATTATGAAAAATTGAATGAAGGACTTTCAGATGGCACTTGAGTAGCTTTTTGCTATTTGTATTTATTAACGCTGCAAATCGGTACAAATTTTCTGAAGAACCAAGTTTAATGGTTTGATTTCTTCATTCGAATAATTACTGCCAATAAATATCTCAATCTGCGGCTGTTTAGAATGTAATTTCCATAAAAATGAAGGGCCTGATCCTCTGCAATCCCTAGTGTGTGGCTGGGTTTCTGAGCTCCCAGGGCTCCTGGGGACACTGGTGTCACTTCACCTCCCAGCAGCGCCACAGCTCAGCACCACAGAGTGTGCACTCCTCACTGTGACCCTGCTGCTGGAAAGGTCCAGAAAAGAGTATTTTTGGCAAGGCAGCCACTGCTGGAGCCGCTGCCACGGTGCGGGGAGCCGACTTCTCCGGACCCCTTCATGCAGACCTGACTGACAGGGTTAGAAACCCCCACACAGTGGTCAGAGGAAGAAAATAAACTAAAAATAAACAAACCTTGTGTTTGGGGCCAAGTCTCTGCCATGGAAACACAAAAGTCATTTTGGTGACCTTTGATTTTTCTGACATCTCAGCTAAAATAACTTGGGTATTTTTGCTTCTTGAAATGCTTGCACTATAAATAGCATGCACCATATCCTTCTTTGTTAGTTTAAAAAATAAATAAGGACACAACATTTTCTCTCTTTCTGACTAATTGCATGCTAAATTGCTTTACAATTGCACCAGAGAAAGCCCATTACATCTTTTTTTTTTTTTTCTGAGTGAAAGATCTTTATCTCTAGATGCTCCCCAGGAAGGAATTTTCATAACAAGAGTCTATTAAGAGATGCTTACAGACTTCCAGGCCATCTGAGAGGTTATAGAAAAAAAAAAAAAAGGCAGAAAGTGGTGTGACATCTACACATTGCAGCTAAAGTGTCCGTTGCTATAGCAAACGAAGGAGAATAACTAACCTCTAACACAGCCTGCTCAGAAAATCTGAGTGGCTTGTTAAGCTCTTTTGTTCCAAGGCATTCCCTTTCTCCATTTCTGCTGCAGTTTGCTAAACTGCTCCCAAATCATCGGGATTTATCATTTAGAAATGGCGATACACGTTAGGTATGATCTAGAAAACCTTAAATCAATGATGAGTGAATCTTCTGTGTCGTCCTTACTGGCACATTAGTACATTAATGCAATAATTGTGAAGCAATTTCATTGTTTAATTGTATTTTTTAGATCAAAGATGGATCAAAGCTGGAGGAGAAGACACATGGGTTATCCAAGGTGGGAGCTGTGATATTTCTGGTTTAGGGTAATGTCTCCTGAGATTTCTGCTTTCTCCAAACCTGTGCTGGTTTAACACCCCCTCTCTGTCCCTTCCCTCTGTGCTGTCCCCACCTTCCCCAAGTGCAGCTTTTGCTGTTGATCTTTCTTGCAGTTTTCAGCCCAAACTGCTCCAATCCCCAAAGCACCACAGAGCCCCAAAACAGAGCTCAGCCTTCCCACGGGCTTGTGCTGGTACAGAGGAAACAGCCCTGGGTTTCAAATACAAATATAAATACAAACAAGTAAGTAGTTTTCTAAAGTAATTGCTATTTACATGAGCTAGAGCAGGAAATAAATCTGGTCAAAACACTAAAGAACACATTGTGTTATTTGCTCTGGAAGGCAGCAGCTTGTGTGAACTGAGGATCAGCCGGGGTTAATGGTCACTGGCTGGATTAGAAAAGCAAAAGCTAGTAGGCACAGATAAACCTGGAGCTTGTTGTCTGAAAGATACAGAGAATTCCCAATGCGAAACACAGAAAATTGCTGTAACCCAAACTGCTGTAATTTTGTAGAAAGGAATATGCTAGTGAATGCATATAGAAATGTCTATTCAGATTCAGTTGAGATAAAAAGCTATAGAACTGATGTTAGAAAGAAATGCTCTTCAACGGCTGGCGTGAGGAACAGGGCTGTTGTGGACTGGGGGGAGCAGCTGCTGCCATTGCCCTACGAGGGGAGCTGCCCCCATCACCACCAACGCTTGGAAACTGCAGAGTTTAGGGGCAAATTTCCTTTACTGACTTGTGTTTTATCTCTTGGAATGCAAAGACTTGCCTTGTTCTAAAACTGCATTGAACAGAGCAGCAAAGAAGTGCAGTTGTGCCTCTTGGAAGGCTCCATCCCACCACCCTCAGCTGTTTTCAGGTCTAAAATAAGCATAGTTTGGACCCAAAGGGGACAAATACCTTTCCTGAACCCCCATGTGTGTGCTGGGTAGGCTTCCCACTGGGGAAGCACCTCCTGTCCCTATGGCTGGGCTCACACGGCTGCTTCGGCAAACAGCTGTGGATCCGCTGAGCTCAGGCTGAGTGTATTAAATCTTGACATTTCAAGAGAGTAAAATAAATAAAAAATTACTCACTGTTTCGCTATAGCCCAAGGAGAACCTGCACTGCTCCTAAAGTCTAAGAGTAGCAGTTGCCGTGTACAGGGAAAGCTCTCACAAGTTAGTCAATTGGGAAATAAAAAGCTAAAAGTCAAGCTAACCAGCAAAATATTGAATTTGTTAGGAAACAAGCACACTGTAGCAGTCTGTTTCTCCAAGAAGAAGTTGATTGTAACTGACATCATGGGCTTTACAGCCACGAAAGCTCCGGGACCTGTTTGGCACGATGCACCTCATGGTTTTCTCGTCTCGTCTCGCCTTGTCGTCCTTTACTACAATATTTCCTTTTCAGCTGTTCTGAAAGAGCGACTCTTACCTGAGTGCGTTTTGGTCCATTAAAGAAATAAAGAACTGTATGAAAGAAGGATTACATGCTGTGGAATCCCAGCAGAATTAATGTTAAAGTCTGGGTTTATATTAGATTTTTCTTTCATCCTTCTTTAGATTGTGACTGATGCACATAACAAAGAAAATGGAGACATGTACTGCAGCTCTCTGTGTGCATATATTTTAATAAGGTTTGGAGTACCATTAAACACCACCCCCCCTCAATCTTGAGCTTCAGTGGAGACTGTGATCAGCTGCTTTTGAAATCATAAATATAAAAAGTACAGCTGGAGAACAAGCATTTGAAATCTGAAAATTTTGTGCCTGTAGGACTAATTATGCTTTTGCAAACTTTATCAAAACATTGCTGTTTGTTTAAAGTTAGCAGCACAAAAACGCTGTCGTAATGAATGGTAACTATTATGACTCATGCATCCAAACATCTATTTTCTGGAGAAAGTAACAATTAAGGGCTTGTAATGGATTGTGATTGTTTTAATCTCTCTGCCGGGACAATGCAGAACTAGGGACACTGTAAATATTGAGGATGCTGAAACTGTTCCCCCATTGCACAGGACACTGCTCAGTTTGCTATGAGGTGCACGCTGAGAGTCATCTCATCACACAGAGTTACCACTGGCTCTGGAAACGGGACACTGGTGATGTCGAAGTGATGGAAATAAAAACCATAATTCTCAAAAATTCCATCTTTTTAAGCCATTGTAGGGAAAAAAAAAAACCCCAAACAAACTAAATCCACATGACACACATAAGGTATTTCTCAGGCGTGGTGGAGAAATGCTGGTACATCTCCCAGCAGATACACATAAGATGGTAAAATATTTGAATTATTCAAAATTCTGAGTCGAGGCGTAACAACATGAGAAGAGTCTGATGTTCGGCAGAGTCTCATCAGGACTCTCAATGAGCAGCTGCAGGGCTGATCAGCCACATCTCCAACCTGGCTGGGTCCCGTCCAAGGCTGCAGTTGCAACTGGTGCCCAGAAAACTGAGAAAGAGCAAACAGGTTTGATTTGTGCACTCAGGAGTGTCTCACATCGGGATCTGACACTAGTCAGATGGAGGTCACAAGTGCGCCCAACTGAAGTGGGAAAACTGTGCTGGCAAATGCTTTAAAAACTATTAAATTAGACACAGAAAATCCTTGAGAGAGAATGTTAATATCTTTATCATTTTCTCACTCAATATTTTGTCACCTTTTAAGAAGATGTGGTTACAAATTAAAAGGATCCCACTCATAAAGGCTGGTGCATCCTGTGCTGTGGAAGATTTTGACTTAGAAACAGCTTTTAATGTGAATGTTCTGGTGTCAGATGACTTTGGTTGGTGTTACGTGCAAGAATAAAAACAAGCTCTGTGTCAGAGGGGGCCAGGGATGGCTGGAGGAGATGCAGCCCCAGCAGTGGGCTCATCATGCCATGGTCTTCCAATTAATTAATTAATCCCCATGGTACTGCTCAGTACAGGCATCTGCTCCTGTCAGAGAGTTGGGACAGGACAGGCAGATCAGAAAAGACACATATATTATTGATTGCAGTTTCAGGGAAGGATGAGCAGCGTGCTCTTGGGGAGGGTTCACAGCACCAGATTTGCAGTGGGAAGGGCCAGGGACCAGTCATGTTGAAGTTTTGACTACTGAATGCCCTTCACTTAGGCAGAGAGGAGTGAGCTGTTTGTCAGCATTTTCTGCAGCTCCTGCGACTGCCAAAGAGTCCAGCCCTGCAAGTGCTGCTCTCACACTGTGCAGTTGCAGGAATTTACAGGGGAAGGCAGAGACATCTCTGAGTTAAAAGCAGATATCCTGTGCGGAGGATGTGATAAAGTTTAAGTAGAAAGCTGATCCCCTCCACAGGAACTCAGAGACGCATCTTGAAAGCTATAAGGCCTTGTAGGATGCAGAGTTTGGCCCTATGCTTTCAAATTGATATTCTGATGCAGAATCTAGGCCAGCTTCTCTTAAAGTTCCTTTTTTTCATGCTGTCTCACTTGTTTTATTATTGAGCTCAACTCTACAATGCTTTGACTCCTCTTGATGTGCAACAGCTGGCTGCGGACTCTGCAAGCTCCGTTTGGCCAGAGCGATCCGGGGACATCGTTTGCTGCTGCAGGAGTCCCAGGTATGGAGCATCCCTATGGGAACCTCAGTATTTATCCCTCGGGATCCACATCGCAGCCCATGTGGAAAGCACACTGTGGACGCGACACTGGCAGCCAGAGGCGATAAATCAGGAGCGAGATCAGGAACCAGACGCTTGCAGGAGCTTGTGCTGCAGTGATGGGTCCGTGATGGATATCTGACCTTTCCGATTTGGGGAAGAAGAATATATTTGTCTGGTTACAGATACTAGGGTTCATGATTAAATCTGTATAAAAACAATCTCTTTCATGCATTGCACTGTGAGGGCTCAGCCTGAGGGTACTATTGAACCTGTTCATAAAACCACGACCCAGTTCCTGCACAGCGATGGATTTCGGCAGCAGCCCTGTGAGAGGCAGGGCTCCATCCAATGTCCACCGCAGTTAATGGAAAAGCACCGATTTATTTCGGCAGGCTTTGGATCAGGTCTTTAGAAAGCAATTTGGGTAGTGAGGTGAGAAATTTGGGATGACCAGCATATCAATAGCATGAACATGGAGCTCCACTCTTTTCACTTCAGTTCACAGAATAAATTCCAATCCAAATGCTAAGCAGCCGATCTTCCACACGTTGCCAAGACAGATGCAGATACTAAAAGGTACATTTGTAAATGGGTCTTTTTAATGCATATCTCTAGTGTGTTATTTTTGTACATTTATTCTTAATTTGGTCACGGATTCTGGTTTTAGTTACTGTCCTTAGGTGATTCTCTGACTGTACCGACACCTGTTAGACCTGAATTTTAATGTGGTTTAGATGAGAGGAGGGTGGGCACTTTCTGCTCCACTGACCTGCTCCCATGCTTGCTGGGAGAAGCTGGAGGAGCAGCGTGGGTTTGTCCCAGTAGCTTGATAGAAGGCTTGTGTTTCCGTATGATCCAACTGCCTTTTTTCCTTCCAGTATTCATTTCTCAGACTCAACACCCATGGAGAAAACACTGAGTATCCGTGACCTCTACAGCAGCCGTGCCCCTTCCCGATGGCATCAGGATGAGCCCCTTCTCCTGGCAGGACCTGAGCGCCTTTGCTGTGAGCCTGTTCACAGAAACATCGATGTTTGAGTACGGGGCTTGTTGGAGGAGGGAGGAGGGACATCTCTCACTGGAGACATCCATAGCTTCACGTTTCACGTGTTGCTGGTGTGTTTTTCCTACAAAGTGCTGACTGGGCAATATGGGATTTTGGGCAAAATCACCAAAATTTGCCTTCAGCATTGCCCTGAGAGAGCAAGGAGCGGGGGACACAGGATGCAGAAACACTGGGACAGCTCACACCAAACCGCTCTGTTCCTTTGCCCATGGAAGGCAGGGATCAGCTGCAGGTGCCCGTCCAACATTACTGTACAACTGCATCATTGTGTCCCATTATAAATTGTTTTTAATATTTTTTTCAGAGTTTGTCACAAATATAGTCTTGCAGAGAAGTTCTGCTGTTGTCATTGCCTTGTAACTTAGTGAAAGGGGCACAGGACAACATCCCTGATCGTATGCAATTGCTGCTGGATAAGGACTCGGTGAGGCCAAGGAAATAATGAGAAGAATATAAATATCAGTTATAGAAAGAGATGTTACTGGACTCCTGTGGCAATTTCCTATGGTAATAAGCATCCAGGAGCATATTAAAAATGTCATTTGTGTTTTAAAAGTAATAATAATTGAAATAGATTCTGACATCTTTTATAACAACAGAGCCAACAATTATTACTAGGGGTACTTTAAAAGAAAACAAACACATTAAATAATTACTTAATTGAATCGCCAATATGCTAATGCTGCTGAAATTAATGTGAAAAACATGAGATTAGCAGCATGGTTTTGCACAATGAGAGTTGGCTGGAGACAGAATTAAGAGGTGGACTGGGATGTGCTCAGCTGGAACGTAGACAGGGTCAGCACCGAGCCTGCCTGTGGTGTGGGGTCCTGGGGACCCTGGGGCTCGTGGACATCCATGCATCCCAGGACATGGCATGTCCTCCCCAAAACCATCCTGGAGAGAGGCTGGGACAGTCTCTCTGCTGATCAGGGCTGCAGGGGGTCTCTGCATGGGCCACCCACCTGGTCAGAGAACTGAGACACCCGCTCCTGTGAGCAATGCCCGTTTTTGTTCAGAATTGTGACAACTCCACAAGAGAGCTAATCTTTAGTTTTCTTATCATTCCTGTTTTTACAACTATAGAGGTACAAATTCAATGTGTGTTTTGAAAAATGATTTCCTTGGATGGGAACAGGACGAAGCGGAGTCAGCAGGCTGCATCCAGCCCAGAGCCCCTGATCCAAGCCAGGAGAGATTATTTCACCTGCTTGGAGACATGGTTTGTAATGGGACTGAGGCATTCAATGGGACCAATAACTCAGAAATGTCCGGTTTTTTTCCTGCAGACATGACTGGGGACCAGTGTGCAATGCTGGTGAGCCTGGCACCAACCCAGCCGCATGCCGGGAGGTTCACACCCCGCCAGACCTCTGAGATGCACTGTCACTGAGACAGTGGTGACCAAAAGGACAACAGTTCTGCAGCCCTCCCTTTCCCCCTAAATCACATTTTTTTAAGTGTTGAGTGTTATAAACATTACCCATGTGAAGGGAAGAATACATTTAAATATATCTAGCACTCTCCTGAATGCTCTGTCATGTCTGGCACAGAAACACACACTTTATAAAATGTGTTGCCGTTTTGCTGAATCTCTTTCATTTACCCGTGAGAGCTGTGCTCTGTGAGCATCCCCGGTGGAAAGCCCCCGCTCCCCCTGTGCTCTGTGAGCATCCCTGGTGGAAAGCCCCTGCTCCCCTTGCACACTGAGCATCCCCAGCTGAAAGCCCCTGCTCCCCTTGCACACTGAGCATCCCCAGCTGAAAGCCCCTGCTCCACCTGCGCACTTTGAGCATCCCCAGCTGAAAGCCCCTGCTCCCCCTGCTCATCCCTCTGTCCTGCCAGCTCTGGGTGTCCCACGCGCTCCTTGTCTGGGCACCCCTGCTCTGGGCACTGCTCTGCCTCTGTAAGGGAAATGTCCTGATCTTGTGATGCCCCTGGGGAAGAGAGGCAGTTTCTGGCCACTGCTGTATGTCAGGTGAATGGCCCAGGTGAGCACAGTCCAGAGGAACGCGGGTTTTGGATGTTGCCATGCCATATCCTGCTTGCTTTTTGTCTGGGTGGAATAAAATACCAGCATGCTTTGACCGCAACAAGAGAGAGCTTTCTCATGTAGCTATGTGCTCCTAATTGTATTTTTTGTTAAGCATCAGCATCAGCAAGTCTGTCTAGCAAGAGAGTTTTACCTTTACCCTTTTTTTCCCAATATGTTTTCACTCCAACCTGTTCTCGAGAAACACTAAACCAGCCAGACCTCATCTAAATGGCTTCATTCTGACTTCAATCTCCAGGCATCTGGCCTCGCCTTGTACTACTGCTCTCTCTCTCTCCAAATTATAAAATATATCAAAAACATTTTCTTGTTGTAAGTCTGAAGACATAACCATTATTTCTGACTGGTGTTCAAAGCAAACTAAATTTCTTTATTACAACTTATCAAGCCATGCCACTTGTCAATTTTATGAGTTTTTAAAATAACATCTAATGTTTACTTGGCAATGAATCTGTCTTAAGACACACTACCCACTCACATTTTATTTTTTCTATTGAAGGCAATGATGTATAAACACTGGGGGAAAGCATGGATCAAACTTCTTAGTGTCACATCTAATACAAAGAAATCCAAGCACCAGTAGCTAAAGGAAAGGGAAATGCCAGCCACATGTTCCTCTGGGCTACAGAAACCAACAAGTATTTTATCTTGATCCAGCTGCACAATAAATGGGAACAAACATGCCACTGTGGAGAGACTTTGGTTTTGGTTTCACAGTATTTATGGAGAAGGGGTATTGCTAACTTTAAGAGTTTAGGTCAGATGATTATGCTTTAACTTTATTTTTTTTTCCCGAGACTTATGATTACAGTGTTAGACCCTGATTTATGGGTGAACTTCACATGTGAACCCAACCTAAGGCATATACATAGTCCTAGTGATTTGAATTCTAACATGGATTATAGTGGGCAGTCAGTATGAATAAAAGCAATGTACAATGTGCCAGCACCATTCTCAGTAACACAACAATGGAATTACAATTGCCTCTTGCTAGAAAAAAATAGCAGATTCCTTTTTGGTAATGAGATATGGATTTTAATCATTCTTGAATATACTGAAGTTCAATGAATTCTGTTTTGTCTTTACTTACAAATCCACACAAATATATGTTTTTTCCATTTCCAGAGCTGAGAATGTCAGCGGTTCAATTTAATTCTCTCCCTTAAAGAAAGATTTCTGGAGTGGGTAGAACACCCACTTCAGACAATTTTACTCTCCGCATCTGTGCATATTGTCATTCACAAAAAGGACGCTTTTAACCTCTCACTTCAAAAGAGATTCTTTTGTAATGCCGGGTCTGATTAGTTATGACACAAATGTTTCTCTCTGTGTAATGAAGTGCCCTGGTGGGTGGTCCATGTTGGGAAGATGCTGTGACCCCCCTGACCAGCACCCGTGGCAGGGAGGGATGAGCCCGAGGGGGTGAAGCCTCCGCGCCCCCTGGCTTTGTCCAGAGGAGACCCTGGGGTGCAGAGGGGTTTTCCTTACCCAGGTTTTGCTGGTGTGTCTGCGGGTGCCGGCACGGTGTCCCTTCCCGTCACTCCTCTGAACAGGGACTCTGTGTCTGGAGTCGGTGCTCTGGGCAGTGCAGAGCGTGGAACTGGGAGGAAATCTCCTTTTGAACCCTGCTTCAGCCTCGGATCGTGCTGCCAGGCTTCCATGCGCGAGTGTTTGGAGAAAGTGAACACTAAAGCAGGGTAAACACAGCTGAAGCAAACCCCTTCAACATTAAAGCAAATATTTGCAAAGATGTTGGTTTGCAGCCTTTACATATTTGCAGCACTATAGCAATGGAATGTGGGCACACGTTCAGCTGGCAAGGGCAAGATGAAGAAAATGAGGGTGAGGACGGAAGGGATGGAGGGGATGACAGAAGGTGGCTCCTGGGGCCACCACGGTTGTGTGTCCTCCTGTCCCTGGGAACCGATCTCCAGCACAGGTCACAGCAGATGGGGAGAGGAGAGAAAGGGGGGAACAGCAAATGGAAAGGAGTTATCATGTGGACATGGTCTAAACTCTGCTGAGAAGGATACCGATAAGTGTAAATTTAGCCATCTAATATTTACCTGTTGGATCAGCCGGTAATCAGCTGCTATCCATCATTTCAGCCAGCAGGTGATATTATTTCTGCTCTGATGGAAGAGCTGAAACTTCTGAAACAGAAGAACGATGGCCAGCATTAGCCCAAACATTTCATTGTGGTTTTCCTCAGCTCTTAATCGCTAGATTTGAAAACATTTGCAGGAATATTCAGATTGTCTTAACATCTTTGAATAGGTAAAACATGGGGGGAAAAAAATCACCTTGCCATGTTTCACCGAATCACGTGTGCTGCCGTTAGAAACACATACACTGGGGGCAAGACAGGCCTTGGTGTCAAAATACTGGCTGATATTAGTGAGGATTTCAAATATATATTTTTCTGAAGAACATAATTTTCAGAAGCATGGGGCATATTCAGGACTCAAAAGTGTTACAGACCACAGACAATTAGGTGATGCTTTTGTTTAAGAGATGAGAACTGAAAACTGTCTATAAACATTACTGGCCTGATTCAGATGATTTTTTACTGCTGGGATGGACAGGGACACGCAGCTTGGTGTCTGCAAGAAAACCATGGGCTGCCTCCATCAGCAGCACATCAGTGCTTGTATTTGCTGGTCTGCCTTATGTGCAAACATATAATCCCTGGACATCCAAGACTTTTACATTTTAGAGCCTTAAAGTGTTGCCACAACAAAGTATCTGTCCTTTTCCAGCCTCGTCAATCTTAAAAGAACAAAGAAAAATGGAATTACAGGGTAACAGTAATCTTATCTCAGTTAATGATCTCTTATAATAGCTTGTTTGTGACAAAGCTCATCTCTTTCTCCTGAACACTGTTAGCCACTAAACTGTGGAATCAGGATCAATTTCTGGAATATGAAAGAACATGTTCTTATTTGTTTCATTTGAATTTCTCTTTTAATGTGTTGATAATATCTGCAATGCCCACTGCTGATGTAACAGACACCTAATTCTCAGCTCGTTTAGTTGATGCATCAATAGTAAAACAATGCCTGGTGGGAGTGATGATGAGAAGGTAACAGCAGAGATACAGAGAATGGATAAATGAAATAAATGGCAGAAAAGTTCCTGATGACATGATCTCTGGTCATGTAAGTCAGCTGTTACTCTGAAGCACTAAATTGCTGGCTTTTTTTTGTTTGGTTGGTGTCCTGTTTTTAAAAATGATAGCCACATTATGAAGCCGCAGAGAGGAGCAAAGCAAGAAGAATGCATAATACACCCTCCCGACCCGAATGTCATGGGAGCATCAAGTGTGGAGGAGACACAGTCATAAAAATGAATTGCATAGAGTATGCCTCTCAAGCTGTTATCTGTTATTTATAAAGAATTAAAATGAGCTAGTTATTTCATATAAGCCAGAAAAATGGGTTCATCACTATTGTGCTGAAATGCATTATGACCTCCTGATTCCTGATTTCATAGCTGTTGTACTTATTTGAAAACATATTTATATGCCTTGTATCAACTGCTAACCATTGAATTTTTATTGTACATTACAGAGAAAAAGCTTATGTTTCCATTTGCATCTCACTTGATTCATTGATCTACAACACATAATTCTGGTCCTGGGTGCTTTACTGGGGAAATATCTGATCTTGGGCATCGAGCCCGTCCTAGTGAAATCTGCCTTTGTGCCACGGTGTGCTCAGCAGGGCCAGAGGATCTAGGACAGTATCTGAAGTAACTCTTAAGTTGACTGAAAGTTGGAAAATTTTTCTTTCTATCCTACCTCCAGCCAACAAGCAGTTGGTTTGGGGTTTGTTTGTTTTCCAAAGTCTTCTGCTATACTTGCTTCTTATTTGTGCAAGTATTCACCTCAAGTATTTATTCAACATCTCTTTTTAACCTTTCACTGTCTGCTGAAACAGCTGCACCCCCACATCAGTACATGGAAGGTGATGTTACATTCAGGTAGACAAATTCTCTGCTCTCTTACCTTGGTTTTATACCAGAGAAACACCTTTGAAATCAAAGGCAGGTAACTGCCTGCAAAATCAGACGTGGCATCTACTTCCCCTTGATGCATAAAGAGGCTACAGGACCAGATCCATCCATTGATTTATGCAGTGGTTGACTTCAGTTTCAGAGGTTTAACAACTTGCACTGTTAATTGGAATAACCCTTGAAATCAAAAGGAAGAAAAGTATTCACCTTTTCTTTCGGTAGAATAATAAATGCAAAGATCAGGGCAAGGCACAAGTTTATGTCTCATAAAAGAGGTGGCAACCAACTTAAAACTGCTCTTACTTTACATCAAGAATTAATATCTATTGAATTTACTGTTGGAAGGTGTCATCTGAGTCGTTAGCAGCATCCAATATTTGTAATAAATACTAAGAATTTCCACATACTGTAACTATAGAAAATACAGAAAATATTTAATAATATTTAGCATTATTGGCTAGAAGCTTCAGAGCATAAAATATAATTGCACGACTGCAGCTTTGTTGTGCATCTTGCATTTGTTACCCACCAGCTCAGGGGTTTATGGCCTTCTCTGTAAAACCTCCAACACCAAACACATTGGGTTCGCCGGTATGGCAGGGAAATTCTGGTGGGTTTGCCTGTACGGTGTGGAAATTCTGGTGGTCCCGTGGAGATAAACCAAAGAAAAATGGAGTGATCAGCTTACACAGACAATCCATTGTGGGTTAAGAACAGGAAAATGCACTTCATAGACTCCCATTATTTCAGTGTAATTCTCAGACAGGTGATTACCATGTAAAATGCTGCTCCTGCTTTCCGGCTGTGGTACAGAGTGAGACGTGGTGGTGACGTCTGCATTCCCAGGGCTGTGGGAAGGATCTCCCGAGGTACCGGAGGTGTCTGGGGTGGTGATCCTCTGCCTTGCCTTCTGCTTTAGACAACCATTATTTCCAGTGGAACAACTACATCATGTTCTATCATCTCCCCCCCGAATCTGAACTTTTGAACTACAACAAAATGGCTATTTTGTTTATTTTTACTGGCTTTGCTAGCTAGGAAATCCTGAGTGCAGTAGTGTATCTTGATAAGCCTGAATAGCATCCTGCATGGAGATGGCGTGGTCACCAGTTCATTTTTGGTGTGAATTCAGTAATGGTATACAATAAATCCAACCTGAATGTGATAGGAAGTAAGAGAATTCTATATTAATACTTTATAATGGGTTTATAGTTAAATAAATTTTATGAAAGCATAGGGGTCTCATTGTTACCAAGCCAGCTTTCCCCATAGCAATATTTTCACATGATTAAGTTAGAGATCAGATAACCACCTTATGCAGTATATACCCAATAGCAATTTAAAAAATTCAATATCAGCTGTATTATTCTAAAGACTCATTCCATTTTCAATGCAAAATGAGTACAAAATAAAGAGATAAACTACATATAAAATGTAAAACATGGAAAAATTTATCACTTGCAAACATAAAAGCAAAAGGATAAAATAGGAGAACAAAAGCAAATGGAGGCTATAAAAGAATACAGAAAAAAAAAAGAAAAAAGATAAATCTGCAGTGCTACTTTTCCATATGTAGTTTAGCTGGGCTTTTATTAAGGTGCATACACTTTAGTAGCAGAATATAATAATCTCTGTAATGCGCTTTACTACTGCAGGAGAAATTAATTAATGCCGTGCCGAAAATGTTCAGCCCCATCAGCTACAAAAGGATGGGGGTGTTGGGGAGGGGGTGATGGGGATGTGGGGGTGATGGGGAGGGGATGATGAGGGGGGTGATGGGGATGTGGGGGCCCTGCTCCCCTCCCGGACTGGGGTGTGGGGTCCACAGGCAGAGCAGTCCCCATCCCCAGCTGCTCCTGGAGCCAGCACTGGTGTCCCCAGCTCTGGGACACCCGAGAGCCACCACTGTCACCCAGAGCCTCATGTTCCTTAATTCATCACAGAAACAGCTAACGACATTTTGTTCCTATCACCGTAGTTAAGGTTGTGCCAGTGGTTCCATTATTTACTTGCTCTCAGGCGTTATAATTACTATATTTTATCTGCAAAAAGTTGCCCTGAGCTGACATTTTGCATACGTGATTTTCACCCAGGCACAAATTGTTTTGTTTTTGTTCCTTTGCTAAATTGCTACTTGTGTCACAAAATGTGGCCTTTTGTACAGTTCATAAACGTAACAACACGTTTTTCAATGGGCACTCTGGATTCACACAGCTTTTTTCTCGGGAAATAAAAAAGCCATTTGTGGGGAAAAAAAAAAAAAAAAGAAAAAGAAAGAAAAAAACTCAACCTCACCAAAACCCAAAAAAACCTTTTTATTTTTTAAAACTGGGATGCAGGATGTGTGGATGCGGGATGCAAGGATGCAGGATGTGGAGATGCGGGATGTGGGGATGCAGGGATGTGAGGATGGGGATGCAGGGATGCAGGATGCAGGGATGCAGGAAAGTGGGATACAGGGATGCAGGATGCAGGAATGTGGGATGTGAGGATGTAAGGATGAGGGATGTAGGGATACAGGGATGTGGGATGCAGGATGCAGGGATGTGGGATGCAGGATGTGGGGATGTGGGATGCAGGGATGAAGGGATATGGGATGCATGGATGCAGGATGTGAGGATGCAGGGATGTGGGATGTGGGATGTGGGATGTAGAGCCTCAGTGCCATACCCACTGCTGGAGGTGCTGAGGCTGCTCCTGCCACAGCGAGGTGAAGGCTCCTGCCTCCTAACAACCCCCCAGCATCACGGCCACCAAACACCAAGACACCTAATCCAGACCAGGTAATAAACTTGACATGGATGCATGAAAAACTCTGCCCTTAACAGTACCAGGCTTTTCTGAATTTCCATAATGCTAAGCAGTGTCTTGCTCACATACCCATGGATCTCCGTGGCTTTGTTGTCATGGATACTAGTACATACCTTGTGTTCTTGGCAAGATCTCTCAAATATGTGCATTTGGATGTTTGCTGTATTTGCCTGAATGTTATAAGCACATTTTTTACACTAGGAAATAATATTAAGCAACTGTGTAATTTATGCTGGAAGACTAAACCCATTTTATCTTAGCACTTTAACACTCTTTTTTCACCCTTGAAATTTCCAATCCAGACACCCTGCCCAAATGCTATTCTTGTCGAGACTGAGCATGTCTTGCAAGAAACCATGTTCTTTCTGTAGGATTTTCCTATGAAGGACTCGTTGTGTGTCAACCACACCCAGCCCATGGGTAAGGGAAGTAATCTAAAGCCTTGTTTTCAAGTATGAGCTGGTTCCTTTCAAGACAATATTTAAAAAAATATTCCTGATCTAAAAAAAATCTGCTAGACTTGCTGTATGTCATAACCACTTCACCTTTTTAGTGGAGACAAGGAAAATATTACAGGCTACAGATCCCGTTAGGAAATTCTGGAAACAAGGCCCCCATCTCTCCTCTTCCTGCAGACCTGATTTCCACATGCAGATACCGTGCATCTGAAATGGGAGGTTTAAGTTGCAGCAATTGCAGAAAATCCAAACTCATCCCTTTTGCTCCATACCCACCCACTAGTCCTCAGTAACCTTCATGGCACCTTCACGCTCGACAATATGAAGCAAAATACCTCATTAACAGTGAGTACCAAAAATTTCTGTCTTGTCTGACCTTGATGGTGCTTCATTAATTTCATAAATAACGTGCCAGTGCTGCAGACATCGTACCCTGGGACAGAAGTTGGTAAAAAAATGGGGCAATCTTGATCTGTCTACTGAGTCAGCAACTAACTTGTAAACTCCCTTGTTGTCTGGTTAGTTAATTTATACCAAGGAGTACAATGCAAATAGCTCAGGCTCGCTAATGGGCTTGCTCCTATGGTTTACAATATTAAATTCAATTAAGTTTCATTTATCAGCAGTGGAGAAAGAAGACATAGAAATAATGACAAGGGAATGCTAATATTATTAGTAAAGAAGCAAAATTTGTCATGATTAGAGAACAAAACTGCAATAGAATCGTCTCCCTTATCTGCAATTTGTGAAGTCAGGAGTTTATCAAATAAATGTGGGGTAAATATTTGAGATACACATGCACAAATTGTACCTCTGAGAGAAAACAACATTTGCTTAATAGGGTGCCTTGTTACTGCTCCTAAGTCACAGCTCAGGCGCAGACACTGGACGTGTTCTTCTCCCTGGTTAAGCAGCTGGGGCAAAGCCCAGGCCCACAGGATGAGACCAGAGAGTCTCAAGCGACAGGAGACAAGCCAAGAGAGTTGATCCTCAGGATCTGCGCTGAAAATCAACGTCAACTGCAGCTCTGTCAGGTTTCAAGCGTGAATTCTGCTTTGTTAACAAGCTCCTCGATTAGCACATTTCAAAGAGGGATCAAAACCTGAGTAAAACCCTAATATTTGAAGGAGGCTGGTGTATTTTCTCTCCTTTGTACAAAAAGAAAAAAAGAAAAAGAAAAAAGGGAAATGTAATTCTCTTTCATTTGCGTACGCATGAACAAATTAGTTTCAGAAGCAATTTTACAGTAATTATGACCATCTCCAATGGATTAGATTTTCAGAAATATTCACTCTAATGTCATGATGACAACTATCACATCCTGATTCTTTTATTTGATGTTCTAGCAATTTGAGGTTTCCAATAATTTGTGTGCATGACTAGACTAGAACAAAAACACATTTACAACTTATAAGCTTTGTGACACTGAAAATTTTATGGTGAAGTGATTTTGACCTTTGGAGGATATGAAAAATTCAGTGGTAACACGATCTGTATCTTCTCAGGGTGGCATGTTGATATAGTCTGTCACTGCAGCCCATATGCCCTGGTAATGTGGCATGCTTGATCTTTTATTTCTCATAATACTTTCAGTGTTTCATAATTATAAATTTATTTGGTAATCACTCTGATAGTACGGGTGCAAGGCTTCATTTAGCATTTCTATGTCTGCCATATTTCCTTTCACAGGTTATACATCATGTACACATTGTGATTCCGTCAAGAGTTAGGGTACAAAGCTTTCTTCTTGTATACGGAATTTAATGAAAATAAACTTCAGGGAAGTTTGGTGAGTTTCTGCGTGAAAAATATCTAGTGCCCTTTTTGCTAGTACTGATTATTCCGTATTTGTCCATTTTTGGTGGCTTTTATGACCAATTAACTGTCTGCCTGATACTCTGCAGCAGCACAGTTAATAGATGGAGATTTTTGGAATATCCTTTGAGGAACTTGTATCTATCTGTATGAGCCAAGGTTTTTGTTTTGTTTTGTTTTGTTTTTTCCAGAGTAACTCACTTCTGGCTTTATTTTGGTGTCCCTTGAGAACATACAGAAATTTTCAGCTGAGTAAGAGCAACACAGAGGAAGCCGATCAGACTATTTTGCTAAAGGACATCCCTGAATCATTTCACTTACAGTTTAATCCAAAGGCAGCTGAGACAGTCCTGGGATGATGCTTCGTGCAGTCTGCACAGAGAGTGGCCGGTCAACAATTATAAATGATCCATTTCTTGTTCTGTGTGACACCATCCATCAGCAGACACTGCTAAGTGAGCCTAGTAACATTAAAACCATGCTTAATAAAGCAAACATCTCAATACCACTTATGATAGGGTCAGCAGCTGCCTAATGCAATTAATCATTCATTTACTGAGAAAAGGAAGGGATTGGAGAGAGAGAGAAAACAACAAAAGTAAGAGGAAGAACATTAGGCAAAAAATACAAAGTAGTCATTATACAATTAACAACCATTTACCTCTGATTTCTTCTCCTCAAATACCTCCTGACGTTTTTCAGGATTATCTTTCAGGATAAAGCAAGCAGATTAAGTAGTCAGACCCTGAGGGTGTAACAAGGATGTTTTCCAGAGAAAAGCAAGTAAATTAACTGCATAAAATCCTGGAAGGCAGCTATTGTGTCTCCTTGACAAAAGCAGAGGAAGAAAATGATCAGGAAAGCAAAGCTGGACGGGGGTCAGGGGGGTTTGTTCTTATCCCAGACTCTTCCAGTGCCTGTCTGGATCCATGGGTGTGCACCAGGTGCTCGCATGCATGTGTGTATGTGTATGTGTACATGTGTGTACCTGTACATGTGTGTGTACCTGTGTGTATGTGTGTGTGTGTGTACATGTCAGGAGAGACTCTGGATTCTATAGCATTCCTCTGAGCCCTACTACATTTCTGTGCCACAAACACAGTCATTGCCTGTTTTGAACTGAATTGTCAGTGATTAATAGTATGATTTCTGGCTACTTGTAGTGCGACAGGGAGCGAAAGCCTTTTCTACAAATTCCCCAGAGCAAGCAAGGCTGTCAATCTGTCCTGCTTGGGAACCCCGGGCTGGCACCGGTGTCTGAGGCTCCCAAGCCAAAATCACAGCGGCTCTTTCTCCGCTCTCATATAAGGAAAGTGAAATCCTTCCTCCTCACTGCGATTCTGCAGCCTGCAAAGGAGTGAGAGCAGCATCTGCACCACTCAGAACTTAAATTCAGGACTATATCAAAGGCTGCTGAGATACTTTTCCTGTCAGAATAGGAAAGCTTTGCTCTGAAGGACGCTGTGTTTAGCAGGTTTAGCCAGGCCAGCTTGCCGAGGCAGAGCGTCCCAGCACTGCTGAGCGTTCCTGCCTGGCCCAGGAACACTTTCATTTATATGCATCTGATAACCCAGCGCAGGGAAATGGGAATGAGTTGTCAGGTGGCCTTTCGAATGAAAGGGCACGCAGTAAACTATCTGTTTGCTGCTTTCTCATCCTGGAATACTAAAGACGTCACACACTATGCATATTCCTTTCCATTTCCCCTCTATTCTGTCCTTTTTGTTGTTCAGATTCCAAAAATGAAATGAAAGTTTAAAAGACGTAGGTGAGTGTGATGCATTTGTGGCTGTTTATAGCATTTGTAGCGTGTAAGTTCTGCTCTTTATCCTAATGGGCCATGTCAAAATACGAGGATTACAGCATTAGACTTTATGCCTTTGTAAAACATACAAATTAGAACAAGTCTTTATTCTGTGAGCAGGATGTGAAAACAAAATTAGTGCTACTTCTTGAAGCAATTACCTCAAGGTACTGTCTCTTTCTAGCCAGCAACAAGCTGATGCTAAACATTGTGTTTCCTTTAAATTCAACCACACCCGCTGATCTCACAAGCAGCAATATCTAGACATGAAAAACCATCAGACATCAACGTGAATATTTTAAACAATTAATTATTTAGTTATTTACATTGATTCAAAGTGAAGCTATTCTAGCGATACTTCAGTTGTTTGTATTCCCAAGCTTACAGCTGCATGTGTTGCTGTCGTCTTCTGGGGGGAAAAGTCGCCCCAAAACCCCTGAGTTTCTGCCTGGGCTTGTCCTGCACTGGCTCCACAGCACATCAGTCTTGATGGTGCAAATAGGTGCTGATCCTCATTAATATCCTCCAACCAGAGCTTCTGAGGCCTTTTTTTTGCAGATAGTAAGGCCAAAATATAGCAAAATAGTAATTTGCTTTGGCATCCAGTTCTCTTGTACTTGCATAGAACGACTCCCATAGCTGAACTGAGCAAATAATTATAACTCCTCCATTTGAATCTGTTGTAGTTATGATACATTCTACCTGTTCAGTTTGAAATATTCTTAGTGCCTTCCTCGTATTAAAATTATTCTGTGCTTTGTCAGAAACAGATAAATATCTGGATCTTTAAAGAAGTACACACACACACACACACATTGAGTATACAATTAGACTAAATTAATTACCAGCTGATTTCTGATCACTGCCACACTGGAAGTAAACCAGGGTAACTGCTGGAATGGGTGGAATTGCTGGGTTTTCAGTGACGTAAAAGAGACGGGAACTGAACTCCATGATTTGCTGTCTGAAATACTTGTGAACTTCAGGTAATTACTGATCACGAGCCCCCAGTTGGTGGGAGTCCAGTCAGAACATGAGATGAGGGATGTGAGCTTCAGCAAGGGATCAATAAAAAATGGAAGAACTGCAATCACTAATTGATGGTTCGGGCTCCTCCACCATGAGCAGCTGATACTCATTTGCTAATCAGGTTTGTGATGGCAGGGAGCTCGTTTTGGGGAGGAGGAGTATGGTGAGCCTGGGATTAAAGAGGGAGGAGCTGAATATCCCAGAATTTGTGCAGACAATAGGCTCCAAACACATTTTGTTATAGCCAGAACAGTTTAGCCAAGAAACCAACTAGAAACAGGTATTATCCAAATAATTTAGTGCTTTGACAACTGCAGCTGTGGTTCTGGGGGTGATGGCAACAAATGGGGCAGGTTTGGTGTCAGCCTGGTGCGTCAGGAAGTGGGGTTATGGTTTGGGTTGAGTGCAATTATAGGTGAGTGGTGACTCTGGGAAAGAGCCTCATTTATCAGCATGTTGGTTTGTTTTCTGCTTATGCTGAGTACAGAAGGTTTAGTCAAAGCCCATGTCCTGTGGGAAGCTGTCGCCTCTTTGGCTTCTTTGTCTTGGATTCAAAATGTTCCACCTGGCATGCGCTGGGATCCAGATCTGCGCTGCTCCCTGCTGCGGGGTCCGTGATCTGCATCCACTCAGACCCAGGGTCAGAAAATACATTGAATACCAGTGCTCTGGTCTGCCTTGTGCTCCAGGAACAGCCCCCAGACCATCCGAATGAACTGGTGCCTCTGGTACTGGTGGTGTGTCTAACTGGGACAATGAGGAACAGCTCAGAAGAGGCACTGCTGCTGTCAGTAACAAGGTGCAGATCTGAGCAAGGCTGGGATAGCCAGGCAAACCCCTGGGTTTTGTTGGTTAAAGCTGCTGAATGTGGTTGGTTTCCTTGCAGAACCACGCACTGATTCGGTGTGGTGCTGGTTCCCGGTGCGGTGACTCAGCTGCAGGAGCTGGGAAGGCCTTTTACTGAAATGGCCTAATGCAATATTTATATTGTCTGCAGCCCGGCTTCCTCTGAAACTTTGACTTCAGCTCTCTCTTGGGTACTATTTATCTGTTGCCGGCGATGTCTTACCAAAGGGGAAGCAAAGGACTGAGCAGGCAAAAAGTTTAAGAAAATTATCTAGGGAAAAGAAAAACAATCTCAGAATTTTTCATTTGTGAAATAACGTTTATGTGTCGTGCTGCAGTAATTTCTCTCCTGATGCTGTCGTTTGATCCCAGAGATGTTTAAGTTTCACGGTTTAGAAGCTATGTGAGCTTAATTAAAGTCAATTACATACATGCACAAAGAGGAGGACAAGAAAGGAGAAATGAATCTCTGGTTTCAGTGTTTTAGCTGCAGATTGACATATCCTGGTCTCAGCAGAGGAGACAGCTCTTGGCAAGCCATGCTGCCCCTGCTCTGCAGAAATCTGCTGGCCAGGGAGCACTGGGGCACTGGCCAGGCAGTGTCACTGCCCTGTTTGCCCTTGCACGCTGTCCCTGTTTGTCCTGCTTCCAGTAGCACTGTTTGCAGCATCCCCCTCGCAGGGATGATGCAGTCTTGTGTCCCCAACCACTCCGGGGGAGATGCAGAAGCCATGACCGCTCTCTGCTCTGCAGCTCCTGCTCACAAAGTCTCCTACACAGACTTAGTCCTGTCTTAATGGAGAGTGTTGTCATTTTAGGCACTTCACCCATCAACAGCTTGAATTTCTCATCTAAAACCATGGACATGGAGAGAGAGACAACAGCCAAGCTGTTCCCTTGCTGTCTGCTGGTTTGTTTGAACACGGGGATATTCTGGGGTTTGAACACACCCCAAGGTTCCCTCTCATTGCAAAACCATCCTTGTCAATGGTATGTCTGAGTGAGCTTCTGAAATGAAGTCCGCAGCACTTCTCATACAGAACAATGGGAAAATCTCCTGTCTGTACTTGCCTGTGGTGAGCCCTTGTGCAAGCATGGCATTGTGAGGGATGACCACTCTTTGTCATACAAAGTCAAGAACATTTGCATGAGGTTGAGAATATTTAACATGCCACCAGAAGATGTTTTTATGATTGGTCATTCACTGGCTCCTCCTGTGTGAGGGTCTGACCCACAGCCCATTAGAACTGATGGAGAGGCCTTGGTTGACACAACTCACTGGTTCGCCCAGCTCTGTTCCATGAGATGATGCTGTGGCCAAGACATCAAGTGCTCTTGTGTGCTTGCAGCCAGTGTTTTCACTCCAGCCATGCTGACCACTGCAGCTGGGACAGCTGGGGCTCTCTGGCTTTGGAAGCAATGCAAGGATCATTAAAGTCAACCTTTGAACCAGAGTTCAAAAACAGGGCAGCACAGCGGATTTTGATTGGGATTTTCAGGATGTTTAAGGGTGCTCAGCAGAGCGTTGAAATAAATAAAAGCAGAATTAGAAAAGAAAGGAGAGTTTGAGGGAAATACGGTTGCCTAATGTTACAGGTTCATTACTAAGATGCTGGGAGGTCCTGAGGTCTGGAGACCACCTCACAGGAGCAGGAATTCTGGCATGTGGTTAGTTGTTTTGTATATCATCTTGATAAACAAAAACTTTTCACTGCCTTGTACGGATTTTTATTTAGCAAAATTTGCATCATTGTAAAGATGAAATGTTTATTTCAGCAAGTTTAAGAAGAGGAAACAAGCAGGAAGTGGGCAAATATTTCAGTAAAGTTAGAAAGATATTTCAGGTCTTGTCAATACTGTACTATACTGTACTATACAATACTGTCCTGTGAACAGAATTGCAATGTAACACATATGTGAGAGCTGGAGCTGTTTGACTATTGATCATGTTATGAGACTGAAAGTGAGCAGAAGCGACTCTTCTATTCTTTGCATGGAAAATACACTGAATAGATCTTTTTTTTTTTTTTCTTTTAAAGTGAGATATAATACTAGCATTTGAGTCATCTTTATTTTTATTTTTGTATGTGTGGGATGTATTTCCTCCTCTAGGTCATGGAAGCTTTTGCTTATTAAGTAACAAAAGCAAGTTTCTGGAAGGGTCTGATAGGAAATGTCTTAATTCCATCCTTGTTCCTCAGGCTGTCCCACTGTGGAGCACCCGGCTGGGCCTTGGCCAAGTGTCCTGGCCAGGGCACACACCAGACTGGGCTGTTGGTGGGGAAAAATATTTGTGCACATGTTGTCTGTTGTGTAAATATGTTTCAGGGGTTGATTTACTGCATACAGCATGATTGTGTAATAGTTAGACTTTTGAAGAGCAAGCCAAAATAGCTTTTAATTCGTGGTAACTTCGAAAGCTCACAGTTTCTGGAACCTTGACAATGCATTTAGAAAAAGTAGCAATAACCATGAACTCGTGTTAAGTACCTGGGTTTTTACAACCAGATCATTTAAACATATTCTGAGAAAAAGATGGTGTGAGAACATTGTTAGCAAGCTCATTAGTACCCTGAAACTGCCAAGCAAAAGCCACTAATGGTAAGAATGACATTTAATAGAAACAGTATTTTCCAAGGCAATCTTTTGAGGCCTTGGCGAATGTGAGCGTTTGGATGGGCTCAGTGTCAGTGGCTGGGTTTGCAGCTGGGATGGAGGATGCAGGATGCCCTGACCTGACCACTCTGCCGGGCTGGTACCACTGGCATCTCCCTGCAGCAGGTCAGCCGAGGATGAGCCACCCCACAGAAATGAGTAAAGAAATGCTGATTTGTGCCTGTCCTTCCTTCTGCTTTTTATTTTCCATCCTGTTTTTATTAACCTTATTCTATAAATTTCCCTGGGCTGATACTGGTTGGGTGTGATAAAATTTTTGTTACTGCTGCTGTCAGTTCATTCTTCACTTTTACAAGTGGTTGTTATTTCTGTGGAGGGCTTCCTCCTCCCATGCAATTGTGTTTTTAGTGGGTCTTACCTGAGCTGTGCTGGGACCTCCACAAAAAGGAATCTGAAACTGCAGCTCAGACACAGCACACAAAGACAAATCCAGGAGCATGGCATAAATTATTTGGTGCAGGTGTATGGGAGGTCTTGTTTAAGTAAATACAGCCCTGTTGTGAAATGTTGTGTGTGTCTGGAGCTTCTCAGGGTGCTTAGAGCTGGATTCCGCGGACATTGTGCAGCCAAAAGCTGGGGAAGGAGCTGCAGTGCTGGGGGATGTGTGGGAGCCCCATTATGGCAAACAACGCAATACGATGCATTCCATAAACTGCAAGAAGTATTCATTACCCGAGGAAGGAAAAAAGGACAAACAAAGCAAACAGCATTTTATTGTTCATTTTTTCTTTCTCAGTTTTATTGTTCCTTTTTATGTTCTATAAACAAAACAGTATAGGATTTCGGTCTTTTTTGCAGAAAAATGCACCTGAATGGCTAAGTGTCAGTTCAGCCTGAAAGTAATATGTTCAGCCTTGAATGTAATATGCTTAAATAATTTGCTAGATTTGTACAGGGCTAGTGTTATTAATGATAGAAGGGTGTGACCAAGTGTGAAAGTAATTATTAAAATGATTTTATGAGCAATATGTTAGTAAGAGATAGATTTTCAAATGCCAGAACTGGGGCCCAAGACACTGGAGGAAATGGTCACATTTTTAAATTTATTTCTGATTACACTTTTTCAGTGGCAGAGGAAGGAACATACCTCCTCTTGCTCAGCCCCCATCCTGTTTTTCCCTCTCTGAACTCTGCTTTCTGTTCTGCATGTTCCCAATTATACAGTCTGTATTATTGTTCTGAGGATGGGGATACCATGCAATACCAACTCCAGGCTGATAACACCCTGCCAAGAAAGCTAGGGAGGTTAAGCTATAAACCTTAAAAAACGCAGGTTTGTAACACAATTTTACCCAGATCCCAAACTAGAGGGTAGTGGCAGATACTGATGTTAACCATTATAAGAGATTTCTGTACACACACACAAACACCTGTCACAGATATAAACCAGTTCAAGAGGCTCTTGACACTGGCTCTTCAAACTGAGGAGCACTGAAATGCTCGAAAGACGACAAGTGGTGAGCTGCAAAGTGCAATAAAAATAAGCCTGTATTTAGACTTCAGATTGGGTGGGTAATAAATGACACCTGTCTTGGAATAAGGGTTTTGGCTGGTTCCCTGTGCATGCTGAGGTGATGGGGTGATGCACACTCATCCTTGCAGAGCAGCTGCAGTAACCCTTTGTTGCTGGAACCGGACACCAAGGTGTAATTAGTCCATAACTAATTTGTAGCTGCCCACAGTGGCAGTGGGACTGTGGCACAGAGGAGCTTGACACAGGGGTTTCTGTATATTCCAGTATAAGTCGGGCAATGACCTGCTGGAGAGCAGCGTAGGGGAAAGGTACCTGGAGGTCCTGGTGGACAGCAGGATGACCATGAGCCAGGGCTGTGTCCTTGTGGCCAGGAAGGCCAATGGTACCTGGGGTGGATTAGAAGGGGGGTGGTTAGTAGGTCAGAGAGGTTCTCCTGCCCCTCTGCTCTGCCCTGGTGAGACCACACCTGAAATATTGTGTCCAGTTCTGGGCCCCTCAGTTCCAGAAGGACAGGGAACTGCTGGAGAGAGTCCAGCGCAGAGCCATGAAGATGCTGAAGGGAGTGGAGCATCTCCCATGTGAGAAAAGGCTGAGGGAGCTGGGGTTCTTTAGCCTGGAGGAAACTGAGGGGTGACCTTATTCATGTTCACAAATATATAAACTGTGAGTGTCATGAGGATGGAGCCAGGCTCTTCTCTGTGACAACCAATGGTAGGACAAGGGGTAATGGGTTCAAACTGGAACACAAGAGGTTCCATTTAAATTTGAGAAGAAACTTCTTCTCAGTGAGGGTAACAGACACTGGAACAGGTTGCACAGGGAGGTTGTGGAGTCTCCTACTCTGGAGACATTCAAAACTCACCTGGACACCTTCCTGTGTAAACTCATCTGGGTGTTCCTGCTCTGGCAGGGGGATTGGACTGGATGAGCTTTTGAGGTCCCTTCCAATCCCTGACATTCTGTGATTCTGTGTGTGCTCCCTCCCTGCAAGAATTTCAAAAATTTCTCCCTGCAAAAATTCGAAATGTGGAATGCAAAAAATAAATATGCGAAGTCTGGCTATAACATGGAGATTTTCAGAAGCGGGGGCTGGCTGTGTGTCTGTCTCTGGTACAGCCTGAACCTCTGCCCTGAAAAAGGGAGAAGGAAGGAAACCCAGAGTGTCCCAGGTTTGCACCGTGCCTGTCCCTGCTGTCGCCCGTTTCACGCCTGGCATCTCCTTGTCACAGCGGGACAGGGGAGGATATTGTGAGCTTTGCTCTGGAAATTATCAGCACTCGGACAGAGCTGTGAATTGTGCTAAGCTCCTGACCTCGTGGCATTATCATAAAATAATCTTTATGCAGAATCCAGCTGCCTCAGCAGTTCCCGCAGGATGTCGTACTCAAGGCATCTGTGGTTTTAGTGTTGTTTATAAACACTTTCCCTCAAACTCTTGCAAATTTGGGCCATTTTTCCTCTGGTTTGAGCTTGCCTGTCAGGTTTGGACAGAGACGGGTAGCACCTGAGCTGAATTGATTTTGGATGTTTTCCCTGCCAGGTTCTGCCTGTGCTTTCAGAGGAGACCAAGGGGAAGTTTGCCAGCCCAAACCCCTTCTCCGCAGAGATTTTTGTTGTTTCAGAATCTTTCACCTCTGGATAAGTGGGATAAGGCACGTAACTGCTGGACAACCATTGCCAGCAGCATCATGAGAGTGCCAGTGCAATGACTCTCTTGCAGGGCTTGGCCTGTGGCCAAGTTTAGGCTTTACCCTGCCAGGCTTTGCTGCGCCAGGTTTTGCTGCACCCAGCCCTGTTGCAGCACCCAGAGCCACTCTCTGGGGGGGGCCCTGGAGCGGGGTCCCTTGACAGCAGTGATGCCGGTGGCTCTGGGGCACATGTTGGGGTGTCACAGAGTGCAGCAGCTGCAGGGGTAACCTGCATCTGTGATACCCCACTGCTGGGATAACCCACTGCTGGGATAGCCCATATATGCGATGCCCCAGTGCTGAGGTAAACCACTGCTGGGATAACCCATATATGTGATGCCCAACTGCTGAGATAAACCATTGCTGGGATACCCCGCTGCTGATCTCGTTGGTGGAGCAGGAGGGGATTTGCTTTGGACACACGGGCTGACACACAGATTCATTTTATTCAGAGATTTTAGATACTTTGCTGTATGTATATTGATGTCTTTAGATGTCAGTGTGGTGCCTTTCTCCTTGCTTCCCGCTTAGCCGTGGTTTAAAGGATCCTTTCAGGAGGAGAAACAAACAGAATTTGGCAGCAACACACAGATTTGATTGTGGGGGTGTTTTCAGTTTTCAGAGAAGCTTTGGAGAAGTTAGCCAGCCTTGGAGCCATCACCTCACAAAAATCAGGTTTTCCATGTTATATGCTGGGTAACCGTAAGATTTATTTAAATAATGTTTATGGTTAGTACTTCAGATGGCATGATGGCCTATGCCCTTCCCTTGGTTTGTTCTTTCTCCTTATGTTTTTGTTGGTTTTTTATTTTATGTGTTATATTTTTTTTTTTGCTGCCACAGAGGGAAGCAATGTGTATGAATGGCGTATACTGGACCTGAGACATCTATTTTGGGAATATCTAAGCAATTAATGGGGCCTTGCTCTCAGGCAGCCAGGCACATATCTATGTGATTTCTAGTATTTGCATATACCCAATATGATGTATTTATTTTGATCGGTAAAAGGATGAGGGTTCAGGCTGGGTAACATGGGCAACAGCATGCCTCAATGCTCTGCAAGTCCAAATGATTTTACACCAAGATTTGGAGCGAAATTCTGACCTCAACTGCACTAGTGCAACTAATTGCACTCCTAATTACTCTTACTTGCAGTTTCTGCTGCTGCTAGTTAAAAACTCCCAAGCAGAAATAGGTCTCTGTTTTATTAGCTAATGTAGATTCTGTATGTGTCTTTATTTTGGGGAATTTACAGCATAAAGCCATACTTTGTATCTTCTTTTTAACCACAGAGATGTCAGCCCTGTTTGTAAAATTACACTTTTGAGGATGTGTGGTCCTGCCCATCCTCCACGCTCTCCCAATGCCGTCAGTGGACTTCGCTGCTGTGGCCCTTGGATTATTTATTCAAGCAACACGTGATAAAATAAACAAGACATCTGCTCTGAGCACAGAGTGGCTAACACTCCAGAAGGCTCCAGCCTTCGTTTTTTTTCACTCATCATGCATAAATTGGAGAATGACGGGCATTCAGATTTTATTTTCCCGTTTCCTCATTTTGAAGAGACGGAAGCTGGCGGTTGTGTTTGCTGTGATGACACCAAGACAGGGACTCCGCTCTAGAAACAGCTTTGCTTTTGGGGCAGATTTCCCCTCCATTCAGGAGAGTCGAACAGGGTGCAGATGTCTTTTATTTAAAATTATGTAAGAAAATGCAAGTTGGGTTTGACATCAGAAGTCTCATTTTCCTCTCACTGCAATTTGGCCCTTGAGGTAGTTCATTAACATGCAGGGGAGGCTGGGGAAAATCTTCAGATTTCAGTGCTGAATGTGAAACCTGAAATCAATATGCTGTTCGGGTTGAGAAATTGAAACTGGGGAGCTTCAGGAGCTGGAAGATACTTTCAACATACATTCATTTGCATTACATGCAGCCACAAAAAATAATAGTTTTGTTGTGTTAAAACTTGCAAGGTTTTGGACTTTGTTGTAATATCAGTTTGGAATGAAAACTGAATGAAATACATGAACTGTGCTGTGACCAGCACCTCGCCCAAAGGCTCTGAATCCCTTTGACAGGAACTTTCTCCATCTCCAAACCGACAGTCCAGCATGGAGAGCATCTCATTGCCAATACCTCGATGTGGTTTCCAGGGTGCCTGAATATTCCAGGGGTGGTTGCGATATTCTACACTCATCCTTTTCTGCTTTAAATTGGTCACTTCTCTCAATTATCTTTCTTTGTAATGAGTGGTGATACGTAATGCTGGCCCACAAATTTTGCCAGCTATCCCGTGTATCAATGAAACTCGTTGGCTTTGATAAAGCAACATACTTGATGGCAACTCTTTCATCACAGATGTTCCAAGCAGCTCTGTAGAAGGCACTTGCCTGCTATTGTGCTGCTATTTATTTATTTAGCTTTTTTTTTTTTTTGGTTACCATTCCTACTTTTTGTAGTTGCTTCAGATATCACCAGCTACATTTTAGGGGTCTACAAGCACACATTTCTCTTCCAGAGGTTTGAGAGCAGGACTGGGAGATGGGAAAGCCCCAGCCCCGATGGACAGAGTGGCCCATGGGCAGCACTGGAGGGAGCAAGGAACTAGACCCTGCTGGGTGCTGGACACCAGCGCACACCTGTGCACAAGTACATGCACACACAAACATGCACATGCACCCACATGTGCACACACGCACATGTACATGCACATGCATGTGAATGGACATGCATATGCACACACACAGACAGATACATGCACATGTACACATGCCTGTGCACAAAGGCATGCACACACATGTGCACACACAGACACAGAAGCACACACATGCACATACAAACGTGCACATGCACACACAGACATGCATGTGCATGCACATGCACACACAGACCCATGAACGTGCACACACACACATGTACACACATGTGCACATGCACACAAACACATGCATGTGCATGTGCACACACAAACATGCACACACAAACTTGCACACACACACACACATGCACTCGCAGACACACGCACAGGCCCCCCCCCACACCCCCGCAAACGCAGGGCGAGGGGCTGGCCGGTCCTCTCCACACACCCCCATGGTGACAGCTCCTCACCAGTGAAGAGCTGAGAAGTCGTGAGCGTATCAGGCACTGAATTTTCACAGCACAAAGTTTGCAGAGAAGCTTCGTAACTGATAAGGTGGGAAACTTCACAGCACTGCGTGGTCCCCAGATTCACACTTCCCCGTGTCATGTCTGGTGTTAATGTACTCGGAGCAATAAGAGAAAACATGGAAACGTCCTGGCCGGGCAACAAAAGCTGCCAGTTTTCCCGGGTGGTCCGTACTGTACACAGTACAGCGTTTCCTTTCCCTCTCATCCATTTCTAAAACTTGCCTGGGATTTTGGGATTTCCCCTTGTTAAGTGGGGCAAGAGGAAAAATCTCTTAAGGATTTTTTGACCGTGAGCTTTGCAGAACTGGATGTGACTCCTAACATATTTCTAGTAACACTTGGTAAACTCCGAATGGAAGCTTTGGAAATTCATTTCATTTTATTGGGGGAAAATATTGGACATCAATGGAACATAGGTAGGTAAAAAGTGCAACTGTGAACACACAATCTTCCATAATTAAACACAACATTACAACTCTTCTAAATGGAAAATGTGTCTTATATCTTTGCATTAAAAAGAAAATACTGAGAAGAAAGAGATTTAACCAGATTACACTAGAAGAATATTCTAAATGAAGGAATGAAAGAGTTTCTAATAGGCGTTCAGAAAATCTTCATGTAAATATTACAGCATAGTGGCATTTTCAGAGAAAGGAGGTGGTGTTAAAAATATTGATGGGTTACATGTTGAAGACGGAGTAAGTATTTTAAAAAACATGGATTAATATGCCAGGATTGAATAACTGTGGAAAGCAAAGAAGATCCAGGAGGAATGAAGAATGGGATAAACTAAAGTTAAAGCTGACTTGAAAGTCATGAATACTAGTGACTTCTTTAAGATCCAGCTTAAAGTAGATGCATTTGAAGAATTGTTAAAGTTGCCCTAAGTGCAGTACTTGATAAAGGAAATATGTGGAAAACATTATTTGGTTTGATCTGATATTCATGCTAAGGGGCTAAGGGAGCTGGTAAATTAAGTTTCTGAACCTCATGACAGCAGATTTTGCAAATTTGTAGGAAAAAGTATTGGAGCCAGCAATGTAGAAGAAAGCGAATGTATAACTGATATTTACAGAGGAAAAGATCTGTCCCAAACAGGGGGAGCTGATTCCAGGGTGCTGCAGGAGGGGACCCCAGCACCCTCTGGCCCAGCAAAGCCTTTGGTCCAGCCCAGCAGGGCTGGAGTTCGGGGCTAAACCCATTCTGCTGGGAACGCTGCAGAGAGGCAGCTGCCCTGAGAGCACGTTCGCACCAGGGTGTCCTGGGAAAATAAATATTTATGAGGAAAAGCCAAGAATTGCCAACTTATCCTGCAAATTATCGGAGAACTGCTACATATTGTGGAGGGAAAAGGTATTTTCTGAAAAGCCCTTTCAAGCACAATGCCTCATTCTCTGCAATGTTCATCTTCAAAAACCAAGAAAGGGGAAGGATTAATGGTCCAAGAGCCTGAGAATTCACACTTCCCGGAACAAAGAACGAAGATGTTAAGCCTGTCTTCAAATGTCCCTGTTTTCTACAAAGGAATATAATTTTGCTTCTGTCATCATTTCAAGAAATACTTTCTCCACAATGATTTCTTTTCCAAAGTCAAAGAGCTGAAATCTTGCAAAAAAGGAAAGAAAAAAAACCCCTTACATTTTCTGAAAGAAGCCCCAGCAACACAGGCTCTTATTTTGCTGGCAGAGGCAGAACTTACTTGAAACAAGAAGAAAGAAGCAGCTGAACACGTTTCAATTAAGAAAACATTATTAGCTCACAAAGGAAGAGATAAAGAAGGGTTTGCTCTCCAGGAGCGCTGGGGCTGCTGCTGTGAGGGGCGAGGGGGCTGCTCCTCACAGGGGAGCTGGGTTCCGGGGTGGTGGGTGTCCCAGCCCTGCAAACACTCCGGGCAGGCTGGACAGGCTTTGCAGAGCCCTTGTTGATTGCTCAGTGCGTGTTCAGGTAGCGCATCGTGCAGAATTACTGGGACCAGAAAAAAACATAGATGAACCATCAGAAGCCATATGAGAAATTAATCAAACTTGTGCTTTCTGCTCACACTAAGAGCAAAGCAAAGGTAAGAAAGATGTGCTGGCAGCATCACACACTTGATGGTCACCAGAGATCTCACTTTCGTGAATATCTCTTAATTTCCAGGCACAAGTTCTGGATGTATAAATAAGTAATAATATCTCATCTGGAAATAGACACCTAGGAAATGGCATTTCTGAAGCTGTAACATTGTTATGCAGAAAAAACATTTTGAGGGTGGCAGTCTGACAAGTAAAACACTTGGCAATGTGCGTAGCTGTCCTGGGCAGGCCAGTGGACTCCCTGGCTTTTGAACTCTGTTTATTATGAATGAAAAAACGAGCCCGACTGCTCTGCAGTAGTGAGGTACGGCGGGACATAACGAGCACCAGAGCGTCTAACAGGTGGTGACCTGCTTGACTCCCACGCTGTCAGTGCTTGGCCTCATGCCATACAGGAGCCACGGTGTTAATTCATCATTTTGGACAGCGGTACGTGCAGGAATGACACTGTCACTGTGTCAAGCAACACTAATTATCTGTCACTGTTACATCACTCCCAGACTTGTCATCCCGCAGAGGTGGCAGATGCAGGAAGACAGGGAGTGTGAGCAGCACCCTGTTCTCAGGAAGGTGTGGGGTGGTGCTGGTGCTCAGGTACATCTTGTTCCTTCTGTTTCACCAGTGAGAGGTTTGGCTGCGCAAGAGGAGAGATGAGAAGCTCTGTGGCTTGTTCCCTTTTGGGTGCCTTCCTCCCCAGAACGACTCCTCCTCAGGTCACCATGAGATGGTGAGATGAGTCCCAATGCCGTGTGTGCTCATGGAGCACCGTGTCTGGATGAGGAAACAGTGGCTGCTGACTGCAATGAGCAGCACAGCGCTGGGGCATCCTCCGTGTCTGCCTCTGGAGGTCTTCTTGGGAAAACATGGGTAGAAAGTGTGACTTTTCATCTAATAAACATTATTTTATTTTCCCTTTCCCTGGCCCTTTCTAGAATGAAGTCTTCTAGCTTTTTACCGAAATGATGTTGTAACTGGCGTTCTGCATGTTTCCCCTCGACTAGAAATGCCAAAGCTCAAAATAATTATGAAATGTGTATTCAGTGAGAATTAAATGTTTATAATTCAGCCTATGAACTTCTCAAATCCCACAGACTCAGCAGATCCAGCGGTGGCCAGTGCTGGAAGGATTGGTGGCCAGAAGGCAGCAGGCAAGTTGACCCGAAACCCGCATGTTACGTGACCAAAAGCTCCCACCGTCCTCAGAGCTGGAGAAGGAAAAGAAGTGACAAGAACTCCTCTTGTGATAAACCTGTTCTTAGAGACAGCTTTTAGGATTTTACACTATTCTGGGATTGTGATAAGGACATGACGAACTTTATACCTGAAGTTATGAGATAAAGGTATGATTGCATACAGCTAAACCTTCCTCCCTTCCTGCCTCATATAACTGAATTGGCTGGCTAATTTTAACACTCTTCCTGAAGAATTATTGACATTTTTTGCTCAACTTTTAGAAGTGATAATGCCCTCTAGGGCAAGAAAGGTGGAACTGGCTCCTGTCTAGACAATAACCAGGACTTTTTGTCTGCTGTCCCAGTACTTGTGTATAAATTAATCATTAGCCTGCAGTGGTAGAAATGTTCCCATTTGCTTGGCAGTGGAGAGATTCAACCCTTGCTTCATGAATACTTTATTGCTAAAACTTATATATCATGTACATTAACCAGCAGTGCCTCCAGCTTACAAAGGAGAATGGTGATGTACTTCATGTCTGGATCTCACACCTCTGAGAGCCTGTGGTCAGTGCCAGCTCCTGGTTGTGCTTCGGTCTCTGCTGCCCACAGGAGCAGCTCAGAGAGGTGGCTGTTCCCTCAGCAGAGTCCCAACAGCACGTTGTGAGTGTTGTGAATCATCACCTCATGGAAATATGCCGTGTGACGGGCTGTGTGCAGTGACAGCAGCAGCTCCATACTTCAGTTCCTTTTATACTGTCCTCACCCTCCTTGTGGCTCATTTGTCCTTTGTATGAGCCTCTTCTCTCTTTTCATCAGAGGACCTGGTGAAGCAGCAGAGAGGTTCTCTTCCACCCAAACTTGGTTCCAGTGGCAGCAATTTCTCGTCTCCTCCTCCCAGTGAGGTTCTGAAGCAGGCAGAACAATCTGGAAGGTCCGGCTCAGTGGAGCTGGAAGCAGGATCCCAGTGCCCACGTCTCCATGTTGCAGCTGTCCAGGTTTGAATGCAGCTCCCAGCTCTGTAGTAGGAGGACAGCTTCTAGGAGACAGGTAATCATCTCCCCCCTTTTCTCTCTTGCTTATTGCAGCTTTTTTTTAAACGCCAACTCAAACTCCCTCTTTGTACACATATTTTCTATACAATAAGCCTTGTGGAGGTAGCATCTTCAAGTGTTTAGTTTAACAATGGGAGCACAGGGGCACCTGTGTGGGTAATTTGTTTGATTTCAAAATGCTGCCACATTTATACATGGAAAACTTTAAAGAAAATTAAACTCATTAAAAAACCCCACATAAATTGTTTTTGCAACAAAGCAATTAAGAAATCTCGCCTCTCCAGCACGGTGGGCAACATTCTAAATAAAATAAAGCCCAAATTACCTTTTGCTGGAAACAAAGTAAGAGCTATCTCTTGTGACTTAATAAGAAACTGAGGTTTTTAGAATTAATACAAAGATTTAGCAGCTTCCTTCTACATGTGTTGCTAAGCATTTTGCTGAAATTGCCTCAGAAAAAAAAGCAAACAATTCAAAAGGATCACATCTATGAGAGGTTTGGGTTTTTTTCCCCCTAACTAAATTACTTTGCTTTACAAGATGCAGAAAGGAGTCAAAGATTTTATTTTCTCCCCCCAATGCATGTGTATATAAAGGTTTGATATGGTTTTGTTTTGGTTTATTTTCATTGTCTTAGCTTCAAACTACTCCTTACACCCCCCACGTTTCTATGGGAACAAAGGAATAATACTGAATCAATGGACTGCAAAATATGGGGCCTGTCCTATAAATCCTGAGGTGCAGATTTTATTCATACCAATAGTTCCTTCGAACACCAAAATGAGTCCTGTAGATAAGAGCTTTCAAAACTGGCCCTGGCATGAGAGAGTGACAGCAGGGCTTTGCCCGATGGAGCTGTTGTTCCTGCTGTGCTGCACACAGGAGAGGGAGGAGATGCCCAGGGGGTATGGGAGTGAGGAGGATGAAGGGGCAGGGAGGGATGCTGGTACCCAGGGAGGGATGAAGGCACAGGGAGGGATGCTGGCACCCAGGGACAGATGCTGGTACCCAGGGACAGATGCTGGTACCCAGGGAAGGATGCTGGTACTCAGGGAGGGATGCAGGTATCCAGGAGGGATGAAGGGTCAGGGAAGGATGCAGGTATCCAGGGAAGGATGCTAGTATCCAGGGAGGGATGCTAGTACCCAGAGAGGGATGAAGGTACAGGGAGGGATGCTTATACCCGGGGAAGGATGCTGGTACCCAGGGAGGGATGCAGGTGTCCAGGACGGATGGAGGGGCAGGAAGGGATGTTGGTACCTGACCTGCCATCCCCTGTCCCGCTGCCTCCCCAGAACACACTGCTCCCTCCTGGGGGTGAGCTGGGAGCCAGGGGAGTCCACCATGGGAGCATCCTGAGAAGGGTCATTTCCATCCCCTCTCTCATCCTGGGGCTAAGTGCTGTGGAGAGTCAGGGTGTCACTACCCAGCATGGAGACACTGTTAGAGCATCTCTCTGGGCTCTGACAGCAAAGGCACAGTGAGCTTTCCCAGGATGTTAAATGTTTCCTTCACAAACTACAGTTGTGGAGAGCAAATATGGATCTACTGAGATTTTCCTATGAATCAAGCCGTTCCTGCCCCTCCTGGGAAGAACCCAATGGAGATCTCCTCTCACCTTGGCAGGGACTCTGGTGCTTCAGACAGAGCTGTAGAAGGGTGTAGCACATTCAGTTCCTCTCCAACCTTCACCGCAGCCTGGCCCCTGCGCTGTCCCTCTCACATGCCGAGCTGCAATCACTGTTGAGGGACAATGCGGAGGCTGCTCTGCCATCACTGCTGGCCCACAGACCTGGTCTGTGCAGAAAAGTCCTCCATTTGGCTCTGTATGCCAGGAAAAACAGCTTCACAGAAAAGGGTGATGGGCTCCGGAGCGGGAAGCCATGCAGCTGGGCTGGACAAGCCTTTGGAACATGGCCAGTCCTGCAGGGTCCCTCCCGAGCCCACTTAATTGCACGAAATAAGATGAAAAGACAGGCTAATGAGAAACCCCATCTGCCAGCCAGCTAAAATTAAGGCTATCTTCTTCAGCGAAATGTGCTCAGATATCTGTTTTCTTTTAATATCTCTTCGTATGGCCGAGCAGGTTCCAGACATGTAGCGGTGTCTATCTGAGCTCGGATTTTTTCCTTAGTTTTCCTAGTTTGCACGTGAACAACGGGGCAAGTGGAAAAAATTGGCTGAAGGACTCTGTTTCAGCGTGAACTTGTTTAAGAGAGCATCAGCTAATAAACACTGCAGTCCAACCTGCTTATTATTACATTATATTACGTGATTCAGTGATTCATGATAGCAAATTGGTTACGGATGTGATTTAGCAGGTGGTCTCATGGCACTTTTGAACTTCCTAGAAGAAACTAGGATAGAAATGCAAGAGAAGAAAATTCTCGGAACAACCCTGAGGGTATTTTTATAGGGAAAGGGTTTATATCAGGAAAGGTCTTTTATTTTACCCAGCCTGCCCTATACTCCCATGCAATTTCTGTGCCCCTAAGTTGCTTGTTTGTTGAGTTTATTTTACTAATGGCTCTGCTGGTGTTCAAGGAAAGACATTTCTTGCTGCAAAGGAGTGACACCCAGGAGAAGAGCAGCAGCAAAGGGCTGCTTGGAGGCAGAGGGACTCATGGGTCACTCACAGAAGGATGCAGCACATGATGCTGAAGCCTGACATGCCGAGGCTTTGCCACCTGCAGAGTGGGGACCAATCAGAGCTGGAGCTGCTGTTCTGCATTGTTTGTCTTTCTATCAAAGCCAAACCCAGTTGATGAATCATGTGGCATCTTAATTGTCCTTTAACCATCCACTGTTGTAAATCAGGAATCAAAAGTTGGAGCAATGCAAAATCATGGGCAAGAAAGGAGAATCTATAAAAACTTAGAAACAAATAATTACCAAACAACTCGTAGTACTTGGAAATCACGCAAGTACAAATTCTTAAAGCAAATTGCACACATCTTTGGAAAACATGTATTGATTTCTATCATGCCAATTGAGAAATAAATGTCTAATAACATTTTCATGGATTAGAACTGAGGGAAAAAAATATTTTTTTTTTGGTCTCTCCACAACCTATTATTCAAACAAAATAGTATAAGTTAATCAATCTTGTGATAATAGCTTTCAGGATAACTGCTTTATTGAAATTAATCTTTCTTCATTTTTCCATTCAGCAATGCAGAAACAGCCAGGTACGGCAAGAATAAAATGACACTGATTTATTTTTAAAAGGTAATTATTTTAATTCTGGGGTTTTGGAGGCTTTGGTGGTTCTCTTTGAGAATATAAACTTTCTGCAAACTGAAAAGGTTTCTTTGGAAGTGATGAAGCCCCGTTACTAACTGCAGAGCTCACCTGAAAGGTTTTATCGGCTCTGGTGCATGACTGAAGTGATGAATGAGTGTGCGTGAGTGAAGACCGAATGACATGTCTGCCTGCCCAAACGCTATAAATTTCCCTTAAAATTTTGCTTTCATGTTGTCTCGAAGCAGGATCAGAAGTAGGGAGGGACTTCAAGTCAAGACAAACTGCTGTGTTCCCAGATTTTTCCTGGGCTGGTGCATTTGTTCCCTTCCCTTTGCCCCAGGATGAGCCTGTGCAAATGAATGTCCTATGCTAATAAAAATAATTCACCTTTCAGGAGGGGTTGTGCCTGGGGAAGGGAGAAGACTTGGCCACTGCAGATGGAAAGAAATGCTGGGGAAAAAAGCACCCACTTAAATATTTAAGCTGAGATTAAAGCGAAGAACATTGGTACAGCTGGAAGAGCCTGCACAATATGATAAGAGTGTGTTTTTAAGGAGTTCTCATTTTTGTGAAATTAGTTTTGGATCCTCATCAGTGTATTCAGGAGAAAAATATTACTCTAATGTCTATAGAACAGAGATAAAAAGGAGATCTACTGAAGGAGAAATAATGAATTTACACTTTTAACATTCATTCTGAGGTGCAGAAGATACTCTACATTACGCCTATATTAGACTTAAACAAATTTTATTATGAAAACAAGATTAGAAGAGAGCAGTGCAATTTGAAAACATCCAGTACTTACAGGATTGCTTAAAATAAAGAGCTTTCAGGGTGGTAATGCATGTCTATACTTGTGCATAACCACATATAAAATAGATATTAAAGTGGTGTCAAGGGACAGCATTACACACACATTGGGAGGGTTGGGGCTGTGCTGTGCTGCCTGAGTCCAGCTGTTCCCACCATGTGTGCCAGGGAGGGGTGTGATTTTTAGGAAAATGCTGAAAAAGTCAGCAGAGGTGGCATACCATTCCATTTAATGGAGGGGGGCGGGGGAAGTGCTGCATAGGAAATGTTGAGCACAGGGCCAGACACTGCAAGTACAGACTGCGCCCATCAGAGGAACCATGCGCTGCCCTCTGTGCTCACCGTGCTCAGCAACGGTCGGTGTTACAGGAACACAACCTGCTGCAGCCAAAATAACAAGCAGCCGGAACTGTTCACATTCAGATAAACCTTCAATGCGAACACACCAGCTGTTTTCCTCTCCCAAAATGTGTTGCTCTGCAAAATTAATTCACATTCTTATTATGCAAAGTCACTTAGTACTGGCTTTGCAAAAAGCTGTCTGCTTTCTGGTTGAGATCCTTGCTTATTAAAAAGTGTTTGGAGTAGAGCGGCAAAGTATCTTCCATAGGAGCGCAATGTCAGAAGTGCGCTGTTAATGGTTCAGCTAATTTTTGGTAACTGTTTTATACAACCTGTGTGTGGAAGCAGGGTGAGAAATGCAACCTGTTGATTCTGAAAACATTGCTTTGGGATGTTACAGCTCTTGGATAATCAGTGCAAGGGACCAGCCGCCATCTCTCAGACCCTGGGACAGGACTGGGGCTGGGGGACCCCGCGGTGCCAGGGCAGGGTCTGTCCCACTGCTGGGGATAGGGACACGTGTACCCCCAGTGCCAGGGGGGTCTCAGCTGCGGGGAGGGTGACAGGGTGTCCTGTCCCCAGCCCCAGGACCTGCCAGGCTCCTGCAGAAACTCCTTCTGCACCAAATCTGTGCAGAGCTGTCACAGACAAGCCTAATCAGCTTCTGTAATTAACAAGCTTTTGCAGGACCTCTAGGTACAACCCTGAATATTTACATTTACATGTGTGCATCTTCCAAGTGCAGTAACTTCAACATGCTAAAGTTAGACTTTGTTTAATTAAATGCAAATTCTTATTTTCTCCAGTTTTATTCAGGGAAACCCTGGTTAGGAACACAGCAAGATTTAGCACTTCAGAGAAACAGCAGAAAATAATTTAGAAAGAAGAAAGAGAAATTGATTTATCTTTAACAAAAAGTAAGCGCCATCCTGTTTCAGCAAGACACAAAGGGCTGTATATTTGCATCAAGTGCTGAGCTGCCTCAGGACCATGAGGAGACCAATCCTGTGAGAGGTGGACACGCTGCACAGGGATCATTTCCTGTGTCCTCCTGCACATCGCTGTTGAATCTGAACTGACAATTAAAATTTATAAATGCAATTTATTTGTCACTCAGTATTTTTCTACATGAGAAGCCTGAAAACAAGTTTTTACTGTGCTAATATTTTTACTTTTTCTTCCTTGGCTCCTCCTGTGCTGTGCTGCTTCTCTGGCCTGCTGGTGACGAGCAGAGGACCAGCAGCACGATGACGGAGGAAGATGCCAGTGCAGTATTAGCTGAGTTCAGACCCCAGTCCCATACAGCCAGGTTTGAGATGGAAAATTCTCCCAAACTGGAGGAACCATGTTGTACTTCACAGTCTATTGAAGTCCTCGAGGCTCAAAGAAAGCCCCTTTTCTTGCTGAAAGCCTCTTTTCATCCTGTGGTGTTACTGCATAACAAGTGTCTGCCCTGGCAAAGCTGGGTCCTCAGTAAGCCAGGGTAAGTATGGGTGACCGGCATGGAAATCTTACAGAAAATTCCATTTATTCTTTCGGCTACTTGATGCAAAATGTTTATAAAGGGCCTGTTATCTCTAAATGCACTTATAAAAAACGTTCATGCCATGATGAACAAACACAGAAGACTGTAAAATTGTGTGAAACTTATGAAAGTCTCCCCAAAATGGCAGGAAGACCTGACTGTGCCACCTGCTCAGTCAGTTCTTGTCCGTGCACCGGCTGCAGCAAATGGGCACTTGCAAATATTTATGATATTGCTCTTTCTCTTTCTTATTCTCCAGGATAAGCCTACCTATCATTTTAGACTGACACCAGCAGTAAAGCCCCCAAATCTGTGTGAAAGTGAAAATCACTGCGGCCAGCTCTATTTATTACATCTATCTGTTAACAAATCACCCGCTTGATGCTTGGCTGCACTGTCTTCATAGGCACGGAGTGTGGATTGACTGGTTTGTGATTCCCTTGGTCCCTCTTGTTAAAAATAAACACTCTCACTCCTTTCCAGTCCGCTGGGACACCTGTGAGCTCTTGAAGATAATCAGGAACGTCAGTGATTGCTTCCCCCCAGTCCCAGGTTTGCCTGGGTAAATGTCACAAGCCTTCCTGCCTTTCATTAACATCTCATTTAATTTAAATATTTATCGATCTTTTATCTCCCTATTTTGATGTGCGTTCTTACCATCCTACTCTAAAGATGTGACCGACCACCAGTGGGGCAGGTGATCAAAGTCACATAAAGCCACATGAATATGAACATATCCTCACATCATTTGTGAAATTCATTCTTTTGTGCAATAAACAGGTGCTCTTTTTTTTTCTGATGAGAGATAAGAAGGTCAGCAATAACACTTCAGTTAAGCTCAATTACATTTTTAATTCCCTGAATGTTACAAATATCTTTTCTAATTTCAACAACTCTTGAATTAAACATGAGTTATGTGATGTTGGGGTTAGGCTGAAGGAAAAGGGTAGGTGAGGATAAAAGGTCAAATTTTCACACATTTCCAATCTCAAAATTCTTCTTCAGTTTTGTACAAAAAGCTTTAGCATTTATTTGGTTTATTGCAATCATCTCATTTTTCTTTCTTTTATACCAGCAAACACTAAGGGATAAAAACTTTTCCCATCATCCAGCCCACATTGGTTTTATATTCACCGAACACTTCTAACAGAGCGCTGTCTCCTCACAAACAGGGTGATTCAGAAACCCAGACCACACATCCATGAGACACATCCAGCTACCCTAACACTGAATGTACCATTAGGACATAACACCGTGTCCTTTTGCTTCGTGCACATTGATGTTTTAATTAACAAGAATCACTAATGCAAGATCTGCATGAGTGAGGTCAGAGTCATGGTCCTGGGGTGTCCAGAGAATTTTTCTGAAACGTGGCGTTATCTATGAGAATGAAAACAGCTACAGCTCCACATCGAAGCAGAGTTAAAAAGCATTTTTCTTTACTCTCTCTGAAAATTAAAGATATAAGAAAAGTTGGTATTTCCTTCAAAGAGAGTGATAAGAGACATTTCCCACCCCTGTTCCTCCAGCACAACCAGAACAGCCTGAGGTCCCTCTATAGGGACTTCCCGGGGACCCGGGACCCCCTTCTCTGCAGCTCCAAAATCCCAGGGAAATTATCACACGTACAACTTCATTTGTATTTAGACATGGACCATATGTCTTATTGATCTGGTATCATAGCTGTTTCCAACAAATTGCATTTATTCAGACGAAAATAGGGAAATAAATGTCAGTAGCTGTGAGTGGGAGTGCTGGCAGAAGAAACGGATCTCTGAAGCGTGGGGTTCAAGAACCTGCACAAATCCGAGCGGAACATGGAGTGGAAGCACCAAGTCATTTAGTGCCCCTCTCAATACTGCAGCAGCAACAGGCACAGCTGCTTCTGGAATTTTCCTCCATAATGATGTTCTGGTGAGAAAACACTCAAGTAAATATCGTATGAACTTTTTTTCTTTCTTTTTTTTTGGCAGAGATGGCTAAAGCACCAAGGAACTTAAGGAGCTTTATCTGATTTCCCTTCAACAGGAGAAAAAGAGAGAGAAAACAGACTATGTCTTTTCAAATAGGAAGTGTATTCTTGTCATATTTGACCAGGATCCTGTACCCCAATTTTAGTTTGCATGATACATAAAGAATAATAGTTTTGAAAATAGGTCACAAGTAATAATATGTCTAGGGGAAAGAAAACCACCACCGTAAAAAAAAAAACATTCACACTCTAACAAAGAGGTGTAAGCAAGTAGGTATTTCAATCACACCGTACTGAGATTTGCAGTAATTAGCACTCACCATTCTTCATCTCTTCTGCAAGATTTGTTCTCCATTGCATGAACCTTCACTGTTAAACCTGGTGTCTCTGACTCTGATCCCAGATGTCCAAAGCTCCCTTATTTTCACTGAAGTTAAGCAGGATTTATGACCCTGTATCTGAAAAGTAAACAGAGGATAGGTCTTATTTATTATTGAAGATATAGTAGGGTCTTTTGAGATGAAAAATGATAAATAGTCAGCACATCTACCAGATAAGCTGTATTTGCACCAGGAATCTGGCTGGAACAGCTCTTTCCATTCCCATTAAATGGCACAAGGACACAATGCACTTCTGGATCTGCAAATTTTGAACATCCACCTCCCAGGCAGAGAGATTACTACTAGATTTTATTTGAAAAAGGAATAAATGAACTAAACATTTCAGAGAATAGTTTCAAAAGGATCATTGCATTCAAGAGAAGTGACCCTAGACAATATATAAAACAAAAAGAGGTAGAAATCATTGATTATATGATTTACTGTGAATTATCCACACATGCACTGTGCTAATAAAAATAACAGCTTTCATCCAATTTAAGACTTAAAAATTATGATGACAGTTCTGCAGTTGCTTTTTTCTGTTACAGACCGCAGAGTGTCACTCAGGACACTTTTCTGTAGGCAGTTTTGATGTATAATGTTTTACATCTGATCTGATGCTGAGGACTGCAGATTTGATAGAGCACTGCAGGTTCTCCAGGTGGATAATCAACAGGGCTTTTTTCAGCGCCAGCTCTTATTAGATTAATTTTATGGCCTTGTCCTTATTTTTTTTTTTTTCTGCATGGATTTGTCATACAAGTTTGCTGTTGAATATGTAGTTACTCCAAATCCTGTCAAAAAGGGAAAGCAAGAGCATAGATCTCTGCCAGCAATTTTCTAAGCTTTGCTTGCAACAATCAAATATAGCAATGTAAATTTACTTAGGTGCTGGACTCGACACTGAGATTTCAAGTGTGCCCAGCAGTGATTTGCGATATTACTTGTTTTTCTGCCTTGTACTTTGTGGCTTCAAAAACAACTGGGAAGCAAGTTGTGTTGTTTTGGTGTTCCTGGAATAGTGCATTCTCTTGCCTAGCATGCAAAAAACCCCCAAAATAATAATAATAATAAAAAAACCAAACAAACAAACAAATAAAAAACCCACCAAAAAAACCCACAAACCAACAACAAAAACCAAAACAACCCAAAACCCAGCCAGGAAAGAATTTAAGTTAATATTATAACATATTTTAAAATACCCCTTCTGGAATGTGCCCCAGCAGACCTGCTGGTCCGAGCAAAGCTCTGCAGAGAAGCCAGAGATGCTGTGAGCCTGCCATTGGCTCGTTTATTTTCTTTTATAACTGAAATGCAATTTCTATTTTATTGTGGTTGTCTGTATAAAAATGAGCATCCTCCATGGTAAAGAACACAAACATTCTATTTTTCCTTAACATCCCCATAAAAGCATTACTGCATTTTAATAAAAACATGTTGAATGCTGGTGTTTTTAGACCTCATACTTCCCAGGCACATGTTTCTGTGTTCAGGTGAGTCAAAAAATAAAATAGAAATCCAAGCCAAGTGTGCCCCAGGCCCAAACCCCAGAACAACCAAGACCCAGACAATTTAAAATGATCACAGTTCTCCACCTACACAGACACATTTTCTAATTCAGACCAACAAAAGGTTCTTTTCTGGTTTGTTTAGATGCTATAATTGTAGAAGGCGCTGGCAAATTAAGCATAAAAGTGGAGAGAAGTGAGGAAGAGTCTTTATATTGGAGAAATACTATGATAAGTGATCTACTTGAAGTGCAGTCTGGGTTTCTTTTATTAGAGTATTTACCATTAACTCTATCCCAAGTGGCCAATTACTGTCCTTTTTATGTCCTTTTATTGTGAGATTCAGAGAACACTCTGCAAACAAACCCTTTCTGATATTCCTCAGCAATTATTTCTGTGATTAGAGATGTTTCTTCTCTTCTGTGTGTGCAATGTCTGCAGCACACCAGCCAGGCAGCTGCTCCCAGAGCACCCCAGACCCCATTTCCACAGATAAGCCCAGTCTGAGTTTGGCCCAGCTGGAGTGCGTTAAGTCCAGATCAGGGCGGGTCATCCTGTGCCTCCAGCTGAGGGCCCCTTCCCAGACCAGGGTTGTAGAAGCTGTTTTCACTGGTTCTCCTTCCCTGGTGTTGTCAGTGAGAGGTGGGACAGTTCTGGCAGAGGCTCAAGGTGTATTGCACATCCTCCCCCAGTTGCCACCAGCTCTATGTGTGGGTGTTACCAGAGTGGTAAGGGTTAAACAAAGGTTTATTATACTACTGGCAATGCGCTATGGAGAAAGGAAAACCTGTAAGACTTTTCCTCTAAGACTTTCAAAAACTTGTCTGATACCTATCCATTTTTTTTTTTTAAAAACCCTCAGCTTTCACTTAGTACTAGCTTGACCTTTCTGCCTGGCTAAGCTGCTGCTTTAATCTCTGTGCAAGCTGCTATTTCTGTTGCATCTGGGTGAGCGGTGTTCGGAAACAGCTCGAGTGCCTTTGTCTGAGAAAAGTTCCCAGTGTCCTCACGCAGGTGTTGGGCTGCAGCAAGAGCCGGGATGTGGAGTGTGGGAGGGACAGAATGAACAGCTAAGAGTGGTATCAGCGAAGATATTAATCTTCTAGGCACCATGTATTTGTACTTGGTAAATAGATATTACGTGTTAGTTGTCATTGCCTTACAAACCCCTTGCAGCAGCCTCATTATTGCTTTCTATCCTGCTGATTGCACATTAACTGTCTCTGTCCAGTCACCTAGATGTCGGGCTTGTGCTGCCTCCAAGGACAGGGGTGGGTTGGAGGGAAGGGCTCCAAGATCCTCAGAGTCAGTTCTTGACCATGATGAACGTGTTCAATAAAGTGGCTCAGCCTGCTGAAATGACCTCTGTTCCCTGATCCATGGGATAATCCAGTTAAAGCACAGTGCATCTCCATTCAGGAAATCACTTTTCAGCAGCGCGTTGACGTTTCCCCATGAGCCAGAGTCTGGTGCTCGGGATACTCCACAGCGGGGACACCAGCTGGGGTGTTCATCTACAGTGATGGGATCGCTGATATCGCAGAGAGATCTTGTTTTCAGCAGCTCAGGCTGTACTGTCCCCAGAGAAATGAGCTGCAGAGGGCTGTGAGATATGTGTGTTGGAGAACATCTATCTGAAATTTGTGTTCTTGTAAAAAGCTAAACTGCAAAATAGAGGAAAGCAGCAGGAGAACGTCGTACTTTAAGTGATGTAGCTTGAACATGAATGGCTTAAATAAACAAGTTCAAGAGCTGGTTTGGCAAATCCACTCTGACCTCTTTCTCCTCTATATTCATATGTTATTTTTTGGTTCCAAATTTTGACCTTGGTGTCAATGCATTGTGCATAAATACTTATGCAAAGATAAATGCATTTATATGAAGACAAATACAAAGTGCTGCAGCTATTAGTCTGTTTTGGTTTTTGATACACAGTGTTCATCAACTGCTATTCTTACCTTTTTATTTATATTATTTCAGCAAGGACTCCAACACAGATAAAAAAAGACAGTGTCCATCCTTAAAAACAAAGAAACAACAAAAAAACACACAAAAACCCCCACAAAACAAAACACAACAAAACCACAATAAACAACAACAATGCACAAAAGATTCCAACCTTGCCTATCACCACAGCTACCTGATGAGGAGGTGACAAGACATTGAGATACATTGTGTTTTTAATATGCACTTATGAACTATTCATCTTCAAAAAAATATGAGGAATGATAAAATCTATACATGAAAGCATTTTCTGTTATGAAGTATTTTGCTTTTAAGAAGAATGCCTGTGATGTCATGTGCTCACAGATCGTGGGAGGTCTCTTATTTACAACAGCAAATGGAATTTAAAAAACTTGCCAGATCCATGGATATGGATGCACAAGTTTGGTTACACAGCTGAGGTGGTGGAGCTTGTCCTTCTCCCATCATGTGCCTCTAACACAACCCACCAGTTCACTTCAACTAACTGTCCAAATAGGTATTTTAGGAATTTTTGGCACAAGAAAATTATTAATGCACCTTTCCATCAGCTCACAGCAGCTGCAAGCATCACTTTGTCCAGAGCTTACTTTGTTATTTAGTTTTGCATTGGAAAATTTGCTTGGGCTGTTGTAACAGACAGGCAGCTACAGCTTTGTAACGCGCCTCTCTCTCATGCAGATGTTTCACATGAATTGGTTTGAAGTTCAGCTTTGAAGTGTAGCCATATAACAAAGCACTGTTCTTATTTGTATATCACGAGCTTGCTGCCAACTTGGGGTGTTATCTCGGCTTCACGAAAACGTAAACAGCAGCAAGTCAACAAAACTCAAACAAAACTGAATTCTCCTGAGCTGAACCTGAAACATCAGGGCTGGAGCAAATAATTTTCTGAAGTTTCTGACACACGAGGAAAGGTTTTTAAAGATGACCAAAACCAGAAGTTAGCTTTAAGGTAAATAATTCTGGAAGGGGTGTAATTTGTGAGGATGTTTTCTGGGACCACTGGCCCATGGGGGATGTTCAGAAGAAGGGCAGACCGCAAAGCCAACTGTCCCCAGAGGCTCCTGCAGGTACCTGCATTTCCCACTGTTCCCAGATCCCCGACTGAGAAGTCCTCTGTAATGTCATTGTAAAGGAAAATGATCCTGCTTGTCCTCTTCTTAGAGAAACAAACACAGAATTGGTCCTGTTGGAGAGCTTGTTCAGACAAAAAAAGAGAAACCATTCTCATTTTAAGCGTTTTCAGGATTCCTCCAGCTCACAGCGCTGTGGCGACTGTGTCCCTGGGATGCTCTCAAAGACTTGTACCAGGAGCTCATCTTCTGATGATCAGATTCTGTTCCTGGCAAAAGATGTCCCATCTGCCATACCACATTTTACTAACAGCGCTGTTATGAGTGTGAGCATCACTCTACATGCCCAGAATCCTGCTGCGAACAACTTCTGCTTGATCTGCGGGTGTGAAAGGATTCACTGCTGCTTTGGTCTCCATGGGCTGCTGCTACCTGGGCACCCAGACATCAGCTCACGTCACTGCACTGCTGCAGCAGGTAAAACAGCTTAAACCTGAAAGAAAGTGTAAATGTCCATCACTTATACAGTTTTGATTCCAGGCACTCAATGTCTGACTTTAATCTCACAGGTTTTCTTCTTGGATCTTGCCCTGAAAAAGAAATCCCAGCTCTAAAATATCCACTGTTGGAGAGAAGGGGAAGTGTTTTAGCCTTAATATTATGATTATTATTGTTGTTGTTATTTTAAATTTGTGTCTCTGCCCTTAGACAAGTGATTTTTCTCTGAAGCTTTCCTTACCCAACCATGGGACTGGCCAGAATGGTTTGATATCTGGCAGTGGGACACATGGGCTCCATGTCACGTGCTGCTGAAATGTCATTTGGAAGCATGAAGCCAGGTTCAGGCAGGACCCAGGTGAGGAGCAGCGTGCCTGGAGCCGACGACAGGGCAGATCCGTGTCAGGAAGCAAGCCAGGGGACGCAGCATCAAGGCAGGGCTCCTACAGGAGCCTCTCACTGGTCTCCATGATCCCCACTGGTCCCCAGTCTCCCCGAGCCTCAGACCCTGGGGATGCTGCTCCCAGGAGATGCTTGCCACAAAGTGCTGCCTCTGCACGACCCACCACTTCCCAATGCAAACCTCTTTGCATTTATTTTTAATCACCAGTGCCTGGGAACATGTTATATCTCAGCTCGCTGCAAAAGGTAATTATCAATGGGAGGCCATTTTTACTTATTGGAATTCAAAAATAAAAACGATCTGAAATGTCTAAATATTGACTCTGATTTCTGCCCGTGACATTAGGAAGCCTTCTCGCCCACTCCAAGCTGAGGGCTGTGATTTAAGAGGCACACACAGCACAACTATGGTAATTAGAAATGCCATTCCTGCTAGAGCTCTTGTAACGGAGAGATACTTGAAAGGATCTAAAAATCAGGCTGAAGCTGTTCCGTTATTTTCCTTCTCATGTTGGTGCCAAAAATCTGGCAAGCCATTAAAGGCACCAGGATGTTGTAGCAAAGCCAGTATCTATTGCTAGTTGAATCTGTTGAAAAATAAAGCACACATTATACAGTTTAAACTTTATTGTAGAAAAAAAAAAATATTTTTTGGCAGCATGAAAAAACTGTTTGTGGCTGAAATGTTGGCTTTAACCTTTTCCCCTATTTTACTTAATCAACACTGCAATAGCTGTTGGTGGCATAAATGCCCCATACAATGAAAGAGGAGTATGCAAATCTCTTGCTGATCAATACTTTTACTGGAATAAAAATCTTTAAAGCTTACAATCAATTGTTGAATCTGATCCCTTTAACTGATGAAAAGCCCTTTTCCCCTCGTTGTGCAGGTGCCCCTTCCTTGTGTTCCAGGAAAGGTCAATCAGCTGCAGCACCTTGGACAGGGAAATGCTGTCCAGTAAGCACCAGCTGGAGTGAGATGTTCTTCAAAAACATGTCATCTCCTCTAACCTCCTCAGCAAAAGTACCAAGGTCTTTCAGGACAGTAGGAACATTGTTCCTGGTGTTACCCAAACAGCAGTAGGACCTTTCAAATAAATTTATAATGGGTGAAAAGTCTAGAAGATAAGTGGTGGGAAACCTCTGTTCATCATTTATTCATTATTTAAAACAAATATTCTGAAGACTGTTTATAGGTTTCATGAAATATTTCTGCCTCATCCAGATGAGGGGTTGCCCAGTGTATTCATGGAAGGAAGGGGATGAGGTGCAGAAGCACATGGATAATTTTGCAGATGAGTTTCTGACTCCTGTGAGCTGCTGTGTCCAATGTTTTCCCCAGCTTCCTCAGATCATCTCCATGGGTGATTCTGGATCACTTCCAGCAGCTCCACCTTCCTCCTTTTTTTCTCTCAATGCTCTTTGCACTCTCGAAAAGTATACACAATTTCATGCTTAACCACTCTCGCTGTTAGAAGTGATTCATAATAGGATGCACATATTTATGAGACACTCTCAGGGCAATGCCTGACAAAGTTTTTGGAGATTTTTCGTTTTTTTTTCCCAGCTGTGAACTCTTGTCCACCCTCGTGCAGGCTGGAGTTCGGCCGTCCCCTGCCAGGAACCACCAACACAGCGTGGCAATCGGAGAACACCAAAGCCTGTCTTGCTGCCCGTGTGCGCACTTACCCACCAGATCCACAGGGATTCCTGCTGACAAGCTTCTTAAACATTTATCTCCATGGTGCACATGGTTGTTAGTTTTTTCCTCCTAATATCTACATTGCAGATTGCATCTAAATGGGAGTTTGAGCTCTTCTCCAAGGATCTCAAAGGGTTTGAGCAGATTATCCCACCTTTGGTACAGACACCTTGCATGTATTTCAAGACCACTGTGCCCCTTCTCCTCTTCTAGTTAAACAACCCTCTTCAATCCCAATGACAGTGTTCTCCCAGATCTCGCCATTTGACGCTCAGTGCCCAGCAGTGGTTGGAGTGCTCCACAGCAAGTGGGTGCTCTGCTGTCTTCCTGGCTGTGCTGTTTTCTTTGCACTGTTTCATGTTGTAATTTGCTCCTAGTGAAATATATTTTCAGCCATTTCTGACTTTGAGCGGGTGACCTGGCCTCTGTTACCCGCCTCTAGCACACTAGCTTTGCAATTCCCACAATTTACCAGCCCATAATTTTCAGATTTTAAACAAAACCATTAATGAAACCACTTCAGGGTGCATGGCTGTGAAGCTCTGCCCCCTCCATTCTCCTGTGTGGATAATGATCATTATACTGCAGGACAGGTTTCTGAGGTCTCTCCCATCTCTGCCATCCCCAGGATGGCTCTGTCTGGGCAGGACAACCCCTGCTCAAGGCACGACTGCTCCATAGCACGAGTCTGTGAGGTGCACTTGAGAAACCAGTGTTGACTTTTTATTTTCCCTTGGTTTTCTTGAGGACGTGCAGTTGGTTCAGTTTATTGCAGTATTTTTCTGGAAACTGGAGTTAAGTTTCTGGAGGTTATGGCTCTTCTGTTGACCTTTTGTGTCTATGCAAGGCTTCTTTCTCATGGAAAGTACAAGAGGGGAATTAAATCTCAGCATGAATCAGGATGTCTTAACATCTTACTCACTGTTCTCACTGACCAATTACTCTTGCAGAGTAGGAAGGAAAATTTTCAGCTCCTTCCCCCAAAGCCCCCTGATCACCTCCTCTTCCCCAGCTCCCGCCGCCCGCAGAAGCTTTGCAAATGAGAGAATTGCGCAGCCATGTGCAAATGCTCATAAAAACATCGCACACAAGAAAATTCTTGTCATTAATCAATTGCATAAACATTCATGTCAGAAAATGCAGTGAAATATATGCAAACCCCATTGCTGCAGATTGCCTTCTACGCAATTAGGAGTGCAGAAAAATGTGTAATAAGTTCCAAATGTGTTTCCAAACAATTAAGGAGAGAATGAAACTTCAGTGTACTCTCAACAGGTTTGTAAAAAATGTTGCAATGTTATGAATGTTAAAAACTGTGCACGCTTCAATTTGCATATATCTATACATGTAATTATCTACATTAGTGTAGGCAATAAATGGACCGAGATCTTCTGTGTAGCACAAGCAAATAACTGACACTTGATCCTACAGCTTCGCTTCATACTTATTTCTGCGTGTCCCTCCCTTGTGCATGAAGGCACTTTGCTCCTCCCTCTTGAAACTCAATTAGCTGTGCTGGGAACCAGGTTAACGGGCTGTATTTGTATGTCTGTATCCAGCCATTCCTGAACAATTGAATCCCGACACTTTCTGGATGCTTTGTGACAAAAAAACCACCATTGTGTAATGCGTAAGATGACTAGATCTAAGTGTTCTTACCTGTTCTCTCTAATAATGGAAGCATGTTTAAGAGTCCTGAAGAGACTTCACTACAATTTCATTTGTCAGTATGACAGGCACTCAAATTACTTTTTTTTTTTTTTTACAAAAACCTATATGGAAAAATTACACTAAAATTGCAATCAATAGTGCTGTAGAAAATATCTATTGGCTGTTGTGTCCAGAGTTCATTAGCTGGACCCAAGAAAGAGGTTATGTCCTGGGTGTCCAGAACCCACACAGGGAAGATGCAGTATCGCATCTCTCTCTGATTCAGAGATTCTTTCAATAATTTAGTGATGGGTTTCATTGGGTGCATGAACATGTTTTACAACTCAAGCAAGATGCACTAGAGCTAGAGCATCATCCCTGAAGTAAGGGGCGCTTGGGATGCCGATCACATTAATTCCCAGGGCAGGTTAATTCCCAGGACACATTAATTCCCAAGAGCACATGTTTCTTTCAGATCAGCATTTGCTGCCCTGCAATTTGGCAACAGTCGCAGCAATAATGTTCTGGGTACAGCGAGCAAGGTAAGCATTGCTGGGAAAAAGTAACATCGTAGTTGGAAAACCACATATATTTAGATATATGTGAAGGTTTTATTCAACTCCTAATTATTTATTTAAAGAGTCTGGTTCCTCTGCAGAGCAGCAAGAGGCTTGCTCAGGCTCTGTGCGCTGCGGCTCCGCGGTGTGACCCGAGCGAGGGAGCCTTGTCCCACGCTGCTCGGCAGAGCCCTCGCTGCGGGAATCAGGGGCTCTCAGTGCAAACATGTCTGAGAGCTGAAAATACATCTTCAGTGAGTGCTGAGTGCGCGATGGGAAATCTACTCGCTGTTCATGTTTTCACAGCAAGAGCTGACCTGTGGATCATAAGAAGAAACAAAAGGGATGCAAATATGGCCTTACTTATTTACAAACGCGACTAATTATCTGCGAGCAAATTTTGTTGTTGCAGATCTTATTGCTGTCCCCAGACACACCGAGCCTTTTAGTGTTTGCACTGACAAAAGAATAAACCCTCCCATCAGATGACATGTGTCACTTAAACCTGCCCCAGATTTGGATTTGATGTATGTCAACACATTTAAAGTTGCTAAATTTGCAAGGAGTTTCTCTGCCTGCTCCTCAGTTGCTGAGGAAATGCAAAGTGTGTAATGTGGCTGTTTAAGCCAACCCCAGATGCCACTGTGTTCACCATCTGATGGTGCAAACATCTCTGAATAGTTATTTGGTGCATGTTAGCAGGCCAGTGTTGGTGTTGAAGGAAAAGTTCTGTGTTTAGGAAGTTGCGGGGGTAAAACCACTGTGTTATGGCACTGAGTTGGAAGTGTCTGTGTGTTTGGGTACCTCCTGCTGTCCCCCCTGTTGTTCCCCCTTTAGTCCCAGCACCCGGGTGATTTCTGAGCTCATCCACAGCTGGGTCCAGGTGTTCCTTGGGTGTTTTGGGCTGGGTTGAGCAGGTCCCATCGGGCGCCTTCCCCTGGGGCTCTGCTGCAGGGACATGGGTGCCCTGGTTGGGTCCAGCAACCTATGCCGGGCTGGGCACATCCAGGGGGGCTGGGTGCTCCTGCCCTGGGTGGGATGTCCAACATCACTGGGGCACAGCAGGGTCACCAGGGCGAAGGGACACAGGCAGCAAGGACAAGTCTTGCAGGTGATGCCCTCTCCCTTCACAAAGTCTGTGCTAAAGCTGGCGGAATCTGCACTTTCACCGTCTTCTTTCAGTTTATAACACTGCATTTAGAGCAGATTAAAGCAAAACATTCACAATCTGCCCCTGATTTTGGAAGGGGCAGGGACAGTGGTGGAAGGGTGAGGCTGTGAGCTGTGCTCTGAGCCGCACCACCCAACCCCAGTGCTGCCGATCAGTACTCCTGTTTCTGCAAACACCAACCTTGCACAGCCTGGCAGCCATGCTTTAGGCATTGCTTTGTTTTCATAGAATCAGATCATCATAGAATAGTTCGGGTTGGAAGGGACCTTCAAAGCTCATCCAGTCCAGCCCCCAGGGCTGGGACTTTTATTTGGAGGCAGAAAAGTAGAGCATCCTGCATGTAGCAAATGCCCTAACCCAAAGCTATCTTTTGGGAAGTAAAAAATTAGGTCAGATTAAATTAATAGTGAAATTGAAATGTTGACCAAATCAGCACTTTGCCTACTGCCAGTGACAAAATACAGAAACACAGAATCTGCACCGTCAGGTTTAATGCTTTGACAGCACAGACATTTGCATTCACTACTGACACAGGGGATAATCAAGAACTTTTCATTCAAAACACTGTCCAGCTGCCTTTTTGCCATCCAGAACAAAAATATATAATATACAGACAGAATAAAGAGGTAGTTGGGCTGCAGCAAACCATGAAAGCCCTTTGCATGGGCACTGGGACTTGTGTGGATCAGCTCCGTCCCTCATCTCCAGCATCTCGATGCACCCACAGACCCCCTACCTGGGCCATTGCAAATAGGGGGGGGCTGAACACTTAAAATACAAAGGGTGTTTCAAAAATATGGACCCAATTTGAAGTCACTGTATCTTTGAAATTGGGTCCATCTTTTTGAAACACCCTGTCTATTACAGTTTCTTAGCTGTGAGTAAAGTATTGCAACTGTTTTCTGGTGTTCCTCGTAGAATAAGAAATAGATTAAAGCAAAATCAGGAAAAGAAAGGTTTTATACACCATGCAAACTGGCTTTGCCAGCTGAGAGAGTTGCTGTGTACAGTGGGGCTGTTGACAGCAGCTTCAGCCTCTCCTGAGCAGCCGTGAGCTCTAACAGCTTTGTGCTTTACTTTTTTGTGCTTTAACTTTCATTTGAAGCTTCCTTACTCCACTATTAATATTAATACATGGGGATATTATAATTTTTCTTTATTTTATTTGCTGTATTTCTCCAAATATATTTCATTTGCTGTATTTTCCACCATTCCATTCCATCTTAAACCCTGTCTGAGTCCTGCCTCCTCCTCCTCCTTCTCTTCATCCTAATGCTGGGGAAAGGCAGAGCCAGAGATCCAGAGGGACTGGCAGAGACATTTGCTTTGGGTCCTCCATGGGTGCAGGAGGAAAGACTGACTTCTTATTTATATCTGTGTGATTTCTGGCCTCCTATTCCATATTTTACCATTACTTGTGTGTGCGTTTTACTTTTATTTCAAAGTGTATTTTTAAAAGAGAAGCATGAAAACTAAATGAGGAAGAAAAAGACATCAGTGCTGTGTTGCGGCTGAGATTTTACACACATAAAAGCCCGTGAGCAGAGCTGTGTAAAACCCATTGGTTTCACTTCCCAGAGCGGGCAACAAGATTTGTTGTGGCTCAGGATCCAGCTCAGCCTGCACCCCAGGCCAGGGCTGAGCTCAGGCACCACCTCAAGGTAGATTTAATCAGGGTCAGTTAATTTAGACACCTCTGTCATCAGCTGTCTCTGAGATCGCCCTTTTCACATGTTTCCTACACAAAATCGCATTGGTTTCTTTCAACAATAACAACACCTAATTTTTCTAGGGATTTTATGTACCTTAATGAATAATTTAAATAATTCTGAATTTATAGCGAAAGATAAAGGACATTTGCATGATACTGTTGCTAATATTTCAGTCACAGTGGGCAAAGTTTAGTCACGGAGCATGTTTGTACTAAGCAGGCAAATACTCCTCTGCAGATCAGCGGATACTTAGAAAATCAAGCCAAAATAGCCATGGAAATTTCTGAATTTTGTGATTATGATATTATCTACAGATTTCCCTAATCACCTTTCTAGCAAAGTGTGTTGACAAGGTGCATGGTAGTGCTGCTGAAGGTGCTGGTTGGTAAAATTAAGAACATTGGGAAGAAATTATCTACACGTCTGAGTAACAATCAAAACTCTGTCTTGCCTACTTAGAGATAAGCTTAGAAACACTCGCATTGGCGTGATCAGATGGCTTGTACATAGGAAAATTAAATTAACCTACTTGAATCCTCTGAGCCATTAATAATAATTTTTAACAAACCCCAGAACAATAGGTTGATTCCTAAGGAGGAGAAATTGTATTAGTATCTGTGCTTAAAAAGGGTAAATATAAAAGTTCTGGTAACCAAGGACCAGCTGTCAGGCCCAGAAATAATAGTGGGGAAACTGATGTGAGATGTCATCACTAACAAATTATTCAGTTCTATAGCACAATTAATGCCAAGCAAAGTGCTTTTATGAAGCATAAGTCTTAAAGAAAATTGCCATGGGAGCTGCTAACTTTGCTGACTGAAGGTAGCTGTCACAAAACACGTTTCCTAAAATAATTTGATTTACTGCCCCGGGCACTTTGAAAAATTGCCTTATACCCAGTAATGCCTCAGAAATTAAATGGATTAAAACCAGTTAAGTGATCAGAAATGTAATCAAAAGCAGGAAGCCATCATTCTCTGTTGTGTTCCAAGTGAGTTGCCATAGGGATGTCTCCTAACGCCACCCTGCATGGCACAGGACATCTGTCACCAGCAATGATGGTCAGGGTGGCAGCAGCTCAGCGGGGGCCATGGGGACACCTACTATGGAGCCCAGTCCCGTCTGAGTGTGGGAACGAAGTGATATCCAGGAACATGGCAGGAAGGAGAATTTAGAAGGAGGGTGTGAAGAAGACTCAGGAAACTCTAGACCTGTTGGTCCAACCTCAGTGCCTGGAAAACTGTGTGAAAGATCCCACTGGGGCTGCTGGAAGGGATCTGAGGGACAATCCAGCCGTCAGGCCAGCAGCATGAGCTCCTGAGGGAATGTCTGGGCTCACTGATTTGTTATACTTCTATAAGGGCACCCGCCCAACAGAGACCAGACACATGGAGCCTTGGGCATGGGCACTGCTGGCTAAAAACCAGACACAGGAAGCTCATACCAGGAACAAGAAGATTCTGATTAGCAAAAGCAATTAGCAGCCAGAACAACTAAGCCAGGGACCCGGGGGCTGCACACCATAAAGATCCTGCAGATGGATACTGGGGGATTATTTGAAAGCGGTGCTGGAGCTGAAACAGGCATCACGTATCAGGAAGAAATTAGTAGATGAAGTGCAGGAGATCACATTAGATTGTCCTAATGGTCCCTTCTGGGTATGAATTTAATGAAAGAATGTGGGTTTGATTCCTTTATTAAAAATAACAGATTCGTCTAATTTGATTAATTTTCCCCTGTCTTTTGCAGTTAGCATAGCATCTCGCTCGCAGATTCAGCCACGAGCCAGCGCTTTGCCGGGGAACCCATGGAGCCTCGCTAACCTCAGCTCTAACAGAGATCCTCCTGTTTGTCCTGTGGCAAACTTCTCCATCAAACTGCTGAGGTTTCAAAGGAAAATAAACCCTGCGCTGTGTGAGGGGATGAAGGCAGGAGGTGGGACCAGTCACTGTGCTGCTCACCCAGCGCATCGTGGGGACACGGGGATGTGGGGACATGGGGATGGGGTCTGTCCCATACCCTGTTCTGTGCAGTCACACATCGCTCAGCACGCCCAGTCCTGCCCAAAGCCAGCATCCAGCATTGCCACAAGGGTTATTATTTACACCAAACTGGGGTCTGGGTTTTCATTGCTGTCACCAAATTATCCTTTCATATTTTGGTTGTCGTATTGTTTTTATTTTCACAGGCTGCTTCCTGTTGCAATGAAAAGTTATCTTTCCTCTGGTGATTAAAAGTGCTTAACTCCAAACCTATAGATTAATGATCATTACTAATGGAAATGGTAAACATTACCCTGAGGGTTAGATTTAATTTCATGGTTATATAGACAATGGTTAGATAACATGACTTGGGAAAATGTACTGAAGTTAACAGTATGTTTTATGCAAGATTGAAGAGAGAAAGCTAAAAAGTAGTGAGCATTTGCTACGTACTGCAGACATGTCCCTGAGTGGCTGGCTGGCAAGGGTAGGTTACTTCAGGTGGCTTCGGGGACACACTGGCTGCACAGAGCAGCAGTGCCATAGATGGGCAGACCCAGCTCCTTCTGGGGCTACTGGGTCTGAGGTTTGACTTTTTTTTAGTATTAGTTTGTTTTTTGTTTTTTTTTTTTTTCTTTTTTAATAAAAGATCATATTTAAATGGAAAAACTAAGATTTTTAAAAATATTGTTATTTTATTTTTTTTCTCCCACTGTGCTCATGCTTTTCATTTGTAATCGCTGTCACAGCCTGGAATAAATTCACACTGGATTCAGGGGAAAGCATCTCGTCATCCATAAAGAAAGTGATAATGGCTGGAGATCAAAAGATCAAAGGTTCAACGTGGGACACGCTTCCGCTGTGAGAAAACCCAGCGCTCCCCTTGCTGGAGTGAGCAACAATTTACAGACGTTTTTGTCTTCTCAACAAAAATCTCTAATAGGGCCACGTAGGAAATTTGTGCCGAAGTAATCACATTCTCTCTGCAAAAGAGAACAAAAAAGAAACTTTTAACACAAGCCTAGCAATGAACATTGTGGCACTGGCAGACAGACATGGGCTGTTCCACGTTGTACTTTCCCGAGTGTACTTGCAGCTGCAGAGCTGTGGGTCAGAGCCACGCGGTGCCTGTGCTGGGCTGGGCGACGCAGCCTTGGAAATGGGAAGAGCTGGGTTATTAATTCAATATTCTCATACTGAATCCAGCACCTTGGGCAACGTGTCCTGCTACCCAGCGGCTGACCCAGCACTTGTGGAAAACTCTCAAATAGTAATTTGTGGGTCACACACTTGTCGTTCAGGAATTACCTTCAGAGGTTTCCATTTCCACTTGCACACACTCAAATAAAGTGTATTTTGTTTGTTTAAAGTTTCCATCATTTAAATTTTGAAAATATTATTCCAAAAAAATTTCCAAGCCAGATTTCTTTTGACAATTATATCAAGAGGATTCGGATGGTGCCAAGTTTTAGGTTTTTGTACGCTAATTCTCAATTGTGCTTCACAGGCGTCGGTTTGCTGACAACCATCTGTTTCAACCCAACTTTTTTCCTTAAAGTCAGCTCAAGAGAAATTAAAATATCAAAAGGAAATATTTCAGAGGGAGAGGGAAGGAACCAAGAAATACGGCTACTGAAGTTGTAAACAGCTTTTGAATTTAAGTTTAGCTTAAGTCACTTTTGCTGCCAACTTGCCCGCGGGCGAGCTGGAGATGGCACAGCCCGGAGCATCGCCTGCACCGCGGGATGCAGCAGCCTGCGGCAGGCACCAGCTTTTGGCAAGAGTTATGGAAACCCTGGATTTCCCAAGGGCTTTGGGGAACTGGTTTTATCTGAAATGGCCTCCAACCCACGGCAGCTTCATTGCTTTGCTGTTTTCCATGTACCACATGTACCATGCCATGAGCAAGCGCTGCCGCACCGAATGTAGGCGAGAGGAGACCCCAGCACTGCTTTTGGGATGTACAGAGCCCTGGCCAGCGATCAACTTACCCCATGACTAAATTAACCATTTATAATTAAAATGATGCTAAAAAGCAGATGGAACATATTAATTAAATGTCACGGTTGGCTTCCTGTAGCCTTTGGATATTGAGTTCTAAGCTGAATACATAAATTAGAAAAAGGAAAAGGCATTTTTATGGGCTTCATGACACCCCCATCCCAAAGTGCTGGAGAACGTGTCTGGTGTTGGCGCTGGGACAGATGGTGTCTCACCGGCACAATGTCTGTCCAGCACCGGTTCAATGCCTGTCCAGCACTGGCACAATATCTGTCCAGCACTGGCACAATGTCTGTCCAGAACCAGCACATCCCATGCCCACCAGCAGATCTGCCCCTACTCCTGTCCCTGCCTGGTCCCTCTGTCCTGGGCTGAGTGGGAACCAGAGCACAGATGAGCCCCAGCTGCTTTCTTTCAGCTTTAGTCATGCTTTTGCTTAAAAAGTGATAAATTGCACGGCTCAGACCTTTCGCTAAGGAAAAAAAATTAAGAACGATGAAATTCATTCACAAAGTATTATCACGACTGCTGTCTCTCTCTTTGAAATAATTTTGTGAAAGACAGAATTACTGTCACTTGTGTCAAAGCATAATTTCCACTGTTAAAACAAGGTGCATTATTCTCCATGTTTATGGAAAAACATAACAGAATTAAATTTTTTTATATGTATATATATATACCACTGATTTTTGCTGTTGCTGGAAAATACTTGTGTGAGCACAGGTGCTCCCCCTCTGCGAGCAGCAGGAGCACTGGGGTGCTGGGGTGCACTAGGGAGCGTGTGGGACAAAGCTCTGCACCCCCCCCGCTGCCACCCCCAAGATGAACCTTTTCAAGTTTAACACACACTGTGAAAAATATGTGAGAATATGGATTCAAATGAATGAGCATGTGATGGCAATCTCAGCTGTATTTTTCCTTTTGCAGAACTCTGTTGTCATAGGCATCGAGACTGGCCAGTACTCACTTAGGTCAAGTAATAGTCTGGCTCAGCCCTGAAAATTCATTACATTTATTTTTCCCGTGAATCCTCAGCGGTCCATTGATGCTGGGTGCTGCATTACAGTTCCAGAAGCCAGTTCCCATGGCCTCTGGGTTTGATTCATCGGCTTCTGGAGCCACAGAAACACACATGCCATCATTAATACACGTCTGGTTTTAGTTTAGTTTGTTTTAGCAGCCACTTTGGCAGAGGGGGCACAGGGCAGTGCTGGGACAGGGCTCTCCACTCGGGTCAGCCCCCAAAACCTCAGTCACAAAGAGGGGTGATGGTGGGGAACCGGCTGGGGGGGCAGATCCCTGTGCCCAGCCCTGCAGACAGTCCAGACCCTGAAATTCTCTGCTCCACAGCCCAGTGCGTCGCTCCCTGTTCCCAAAAATAGTGTTTCAGGCTCTCTGTGCACACACAGGCTGCAAACTGTCCATCACCTACGGACAGACCAGTGTGTCCTTAAAATCAGAAACCCAGGGTTGCCGTCCCCTTTGCACTCAACATTATAATTCAATATTCTCTATATCCCTAATATCATTTTACTTCCACGGATTGGATTTTCCATGAAAAAAAATATCAATACATAACAGTAACAAAAACGAACAGAGAACACTTCATCATCAATAAAATGAAACAAATACTCCTGTCCTTCATGTAAGAAAAAAATAAATGATGGTAGGGAATTCAGAGAGTCACCAAAACAAAGACTATGGGAGAAAAGCTGCTCAGAGACATGTGGATGAGGATGAAGAGGGACCTTTGAAAATGGAGGTGCCCTCCTGACATATAGAGCTGAGACCTTTGTCAGCAGCCACATCCGAAAGCTTAACCTCATTACCAACAGAATGCCACTGCACTTGGAAAAACAAAAGCATGGAAAGATGAATAACGCTGTCACTAATCACTGTGAAACTGTTAATTTTAATTGAATTACAGCAAACTTCAACTCCAACAGATAAGTCCTGATCCTGTAATGCTTTAATTTTCTTTCTAATATTTTTCTAATATTCTAACCCACCATGTTACTTACACTGTTTAATCAATTTCATGATGAATTTGTGAAACTTTTGTTAGTGTTTTGTTGTTTTTAAACAAAGAAGCAGCTTACACTTTCCCAAGCTGGCTGTAGATGCAGCAGTGAGTGAATGAAGCCCAGTGATGCTGGGGAGGAACAGTAGGATGAAGTCACTGCAGGCGGGGACACCCGACACACTGATCTGGTGTAAAATCCCCTGTGCATTCATGTTGGTGCTTTGCCATCAGGTTTCTATGTCTGCAGAGCCTGGGCCAGCCTGATCACAAACCAGAACCCACAGAAAAGTTTTGGCATTTTTATTCCAAGTTCTCCCAGATAGTTTGTCCTCGAGAAAAAATACAGGTTACTGAATTTCCCAATATTTCTTTTGGAGGAGATTCTGCATATATTTGCCACATTCATAATTATGACTTGTGGAGCAGGTGAGTGTCCTGATGGCCCCGTTGCCGAGGTCTGGCGAGCTGTTGGGGGGGTCCAGGGTGCTTGAAAAGGCAAATCTTGCAAGAAACAAAAAGACTCAATTAAATTGCTCTATTCCAATTTATTATATGTCCCGCCAAAGATACAAACAAGAGTGCGCAGTACAAGCAAAGGTGCACACAGAAACCTGATTTATACCCTGACCTGGGAGCAGCAAGTGCCTGAGAAACAGCAGACATTCATAATGAGGGAGTAATCTCTGGGAGAGCTTATCCAGTAACTCAAACAAGATAAAATAAAAAAGCCTTCAACAGGCATTGGGATTTTTCTTAAATGAATTTGCTTTATGAACTGTTCATAATCTGTGTTCATTCCATCATTTAAAATTAGATTTATCTGAACAAAGTTCAGCCAAATAAGTTTTTAAGACCTGTTTATAGGCCTTTAGAAAATCAGAATGTTTAGTATCATATTTTAAACTCACACTTTAAAGTCAGGCAGAGAGCTTGCCTGTTACTCGGCCAAACAGCCCAGCAAAAATGCATACATGCACACACACATGCACATATACACACCTGTGTGGACACACACGTGCACACACACATTTACACATGTACAAATGCATACATGCACACACACATGCACATATACACATGCACACACATTTATAGATGCACAGGTACACACAAGCACATGCACACACACAAGCAAGTGCATGCAGACACACGTGCATCACACACACATACATGCACATACACCTGCATTGCACATGTGTACATGCACACACACACTTGTGCACACACAACTATGCAATGCACATGTGTACATGCACTCACACCCTTGCATTGCACACATGTACATGCGCACACACACACACTCCCCACCCCAACAGCTTCACACAAAGATTGTTCTGGGCTGCTTTGTTTTCTCCATTATCAACCACTTACCGATTGTGTCTCTCCCTTCTCTGTTTTCAGTTATTTCTTTTGAACCCAAACAACTCAGTCATCCCTTACCTCTCAACTCCATACAAAATAACCTCCCTTTCCCCACACTCTGCTGCAGCAGTGGCCTCATAGGGACAAATAAAGGAACACAGGTGGAAGAATTACAAATTCAAGTTTTCCTCACCCAGCTGCTCCAAAGCTCATTTGTGCCTCACCCCTCATTAAGGCTAAGCCTAATGACAGTCAATCCCTAAATTTTCTTTCCAAATTGTGTATATGAGAAATGCCTTCATATCTTATTCAGAGGGGGAAGCAAAAATGGGTGAGCTATTTAACCAGTATTAATTTTCACTATTCATGATCAAGCCAACGACTGAATATTTTGAGAAGATTTTTCAAATACATTTGCACACAGGATAAATACCAGGGAACGCATATTTCCTTCCAAATAGCCTCTGCAGAGTAAGATGCTAAATTTGGTGACTAAATTATTCATGATATGATATTCTCTTGATCTTAATCTTTGACTCCTCTATGCCAGGCAGCAGAATATATGCTGAAGACAAACATTTTTCAAGGCTGCGAGCTCCTATGCACAAAAATGCACCTGCACAGGCAGCCCAGCCCAGAGGAGAGGGAGTTGGTGCAGTGGGAGCCCAGTGGATCTGTGGTGATGGAACCAGCATCTCCACACACACTCTGGCTAAGAACGCTCCATGTGTGTCTCTGGAACATTATGGAAGAGTGTCTGTGTTGGGAGTGACTACTGATGATGTACCTAGGGAGACAGTTTCCAAACCAGCTCTCAGCAAAGAGCTTACCCTAAGAAAACAGTTTCTTACAGTTTCTCCCAATGTTCTGCTGGGGGTCCTGGAGCAGCAGCCCCATTATCTCCTTATGTGCTGAGACAGGTGGGGAGCATCGGCTACAAACAGCGTTTTGGGGTGTATGTCCCTTTGGGACAACAAAGGGATAACAAGGCTCCAATGCAAACGTTCAGATGGTGCTTATGTTCATGCATTTCCTACACTGCGACTCAACACCTGTAAGTGCCTTGATCTGTTCCTGGGTGAGTGTGATGAGCATGGTGGATGCAAGGTTAACAGCACACTTTTAATAGTGTATTTTTATTTTTCTGTGGGATATCTGCATTGGCACAAGGCAATCGGATCACAGACTTTGGAGCCTTGCATAGAAAGAGATTTGCAATACTGAGCACTAAGGTTCTGAGTAACCCATTTTGTAATAAATGAAGGGAATGGGGTGCAGGGAGAATGCCTCTCCACAGCCCTCTGCATCAGGCTGCAAAAGGGTTTTCCAATTAGCCTTTTCCAAGTGTGTCCAGCAGCAGCAGAGCTCATGGCAAAATTTGACACATTTGTCTCCTTTTCTCCAGGCTGTGGATTTGGAGAAGGGCTGGAGGATCTCCTCCCCAATTCAATCCAGCTGAATGCCATGTCCAGCTGGTCCAAGGAGCCCCAGCATCTGCGCTGGGTGTCTGTCGAGGGGTGTCCCCACCGGCACCCCCACTTGCTGCAGAGCCAAGAGCACCCACAGCTGGGACTGTCCGCGAGTGTTGCAGCTGAATTTACAGCCAACATTCCCCCATCCCCAACCTGTGGGAGCCAAAACTCACAACCAGCAGGTACAGGTGTTTTACACGGTGCTTTCAGGCAGATCTCCTTGGAAATGAGCTTGTGCTGGGAAAGACCATGACATGTCTGCTCAGGCACCGTCACAGGCTTTGCTTTGCTGACAGGTAGAAGTTTATCTTTGAAAAGTTGCCTGCCTGAATGGGGAGAAGGTTCATTTTATGCAACACACTGAGAAATAGGAGTGTGCATCCAGAATTTACGCTTTTAAAGAGTGGACAAGTCTCATCCAGAGTCAGCTTACCAGCTGTGCATGTGCAGACCAAAGATCTTGCTAGTCTCCCAACGTCCTGCCTCTGCCGCTATAACACAGCCAGTTTTGTTGGGTTTTGTTTGCTTATTTTTTGCTAAAAGCTTTGAAAGAACTCCGAGGAGCATCTGTACACTCCAGTTATGCTATTATCTAATGATTTAGGATGTGGCACAACTTATCTGGTAATACAGAAATCATGTTATGTTTGTTAAATTGAGCGTTTAGTTGTGTGAGTCAACAGATTTAATTTCTTGGGTAATAAACTGCTCTGAAATGATTTCTGACTCATCCTTTTCTGGCTTCAGGAGATGCAGGAGGATGGAGGGAAGCCGGTGCTGGTGGGGATCCTGCACAGTGTGGGAGGGACGGGCTGTGCTGAGCCGTGTTCCCCCAGTGCTCAGGGTTCCTCGTCCTGGGGAAGGGACATTTGCAGATATTTGGGTCACCCTGCTCTGTCACCCATGGCAGCTCTGCCACCTTTCTCGCAGTGTGAAGCTGATTTCAACACAGACACCAGGGATGGAGACTCACTCCTAACTTCCCAACGATGATATAAACTCTCCTGGAAGTTTCATTTGAAATCCAAGCTGTCACCCATTTTTCACAATTTTTCCTTTTTCCCATTTCTCTCTCTGCTTTGCACACATGTATGCACACACCTGCGCAGGTACTAATGTGACTTAATCATCAGCTTCCAATTCTGCTGAGTGTTTCAGCAATCCTGGGTTTTCCCTTAAAGATACGTGATGGTCGATGATAGAAGAGGAAGAAAAAAACCTCCATGGACATGCAAAGAGAATTTGGACAGAAAACTGCGATTTGGAGACACCTTCAGCTGCCATCTGCCCCTAAGGAGGAGCCGTCACCTTGCAGGGTCTGACCCAGAGTCAGGAACTTTCCTTCTCGAGGCTTATTAAACTGATAAGGCTGTAACTGCATTATGAACACATTTATCATCTCATATTTTCTCTCCCATCTTCACAGATAAGGCAACACACTGAAGAGTTATTTATGGTTAGCGTGACCACTAGCTGCATATATATGTGTAACGTATAGTTTCGTAATGAGACTATAAATTGTTTCAATTATTCATCTTTGCGGTATTTACAGCAGTGACACTTTTTAATATTGCAACTTCTTTTCCTGCAATAGGCAGCTACGGGTGTCTGTCTGACCAAGATGAAATTATTTGGGAAGTGATGAGAAAAGCTTGGTTCAGTTAACCGACAAAAGGATCTTTATGCAAGGAGCTCCCCAAAGCAGATAATGAAGAAAAACGTGCCTGTTTGTGTATGCGGTGAAACCCGTGCCGCTGCCTCACCCTTTGATCAAGAGTCCTTGGGAGTAAGGAACCGCCTTTAAATGAAGCAAAGTATCCATGTAAATTAAAATAGGAAAAGAAGCATGACATGTTGGTCCCAGATCGACTATTGACTCCACTAAGAAGAAGATCAGACTCATTATGTACCCAATTAACCAGAGCCAGCACCAGGAGCTCACCCAGCGCAGGGGCTTCCCAATGACCTCCTGGGAAAGGCTTATCCCAGGCTGGGCTTCACCTGGCAGCTAAGCTCAAGATTAACCTTCATCCCAGTGTGAAATGTAGGTGCTTTCGCACAGGACTAATTTAGCCATAATTCATTCAATGCAATGTATGGAGAGGCTCACGGACAAAGCCATTTAGAGCAAGAAGGGTAAAAAGGATAAAGGTTGATGGTTGCACAGCCAGACTCACCTTCTATTTGAGTTTTGTCTTTTTTGCTTCCTGAATGCTTACACTTTCTGCAATCAGACATGTAATTCACAGATTCCTCTGCTCATGTCAGTCTGTCTTGACTGAGACTTTGCCGAACAAATATATTACCAGGAAACACCAACTACAGAAGTGTTCTCTATAGCTCATTTCCAACACAGCCTACCCAAAGCTGGGAGGCCTTAGGTGCCTTGTCCGCCTGCTATGGATTTGCCATTTTGATTTCAAAATAGCAGCACAGAAATATAGTGGTGATCCTACACTGTCGCTCTAATTAATTTTAGCCAAAACATTTTGATAGGAAGAATTTTAGGAAAAGAAATGCACCGAGGCCTTTTGCAAACCAACAATAGGATGAGAAGTGTCTTCTTGCCAACAGAATAATCCCAATCATGGGCTTCAGCACCAGGGTTAATGCCAGCACCAGAGAGGGATGAGTCTCTTGCAATCATCCTCAGTTTTCTATTCAATTTTATAACCATTTCTAACGAGCTATGAAAGCTCAGGAAGCAATAAAGTTACGTAACGACAAAGGCAGTTCAGAAACAAATGTGTTTGAAACTCCTGAGGGGAAACAAGGGGAACATGCTCTGTACTGTCCTCATCTCCAGGTTGCTGAAGTAGTTCTGGAATTTTCCTCTGTCTTTAGTCAGCTCTGAATCACAAAAGAATGCTCCAGAATAAACCTCAGGATTTGGGGATTATGTTTATTCATAAAATTCCAAGTGATAAATATCAAATAATCTGAGATGTGTTAGGGCACACAAAGAAGTGACTGATTACTGAATATCGAATATTTCTCTGGTGAAAAACAGTTTTAGCAACAAGCTACAGCACTGGGCTCAGCACCCACCACTGCCTCCCGCATCCACTCTGTTCCATCAGGGTTCCTCTCACATGCAGGTACACGCATATTTGTATTATCCACAAAAAATTAATATAGCAGCCAGGTCCTGCAAAAGCAATAAGTGCTTGGAAAGCTGAGGATTAGATTATTTACAGTGTCCTATATTTTAATGTCAAGAAGATATAGGAATTTCTGAGAGATCTGAAACACTAACAGAGACTGTAATGTTGATCAAGATGAATGACCCATACTGACAAAATATTTTTTAAAAATCCTACTGAAGAAACACAGTGCTCTAGCTTGAGATAAATAGGATGCTCAGGCAGAAATGATTTCTATGCAAAATACAGTAAACAAATGGAAGTTAGTGGAAAAAAAGTGAATGAAAACATTTTTTTTAGTTCAGAAACCCACAGACATATTCTTAAACCCAATCTAAAACAAAAAGTCTAAACATTTTCAGGAATGTCAAATGAAATAAGCTGGAAGCTAAAAAAAAGTATTTATGAATTCTCTTGTGCTAATGGAAGTATCAGCAGGTAAAAGCATTCAGCTGAGACACTTCAAAGCTTCAAGGACAAGTTCAGGTTGAGTTTATGGAGTTTTTGTTTTGAATTTAATCTCAGTAATTATTTTAATAATTAAAAGTGTTCTGCTAAAGCAGGTTGTAATTAGCTAATTATTTGCTCTGCTTATGTTTCCTGCTTACTTATGAATTTTTATTATTCTCCTAAACTTGAAGAGAAACTCTTCAGAGTTGTGTGTGTCTGGCCGTGAGGGCTCGGGGTACATGCTGTCTCTGTTGAGGACAGAGCCCTGTCCTATGGTGGTGTCCCGGGATAGTCATGGTCATGGTCATGGTCATGGTCACGGTCACGGCCATGGCACTGGCCCCACAGCATCATGGTCCTACCACGGTGCTGGTTCCTGCTGTGGTGCCGGTTCTTGCTGTGGTGCCGGCTCTGCCATGAAGTTTTGTGCTACTGCCTGGGGGTCCAGCCCCACATCAAGCCTGGCTGCACCACGATGGCTACATGAAGTCACGCAGCTCCTCATCTGTCTGTGCCAAAAATAAACACCAAATAGCTGTTTCAATTAATGGGTAAATATAAGTAATTGATAATTGGTGCAGGAAAAGTGGCGAGAACCTGCAGCAGTGTGACGCTCATTCACAAGTGCTGCTGGGGGTGATGCAGACTCTCACCCCCTGTGACCCTGCACTGCTGCCCTCTCCCTGTCCCTGTCCCTTGCACGAGGACAGTATGAAACGGTGTGACAGGAGGAGAATTGGCCCAAAACACATTGATCTCCTTGGTGTCAGTTGCGGATGCAGCACTGGCCACGGCTCATCCCTGGCTCACGGATCCAGAGGTACAAGTGCTGCCTCGCAGCTGCCCACAGCATCCCGCAGCAGCCACAGGGGTCACAAGCTCTCGAGTCTCAAGGAACAGGTGATCTCACAGCTCTTCCATGGGGCAACTTCCCTGGCCAGGGCAGGAGATGTTCCCTCATGAAGCATGCTGCTCCCTTGCCATCCTGTGGAAAAGTCTCACTGGCATTTTCTGTCCTGTGCATTTTGTAATGGCTTTTTTCCTCCTTCTGAGCCAGAAAGCTGCACATTACCTCGATAAAGGAGATGAACAGAGAGAAACTGGCTATCTGGCTTTTTTCCTTATCACCATCCCTGCCAACCCTGTTCCCGTGGCACTCATCTCTGCGGTGTCTGAGCATGGGGGCAGCTCATCACAGGCGGGAGGGCTCCCAGCCCTGCTGCCTGTGCAACCCCAGGCTGGCGGCTGAACCCAGGCTGTGATCCACTCCTGGGGTGGAAAGAAGCGATGAACCTGCTCCTCAGGCCCTGTCCTTTCATCCTGAAGTGTGCACAAAGCCGGGGGCATGGGGACATTGCAGCTCCTGTCCCTGCTGAACTGCCAGGGAAGGGCTGGATGAACCGCAGGTCCCATCTCAGGGCAGCTACACGGCTCACGTAGCAGCTCTCTTAGCCAAAGACCAGAGGAGGAAGACTGGAAAAAAAAGGATGTGAATGAATTTCTGGGGAAAACAACATGAAATAATGAGGAGAAATGTAGCCATATACAGAAAGCTTTAGGACATTTATTACTAATGTATAACAAAGACAGTTACACATAGATAAATGACAGCTTTGATGAGCCTTTATGGCACAGTTCTTTGCGCCTCATTAAATATGAAGAATAAAAGAAGAGTAGAGGACTCAGAAGACAAATCTGCACACACTGCTAATGAATGACAAGGAATCTGAAGACAAAGGACAGGTTTGGGCACATTTGAGTCACCACTGTTACAGCAAGTATTTGTGCTCACTGGGAAGGGAGCACAAACCTGGAGGAGGAAGAGCAGAGAGAAGTTCCTTGTCAGTGCTTCGGGGAGGGAGTTTGGTACCTGGATTCATACTGGGCAGACACAGACATAGGACACCTTCAAGCACCAGAGGAGAAACAGAAATGACTCATTATTACAGTTCTCCTAAGCCATAAGATTGCCTTGTGCGAGTCAGTGTTCAGCCCGACGTCCTCGGCCTCATCAGTGCTGTAACCGGAGAGATTGCGAAGAGAAAAGCTGGTTGGGAACAGCCAAACGCCAAGGGCTGCCTGTCACCATGGCAGTGTCCCCTCCAGAGCTGTGCACTGACCCCAGCTGTCCCCTTCCACACAGTGACACTTGGCATGTTGAGCAGCACTTGCTGTAGGGCTCAGAACATCTGACTGTATGTGCTGCTTCTGCCTTACACATCAGGGACTGTGGGTGACAGAGCCGCTGGTGCCAGCACACTGCTGCATTGGAGCAAGCTGCAGCCATGGGCACAGCCTTCAACTCTGACCCCCGTCAAAGGGCAGCGGTTAGCTAGGATGTTTCCCAGCTCTGTTGTGACAGCACTGAAGTGCTCCATGCTGTCGGTGGCACAGCAGCCAAAGCATCACCAGGATGCTCAGCACAAGCCCTCTGCATTGGGGCTGGCTGGAGATGGGCAGGGGCCAAGGGGCTGCTGCGGGATATGGGGCACATATGGGGTGTGGGGGTATGTATGGGGTATGGGAAGCAGGTATAGGCTATGGGGTATGTCACAAGCAGCATGCAAAAGGTCTGGGTGCCAGGCCAGGCAGGTGATGGTACCAGCAGTACAGGGGCTTCCTGGGCACCTCGCAGGAGGCACACAGACTGGGGGGACCTGCTGCTGCTTCTGGTTTGCACCCCTGCACAAGGGAACAGCCCCCTCTGTCACCACTGTGGGATATTTCCCCTGCACAAATACAGCTTCTCTAACTATATCTCAAAGTTTTTGTTTTAAACATAGAATTTTTTCTTTTTGCATGTGGAGTTCATTTGTTTATTTGCTTGAGAAGATTAGAAAAGTCCCAAGGAAGCATGTGTTCTTACTCATACCCATTTCCTACCTAGAATTACATTACGAACACTTGCTGTCGCCTTCCTGGGGTTTAAAATTAAAACAGAACATGAATATTGATACCAGTATCCTTCCCTTTAGTGCACAAGAAGCACACATGACGCACTCAGCTGTAGGGATGAGGAGGAGAAAGGCGACCAGCTGAGATAGACTTAGTGGTGTCTCACCCCTGTGTCGGTGCAGAGGCTGTGCCACAGCGATGCCTGTGCCAGCACCATGCTGTGGCTGTGACTGTCCCTTCAGATGGGGGGAGTACAGGGTCTGACACCTGACTCTCACATCCATCACACTTTACCAGTTGCTCTCCATATACCAGTGAGTGACTTCCTTGCGTGAACCTGGCACCACCTGTGCCTGCAGTTCAGCATCGTCTGTGCCTTCAGTTTGGCATTGCCTTCCCATGAGGAGTGTTGGTGATCAGAGCAGCCGATACACTCGGTGCTCCCCAAAGAGGCCAAACCTGTGGCAAAATCGAAGGGCCCAGATGAGCTACCTGAGACTTGAGTCACAAATTAAGGGGAACAGAGGGACTTATGACAGAGACACTGGGAACTGTAATTGCTGCTACATGCATGACTGCAACTGTGCAGAAGCAAAACACATGCTCAGCTCTGTCCCCTTGCAGCTGATTTCGAGGACACATTATGCAGAGAAACATGCCCCTAGCTCGTAGCTGCATTTCAATGGAGTGGCGTCAATTTTTTTGCCTGAGAAAAGAAATCTCCTTTGGAGTGCTGCTCGTCTGAAGGACCAGCGGCAGTATATTATCTCTACATCTGCCTGTGCTGAGACATGGCTTCAGTGTCACCCTGAGGTTGTCCGGATCCAATTTTCACAGGCAGCAATGATAGGGCAATGGAGTGAGGCTGGTTGAAATGAAATGAGACTGGTCTGGAAAATCCCACAGTTGGAGGTGAGATGCAGTCAGCGGGGTGACCCTGGCTCTTTGCAGTGAAGTGGGATCCACTGGTAAGGAGATGCCCGGCAGAGCCTGGGGCTGATGCTGGAATGGGGGCTGCCCCCTGGTCACACTGCTGGGATGCTGGAGCAGGGAAGAACCCCTGGTCCAGGGGGGAACAGGGGGATTCAGGACGGCATGCACCCATGGGACCAGTGGTCAGCATGGGGTGAGCTCTTCTGTGGATGCAGAGGCACCTCAAGAGCCAGTCCTGCCAGAGCCAGGCAGCAACAGGCAGCACAAGGAGCACAGCCACAGCCAGAGAAACACAGACGGGCCACCCTGCCCCTCGATGCGGTGTCTGCATGATGGAAAGGAGAGCGATGCTCCGGCCCAGTGGGGAGGCTTGCTGCAGGCTCTGTGTGTGCGAAGGGAGAGAAAATTTGGACAACCGCAGAAGCTGTCACCGTTCTCCAGAGACCTGATTTCCAGCTGTGCTTCTGGGAGCCAGAGAGCGGATGTTGGCACAATCTTCCTGCCTCTGAGCCCCAGGCACAGGTGTGAGCAGGGATGCTGGTATGGGCAGAGATGCTGGTATGAGCAGGGATGCTGGTGTGAGCGGGATGCTGGTGTGAGCAGGGATGCTGGTGTGAGCGGGATGCTGGTGTGAGCGGGATGCTGATGTGAGCAGGGATGCTGGTGTGAGTGGGGATGCCAGAGTGCGGGGATCCTGGGAGATTCGCAGCCTGCCGCTGGTCCCACAGCTCCATGCCCTGCGATGCGGGTGGCTGTGCCATGCTCCTGCCCCTTGCCCTGTCCCATCCTGCTGAAGGGGTTTTGCTTCCAGCGAGCTGTGTGGGCTGTTTTGTCTTTGCAAATGAGAGATCAGTCACAGGATCATTCCATCACCACACTCCATTTCCTTGCGGTGTCAGCTTTTGATCTTGTTCCTAATGACTATGGGACTCCTGTTCCCACGCTGCTCCCTGGCCCCCCAGCACCCACCGGGCAGGAGCGTGGGTCATCACCCGTCTGCCTGATTAAAGAAGAGCCCCGACACAGATTCCACTTATCCCCTGTGCATTTCCAATCTGTCTTTTGTCCCCTTGTTCCCACTGCGGATCATCACTTATTTCCTTACTGATTCTGTTATTTGCCTTAATCCACACAATCCCTCCAACAATGTTTGGGCTACATCTGTAACAAACACACCCTCAGACATCACCCTGGTGTCCTGCAGCCCAGTGATGCGAGGGGACCCCGACCCCCTGTTATGGGGGTTCTCTCTTGCGAGCACCGGCCGCTATTGGGTTTCCTGCCGGTCGAGCCCATCACGTTCAGCCCCACCGACCATGTGTTTGCTGAATGTGGCTGCGCACACCCTCTGGTACCTCTTTTCCCTTAAGGTAAAATATTATCTCCTCCAATTATTTTATTTTATATGAAGAGGCTTGCAACAGCAGTGCTTCTGTGAATTGCTTTTGCAGATAAATAGAGCAGGCCTGTTCCTGAAATGCAGCAATAACTGTACACACTGAAATGGTGCTTTCCCTGTGCCTCCCATGTTCCCTTCCTCCCCCCAGCTATTATATCTAATGAATTTCCTACTGCTCATTCCACACTCTCCTCCTCATTCTGTTGTCCAGCTTTCTTTTGCCTATTCTGCCAATAATCCCATGAAATCCTCTCTACAGGGAAGGGAAGAAAGGAACTTCTGATTCTTCCCAAACTACTTGTGGACTCTGCACCCACCAGGATAATTCTGCTCACTGAGGCTCTGCTGCTGTTCTGTGAACAGCAGGATAAGGATGAGATCCCTGGACATGCAGCTGCCAGTGCAGCATCCCAGCATCGATGGCTTGGGGTGTAGGAACAACTCACTTCAGCGTGAAAATGTGGAAAACACCTATATTCATCAGGCAATTTGGAGTATCCCTACTAATTATGTCCCTATGATAAGACTCATATTAGACTCATCTCTGGTGAGTCTATTAACCAGAGCAAAGCTGTGCCCAGCCCAGAGTTAACATTTCTGGCATAAACTGAAAGAAGAAACCCTTGTGTAGGACTCTGGCTGAGTTTTCCGTGCTGTGAGTGGAGGTTTGATGAGGCTCAGTTCCCAAATGCTGAGCACCTAGGGCACCTGAGCTGGAACCCTACAGATCGAGAGACTCGGGTGCCATCCGCAGGGAGGGCAGGTGGTTGTAGAAGCTGTGGCAGAAGTGTTTAGTTTTAAAAAAAGATGGGATAATTTGTCACATGAGTTTTCTGCTCTCTGGTGGTCAGCCCATTGCCCCCACATAACAACCTGCTGTTCAGTTCCCATTTCTGTGTGATTGCAATTTCTTTTATACAGTCAAGCTGAGTTTTCTGTTCATTTCATCCTTTTATTCACTCTCTTTGTGTCTGCCATTTCTTTCTTTCCCTCGAGCTTCTTCCCCTCATCTAATGCATCACCTTTACCATTTCTCCTCTTTACGTCCAAACCCCTTGTGCTGTGATTCCTGCTCAGAACTGTGATTGCAGCAGGACAGGCTCTCCAGCTCTGCGATGTTTGCATCACACTCTCTTGTGCTGCAGAAGTGGGGTCTCGGGCAGCGACCCCTCCATCTTCCTCATCCTCCTCAGTACCGTGGTGCACTTCAACAGCCTGCCACCAATAATCACATTAATCCCCATGAAACATGCTCTCAGGAGAAATCCTGCACACTTTCATAGAGCAGAGCACCGAATTCATTTATTCAGGAGTGGCATGTCAGGCATAGCTGTGCCCACCAGTTTTAGACAAAAGTTTCTCTTGATGACCCATTTCACAAACAAATAGCAGTATAGTGATGTCTATGTTAAAACAGAGCAATCTCATTTTATTTGCACTGTGTGCTTTCTGGGTGGAAATGGGAGAGAAGAGGTGGGGAAGAAGTCTCTGCAAGAGTTCATAAAAAAGAAAGAATGAAGATGTAGAGCATCTCTGGTCAGGAGGCTGTTCTGTATCCTCTAGTCATCACAGAATCACAGATGGTTTGGTTTGAAGGGACCTTCCCAGCACACCCAGTCCAACCCCTGCCATGAGCAGGGACATCTTCACCCAGACCAGGTTGGTCCAAGCCCTGTCCAGCCTTGGACACTCTCAGGGATGTGGCATACACAGCAGCTCTGGACAGCCTGTCCAGGGCCTCACCACCAGCCTGGGGAGGAATTTCCTCCTTAGATCTCATCTCAACCTCCCCTCTATTGGTTCAAAGCCAGTGGTGTGCTGTAAGCATAAGTTGCATCATGTAGAGTACACCCATCCTTTTGCTGCTTAAATTACTTATAAATTTAGATATATAGATGAAATCCACTCTGAGTTGGAGATGCTTATTCAGGCTGGAAAAAACACTCATTGAAGAAAAAAGAATGCTAATGATAGGCTGTTCCTCTAAAGGATGGCATTCAGTTAACACTGGTGTGGACTAAATGCTCATCCCACGCACATCACAAACACATCAAATTGCTGCTGGGTGTCTGTTCAGATCTGTCTGTGTAGCTGTGCTGTGGTACTTTCATGTGAGCAGAGGGGCGTCCTCGTCAGCAGTCACCGCACCTCCTGCTAACAGAGCAGCTGATGTGCAGGCTACAGTATGATACTGTAATTCAATTGCTGGCACATTAGGGTTTTTGACATTAAGACTTGCACTATAAATTCCAATTCTGTATTCTGTCAGTAAGTAACAAATGCTGAATTATCTCCTTCCTTAGACATACACCATTGGAATCCATTTAAAGTGCCTAATGATGTATTAATAAAGCATGATTTTCCAGCAGAGTTTCTGAACTGCAGCCACTGGCGCCAGGACCAGCGCTGCCAATCAAATTAGAGTGTCATCACTCCTCAGTAAATAAAGGTTAATTGGATGTACAGTATGAAAGGATCAGGAACGCAAGACATATCTATGACAGGTCTGTTCTTACTTGAAAGGCTGATATTACATTCCAGTTCCCCCGCACACTGCTCAGATGCTGCTGGCAGCCTCTGTGCCTGTTATCATGGACACTGCCGGGGAAGCGTGTGCTTCATGTTGCTTGAGATCTTTGAAAAAGTTCACAGACAAAATGTTTAATAGATTCAGCCCTCTTGTGACCTACTGATGTCCACAGAGCGAAGGGATCTGAAGAAATTCTCATATTTTATTATTTCCCTACAAGCCCTCTAGAAGAATATTTTTGGTGGGGGCTGGTGAGCTGTGAGCTGTTGCCTGTGCCACGATAAGGATGACATCCCCATCCCCTCCCTGTCGTGATTGTCCCTGCTGGGGTGACCCTGGTGCCCTGGGGGACAGAGCACACCCTGTTCTGCAGTGTGTCCCATGCCCAGCAGCTGTGGCAGCTGCCAGGGCTGCCTCCCCTCCCAGAAGCCCACAGCAGGGACCTCCACAGCTCTGCTGGTGCTCAAGGGGGTCCAGTGCCTGGCCCATGGCTGGAGATGCTCCTTGTCCCCTGGCTGCCACACCACCTGGCATCACATCCCACTACCCAGCACTTCATTCCACTGCCTGGCACTGCATCTCACTGCCTGAGACTGCATCCCACTGCCCAGCATCACATCTCATGACCCAGCACCACATCCTACCACCCAGCATCACATCCCACCACCTGGCATCACTTCACGGGATGAGGCATGGGACAACTGCCTTGCCAGGCTGTTCTGGGACAATTCAGGTGTCTCTTTAAGGAGCCTGTGCAAAACCACAACAAAATGAGTAGCCTGATAAGCACAAATCCATATTTACTTTAAATAATGTGCAGCGTAGCATGAGCTGGAACTTCATCTTGGAGCATCAGGGATTTTATTATGAAAAAAGTCCATCCTGTTTTTCAAAACCCATTAATGTATCTTAAGTGCCTTTTCTCCTTTAGAGACCCTCTTTCAAACTCCCGGCTTTTGTTTAGTCTTTCATTGCTAATTAACCCTCCTGAGCTATTTGCTCCCTGTTCTGCTCTGGAGACCTGACCTTTCATTGAAGACATCTGATATTTTAAAGCTCTGATTAAAATATTTCCATTAAGTGCTTTTTCAATGAACAAAAGGCTTTTGACATGAACAAAAATGTATTATCTTAAGTATTTGGTTTTGCTAAAATGTATCAATTTGCCACAAATTTTATTAACTGCACAAGCAAAAAGTATTTTCAATAAAAGAGTTAGTAACTCTGTAGTGGAAAACATTTTAGATTTCACTGCTTATTTATAAATGTTCATTTGAAATCTAGCAGCAACAAAAGAAATTTAGAAAATGCAGCTGAATTAAAACTACCCCTAGAACACGAGTATTAATATTGTTGTTGAGCATTGTGTCATACACAACATCCAGGGAGATGCCATCAGAATTATTGAGTATTTTCCTGCTTTCCTCACCATGGAGAGAGCAGCCATGTAGGTGGAGCCCAGGCCAGGGGTCCTGGGGCCAGAGGATGCTCCAGCCATGGGGCCAGAGGATGCTCCAGCCATGGCATCGCTGTGCTCAACACTGGCTGCTCTCCCGCCGAGCACTCAGCAATAGCAGGAAACATGTTAAATCCTCCAGCCATGCCGGGAATGAAAAAGGAGATAAGAAGAGTCAAGTAGAGTGGAGATGTTTTTCCCCTACCACAGACTCGTTGGAAGCTGAAAAATTGACTTCCATTTCATCCATTTTAATGCTGATGGGTAGGCGAGCCGTGGCCTGACTTGGAGATTGTCAATGTTTTGTCATCCTGGCACTGCAATTTCAGAATAGATGATGGGAAAGTCATATCGGTGCCAGATCCTGGGTGAGATCTGAAGGACATGAAGCTTGCAGGGCTTGGAGCAAAGGCCCAGGGCGTCCCTTCCCCATCCCCGCACACACACACTATGGCAGGGCAGCAACAGCTAAAGACATCCTGTTGTGAGCAGCTAATTTCAGAGAAAGTTGGGTTCTAAACACAAATGCTGCTCCATTGTGCCACTGCCTGCAGTCCTGACATTCTCGTAATAATGGTGATAATAATTTGATAATGCTGAGAAACCCACCAGACCAGGGAACTGACTCGTTCTTGGCATCCTTCTCAGAAATGCATTTCTGTATGTTCCTATTACCCCCTGGGTGGTTTCTGCCTTTCCCCAATTTAACTTTATTTATATAATTCTCCCAAATCAATAGGATTTCCCTTACATATTTCAGAAGCTGTATTTTGGTTAGAGAAGGGTGGGTTTAGTTATAAACATTTTATGTATCTATTTTTTTAGCATGTGGTAGTACAAGAGACAGATAGGTAGGTGAAATTCTTCATGTTTTGTTTATATATTTTTGCTATCATTAAAGCCTTACTATTCCAGAGAACATAAAACACAGGCAACAGATTGTCATCTACTCTTTAACCATCATTTCACGATCATAATACTATCATTAGGAATGTGTTTCAAGTGTGTGTGTAACAGCTTAGGGATTGTCACCTATAACAAATTCCTACCCAGGGCTTGTTTAAATATAACAATCTGCCTTCCTAGATCTTGTTAGATCAGTGAATACACACTACTCCTTGGAATTAGATTTGTATAAGGAAAGATTAGCCTTGTATAACGTAATGTTACATTTTGTTGTTCTGAGCTAAACTAAATGTAAATCATGTCTCAGCTACAATAATAATTCAAAGAGAAAATGCAAAAGAAAATACATAAATATGAAAATGAAAGATAGGATATATAGAAATACAGTGCATCTGAAACTTGTTTTGAAAGTCAAATACATACCTTTATTTACAATGCTCTGATACTATTTAGTTACCCAATGAATTTCTGTGAAATACTGTCATATCTGCACCTTCATGAACAGCACAGCTGGAGAAGAATGTGAATGAGACAGTGGTAACTCAGACCTGTCAGAGGAGCACCCCTCAAAAGGCACCGTCTCTTCCAGTCTCACAGCAATACCCAAATCTGGAAGGTTATGCAAATCTCCTTTGGGGAAAGGGCTGAAAAAAGCGCTCGAGAAATATGACTTGCTAACTTCTCTAAAATAAGTAATGCAGCTCCATGTTTGAAGAGTGCTTTTTTAAAAGCTGAATTTAAGTGGAGTTAAAATGCAACATGAAGACAGAACACTTTGATTACAAGCTTTTATCTGCAGTGGATGGGCAAACCCTTCAAGCAAGGGATGTCTTCTCCAAGCAGCAAACCCACCTTCTGAGAGTGGAAATTTGCCAAGCAGCTTGCCCTGGGCTGGCTGGGGACAATTCACTGGTTTCCTGGGGAGGCTGGACAGAAAGTGTGGGCAGGAGGTGCTGGAGCTGGGGGAGCAGGAAGGGTGGCCTGAGGACGCTGGAACGGACAGGCAGTGAACAGGGACATGGGCATTTTGATGCTAAGCCAAAATCAGGTGAGTGCGAGGCCTTAGCTCAAGTTCGACTCAGAGCCATTCTTCATTCAACCTTAAAGAAGTGCTTTAGACACTGCGAAGATGTTTTAACTGCAGCCTATAAGGTTCTTGGTCTGTTTCTTCTGGCACTTTTGCCACTGCATGTCCCGTGCAGACCTGCTGTGTGTTGTCTTGCACTGTGACCCATGTGGCACTGGCACAGCTCTCTGCTGGCACTCACAGCCCTTCCTTCCCTGCAGCTCCTGCACTTCCAAGCAGCTGTAGTACAAAACAAGAGCACGAAGGTCTGGAGACCATCGATGGGGCTGCTGAAGGAGTCTTTTATGGAGACAGATATGGCTCAAGCTCTTACTCTGATGAAGGGCCAAAGCTGCTTTTTTCCTTGTGGCACAAATTAATCCCTAATGCTGCATAGTCTGGGTTAGTAAGAGCACTAACCCATTCTCCTGTGTGTTGAGCAAATCAGCCTTTCCCTCTCCAAACAGCAGTTCGTACAGATGCGTAAACAGAAAATATTGTTTTGCTTCTCTAGGGATCTACTGTTTGTTGGAACAATAATAATAGTTTCCAAATGTATTTCAGCATTAAAGCACGTGTATTTCTGCAAAGACTGGCTTTGCTTACAGGAACCCAAAACCTCTCAGCAATTACCAGGAAAAGCTGACTCACTCCTTAGGATTTCTCTGTAAAAGCCAAGATGGAGCTCTGCAAGTCTTGGGCTGAGAAAGCAGCTCTGATACAGCAGCCTCATGACTTACAGAGATTTCTAGGTCCCTGAAATCATCTTGGTATTCTCCTTTAATATTTCATGGCATGTGCTGGGCATTCACGTGTGTAATGCTGGGAAGAGAGCATGCTTGGTGCCGAGTGTTGCAGGAATAATGGGCTAGACCAGCAAAATGGGATGGTTAAAAAAAGTTTCTATGCAAACAGGACGATCTGAGGTGTAAAACTGATTTACAAGATTAATATGATGCTGGGGAATTTGGGTGGGGTTTAGGTTATTAAAGCCAAGGCTGTTTAGGTTTGGGCAGGAGTTAGTCCTGTAGCTGGCATGCAGAGGCTGATCACCTTCTGCTGCAATTATCTGGACTGTCAGCCTTGCAGCTTGTGTGACTTTGGTGTGTCATCAGGGTTTGAACAAACTTGGGAATATGTTGAGCTGCCTTTTTGTGACTGAACCAGATCTAATGGGACAGGGGTGGCGGTGGCCACTGGTGGAGCCGCTTCTGCTGCACCTGTTCAAGAGAGGCAAACACAAGAGCGGCTGGATGCTGCCTGGGTTCGTAGGATGGTGGGAGGAAGGAAACTAGAGCCAGATTCTGCAGTTGGTATCTCTTCACTTTGTTTGGAAGAGTTCCTAATCTGATATATTATGCCATGTGTAATTAAGCCAAAAATTTCAGGTGGTTTGTTTATTTAGGATAGGGCTGGAGTACATCATATAAACCCTTCCTCCTGAGCCCAGGTTGTGCTGTGTTCCCGGGGTAAGCTGACCCTGCAGTGAGCAGGTGAGCTGCTGTGGTGGGGCACAGACACCTAGGGCAGGAGATGTGCTCAGGTGCTTTGCATCAGGGCTCTCTGCAGGGAAACCCTTTCTGCAGTGGGGTACAGCAGCTTCAGTTCTCCTCCACCATCCTGGATCTACAGCAGACCTAAACCCAAACCCATTTATCAGGCCTCACAAGAAGCCAATATTTTTCCTGAAACTTGAAGCAGAGGTATGGGGCATTATTCCCATGTTTGCAGAGTCAATCTCTCTGAGCAGATGGCAGAGCAACGGGAGAGGTGTTGGGCAGCTGCTGCTCCCCGCGCACCGGAGCGACAAACAGAAGGTGGGTGTCCGGAGAGCAGAGTCTGCATAGGACTCCAGGGTGGTAATAAATTAGAGAGAAGAGTTGGAGCAAGGCCACAAATGAGAATTTAATTGCACACTTCTTGTGTTTCCTGGGACTGGATTATACTGGCCTGGAGTGCTTTCTGCAGGAAATGAAAAGATGAAACCTGGTGAAATATTGTTGTGAGAAAGTGTGTATGGTGAGTTCTCTATTGAACAAACGTCTCCATTAATAGAGATATGATGTCTGAATCTACATTTTAAAACTTGGATGCCTTGACTATATGCTCAGCAGTAATTTACCACCAGAGGAACACTGCACAGAACAAGTGTGATGGGGCTGTGCCCACCTTCTCCTCCTACTGATTAGCAGCAGATGAGGAAGGCAGGGGGTGATCAGGAATAGGCAGCACAGGTGTCCTGAGGACATCAGGAGGTCGGTGTGTGTTTGACCTCCGTGGAGTTAACAGCAGAGGGAGGTGACAACCTGTCCTGTCTGCCCAGAGCTGCAGCCCCTGACCCACCATTCTTCATTACCAGCCTGGCTGGGATGCAGGTGGAGAGCTGGAGGTGAAACAGGAGCCAAATGTTCACACACAGACATCAGGGGTTCTCAGACTTTAGCATGTTTTGGAAATGTTTATCAAATATCTGCCTTTTCTGGCTTTACAGGAGTTGTGAACAGGCAGCAGAAGGGCTGGTGGAAATAACATGTCAGTGCTAAGAAGTATTGGACACTTGACTGAAAAAAAAGCTCTTCATCAGTAGATAGACTAAATATGACATGCAATATTGGATATATCTTCTTACTGGTTAACTTACGAGTCCATTGGTACATTTAAGCATTCTAAAAAGCTTCTTTACCATTTCTGTGCCAATTCTCTCATGAGGTCTTATAAAACCTTAAAGTGCCATTCTTCACAGTAAAATTGGCTAAGCATTTAAGCCTATCTCTAAATTCTGTTTTATTTTGAAGAATTAAAGCAAGTCAGAACTTCTGTTCAGGATGCACAGGAATTCTAGGGTACTGTGAAAGAAGATATGTCTAAGGAGGCTTTTTATAATAAACCAGATAAAAACATACATATTAAAGAAAAAAAAATCAATGAGAAGAATAATTTGAATCCAAGGCTGTGGGGTTATATTTACTTCAACTTTTGAAGGTGGTCCAAGTATATTCTAGGAATAGATAACACTTTTCTATCTCCACAATGCATGTCCCTGCCTGGCTAATGCAAAAGCAAGCCGGTTGCAAACCGATTTCTAGGTGTTGAAGATGAGAATGCCAGTGGATTTGCTTAAAAGAGCTATTTGTGTGAATTCTACTCCTTAATTGAGAATAATTGTAAAACCTTCATGTGACCTTTTTATGAGTTAAGTGCAGACAAGTAGAAAATGTTTTGTATTATCACTTAAAATACCCTACTTGCTGTACCTTCCACAAATAATTAGAGAAGAAAGTGGTAATTATGTGAATCTATTGATAACATCATTTGCCTTACACAGTGCTAGAAGTACAAACTATATAACATATAGCATATTAACATATGCTATAAAGTTGACAAAGAAAAGGGAAATTTATGTAAATTCCAAAGTAAAATTCCTAAGGTTACAAAATACATGGGATGCACATGTGTCCAGAAAGGCGGAGGGCGGGGAGGGGTACACCCACCCCCAGAGCTCTCACAGATCCCTGCTTCAGTTAGTTTTCCTTGTAGACATCCTAGGTTTGGGGCTGGGGAATGCTAAGCAGACACTGATGTGTTACAAAGCACATAATTTTTTGAGAGTCATTTGCACAACTCGACACTGGGACCCTTGTCATAAACCAGAGGTGTTTCTAATAGACAGGGTTGCCATGTGGGAAACTAAGAGTTTCTCTTGGTGTTTATTCCCTGTTATCATATATTCTCAAATGCAAGAGGGAAGTGTTTTGAAAACAAGGTGCAAAGCAGCAAGTCTCCTTCCAGAGCACGACCTGTTCCTTTGTGTTTTCAGTTGCACCTGCCGACTTCAGCAGAAAACATGAGCTTTTACTTGGATTTGTTATTTGCAGGAGCAGCAGAAGCCCACAGAGGAGTGGGTGGGCTCTGTTCTATGTACACAACCCCCGCTGGCTCAGTCCTACTCTAATTCATACTCTCAGAAAACTTCCACTTACGTGAAAATTGCATGATTGAGCTGTAAGTTCCAAGTATGGAGTTGGCTTTTACCTCTATTTTGCTGTCTCGAGATCAAGGCAGAATTTAGCTCTGAGCATCTTAACTTTTGGTTTGAACATGAGACAGAAAAATATCACCCATGCATTGAACCCAACTTAAATGTTAATGCTGCTGACAAGGAAAAGAAGTCCTAAAACTACGTTTGAAAATTGCTGACCATCAATAACCACTGTATGTTTTGTGTCTGCATTTAGAATCGACTTATAGAATATAGTTGTTGATTCTGTGAAATCCTGGTCCAAATTAGAATTTTGGTCCTGAGAACAAGACCTTGGCCCTTTAAGGGATGATAGGAAAAGTAACTTCATGTGTTTTTAAAATAACTTTGTGTAACTCATTCTTTAATCTGCCAATTTCCATTTTCATAAAAGTCTTTTCTCCACAGTTATTAAACATCTTTAAAATATAATTTAAAAAATGTAATAACCTTTGTCATCTGTTCTACAGCTTGCCTTCAGCCAGTGCACTACTTGTGAATACAGAATTTCAAATTAAATTTACTAATCTCATGGAAAAAGGACACTTTAGAAAATATCACATTCACAGTTTATACTGCCACAGTAGGCTAAGAACAACTAATTCTATCAATAACAAAATAAATTATACATTCTCTCTCCTGGTTGTGTTAATATTTTGCAAAATTATTGAAAAGCTTCTCATGTAAAACCAAAGGAAAATACCAATTAACCACCCACTTTCTGGCTGCATATGAAGCGAGGCTGGTTGTGAGTGTTTCTCTCTTGAGGTGACGGGACAGAGGCTAATTGTTTCTTGGCAGAGGAGGCAGTGCAGAGGCGGAGAAGGAGGTTCTCCATGTCTGAGTGGATGCAGGGATATGATGTCCACCCTCGAGCATGGGCAGAGACTCCAGGGCAGCAAGAGCTGCTGAAGTGCAACAGGCTGTTATGCACCCTAAATCTCTTCCATTGCCAACACATAGCATTCATTCACGGATTACAGGCAAATTAAGGCTTTCTCTGCAGAAGGACCGCTATGCATAAACACATGGACACTGAAAAGGTGTATATGTATATATACATATTTATCCACAGTCTTTGCATACTGCAAACTAACAAAATATGTATTTGCCACAAGCAAGTGTGATTTAAAGGCAATACCATTTGAATATACTGTGACTAAAAGGAGCAATTCCCTCTGTTTGAGTCTTAACTCTACTGACTCTGAAATCAAGGCGTCAAACCAGAGAAGCCAAACTCTTCTGTAATGTCAGTTCTCTTGATTTCTCTTCCTGCTGCATATATTTCCAGCTATCTGAAATATAAAGGAATGCATAAGGCTGCCAGAGAGCTCTCTTCCCTGCAGGTCCTCTTGATGTGCTGCTGGATGTTCAAGGTCACCTGGACCATGGACCATGGCAGCCAGGACCAGCCAACCATCTCCTGTCTCTGACACCAGCGGGCACACCTGGGCACTGCGGTCTTTAATTACCCTGATGTATGGCTGCTGTCAAGATCAACGAGTTTTCCCAGGGACAGCCCAAAATCTCTCTTTAGCATCAGGAAAGTCTCCAGGAGTTACAGAAGAAGTTGATCCAGGAGACTGCAGCTGCTGGTGTGGTGGGATGTGCGGGAGCTGCGGGTGGTTGAGCAGAAAAGAGGTGAAGTCCTGATTCTGATGGGTGAGTGGTGAGTAGAAACCTTAGAAATCATTCCTGGCTATAAAGAGAGTTCAAGAAAGAAAAGAGGTTCAAAACTGCAAGTGGCACTTTCCTCCCTTCCTTCTGTCTCTCTCTCTACAGGTGGGGGTTGCTTTGCCTTTGCAAGCTGATGTTTGTACTTCATGTGGTCCTGGGGATATGCAGTGCCCAGACGGGTCTCTTCTCCCCACACACCCTGGCAAAATCACTTTTAGGTGGGTTTTCACCTAAAGAAACTGAGGTAGTGTTTTGAGCTCCAGTCAAATCTACCCAGGAATATGCTGGAGAAATTTATTTTTGCTACAATGGTGTTTAACAAAAATCCAGCTCATACATGCACATTTTGTCCATATAATAGGGGAAAAAATGACACTCCCTCTGCAAAAAGCTGTCTGTAGGAATGAAGTCAGACCACATAACCCAGCAACATCAGCCTTTCCTGATGCTGTTCTGACATGTTTGTTTTGACATGGCTGTTTATTTGTCCATGCTCTGAGCAAATTGCACAGAAACCAGACAGAAATAACTGGGGGGGATCAGCTTGCTGCAAACAGGGGGCTTTGATCTGTCTCCCCATTCAGCCTCTGCCAGTCTGGCCTCTGGATCTGATCTTTATTTAATTGGGATGGGGCTGCAAGGATCACTGGAAGGCGTGAGTGTCCCGTGGCTGTTTCAGCACTATTGGTGAGCAGAGCGGTGTCCATGGGACACAGCTACAGTCCACCAGAGCCGCTGCTGCTTCTGCCAGGGCTCCGACTGCTACTCCAGAAGAAGCTGAATTAAAACGCTTGCACACCTAGAAAATTGCGCCGTGCTGCTCAGCGAGAAGGTGTGTGGAACCGTAATCTTCAGGCACTCTCTTTTGAAAGAGATTTGTCAGAGGCAATTTCCTCACCCGTGGCCCTGTCCTGCAGAAGCTGAGAGATGTACTATTGATGGCAGGAGGGAGGCTGGTGCATCAGGGGGCCCCAGAGACTGGTACCGTGGCGTCGGCACAGCCGTCACTTCTGGCCACGTGTGCAGCAATGCCGGTGGCAGGTGCACAGGTGTGGATGCTCAGGAGGAGGTCACCTTTCAAAATCAGCTCCTTTGTGTTCCCCGCTGCGGCTGCCGCTCTTGCAGAATAGATTTTTTTTTTTTTTTTTTCTTTCTTTCTTTCAGAAAAGGTGCTTGAAAAAATATTCTTTAATAGAATGCTTTGGGGTATGTAATCAGAATTTTTTTAATGATTCATGTCATAAGTGCAAAGAATTTTGGCTAAAGTAAAAGGTAAGATTTTTTTAATCATCAACATGCTCATTATTCACTTCCCACTCTAAGCCAAGACAAGAAAAACAGCAGCTTTCTGATGAAAAGAAGAGGATCCATCAGGTCCCACTCACTTTTCATGAACTAAGAACTGATGTCAGTGACTGTCAGATTCAAGTGATTTTCTCCATAAATCTCCTCTTTACTTGCAAAAAGGAATCATTGTTCCCTAAGACTGCACAAGCTTTTTGTTCAGGTTTGCTGTGTATAAAATTTAATGAGAACAGGCACAGAACACATCAAGAGCCGAGTGTATGTCAGTTCGGAAATGTGTGTGTTTGAAAACCTTTTCCTGTAATTATCTCCATTTCCAGTTCCCTGCTCTGGGATGATGGGGAAGGGGGGTGGGTGCTTGCTGCAAACAAGAGCTTCCCACAGTGCCAAGAGAGGTACCTGGCTGCCGGAATTATCTATGGCTGGGGAAAGGGATGGGAAGGGGCTCGGGTGACTCCAAAATTGCGTGTCCCGAAGGCAACATTGCTGTGGTGATTTTCCCAGGGTTTGGGTAGCATTTCCTGACTGATGCCAGCTACATTAATTGTCATCATCTGGTTTGTTGCCTGGTGGTTGTGCCCATCCGCTGTATCTGTTTATGGCCCATCCCTGACAATGGGGGGAGTTTGTGCTCCATCCCTGACCTGGGGGATTCATGGTCTATCCCTGACCTGGCGGGGTTTGTACTCCATCCCTGACCTGAGGGTTTCATGGTTCATCCCTGACCTGGGAGGGTTTATGCTACATTTTTCCATCACAGCGCAGAGGACACAGTGCTGCAGGGTCCTGGGTACAGCTGGCACACTGCGGATGGACACAGGATGAATCATGGTCCTGGCAAGGACTGGGAAAACATATGGGATGCTTATAGGTGAGCTGCTTATATATTAATGTGTTATAAATGATGTGTTATCAGGACCCTGTTCGAGCAAGGGTGCTGATGCCCTCCTGTCCCCATTGCCCACCTGGGTGCAGCCACGTAACAGGGCTCTCTGGTCTCCGAGTGTTTCTGATCATCCTAATGCTGCATAGACAATGGTATAGAGCAAGACTGAATGTTCAGGATCAGCTGGCTACTGTTCATACGTGGCTTCTAAAAGGCTAAATGTTCTTTCCATGTTTACAGGTAACTACTGACACTGAATGGGTGTTGTACAAGTATAAAATTTGGCTTTTGTGATGCTGTGATTCATCATCATAACTCCTATTTATGAATATTCTTTTAAAAATGTCTAGATTTCTCTGTCATCTCGAAAGGCAGAAAGCAATCAAAAAGTGAAGACTACAAGCAAAAGGTTGTGTTGCAATTTTTTAATGATATTTGAAGCAATGAGAATTTTGTTTAACTCCTTGATTCTGTAAAACCCTTGACCTAGAAAATTACTGGGGGTAAAAATTCTCCCATCTGCTTGCAAGCAGTTCCTCAAAAGCCGGAGGCTTGGTCAGCCCTGGGGACAGAGGTGGTGCTGCCTCAGCACAAGGTGGTGATCCAGCCTTTGCTTGAAGGACCACCCAGAAATATATCATGATTTGGGGGTTTTACCCTGTTCCTCATCTACCATGGCATCCAAGGGTGGGGGTGAACCAAAGGAGGGGAATGAAGTGTTTTCTTCTCCATCTCCAATCTCTAAAGCGAGCAGTAAATATTTCATCCAGTTTGTGATTGCCTGCCACACTCCAGCAGTTTTGCAGGTACATTAATAAAACGTATGAAACGTGCCCTAGGTACAATTAAAACACCAAATGTGAACCTACCATAAATCACATAGATCCCTAACAGTGTTGCAGTTGGATATTAGCTCGACTCTTACGTCCGTGCAGCCCCCCTGGTGTTTGCCTTGAAGTGACTTTGGAAATGTTTACCAGTATTGTGTTTTAAGCTCAGTATTGAATTAATAGAAAGAGAAAGAGGTCGTGCCCATGATTTGTGTTTGGCATTAAGGAACTTGCACATTGTCAATAGCATTTTTAATTTTTCTTTCCAACCTGTTAAGGTGTTTAATTTCATTTTAACCTGCAACAGTTAGGGTTGGTAGTAGCCATCAACAGTAAATTAATATTGCTATTTTGCAAGTCATTAATTGCTATGGCTGAATTGCAACAGTAGCTCAATGAAACGAAACTCTGATTTTAACATCTCCCAGGTAGCCTATCTGGAGGAATGAGTTATGAAGCCACGTGAAGTCATCTGCAATTAGAGCTGAGTGATCTTTATTAACTGGCCAAGCCCAGCAAGTGTCATACCCAGGTCCCTGATTTACTGCACTTCATTTAGCGAAGTGTGTACATCAAAGCAGAGGTAATTTCCTAGAACAGGGGCAGGGTGTGAGCACAATGAAGCCCAGATAGTAAATAATTACAACCTCTTTGAGATGCTTTTATGCAATGATGTTTTATCAATGTTTCTTCCTGATCACCCTCCATTGAGTGCAAGAAAAATAAAATGGGCTACCAAATGCCTAGGAAACCATTTCAGAGAGATTATCTGAACATTTCCACGTTCTGTAAATTTGACAGGGTGCTGAATGTGTAAGCGATTGTTGCTTCCAAAGGAAAGGCATCACAGTAAATGATGCAAATTGGCAGGATTACAGAATATAATGAATCCAAAGAAGATTTTAAAATATAATTGGAAAGAGTGTCAAAGAAAAAAAAAATGGTTAGTCTGTTTTATCTGTTACTGGGACTTGAGCTTACATCCTATTAAGAAATGTACCCGTGCCAGAGAAAAACATGAAATGTGTTGCCAACTCTTGCGAGCACTATTGCTGAACAGCCAATTGTGTGTAGAGGCGATTGCAGAATTGTTGTCGTGGGATTTTTTTGTTGTTGTTTTTAATTGTTCTTTAATTCCCACAGGAAGAGAAAAATCTTTTTCTTAGAAAATTCTTCTCTGCATTTTGATTTCTTCTGAATTTCCTTATGCTAATCAGCCTTGTGTGATGTGAAGTGTGATTATGGAAAGAGAATTAACTGTTTCAAGCTGCTGTGCCTTTTGCTGGCAGCACCAATGGCTGTGGAGCAGCACAGTGTGCGGGGGGGGGGGGGGGGGGTGGGACCCCCCTGGAGCCCCTGCACCTTCCTGGGATGGGGGACACAGCAGTGCCATCCTCAGCATGTCACTGTCACCAGAAATAGCATGTCAGGTTGGATATTAGGAACAATTTCTTCCCAGAAAGGACTGTCAGGCATTGGAACAGGCTGCCCAGAGCAGTGGTGGAGTCACCATCCCTGGAGGGGTTGAGTAGATGCAGAAATGAGGTTCTCAGGGACATGGGGTAGTGCCAGGGCTGGGTGACGGTTGGACTCGATGATCTTGAGGGTCTCTTCCGACCAAAATGATTCTATAACTCCATCATCATCTTTGATTGGTAGGAGTATACATCATACGGTATGGATATACAGAAATTGAAGATGTAGGTATCTTCAGGAATCACCCTGTTACCTGATGTTGTGCTGCAGGAATCAGCCAAAGCGTTCGCTACCCATAGCAGGCAGGCGCTGCAGCAAAGCTGCTCTTAAACCAGATCCCGGGAGATGCAGATAAAACCGAGTGCTGAGATCACTCCCCCTGCAGAAAGAGACCTTGCGTTACTTCAGTTGAAAGGATAAGAGGAAAATAATTTTCTTGTAACAAGGTGATGTGGTAAAGGGTGACTAAAAGGAAATGCTGAATAACAAAATGAAAATGAAGGTTAAAAAAACGTGTCTTGCGGAATTGTGTACTGAATCACTGGGGTGCATGCAGTACACATTACTTCCTGCAGCTTGGTTTAACTGATTAACATGCTCCAGTGATTTTTTTAAACCTGTTGTTCTTTAGCTCGGGCCAGTTCTGTGATCTTGTCAGAAAAGAGGTAATAAATATGCACATTTTTACAGACAGTGCTATTACAAGAGGCACTGGGCTAGAGTAGAACAATTGCAAAGTAATTCAGACGAGGTTTAATGAGCACTTGTTGATGGCAGCAGCTCCTTGGACACATGCTCAGTTTTTCTTGTGCCCAGTGGGTTTGGAAATCATGTTGGGAGCTCACAAAGAGGAGGGTGATGGGTGCCCATCATGCCCATCGTTACCTTCACACTGGTCCTTCTCCAGCTTTGGAGAAGCTGATTGAAGGCTCTTACTGACGGTCATAAACAAATGTAATACATGAAAAGTGAGGCCTTTAGCATAAAAATAAAATATTTCATAAGGCTTGGATTTATTGTTGTTTTTGTTGTTTGCTGTTTGTTTTTTTTTTTTCTTTTTCCTCTCAAGCACAGGCATGATGTTAACAGACCTGCGACCATCTCCATTTTGGCCATGATAACTCTTGCACAGGAACTTTTAGAGGAACTATCTATTTTAGAGGTGCTTTCCAGAGTTTCATATTCCCTTTAACGTTATCTATTTTAATTCCAAACAAGCAGACAGACATGGGTCTACAACGTTAGAGCAATAAAACCTTTGCATTTGCGTGATCCCTCCTGCCACTCTGGGCTTCAAAGATTTTATTGAAGTCCATTTCCATTGGGGAATCTGGATGAGGCTGAGATTTGTTGCATTAGGAAAATACAAATTGAAATAAGATAAACCTTTAGACTGGGGATCTCAGTGTGAGATGGAGCACACTACAGTCACCATCCGGCAGCTGTGACTTGCGGGGCTCTTCGCTCTCATCATTTGCAATGGCTGAAATAATGAGTGTAATTTATTTATTAGGCTTGTAAAAATCAACTGTATCTCTGAAAAGATATTTATACAATTAACATAGCAAGCCCTACGCAGGAAAAGGATGTAACCTTAAAATTGCCCTTTAGGGAGCAAATACCATTGAAACCAGTTTTATTGTATAGTTGCATCTGTTTAAACAACTGATATATTAGTTCCTTATTATGTTCATTTCAGAAATATTTTTAGAATTAATTTTTGTCAGAGATTTGTTTTTTATACTACCTGCTCATGGTCTGTTATTCTTCTTCCTTTACAGTAAAAGTCTTAGGAGAAAGAGGGAGGAGAGGAATAAAGAGTTTTGAAAATCCATCTGTAAAAGTTCTGCTACCTGTAGAGAAGCTGACTGTGCACCCTATAAAAAAGGAAGATTTGGGTGATGTTATGGTCTTTCGGGAACATCAAACCGAGTTCATCGCTGCCTGCTTTGCTCCCGTGTTCTGTCTGGCAGAGCTGAATCTGCTAAACCAGTCTTAAATGTGCTGGTTATGTATGGGACAATGAGGAGCAGATGCCCATTGATAAAGGTAATGTTGATGCAGACACTGTGTTGAAAATGTTGCTGAAGTTGCTAAAGAGGCAGAAAAATGTACGTTTGTTATTTGAATGAGTTTTACCTTTTTATCTAGAGACGGCAGATAGCTGAGGAGTCTCTCAAAACTGCCAGGAACCTGAACAGCATCGTAAATAGATTCCTGAATCAAATGTAAATTAAGCTTTCTGCTACATTTCTGTAATAAAAAGAAGCTAAAAACCATAATAACAATGGGATAAATTATACAGTCCCACAATTTTTCTAGCACTGCTGTTAGCACAACACGAGATTGATGTTGTACCTATTTTTATTTTTGCTGTTGAAACGGTATGTGTCACAGAGAGGAGACATACGAATTTCAGTATCTAATGCATTTTGTGAAATCTATGGAGTGCTGCACTAATCTGACCTTTTCAGAATTTTTCATTTCAATTGTCTGGTCACCCCAGTCCTTTGCAACAGGTTAGGCTCCCTTTTAATGGGAAGAGGAGGAGTGCAATGGTCAACCATTCAAAATACTGAATATTAAAAAGGTCAACAGAGTATGGCATGGCAATGTGAAAATGAGACAATACCATCCCAGATACCTCATTGCAGTGACAAAAATTGTAGCAAGGAGAGAAAATGTCACAACATGAATCTATTTCCAGGAAGGGACGGGGTCATGGTGTAGAATGAATCAGTCCTTGCTGCAAAATTGAGACATGTTCCTGCAGACTGCACAAAACCTTCAGCAAACTGAAGCTGCATGTGTACTAGCCAAAGATACTTCCTGATGATCAAACTCTATTTGTGCAAATTATGCTGTTAAATGGCCAAAGAAACATGGCAAATGTGCAAATTCTGTATTATTCTGTATTTCCTTTTCTCCATGTGTTGTGCTATCCTGGGAACTTCTCTTTCCTAAAGAACAGTGACAGACAAGTTTAACAGCTTGTCTTGTTCCCGTTTGCAGCCAGAGGAGTGAAAATGAAAAAAAAAATACAATTAAAATAATAGAATCTAGGTTTAGGGAGGAAAAGAACAAATCTGAATGCTTATAAATGTGCAGCAGAGCCGGAGGCAGCTCCTTGGCGGGAGGAGGTGGCCAAACCTGCACACACAGGACCCTGCAGTTCAACTCCTCACTTGGTCTGCCTGCGGTTTTTCTATGTTAATATTCATCAGCCCTTCATCCTCCCTTTAAATCATTTGAGAACCCAAATGATATTTAGAAAAATTCACTTGTAAAATTCGTTGGTTTGATTGTAACTGCACAAACGCTGCTTCATGTGCTTCCAGTGTCATAAAGAAGTGCTTTGATAAGTATTTATTTTACCTTGAAAAGGTAAGTGGGGATGCGAAAAACAGATCTGAAGCACCCGACTTAAAGCACCCCGATTTGCAAACACCAGCCTATGATGTTTTCTATAAGGAACTGCTGTTCTAGAAAATCCGAAGCCCAGAATTGACATAAATAAGCTTCAATTGAAAATGGGATTTCTCCCCACCTGAGGCAGGAAGAAGCAACTCCAGGCAATAAAACCACTTTTCTGTTGTGTCCTCAGAGAAAGAAGCAGCATTACAGAGGCGTTAGAAGAAGATGTCCCCGCCGCGTGGTTTATTACAGCCTGATGGGCAATTATCTCTGGCAATCACTGCAGACGGAGATCGTATCTTGTCACCATTTGCACGCACAGCTCCTGCTGTTGCAGTGGGGTCTCAGTAAAATGAGTGGAACTTGAAGCCCCAAGTTAGGACTGACTACCTGGCAAACCAAAGCTGAGCTCAGCTCATGCTGCTGAGCAAGCGCCATATGCAACAGCCTCTCTTAAAAAGACAAACAAACCAAACCAAATACACCAAAACAAAAGCCGCACACACACAAAAGAAAACAAACAAAAACCAAACACAATCAAAACCCCAAACAAAAAGATCAAACAAACAAACAAACAAATCAGCCAATCAGAAAATGCAAACAAACGAAAAACCAAACTCAAACCAACCAAATAACACCCCCCCCGCCCCCAACCTGCCTGTGCAGCCACCGCGTGCAAAGTGAGAGGGGCCAGCGCAGCATCTTTTAGCCAATCTGTTCCTTGTGCTCACAGGAAGATTTGCAAACAGTAAGATCAGAATCACCAGAAACACTCAGCATCTCAGCTTGTCAAAATCAAGCTTATCTGATACCATGACCAGGAGCCCATTGGACTGTTGGTGATGACAGCGGTGCAAAGTTGGGGAAGTTCAAGCCACGTATCAGGATAGAACAGAGAAAGGGATTTCCTGAAGCCAAAGGAAAATTGTGTTGGAAAATTAGAATAAAGTAGTTTTATAGAGATCTGGAATTTAAAATTATTCAGAAAATGTGCAATAAAGATAAAATACAGGTGTGTGCACCCTGCAGAGAGATAAACTCACTGGTCTCTGGTTCCCTGCAGCATGGCTGGGGAGCTGCAGGAAGGGGCAGGTCCTCCTGCAGGGGTAATTGTGGGTCAGAGCACCTGTGCAAATAAAGAGCACTAATTACACTTCAGGGTCTGGCTGAATGATGTGTTGAATGATGTTCTGCATCATCATCATCAGCAACAGGTGAAAATTGTACTCAAGCCTCTAATCCCTCTGCCAGTCCAGATGTCACAAAAATTGCATCTGGAGTGCTCTTGGTCATGGCTTTAAACAAGTAACATTCCCACGAGATGATTAGAGAAAGCCAAGGTCAGATCTGAAACAGCCCCTGATGGCCTTCCCTTGTGGGAAGGACATTTGGATGGGACCAAGGGGTGCTGCCCACTGGGGATGCAGAACAAGGTTGTAGCGGGGAGCCCAGAGCCAGCAGCACCTCGGGGCACATGGTCCCGGATGCTCTAAGAATAATGTACCCAACAAGTGCTGGTAAGTGCAGTGGTGCTTGTCCTGCTTGCTATTCCAGCCCACATTAGGGCAATTTAGCTGCCTTTATGTTAAATACACTTACTGGGGACTATAGATTCTCCAACACAGTATTGATAAGTACCATAAAATCCCCAAAGCATTAAAATAATGACCGCAAGAACTCAGCTCATCACCTCCTGACACCCCCTCCCAAAGCTGTGCAGGAGGGGCCCCCACCGGTCCCCTGGGGCTGAGCACAGACATGCTTCTCACCTACATCCCTTTGGGCTATTTAGGGGTTTATGGGACATAACCAACACTTCAGGGTCCATTTGCAAACTAATGTTCAGAAAACGTGTGTTCAGATCTCTGCACAACTGGGTGAGGAGCCTCCTGGGGATACAGGCCCAGCCCGGGAGGGTGATGGCACAGGCAGTCCGGAAATGTAGCCTGAGAACACAAAACACAGCGGTTTGCACCTAAGCAAGATAACTCCATCTCTAATTACAGTCAGAGACAATAAAGCAAATGTATTGCGTTAATAAAGGTTGCCCCGTCATCACTACAGCAACAGGGACACCCCAGCCCAGGCTCGGGCATGGACCATGCATATGCAGATACAGAAAAAAAAATTACATATATATATATATAAACATATAAGATTATATATATATATAGGATTTGACCTTCCCTCTCCCTATCATGTGTAACACAACCTGCTACTTCTCTCTCTGTGATGGCAGGATGTATTATAAAATGTTGTGCTATAAGGGTATTTAATTCATTTATTTCTTATAGATCCTCTGCTGTCCCAGGTGCTCCTCGATCCGTTTGCAATCCCATTTTCCAGACTCGGGGCTAATGTTAAACAAGTACTGTTATTTTAAAAACATCATTGCACTAAATGACTCATCCTTCATTTCCTGTTATAATTATTTTAATTCTTTTTTCTCCACGATAAATGCTATGTAGTGGGGTTTTTTTTGGTTCTTTTTCAAATAAGGTATTTCTGGTTGCTTTTTTATTTTTTTAACTTTAAAACTCCCATATCATCAGACACCATTCATCTCCCCTGGAAACACACCCCAGGTCAAATTGCCATGAGCAATGGGAGGAGAATAAGAAAAGCTGCGGGTGTCCCCAGGGAGGGAGGGTGTCTGGAGGGACCCGGGGGGTGGCAGGGATGGGGGCTGACAAGATGGGAGGTGTCAGAGATGGGGGTGACAAGGCTGGGGGTGACAAAGCTGGGGGTAGCAGGGCTGGGGGCTGCCCTGCCTGCATTTTGGGTGATTCCCAAATCTTTGCTGATGGTTCTGGTGGCTACTATATTTTGAAGAGAATTTACTGTTCCGCTTTTCAAAATGCAGGATGATTATAATTATGTTTTTACAGGGTGGTTCTAATCCAAAGCCAAACCAAAACAAGAGGAGGAGAAAGGAGAAAGGAGAAAGGAGAAAGGAGAAAGGAAGGACAGAGACTCCTCAGCCCCTTGAGAAGACTTTAGTTCAGCTATTTCTAAGCCATTCCCCTGCTTCTGTGCTGGATGTTAATTATTAGAGCTTGCAACTCAGGAATTTAGTTCTCAGTCATATCCTACTTTTATTCTTGGTATAGCTGAATGGCAAATTATTCATTTGCTCTAATCACAGTGGGGTTAGGATCTTTGGTATGCAAACGACAATATTAATTGCCTGGTGTGTGGTCTTCTGAAGAACAGAAGTTAGAAAGAATGATTCCACACCCCAAGTCGTTAGGAGAACAGTGCAATTCATTATCTGTGTGTTATTATTACTAATGACATAGTAATAGACTCCGTACTAACAATAAATATCTTTTTATAAGCTCAGCATTGTACTTAATAGCCGTTTTCACTTGCAGTTGAAGATTGGTGCCATCCTCAGCCAACACACGTGGCATCGCCTCTTGTGGGAGCTGCCTGGTACCCCAACTCGGGATCAAACCCTTTATTCGTGAGCACGGTGCTCACAGACTGACTGCTCTGTGCTCCTCCTCACCCATCCTGAAGGTTCTTTCCTACTCCAGAGGATGCACGGGAACATCTAGGGGTGCAGCGCTCCTGTGGTGAGTGCAGCGGCTCCTCCAAACCGGTCATTAATCACGAGTTGCTTCTAGAAGGAGACATAGCATCTTCCTCCCCCCACTGCCCAGGGCTGTCTGAGGCTCATACAAACAAGCTCCCAAGACCAGATTTTTTAATTTTTTTTTTTTTTTTTTTTTAAATGACTAACTTCTTGCTCTTATCACGACTGCATTTATGTGTAGGGGTGGCACGAACCTTTCAGAAAAATCATCTTGGGAGAGGTGCTGCTTCAGACTCAGTGTACACAAGGAAACTAAAGGCTGTGCTAAAATCTGTGCTGTTTTCAAAGGCTCTGGACATCAGGTGCCTGTGGAGCCCCAAAACTCAGCCAGGGCTTTGCAGTCCTGCATGGAAAAGGAGAGGAACAAGGACAGGAACATTGCTGAAGTGGAGGGAAGAGGGTCAGGTCTATTTTATTTCCACTGACTATTTGGCAAGACATGCATTTCTCTCCTTTCTGACATTAGAAGTGTTTAATGTGGTGACACCTTCTGCTGCTGGTCTGTCACCAGTGCTCCCAGTCTGTGTCCAGGGCAGTGGGACCCATCCTGTCCTGGGAGCGCTGGTGAGGAGCAGCATGGATTCCAAACCTCTGTCCCGAGCTCAGAGGGGACCTGCTTTTGGAAAAACAATATTAAGACACATTTCAGCAATATATCCTTTTATTTCCAGTCACAGGTGTACCTGGTGGCACAGCAGAATACAAAATGATTTATTAATGACAGGAAAATCTGCACCCTTGAATATATCCCAAAGCAAGTTGGAAGTTATTGAGGCAGGGTCATTACCATCCATTCTATTAGCAAGACCTGGAAAATAGATATTTTAACTTTAATTGAATTTCATATAAGTTGCAACCTGGCCTTTAACAGAGAGGCTTCATTTTAATTTATCACAGACCCAGGCATCTGCTTTAGGCTCACCAATTTAGTCTCCAATTCTGCTGAAGACATTTTGCCCCAATTGCGTTTGGACATTGAATTCAGAAACCTTAAACAGATAATCAGAATGGGTTTGCTTTGGTGTTTTCTTATTTAGACGTAGCAGTGCCCAGCAAGGACCGAATGTCTGAATTTTTTGTCTGAAGTTGGAGCTGTCTAGCAGCTGCACATTGGCAGCTGGACGTGGGACAGAAGTGATGTCCTGTTGTCTGTCCATGGGCTGTGCTGAGGGCAGGACCTTCCTGCTCCACCAGAGCTCCTGCCTGGGGAGCTTCCCATGGGGTTCCTCCTGAGGAATGAGGTGACAGTGAGGATGTGCAAGCTCCATCCATTCCTGTGTCATGTTCCTTGTGCCTGAGTGCTGATGTAAACTTCAGGTGATTTACATGGCAAATCCCTAGTACACAGGACCTTGGTCCTGATCGACTCTGGGATGCTGAGCACACCGCTCATTTCTCATTTCTCCATCTGCAGGAGGGGGGTTTGGGTGGGTGTGAGAAGAAACAGGTCAAGTTGGGAGGAAAACCATCACTGTCCCCTGTAGTCTCACAGTGAGAGCTCAGACCATTTTATTTGGGAAAAACATATCAGAGAAAACAATGGCACAGATACATTCCTGCTTCTGTACAAGCATGTCCAGCTCAGCATCCCAAACCACTTCCCATGTACCCCTTTATTAACTGTGCCAAGGGCCAGAGCAGAAGCATCCCTCCCCACCAGTGGTACCTGGTCCCGGTGGTACCGGGCTCCGGGAGCAGGATGAACCTTCACCGCATCCGTCAGTATCAGCTTCCACCCAGCTTGAGTCTACAGCAAGCCCACAGAAACACTCGGTGTCCTGACAAATTACAGGAAGAGAAAGGCATGATTCAAACCGAAATTGCACATGGAATTATAAGAGCCAACCGTGCATTTTTAATACATGCATTAAATTATGGCGTAGAAAAGCAAGTTAACAATTTAAACATAGTGGAACTGTTTTTAACTTGTTTGTTTAGAAAACAAATATCTATTTCATATTACATTACATTGTTGAATTATTTATTTACAGCTCAAAATACCTGTGTTATTTGTGCTAGCTGCTATTACAAATGCCAAATTAATGTTCATTTATTTCTCCACTTATGTTGTGGAGATTGTATTATGACTTTATCAATTGGCTCTTCTTTTTTTCAAAGAAACTTATTTCAATCCAATTTCTTATGTCATGTTACAGATAAATGAAAGCAAAGGCCCCCCATATTGTATGTGAAATCTGTAATACCGTGGCTCTGGAGTAATGCCTTAAACAATCAAGCTAAATATGTCAAGGGACTTTTTAATACACTGCGCTGATGAAGCAAGAGTATTAAATTTATTCAACCATGAAGAAGGCTTTGATTATCATACACCTCAGCTGTGCTGGTATGTGTTGACCACAAGAAAAAAAAAAAGATAAAATGAAATGTGATTAGTTCCTGATGGGTTGAAATTCCTTTAATACCCATAACATGGAGGGAATTCATATTAAGAGCTTCCATCAAGATTTTTTTTTCATATCTACTCCACAACACAATGAGTCAGTGTCTCCAAAGTGTGATAACATTCTTATCGATATCTGAATGGAAACATATGGGATGGCACAATTATTGCTATTTTATTGTTTGCTCAGTGGGACGTGTATTGTGCACATCTATGAAGCCCTGTAAATAGCCACACCAACTTTTACTCTTGAAAACAGAAGCCGTGATTGCTTTGTGCCATTTTTTTGTCAGTAGATTTGATTGTGCAGATTTGGAAAACTGATTAAATTGCAGGAAGTCGCAAGATTTTAACAATTATTTTTGAGCTGAATCTTAAAAGCCTGGTTTAAGACCTTGGTATAAATAAAAAAAAATTAAAAAGCTGCGATGCTGTAATGCATTTGAGTGAGACACAATTAAAATATGCATACACCATTGTCAGTAGATGGAAAAATTATGAGAAAGTTTAAAAGGCTGACAATTAGTTGCCTGGCTTTGGCAGCACTGGAGTGTTCATCTCCCTGTTTCCTCGGCAGACTCTGGATATGCAGAGCTGCAGCATCAGAATTATTTTTGAGATGGGGTCGTGTGCCTGCATGCACGTACAGACGTTCACAACCCAATTACTACAACCCCGTGTTTTGCTCCCGCTGCCTCTGCAGCCGTTTCACACGTGATCGCTGCAAGCACCTGCCAGTGGGAACACAGACATTTCACAGGACTCACTGGAAAGTGCAAAACCGAGTTTGAAGCACTGAGCACTGTTAATTTGTGTGCATCATCCCCTCTGAAAGCCCTGCTGCTGGTGGGGAAGGACGGTGCTCCGAGCAGGCTGTCCGGGGAGCACCGATGCCGAGGACAGGGCTTGTCGCTTGTGACCCAGCACCCATTAAAAGGGTGATCCTGGGAATTTAATGCTCTGGAACATGTCTGCCCAGCATGTTAAAGGGTTTTGCTGCCTTACATTAAAATGTGAGAGTTGATCTGACTGAGTGCTGGGTTTTATGCAAATGGTGTCACATCGAGCTGGCTGCACGCTCTGGATCTCACGTATGACAGATGAGAGAGCTCCAGAATTTGTGTGTTTTAATGGTGCTCGTGCTGAAGATGATAAATGCAGTCTTCATCCAGCAACTTCAAGGTTCACTCTTTTTATTTTAAAAGGGACATGCACATGGTTAAAAACACTTGCAACATTAATAATACTTCCCTGCAAGAAAGATTGATACATGCAGCATAAATACACATGCAGCATATGTAGCTTCTGGTTTTGCTTTTGCCTTCAGTGTTTGGGCGGAAGATTGAAGTGCAAGTGAGGGGTTTTTCCTTCTTCTTTCCAGAGGAGTGTGCTCCAAAGTTATCATTTCCCTTGCACCTGCTGGTGGCTGCACAGACACCACGGAGTCTGTTTGAGCCTGTGAGCATTGTGTCACAGTCACAGGGGATATGCTCAGGGCACCCCTCTCACTGCCGGAGGAATTTTCTCTTCTGAACAAGATATTTGGCCTTTAGTACACAAGACACTTTTTATCTTGCTGTTTCTTCAGCAGGCTTGCAGAAATTGTGAGTATAGAACTGGAAAAACACAGCAGCATCCAAGGCAAGCTTAAATAGGAGCCAAGTCATTACTGAGCAAGTGAAATAAATTCTGGGTATTGGAAGGAAACCGGGAAAAGACAAGACACGCTGAGCATAAGGCAGAAAAATGGCAAAACATACCAAATGAACAAAGCTTGGAAGTGCAGCCTTTATGAAAGCTCAGAGGTCTCCATGCTCTCTGAGCTGAGAGCTGGCTGAAAGAGCTGGAGCTGCAAGCAAATAAATGGTCTCCTATTATTTGGTTTCTCTCATGTTCATGGTAACAAAAATTGCATTAAAAATTACCTGACTTCACCATCCATTTCTATTCCCAGAGGAACCACAGGCAGGGCTCTCAGCTTTGCCTGAAAGGGCTCACCATGGAGGGGGGATATGAAACATCCCACAGCCTGTTAACTCGTTTCCCTCCTCACTCAGATGCTGGATAGCAGGTGAAAAAGGGGAGTCTCAGATTTTCATGGCTCTTCGTGAGGTCTTTCCCTTTTCCAAATATTTTTCAGGTGAGGAAGTGTCATCCTCAGTGCTGTTACGAAGATAAAAGCAGATGCAGAGGAGATGCGAAGCACCAGCTCAGGAACAGCCCTCTGGTTCCAATAAGCCCCTCCGAACTCCCCTCACACCAGGAGCTTGCAGCTTTGGGGCCCTCTAGACCGGGGATGTGTGTTTTCTTGTCATACACATTTGATTTATTTTCTCTAAATGGTTTAATTGCTCTTGGAGCTCCTGCAGCCTGCTGTCACCCTCCATGCTCTGAGTTCCACTGTTTGCCTCTGATGGCATTGCCCTCCCTCCAGGTGAGACTCAAATGAAACAGAATTGTATTTTTCAGTTTGTTCTGATTTAATTCCGGTTTTTCCACCTGCATTTAAGAGTTAGTTTTCATCTTCAACTTTATTATACCACAAGAGGAGACAGAACTTCAGAAGAGATGGTAGAGGTGTTTGCATCTGAGAATATGTCAAACAAGTTTTAATACTTTTGAACAAAGCTTTTACAGATTGTCATTATTTGAAGCTGGGTGGCCATGGTACTGAAAAGAGATGGAGCTCTGACCAAGGAGGACAGAGCTTCATTTGCCTCACCTTGCAGAATCCTGGATTGCTGGGGGCTCTTCCCTTGGACAGAAAGAAAGTAAATCCCACAAACAGGGGAAAAAAATGATGAAAAGGGAGACAGCAGGAACCAGCCCGAAAGCAAAGTCTTGGGGATAGGCATGGTGCTGTCTCCTATTTGGGTAATTCTTATGTATGCAGTAGAAGAGCATGAATCTCTCGGTCCATGAGAGTGAAACCTCTGGGCTATTTCTTCCCAGTACAAGGGTAATTTAATTAAAGCTGGTGAGGCTGAAACTGGGAAAACCTCTCACTGCTGGCAAAGGGCTGTAAGTCCCCTTGGAATAAATATTCATAGCGATGAGCCGAGCAGGCGCTGGGGCTCGTGTCATCTGTAAGGAACCCAGTTAATATTTCAGTAAGACGCAGACAAAAGCAGAGATGAAAAACATGACACATTCTCAGTGTCATGGAATAATATTTGCTGATTGAGAGGCATGCAGGGTTTTTTTTGAAAAATACGGGGGACATCGTTCGCAAGTTGTTCTCGTGAAGAGAGAAGTCCCATGACAGATTTCAAGTCTTTGGCAGAGCTTTATAACTTTATCAAAGAAAAGCATCAAAGTGAGAACTTTGTTCTGAAAAATAAAAAAAAAAGAGTCAGAAAAAGAATCAATAGAAACCACAACAAAATAAAAGATCAGGATAATCATGTTGTGCCATCAAAAAGGTGCAGTTTTTGTGCCTTTTGTGATGTTTTCTTCATGACAGTTTTTTCTCGATGGCACAGTGAAGATAACTTGCTTGTCTGGTGATTGACAGGAAATTTAAATGCCAGCAAGCAAATGCCAGTAGGAAAAAAATCTTCACTCCCATATTGTACACCTTAATGCAATGTGGGATCCAACCAGTTTACTTGTAAGTTAATGGGTAATTGGACCCATATGGCACCCAAAAAAGTGCAAATTTGGGTTTTCAGTATGAGGAGAAGTTACCTGGGAAACTGTCTACATTTAGTTTCTTATCAATATTCAGTGCTATTGCCAAGACAAGATGAAGGAAGTTGGAAACTTGAGAGCTGCAGATAATATACACCAAGAAATGCATCAAGAGAGAACTGAACTCTGGAACAGTTTCTCCCGATATCAAACTTCAATCCTGACCATCATAACAAACATGAATGTGAACTGGTTTTCTATAATAGCAGCACTGAGTAGTTCATAAATGAACACATAATATTGGTGCGTTTTTCAGTCTTTTTTTTTCTCTCTCCACAAGTTTGATTAAATAACTAATAAGTATTTATCTCTCCCACACACTTTTTTTTTCCCTGTTTTTGGTAATCCCCTTCCCATCAGTATATCTCTGGATTAATTGTCAATGAAGAAGCATCTTGGATGCTGCTGGGAGTTCAGCTGAAAGTGTTTGGTACCACAAAGGCAGCAAAACAGCAGCATGGGCACCTCTTCTGGTGCCAGGGTCAGTAGCTCCAAGAAGACGCCCAAGAACTAGAAATATCTGCCTGGCTGGGCTGTGTTCTGGGCGCTGAGTTAATGATGAGCATCCTTGCTTCAGGTCCGGGGACTTTCCAATGAGAGAAAAATAATTGTTTTCCTTGGTTCTGTTTTGATGTTCTGTTCTGTATGCTGGCACAAGCCTCTCATTAGCAACAGGCTGCCTGTAACTAAAGTATGGGCAGAAAGTTGTTCTTTCTGTCTACTTTATCTGTAAAACAATAAAAAACTTTAATCATAAAAAAGGAAGGGCCAACAGTCTGCTTTTGTGATAGACTTCTTTTTTATTAGGTCTGAGACTGAGAATGGCGCTTGTTAAGAAATAGTGGTTTATTGCGGCGGACTGGGAGATGAGATAAGGGTGAAATACCAAATGTGTGCACACAAACACAGAATGTGTGAAAAATGGAAGCGATAAGGTCTTTGGAGCAGGTTCCTGCTCAGGTGATTGAAGTGCGACACCGCATCATATTTGCCGGAGAAGTTGAGGAAAATCGCAGTATAATCTATTAAAAGTGGTGCCACTGTGCCTGGACAGAGCTGTCTGAAAGTAAAACATAACAAATAAATTTATTCTTTGCTTTTTGTCAAGGATATGTGAGTTTGCAAACAGAGGATGTAGCTGCAGTTGTCGCACCTGGGCAGCAGATCAGGGGGTTGGCACCGCGAGGATGAACACGAAGGGAGACGGGAGGGATACACAGGAGACAGGAGGGATATGATGGGAGATGGGAGGGATACGACGGGAGACGGGAGGAATATGATAGGAGACGGGAGGGATATGACGGAAGATGGGAGGGATACAATGGGAGATGCGAGGGATATGATGGGAGACGGGAGGGATATGATGGGAGATGGGAGGGATGTTGTTGCTGTCTGGGCTCAGGCACTTCAGTCATGTTTGTTTTCCTCCTTCTGGCTCTCTCCCCAAGGAACTGTCACTGGAACTGGTGCGTTTGTGGCAGGTGAACAGACACTTGAGCGACTGTTCCTGTTCTGCACACACAGGGATGTGAACACAGTCCCCAGCACCACACTGATGTTATTTCTCAATTACTTTTTGTTAAGCAAATACGCAGCGTGCTTTAAGTACTGCATGCACTAATTATGCCGAGCCCTCCCGTGCCGTGCGATGGTTTTCTTACCAACCCGCTCATTACACCTGTCAGCTGAACTTTAAACACTTGGCAACGCATAAGATTGCATTTGAAAAACACAGATTATTTTTACACCCGCCACCTGTTAGAGAACATTTGAGAGTGCAAAGCTGAATGGAATCAAGGCGTCCCATGTAGAAAATATAGTATATGGCATGTCTGCAGTAAATAACCTTGTATATTTTTTTTTAAAGAGACAGAAGTACAAATGTTTAATGCACGTACACACACATATGTTGTCTGGAAGGTTCTGTTGTTCACACACACACAGCTGCAATTTGTACACCAGGAGCTGTTGGTGGTAGAAAAACAGTATCTCGGTTCTCCTTATGTCAAGGCACAATTTTAGATAGAATTCTAACAAATAATGTAATTTCTCATTTAGCAAATAATTTTAGGGATGACTGAATTCTTTCCAAAGAATGCTGCTGCTACATAATGGGACTAATTAAGAGATTTTAGATAACAAAATTACTGAAATACTTTACGAGACCAACTTTAAGTATGCAACCGAATTTGTGGAGAATTTTCTTCTATTTTGCAGATGCCCACGTTACTCAAGGGCAGAGGAAGATCCCAGTGTGGTGGGATGTGGCCCTGCCAGAGGATTGTGGGAGTTCTGCACTTCCCACAAGGACAGCAGCTTAATTAGCACAGTCATTAACTTTCATTCCTCTTGACTCTCTGGAAAAGCCCATTGCTTCAGACAGATGTCACTTATTTTTCCCTATGCATCCCATAGGTCCTGTGCAGCACTGACAGCCGCACGGCTCTGTTTGTTACTCAGCTACAGAGAATCCAGAGCGTTTGGGTACTTCAAAGCTTTCCCTTGATTATTTTCTGTATGTTAGTTACATTTCAAAGTCAAATGACTATTCAGTGAAAAAATCTATTGTCATTTAAATTGGATTCATTTTAAAAGATCAAATAAAGTTCAATAAAATTTTGTTTTTAAAACACTGAAATCAAGTATATCAGTAGAGTTGACATATTTCATGTCAACAGTTTGAATTGAACATTTTTGATCTTCAGTTTCCAAAGAGCTTGTCCAAGTGAAGTCATTAGTACTTACACTTAAAAAAAAATAAGACTTCTGAAGATTAACATCATGACAACATTTCAATTTCATGAAAGCAAAATATTTTAATTAATTCAAAATGACTTTAAAATGTGTTAAAAATTTCAATTTCTTATAATACAAATTTGAAGACAGCAAGCTAATTCACTAAAACAGAAAACATAGATCCTGCACAGATAACATATGAATTAACTTTTATTAAGTCAAAACCAAATTTTGGTTTAAAGTCAGTGATGATTCAAAATGTTAACATTAATTAGAGTAAAACATGTGTGATTCAAAACAAGCTATGCTCAAATACTTTAAGTTACAATATTACTAAAATCATTACTCTTGTGACAAAAGGGAATCTCATGGGCATTTTTATTTGATCCTCAAAGACTTGCTGCTGCTTAAATAATAAAGAATTATTTAAAAATATTATGTCTGATATCTTTAAATAAAGGTTACCACTAGGACCACATTTTTTCCCAAGTTTGGCCTGTGGTTTTTGCTGTTCAGGTGGTATATAAGGTTTACTGGTAAACATGAGCTGTAAAATTTCTATCACGATTCTGTTTGCTAAGCGACTGACTCTTCTAAATGAAACAGTCAGCAGTGTTTATTAATCTGAAATGCTTTTAAAACATTTTTGTTTGAAAAGAAAGTCAATGGTTTCTCCAGGATATTTTTTCTGTTATTCTTTCTAGTGGAAAGGTTGATAATGATTTTTTTTTTCTTTTTTTCAGATCACACTTTCCCTGCAAGAGCGTTGTCATCTTTTAAAATGTATGCTGTGTTCCTGTTAAATACATTTTAGGAACACTGTGTGCACATGAGAACACTCATCTGCATTGGTGCTTGTCACTGTATTCTAATCAAGGAAAGGCAACAGTCTCCAAAATACTAGAACTTGCAGCTTCAAACCCTGATTTTCCCTATTTTAATGCACATCCTGGTGTGCCTGGTGCACAGGGTGACACGGGGTGTGACTGGAGGCTGTACCCCCAGAACAAGGCTTTGCATGCACAGAAGAGGGCAGATGCTGGAATTTCACCGTGGAGTGGCTGTGCCATGGGATGCTGTGGGTGCCCATCACCTGCGCCCGTCCCGGCAGAACTGCTGACACTGGGAATTGATCTCCAGCTTTCCATTAAGGCATTTGTGCCATTACGTACCTTCCTAACTTAATTAATGGCTTGAACTTCGAGTTCTCAGAACCTCATTGATTCGGCAAGATGTGCCCTCTCAGTTTGCAGAATACAAATCATGCACAGCAACGGGTTTTATCAGCTCTCTGCAACCCCGAGCCATCCCACACTGTCCCTTTATCTCCAGACTGTCCCTGCATCTCTACAGTGTCCCTGCATCCCCACACTGCCCCTGCATCCCTGAACTGTCTGCCCCTGCATCCCTGCACTCTCTGTCCCTGCATTCCAGCACTGTCCCTGCATCCCTGTTCTGTCTGTCCCTGCATCCCCAGCATCCTTCTGCTCCCGGCCCAAGGCTGGGTGCTGCTGCCCGGCATTGGACTGAAGAAGACTCTGGAATTAACCGATCCACAGTATGGATCTAACAAGTCCAAACTGTTACCACATCTGGAAAAATCAGTGTGGCTTCCAAAGAGGGAAGGAAAAGTGAATTGTCTAATTGAGTGTTCAAGTAATCATATTTTTGTCCCTTAATTACAGCTATTCTGGAGAAAATATCTAATGATTGCTGTACTTGAAAAATATTTAAACAGTAGTTTTATGAGGAAATTCATGTATATTAATGATGTCAGTTGGAATGGCCAGTTGAACATGTCAATTATATTGCCGTGATCAAGAGAAGGCCACAGATCCACCTACTGGAGATGGTGGAGGGTGCAGGGAGGGTTGCTTCGCTCCCTGAGACACCTGTGTGAGCGGCTGGAGCGGAGCTGCCCCTCTGCAGGGACACGTGTGGCCCCGTTGGGGACATGGGGACAGACGTTTCTCCAGGACCCGTGTCCCTCCCCACCACCTCTCCTGCGTCCTGCTTTTCAAGTTGATGCAACTCCATGGTTTTCCCAGTTAAGTAAGAAATGAATGATGAGCGAGAACAAAACCTCCCATTATGAAGTAAACCAAAGTGTGTGCTAATTACTGCACACCAACGGTATGATGGAAGAGGCAGTTTGGTGGCACAAACATGGTCTCCTGCAGCCTCACGTGCCTGATGAAGGGAGAGAGATGAGCTGAGTGTCCTGGGGTCTCCTGCACGAGGGATGAGCCCTCAGACCATGGTGCTTCAAAGAAGGTAATGAAGTATAAACGACAGGGAGAAAGATGTGTATTTGAAATGTAGTCTGGCCAGCACAGTGAGGAAGAAAATAAAATGTGTCTTTTTGTAAAATTGCACCGCTATGAGAAAATATATTAATATTACTGCATCCCTGCACAAACATAGCCACACACCAGTTCAGCTCGCTTTGCACTTGCACACAAACAAGCTTGAGTTCCCCAATGCACAGTCAGAAAAGAGGAAAGTAGTAGAGCTTCAAAATTAAAATTCAGAAAACAATCTGCTCTTTAAAAGCAAATGGCAAAATTACCAGGTAACATGAAGAACTGAATCCCTGCTCCATAACAACTAAGTTACATTTTTAGTAAGTGATGGCAGCACACCAAATTATTAACATTTCAAGTAAAAAGGATATTGAGAGAGGAAAGAGAAGGGAGCATTCACTGCCATAGAAGAAAGTCTGTCTCCATTGCTGATAAACCCAAATCCCGTCTCTGGAAAGGATCTGAGGATCCTATTTGCTTTCCTGTTTTTTTGTAAAACTCCAGTACCAGACAAAGTACGTTTCTCCCGGGGGCAGACTTATGGCGATGCCGCAGCACCACAGCAGGTGGGATGCTCTGACCTCAGGAGGGATGGTGTGACCTCAGGTGAGATGCTCTAGCCTCAGCCCAAGGCAGAACCACAGCTCTTGCTCTGCAGCCACCAACTATGCCAGCTTGCTACTGCCAGTCTTTACCTTGTAATCTGTTTTTACTGGGAAGCTGCCAAGAAAAATAGTATCTTAAATGCCTTGTACAGTGCCTCTTGGCTGCATTATTAGCATTATTATTTCCTGGCTCTCAGTGCTCTGCTGCATTTCCCCCCCAGGAGATGACTGTCCTGGACACTGCTGCCGTGCATAAACAGGAGAGAGCACTGACCTTAAGAAATTCCTGCAGTGCCTAATTTTAGCATGTTAATGTGACTGTTTCAGCATTGTATTTGCAGATCAACCTTTGATCACTTTTGTGTCCTGTTTCTTGAGCTGTTTTCTTAACCAATCATCTTTGTTACTAATTCATCAAGAACAAAAAGTCCTTTAGTCAACAGCCTGTTGACAAAACGTAGATTTCCTTTTTAATGTAGGAAAGGTCTATAACCAAAAATCATACACTCATTGAATCACACACGGGTTGAGGTTGGAAGGGACCTCTGAAGCTCATCTGGTCCAATCCCCTGCTCAAGCAAGGCCGCCCAGAGCTGTGGCCAGCTGGGTTCTGGAGATCTCCAGGGATGAAGACGCCAACACCTCCGTGGTGCTGCTTGGTCACCCTCACATGGACTTTCTCCAGAGGTCCACATTGCATTCATTTATAAGGACTTGCCATTTTTTTTTAGTAACTACAGTAAATTTATCAACCTTCTTGTAACTGAACAAAAAACAAGTTACTTCTCTCAGTATATTAATGGGAATACAGTTTCTATTTTGTTCCCTGTTTGCTAAAAATGTGAAAATAACAGTATAGATTTAATCTCTCTTGTGACAGTTGAGTTTCGGATTTGAACCTGAGTTGATATAAAAGAAATGTTGCAATTAGTGCAAAAGCAGAGAGCTAATTACATCTCATCAGGAAGGAGGCAGCAGCCCCTGGCACATTTCAGCTGGATGTTTCGAACAGAAGGACCAACACTTTCTGCAGTGAACAGCAGAGGTTCCTGGCTGTGCCCAAGCCTTCTCCAGCCTCAGATACAGTTTGAGATCCAGGAGCAGATCACACAGACCCCTCCCCCCGCACTCACACACAGTGGGGCTGGTCCTGACTGGGGGTTCAGCATCCCTGGCCGAGATGTCTCCGCCAGCCCAGCGGGAGATGTTGATGCTGCTCAGCACACACGGGACCTTCTGCCCAGGGCTTGTTTTTTTGGGGATGACTTTCTCCCTCAGACGTTTAACTGACTATTGAGTCAACAGCAAATTCCTTCTTGTGGTGCTTTAAAACTGTAAGTTAGTTGCTTGAATTGTTTGTTTTTATTTTCTTCTTGCACAGCTTCAGCAGGGCCCTTCAACAGACAAGTGCTTCTGGAGGGAGACAATGCACATCCCAATTAATTCTCTAAATGGACTTAACATCACTCTTCAGCCCCATCTGAGGGGTTTCATTTCATTTCATACTCTTTTGCCAGGACATTGAGCCTTTCTTATTCCATTAGAAGAGCTGAGGTAGATGCATTTCTCAGGGAGGTCTGTTTATTGCATTTAATTCAGGGTGAATTATCTGTAGGCTTGAGGACAAAAGCAGTTCATTCCATTGAGTAAGTGACAATTCCCTTTGCTTCTCCTGACCCCGGTGGGTGAAGTAGGCCCCTGCAGTGGGGGGGACATGGGCACCATGTCCTGGGGTGTTCAGCCCCCACCCTGCGTAGAACGAGCACCCAAAGAACAGGTTGGGGTGATGGGATCAGGGTGACCGTTCCTGGGGGCGTAACCCACACCTGTGGCAAAAGAAATATTCCAGGTGTGTGGGACACTGGAAGATGATGCTTGCACGGCTGCACTGCTCGCTCTGGAGCCACTCACACCGCCTCCCACTCTCTTTATGCTTTTCTTTGGCAAATAATGAGACTGTCAAGCAATCATTTTGTCTTCAGTATAACTAGTAGTTAAAATAATTTGGTCAAACTCTGCATTTCTTCTCTCAGCAGATGTCTGTTGTAGATTTCCGCCCATTGGTAGGGTTGGCTTTGTTTTTTTCTGATAATATTCTGTTTTTACATTATTCAGAAGATCCTCTCTAGCTGTGGGAGGTAGTTCCCATGCTACTGGCACAGAACACAATTCAGTGTGCAGGTTTGCGATTGCAAAGCTCAGGTCAGGGTATAGTACAACTGGTCCTCAATGCCCTGATAGATCTATAAACTGCTTGTTTTCTTCAAACACCTGGGACTTATGTCAAGAGATAATTCTTCCCTTATCCCGTAAATCCTGCTACCTACAGCAGTGACAGGTGCGGATGAGATGGCAATAGGAGCCAGGCAGCGGTGCTGCAGGCTGTCAGCCGGGATAACCGAAGGGCTCGGAAGGTTTAATTTCACTTTGAAATGATTTTATGTGGGAAACCTGTGAGTGATAGGGTTATGACAGCAGCTGACAAATACCACCACATCACTTCACATTTGTTTCCCGTTAACTAACTCTTTGCCTTTCTTCCTTTTAATGTCATATACGGTTTTGGAGTGATGTTTCAGTTTAGATCTTCAGCCTTCCTGGGGAAGAGGAACTCCCTGTGTTTTATTCTGCAAAGCAACCAATACAGAGGGTCAGCAGCTGACACTGTTCTCTGCAAACTACAATTCACTGGCTTGATTTAACCTTTGAGGAAATAGGAAAGCACAATTGCACAAGACATACGGATTCCCTCTGTTGTCAAATACACGGTGCAGCTGGAATTTTCAGAAGGATAAAAGTGTACCAGGCAAGTCAAGCTTGCCACAAATTCTGTATTTTTCAAAGCTTAATGAAGTGGCCTTGTGCGATGTCCCATCCAGACAGGCTGGCCAGTGTGGAAAGCTGCCTTGTTCCCATTTCCAGAGGTCCTGCCTGTACCCCCCTACCTGTCCTCCCATCTGTCTCCCCACCTGTCCCCCAAGCTGTCCCCTCCTGCAGCCCCTGGCAGGGTCAGGAAAACCCTGGAGCTCCAGGGTCATTTCCACAAGGCTCAGATGGCAGCGACCCCTGTTAACGTCACCTTTCTCAGCCTGTACTACCATGGATTTTTTTTTTTTTCTATTTGAAAGTTCAGTACAACCACCAAAAAAAAATCCCTGTATTTAATTTTTTCTTATTTCTGCTCTGTTACACAAGATGCTGTTCTCTATTTCTAGTTAAGAGGAGCCCGCAGATTTTAAGGGCATCTGTCTGTTTTTTTCAATTTTCCACGAGAAGGATTTTGATTATATAGTAACCTAAGCTCAGGAGGCTTTGGAAATGAGCACTATTCGAGACGTTGCCACATCCCCGTTGCTTAGAGTGCCCATCCCTTTATTTTTCACTTGTGATCCTTTAGCTAACGTGACATTAATTGTGATTGGAAAATGATTGAGCCTGCGAATTGTGAGACTGTTCTCACTTAACAACATAGCAAGTATCACTTTGATTAGATTGCTCTCTCCTTTCATTACTGAGCAGCTTTAAGCTTAAAAAGAAGTTAGAAGTGAATAATATTTGCGTTGAGAGACTCTCTCCCGCACACAAGTGAATAGATGTATGAAAGACAAGCATGCTCATAGGCACAGCCAGAGCACTGTCTCCTCTGAGATTGCTTTGCAAGAAATAAAAGTAAGGACCAGCTCTCAAGGACTAAGCACCGTGTTTTCCATCAATCTGCCCATTAGGACTCTGCTTTTTGCTGACCCACCATATGACATCTTCTGATTTGAAATTACATCAGTGGGAGGCAAATGTAAAAACAAACAAAAAAAAAAACCAAAGCAAAATAACAACAAAAAAAAAGCCAAAAGCATAATGGGAGAAAGTCCTCATGGAGGTGTGGATGGAGGTGGAAATGAGTGGGTGACCTGGGGCTGGGGTTGATGATGGACATCTCCTTGCTGGAGCACGGGCCCTTGGTTCTGCTGGGCACCCCGGGAGAAGGTTCCTCCCCAGTGCAAAGTGACTTTTCTAGTAAGAAATATTGTCTGCCAAGGAACTGCTGCAGAAATGTGTTGGTTTAACTTCTTAGCAGTACCTTAATCCTTTTACTTTATTTAATTTCCTCCTGAAGCCCTGGCCTGGGATGTCACCAGGCTCCATGCTCAGCTCCAGGATGGATGCTCGTCCCAACTGCCAGGCACCGCTGGGTCCCCTAGTGCCAGAAGGCAGAATCAAGTAGGGACTAAGAAAAATAAATTAGAGAACTATTTGCTCTATAATTTTATTTCATAACTGTGTTATTTGTCTTCAGCACATTTTCAAAGTCACCAGTCGGTGATGAAAGGGTTACCAGTCACCTCCAGCCTAGTGTCGAAACACCTGCCCAAGGTGTTTGCTCTTCACAGGCTTTAGTTAGTGCGGATTTCATGTTCTGATGTGTGTTACAGGGTCTGTGAGGGATCCGCTGCAGACATACTTTTTGCCGCCATATGACAACCCTGTAGATTCATCCCATAGCCTCTTGATCATGTGTAAACTAATATTAGATGTGCATCTATATACCGCCTGTGCAGTGAATGCCCTTTTCAAGTATGTAGTTAAAAAGAATGGTGATTTTGGTACAAGATCTTGTAGTCTTTTCTGTTTCTTTAGATAATACGAGAGTTAAATTCTCACAAGCCCATTTGAAAAGATGAGGATCCACTTCTGCATGTTGCAGAGAGGACTACTTGCTATTTTAAAACTAATTAATGTTAGATAGCCACAATAACCTACTCTCCACAGGGTAGAAGTCAGTAAAGCTGTATTTAAGTACAGAGCACTACACCAATTTGCATCGGGTGACAAGGCAGTATATTGAATGTGTATGAATTTGTTTCTTTAATTGTTATTATTTTTTAATTAGCAATAACTGTCAGTAAAGAAGAATTTTTGTGGGAGGACTCTCCTCTGGAGAAGTGCTGTGTTATACCTTGATTTCCAATGCATGATGCAGATTAGAGACTGCTGATAATAAGGTGCATCTTGGTGCCTTGTCCTTAATTTGGTGCAAAATCTCTGTAACACTATAGAGCTCATTATTCAGGACCCTGAGCTCAGCTGCCTTCTCTCTGTGCATTTCAAAGGGGACAGATCACAAATCTGTATAGGCCAAATGTGTTCAAAGCCAATGCAATTCTACCACTTGTTTTCAGCACAAGTACTCCAAAAATAGAAGTAATTAAAAATGATTATTTGTCATGCTAAGAGAGAGAGTTCTTGTGAGAACTGTCGGCATATATGTGTGTGCATCCTCTGAGGGAACCTTCTGGAGAAGGAGTCTGCACAGAACTTCACTGCGGCTCCTGCTCAAGGTGGGATTTGCAAGAGGCTGGTTCAGAAACAGATCCTGGGTCTGTGCTGGGACTGTCTTGCCAAAGGAAAGAGTGGAGCCTCTGCCCCATCCCTGCAAACACCCAGCTGGGATTGTGAGGAATTGTTTTAAAACACTTGGCTTAGAAAAATTAATAACTTGCCTTTTAAATTATCTTTTTAGAGTCTGCACAAATGCGATTGAAATGATAATGTTCAGAATTTAAATGCAGTAGCAAAACAGCAATGGCATTATCAAATTATAATTAAAGATTACTTACTTTGGTTCAACCTTTATAATGAAAATTATTTTCTTATTAAAAAAAAAAAATCAAAGTGCTATTAATGTTTTCCTGGGCTTTTAAAGAAGTAATGAGCAGTAAACTCAAGCAATTATTCACATACATTATTAAATGCCACTGTTAAACAACTGCATACTATGAAGAGGAAGAGACATCAATTCATGGAGGAAACTTTGGGTTGATTTCATACTCGCTCAGTTCTTGTTCTTCAATGTGATGCCTGAATAATTTTATGGACAGCCTTTCAAATAAAGACAGAATTTTCTTGATATCTGTTTGGCTATGAGTTTAATTGAAATGCTTCTTATACCATCTTGTGTGTTAATTCAACCAGCAAAACCCCCTTACATGCTCCTAAATGATACAAAATTAGATTGCATGTCACAATTTAAACATGATGTATACTGACGCAAAAGAATTTGTGTTGCTTTTACCAATTCACTATGGCAGAGTTTGCAGTCGGCTTTATCCCCAACAACAATTAATACAGCAAGGGTAGTTTTAATGAAATGTCACTCTTTAAACCCAAGAAACAAGGTCAAATATTCAAGGTGAAACTGTCCACATCCTTGGAGGGGTAGAAAGACACCTTCAAAGTTTTATGTCAAGTGCTGTACTATGTTTAGTTCCTACTTAGCATATTGTTATTACTACTTAGAATTTGGCATGTTAAACCCTACATTAACAGGAAATCAAAAGTGCAATAAAGAGTGATCCAGTACTAGATCTTAGAAATTAAGGTAATACACTTTTTTTTCCTAATAAAAATGTAGCATTTATTTTACTTTCAGTTCACACTTTTCTGCTGTTTCCAGCCCATCTGTGCAGGAGGACGCAAACTGCTCTTGTCTTGGTTCACAGCCAGGGGCTGCAGAGCTCCAGGGACCCCCAAACAACCCAGATGGGTCACAGGGTGCAGAGGGGGATTTTGCAGTAACCAAGAAGCAGAAGACCAGTTTCAAAGGTGCAGACTTCACTGAGACAATGACATAAAATGTCCCCCTAAAACGAGGCGAGTTTTAAAACCAGAATATGATCTATGGATGTGTTTGGTCTCTGTGCTGATGCGGGTGACTCAGAGGTGGTGGAAATGCAGAAGAAATGGTGGAATCAGGACTCTTTGGGGTGTCTCGGTAGAAGCAGAGGACTGAAAACAGAAGAGTTTGGAATTATTTTCTGAAGTCAGTAACAGCTCTGAAAAAAATTATAATGGTGTGAGAGACCAGAGATACCAAATCACAAGTGTCTTCTGCCGACGGCACCGTGTTTGCACAGGAACTTTGGTCTGGAGACAGAATTTGGAAATGTCCCAGTGTTGCTGTGGCTCTGGGTAATTCCCATAGCCCTGAGCAGGAGAGGGAACTTCCAAGAGATACAGGGAAACTTTGCATCAGGCCTCATTTATCAATTAAAGAGAAATTTATAACAAGACCAGAAATTGGTGCTAGTTGGATTCAAGTGATCACAGCCTGCTTGTGATAACAAACATTATTGAAATGAAGCCCAGCCTTCATAATGTAAACAACTCATTAAAATTCTGAAAACAGTTGTGATTCGTTTTATCAAAACATCCTGAAGTCATTCAAAAGGTCACAATATGATCAAGAAAGAATATATTGCCTAAAAAAATACCAGCCAAAGAAACTTCAGCTGACCTACAGGAAAACTGCAGACATTTGTACAAAAAGCAAATGGAATAAAGGGAAAGTGACCAGTAATGAATATGCATGAGGGGTAGAAATTCAGAATAATGTTGCGAGAACTGAAGGACAGAAGAAAAATCATTATCTAGCGGGAGTCAGAAGAGTAAAAGTGACTTTTCTAATGAATGTTATGAATAAAAATAATTCCAGTTACAGGATTAGTGTATTTTGAGATGAAAATTGAAAATTTTCCAAGTGGAAAAGGCAGGAGAAGCCAGTAACCGTGGCAGGTCTCTGCCAGGGAGAGAGCCAGAGGCCACGGCCCAGCAGCGGGGACCAAGCGCTTCTGTGCCAGCATTAACTTGGGACAGACATTAGGAAGATGCTGCTAAGCCTGATCTTTAAAGACAGAACCTCCAAATAAATCAAAATATTTCAAAAACTCTGACCACAGGGCTCTCTGGAGCAGGCTGGGTGCAGGCAGCACGGGGCTGCCAGGCAGCAGCAGGAAAAATAATGGGACAGCTGATAAGGAACCCAATTAATAAATTGAGGAAGGGTAATATAAATAATGCCAGTCAAGCTGGGTGTGCTGGTAATAGATCCTGTCAAACCAAATTGACGTCTTCTTTTAATGAGATTATGAGCTTGGTTGATAAAGGTAATAGCGTTGTTGTAATGGATGTCTGTACAGCATTTGAATTGGTACCACACAACATTTTAATTAAGAAACCAGAATAATATAAAGTGCACATGATAAACATGCAGTGCATTAACAGCCCACTAACTGGCAGCTCTCGAGGCGTAATTGTGTGTTCTAAATGAGGGGCTCTCATTCCGGCAGCGATGGCTCCCTGGGTGCCACAGGTCACATCCACCCATGGTTCTTCCTGGCAGCCTGATCGCTGTCTCACAGTGTTTGGAAAATATTTTCAAGCTTCAGATAGCTGGAGAAATTATTTAGAGAACTGTGCTTTTTCTATTATGTCTCAGATGTCATTATTGTACAGAGCTTGCTTTTTTTTCAAAGCAGCATGTTCTCTGCTCCCTGTTGTTTAAACCGCATTATCCCAGGTCCAGGGGGATTTGTGGTGCATATCACCTGTTGATTATAACAGTAGAGAATCCAATGGTTTACTCTCCCAGCCTTTGCTCTTCAGATCATTTTCAGTCACAGTCCCATCAATCAGAATGTCCGATGGTGGTGTGGGTGCAGAATGGGGATCCTGGAGGAGGGGATGGAATGGGAGATGCCAGTGCTGTTCTCCTGACCTGCCTCCAGCTCCATTTCTCTGTGTTCTCGTCCATCCTGGGAGTTTCTCACCCACCCTGACACCCATATGCAGCATTCGTCTCTGAACTTCTGCCAGTCCAGTCTGCAGAGCCCCAGTGTTGAGCATCTCAGAGGACATTGGTGGGAGCAGGACAGTTGGGGTGGGAGTGTTTGTGCTGGTTTATCACCAGTGCTGCAGGTTTGGTACTGGTGGCTCCGCACACCACAACTGGGAGCATGACTGGACACCAGCACACATCCCTGGTACCCAACAATGCCAGCGCGGGCATTGCGATGATTTCAGCTCCCACATTCTGAGCAGAGCACTGGCATCGCGGGATGCTGAGAAACACAGGTACAAGGGGGAGGCGTATTCTGTTCCTGGACAGAAAAATCTACCTTAGAATATAAAAAGAATGCAACAGAGAGGCATGTGCAAAAAATGTGAGCGTGGCTATTTTCTCTTTATTTGTTTTGTTTTGTCTTGTTTCAGGCAGTGACCCTTATCAGACAGCGTTACTCTAACAATGAAAGGCATTGAATACAGAGAGCTCTTACACAGTTATTTTGATATTGTACAATATCCTTAATAACATATTCATTTAGAATTTGATTGATGTAAAGTTATTTCATCTTCTGGCTGGCTGTTTTCAGATGATGAGTAAGAATCTGAATCTATTATTATGGCAATCCATTAGACACACCCCAGCCTTCTGTTACTCCATTTCTAAATGCTTTTTCTAATATGTATACACACACATGTATATATATAGAAATACACATATAGCCTTACACACAAATACTGATGTCAATGCTCAGGACCTGGGCAGCCCTACAGACTTCCAGATAAATATACAAATAACACAGTTCACAGCAGAACTAACTCTTTTGTCTCCATTTAATGCAGTACAGCAAATAGACAAGGATATATGGGAAGACTTCTGACTATGTGGGAAATCTTCATTACGACAACAGCACATGAGACTCTGCAATAAAATAAAAGTGCTGACACTTAATGTGGGGCTATGGCAGGTGTCTGAGAAACTGGAATGTACGTTGCCGTAAAAGACGCTGAATACCTGCCATGTTACACTAAAATACAATTCATAGTATTTTGCTGCAATAAAAATAATCAGCCCAGGATTTCTGAAGATGAGGAGTAATTCTACCTTGGCATTTCAGTGTCCAGCTCCACAGCGGGTGATTTTCAGAGGCATTTCTGGAAATCTGAAATCATTTCAAGCCAAGCATCTAAAAGCCGAAATACCCCAAACCACAGCTTATCTTCATAAATGTTGTCCTTAAGGACTGTGGCAAAAATTAAGCACAGTGTGAAGGTCTAATTTTCTGAATGACAGCACAAATCATAACTGGAGGCAGTTGCTTAATTAAAGCTGTGCAAATAAATGACTTTTCAATGTTCTGGCAGTTCCAAGAAATCCAGGAGTCATTTCAGGTCAAACAAAATGCCTCATTTAACCCTTTGACACTCTCATATATATTTTGTTGCCTTTTTAAGCATTCTTTAAGCATTTGCCTCTGAAACTAAAAGACAGATTGAAAGACATTTCTTACCAAAATAATGACAGTATAAGCTGAAATAATTTAAAATCAGAAAACATACACATTTCATTGTTGTCTCTGAAAATTCCGGTTTGAAGTTTAGGTCTAACTTCATGTTTTCCTTATGTAAAAAATAAGCAAAGGTGGAGGAAGTTTATAACCCTTTCATTGTCAGCAGAACTTCTTTCTTTGTCAAAAGCCCAGATTTGCCCATTTCCAGGTGGGGTATGTGAGGCAGGACAATGGGTGAGGTCGGGATGAGCTGTGGCTCCTGCCACATCCTCACCCATGGAGATTTTCACCAGGCAAAGAGATAATGAGAAATAAGTTGAACAAATGACTTTTTTAGAAGAAAAATGTAAAAGGACTTCTAGGTGATACTGAAAGTAATTAAAGAAAGAAATGCCAGCAACTCGGTGGTAAGGTCTCCTGAGCTGGGGTGGGATGGGGACACCAGGAGTTGCCTTCCAAGACTCTGCTCCCATGTGACAGCATCGCTGGGGGTGTCAACTCTGACTGCGCTGCAAAGAGTAACACGGAAACAGGGCAGACTGTCACGTAGAAATGAGCAGATGGGGAACCTATATTTAGAAACCAAACAAATAAAAAGGTTGGGAAAGGAGGTGCCTGCATGCGAAAGGAGTGATTTTTGTGGTGTCTGGCTTAGCAGTGCTTGTGATTCCTGGGCAAATACAGGGGCTGGCTAATGGCAATTGCCTTCACCAGATAAGATCTGATTTTGAGATAAATGGCAAATCCTACACATCCCAGAGACAGCCATAACACATCCAGAGAAAGGCCAAAGTGGGCAGTACTCATGTGTGCCCCCAATAAACACCTTGTGGTGAATCTGCTGTTTCAGGGCGGTTGTGTTTCCACGCTTAGTCAAACATTTTCTGTCTCTGGGCTCCCCAGTGTGCTGGGGGAGGCAGGAGAAGTTCCCAAATCACACGCTCTCCATTCCTCCCTGCCATGGCATTGCGATGTGTAGTCATCCATCAATCTCCCATTACGGAACGTGATGATATTCTGCCTGGGCGGGCATCCCTTGCCTGTGGTTTGGTGGGACCTCCGTCCCCGGCTGCTCATCAAACTCTCAACGCTGCATTCGGAGCCAGCCCAGCTCTGGCTGAACGCATGAGAGCACAGCCTGATTGGAACAAAAGCCTCGTTTTGAACAGTTTCAGAGTCACTGAGATGCGATATCACTTTGCACTCCAACGATGGTGACTGCTGCTCCTGCTGCTGGTGGTTTTGTGGGTTTGGTACCTCCACAGGACACAGGAGAAAGGGAAAAGAGGAAGAAAACCAGAACCAGAACAACAAGAAGTGCTCTGCTTGCACTTAGGCATTAGCAATTATGCACCAAATTCCTCCTAACTATGGTGGATTACTTCATGTTTTTCTGATCAGTGGTGTTATGTGGCTGACCTCACCTCTGAGAAACTGCTCTGTCAGAAAAGCAGACACGTTTCCATTAGCTTTTAAATAACTCTGAACCTTTTACAAAAAACTATATGCATTACTATAAAAAGAGGTTGTCCCTTTCTAACATTCGAAGCCTCACTTGTTAAGAGCCTCATACTTTTTTTTTTTTTCTCCAAAAATCAGTGATTAAAAAAAAGTATTAAAAATCAGCTCCGGTTAAGCAGGGTTCCCTCTGCCAAGTCCCAGCGCCCAGGCGTGTTGTGCAGACTGTAAATGAGAGAAGTGACTGCCGCAAACTCCAATGAGGTCCCAGAGACAAAGTTGGGACATTAATCGCAGTGGTGAACATCTGCCAAGCTCGTATGCCCTGCTGGCAGCAGGACCAGCTCTGCATCAGGCGGCAGAGTCCATGTCCTGGGTCACACTGGTACCCAGACCCGATGGGATGTTTTCAGATGTCTGTGCTGCTTTAATGCATGTCATATCGATCTACTTTCACAAACATGGAAGCAGAAGAGTTTCAGTCTCCTTGCCTACCAAAAACCAGTGATTAAAAGCAGTGTCTGTTAGCAGCATCAGATATATAGCATACAGTCCACGAGACTTAATTTTCAAACAGATTTTCTTCATAGAAATATTTTACTTCTAATAATATATTTTTACACTGATTTCCTCATTAGGTCTTCTGAAATACAGTAACTCTGACATTTTCCTAGCTATAGAAGACAATTTAATGACACAAGCAAATGTAAATGGCTTTTAGAAAACCACCCCAAAGCAGCATTTTTGTGTGATATAAAGCAGCACAAATCCACCAGCAGAACCATCTTGATTTATGCTGGCTGTAATTCTGGCCCACAATATTTAATGGCTTTTATTAAATATTTAATTATCCTTTTGAATACTTTCCTTGATCTCTGCCCTTTTCTCCTGGGATGAGTTCCCAGGCAGCCAGAACTGACACTACTTCTATAAGAATATTAAATGTTTGTAGTGATTTTTATATTGGATGATCTCAAACTGCTTAACACAAAGGATTACTCACCTCGCCTTTGAAAGAGAATACGTCTTCCGCTCTGCTTGGAAAACATTATTTACCACAGGTTTTTCAGGAGAGAACTAGGAATACGGGGGCAATGTAGGCAGAGCCAGAGGTTAATTATTCCAGCGTGAATGTGGCCAGGACAGTGAGATTAACCTCTGCAGGGAAGGTGCCATGTGATCCTGCAGCACCGCAGCTCATCCCAGCTCTGGTTTTATATCTTGGCCAAAGAGCCTCATTTACACTGTGATGGGCTGGACCTGTCTGAGCTTTAAACCATGCAACAAGCTAAATGTGTGTTTATCCTCCTCCTTTTTCAGCTGTAATTTGCTACTTTGAGTGTAACTAAGTGAGAAGCTTTATTTTTCTTACAATACAAGCCAACATCTTAGAAGAGCGCCCCATTAAAGATGAAATATTTCTCTGCACTGCAGCGTGTGTTCTGGGACAAGTGGTGCTGCGGATTTTGGACCTGTAATAGACTTCTCTTAGCAAGGGTCTTTCTGGCTCTTCAGGGGAAACAGCCTCCCGCTATAAAGCAAATAGCTGAATGTGTTTCTGACAACGAATCGTTTTAGGAGCTGTGAATCAGGAAGGCAGCTTGGCACGTGTTGTTCTTTCAATATACATGAATTGAGGGATCTTGTGTAAAAGTACTAATTTATTCTTGGCTTGTTGAGGTAGCCCTAGTTTTCCTTAGAGTGTTCCAGCAACCCAAGGAGTCTCTTTAGGAACTGAAAAGCAATTTGGCACCTGCAATGTCTTCATATTTTGTTTAAACAACAAAATGCATTGTAATTTTTGATATTTGTGATACATTCAGATATACCAGAATACTGAGAAATTGCAGCTGATTTTCAGCAAGGAGACCTACAGGTTGAGTGTTTGTGTGGTGGTGTTTCTGTGGGACCTTTTGAAGGAGCACGAGACCCTCCCGCAGCTCTCAGGATGGAGCAGTTATGGGTAGTGGCACTGTCACCTCAGCAGAGTCACCACAATCACCCCTCGCACAGGCACGCTCAGATGACAGAAATCACCATGAGCACTTATCCCGGTCCTTTGAGATCTCTAGAACATGCCACATCAAAATGTCACAAGCTCTTGTTTGAAAATGCTGCAGTTTTAATTAATAGATGTGATGTGAAGTAGCAGGGTGACATCCCAGCTGAGCTGGGTCTGCCAGCGACTGTTTCTGGACAGAGTCCCTGCCACCAGATCACCACGGCATTGCATGCTGACAACACACACCCCAATTATTTTGAAAAATTACTTGCTTTCCTAAACCTGTAGCAATTTAACATTAAAAACTTGGGGAAATGAGAGGTGCCGTCAGCCTTGGTGCCTGTGCAGGAAAACCCGACCGGCCATTGTGTCCCACTTGGGAGTAACCACTGGTTTTACTGCCAGGCAGAAAACACTGAAAGAATAAGAATCAGAGTTGCACAATTAAGTTTGATTGAAATATACTTATTTTCTTCCATGCAATGAATTTTGACTCTGCGTACATACATAAACACATTCTCTGCTATGCTGAATAAACTTGTAAATTATTCGTTAACTTCAAGAAACTATTAGAGATGAAACAATGGGAAAGTTATTAAATGGGACTGGCTAATGTTTAGTAAACAGGTAGAATGAGCTATCTTGTACTACTGGTCTGACATATCAATACCTGATGCATCAATATAGGGATCATAATAAAAAAGTTCTGTGTGGATGACAGCAGTCACTACAGTGCTGTTTCTTGAGGTGTCTTTGCCGGGTTTGTACCAATAAATAACCTGTACAATGTCATACTATTCTGAGAGAAATTTCACTATGTTATTTTTAAAATTTAGAGTCTGCTCCATCCTGTGCATACTTATATTACACGGCTCTTGGAGCAAATCAAGAAGGGAAAATGTAGTTCAGTCAAGGACATGTTCTTGTGTTTTAACATCACTCATTTTCCCCATTCCCATCCTCTCCTCATGTTCTCTCTAATCTTTTTCCTACTCTTATGCCTTTCGCTTTCAGGAAGGGCTAATTTAGCTTAGTAACTCTTGTAAAGTGAGGGAGAGGAAAAATGAAAAAGCCAGTCATAAAGATGGAGTTATACACATTCAACATGTAATGACTGTACTTAGGAGGTGCTTAAAGACAATGGGCAACACCTTCATTACTGTGTTATTCCTTCTTACCGCAAAGTTACCCCATCACCAGGAAATAAATCCCAGAATCCCATTGTATAATGACTGGGATTTTTCTTTCATGACTATCAGAGAAATACCCAAAAAAGCTATGAAACATTTTGACCAAAACTGCAAACAGCAAAGAAATTTTGCATCCAAGATGAGGAACTTGTTTTTCTTAGAAATATCAAGAGCTCAAAGGCTTTTACTTGGCACTGGAGTGTTTGTCACGGGACAGGGAATCAGAGATGGAGCAGTGCCTTAAGGATTGAGCATTTCCTTCGATCTGTTCCAGTTCACCACCATCTCTTATTTCAGTTTCTCGTTCATTTTTAATTTAAATGTGTGCTTGACAAAGGTGTTAAAAATGTCACAGAAATAAATTGTCACTGATACATTTTTAAATTTCTGTTTGCTTTGGAAGAACTGTTGACAGGCTCTGAGATGTTCCAACACTTGTATCTCTCTTGAAATCAATCCGTGATCACAGGGAAACGCTGGGACCTTCTACATCATGAGGAACTGGCCCAGATCTGCTCTCACTGGGGAACAACATTCACGTTGACCATGGGGGCAGGGGAAGGATGGCGATGAATGTGAAAACCTGACCCTTCAGGACTGATAGATGGCCTTTCCATGCAAGAAGCATCATCCTTCCCCAGGCACTGGTAGGTTCTGTCCCCACAGTGGAGATCAGGGTCAACACCAAGGTACAGAGGGGTCTGTGGCTGCAGCTCAGGACAAAGCTCTCTCCTGCCCAGGATGTATATTTTCCTTGAATTTGCTCACTCACTTTCTGAACAAAACCTGTAACAACAGGATCCTGTGGTGACTGGATCTACGCTGAATATCAGTGGATTTTTCACAGTAACAGTTAAGTACTAGGAGAATAAGTGGATGTTGTGTATGTGCATAATCCACAAGGCACAAGGACCTCGTGGGTCATGTTTGGGTGCCAGTGGGAACTGCAAAGCTCAAGTTACCCCTGAAGTCAGACATCTCTCTGGTGATTAATGATCCAAACCCACTTCTCACCACCCCTCTGCTGATATACTCACTGTCACTAATCTTCCATGATACTGCAAAAGCTTGCAAAATTCAAATCTAATTTAAAATTAAAAAAAAAAAAAAAAAGAACAAGAAAGAATCCTACAAAAGCACAGCACGGGAAGGATGATATTTATGCTGTGATGGATAAAATGAAACTCCCATTTTCATTGCAAATGGTTGGACATATGGACTATAATTGGGAACTTTTAAACAGAGATTTCAGCTCTGTAGCCCAACAGCAGTAAGTAGAGCTGAAGTACCTGACAAATGAAAAATAATACTGCTTCCCAGAACTGTAAGGTCAACAGCAATTGATAGTTTGAATATATTTACATACACTTTTCTCCTTCTCAATGAAGAAAACCCATTAATATCGAGGAAATTTCTGCAAAGACTCGACGTGTGCTGCTCCTGGTGTCTTCAGCAGCGGGGCAAGGCAGTGTCCAGGAATTCTGATGCTTTTGTCACAGACCAAAGCCAAAGTGAACCTAGGGCACAAAACCCTGGGCCAAATCAAGGCCCACAACACAAAGGCACATGCAAAAGTTCCATCCTTGTGGCCCCGATCGGCTGTGAGGCTGCCTGGTTCTGAGCTGGGGCTCTGCTTACAGCTCAGCTCAAACCAAATGGTGTCTGTCTCTGGGCTCTGCACATCTCTGTGTGTCTCACTGCACCTTGCTCCAGCTACAGGGGGCGTGGAGAACAGGGCAAAGAGAGAGAAAGATGGGTTATGCTCTTATTATCTAAGGACACGAGGTGGGAGGTCAAAACCTGAAGCTTCTTCTCCTGTCGCAGGACAAAAGGTGTGATGCTCCTGATGTCCATTCCAGATCTAATGAGGAAATACAGAAAATGTGACATCAGGCCCTAAGGAAGATGTTATTTCACAGGCTGAAAGCACGTGCCTGTCTCCAGGGTGTGCAATTGTAAGGAATCCGTGCACAGCATGGCTGGGCTGTATCTCACTGTATAGGCAGCAGCTCCTTGTCAGCATCTGCAGATTTTGACTTAACTAATAGAAATAGGGCTCATGTGAGAAACAAGGGAAGTTTCTCAGATCTTGGCCAGTGTCCTAAAATCTGGCTCTGAACATGTACATAATTCCTTTGTAGATCTGTGGGAGATGTGGTCTGGGGTCTGGAGGGCGGTGGGGCTGGATCCTGGAGACCCTCCCCTCCTCTGTTCTGCAGGCAGCTGTGCCATCAAAAACCTCTACATCGCAGGCCCAGATACAAGATTCTTCTTGTTTGCACAGGATCACAGATGTGATACCTCCTTAAGGTGTAAAAAAGGTACAGGATGACATTTTGAAAGGCGGCTTGAATAAGAATTTTGAAAGTATTTTGTATGCCTAAACTCATGAAATGCCATGGGAAACTGCTGCCATGGTCTCTATCCAAACACTTCCTAGCCCAAATCATAATGAAATGTAAAAGAAAGGAAATGAGAAAACTTGAGAGCTGCAATTTTCCTATTGCTTTGTAGCTCATATCTACAAATTGCAATTTTGTTCGTTACAGTGGGGATGTGAGTGTGCATGTGTGCACGTATTTTACTCAGTTATTATTATTTCCAGCAGAAGACAGCCCTGCCACATGTAGAACCTGCAAGTCCCAAACGACCATTATTAGCAGATCAAATCCCAGCACTATGAGGAGCATATTAACACCGCAATTTTCAGGTACAGCTCTAATAACACTTGCTGAAAGACAGTGCAGTGCACAGAGCTGTAAAGTGCTGCTGCTAATGCCCCAATAAACTGCTTCCCAAATTGTATTATGGAGTATTTGTCACTCAGCTGAAATAATGCAGCTCTCAGAATATTATTATCCACATTTTCCTTTTGATCTTCTTTGGGCAGGGTGGTTTGTTTGTGCTGCTGGTCTCGATTTCCAGGCATGCTATTGACCATGGACCAGCTGAGCAGCTTTTGCAACACATGAAGCATCTCTAGGAGATAGTACATCTGAGTTTTAATGGAATGCCTGCAGTCTAATCAAAGAAGAGTAGTTAAATGGCACCATTCGATATTTGGACAGAGCTCCAAGTGTCCAGGCAGCACGTCGAAAATCAAGTGAAAGGAAAAAGTCAAGTGAAGCAGAGGTGGTAAAACAAGGTCAGGCTTAGCCCTGGGGGGTTGTTCCTTCCTGTTGTCTCCACTGTGGTACGTCCCTGTCCCACCGCTGTCCTTGTCCCATCCCCGGTCCAGTAGGCAACTGCGGTATCCAGCCTCTATTGCCTGGTAATTAATATTGTTCAATTACTTGTTGCTAAATTCTAGTAATAGATTATTTGCATTCCGTATCTGCAATCCAGATCCAGTGACCTACTACCTTTCAGGTTTTCCATAAAACACTTATCAGCGTAAGTGCTCACAGAACTGGCAGAAAGGGCTGATTGACAGCTGCCCATCAAGGAGGTAGCCCATAATTTATCTGTCGCAGTGAATAGCTCATCCTTCTTCTCTAGAGGGTTTTGTAGCATATGAAAGGATTTTATTCTTACTAGGTTAATTTTATGTACCTATGGGAATAGCTCTCTAAAGTCATGAAAAGTCAGAAACGAAACTATTCCCCACCTTAAATTAACTGTGAAAGCTGTGCTGGTTTCTCCATGCGATGCTGGCCTGTCCCTGTTGAAGCCCATGGTGTGGTTATAAACACAGCTTTTTGGTGCAACACCAGCTGCTGGTTGAAGTACAATGGTCCAGGGTTCTCTGGGTTTGCATCAGACAGCAACCAAAAAGCAGGACCTTTGTGATGAGCGGGGAGATTTTGACTAAGCTGGTTGGACATGTGAAGGGCTTCCCTATCAAACGAGGTCAGGTGGCTGTTTCCACAGCTGTGATGTGGCACAGCAGTGCGTAAAACACAGTAAGTATTTTGGGTGTGTAATATTATGAACCATCAGAGATAGCTTTATAGATAATATCTACATGTCTGGAGTGACAACTGGAGGATGGATGCTCCGGACAGCTGGGTTTTGGTTTTTACCTTCCCGCTAATCTATTCTGCTGTCTCTGGGCATGCCACTCAGCACCCTTCATTTGACTTGTTGAAAAAAAATCTGCCTGGGTGCAAAACGTTGTAAGAAAGCAAAGCTGGTACAATGTTAGTAGATTTGATCTCTTGTAAGCATCTGTAAACCCAAGAAATATTAATGTACAGGCACTTTGAATTGTCTCTTTTGTTTCCTGTGGATGCAGAAGCAAAAATTTAAATAGCAAATGTCTGAGTTCACAAAGGAATAATAAATCTACATGCTAGATGAAACCTTGCTTTCTTCCCCAAAGCTGTAGGTAGAGCATTTAACATGTTCTGCACATCACTAGATGACACTCACTGAAGTCGTTCAGAATGATGTGGCATTAGGTAATATACATTGTCATTTATTTATCCATATTTCCCTTGGTGCTAAGTTCCATATGAGCCTTTACAGTGTCTCAATTGTGACTGAGGTAAAAAAACAATGGGAGGAACATGAAGGGGCTGGGATGGGGGTCATGGAGGGCACAGCTGGCCCCAGAGCAGGGAGGGGACACCAGGTGCCACCACTGCCCACCTGGAGAGCCGAGACATTAACCACCCAACGGTGGTGACAGCCAAGGTGAAGGTGGGTTGAGGTGTTTGCACAGAAAATTGAAGTGAATAAGCCCATAACTCAGCCCTGGGCCCTTTGGGTTGCTCGTTATCCCAGCAGATCAGATCATAACACAGACCATTTGAATGCCTGTCCAGTCTGTGCCATTGTATAAATTATTTTCCAATATTAGCCCAGACAGAAATACAGCAGCACGTAAGGAAATGTGGATGCTTTGTACGAGAGGGTCATGATAGATAAAAATGATAATGGGTACTGTAGTGCCATAATCAAAGTCTAATTGTCTCATTAATTAAGAGCAATATTCGGTTATGTATTGGATCCTAGAGTGATTTTGACTCAAATGCCTACTAAAACGCATGGATTTATCTTCTGACTTGCAAATTTCAGCCCGGCAAAGCATTTGGTGGAGGTCAAACGGTTCAATTGCTGCTTTAAAATGTAGTTGAACTTTAGGCATGAATAATCATTGATCTGCTGCTCGGCTCGCCAGCCTCGGACGCCGAGGTTGTCAGCAGTGGCTCTAATTGCTGTCATCCAGCACAAGGAACCTCCTGGCTCCAACCACTGCATCCCAGCACCAAAGAGCGGGGCCAAGATGGACAACTGAGGCACTTCAGTGGTCCCAGACCACCCACCGGTCATTAATCCACCATTCACACAGGTGTTGAAGGGCAAATACCCACATTATCTCCCCTGTCCCCAGTTTTCTGACACCCAACAGGCTAATTTTCCAAAGTTCTCTGCCAAATAGGAACTGCCGGTAGCACTGAATGTTCTGGGGTAATTAGATCAAGATTTCAGCAATTTGCTGCAGGGCCTGAACTCAGATCATTCTTCATATGTCTCTGTGCTAGATCTGTCTTTAAATTAGATTATAATGAGCTTGGCAGTACTATTAATAATACAGCAAATCATGGAAAAGTAGAGTTTTATTTCGTCGGTATAACGTGCACAATTGTTCTGCTTTTGCTTATTTGAACTAGGTGACTGCTGCAAGTTTCTACCTTTTTTAATCATCAAAGTCAAATAGCAGGATACATGAGCTACTAAAAAATACAAATATTTGGACTCTTTTATACTAATAAAATCAATTTAACACAGGAAGTTAATTTTTTTTTTTCTGAGATGGCATTACTCAATTTAAATATAATTAGGGCCCTACCTCTGGTGGTTATCTGATTTAAATGTTGTAGTTTTGGCTTTTAATAAACATATCCACATATGGAGGGGATGGGGCTGGTGAAGCCTTGCTTTTCATGGAGGCAGCAGCAGTTTTGAGAGGACAAATGCCAGGCTGTGGAGAGCTACCAGTGACCTTCCCCAGGGCTCCTTAATGAGCCTTCTTTAACATTCTGATTAATGACTTTGGCATAGAAGGAGGGAGCACACTGAGGAAATTTGCTGATGATGCAAAGCTGAGGGATATTGTCAATGCAGGAGGGGGCTGGGCCATCGCACACAGTGAACACCATGACCTTAGGCACTGGAGTAACGTCATTGGGATGATGCCCCTACCAGACTCTCATCCTTCCCAGGACCAGCATTGCCTGCCCTGCCCAGGATGCAAGAGCTCCCTGCAGTGGAAGGACAGGGATGCAGAGCTCTGCAGGAACACATTTCTGTCCTTTGGACAGGAGAGGCTGCAGGCACTTTGTGGGCAACACACAGCTTTGTTAGTGGTGATGGGCTCGACGAGCAGTGCAGGGTACAGCACTGGGGGTCAACTGCAAATCCCTAAGCTGTTGATATTACCATCATGTCTCTAGCTTTACATGTTATTTGCTATACATAGAAAGAAAACATAATGGCATTGATTCTTCTTATTTTAATTTAAGAATTTTAAAGGTATGAGGTTTCACTGAATTTGAACTTTCTGGAGCAGCTGAAAAGATGATACCAGCTCACAGGCTGTTTCAGTCAGCCTGAATCCTGCTGGAAACTGAATCCCACTTGCTAGCCTTTTAGAGAATGCCCATTTCACTTTGTTTTTCTTTTGATAAAAATGTCAAAAATAGAAATAGAATGCAAACAGAAATGCCCTTGGTTTTACCCTTCTGTAAATTCACAAATCCAGTATCTGGATATCCTGGCAGACAGAGAACACAGTGTGCTCTCTGCACTGGGGGTACATGGGGAGCACTGGTTTTCAGTGGGTGCTGTGTCTGAATGGGAGGGCAGAGGAGGAGCTGCGAGGTCTGTGAGGCTGCTCTGGACTCTGAACCAACAGCTGAGGAGAGGTGCTGAGGGGGTTGGATCAGTTCATCTTGTGTTCCCAGCCATCTGCGGTGAAGGTCACAGGAAAGGCTTCATCAGTTTCCAGAGCATCCTCTGATACTGCACCTGTTGCCATCAGAAACTTCCTCCTCAGTATCTGCAATGACAGAAACACCACCATAAGAGATCTTGCTGTTTCCTTTTTCTCACGTACAGGGATAAATTTAGATTCAGTGAGGGTGAGAGACAGTAAATTACAATTTTAAAAGAAAATGTTTCTTTGCAAGTTGTGCTACTCATTGCTATAAGAAAACATTGAGAGCAACCAATAGCAGAGAGAGGATGCTGGTCCAGACGTGGGACCAGGTTGAGAGCGGGGTTTATTTGGAAAATAGAAAAGCTCCTCACACCAAAGGCACAACTCTGTGCCAAAGGTGGTGAGAGCCACCGGTGACCCCCTGGGTGGGGGTTTGGTGCAGGACATGAGTCCAGCTGCCATCGGTCCCACAGCAGCACAGCATGAGTGGGGATGCGCGGAGCCCTGTCCTGGTGCACACCCAGGGTAGATTTCAGCTCCAGCCTCACTACACTTTTATCTTTCCTTTCATCATTTAGCCAGCAAAAAGATTACTTGGTCTTTCACAGCTTGACCTGAATGTGCAAGACTGGCAGAAGTAAACATCTTCTGATTTCCACTCCAAACAATTTGATATGCAGCTCTGAGAAAGTCTAAAAAAAGAATCCTTTCATCTTCGTTTCCTGAGGTTGTTTTTTTTTTTATCATATTCTAAATTCATAGATAAAACCCCAGACAATTTTATTGGATTAAGAATGACCACAAACAACACAGTGTGTCTCACCATGACGTTAATATGCTCGTAATTGATATATTGGTTGGCTGTTTTTCTCATGAGGTCGAGATCATGGTACCCACCCTGTTTCAGAGTATCTCTCTCTATCTCCCTCCACATTAATGTGCACAAATGTGTGTTTATCTCTAGTGACAAAATCCAGCAGAATAGCGAAGTATACTTCTTAAAAAGGAACAAATCCACCCATCACATTTTGCTCTCTGATTGCTTCCCTGCAAAAGTGAAACTTGGCCCAAGCCCAGGTGGCCAAGAGGCTGCAGGACACCGGGTGTCACGAATGTCCAACCAGCGTGTCCCACCATGTCCTCACTGCGGGTACCGGTGCTTGTGGTGGGATGCAGCCGAGGTGCGTTCCAGAGCTAACGCAAACATTCATTAGTATTAATATCAGCTGCGAACCTCACTCTAGCTGCAGGAGAAGTCTGTCAGCTCAGTTTTGAAAAATCAGCTGCTGTACTTAATTAAATGAGAAACTAACCCAGAACAGTATATGTTTCTTGACATATTTCTACTTCATTTTCAGAACTTTGAGCAAGCCCTGGTACACTTTCCTGACAGTATCAGACTCCCTATGTACTCAGCATGGTCCGGAGCGGCTGGTCATCCTCTGCCCAGCTAAATTTGTGGTGTACAGCCCCCTCAGCATATATAAATTGTATATCTGAGGGAAAACTAGAATTCTGGGAAAAAGAGAAAGTGTGATAAAAATGTAGGATAAAATCAGGATAAAAAGTTCTTAATTCGACTCTGCCAAGCAGGGGGTGGATCTAATTTTCACTCTAAATAGACTCTGGCTCTAGCTTTTATTCCACTATTTAAGAACAAGAATAATTACTATAGTAACCTCACAGCCTAATAGTACTCACTGCCTGCGGAAGGAATCAACCCTACAATTACACTTGGGGTGGAATAAGGAACATCTTCTTACTAGTAAGTGTGCCAATATTTTGTTCGATAGGTAGATTATTATCCCTGCTTCAAGGAAAAAAAACCAAGAAGGTGACTGTGCTTTTTAATCAGTGACACATCTAGCAGGTTATAAAAAGAACCTTTTAAAAATGCATTATTGTGGGGTTGCTTTAACATGGCCTGACGTAATGGCGCATACATCTTCCCAACGATAATTCAGAGTGTAACACTGAAATCAAACTCCCCTCACCTGGGGATTGTCCTCCTGGTTCTGCACACAGGGGGAGACAGGAACACAGTATCTTCTTTTTTTACCCAGCAGTAATTTTCCTGGCTAATTCCAGCAGTTGAAATTACATTTGACTTGAGCTTCTTGGATCTCTGCAGCACTGAAAACCAAAGAAAATTAAAGGTTAGTGAATTTCATATAATTTCACTCATTTCCAATTAGCAAGGCATAAATTGATCCTCTTTGCCTTAATATCTTGGGCTTTTTTCCCCTGCTCAGATAACAGTTGAGTTTTAATTCATTTTAATTCTATTACCGTACATAACCATCATGCACTGTGATAAGTATCTCTCCTGTACACAAATGCCTTGGAGAACTACCCATCAAGTACTTACTTAACCTCATTGTCGATGGAAATAATAGCATTTACTGTGTGTGTTTATTTTGTCTCCTTTATAGAGCAAATTAACTTTTTTACACAAACACACCAGTATTTCTTTTTCCATTGACGTTCTTCCCAGCGAGGCTCCACTTTTGAGGTTGCATTCCCAAAAGGTTTTCTACATCTCTGCTAGTGCACGTAACCAGGTCTTGTATTCTCAGGATTATTATTAAATATCATTAAAATGTGACAAAAACTTTTACTGAGGTGGATGGGACCGTATTCTTCTAGGAAATGCAGTACACTGAAATTATGATGCAGATGAAAATTCTCTCCTTTAGAAAAGTAATGTTAAGTTGGTACATATAAGCATGTGTGCTGCATTATATATGCTACATAATGCTGAAAAGAATGAAAGATTTTTTACTGTTATTTTCCAGCTGCTTATGACAGCCTTTTAAGTTGTCTTGCTGGAAAATTACACAAGCTTAACAAAAGCACAGTAAAAAAATCCTCCAGTGCAAGTGGATATTTTTTTACTATGGAAATAAATCTACTGCAGTTGGTAGTAATTATAGACTAAGGATAAAAACAAGACCAAATTTCTCAGGGTAGAGGTGAGAGACATGCTGTGACACACACATCGGGAGGATGGTGACCACAAATGGGCTTTTTCTACCTTCAGGGAAAGAACCTTTTCCCCATAGAACTTGAATTTGCAGCTTGAGTGGTGAAATGAAAAATGCATCTCTGGGTTTGGGCCGTAGAATGGGAAAAGTCTTCATAAATGAGTACATTCTAGTTGGACCCGAAATAACACTCACAAACACTGAAGTGCAGCTGAAGACAAGGAGCATAGATGCCAATGCTCGGAGCGGGTCCATTCCCCTGCAAGGGGAGGGTGCAGTTCAACCAGCACCTCCTGCACTTGGGAACAGGAGAGATTGGGCGACCTGAACGATTTCTCTTTGGGACGCCAAACCCACTAAGCTTTCTCGGAGTGGTGTAACTGTTTCTCAGCTTTTCCTGTGTTGTCACTGAGTGAAGACACTGGAATACAGGTAAGAATAAAGCACAGCACTCTTACAATGTGCATTTTCCCCTCTTTTGTTTCCCTTTCTGCTCTCCGTGGCTTCTGAAACATGGTGGCTTTTTCCCCTTTCCGTTTAAAATCTAAAAGTTTGAGAACGTTTTTTTTCTGTCAATAATTAAGCATGTTCATGCATTCCTGGGTCTTCACCTCTTGTCACAGAAAAAACAAAATGGAAAATATAACCATATGGAGGAGGCAGTAATAACAGGATAAAATACTGTTGACCTCTTATCACTTTCACTTGAAATTAGCATTTTTTTTCTCATTTGATGCACTGTCATTACAGGCTATGTTTGTGTTTTAGTATTTTTATTAATAAACATGGTAATTTAACAGCCAGGTTAATGGCAGCTTTAATGAGAAAGAATATTAATTGGACAGGCTGGGGATTTTTGGGTGGCTGCAGCTTTTTCCTTAGAATCTCACTCACCCCGTCCTCGAAAATACACAGCATATGTGCCAAGGGTGGGGGTGTTTCAATGTTGACAGATAACGCACACAGCTTGTACTGTGTTGTTGCGTTTCATGGAGCCATTTGCACAAGCGCGGATTCGTGCCACCCCAGCCATGGCTTTACAGATTGCTGGATCCTCAAAGGTTTGCATCAACAGGCGTCTTGCTATTGCTAAGACAGACAATGTGGCCATCTGTCTTTCTGCCGCAGCCAAATGGAAATGACACGAAGTATGGGTCTTGTTAGGGAAAAAGCAGTGATTTCCCAGCTCTCATTAGCACCAATTCCAGCTCTCGTGCCGCGGTGCTGCCTGGCAGTGGCTGCTCTCCTGGTACCCAGACCCAGCTGTCCTGGGGATGGGCAACGGCACAGGGCTGTGTTCCCCCGGCTGTCCCCTGTAGCCCAAGCTGTCACCTGTACCCCTGGCTGTCCCCTGTCCCCTGGTTGTCCCCCATTCCCCAGATGTCCCCTGTCTCCACAGCTGTAGCGGATCCCTCCAACTGTCCCCTGTCCCCCCAGCTGTCCCCTGTCCCTGTCATTTCTCCTCTTACTCTGCAGACAATGTCCATGCACATTTGCCATACTGCTTCATGTGCTCATTTTTGACATCCCATGCTAATTGTGCTGGCTGCCATGAAAAGCAAGTCGGTGTTGCCAGGGGACATGCTGATCCCAGATCTGTGTCCCTCCAGCCCACTGCACCACAGAAACCTCCACCTTCATCAGCTAAAGAAAGTCAAACAAACACAAAGACCCCTCCCAGCAGATTTACAGAGCTGTTGGTACTCCAGCAATACTGAACAGACAGCAGTAAGTCAGATTTGCCATGGAGATACTCCAGCAGCAAACAGGTTTTCTCCAGTGGAATAGGATATCACTAGCTCTTTAAATCAGTTTGCAAAATGAGTAAATTTATGATGATGCTGTGATAACAATCTACAGTTTATAACGTACAGCAGTTTCTACAATATTGTCTTAATGCCACCACCAGAACATCACAGGCAATCATGGTGTTTTCAGGCTAATAAAGTAAAACTGAAATTTTCCTACATACGCAGCAATTCCAAGCTTGCTTCTGCATTGGTAAGGGCTAGTTTATTATCCATATCTTGCTGTGCTCATGCAATACCAGGGACCTGTGTTCGGATTGCCTACCATCAGACAAGGGACATGGAGAGACCATCCTCCTCCTCCTGCTCCTCCTCCTCATTACAAGCTGATGCACGTGTTTGGTGTGGGGTTGCAGCAGGTGCATGGTGCTGACATCCTGCCCTGTGCACCGAGGCTTCCCGTGACACCTCACCCAGGCCAGCAGGTGTCTGGGCTGGGACTGCCTGCCCAGCCCAGTGACACTGGGGTGGCACCATGGTCCCCAAATGTCCCTGTTCTTTGGGATGCTCACCAAGCACAACATGGCTGACAGCCCTTCACAGACACATTTTCAGCTTCAGTGTTGGTATTTTTGCTGTTAAGTGCAAAGTAAATCTTATTTTCCTGTTTTTAACTGGTGATGCACACAGAGCAATAACACTGGGAATTCGAAGACATCCAGTCACCCCCTGGTACCTGCCTGTCCATGCCAAGGGGTACGCAGGTTCCAGTGTCTGAAGGCACCTGCTGTCTCTCGTCTCTTTGTTTCCTTACACGTATTCACATTTCCACTCTGAAATCCATGTCTTTATGGCATTCCACTTTGTGTTTCTCCCCCGCTGGTTTCAGTTGGGTTTTAGAAGGGGCTGTGCGCTATGATGCGTTTCCCTTAACTGATTTTTAAAAGTAATACATTACTTTAATTGCCTAACTCATTCCAAATGACATAGGACTAAAGGCAATTGTGAATGTAATCAACTGGAATAATTTAGTTTACTTCAAGCTTTTTTTAAAAAAAAAAAAACTTCCTTTTTTAACCCCTTCTCTTCCCTCTTGAAAAGCAGACGGTAAATTATATTAACAAAAACCTGCATGGCACTCCAAAGCTGAGATTAGCACTGTTTCCATCCTAGCCACTCTCTTAAGAGCCTGTTACCTGCTCTGTGTCTGAGGTTTTCAAAATTAAGGGTTTATGCAAATCCCAAAGCTCTGCACGTGCCAGCAGAGGCAGAATTTGGCTTCTTTTCCTAGACTGCTGTCCCAGCAATCCCCTGGTGGTACAAAGACATGGGACATCACAAGGTCACTCTGGGCAGGATCTGGGCATTTTAAGCCAAGGCAGAAAATGCTGATTAATGTCCACAATCTGGGCTGAGAGAAGAGTGTGAAGGAACCCACGGGTACAAACACAGCACCCGCACAAGGAGCTCCAGAACACAGTGTCATGGGAGAAGCTGGTGATCAGGTCAAGTCTCAGGTTTTGTGTTACAGGTCAATCTTTATTTTTCATCTCAGAAGGATTTTTCTGACTGTTCGCTGTGATTAAAGCAAGGCATCATGATTTAATCAAGCAGTACATGGTAGGAAATCTTCTGAATTCATACAAAGTGAACCAGATCTATTTGACTCCAACCAAAACCAGGTTTTCTTGTTTGTCTAGAAAGCTGAAAAAAATTACTGTTTGCTGGAAACTATTTTAAACCCATTTCTGTGGTTCTCCCCATTGAAGGTTGTCCCCGCAGCACCCTGCACATCTCCCAGGCAACCTGCCCATCCTAAAGGAAATATGGAGACAGCAAGTTACTTCTCCAAGACACATTTACCCTGATGCACAAACAAGTGACTTCTTTTCTCCCCTCTCAGGTGGCGCTTGGCGTGTTTTCCCAGGCAGAGCCTCCCGGGCAACCCAGCCCTGGGGAATCTGCGGGTGACCCCGGTCCCAGCAAACAGTCCCCGGCCCCAGCTGGGAAGATACTCAAGCCCTTCACTGATGGGAGCACCAGAAACCTTCCCAGCAACAGAAACTCTTTGGGATACACAAAAACAGACATGAGAAGACAAGGCAGCTCTGGAAAAGAAGCTGGTTTGCTTTTTAGCAGGTTCAAATGGGGCTTTCTCAGAAATGTGCGTTTTAATCCAGCAGAGGATCCCCTTCAAAGCTCAGCTCTCTCGAGCTTCCTTTTCAAAGCAAACTCACATCTGCAGCTGATCAGAAGGCAAGAAAGAAGCTTCAAGTGAAATGCCCAGAAAATTTGATTAATCAGAGTTGATAAGAATCAAGAGAGACAATTCAGCAGTGTGAACATGACTGAAAATTGTAAGATACCAGATAAAGTATTCCAATGACAATATCTGATTAAAATAAACAAGTTATTATTTTCACAATAATTTGTTTAGCAGCGTCACACTATGCTCTGAATGAGAAAAGACAAAAGCATCTTTGTGATCTAATCACTTTAAAAAATCCTATTACCATAACAATTTGATCCAACTGTTTTTGAGGTGTCCCTGTTTAGAGCATTCATCCCTATGACAACAGAACCTTTTTTTAAATGATTCAATTATTTTGGGGTAGAACATCTTTTGAAGGAGATGGCCTGGTGTGATATGCAAAAATTTCAAGAATAATTTCAGAGCAAAATAAAGTTCAGAAAATCCTCTAAAAATAGGACTGAGCCTGGAAGACAAATGTGAAAAATTCCTTCACATCTGAGTTACAAAATATGTTAGCATGAGGTCTCAAAAATCTAGCTTTAGCAAAACGTCAGGTGGAAATGCAGCTTTGGGCATTGTCTGATAGCAAATAATGTGACTTTCTTATTTCTCAAGTACATGTAAATTAAAGATGCTTAACATTTTCTTTTCATTCTTTTCTCTGGATGCTTCCATGGATATTCCATTGGAAATCTAAAATATGTTGATTTAACACTTTGAGTATTTCTGAAGCAAAAGTTTGATTTTCAGCTGAAGATAAATCATGTCAACTCTTTTTTTTTTTTCCCCAAAAAAGGACAGAAGAAAAGGCTGAAGCAACAAAACGCTATTTCTAGCCCTTCAAGTACAGACTCTAAAGCTCATCAGCTCCTTAAAGTGGTACCACAAAATATTATACACTATGGAATGAAATGAGGCTAAACAAGACGTAGACCACGTGCATACTGAACACGACTCAAGGCAGAGCTTAAATGGCGGCTCATTTGGGTTAGGAGGTAATTGGGACTAATTTTTCTGGATGTTTCTCTATGGCCTGGCCATGGGGAGGGGATCTGGTGGCAGAGCCAGGCCATGACCCCACAGCAAACGCTCACATGGAAATCTGATTTCTGCAGCACTGACTTGATCCTGCTGGCCAGGATCAGAATGTATATTCTTCCTGCAAAACCTCTTTCTTCTCCTCATGACCTTTTCCACAAACCAACTCTCATTAATTACCCTGAGTCACGATGTAATACAATCATTAGTTGCTGTGTTCAGGTTTGTGCAGTATGTTTATTGTCCTATTTTACCAGCTAAGAGCACAGCACAGCTCAGCTGTTTGCATGGGAGTGTGGCATTGGCACGTGTACCAAAAAGGGGAATGAGGGGAACAAGACACAGAGATGGCACCAGTATGTGACCCTTGGCTTTGCATTCAGATTGGGAGAATGGATCCACAGCCCTCAGCTCCGCAGCAGCAGCACTCGGTTTGCTGGGGTGTTCTCCAGCGTTAACTGCTGTTCGACCAGACGAGGAGGTACCAGATGGAATCACCCCATCTCCTCTCTTGCACCTCCTCTATTCCAGACTGTTTGACGTGATGAGTCTTCTCCTCCTCCTGCATGGGCTCATGGCTCCTTTGGCAGCTGACCGCTTCTGTTTTCTGAATAATTCACAAAGAACGTCTGAAAATGTCAAACTCAAGTGCAGGGAAGTATGTTGTTACTCATAAGAGGCTCTTGAAGGCAAACACCTGATTACCCAGGATGAATCTACAATGATGTATGAGCTGTATGAGCTGTCCTGGCCATGGGATGGGAGCTATAGTGAATTTCCCAGGCACCTGCTCAAATGGGATCCCCAAAACCTGCCTTGTAGGGTGAGTGGTGGCTCTGGGGGATGAGGCAGGAGAGGACAGGCTGGGGACAAGGAACAAGGGACAGGGGACAGCCACACCAGTGCCCCGTCCCACACCTGCTTTCCACATACTGCGCATCCTGAACAAGCATCCAGCCAGCATCACCCGCCTTCCTCCCCCATCACAGTCACACCACAGACATCTCTGAAATCCTGATGATTTCACTGTGGTTTTGGGAGACGAGCCCCAGTGAATCCCTGTTGCAGGTTTAAGGACCAGCACTCCGTATGCGCTTGTGCCAGATTAGATTCATTTACAATGTGCTTTAATGAAGTGTGTTGCTATGGTGAGGCGAGTTGCAGGAGTGTCTGTTAAAAAAAAAAAAAATGCAGCAGAAGAGTAAATTGTCCAAATCAGATCAATGAAAAACCCTTTTCCAGTGTTGCACCGTTTTGTTGCATGGAGAACAGCCCAAGCTGGGCAGCCCTTCGTGGATGTCAGTGGGGCAAACCCAACACCAGGCACATTTAAGCTTGGGCTGGACAGGGCACTGGGCCAGCTTGTATAGACCAGGCTTGTTCCAAGCAGGGTTGGACCAGGTGATCCCCATGGTCCCTTCCAGCCCGGTGTGCTGTGATTCTGTGATTCAGTACTCGTGCATTGGGCGTCAGTAATGAACAACGTTAACCAGTGACATTAGGACTCATGAAGCCCTAAGGACCCTCCCTCATTACTGTCACGTTTCGGGGGCACTTCTGGACACCGCAGGGCTGCCACAGCAGCCACTGGCAGCACTGGTCCCCCTGTGGCAGTGACCCTGGCAGGGCAGGACGCTGTAGATTAAGCCATTGCCTTTATCATTCTCTCCAAGGCTCCTTAATTAACTTTTCTATTGTGTACCTTGATTAGATTACTTTTCTGACTCTAGGCTACTTCTCCCACTTTATAACCTCCTTAAAATGCAGTCACATAGCTTTCTAAGTCATAGTACATAATAAAAATTAGTTATAACAGTTTCTTTCAAGATTTATAGCATCTATCTTACTATACATGACACAAGCAGAGGAAAAACAAGACCAATTTGTGATCTGGTCTTGCTGTGGCCAGATACCTTTCCTTGTCCTTGCATGGACAGGAATGTGTGAAAAGCCACAGTGAGGAATGACTGATCCTTCTCTAGAGGAAGGTCTCCTTGTCCCAAAGCCAATTCACCCCATCCTGCCCTTTCTTCTGGAGCTGTTGCTCAGCTTTCCCAAGCCAGTAAAACATGTTCCTGGTGCTGCAGGTTTTGGGCTAAAGAGATATTGTTAACTGCTATTTGTTGTGGAGGAGAAAGAGGAGGAGGAGAAGGAGTAACTTCCACAGAAACTGCCCCAAACGTGGGCAGGTCCCAGCCTAGGAACAATATTTTAGCAAATAATAACCCTTCAAAAACCAGAGAAAATGTGGGTGTAACAAATAAACAGAGTTGAAATAAGAAACAGACATTTAAGCAACAAACCTTTTGTGGTGTGATGAGCATGTTTATTTAGGTACCGTTGGTGGGAAGCTCCAGTCTCTCCCAGAGCCGCTGGACACAACATGTGGCATGATGCTGAGGCAGAGAGCAGCACCTGAGGCTGCTGGTAAGCCTGTTCTATTCACCTGCTGATGCGTATTTTCTTTTTTGCAGGTATTTATGTGGCTCTGTGATTCAGAGTTCCAACTTCCAGCAGAACTTTGTCATGTGATCAAACTAATTATAAAGGTCAAGGCATTTGCAACATAAAAGAGCAAATATAAAGGTCCTTTTCCTCCTGTCACCACTGTCAGGTAGAGGTCATGGTTCTGCCAAAAGGATGCTGAGGTTTCACTGACAGCGATGCAGCAGTGGTACGGCTGGGCCGAGGCATCTGCACAGGGCACTCGAACAAAAAAAAAACAAAACCAAAAACCACCACAACGGAGAGAAGGAAAAAGAAAATCCCCAATCCCCTTAATAGTTTCCTTGATGGCTTTGACTGTGTTGCAGCCCTCACTCACCAGTCACACCATTAACAGCCCGGTTTAACCTGTGCTCCGTCATCGCTTTGGGGTATTGCTGTTATTAACACTCACTCCTTCTGCTATCCGTAATAGTCAGATCCTTGACCAACTAATTTGGAAAGGTCAAATCCAAACTCAGAACCGTCATTATGGTTTTATTGGCTATAGACTCAGAGCGAAGACCAGCACAAAGCTGAGGAGTTTCTCTGGGATGTGGGCACTTACTTCGGTTCCAGAAGCTGCTCTCCTGGAGGCATTTGTTCTTTCCAGCAACATATGCAATTTCGTCAGGTAAAATTGAAAATCCCACTGATGCATTTGCCACCTCGACAATATAATTTCTCACTGTTTGACCACAAATTCCACTTAATTCATTCTGAGTGCAGGATGGCACGTAGCACCCCGTAATGGACTGTTTCCAAGTGTGCCCTTAATATTTTTTTTGCTTTCCCTGCTGAAGAACTCAGTTTTTACATATTTCACTTCCTGCTTTCTTGCCTAGTGGAACCATTAAAATAGGGGGAAGCTGCCTCTATTTATCATGGGCCTGCCCTGGCCCTGCAAGCGCAGCCGGGACGCTGCTCTGCTGCACACACCTCTGCAGTGCGTTCCTGACACAAATCCACAGCTTCTTGTCCTGAAGATGCAAAATCCTAAGGCTGCTTCCTAGCGAGGAGTGCAAAACAGAACGTGCTATAAACAATAAAGTGAGCACAACAAAAAACCCATCAATTTAAAGAATTACAAAACTAAAAAAGCTTAATATTTATGTGGAATGAGAAGGTAAGTGCCACTGAATGAAGGTGTTCAAGTTTAAGAGCACATCTTGGAAGTGGGAGCTGGAATATCAGATTATGGGAGTAGAAATCTTGGAAAATACACCCGAAATGCAGTGAGAGGTCTGGGTTTCCATGAAGCATGACGATTCCTCCTCTTAGGAATAATAATCCCTCCTGTTCTCAAGGAGCAGGATGTCAGCAGCATCAACCAAACCAGTCACAGACACTGCTCAGGCACCAGGAAGATAATGACTCCGAGGAAAAGATGGGATGGGTTATTTTTTGTCACGAAATACTCCTGAGGGTTAGACAGTCACCTGGGGTTTAATCCAGACATCACAAACCCAAAGGAATTTTCTTTGAGTGTGACAGGCAGCAGGGAAGGTTTCTGTCTCATGAAAATTCATTGGAAATTATGGGAGAACTGCTGGGACAGCAGCAGCACCAAGCACAAGGGGACACATGGTGTCACCTGTGTGTGTCCCACTGCCTGCAGCCTCTGTCTGTGCCACACTGATGGGCCTGCTGAGGACAGGGAGAGGATAGTGACCCGCGTGGCCATCAGTGTGGGCAGAGCGGTGAAACTGCACACTGCTGTCACAGGATGGGGTCTGTGGAGGGGACAGTGACCTGCACAGCCATGAGTGTGGGTGGAGTGGTGACACCACACACTGCTGTCACAGGATGGGGTCCACGGAGGGGAGAGTGCCATTCACTGTGCTCTGCCCACTGCCGTGTCCACTGACCCAGGGCTCCCAGTCTGTCTCAGTCACACTCTAGCATCCTGCATCCACTCAGCCCAGCAGCCCAGGGCAATGAGCCTGTACAGCCTTGCAGGAGGAAAAGGAAAAACCTTCCCAGTGGGCAGGTCTTGGAGAAAGCACAGTTGGGGTCAAGGTCCTTTCAAACTGCTCACTGTTGCCTTTTGTCCCAGACCTTTCTGAGCCCCGCCAGCCTGCAGAGGTCAAGACTTTGTTTTGCTTTCCCGGAAGGAGCCACAGACAAAACCTGCAGATCTGCACCAAGCTGCAATTCATCCCTATCATGGTAGAGTTTATTCTGAACTGAGATAAAGAATTAAAGCAACGCTTTTTTTTTTTTCTTTTCTGCATTTCTTACAAAAGCCTTGTTCATACCAGACCTTGCTGATCAGATATAGAAAACAGTAGTCCATTTTTAACCAATTACTTTAAGATTGTATTTGCAACATTCTGCTTTGTTGCTACCTTTGTGCACACCTGGAAAGAAATCCAAACACCATCCACATATTTACAGCACAAGCCACGCACCATCCCCATCACAAACCAGCACTGTGACTGCTATGACTACCGGTGATCAGTAGCAGCTCCTTCTCCAACCCCTGGCTGGGAAAGCAGGAACGTTAATATTTTACTACAAGAATGCACACTTTATTTTAAACGGTACATATGTATATTTTTTATATAAAGGAAGACAAGAAATTGAGGGGCTGTCCAGCAGATGTCAAGTAAGAACAGTCACTAAGTTAAATGGCATCCAAGGTGCAGTGACTGACAGCGGTAAGTACCTGCATTGTCTGGTTTCCTGATAAATGAGGCCAATCTCCAAGTGCCGAGGTTCCCAAGCACTGGGGTTTGCCCAGCTGTACTCACATCTGGAGAGAGCACAGCCCAGCATCCTGGGGTGGGAGGGGGGTGGCACCATCCCCCACCCCTCCTCACAGCCCATTAATTCCAGCTGTGATTAATTCCCACGGCCAAGAGGTTGGAGGGAGCTCTCATTGTGGATGCCCAGGCTGTATTTATTCTGGTGATAAAGATGATTCTTCATCACCCAAGACTCTCCATTTGACATCTGTTATGTCTACAAGTGACTTCTCCCTTCCTCACTGCAATAATGAGCAGCTTTATAATTGACTCCAGTAGAAGTTAGATCACCCTATATCTGCACACGTGAATAAAAGATCGAAAAGAGAAGGAATTACCTCAATCTATTCTCCAAACTTTCATCGTTACTCTCTACAGCCTGAGTCCTCTTCTTTCAGAGCTCACCCTGAATTTAAAATTCACGGCATGTGTACGGAAAAAAATCCCACAAAACCTTAAATGGCACAAATCAACAAATACAGTGATGCATTATAAAATTAAACATCAGAAATAGAAATGTTTCTTGTAAAGTATAATCCTTGCTTTGATCCATGCATTAAAAAAAATCAATAAAATAATATGCAACAACCATGCAAGGCTTCTTTTAATGACTTGTGTCTTAATAAATATCATATTCATTACAAACCTCCATCAAAATATATTATCTACACTTGCCCATGCTATTTTTCCTTGATTAGAAAGCTTTACCTTGCTAAAGCATGAAAAATGGAAAAGAATGGAACAGAATACAAAAGGGCCACTTATTATTTGTCAGCTGGCAGAGTTTGCCCTTTTAAAGCAGACATCAAAATTTTAAATGTGATCTTAGCAGCAGATTTCTTCTGGAACGACCTGTGACGGATGCCGGGGAACTGCAGGGTCTTTGGACACTGTTGTATTAATGTCAGAAACGTCGTGTCTGCCTCTTTGGGCTGAGCAGCGATGGCATCGCTGGCTCCAGGAAGATGAGAAACGTGTTGCAGGAGCTAAAGCTGATCAGGGGTAATTAAAGCTTTTCTCCAGACCTCTAACTGTGCAGGCAACACATCATTGGAAATTACAAATTACGACATGTCTGGAGGAGAAACACCTCTTGGTTTATCCCATACAGACCCATGTGCTGGCGCTGGGACACCACCAGAATGATGAATTTCTCTGTGGCAGGAGGGAGTTGTCCCCAAGGGTTGGGCACTGCAGGTGTGGGACACGGTCCCCACCCCATGGGAGCACTGATGTGACCCAGTGGAGATGGTGACGGAGCTGTCCGTTGTACCCAGCGGGTATGGTGACTGCGCTGTCCCGTGTACCCAGAGGGGATGGTGACTGTGCTGTCCCCTGTACCCAGCGGAGATGGTGACAGTGCTGTCCTGTGACTGCTCCCTCCCCCCATGCCGTGTCCCTAACCCAGCCCTTTGTCCAGAGTGACAATAAATCTCCAGGTTTGTTTTCATGTTGTCACAAGGTGTTTCTGCTGGTTCTGCACAGCTCCAGCAGTGCCCGGGGCATTTCTCACTTCGCATGGTAGCTGGGAAAAAATATGTTTGTACATGGCTTGGGTTTATATGGGTTTATTTGACTTTAGGTAGCACTCTACCCATTACCTGAAATATAATAACAAACTCCCCCTGCTTGCTCACCTGAAAACCATCTGACTCCATCTTTCTCTCCTTGACCCACAAGCACAAACAGTAGGAGACTTAATTTATTCAAGATATTTACCAAAAGATTTAATAATTATTAGGTTGTCTTTATTGAAGAGAGATGGCATTTTTTATCTTAAACTGTACAGGAGACCCTTCTTCTCAGTTGCCTAAACCAATTGATCTGATAATAAATTCCATTAAATGAGCAAACTACCAATATCAGCTATTTAAAAAACACAAACTTCCCTCCTGAAATATTATAATCTAATTAAAATTAAGCTTTATTGCTACCCACATAATTTTACCACCTTCACAAGCAAGGTCTTTTGGATACATTCTGCTCCCGGCTCAGAGGACTGCTCCTTTTTTTCTAGAGAGAGAAAACACCCAACTTTGCTGTTTGGTACTAAGTCCCCAGGTGACAGCAGAGCCCAGATCAGGACAGGGATGTTGCTGCTTTGACCCTGGGAGGGCCAGGGACAAACAGGTGTCCCTTGTGTCCCCAGAGGTGACCTTCCCAGCACTGCCCCTGCGGCAGAAAATAACCTCCGCAGATCTGTGAGGACACGGTCTTGATACCTATCTGGTTCAAACCTTCTCTAAAGCATTTTGGAAAAATCTGAAGAAGTCTCCAAAATAGAAAATGCAAATAAATAATTATTTTTAAGGCAGTGAAGGGGATTAGCGCGAGTCACACCCCCTCTGCTCGCATTGGCATTTGCCGTTCTGACAGCACTTGACTCTGAAATCATTCCAGTAAAGCGGAAAATTAATATTCTAATATGTCTGCTTCTCCAGCAACTAGAAATAAGTAAAGTGGAAGTAGTAGAGAAGAAAATGTTTTAGTATTAACTCAGTATATGAATATTTATTGTAACTTGCCATCAGACACCTGCCTATCAGGGTGCATGTTCATTCGTATGAACAGTGAAACACTGCGGAAGCCACAGCAGTGATTATTTTCAGATTGTCTCAAAAAGAGGTGAACAATTAATTTCTGATAGTCTTTTGATGAGCTTTTCCCCCCTTGTTTTGCTCAGGTATCCAGCTCACCTTGCACAGCGTGCTCCGGGAGACACCTCTGCCTGTGGTTGCGGGACACAGGTAGCGGGGCTGGGACCTCCCAAAACAACACCTGGACAAAGAGAGGGGGTCACCAGGCCACGGGCACCCATGGAAGCAGAGCCCCCTGGCCCCGCTAAGGCACAGCCATGGAGTGGGTGTGGGGACAGGGACAGTCACAGGGACAAGGATGCTCATGGGGACAGGCACAGGGATCAGGACAGCCTCGTTGAGGGGAATGGGGACAGCCATGGGGACATCTATGGCGATGGCCATAGTGAAGGAGACAGGCATGAGGACAGCCACAGGGACAGCCACAGGGATGGGAACAGTCATTGGGATGACCACAGGGATGTGTCCTGTGGGACACACCTCTGTCACCTGTGGGGGCAAATTGCATATAGGTATTGTGATTACAGTACAAAGGCAGAAATTCTGAATTTGCAGAAGCAAATTACCAGATCTAGAAAACGTTGGAATCTGATAAATATGTGGTTGCAGGAACAGATTTACACCTCTGGGTCAATAAGGCACAAGGGGAAGTTTTCACACTTTGTTCCTTCCCCAGTGGTTTCGGAGACCATAGAGACATGCAGGTGACAGAGGGCAGAGCAACAGGGCTCCTGTCCCCAGCTGTGTGGCACGGGGCTGGTGTCGTGCGGTGTTGCGTGGTGTCACAGCTCCCGCCTGACAGTGGGTACCACACGTGGTGTCACATCCCACGTGGTGAGGTGGCACCAGGCACCCGCCTGGCTGGAAGTGACCTGGCTCTTTTATAAACTCAGGACACAACATTTGCACAGTAAGGTGCATTATAAGTAAAAGACAATCTAAAAATTTCCAGTCTTAAGGCGTCATTAAATAATTATGGCTTATTCACTTTTTTTTTTTTTTCTGTATTTTAATGCCTGCACTTTGTGATGACTGAATATACAGTAGAAGTAAATCACTCATTTCCAAGTATAAAACTTGCATATTGTAAGGCTGAATTATTCATATTGTTCCTATCCGGCCCTATTTCTATTTACATTCTTGATACCGAAAAATATTCTTCAAAGATGAATTTTAGCAATTAAAATTTAAAGACAAGATTTGACAATGCGCATTATTAAATCATCACAAACCAGGACAGCAGAAATTAAAAATGTGATCAGTGTCAGCTGGCGGTGATGCTGTGAGCTCTTTCAAAGTGGGTCACAGTTTTCCAAAGTAAGGGGTAATTTTCCTTGACTGACAATAACTTGTTAAGGGTTGATACAGCATTTTCCACCAGGCAGCATTTTCCTAGGGCCTGCACCCAAAAGAAATGGGGTGAAAGAAACCTAACTGGATTCACTTTACCTGTGTGGGGCCATCCTGATCTGTAGGTATTGTGACCTGTGGCACCCAAGGAAGCCAAGACACCATCACCTACACGGACATGGCTCTCACTTCTCACACTGCCATTAACAGGAACTGAAGACTGGGGTTTTTTGTTTGTTTTAAGGTTTTTGTTTGTTTGGTTTTTTTTTTTTGGTGTGTATGTGTGTTTTTTTTTCTTTTTTTTTTTTTGGTTTTGTTTTTGTGGGAGATGTTGTTTGTTTGTGGTTGTTGTTGTTTGCTTTGAGTTTGAAGTGGTTTGGGGTTTTTTTCTCTCTTTTTTTTCTAGAAGTTCAGATCTGAAAAATGGCACTGACGTTGTCCCTGCTGTAGTGGCAGGGACAGCACTCAGAGGAGGGTGGTGTGTTGGATGGCCGGGCTGGGAGGGGGATCAGCTTGGGGCTGCCTTCAAGATGTATAAAAATTATACATTTAAAGATGTGGGTAGGTAAGCATACGAGACAGACATATATACACACATATGTAGTTAATAATGCTTCTTTTCAAAAGGTTGTCAGCATCCTCATTAACTTTATTAACCTTGCAGCTGTGGACCATGGATGGCAGAGCCCAAAGCCCTATGTGCCACCAGTGGGACATGGCAAACCTGCCCCTGGCCTTTCCCAGCTGCCTGTTCCACCCAAATAAACTCTCCTACATGCTCCACCTGATGATTAGAAGCAGGTCTTTGCTGTTAATGCTTTTATAACATCTCCAAAATGATGTTAAGAAATACTGAAATTTCTATATTTAAATTGCTCTGGTAAAGTATAACGCATTAATCATAAATAATTTATATGATTCTGTCCCTTTTTCCAGCACATCTCAGCAGTGTCATAGTAACATCCTTTCCATGTAACATTACTCTGTATTCTCCCATAAAAGAAAAAGGAAGAAAAAAAAAATAAAAAGGAAAATAAAATGAGGTGAATATTTCTTTTTTCTCTCCTGCTCGGTAGGAACAGTCCCCGGGAGATTTCCTCGAGCCAGTCCGTTAATTTGTCGTGCCGCGGCGGGGTGAAGCGGGGAGCACTGCTGGCAATCGCGGCGCCCGCCACACGCTGCCATTAGTGCCCGTGTTTGATGCTGTTCGACTCACGGCGGTAATGACAGCAAATGCACTCCTGCTTTCAACCGGAGCTGTGCAATACGCCGCGTCCTACTCCATTTCATGGCAGCGGCTGGGTGTAATTTCAATTCATTTTCTGCCATTATAGCTGTTTGCTGAATTGTTTGTAACTCGCTGCTGCTCTGCCCCTCGCACGGCTCTGCCCACAGGAGCCGCTCAATCAGGCCGTGGAACAGCGCGACCAACTTCAGTGCTCATTTCCCGCTATACTAACACCTACTTTCTCATGTTAAACCCCTTCCAGCAAGGTCAGGAATGTTGCCATATCTCCCATCACTGCCAGGCTGGGACATCACCAGGAGACATGCTCCCTTGTCCCGAAAAAAGGCATTTTTATCCCCCACATACCCAAAAAAGACCCCACAAGACATTCACTTTCCCTCAAAAGCAACCAAAGGTTTTATTTTGGGATATTCTCATGGAGTGAGAACTTTTCCAAAAGCTAACGCTTCAGAGAAAAACCTCCCTCTTTTGGCAAGCTATAATTGCAACTCACCTACCGCCTCTATTCCCCAAAGCCTTTGGTGCTGCCGAGCCCCCATAGAGAACACAGAGATGGAAATTTCCAGTGGAACTGTGGGAAGAGCTGATTTTTTTTGTGCTTGTGGCTTTCAGAGGCACTTTGACAGACCCTACATTGAGAAGTTAAACTTTGTCTTCTTTTTGTACCATTCGCAGTTAAAAAGAAAATAAAAAAATCTTGTCTTCAAATCTTAGGAACTTTTTTTTTTCCCAGCAATGGTGGGAGTTGCGTACTGAGGTGAGGAATAGTGTATGATCTTACAGTACATTTTAAATAGCTTCTGAAACATAAGCAACTCTAATTAACATTCTTATGGTACTGAATTATAACAAGAAAAGCAATTTAGTCTGTAAAACTCTATTTGTCACAATGACAATGATGAACAGAGGCAGAAAATGTTGAGGGGAAAATAGAAGGAGGAATGAAAAAGAAGGGAGGGTAGAGGAGATGCATCTCCAACGGTTATTTAGTGGGTGGTAAAAATATTTTTGGAGAATGATGAAGACAAAGCAAAAACTGACCGTTGAACTAAGCCAGACAATTGGGGAATTCCTCTTTCTCCGAGTCCTTTCTTGTGTGAAATGCTTTAATTCAGGTCTGCTTTTCCTCAACCTTCACACAAACTGAAATAGATAAGAGAACAATAACGCTGTGATACAAGCAAATTAAAACAATTCTTTAATCCTCTGGCTCACCTACGTTAATGAACATTTTTTGCACCTGTTTATGAAGTGGCAGAGTTCACAGCAAAGATTTCCTATGTTGGTTTTATATGCTCCAAGGACACTAATCGCACTGAAAACCAGGGCACTTTATCTAAATAGTGATGGTTGTTTCCAGTGCCCCAGAGGTGGGACATGCAGCAGCAAACTGAGGGATGCACAGACAATAGAAGATCCATTTTTCAACCCGAAGAGACGGGAATTATGCTATTTTAAAAGATATTTATTCCCCCCTTCCCCTGAACATGACTTCAATTCCTTTTTAATCTCAGGCTTCTCTGTCCTGAACTTTTTCTCACCTGATGGTTACACTCCAAAAGGAAAACTGTGGACTTTTCATAGATTTTGGGATATTTCTCTTAAGTCCAGTTGGAAAAATATCCTGAAATGAGCTGCTTGGCGGACTTACAACTGCAGCTGTAGGGAGGCAAGCAGCTGTTGCAGGGCTTTCTTCTAGGTGGGGTAAAAAATGACATTAATAAGGCACAGATGGCACATGGTACCTGCAACCAGGGACACCTGGCTTAGGGTGTGCTGATTTGATGGGTCCATAAACTGGACATCGATGTCCAAGAGTTTCGATTCCTGTTGCACCGTTACTGTCAGCGTATAGAGTTATAACTGAATTGGAGAGTTTTGCACTGGTGAAAACTGCAAAAGACCCTGACACTGCTCTTCTCTGTCCACCTTCACGTTTTTATCTGATCCAGGTTAGCCTGTCTGCTGGAAATGCACACATGTACTTATCCCAATATTTATCTTTAAACTTGATGCTCCACAGAAGGATTTCTTATTAGCAGGAGCACCTAGCCATAGAGGCATCACTCATTCTCCTGAAATACAGATTGATGGTGATCGCGTTGCTTTTGCAGATGCTGCTCCAGCACTCACTCAAGGGATGTCTGCCATGCACCATGCATCATCTCTGGCTAGAAAATGGCATTACTCTTTAACAAATATGTTGTCTCTAATGTCTTGGTGTGAGCAGATTTATACACTGATTTCTTCCTTCATCTAGTTTGTTTAAGGAGCTCTTGTTTACAGAGCCCCTGACAGCCCTATGGGCTCCTCTGCCCAGGGAGGAACCTTTTTATTTGTGGATTTTTCTGGGGATTCCAAAACCTGTTTATTCTTCAATAATGAAACTCTGCAGACTTTGCAATGGGGCTCAGCACAAATAAGGAACAGAGAGCTTGATTTGGAGAGTCCCATCATCTGCGTGACTTCCCCAAACATTTGACCCAGTGATTTTACAGAAATGCATGGGATTCATTTCTGAAATGGGAGCCTTAATGTTTTTTAATTAAATTGAGTAAGCCAAAGTGTTTGATTATTACAGAAACTTTCTAACATGTTAGTCTTCACTATATCCTGGTTTGTTTGTTTGTTTTGTTTTGTTTTTTCACTAATGGAGCAGATATTGTATTTTCTATTTTAGATATAATTAAATAGAAAATGCTACCTCTTCTTGGGGAATGTAAAGCAGAGGCTATACTTATGACACAGTATGAAAGAATTTCTTGTCAATAATTTAAAATGTACTCTCACACTTAGACAACTTTTAAAATCCTAACTAATGAGAATTGTTTCAAAGTACAGTGAAAAGACAATATGATACTCTATGTATAGGGACCACAATGAAGAAAAGATAAGTTCGTCTTTTACTTCTTCTGCCATCTGCATGTGCCTTCCTGGGCACTGCTGCCTCCTGCAACAGTTGGTGCCTGTTGTACAGGAACAACACAGGCAGAGAACAGTCCCAGTTCTGGTCACAATGCACCTACGGGACTCATGCTTTGGAAAACATCACCAAATTTTAAATGTCCATTGCTAAAAGGAAAATGTTTGTTTCCAAAAGCACCACATTCGTTTGATGGTTGTATCACGAGATGTGGTTTGGTGTTCTGTGGGTTAATTACTCAGAGTTTCAGGCTTCATTTAGTGACCATTGATTTTCCTTTCTAATTTACACATCTAGAATAATATTTGTCAGTGTAAAGTTGAAAGAAAAATGAAAAATTGGGGGTATATTTAGTTTGGCTAACAAGGCACCGCAGGCGTGATGAGAGCTCTAAACACGCAAGTAATCCCAGGTTAATGATCTCATTCTCATCTTTGGGTTAATCATATAGACAAATAGCAAGGCAAATCTTGGAATACTTATTCACTGCTGAAATAACAGAGGAACCACAGAGCTGGCTTCCCAGAAAGCAGCGACACAAAATTAAATCTTTAATAGTGGCACTTCAAAGTGGTCCTGCCTTTTGTGTTGGTTTTTCATTCTTCTTGTTTTACTATAGATTAGGTATCTTAAAAGATTCTTATTTATTGTTTTCTAGGATGAAAATTAATTTACATATATTACTGCAAGGAAGTCTCCATTGGTAAAGCTCTCCTAGGAAAAGGTTATTTGTAATGACCAAATTCGTCACTGTTTGGAATCTTATAAAGGTCACGATAGAAGGTTTTCACTTGCTTTAAATAAAATTCTGTATTTTCAAAAAAGCAATGTGCTTAACTTTCATTTCATAGAAATATCAAACCTGTTTGCACTGTAATTTACTTTTTGAGCTCTTGACATTTACCCAGCTGCCTGTCTTTGGAGAACAACCTCTTGATTTGGCTGAGAAGCGCTCACAAGAAAACTGTCAGTTCGGAATTATGATACGATGTTGAGCAAAGGGCCAGATCCCCCGGCTGGCACTGGCCAGGCTGGCACCTGCTGCCCTGTCACCTGCCACCCTGGCACCTGCCACTCGTGCTCAAAGCTGGGGCTGCTCCCTGGATACGGGGAGATCTGCGTTGGGCAAACCCGGGGTTGCCTGGGGCCACACTGCCTTCCTGTTAATTAATTGTTCCTCAGATGGATGGGACAACATGATAATTTCCACGGCCATCAGAGTCAGTGTGTGAGGGAGGGAGAAACAGGTGTGTGAAGGGGCGAAAAGCCTGGAAAACCTCGTATTACGTGGGACTGCAGCATCTGAGGTCACCCCCAGTGACAGGGGACACCAGCCACCACCACCTCCCTCTGCCTGAGAAGCCATTGCCCCAGTGGGGATTTTAAAATAACATTTTCATGGCAGACACCTAATACACTGGATTTTACACCTTGAGCCAGGGCAGCTCAGTCCTCTGCAAGTCATCAACCTTTGAGACCTACTGTTTGCTGCTTTTGTTTCCCAGCTGTTAGGGTCAAGCTTGAATTTCAGCTTTTTGTGATAACTGGTGCGTTTCCAGCAGATTAAGCATTTTATTTGTGTGCCATCATTATTTTAATGGGACACTCACAGCCTTTGATGGGCCCCTGTTGGCAGTGGAGCTGGGGTGTCTCTGGGGGACACTAACATCCCTGCCTGGGGTCAGTGACCACCTAGGTGACTGAAGCTGCTCTGGAGCTGCACTTTGCTGTTGGAAAAGCTGCTCTTCAGCTGCTGAGTGAATTATTTTTCCAGCAACCTGAGCATTTTAAGTAACAGCCTCTCCAATTGCATATCAGGGCATCGGAGGTGCACGCATCAGGGCTTAAATCACATTATCGATACAGCAACGTGCCCAGGGACCAGCACTGCTCATGTGGAGCCAGTGCTATCTCAGGGTAACAATGTTTAATAGTTTGGTGCTGGATTAAGAAAACAGCTGAGTTAATGGGAGGTTTATTCAAACCACAGAAGCAAACGGAGAGAATAGGATCCGTCCGTCCACTTAGTTCCAGAAGTACATCTGTGTGACACTTCTATCCACCAAAACCAGAGACAGAAGCATTATGTCACCCTCACACTCAGTGCAAAATAAGGAAATAATGGGTAATTCCTCAGGACACCTGGCAGGGGCAACTGCCGGCAGCTGCTAATTAACCCCACATGCCTGCACGTGGAATGAGCACATGCCCTGCAGGACAGGACAGGACTGGCCTGGGCCTTCATCCTTCCTTGTCCTTCCTCCTCCTCCTCTCCCCCCATTCTCTTATCTCTCCCTTCTTCTTCCCTCTCCTCCTCCTCCCTGCAGTGTGGCCGCTGACCTGGAACACTCATCTCTGGGCAAACTGGTGACATCTTGTTGCCATGGCTCCCACCTCCTGCACCCCCTGCCCCCCTAAATGTTACAACAGAACCCCAGAAATGGACAAAAAGCATAAGAAAACACCAACCCTGCCCCTAGCAAAGTGCCCTGTCCCCTGCCAGCCCTGGGATACAGCAACCAAGTCACCCCTGCCGCCCCCCCCTACTTTTGCCTTTCCTTCTGCCTTTGAGCCTCGACTCCCCCAGGGAGGGGCTGCAGGGGCAGGTGAAACTTTGCCCAAATGGGCACCAGCTGCAGGTGCTTAGTGCTGATAGAGGGGGCGGGAATTGGGGGTTTGAGGCTGGAGCAAAATGCATCGGTGGAAAAGAGCAGTGGAAAGTAGTGGAGCCTGCTCAGAACTTCTGGAAGGTGAGTGCTGTTTATGTGGGGTTTTTTAAAATATTTTTTTAACACTGGCTGGTCTGGTCTGCAGACTCAGTAGGATTCTAAATAATGAATAATGTTCAAACTGCCTTTTCCTTGCTTAAAGGAAGTCTTTGCCCGTGTATGTGAGTGAGAGCTGTAAGTAAAAAGAAAACTATCACCTCTTATTAAGAAAAAAAAAAAGTACACTTGAGGCTGTATTTTAGAATATAATTGCATTATATAAGTGTCTGAAGGATGTGTGCGTTGGCTGAAACATTATCTGTTTTGCTAGAAAGACTATAAAATGCTGGCCTGCTTCTCCTGGTTTAACCTGGTGGCATTTAGAGAGATATATTGGTTTGATTTTGGGTGATATACAGTCTAAGAGTCATATATGCATGTGCTATAATCTCAATGTAGTCATTACTATGAACATGTCATAAAGGATAAATAACTAATATCAAGCAGATGTATTCAGAATTGATTTGGAATTGGGTGCAACAGGTGATGCTCCAGCCCTCTATTTGCAGTGACTGATGGATCTTGGTACAGAGTAGGACAGCACAAGCGTGTGGGGATTAAAATATTGGATGTGAACTGATTTTCTGTTTATGTTTTAATTGCCTCAAATGATTTTTTTTTTTTTTTTTTTTTTATGTTTATTGGTACAAGTAAAACTCAGGCAGCACTTCCGCAGTGTGTCTGTGTGCAGAGTGTCCCTGAGTCTGGGGCCACTGTCTGGATCCCCTAGAGCCATGTGTGACCCCCTTGGACACAGAGTACCTTCCACCTCCTGCCAAAACAGAGGAAATAGGGAGAAGTACATTAGTCGTTAGCGAGTTAATTACCAAAAACCTGTTGCTTTTTCTAAGGCAATGTGCTTGTTTATAACAAAAGGATTTGTAATCTCTGATTGCCCCCAGGTAAATATTTTTGTTACGCTGTGCCTATGGGTCCCTTCCCTTTAATAATAGAGACAATCAGAGGCTGATTCCCTGTCCCTCTGAGTTTGCTTCCCACTCAAACTGGGGTTTGCAACCTCTGCTGTAAAGAGGCTTTTCTCAGCTGAGTCTCCTCCCTGCTTGACTTTTCAAAATGCCCTGTACCTGGGTGACTGCAGAAGATGCCTCTGATGGTTGTGCTTCCCTGCTAATGACCTTTCCTGGCTAACTAGCCATCGCTGCACAGCTGGAGTTGGGAATGCAGGTGCTGCCCAGGGTCCTGCTCCCCAAAATGCATTGCAGAGGGTCCCAGCAGCCACATCCGCACCAACTCTGCAAACTCCTGTGATCATCAACCAGAGGATTAGCGAATAGAACTATAAAAAATAATGACAAGATGTCAGGAACTTGTTCTTCAAGCAAGGTGGCTCCACAAGTGAACGATCTATTTTCCCCTGGGGAGGTACAATGTACAGCTAAAGAGTGCTCACAATAATGTCGTAAACGTATAATTACCCCATTGTTAACCTAAAATGTTCTCATTTGGGATGGAAGAGATACACTGTGACAGTTAATTTGCTGTGAGTTGATTCTCTGTGTTGTCTGCCTCTCGTGGGTGGTGGCAGGAGCCTTGGGGCACAGAACCCTTCCAGTGAGTCCCTGGGTGAGCCCCTGGGATGGGAAGGTCTAGCCTGCCCTGTTAGTCTATAGGAAAGGCTGAAGCCCTGTGAGGTGCCAGTCAACTGTCCCCATGTGCTGCTGGCATCACACTGTCATGACTTACTGGGTCTCTGAGGAGGGGACCATGCAAATAATTGGCTAAACTTGTCACTTTTGGATGAGCATCTCCATAAACTTTTATTTGTTGGTAAACACCCACCCTGCTGCTTGTTGCAATGCTTGTGAGATGTTGGAGACCATGATGTTTGCTTTGAGAGAAAGGAAACCTTTTTGCCCTGGATTCAGGAAGTAAGTTGTCCACTTCTTGTTCGTGTGCGTTCCTTGGGTTTCAGGTACATGCTGTGCCCATGAGAGGTTGTGAGTGGGTTATGTCTAATGTAACTCCTAAAATACATCTTAAAGCCTTATAAATGTTATCCCTGCAGCAAACTATCAAGCATATGCACTTGGATTAGAAGTCTGTGTGTATGTATAAGTAATATACATATCATGTGTTTGTGTGTGTTAAAATCATGGCCCCAAAGCTTTTCAGGCACTTGGGAATTTCAATATAAATATTTAGCGAGTGTGTCTCTGCTCGGAGGTAAAATATGAGGTGATTCCTACCACATCACATCCTTGGGTGTGCTATTATTGTATTTTATTTTGTACAAGCTGTTCAGCATCATTTTGAATATAAGGAAAACTCTTGAAAAAGGTGGGCTTGCTTATTTCTCAGCAAATAGCTCCTGTGTTCACCTTGGTACTCATTAGAAACAAGAGCAAACTAGCTTTTAGGAGAGGAAAATATAGTAGCAAGGGTTTTACCATTAGATTAGTCCTACATGCCACATACTGGTAAATGGGACAGGAGGACAGAGCAGAGCCCAGAGCTGGTCCCTGGTGTCTGAAGCATTTGAGGGGACAGCAAGTGTGTCCGAGCCTTGGTGACATTCTTCAGCTTCAGTCCTTATGAAAGTAACATTTTTAATAAGATGTAATGGATTAATACTGGCCAATGTGAATCACAGGCAATGTGAATATTTTTTTCCTCTCTCTAAATTGGTGTGAAAATCTAGCCTGTTCATAACTACTGACTAGATTTACAACAAGTCTTGACAACTTTTTAATGACATCCCTCATCTAATAATTGTAGGAACAAAGCCAATAAAAATAACTTCTTATTGTTTTGAACAAAACAAATTAAATATATGGGGAATTAAAGTTTGAGCTTAGTGAAGAAAAGTAATTTAGATGTAAACAACTGGTCTGAGTCATAAGCCTGGTGATCTCAACAGACCAACATATGTCACAGTGATTGCTTTTCAGTTTGAATTGTCCAAAAGCTTTCAGCAGTTCCCGGATGACTGACCTGATTCATATTGGACTGTGACCTGTTCACTGGGACAGCACCCTGCCCCTTTTACTTTTAAATAATCCATCAGGAGGTTGTATTCGCTGTTGATACACCAACAGCTGTGCTTCCCTTTTTCCTCCCAGGGAGGCCTCCTGAGCAGCACAGCTTTTTCTATGAAATAATTAAAACAATAGCAAGGTGAAAAGGTCAATATTCTGTGTTTAGTTATTTTGTGCTGGTGGGGGGCTGGTTTGGAGTTAGTTGGAGGTTCCAGCTCCTGCACCTGTTTGCATCCTGGAGGTACCACAGGAGCAGTGATGCTGTTTGGTCACCTACAGCTTTGAGATCCTCAGCTTTGAAACAGCACTGGGGTCCAGGCTGGGCTGCTGGTCTGGGGACAGGATTAACCCAAGCTGTGTCAGGCTTAACCTGAGCCATCCTGGGCACCCATGGTGGGAAAAACCTCTGGGAGCCCATCAGTTCCCACTGACTTCCCAAATTCCTGGTCCCCAAATGCAGGAGGAGACCTGCTCAGCAGCCTGACCATGGTTGTTCAGGAGGTCTTTGCTGACACTTTTGCCAGTCCAGCAGGTTTTCTGTCTGTGTATCTTATTATTGTGGAACTGGAAGTTTAGAGCAAATTATGTGCTAATTATAGCACCGCTTAGCATCTACATCTTCAGACTGTTGCACTCAGTAATGACTGTCAAAATGATGATAACAAATGAGAATGTGTCACAGGAAAAGAGCTCTTCCTTGTACATGTTTTATGTAAAATGTGTATCTTCTAAGTCATTATTTTAGTAAAGAAAATGATTCCTTAATACTTTACCCTAAGGAAAAATATGTAAATTTTATGCTTGAAGACAATACCAGAAATGTGGATGCCAGGGTGAGATGCATTTCCATGAAGTGCAATTCTCTGCAGCACAAATAACACCACAAAGGTCCTTGAAGGAAAGACTTCAGGAGGAAAGGGGCAAAAATGTGGAGTTCCTAGTGAAATGGATCAAGCTGAGCTCATGGTCAATGATGTGTTATTCTCCTGGTTACATGTGGTCATAATTATGAGGTAAAGGGAGTTGGGTTTTTTGTAGAAGCATTTAGACACTCTGTGAAGCAGAGAATTAAATGAGATGCTCAATATTGCTCGTGCTTTGTGGTGCTAATAACAGATTGGGGTGATGTGTGGTGCCCATCCTGGCAGAGAGGGCATAGCCCCGGGGCAGGTGTCCTGTTGTTTACTCTGGAGTCTGTTCCATGGAGAACAGTCTCCTTGAGGATGGTTCAAGGCTGCTTTTGGATAACTGGTGTGCTGGTTGGGCTGTTTCCCGGGGTGGGAACACGGCAAGAGAGAGTTTTGTACCTATTAAATGTTGTAATGGGAAAGCTGTTTGCCACTGACCATAAAGACAGGCATGAAAAATGCAGCTGCTGTAAGCCAGCCTGCCTAAACTTATTCATAAAGCATGTTCTTAGTTGGAGCATGGACTTTTTAGAATAAAGGCTTTATTTTTAATGGGCTGTGATCCCTGTCTGGGGCCCTACAATAAAAAATAATAGAAAAACATAATGGTGAAATTGGGCTGAATGTCTCAAATTCGATAGACTTAAAGTTGTGAATTAATGTGAAGATGGAAGTTTGCCAGTTGTCATAAGTTTTAATGGAGTTTATTTTTTATTTTATTTTATTTTTTTTACATGGAGTGTGTTTTTAATTTCTTCTTTGGAAACTTTGCACTTGACCAAGAATGGGTCAGGTGTCTTCTAAATTTCTCTTCATATTAGTGACAGAGAATACTATTGGGTCACATAAACTTTACATAATAAACACAGAAAACAAGCCTGAAGTAATCTAGTATAGCCCTAAGGCATGATCAAGTACAACAAAGCTGTTGTGGAGCGATGTCTCTCTAAAAATCTCCAGCTATTATACGAGACTCTTCAGCTTTCTGTATCCTTGCAATTTACAGCAACTTTTTTAGAGGGCTTTGGAAAGGTGTGTATGTGATTGGACATTTTCATGTACTTTTAGGGCTGTTTTTTGTAAATATAAATACATTTTTAAACCAAAGATATAATATGCTCACACTGTCAGTATTTTCTATGAATACATATGTATGCTATTCATCTCTGTGCTGGCTAATTCCACTGTTGCAGGAAGAGAGGGGTTTCAATTTCCATTTTTCTGTTTATGTATTACTGTACGGCTTTCCAGGGGACTGTCTTTGTGTAAATAGAATAACCATATACAAATGAGAGCTCCAAAGACTTGAAAGACTAAAATACCTTACTTTTTCTAAGAGTAGTTTTTCTGTCTGTAAATGCATTAGTGTGTGTGGATCCTCATAGCGTGGCAGAGGGAGAGAAGGTTAATACCCCAAACCCTGTTTGTATCATGCAACTGGGAGCTCACCTGGGAGTCATGGGTGTGTTGGGTTTTTTCGTGTGTGTAGTGTTGGTTATTTTATTTTTTTTTTTCCCCAAGGTAAAGTGCTGCAAAAGGCTTTTCTGCCTCAATCCCTTGCTCAGCAATCTCATTGCACACTTACTACCTGCAGATTGTAAACTAGTATTAAGTGCTGGAGACCAAACAAGCAGATGGGGGGAGTGTAAGCTGAGACATCTGGAACCAGAGAGCCCTAAAACCAGTATTAACTGGGCACAGCCCCACATCCTGAGGCTTTGGAAGCTCATCTGCTGCTGAGTGAAGTGAATTGCATTTCTGAGCAAAATTGCATCTCCCCTTCTCTATATGAGCTTAAAAGAAGATTTTTATCAGTTTTATTGCATCTGAAGATGATAATAGAGAAAATTGTTCAGTTCAATTCAGTTCCATGGAATAATTGTGGTAATCATTGCTGGTTTTGTAAGGCAGGGCTTTGGCACATGCACAACTTTGTTTGGTCCTTTTGGTATTTAGGGAGACAGATAACACTTGCTCTGGTACAAATATCCTTGCAATTGCCTGTAAAAGGATATTAGAAAACAAGAAGAGGTTGTTTTATGTGACGCGAGCGTCTGCCTGTCCAACCTGATACGTCTTGTGAGCTTTGCTGTGATCTGTTTAAGTTATTTAAAGTTCATTGTTGTTCGGTAGTTTAAGACTGCCGTAATCTTCAGTGGCTGGGCAGAGAAAACTGACATGGTATCTGCTTGTTTCCCTTCAAGATGTGAAAGTGTCTTTTAGATACTGAATACAGTCCTTCTGTTTGGACTTGTACTGATCCCAGCTTCTACCCATGGTGCTCAGATGCCAGGCTTGGAGTTAATAAAATGTTATGTCAAACAGAAATGTTATTTATATACCAATTCATGTGTTTATACTTATGCAGACAGAGAGGGTATCTATTCAGGCTGGGGTGGGGTCCAGGTACCCCTGGCTGGAGCCATCTCTGCCCATGTCAACAAACATGCATAAAAGTTCAAAACACAACCAAAATGTACAAATTAAACCTCGGGAAAAGCGACGCACTTAGAGCTGTTTGGCTAATTCCACAGGCTTTGTTCGCAGATGGTTTTATTTAGATCTACAAGTTAGTGCAAAGTGATAAAAGAGAAACACTTGCTGGATAAATCACAGCACCAGAGCTGGGACTGTGTGAACTCTCCAATTAAACTTGACAACTTCTTAAAAAATTTAATCCCACAGATGCAATATGGCAATTCCCAAAGTGTAGAATGAACGTGATATGTTCTATTCAGCTGTTTCTTCCTAGGATTGCCGAGTCGGCATTGTGCTTAAATAGTAGAAGGTGGAGAAGATTCAGTTAACACACAGACACCATATGTGAAAGTCTGTTTGTGTCACTAGGGTATAAATTAAAATAATTTGGAACTTAACTGTTTGCCAGTGGGCTTTATTTTACTTCCATTTTTCTACTCAATCAGGGCAGCACCAGCAAGACTCAAAAAGCCTTTCAGTAACTGACTACTTCTTACTTCTCTCATCAAGAAACTTCAAGGAAAAAAAAAAAAGCCAGGGAATGAGTTCTTCCCTGCTACTGGACAACTGCCACTGATTTTTTAAAGTACTCAGTTTATCTCAAGTGTTTAATTTAAACTTTCCAGTAGCTGTGGTTTTGCATTCTCCCCAGGTATTGGAGATGCTCAGCGCTGTGATTAATTGGGCAGGCATGATTTCTTGTATTTAGAGACCACTTGAAAGTGGAAATGAGAAATGAATTGTGCCAGGAGGGTTTGGACTATTTTTATTAACAGAGCAGATTAGATGGATCATGGAAACAATCTTATGATTTATAAGAGTCGATCTCATCCTGTGTTTAACGTGAGCTGCGACTATTGAACTTGAACCCCTGGAGCATCATGTACTGAGGGGCTCTGGCACTAATGTTAGTTCAGTTCTACATAGGCAGGAAAAAAGAAAAAAAAAAAGAGGGAAAAGGTACAAACATCTATGTGATTACAACATTGGTGTGATACAACCATTTCTTCTGTGCTTGTCAGAGCATTTTAGTACCATTTCCATGGGAAAGCTTTCTCTATTCTGCATAATACTTGAATATATGTAAAAATAACTAGTATTCCCTCCCTCCATCCCCATTCTGTGTCTGAAGGTTTTGCTGAATGGGCAAAATTGGAGGCAAGATGAAATGAAAAGTGCTCTTAAAAAAAAAAAAAAGGCAAAGGGAAGGAAAAATTTTCTGTTACTGAGGCATTATGGATGCAAAGGAATTTGGCTCTTCCTTCAGAGCTGTTCCAGGTGTGTGGAAGAGACCATAGTATGAAGGAGTCAACAAACTTCTGTGCTGAAAAGCAAAGGGATGCCAAGGCCAGGAAAAAGGACAGTAGTTTGGGGGTTTTATTTTACTTGTTTTTAAATTGTCAAGATACCTAACCTGAAACTCAAGTATGATGATAAATAATCCCAAAATCATGTATCCTGTAAGTCGGCAAAAGCCTCTCGCTTTTCTTTCCTTGTTACATCTTCTACACTCATCCAGGGACTTTGAGTTAGATATAAATATCTTCCAGTTGTTACAAGAGCAGTGTGGGGTCTATTACAAATGCAGAGGAGTTAAGCAGCACTGAAATCCTTATTCAGATTAACATTCAATTTACAGCTAGAAGTGGTGTGAAATACCTGGAGTCCTAAGCCTCTCTTTTTTCCTGTACATTTATTTTGAATCTCTGTGATTCTGTTTAGGTTAAATCATGAGAATATACTTGCTACTGAAAATCAAGCATAGCAACTGTGTGACAAAATGAGATACAAAATAATCATTATAACTTTGCATACTGATACAAATGCAAAAATCATTGCTGACTACAGTTCGCAACTTGCCCTTCTCATTTTCTGAAACAGCCGTTGCTCCATAAAGTAAATATGTGTAACTTGGAGAGTGTTAGCTTGTTCATCCTTCTTCTTATTAGAATTTAATTGATGTTGCAATGTTTTACATATCTTAGACTTAATGACTTGGTAGAAATCAGGATAATTTGCATATCTGGCATAGAGAAACTAAGCTGGAGAACTCTTACAGTATCCTGGGTTTCAGAAAAAAAGTTCTGTACTTCAGGTGTTTGTGCAGCCGGTGCAACTGACCCATCACAGTTTGTGATTAAATTGAGCCAGATGTTATTTCCATTTAGCAGAAATCATCCTTGTTCATGACGTGCTTTCTGTCGGTCAGGCTCAGCCCATCATGTAAAGCTGGGCATTAGGCAGGGCTGCAGCTGGGTTTAACCCTTGCAATACTCTAATACCCTTGCTCAGAGCCCAAGCCGGGGGACAAGCTGCCTGCTGTGGCTGCTCAGGACACAGCTGTCCCTGCAGAACAGAGCTGGCACTTGAGCTGGTGTCAGTGATGTGACCTTTGTCCCCTGGCCACACAGACTGCCTGTTGGAACCAATGCATGTCTTAAAATGGGGCCATGAAGTAATAAATTACATTGATGTGAGGTTTTTCATGCTTATTAAAGAATTGCAAGAAGTGTGCTTTGTAAGTTATTTATCAGTATTTGCCAAATATTTCAAATGGCAACTAGAGAATCATTTCCATTGGAATCAGATGTGTATGTTATTTTAGGTAGGATCTGATGTCATTGTCAAGGTGTCCAGAAGTTGGCTTTATTCCTTTCCCTACCAGGTTATTTATGGGGGGAGAAGAGGAACACATCTGCTCTAAAATGTATCAACAAATGGTTAAAAGCAGTAGCAAGTGGGGAGGTGACACAGCAGCAGCACCTGGTGACACTGAGGGCGACAGACCCGAGCTGGGGTGAGAGGAGCCATGGCTGGGGTAGGACATGGCACAGACAGCTGCACAGGCAATTGAAATAAATCTCTGTGTATATTCCTTTTAATAGGAATCAATAGATGTTACAGTGTCTCTAAAGCCTTATTTACCTTGCATTAAATCAACTGTAATTGTAAAAACATTGCACAGCATCCATGATCCAAATGTTGTTGTCTGTCTGATCCTTCTTCATTAGGGTGCAGGGCTCTCATTCAGGCACAGTTCTAATTTTCATGAACTTTATGGACGTACAGCTATACAAATATCCATAATTTCCTCCTTTTTCTTTTGAATAGTATTTTAATGCAAAGTAAAAGTCACATTTAAATGAGAGCTTGGTCTGTGAACCAATATGACAAATTTTGCAAAATCAGTACAAATAACAGTCCTGCTTTCCTGCCTATCCCATTTTCTGTGGAAGAGAGGGCTGGTTTTTGGAAACTAACAGAACAGCACTGAATCTGTGTGCCAAGTTTTGCTGATGACTCCCTGTTCATCCAGACCCAGCAGGTGTTTCCAAACCAATTGATTAAGTCCTGGTCGCCCTCCAGTGCTGAGTGCTGCTCTGATGGGTCTCCAGCTTCTGGAGTCCCCTTTTACCACCTCTTAATCACAGATATTTTTGTTTCTCAGTCCTTTATGACCTTCCTTGTCCTCTGCAATTGTCTGTCTACTTCATGACTCTTAGGATGAATTTCATTAGACTCCAAAAGGTGCTTAGTATGTTTCAAACCTCTTTATTTTGCAAATTTGCTGCGGGGGCTGAACCTCTGCAGTTAAAATGCATTATGCATCTAGTGGGGATCCACAAGTCTTTCATGAAGAGTTAACCTTAAAAGAAAAAAGCACAGATTATTCTGACCCTCTCTGGGCCATCATGCAGGAAGCAGTGGGCCTACATTTTGCTTCATTTTCCCCAATATGCTAATAATTCCCAGATAAGTGAGTATAGGCATCAAAAGCAAAACAGCCCCAGCAGCACAAAGTTTGGTATGAGCTGACTTGCTTCCTTGGGCAGGGATGCTGCTCAGATGTGGTGCTTGTACACACCCCATTGGTAAGAGGTAACAAATATTACTTGCTAATGTTGTACTTATTTTAGGGGGGGGGGGGGGGGAAATGGACAGAAAATACAGAGCACTGCCAAGATCTTTGCAATGATTCACTTCGTATGACACTTATGAACTGAAGCATTAAAGATTTTATGAAGAAGAGACACAAATAAGGACTTTGAGAAGAAAACTGATGGGTTTCATCAGATTCATTCACATCTTCCTGCCTGCTGCCAGCCAGCCCTTGGAGGCAGAAGCTTTGAGGTTCTGCTGGGCTGGGAGCACATCGTGTCCCCAGAGGCCCCGTGTCATGTGTCCCCAGATGGAGGAGATGGGAAGCTGGGAGGGAGGTGGCAGGTTCGTGCTGCCCTTGCCCAATGACTGGTGGGATACAGCCCCCTCGGTCCCTTCTCTGTCCCTCTGGGTTTGTTCCTGCACTTGCTATTGCCACTGACAGTGACCCTGGCCGGGAAGGGCTGGGTACAAGGGCTGCATTTGCAGTTTGCAGCTGGCACGATTGAACTTGGCTTTTGTGCTTTACCAACTGGACTGAAGCGAGATATGCAGTTTTATAAGCAAAGAACTCCGGATTATGGAATGTTGCTTTTTTAAAACTCCTTATTTAAGTATTTAATTTTGTTAATATGGTGATTGCTTTATGTAGCTTTCTGAATTCTGATGTCTAAAAACAAAAATGCAGCAATACTAGGACATGGAAGCTTACAAATAATTTTCACTATATGCTTTCTTATATATGTTGTATGTGCATTGCATAGTTTGTGTACTGTATACTACAGACATATTCATAGTTTTGAAAATTATTCCTGTTTCTTTAGATTTCTTTTTCATCTTCAGGTGTATTCAGAAATAGTTATACACACATTTTTACACATAGATATAGCTAATAACTTCAAATGATATAGGAATGAGGCTTTCACACTTTTCCTGCTGCTCTTCTCCCAATGCAGGCAGGCAGGAAGCTTAGGAAATTAATTATACAAAAATCTCTAAAATTTGTGTTGTCTGACTCATCAAACGCTTCATTTACTTACTACCAAACCCACTTTGTGTTTCCATGAAAAAGTAGAGAACTTTAACCCAGCTCAGCCAGAAGGTCTAAGTGACTGCCTTATTAAGCAATTAATGAGCAAATAATTTGTGGTTAATAATTTACTCAATTCTAAACTGAACAAATGATACCAGTGGAGCTCAATTGCTCCTTGGAATGTGGTCGCTGCTGAAAGTTACTAAAACACTTGTATGAGTTCCGACAGGTCTGGCAGATGGGCAACTGGCTGCTTGCTGGAATGTACTGGGGCGCTTTTTTTTTGTTTATTTTTCCTTTTAATTGAAAGGGAACCATCTGGAGAAAAAAAAAAAAAAACAAAATACACAAAACCTCAAAACACACACATTAAAAACAAACAAACCAAACCAAACCCAAACAAATAAAACCACGAAAAAACCCCTAACAATGACAATAAGATGTTATATCTTATGGCTTTAGGAGTAACCTTGGAGAACACGGACTGAGCTGTAGCAATAGGGATGTCCTGTGCAATTTTTCCATGTCTCATTTGCATGAAGGTGACAAGACCATGAATTATTCGTGCATGGCTTTTTAACATGTGGTTTATGGAATTTGGATCATGAATTCAGCAAGAAACTTGGATGGGGCTGGTTTCTGTTCACTTCAAACTCTTGGGACTTTTGCTTTACATTATCACTGGGTCCATTTGCACTCCCAATGCACAGGAAAAATCCTTCAAGTCTGAAGTTGGAATCAATAGAAATATCAGTGGCTTGAAAAAATTATGTCTGCACTTTTCTGTCCTGGATAATAAGTTGGCTTTTTGGTAACAGGAGAGGGCTACATGAATATCAGGTTCATATGTGGTTTAAAAATGCAAAACCACAAGATAGAAAAGCCCTTTGGGTCTCCCCCTCTGTTGTGAACAGGCTGAGGCCATGTGGTACCTGCCCCATTTCTCCAGTTTATCAGGCATTCAAAAAAGTCCTGCTGGATTTCATTCCTTGAGTCCCTCCCTGTGCATCAAGATCAGGCTTCCCAGTGTTCACTGGAATGTTGGGTTTGCCTATGGATGAGTGGAAGGATTTGTGTCTGTGGTCTTTGTTTCATCTGTGGGGTAATAAAATCCCAGTTGTTTTTCCCTTGTGTGACCCATTCCTGTGCCTGCTGCTCTGGTCAGGTGTCCTCAGAAACACCTGGGTCCCACTGTGGGTACCAGGGGGTGTGTTGGGTCCATCTAATGGAGGATTTTCTTCCTGTGTGGAGCAGCGATGTGAGGAGGAGGAGGGAGGACACGTGGTCCTGCTGGCCCCTGCAGCAATGCTAGGGTGGTTTGAGCAGCTGTGAGAGCTGCCTGCCAAGAGAAAAATGTGTCACATGTGGGTCCATATTTTTTTATGACATAATTATTAAAAACCTCATCTTGGCCTTCGCAGGTTTAAAAAAAAAAAATAAAATCGCGTGTCTTACTTTAAGGAGGAAAAAAAAAACAGTTGAGAGCATTAAAACTTTTCCAAAAGTTGTGTTTAGCCTGTAGACTCTCATCTGTACTGATGGTCATATTAGATCATCTTTCCCTAACAATTTATGCAAATGTGACAAGATTGAAATTGTTGCCTTACAGTACCAGTATAATTTTACTGTATTTTCTTGATTACACATTATTCTATGCTCTTGGACTATTTTTGTTTGATCTCTTGGATGATAATTGCTATCACTTTTTCATATATTGTTCATCATTTGTGTGTGTTTCTTCAAATCTATTTCAAGCTGCAGAAGGAAAAGTCTTTTCCCTCCAAAGCTGATGTTAACTAAAAGCATTCCTTGGTTGTCTAAAGCTAAACCCCATTCTGTGAACCCATTGAAGAAAAAAAAAATATATATATATATATATATTTTTCCTCTTTAAACCAATTTTGAGAAATAAATAATACTTATCTCCCATTATGTATTTTTTTTAAAAAAAAAAAACCCTAACTTGCCAGCTTGCTGCTTTTAGATGTGTTTTTCTTGGCTGCAACTTCTGGAGGATGCTCAGATGATCCTGCTGATGTTGTCTTAAACAATCTTGTTAAAAACTCACTTCATTTTATGGAAGTGAAAATGGAAGTTAATCTTGCTGACAGGGTAATGTGAAATGGAAGTATTTTGCATTTTACTGAAATTATATGCAGCTCCTCTAAACAGTATATGAAGATAACTGCTCTCATTTGAAGAACTGGTTTCTTTTTTGCCGCTTGGATTGCGGGGCAGGAGTCTGACCTTGTGGTGTAATTTGTTATCACTGGTGCAAGGCACCATGGTATGGGACTTGTGTTTTTCCTCTCTGTTCCACTCTGCTGAAGGTCCCCAGCATGTTCCTGGATCTGGGGCTGCCAGTGTCCTGGGCTCTGTCACACCAAGACAAGCACTGCTCAGCTTCTATGCAAACTCAAAACAACAACAAAAAACCACATATTTGTAGGCATATATATACACCTATATATATGTATGTGTGTATATATGTATGTATATATAAATATATATATTTTATTTTTTTTTTCCTTGAAGTGCTATGAAGGTAACTGTAATGTGTTTAGACAAGAGGAAGGAACCTCCAGCCAATGTTAAGGGCTATCTCAGTGCTGGGACTCTGCAGGTCACACCTGCCGGTGCTCCTCTCCAGATCTCCAAACCTATCTCAGTTTTCTCTCCCACTCTCCTGCTCCAGACTTTTCCCGATTGTTTATGTCTCCTAATTCTCAGCCTGAGTGTATTCTTGTGAGCCCATAGCCATTCTGCAGTGCCAGTGACATCTCCTCACTTCTTCTCCCCTTGGTTGCCTCTGCTGCATCTCATGTGAGCAAATCCCTCCTCTCTTCCAGCTCTCACCTTTTTGTGTGGCTGTCTAAAGAGAGTTACATTCTTCTTTCTTGCACCCTAGTTGTCCCAGCTCTCCAGGGCCAGGTGCACCCCTGGGTTTTACGCCCCGTGGAGCTGGGGCAGAACCCATCTCCACGCTCTAGATGTGCATTTCTGCAAGTCCCATCACCATGAGGTTGTTTCCAAGAGCCCTGTGGAGGAATACCTGGTGTAGGCAACACCTAAGAAGTATGTGATTCCTTTTAAAGATACGTATATTAATCATCGAGCAAACCCACATGTGGATCGGTAGAAAACAAAAGCAGGTTTGTACTTGCCCATATAAATATAGATCACTTACCATTTTGTTGTTCTTAAACCACGTGGAAGGGATAATGAAAAACAAAACAAGACAAAACAAAACAACCAGGAGGGCATAGCAATAAATAGAGTAGTAAATGAATTATTTACTTCCCAAATAGCAGACTTTTAAAAATTCATTTTAATCTTACTTTAAATAGAAAAACTAATGTTAGCAGTGTATGATGTTTGCTGCTCAAAATCCAGACTTGAGGGGCACAGAGGGGAGAAAACCATTTATAGGCTTATATTTTATGTTTGAAACATCCCTTGCTGCTGTTAACAATCAAGGCAAATTACAGGCTCCACCAGCTGAAGGAATGCTCTGAGGAACAGGAGTTTCTCTGCTCCGTGTGCGTTCTTTGGGTTTTATGTTGAACAGTGAGAGCAAACCAGTAACAAGAAAACCCCGTTTGCTCCTGCACATCTTTGCTCTATATGAGTCATTCTTGTTTGCCTTCTTCTTCTGAACATTTTGTCTATTAATAATACTTATTTCTACCTCTTGTATCCCTGTGATTGTTTTGTAGGACAGCATTTAAACCTCGAACGTGAAGAGCTGGGTTATGTAAATCAGGCAGCACAGTTGTACCTGGCTCTTGTACTCATGCATTACAGAAGCAGACTGTCTTCAGCTGAAAATACTGTTTGGAACTTTCATATATGTGAATGCTTTTGTAATCTAGCATGCTATTTTTTTGTGGTCAAGGATACAACTTCTATTAGCATGGAACTTTGATCTGTTTCTTGGTTGTTTTAATAACCAGTAATTGTTATCAGAGTCTATGAGTTACTTAGCTTTTTTAAAAATATATATATAGTACAAATGCATTTTCACGTGTGTGCCAGGGCTCATTGGTAGCTTTGTGATTATTTGCTATCAAGTACTAAGCATTAAGATAAAATGTATGTGAAGCCACCTCCAAAGCCTGGAGGGTCATAACAAGACTGAGCTGTCACGGTAGAAAATCTGTGAATAAACTTGCTGAACTCAACAGCAGGCTTGTGTCAGCCATTGACCACAAAGTGAGGGACATGGCAATCTTTTTCAAAGATGTTTGAGTCCCTAATTAAAATAATTAAATGGTATTTAATTACAAGGCTTCAACTGAGTCTTTGTTACATCTGATTAGCAAATTTCTTTGGATTATCACAGCCGGTTTCCACCTACAACACCCATGTGACAGGGGCAGAATCAGTTCCTGAATATCGGTGGGCAGTTTGTAGCTGTGCACACTGAGAAGCTGCTCAACAGAACCAGGGGCAGTAAGAAATGCAAGTATAGGTAGCATCTTTCAGTGTTCATTACATAATTTGCCACATGTGTATCATCCTTATGGTTTTTACCTTTTCCATTTGTGTCTGAGCTTTATTCAAGAACTTTACGAGTGTCTGTAGCTATAAACATTATTTTGAGTTTTGCATTTGAATATATGGATCTAAGTATATAGACGCCCTCGCATTCTCTGTGTGCTCAGAAATACTATCTGTTTCTTCTCCTTGGAGGCTGGGTGCCAATGTGCTCGCAGGTTCTAACATAGCAGAATTGTGTATTTTGTAGAAAGGGGCCTCAGGTGTTTGGGAAATGCTTCTCTGCCTGCAGCATCCCGCAAATGTGCGAGGAGAAAGATCCAGAGCCCGTCCCTCGAGGGAAAGGTGGCTTCTCCAAGAGCAACAGGGACCCTTGTTGTATTAGTCAGAGTCAGTAGAATCTGGTTTAGATGTGGATGAGTGGTCCCTGGCCATCCCCCCAGGTTAAAGACAAGCACAGTGACCACAAGGGTCATCTTGTCTTCTTCCTCCTGAGAGGTGACAAGACAGAGGTGACCGACCGACACCTGGTGGAACTTCATGTTCACTGGCGATGCTCTCCCCTGTGTGCACATTGGTGCAAAGGGGTCAAGACCTTGCCATGATCCAAATCTGAAAGATTCGGAGGTAAATGTGCAATGGATGTCATCCTAGAGGGCTCTGAGCACTTTTTTTTTAAGCTGAATCCTTTTTACAAGCCTTTTTGCTCCATCACTGTTAGACACAAGTATCTCTCCTCTGAGCTCCCTGATTGGGCTTCTCTCCCAACCCCCTTGTGTGCTGTGGACATCAATGAGAATCGAGTCATCCTTTGAAAGATGTATCACCTTCTCCCTCATGTATTGCTGCTTTTCAGGGTGGAAACTACAGATAAAAGGAAAACAACTACGCATGTTAACACGGGTACATTTTTTGTTTCCTGTTTTAAAGGCTAGGGGTGTTTTTCAGGACTCGCACTGTGTTTTGAGAAGATAACGCAGAAGTGCCTGGTGAAGGGTCAGAAGGAGCTGAGGAGTCAGAGCAAGCCACCTAGAATTAATAACTTGAGTGATGGAGTCAGGGTCAGAGATGGAGACATTTTTCCATGTAGTCTGTCCAAGTTCTCAGCAGGAAGCCTGAGGATGAACAGTTTTAGGTTTTCATCTCACTGGGTCATTGACTGCTCCTCCTGAAGAACTTCTGGCACTGAGTTTCTGTGGCCTGTTTGCTACCCAGGACCCACAGGTTCAAGTTTTTGGATTGTTATTTTATATATATTATACCTCTGCTTTTCTCTTGTTGTACCTCTTTATCCAAGATGAATTGAAAGTGGCTGAGCTCAGGTGACTTTTTCTGTGGTTGGCTTGGGTGCATGTTTCAGTAAGAAACGGGTGAAACCAGGTGTGGGAACCAGCTGATTGCACATTTATACACTGGAGGCATGCTGCTAAACTCTGCCTTTCTCTCCTCCATATGAAAATTGCTTAGAAGTGTCTTTCAATATCTCTATTTCAGATAAAATCTAAATATTTGTGTATATATACATGTATGTACATACACACATGAAAATAGGTACATTAATGTCTTAATCTATTGCAAATGGATGATGAATAAAGACTGCTAGAAAAGTGATATGTCTTGATCCTTTAAGTCTGGTTCTGATTAGAGTTCATAAAGTGGGAATGAATTGAAAGATAAATGTCATAGGAAAAGTGTGTCCAGTTTTGATGCTGTGTCAAGTTTTTGTGTCAGTCCCGAAGTAATAACCAAATATTGATGATTTTTGGAGGTATGAGCAAAATAATCCAAATCTAGAAGGTAAAAACACACCAGCATAGGAGTGTTTTTTCCCTTAAAATATGTATTTTAAGTGTCTCGATGTAGTGTTCATTACTGTACACGCTGAATTGCCTCTGGCTAGCAAATGTATTGCTGGGGTACATAATATTTTAAGTAGGTAGCACAGAACAGGTCTGCAAGTCAATCTGTCTACAGCTAATCAAGTGTTCACAGCATACTCCTAGCTAAATAGCTTGAAAGGGAAAGTCACTTGCCGGTAACTAACAAGCACACAGTTAAATTAAAGAAGTGATGTCTATAGCAAAAATAAGAGGTTTACAGTGAGATTTCTAATAAAGTCAAATCTAGCTTGTTAGAAAGATCTCTAGTCCATGCATCCACTTGCTTAAAAAAGCCTGTCAATTTGGGTATGTTTTTAATAAGGCTATGGATCTGATGACCAAGACATACGATTTGTAAAGAGTTTTAGTTTCAGCTGACCCAGACTGCATCCAAGTTTGGTCAAGACAAGCATTTGTCTCCTTTCACCAGCCGGAGAGTGGGCTTGCTGAAAAACGCTTCTCTTCTGTCAAGGGTTTTGAGAGTTTCATAAGACAAGTGGTAACAAATACACCTGGTTTCTCTCGTACTTCACAGGGACCTTCTTTGAAATCTGTTGCACCACAACAGAGACTAATGTTGCCATAGCGTGCAGTTCTTTGAAAAGTGAAAATCTCCATCCCTTGTTACAAATCTTTTTTTTTTTTTTTTTTTTTAGAGTGTGTTCTGGGAACCTCAGAAATTTCCTGTTTTCCGTGCTTGGGGGGATGTGAACCCGACCCTTGCTAGACATGCTAAGGGAATTAAATATTAAGAGCGTAATCTAGCAACATAAAGATTATCATGCTAGCTGTAGTCATGAATGCTACAAAATACTTTGAGCTCGAAAAAAAGCCATTATTGTTACCATCTGTTAGCAAACTGCATGAAGGCAGTTGAAAAATATGCACATTTCTGTTCATTTTAATAAGGACACATTGAAATATTCAGAGGAGACATGCCTTTAACCTGAAGCAATGCAATAAGCTGTGTAGATAGATTGTTTTTGAACTTAATTGATGTGGCTTCAGTATTAGAATGGGTCAACATTAAAGACATCTGGAGTTATTAATATTTCTGGTAAATATATAAGCTTTTCTGCTTCTGTCCACAAAGACACCTAATATGAAGACAATCTGTTTTCTAATGCTCTCCTCACCCAATCTGTTAGTGCTGATGGCATCAGAGCAGGTAATGAACTTGGCTTTGGAGAGATAACACTATTTATCATATTGACAAACGTGGAGACTTTATGAATTGGGTTCTGTATTGCTGCACGACAGCACAAACATCTTGTGGAGATCTCCCAAGTTTGACACCTGGCACCAGGAATGGATGAGGACTGGGGCAACTGGGCTGACAAGCTCGTTAGTATTTAGAGAGTTATGAATGGAGGCAAGCAGGGACATGGAGATACAGTCACCATGTTCTGAAAGGCGGCACAGCGGGCAGAAATACACGGGTTTGCCTGGTATGCAGTTTTGGGTGGTGTGGGGAGACAAGAGGTGCAGCCTCAGCTTTCCAGAGGTCAGCCAAAACCTGGAAATATTATAGTTCAGTAACCAAAACCTGTAAATTATTATAGTCCAGTAATCTGTGAAAGGCTGTGCACAAAGTCGATGCATTTTAACACACAACATCCACTGAGCAGTAACACACCCAAGCATCTTGTCTGAGCCGTCGATGCGATGCACCAGGGCATCTAGATGTAGTGTCACCAAGTACGTGTCTATAATCCGTTAACTGTGGAAAGAAAGGTTATTATTAACTGTTAAACTGTTGTTAATTACAATTTAAAGACATTACTGCCAGTATAAATCTGGCTACTATGTAGGCAGTACATTGCGAAGAGATTGATTATATATATATATATATATATATATATTTTCCCCCCCCCCCCCCCCCCCCAGTGCCTCTGGCATAGATAAGGAGATGTTTGTTGCCTGGTTGCCTTCTGAAAGATAGTGTTGTTGACAAGAAATCTGTTGTGCAATGCTCCACCTAATGCCAAATTGTTGATCAATAAAAGCCAACAAACCAGATTTTAATTTTATAGAATTAATTTCCAACAGCTAATAGTAACTGTGCTACCAGATCAGGTCCAAGCTTGATTGTTCTGACTGCATCCAAGCTGCTTTTATGGAAAATAATCTGCAACAGTATTGTGATCTTATTTTATTTATCTCTCTGTTTAAATGGCGAAAGAAATGTTTCTCTGTTCTTTCCTACATTATTTTCCCCTGTGCAGCTGCAGAACTTACCCTGATGTCTTTGTACTGTTTCTGCAAAGATTCTCTTCATACTCCACAAAGAAATGTGATCCCTGCAGTGCTCCTTGGAAGGGCTGTCCTGTTACTGTTGAAAATTGGACTCAAAATACAGCAAAGCAGTTTGTTCAGAGAAACTGAGGTTATGAGATGTCAGGAGTGTTGATCCAGCACCTGTCACACAAGTTATGTGCTGGGTACCTAGTGCTGAGCAAAGAGGGATCATCTCCAAAGTGACTCTTTCTAAACAATAACAAATTTTAAAAATTAGAGTTTCATGTTGGTTGCTTTCACATCATTTATTGGATGTCCATGCAATGAAAATATCATCGAAGTGATGAACTGAGCATAGTATTGGGCTTGATTCCACTGGTTTTAGTTTTGCAGCACTGGGTTACTTCCTGGGTAAGATAGTACATAGTATTACTGAAAAGCCACTGTGATTCTTTACTAGTTTTTATAGAGATAATAAAAATCATCAAATCAGATTCTTTATTAGTGTGTGTATGGTTTCTTTTTTGGTAAAACACTCTTCCTGTACAAGTTCTCCATCAAAAGAAAGGAAATAACTTATCACATAATATATTAAATGATGGATTTTTAAAATGGCTTTTCCCACTTATTCTTGTTTGAAATACGTATTGATGACAATGATAAAAATCTTTCAGGAATCTGAGGTGGGGGGGGAAAATGCATTTTGAAACTTGCCTTTCAAGCCCTCCTACCTTGTGGGGTCTTGATGACTTGTGACATTTTCATTTGGTGTGAACTCAAATGACCCCCAGGAGAAGCAGCAGCAGCAGCCCCAGTGACTCCCAGGGGTGTTGAGCATTTCTGCTCCTGAATTTTGGGAGCTGTGAGGTTTTATCCCAGTACTGGCCCTTCATTGTGATCTTCACATCCAAAGGGATATGCAAAAGAAAAATCATACGACCTGTTCTGGAACAGTAAAACATTCTCTTGTTGTCAATCTTGAATTAATGTAAGTGAGAAGACAATCATAGCAAGATTTGTGAAGAAAAAAAATAAAATTTTTTTTGTTGTTGTTTAAAAACTTCTGGCAAGGATCTCTTGCAGGAAGAGAAATAAGACCGATGGTATGGAAAGGCAGCAAAAGATAATAATGTTGTCTGTATGGGAGAAAACCCTGTTCACAGCTTCATAATACAGCTTAGCAAATAAGATTACAGCCAAAAAAATATCATTCAGGATCTGAATAAAACTACATAGAATAGTTGAAAGCTGGTGGCCAGTTTAATTTGCTGTAGGTTATCAGAAATTGCATGGGACCCATTGAAGTTCTGTCTGTAACAAATATCGTGTCCCTTGTTGCTGCTAACCCCTGGCGATACATGGTGTGATGCAAACAAGCTGGATGATCTGACCAATGCAGTGGATGAGCAGTGTTTATAGGAACTTTCCAGAACATTTTATTTTTTACTTAGAGTTACATTTTTCCTTTAAGTGCCACTAACATTTTGAACAATCTTAATCAAATGTCATTTAAAAAAAAATCATTTCCATAAAAAGTGCAAGCCACCTCTGTTTTATGTGGAACCTGCATTTCATTTCTGTAAATCGTTCCCATTGATTTACCCTCTACGCTCTTTGGAAAAGATATTTTATTTTTTGTATATCTATAACGCTGACTGTATTAGTCATAGTTGGGTTTGGTATTTCATAAACATATTGCAGTGACTATATTGTGCTAAGGGTTAGCTACATGTTCACAAAGGGTGGATTTAAATGTCTCATATCAAACATGCTTGAGATTTATTCAGCTGAAATATTAAGCAATTGAATTTCAGTTTATAACTGGAATAATAAGAAAAGTAAGAGGTCTAGGGTTTCTCTGGCCATAAAAATAATAGTTAGACCTTTTTTATTTTTCCTGTCACTTTGCTTTACTATTTATATTTGCTTTTTTTAAATACAACACCCTAAATTAAGGGTTGACAGCTTAATTATATGTGATTGATAAGCCTGTTTTGAGTGAGTCATTACTGGAATGTGAACTGCAAGTGCTATTCTTTTGTGCATTTGCCTTTTGCAAGCAGAGACAGGGAAGGAACGCGCTCGGGTTCCAAAGCCTCTGACGGGCTCCTGCAGGGAAAACTGTGAGATGGAGCATCCTGCAGCAACACCAGGAATGTACCCAATGGTCCCAAACACATCCTGGGTCCTTGACAGTCCTAGGAATGCTGCAGGAACTGGGGAGCACCAGCATCCCATGGAACTGGGGTTCTGTCATCTGCTTCACTTCTTGTGCCATATGAAAGGAGCTGATGGTCACTGCGGCTGGCATTGTGGTGTGGGGATACTTGTTTGAATTTATTATAAATTATGTATCTCGGTAATGTGTAATGGCTGCACGGCAGGCGAGCACTGGACGTATTTCAGCAAATGTTTTCCTATCCGTGTGCTACTCCTGGGGAAGACCCTCAGGGTGTGGGGCTGGTGGGACCTGTCTGTATGTTACTGAGCCTCTCGGGGCTCTGCTGAAGCTCTGGAAGCCCCAGCCCAGGTCTGACATGGTGGTTTCCTTCTGCCTCCCAGTACAGACCAGTGTCACCTGTGAGCAGAGCTGCCACCCAGTTTTACTGGTTTCCCAGTACAGACCAGTGTCACCTGTTGCAGGAGCTGCTCTGCCCATGTTCCTCTGCTGGAAACAACCCCTGAGGAGAGTCTGTCTCTGCTGCTCCTTGGTGGTGGCACAGGATGAAGTTACTAATAATATGGCCCTCAAGAGAAACGGTCCCTTTGCATGAGTAGAAATGTGGTGGTGTGGTTATGTGCAGGCTTTTCCTGTGGGAAAATGAAATTTCTCCTTTAAGACAATTGTGCTTTTTTTTTGCTTTTTTTTTTTTCCTCTTAAGAAAATGCAGAGGGAACAATTTGACTTGTAATAGAACTGGAAAACAAACAAAAAACCACACATACACACACACACACACACACACACACAAACCAAACAATGAACCCACAAAAACCCCAGAAAACCCCCCCAAACAAACAAAAAAACACAAGCACAAATATGCCAACAACTGGCATACTTTCCTAGCATGAATGAATGAGTTTGTTTGTTTGATTTAATGGATTTTCTGGAATTGTGAAATAGGATTCTGTGCTTTACTTAAAACACAGATGTGGCAGGAAATCTCAGACACAGGATCTTTGGCCACACTCATACCCAGGGCTGGTGCATTTATGAGACCTCATAATAAGACCGTTTGTGTATCATTGTATTTCTGTGAGGAAGGGAAATCTTTTGTGGAGTTTTATGTCACTTTTTTCACATTGCTGTGTGTTGAGGCAGAGAGTTTGCAACCTCTGTGTTTTATTTATATGTACCATTCACTTCTTTATGTTTCCATGGTTGAAACACGTTATTGCCTGGTTTTGCAAGTTAAATAATTTTGGTAGCATTATGCAATAGTGTGATATATTTATTCTAGGGTCTGATGTTCCTATTTAGATATTCTTCAGTGCTCTACCTAGGTTTTGTACCCCACTTCCTTACTATCCTTTCTTTGTCCAACACCTAGTACACCTGACTGCTCTACCTGCAAATCTTTTGATTATGTGCTAATAGAGAATGTTTCATTTACATAGGACTGGTAATATTGTCTCCCAGAAGGGTCAGTTATTTCACTAATATAGTCATGCTCCTAAAACATGTGAATGTGCTGCAGACCCGAGTTTGGTTCTGTTGTGATGGTTTTCTTTCCATCCACCCTTGCAAGGGGAAACAAGTACTCTGGTGCCAGCATAGAGAAATCCCGGTCAATATTTCTGGTTTGACAGTACCCAGCCATTTGTGGGTTTCTTGGAGATAGGGAATATTTATTAGTGAAATTCAAATAGAATGTATTTAGGCTTCATACCAACACATTAGGATTCCTGTACTTCTGGTACGTCCTAACCTCTGGGAATTGTGTGTGAATGACACATCGCTACTTTTGTACTAGACGTGTTATTTCAAACTGCTATGACTAATTACTAACAAGTGATGAGAATTTGAACATAATTTCCCAGTTTTTGCTCTGGGCAAACCTACTTTTCAGAAATCCTGTGTAGTTTGTTTCCTAGAGGGGGTCAGATGCTGCTGGCATTCTTTGTGGTTGCTCATTCTGCTTCTTTTCTGTGTACACAGATGAGCCACAATTGGTTTTTGTGTTTCAATTGAGCATTGAAATTATATCATTATTTAAAATAATAATTTTTACATAGTTTAAAGTGGTTCTTTTCTTGTTAACCCATTAGATTCTAAGATTTCAACCTTGTGCACATACACAAATAGAATGTGTCTGCCTACATGCCAAAAAATTATATTATTGCTTAAAGTTTGCCATTGTGATAGTTGTCTGTGATTTATTCTAGTCTTTACTATTTATGCTATATGTTCATACTCCTGTTGTGATACTTTCCAAAAACACTAGTTGTGAAAGCCAATAGTTCTTTCTTGGACACAAACAGATTATGTGAATGCTGAATTTGAGTATCACTTCTAATTTAAGTTCACAAATCCATGAGAAAAGAAAGTTACTGTCATTTTTGTACCCAAAGACATCCATTCTTTGAATACATAGGTGGAAATATGAAGCAGCAAGAGGTGATGCAGCAATGTTGAGCCTGTAGCTGTAGGACTGAGTTCTGTGTCATGTCATGGGTTTTGTACTTGAAAATGGATACCAAAAAACTGGAAAGGCTTAAGAAAAAGTATGGCAAACAATGATTTAAGGTCTGAAAAACATGTCTTTATGATTACAAGCTTATAGGTAGGAATGAAGAGTTGATGGTTGTCTCCCAGCATGTGCAAGGGAAGAATTTCCAATGGTACTGTGACTCTTAATGAATAGTCCCCCAGGGGTGATGGCAGTAGCAGGGATGGCCCAGAAGATTCTGGAAATATTTGACGTTTCCCATATGAGTGACCTACCTAGGAATATCTTAGGCTCTCAGACATACAAGTTTTGCTTATTTGTTTTAAATCAAGATTTAATGTATTCGTGGGCAAGCCCAGTTTCTCGTAACTCTGCATTTCAAGATTGAATTCTTGGTGTCTAATAAAAGAGAAGCTCATGTTGCATGTTTTTCTCTCAAGTGGAACACTAACAGAGTGTCTGTGGTTACTTAACTTCATAATGTTGGTAGGAACATATCATTTAGGCCTTTGTGTCAGATCTGACTGAAATCACTCAGCCAGTTTCAAAGCTGTTTGTGGTAGATGGACACAATAATACAAACATAGCTGGTGATGTAAGCCTCATTTTCTTAAATATAATAAAGCTTACACAGGTTTATGCTTGATGTAAAATGTTTTGTGGTGCTATGGTCACACATGCTATTGATATTTCAGTTTGAAAAAACAGTAATTTAAAAAATTCTAGAAAAGTCATTCAAAGTTTTAACTTTTAGAACAATAATATCTATAATAATATAGAACAATAATATCTAATTCAGTCTTTTAAAGTTCCTCGGATTTCAAATTTAGATTTGCTATTTAAAAATGTGCAAGTGAGCTGGTTTCATTGGCAGGTGTTACAGAAGTGATTTTGAGGGGTTTTTTTTTTTTTTGGAATACCTAAAATTTGTTATTTTTTATTAATATTGAAAAGCTTCTCTTCAAAATTTAGCCTTTCAACCAAGTTGCTTTATCTACAGCACTGTCAGTAGTAGTCTCCATGTTACATTGGAACAAAATTTGTTAAGGTTATTTCTTCTTAATCTCTCTGTGTGAAGCATGTATTTGTGTAAGGATACATATGCAGCTAAGTTATGTACAAGCAATAAGAAGTATGTGCACTGGCAAGTTATACTTTTTTGATGAATTAAGCTTATTTTGTAAGTCTACCATATCCTAGCAGATTGTGGTTCATTTCTTGTGGTTATTTCAATTTATTTGACAGATACAGTATCTTTTTAAAATGCCACACTGAGGAAGGAGCGTGAATATTCGAAATATGAGCCATGCTGCTTGCTTGAATTGGTGAGATAAATCATGTTTCGCAGTGGTTAGTTTGTGGCACTGTTTGTTCCACTGTTACATCCCCGCTTCTACAAATTCTTTAATATTCAGGAGGATATATGGTCTCTGAGAATGTGACCATGAAATTCCTTTTTTCTTCTTGACCATAACCGTGGTCAAACTTTATTTTAATTGTTTTATTCATATGTTTTTCCTAATAATGTTGTAACTTTTTCCTATTACCGAATCCAACTGGTGCAGGTGCTTTTTCACTTACCAGCCCTGTGAGAAGCGGAGATTGATTTTTTCAGGGAAATGATCAACCTTTCTGCTGGCTGGTTTATCTCCAGGTTCTGAACCCCCAGTGTTAGCCAGAACAAACGACTGATATGCAAATATTGGTTCCTATAGGCTCCAGCAGCGCTGTGATTCCAGCATCAATTATGGAAGTGCTATAAGGCATCGCTTTGTACCAGCACTCAGAGATTTACAAAGTCACTATCAGGAGATTCCTCAGGTTTTTAATCTCAATACCCAGCAAGAAAAATTTGCAATCCACACAGACTTCCAATCTGATATTTTATTAAAGAGATTAAATGAGTAAGCTAAATTATACATGTAAATCAAATAGAGAACAGAGTAGGATAATATGAAGTCAGCACGTTAATCAATTTATCAGGTCTGTTTATGTGATACACCATGATCAGTGGTCTTCATATCCTCCATGCAGTGTGCTGCATTTACCAAAAAAAAATAATCCTCCTTGCCCTCCCTTAAATCCTCACTTCATATCACATCACTTCTGCTACAGGATAACAGACTTGGTGAATAAGGAAAGAGCATTATGGAAATCTACTTGATTTTAGGAAGCTTGGTATTTTCCCGCAAAACATTTTAGTTAAGAAAGCTGTTACAAAAGCTGGGAGATAACACTGCTCTGCAGGGGATGGTTCTGAAACCCTGTGCAGGGCAGTTCTTGGTGGTTCTTGTCCAATGGGCTGATGCACTGACCGTGTGATACAACTTTGGCTCTGAGTATAGGGTGGAAGAATAATGATTTTAGATGAGCAATTTGAATGTGGCAAGGTCTTGGATTTGCAGACAACTAGCATGCAATCTTTATTGCACTTTAGAAAGAAAAAACAAGTGATACCATAACATTATAGTGGAGATGATGATGTCACAAAGGAAAGTGTGTGAGTCATGCTGTGGGACAGAAAAAAGTCCCTTTTTAAAAATTTTGTTTTCTTGGCCATAAAACAGGGGGTGGAGTCTCGTTATTGTAATAACAAGGGTAGGGTTGCTCAGTGTAATTCTGGTGGAGGTTTCTGCCCTGTCATCAGCTCCACATCAGGGGTGTTGATCAGCAGACAAGGAGATTGTCCTGACTCTCCTGATCCCGCTTTGCGTTCGTGGTCCCTGTCCTTCCGTCCAGCGAGGAGCACGAGCACACAGCACTTTCCTCTCAAGGTCCAAGCTTTTGCGTGAGATGTCAGAGGTTATTCAGACAAAATGCTCCCTGATGAATAAATGAAATCCTAACATGAAAGAATGATGTGGGCTGCTGAGTGCAAATTCACAGATTGTCCAGTCTTGTTAAGATTTGAAATGTAGCACATCGCAACTTGTCCAAGTTATAGACTTTGACTGTAGTAGTGAGGGATCCTCATACAAGCCGTTGTAAAATACAAATGTCTCAGTTAGGAAATGTGATTTAAAATATGATAATTTCTGTAATGACTATTCTGCACATCTCCAGTCTCAAAAATGCCAAAGGAACAACTGCAGTTTGTTTATAAGTTTGAAGTACACTGCATGTATAATCCTTGGGCTAATAAAATGGTCTTATATTTACAGCAAGGATATTTGAAAAAATGTTTGTGCTCCTCCTTAACACTAAAAAAGCATTTTGTTTATAAGCATTACACCACACTGTTAAAGTAAGTGTATTGAATACTCTCAAGCATGCAGAATTGCAAATTGTTGCACCACAAACCCCAGAATTCCTGCTTCTGCTTCCAGACCCATTAAGAAGGAGATTTCCTCACCAGAGAACAGCAGCCATAAGATGATGTTACTTCTGGTAAGGCAGGATGCTTGTGTCTTGTCACTTACTGGTTTGGTTTTGTGTTTTGGTGTGGTTTTCTTTTTTTATTGTGTGTGTGTTTTTTGGTTTTGTTGTGTGTGTGTGTGTGTGTGTGTTTGTTTTTCCTGAAATGTATTTAAAGCTGCCTCTGTGCATAGCAAGCTCTGCTCCTTACCTTTGTGAATCAGAGTGCTGAACAATTAAAAACCTCAACAGTTGCTGTGCACATTGGGAATCCTTGTCTTTGCAGAGTTCTCCAGTCTGAAGCTTCTTGTGGATGTTTTCAAACTGCACTCACATGTATGTCTTAAAATAGGGAAATGTAGGCTGATCACAAGTTGACAGTAATATCTATGTATTTGGCATCAATATTAGCAAGCTTCTGTCATTTGGCAATTATTTCCATAGGATACCATATGGTGCAGAAAAATGTTTTCATTCACCCACATACGAGTATTTTTTAAGTTTTATTGATAGCCTGGTATGTGTGCAAGCTCATCCTACAGTGGGCTGGTTGAGCCAACCAGGAACCTAAAGACACACGTTGAGCAGAAGGTCTGGATTTCAGAAGGAATGTGGTGCATGGTGTAGTGTTTCCACACTTTTTGTGGGTTAAAGATGATTTACTGGTGCTGGGTCAGTACTGAGCTTGTTGGCATTGCAGTAGATGCTAAAGAAGGAATTGTTCCACTTTTTTTTTTACTCTCCCCTGCACTGTTGAGTGTTCCAGCTCAAACAATGAAGGTAGGATGGGAACGACTCCTGCTCCTGGTTTCAGGGTGTATCACTGCACACGTGTCTGTCCGTCATCCCCTGCGCTGGGGGATGTGGTACAAGTCAAGTCTGCTCACACTGAGAGAACCCTGAGCAGCAACACCATCAACGCCTTGTGTCTGAGAAGGGTGTAATTAGAGCTGTGTTATATAAATAGGCACCTGGGAAGCCGCTCCTCTGAGAATCTGTCATTATGTGCATGATGTGCATTTTCTGCTGTCTGATATGGGCTGAGCCTTGTGCTGTCAGTTTAAAAACTCAAATAAGAGAATGACTTGCATTGATGGAAACTGGTTTCCGTAGGGCCTGATGATGCTGGTACAGCTGATGGCAGACCAGGGTTCTCCCAATTTTCAAAGTATGGGAAATAATTCTGTAGAGTGTTTCAGTGAGCAGTTCTGTGCGTAGTCACGTAACAGACTATCTGGAAAATGGAAAACGCATTTTGTGGAGGTTCCAGCATCTGCCTTGAATCCTATTAGCAAAAAAACCCACCCCATCATAATGCCATGAATTCTGAAGGTATCTGTGAGATACTTATTTAAAAGGAAATTTCTATTGATTTCAATACTTGACAAAATTACCTTCTACATTTTGCATGTGTAAGAGATTTAACAACAACAAAAAAGTAGATATTGGGAAAAAAATGTAGAAATGTTTTTTGTTTTGTTTTGTTTTTTTCAATTGAGAGTGTTTTCTGAGATTGATCCCTTCCTCGCCATTCTCTGCACAGCCTCTTCCCTTCCCTTTTCAAATGAAATTTTCAGGGAATGCATTTTTGTGAAGCCTTTTTTGCATGGTAACTGATGATCCAGGGGGACTGATCTAGATGAGCTCTTTTACATAGCAGTTCTGCAGAAACAGCAGAAATTGCTCTTGGAGAACTAAAGCTGACAAATTCTTTGGGCGCCTTGGGTTGTTTATTCACATTTTGGGCAACCTTAGGCATGTTTTAAGAACATTGAGCAATGGCTGGATGCTTCTTGGGAGAGTTTGCACTACAGCAAAGTAATAAAGTGTTGTCCTTATTTATGGGATGTTTTTGCTACTGGAGAGGAAGGCAGAGATATTAGAGAATATCATCCAAGAATGTTAATTACCTGAGAATTCCTAAGCTAGTAGACATTTTTACTCTTATCTTTTTCTTCTTAAAAGATTTTAAAATGAAATTTAAAGACTAGCTTTATCTCTGGGAATGCTCCATTCATTACTTCTAGGTTTCTACTGTTCTTTGGTCACTGGAAAAAAGTTTCAAAATTCCAAAGACTTTGAATTTGGACACAAAACATGACTCTGAAAATTCAGTACAGGTTTTTTGTTGTTGTTGTTTGTTTGTTGTGTTTTTTGTTTTTGTTTTGCTTTTTTTTTAATGTCCCATCCGTGTTCTGTCTTCCTGTGTGTCCCCCCATTTAGAATGTCTCTCATCTGTTTTGCAAGCAGAAACAAAGTTTTTATTATGAGGAACAGTACCATGACAAGCTTCAGGTTATGGTTCAGATGCTGTGGATGATAATAACTAAATTCATTTGGCAACTATGTGGAAATACTTGCACACTTTCAGAAACATGGATCTCAAAAGCAAATGTATATATGGAGATTGCCCTTTTGATTCTCACAGAACTCTGTAAAAAGATTTAGATTAGAGCCATTAACAAAAGGACAAACAAAATGGCTCCCATCAGCTCCACAGGATGAAAGGGACCTGGAGGATGCTGGGGGTGGTGCTGGGAACTCAAAATGTAACATATATTTCCAGCCAGTGTTAAAATGTGTAGAAATAGAGCCAGTTCTGTGAGCAGTTCTGATGTGGGGGTAATTAGCAGGCGGTAATTAGCAGGTGGTGAGCACTGTCCACAGCACACAGAAACCGCTGGCTGTGCGATGCAGATCAGAAGTACCAGTTCTCCCAGAGTTCAGTCATTCAGCTCCCATGTTGCTTCACTAGCACCAAGGAACAGTTACAGAGTTACAGAAGAGTCAAACTCGCAGAAGGAAACGAAGCAAAGTGTGAAGCTCGTGAATCAGTCTCAAATATTTGTGCAAACTGTTAAACCAATACTTGCAAACAACAAATAAATTTAGCTTTTCTAAATTAAATGCCTTTAAACAAAAATACACAGTCAAATCTCAAGAAATCTCACGGCCTAACCATTACTATGTTTGAAGGACCCAACTCTTTCAGGTAAAACCAACATGCTAAAATAGCCCAGTGTAATTCACAGTAAACTAGCTAATGGGAAAGATTTGTCTTTCCTCCATGGAAATAATTTTTCTACCTGTGTACATGTCTGGTGTGAGATGGGTTTTTTTGTTTGTTTGTTGTTTGTTTTTGCAAGCATCCTGGGCTTGGGAGGAGGTGGGGAAGATTCAGATGCAAGAATCCAGTCTCTAGAGCAACACTGATTGGCACGACTGCTATTGACTCCTGACCTGCTCTGTTTTCCACTGATCTGCAAATAGCATGGGAGCCAGGGATATGAATCTAAAAATGAACAAAACAAACACCTTCATCTTGGCTATTGCTGGCTGAAATTTGTATGATCTGATGTGAAACTAATAGAATGTTGTTGAGGAAATGTCTGTTGTCCTCATTCAAAGAGGAGCAATTTTTTTTTTTTTTTTTTTTTTTTTAAGGTCAAACAAAAACAACGTCATGTAATTCATTAAAGGTTACAGAGCTCTTCCCAAGCTTAGATCTTGGCTGTTATATCACATCTCTCTCTGGATGATCTGAGTACTTCATGAACCAGAGCATTCAAAGGGCTTCTTACATGAGAGAGCTGTGTGAACATTTCACATATAAAGAGTGATTCCTGTGTGGTTACGCGTTTTCCTCCTCTTGATACCAACACAACACATTTGCAAATGCTGCATCATATCTTGGAAAGGTATTTCCCCCAAAGTCTAAGAAAAAGCACTGAGGATCACAAACACACTCATAACTGTTTGCCACATCAATTAATTTTTGAGAGAAAATGTTGCTTGTGCAGCTGTAATAGAAATATTTGTACGTCTGCTACAGGAGAAACTGCATTTCACTCTAGACTGCAAGTCTTTAAGAGGAGAGATTGATCTGATGGATCTGAACTCTTTTTTTATTGTTATAAAAATAATGACCTTATTGAGTTTGGGCACATAGCATGGTTGAGATAAAGCAGAAAGCCTTGAGAAACAGGTGTGTTGGGTCATGGTTTTGTTTGGTTGGTTTTGTTTCATTTTTTGTTTTGTTTTTAAACTTCTCCTCAAAACGTTTAATGTTCAAAGTAGCAAAGTGTGGATGGATTCAGGACATAGTGGGAGGGTCTGTTTTTACGGTGGTGAGGAAGGACTGCACTGCTTGGTAAGTTGGCTGAGCCGGTCTGCTGTTATCAGAGGAAAGGGGGGGCAATTAGCAGCTGTTTTGGCAAATTAAAAAAAAAAAACAAAAACACCCTAGGAAAAAGAAGGAAGATGAAGCCCTTGAGATGCTCTACTGGAAGCAGTGGAACGGCTGCCCTGCAGAGGAGATGGCTGAAGCAGGACAGGTGCTGGTGTGTTTGTCATTTGTGTCTTGTATCCAAAACCTTCTCAAGGAAAATTTGTCCTGTGCGCAGGGTGTGTGGATGCACCGGTGCTGCCAGGTGAGTGTTTGGCTGGCTGGTGCTTCAGGTCAAGCTTTCCACACACTCATGGCCTGGGAGAGCATCTGGAGATGGGGATGCAGGAGCTCAGCTGAGAATCAGAATAGTTTGTGCTGGAAGGGACTTTCAAAGGTCATCTAGTCCAACCACTTGCAAAGGAGGCAAAGGTTTTGATGGCAACATCTGGGAAGTAGGACATCCACTCCTGAATACCAATGGTGATGGAAAATGGGTGATAGGCCTGGATTCCCAAGGCTGGGGAACAGCGGACATTTTCTGCTGGGGTCTTGGTAAAGAATGGCTGCGGTGCTGCTTATGTTTCCACCTTTATAGGTGTTATGGATATGTGTGACCGTGTACCACAGTGGTAGCTGGAAGAGCAGCTTCATACATTGAGATTAGGAGAAAATCACAGTATTCCTGAGCACGTGAATGGGAAAGACACCATCTGTGGATCCAAAGCAGAGCAACATTGTATGTTTTGCTGTGAGATAAACCTCTTCCATTCCAGTTACCCAGCTGGCAGGGAATGCAGACAAGTTGTGAAGTGTCCATCTGTTTAGATATCCAGCAGCTGACTGGACATGGTCCTGGGCAGCTAGCTCTAGGTGGCCTGGTTTGGGCAGGGGACTGGACAAGGTGACCTGTGGAGGTCCCTGCCAACTTCAACCGCACTGGGATTTTGGGCTGTTCTGGAGAAGACAGAAAATGGCTTATTGAAGCTGAGATATTGCCACAGGTGAAATATCAGAGAAGAAATTAAATCCAAACCCACTGGGTTGCTGAGGTTCTTCTGGGAACAGACGTTCTGAGGATGTGGTGTTTGGAGAACCTCTTGGACACTGTGTGATGGTAAAACTGGTATCTGAGAGCTATGCAGGCAGGACACTTACAGCTGGCTGGCATGTCAAGTTTTGGGATTGCTCACTGCAAGAAAGATCCATGTCAGGAAAGGTCCTAGAGGAGGTTATTGTACATATTTGGGTGTGGGATGGCAACAGTGCAAACTATAAACAGTTCCCTGTTAGAGAAGGCATTAGAGGCTTACAGCTGAAGTCTGTCCTGTTGGGAAACCCATTTCAAAATGCATGGTCTTGCCTCGGAAATATTCCTAATGCTGTTTTTGGTACTAGATAATCAACTTTTGCTTGCAGGAAGTTTCTTCTGTCCTGGTCCCACTGGCTGGGTATTGCACACTATGGCAGTTGCATGCATGCTAGCAGAGAGGGATGTCTCACTTGGGGTTGTATTTAACACTAAAAAGGCACTACTGTATTATAGTGATAATACTGACAGTGAGTCTTCCACATCCAAAATTTGTGAGCCAATGTCTCTGTCTTCCCCCCTCTTTTTCCTTATCAAGGAACGGAAACTCTGTAGTGTCATGTGCTGCAGAAATAGAGGAAGAATTCCCTTTTATGTACACCAGAATTTATTTGTGCGGCTGGAAAGATCTAGTGCAATGGGAGTAAAGAAGGGTAAATCTTACAGGAGAAGGAATACAGGTTTATCAGAAGGGCGAGCCTGGGAAGTATCATGTTTATTAAACATTTTTTACTTGGAACATTCTATTCTCAAATCTTTCTGATGCAAATTGAGAGTGAGAAAAAATGGTGCACGAGAAAAACTCATACGCGGTGGCAGCTGATGAAAGAGAGTGTGCGGCAGGAGAATCAGTGCTCGCTGTACCATGGGCTGGCAGAGCTGCTGGGAAGGAACAATTACAACATTGTATTGGCCAGATGTGTGTGAATTAGTGTGAGAACATTTCCAAACTGCCCTTAGTGTTGTAGCAGCCATGCAATCTCTGTTACATAACTGCATCCCTTATGCAACTTCTCTCCAACTGAACCGGCAGGAGGAGGGTAATTCCTGTGGGAGATGCAGCCAGACCCCAGAGAGGGGCAACTCACTCGTGTCCTGGGATGAATGGGTGAGGCTGGAGAGTGAGTGTTTGGGCAAACAAACCAGACAAACAGAATTCCTCACTTTGTGGTGTTTGTCAGAACTGACAATGTTTTGAGTGTGTGTTTAACGTGCTGGAGAAGACCACAGGAGGAAAAAAGGCTGCTAATTCTGATGCCTCTATGGGAAAATAATATGTGGGGGTTTGCCCCCTCTTTTTTTTTCTTTTCTTCCTCTCCCTGCTGTTGGTGAACGTCTGTAGCTATCCTGGTAGAACTTTAGGAAATACAGCTCCCTAAATATCAGAGCAGCCGATCCTATATTCCAGAAAGGACTCGATCATTCCTTTGGAAATCCCAGCCGTTCCCAAGAGAGGAGGAAGCCTCACCGTGGAGCTGCTGGCACGGTTCCCAGCGCCACAGCCCTAAAGCCATCTTCCGACTTGCCGCCTTTTGCCAAAGTGGTAAATTTTTATTAAACCTTAAGGGGAGAGAGCGGCACCAAGGAGAAGGAGCGATGCCTGAGATGTGGCACTGGGAAGCGGGCGGTGTCGGGCCTGCGCCGCAGCTCTGCCGGTGCGGGATGCTGCAAACCGGGATGGCGGGAGGGGCGGAGCGGGAAGCCCGGAACGGAGGGAGGGGGAAGGTTTAGGGGGGGTTGGACCGGCCCCGCGCATCCCTCCGCCGCCGGGCCGGTTGCCAGGGCGACGGCTGCGTGGCAACGGGGCTGGCAGCGGGGACCGCCCGCCGCCGCGCCGAGCGGCCGCGCTGCCCTCCCCTCCGCTCTCCTCTCCCCGCGATAGATGCTCCGGCGGCCGCCCGGGAGCAGCCGCGCTCCGTACTCGCCCACAGACCGCGGCCACCAGCCGGGAGCCTCCGCCGTCTCTACCGGCCCGGCTCCGGGCCCAGGGGGGACAGCAAGGCGGAGCGGAGATGGTGCCGCTGGTGCGGGGCGCCGGGGGCTCCCACCAGTGGCTGGCGATCGTTTTCCTCGGCCTTTGCTGTTTGCTGCCCCCCGGGAGATTCGCCGCTCCGGGTGGGGACTACCCAGGGTCAGCTGTGGACAATTTGGTGGTCAGGAAAGGGGACACGGCGGTGCTTAGGTAGGATGCGATCGCGGCCGTGATGGGGCGAGGGGAGGGTAGGGGGACACGGACTGGCACTGCTGCAGTATCCCCGAGGCGGGTCGGGGACTCCCGGAGGAGCCTTGGTTCCTCCGGGAGCCCCCCCGACCCTCCTCGGGGATGCTGCGGCGGCACGAATCCTCCCGGTGATGCGGAGAACTTATCCTCAACAGCGCCCGGTACCCGCATCCCGGAGTGCTTGGTTCTTCCGGGGCTTGGGGATGTGTGTGTCCAACTGCTGGAAGTCGTTTCCTTGTTTTTTTATTTTTTTATTTAAAGTCTTGTTTAGTAAAGACAAGGTCTGTTGGGAGAAGTTTGGAAGTGGGGGAGATGATGCAGTTTTTGGCTGCCGGCAGCAGTTTGGGGCTCTGCGGTCGGACTGTCTCTGGGCTGTAACGTGGTGCTGAGGATGACGCCCTGTCAGAAGTATTTTTGTGGTTATTTTGTTTTGGTTTTTATGTTTTTCATATTTCTCGCTGATTAACGTGGGCAGCTAGCTTTATACAATTAGGAGATTACCTGCTTGCCATAGCTCTGCTGTTTCTCCTAATGAACCTTGCGCTCCCTGTGTATTCAGTCTGGTTGACTGGAGCAAAATTTGTTTACCAGCAGTCACACACCATCGTTAATCTACTCGGATCCCTCTTTCTGATCTGTATTCATTAATCCTCTGCCTTGATTTGATTATTTTTTTCCTCCGATTCTAACTTTTGATTCATGTGTTGTATGTTTGTAATGATCTTGCTATAGCTGAAGCAAAATACATTTTCTTGTTATCTGGAATATGATTGTAGTGGGCTGGACCTCCTTGCTTGTGATAAATCTCCGATTTAATAGGCAGTAGTTTTAAGCTACGAAGTATCTGACTGTATTATTTCTTGTTGGGGTGTTACTCGGGTCTCCAGATAACGAAGTATTTTAGCCCTGTGTGTTTTTAACGATGCTACAGTCTGCTGTAAAATACTGTGTAAGGTATATTCAGTAGGAATTTGGAATGGTTTTATAGCAAGGCAGCCTGCTGCTGGTGTAGTAGCTACTGAAAATACAGTAGATGTCTATGTAGGGCAGCTGACAAGTATTTTTTATGTAGACCTCAATTATACTCTGTATTCTGAGGTGCCATAAAGTCCTCGTGCTTTCTGTTCACAGAACTGGAGAATCAAAAGAAATTTTTTTAAAAACCCTGTATTTTATTTGTAGTGTTTCAGACTTAAAGGTTGAGAAGGTAACTTGGTGAGACTGTGGGCAGTTCAGACAGATACTTGGCCAGTGCTAAACATTGTTCGGATGTAAATAGATATGTGTTTGGAACTACTTTATTCAAAACCTGCTGAATTAACTCTAAAGGTTAGTCTCCTACTGGGTTTCAGCTGGAATACGTTCAGTTTTCTAGGCCTAAGTTTGTGTTTATAGTGGGTGTCTGTGCAGCTGGATAGGTTACATGTTATATAAATGAAATTAAAGCATTAAGAGTAAAATGTTACTTTGTTTCCACAAGGGAAGGAGAGTGTTTGTTTTGTAAATAAGAGACATAAACATCCCTACCAAAGGCTGGAACAAAGCGACTAGGGAGTGAAATAACATGTGGTACGGCTGTTTTTTCATTCTTGCTCTGTGATTAACTACTTTCATTTCAAATGCCTTTTGTAGCCTTGCTTTCAAAACAGAGTTTGTTTTGTTTTCAGCTGGTATTACAACTTGAAAGGGGAAATGTAGGATTGCTGTAAGAGAGAACACTTTCCAAAGTGCATGCAGGAGGCAGATAGAGCTGTTTATCTTGAGTTCCTCGCTGCACATCATCACTACTCCTCCTGAATTTTTCCTTGCTGGATATTTGTAACATAAATCTATTTCAACATACATTAAAATAATTGCTATTAGTATCCTAAGTATTGGAAGTAGGCTATTTATTTACATGCAAATTCTGATGAGCTGGGTAAAGTAATCTCAGTGTTAGCACAGGAGTTTTCCCGGCTCTGCAGGGGCTGGCTGTAGCTGTTCTGGGTGATGTTCGCTGCAGCAGCAGGAGTTGCTGTAACTGTTCTGGGCGATGCTGCAGCAGCTGGACTTGCTGTAACTAACTGTTCTGGGCAATGCTGCAGCAGCAGGAGTTGCTGTAACTGTTCTGGGCGATGCTGCAGCAGCTGGACTTGCTGTAACTAACTGTTCTGGGCAATGCTGCAGCAGCAGGAGTTGCTGTAACTGTTCTGGGCGATGCTGCAGCAACCAGAGTTGCTGTGGCTGTTGTGGGCAATGCTGCAGCAGCTGGAGTTGCCATAGCTGTAGTTCCTGAGTTCCCACGGCAAGGTGGCCCTTGGCTCCTGCTTCCGCACATGTGGATTCCCCTCCCAGCACTGGGCTTTGCTTTGATCCATTCTCCAGCAAAGGGGGCTTCCTAAGTGACCTGACTTTGCTACGACAGCACCATGCTCAAAGCATCGAGCATTCCTTTTTTCACCAGTTGATGCTGGAACAGGGGGCTTATTTCCACAGCTTGGAGTCAGCGTTTCCCTGACTGCAGGGACAGGAGGGTGATTGTGTTAGGGTGGAGGTGTCCCAGAAGGAGCGGGTGTCGTGGGTGCTGTGGGCAGCCCAGCTCCCGGGGCTCTGCTGCTGGTCCTCAGGTCTTCCCCTCTGCTGCACAGCTTAATTATCATCTGGCATTCTGCCAGGAGTGTGGATAAACAGGGTTACCTGCCTTGAACTGAGGACAGGCTTTTAATTGCAAGTCTCACTTTGAGCTAAAATATTAGGAAAGGAGAAAGCACGTAGCCTATTTCAATGAGTAAGGTGGCAGACTGAGTCAGCCAAGTTCCAGTCTCGGTTCTCACATTAAGTTTTCATTGTCTTTACTAAAGATGAGGAATAAAGCCTCCTTTAAGTGCTGAGGTTTTCCAGTAAAAGCCTCTGAGCATTAACACAAAGTAAAATAAGTAGTACAGCTCCCTCATTTTAAAATAGTTAATTGATATGATAGTGTAATTACTCAGTTGAGCGTCAAATGCGTGCGGGGTTTTTTAGTGCCATGGAAGCAGAGCTGTGAGCATTGCTCCCTGCCCGGTGCCCTTCCCCAGCCGCTCCCCGTCACCCCCTGGCCCACACTATTCACTGTCAGGTAGACTGACCCGACAGACAGTTTGCCAAAAACATCACTTAGCACCTGTTTTGCTACAGAAAGCACCTTAGCAAATTTATTTTCTTTTATTTTTTTATTTTTTTTTAAAGAAAATCTCTTGTTAGCCAAGGTGTTATTTCTGTATTCTCAATAATTAAAACATGGTACTTTGTTTTCAATTGATGATTGGTGCATACATTTCAAACACTATTTGTGTCACTGTTTATCGAAGTTACAAGAAATTATGTCAGTAATGTGGTTGTTTTGTATGGCAAAATAATTTTGGGAAGCCACTTATTTTCCAAAGTGTATTTCTGTCCCGCACCTTTTCTTTATTCTTATCAGGCAATCAGTTAAGATTTAATGAGAGCACACAAGGAAGGAGAGGGCAAGTTATAAAAGCATTATTTTATTAGAAGAGTATTATTTTCTACATTGTAAACTGCTAGACATAGAGGAAACAGTCTGTGTTTTCAGACCTGGGTTTCTCTATTGACCCTTCCCAAGACCTCCCATGAGGAGAGAGATTGCTGCAGGTTTGCAGCACATCCCTAACACTGACAGCACAAGTGGCAATTTTGGCACAGGAGTGTTTGAAGAGAGGTGACAAATGCTAAGCAATTTGCTGGGAGCAGGTGTGGGTAACCCCTTCCATTCCCTCCTGCCCTCGGAGTGGGGCTGGATGCTCAAGGACACCAAGGCCATGGCCACTGGGGTGGGTGGTGATGTGGGGAGGGTGAGAGGGACCTGCTGCTGGATGGCAGCAAGAGGTGCTTCTACTGCTGGGGAAATAAAAGAGAACTGATCTCTCAGTTCCTGTGCTGATGCTTCTCCGGGTCACGGCTGTTCTGTGTGTGTGGCCCTCTCAGCTTCACCCACCCAAGAAAATGGGGCTGGAGTTTCTTACCAGCTCTATACACCTTGTCTGCAACTTGTAGACAGAATTCCTTTAGATATCTAAATGTACAAATCTGAAGATAATCGAACATGAAGGAAGAAATTGTTGCCCCTGAGGGTGGTGAGAGCCTAGCCCGGGTTCCCAGAGAGGTGGTGGATGCCCCATCCCTGGAGACATCCCAGGTCAGGCTGGACGGGGCTCTGAGCAACCTGAGCTGGTGAAGATGTCCCTGCTCATGGCAGGGGTGGCACTGGGGGAGCTTTGAAGGTCCTTTCAACACAAAACATTCTATGAAAATGACTTTATTTCACAAGCACAGTTTTTGTTATCCTGCATTTTATTTTTCTCAAAGCTCATGGATAATAAAAACTAGCTTACCTGATAGTACTTTAAAATTGTGTAATCACAGTAAAATAAGGTTTTAAACTTGACACATTTGTTTAGAAAAGTAGTTTTTTTACCAGTGTATGATTGTAGAGGAATTTATGAAATATATGCCCTGCAATTTTGGAAATAATGTGAGTTCTTAGCTGTAAAGAGTTAAACCCCTAGCTAGTATCCATTGGATTGATGTTCCCAAAGGTTGACAGTGAAGAGGAGGAGCGCTGGAAGGTGTAAAGCAGATAACTGTGTCTGGTTGTGATTATAGAGCAGACATTGGTTCTTGTCAAACCTGGCTGGGAAAAACAGGGATCAGTCCTAGGTCAGCCTTGTTAACAGGTAGATCAAAGTTCACCTGCATGTTTCTGACCACAGTAGTCTCTCTTGGCCATCCCATGTGAGTTTTATCTGAGGTTTAGGGCAGCCAACAGTCACCTGAGAAGGGTGATTATAGGAGATTTTATATTTTTTTTTGGTCAGAGATCAGAAGCTTTGGGGTTTTTTGGTTTGTTTTCTAAATTCTTCACACGTAGCCCAGCTGCTTCTCTCTCCACCTTGGACAGTCTCAGGTCTGTGTCATGCACAGTCATGCTCTCCTGCCCCTCAGACCTGAGATGCTCACTGGACATCTGGTACAGAACAGTGGGTAATGCAGGATGAGCTGTGCTAACACTGCTAGGAGAATATTTTATTGGTGTGTTTTCACTGGTATTAAAAGGTCTGGGCATATTGTAGACAGCTGATCCCAAACTGTCCATCTCTCCAGCTGCTTTTAGAGTTACTCAGCTTCATCTTTTCCGTAAGATTATCTGCTGGTGGAAGAAGTTGCCACGTGGGGAGCGGGAAGAGCAGCTTCTGGTGTCCCTCAGTGTCCAGGGCTGGGAGAGCCGCTCCCCAAACACCACGAGTGTCACCTCTGCCTCCCCCAGAGGTCCCCAGCTTTTTGGCAGTGACACCCCGGGGTGGCACAGGGGAACCATGCGAGGCAGTGTATCAGAGAAAGGCTGTTCTTGGGGCAGATCTGATGACTCAGCATTCACTGTGGCTCCTTGCACTTGGCAGAGATCAGAGTTCTCACCCTCTATTGGAAATGACTTTCCCAGCTACATGTTGTCTTCACTCATTGGGAAATGGGATGCTCCCTGTTCTCCACCACAGCACTCCTCTGATGGGCATTGATGCTTTAGAGGAGAGATGTCCACCTGACATTGTTTTTCTGAACTGAGTCCCTTTAGGGGTACCAAACACAGGGTTTCCATAATCAGAGTCTGGTGTGGGAATGGACTCTGTTTTGGCAGGAGAAGTTTGGCAGCAGCAGGCAAACCCGCCTCTCCTGCTGCTCTGCTTTCCAAGACATTCTGATTTTCAGATGGGACGTCCCCTTTCCCAGGAAAGCTCACTGGTGCCTGACCATGGGCACAGGGGAGTCCTAGCCAGACAGAACCTTACTGGGACCATCTCCAGTTCCTGCTTCTGCTTCCCCGACTCCAGACGCTCAAGAATGAAACTACAGTATTACGGTTGTCATCGTGGACCTTAGCTGGGGGGGTGGTCCTTGCCAAGACTTCTGGAGCTATGCAGTCCTGTGGGTTTCCAGATCCACCATCCTAAGGAACATCCAACTGCTCTGGTAGAAATCGCTGGAGGTGCTTGTGAGGCTTGAGTGCCTGTGTCAAGCAGATCAAGCAAGCTTCTTCTCCAAGGGTGTTCAGACCCTCAGGGGATGTATGTGCCTAATTCACATTTGAATTGCTGAGGGGGGGCTTGTGACTTTTTGGGCTTAGGACTTGCTTGTTGGCTTTACTTTCTCTTCTGAGAAGAGCTGCCCATTCCAGCCAACAGCCTTTGCCAGAGGAGCAGCAGTGGCCATGGAAAGTTGGTGACATCTCCCAAATGTTATCTGTCTGTTGTCATTAGTATTACTGAGAACTGGGCACTTGGAATGAAAGTTTTGCAGTATGAATAGCAGGTGAACATCAAGTATATAGAGCATACTTAAATTTTATTATATTATATATATTGTGACAGTGCAGTCCCTCTGTGTGTCCACATGCCCGTGTGGGATCCAGTTGTGTGCACCCACATATAAATGCAGATATGTCTGTGGAGGGACAGCTGGTATAATAAATATAAAAATTTTCTTTTCTCCTCTATGACTTTAAAAGGTATTTTTCTTGACTTCTGTACTGTTTTGGTATTCTTGTGCAGTTCAGGATCATAAATTATTTGGCTGTGTGAGGCTTTGTTCCTCTCTGAAATGTGGCTGTGGTACGTGTAGACATATGTGCACACCCCCCATAAAATTGAGTTGTTGTTGGGTAACACATTCACATTCCAAATCCCTGCCAATTATTAAACAAGCACATTATGGTGCTTGCCTCTTGTCTCTGCCATAATAATAAATAAATTCAGAGTAAATTAAAATAATTTATCATTTTAAACGATTGCGAATGTTTCGGGTGTTATGCAAAGGAGCTAACAAAACAACGAATCAGTGAGGAATGAAAAACGGGATTTGTTCCAAAGGGCTGTTCTGTTGAGGAGAAAACAGAGACTTTAATTACTTTCTCCTTGTCATCTCGCATAAGAGTTGCGTGTAGCCCATATCCCAGGGACATGAGTCCTGGGGATGCAGTGCTGGATGCAGCCGTGCCCACTCACCTTTATCCTACTGTATCGGCAACCATCAGGCTCCCTTCTTTTGACTTTTTTTCAAATATTTTTCTTCAAACTCAGCAGAAAAACTTTTTTTTTTTTTTTTCCCAGTATTAAAGCTCTCAGAGACCCCAGGGCAGATGGGACTCATTAGTGCACCTGCATTTGTATATGGGTGGAGATGGAAACCAGACCCACTACAATGCTGGCCATTGCAGTGGTGTTTCTTGGTTGTATTTCTGTAGTTTCTGTGTTTGCAGCAGCACCTGGAGCCAGGAGGTGCCTGCAGCAATTCTGGTTCCGTGTGGTATATTGCTCATAATTGGTGCTGATTTACACACGAGAATGGCCCACCAGTGAGTTCAACTCAAGTTTTGATATTTATACCTGCAAAACTGTTAAAAAAAATATGAGATGAAGTAAAACATACTTTGTTTTATAACAGAAAAACAGCCAATCTATTTTAGAAGCTTCTCCCTTGGCAACAGCAGACAATCTGGTGGTCAGGCAGCCAAACAGCTATCATTAGTCATGCATAATTAAAACAAAGAGAGGGATCCAACTGTTAGCACTAACAGTTTTGTCTTGGAAAAACATTCATTAGCATACAATACTTCTTGCAGAAATCTCCAGTAATTTTTCTTACGCACATGTCAATGTAAATAAAGGAAATTCTATACGTATATATGCTGTATTTTTTCTGTAGTTATGTAAATATACAGGAATACGCTAACTGTCCATCTTAGCACAGCATCTGTGATAGGCCTGCTGCATTTACATAACGCAGTTCTGTCAAAGTAGGCAGGAACCTTATTCCCTCTACAAAACATTGGCATGCATAATTTACTGTATGGCTGTACGCCTTGGATATTTCACTGGCTTCAGGTTAAAAATGTTTTTAAGTGGAATATAATTTACCATCATAAACCAGCAATTGGGACTGAAGCCATCCCTTCCTGACCACCTGGTTTCCACTTGACTGCTACATTTCTTCTGGGTGTGAAGATGATGGTGCAGAGTTTTCCTTTATTTCCTCAGCAAGGTTTGTGTGCCCTTGGGTATGGAGGAGACACAGAAAGCTTAACAGCCCTAAAAGAGTTTGAATGGTGTCAACACACTCAGAAATAAATTACAGGTGAGGTTGGTCCGGGCACTGAATGTGTAAAGTCTTTAGGAGATTGAATGCAAGTCTCAGTGAAATCCCAAAATAATTTGATATCCTGAGCTGAGGCAGTAATAAGTTTCCAAAGGCAGCGAGAAGAATGGATGTCTGGGCAAAAATAAACAGATAAATAAAAGCTCTGTCTTCTGTGTTTATCTGGTGTGTCACAAAAGCTGAAAGGCTGAGGTCTTTAATGCAAACTAAATGAACCCAGCTTTATTGAAAGCATGATTTCAAATAGGTAACTCTATCAGGGCTAAAAGCAATTATTTCAGTTATTCTGTTCCTAACCATCATAATGTAGCAGTTTTTAATGAGAGATTCAGATCAGATGAACTAAATTAGTTAGAAAATGAGCACAACTGTATATAAAGGTCTCAGAAAGGACTTACATTATTAAATTGACTTTTTTTTTAGGATCTGGGCTTATGAAGTACTGAGTTAGGTTAGTTATGAACTTTAATAGATATGATGAAAAATCTCTTACCAGAGGGAGTTAAAGATGCAGTAATTTTGCAGGTATTGTGTTGCTTACAGAATGAAATAATACATAATAAAGCAATAATCAAAACATTTGTTATAATATGGATAGTAAATATTTTTGTTTATAAAAATAGTGGTATAATATTTACAAAATTATAGGCTAATTCACTAAGAGTATGTATGCATTTATCTTCATGTGTCGTGTCATAATTATCTTGAATTTAACATAGGAATTAAATTAGTAAACTGATAAAATCCTGTGCCTTTAAATGTATTACACAGGGAAAAGCACTGAAGTGTTTTGCTGTCCAGCTGCTGCTTTAGGTTGTTTGGCCATAAGTTAAATTGCACCACAGCACTTGAGGGACACGGTTGGTGACGGTGCTCACCGGGCCACCTGGGGCTTGGAATCACACTCCCACTTCAGCTGTTGAATTCTCTTGTCATTCCTGTTTAAGACAGTTATTAAATAAATCTAAAATTGAATATTAGAAATGTCACTGAAATGTTAATATAAACAGCGAAGAGGAAAACTTTTCAGATATGAAGGGTATCTCATGTGGCAGTTCTTGTTTCATGATGTGTAAACAGATTTTGAGGTGCTGTGGGCAGTGGTTGTAGGAAGCCTCAGAATCTTTCCAGTGTGCTAGAGCAATGTGTGACAGGCAACTTGCATACCTCTGCTACAGAAATTAGAGTATATGCCCCTCCACAAAAGAAATCCCAATCCTTACCATTCAAGTTGCTTTAATTCTTCGGGATTTTTTTTTAAAGCCGTTTTAGGGTGTAAATTTACATAGCGTCCACTGTCCAAATAATTCTGAAAAATTCCTCAGAAGCTGTTGGTGTGTTGGATTACACCATGTCCGGTCTACTCGGGGAGCCCTTGGGGCTGCTTCTGGGAAAAGAGGGGCCATGGTGTGAGCTGTGGAGTTGACAGTTCCACCAGAAATGGGAAGATGAGTGTCTGTCCCAACCTGGATGGAACTGTCACTTGCCAGGGGTTTGGAAACACACACTGCCTAATGAAAACAATTGAAAACTTAGCTACTAGTAAGATGTTACCTAGTGTTTACGTGGTCTTTTGCAGAGAGGGGTGGTTTGCTGCTGTTTCTATTAATTAACCTGGTGGTTAACGAGCTGCCAGACTGGAGCACGTTGTGAGGGGCTCTGAGCAGGGTGTGCGAGTGGGGCCAGGTCAGGTGTTGTAGTTGTTTCTGGATAATTACTCAAATATTTCATGTTATCTGTGTAAAGTAATGCCTCCAAGTCTCATGGAATAACAGAATAGTTTATGTTGAGGGAACATAAAATGGGCCTTCCCAGCCCCCCCAGTGCCACCCCTGCCATGAGCAGGGACATCTTCACCAGCTCAGGTTGCTCAGAATCCCGTCCAGCCTGGCCTGGGATGTCTCCAGGGATGGTTCATCTACCACCTCTCTGGGCAACCTGGGACAGGTTCTCATCCTGAAGAACATAGAATCCTAGAAAGACTTCCTGTTATTGCAGAGCTCTGTTTACTTGCTGAAGTATTAATGTATGAGATATTTTTGTATATATGTTTATTTTTTTTAAAAAAGAGATCAAATTTGTGTGACTTCATATAGAAGGGCACATATAGCTGAAAAGAATATTTACCAGTAAATAATCTATATGGCAGATGCGTTAAGTGCACTGGAAAGAGTAAGTCCCCAGTGCTGCGGCAGATCAGAGGCACAATCAATCTTTTATATATTTTACTTTGTAGTTGGTGAACTTTGTGTTTCTTTCCTCAACCCGTGGATGGGTGCACAGAGGGATTGAGATGAGGCGAGAGGGGACGAGAGGAAGTGACCAGTGGGCAGGATGAGGTCACCAAGTCACGGGTGCAGAGCTTTGGGCACATTCAGAGGGGACCAGGTGATGAGTGAATTCGTTATGAAAGTGGCCTAATTATGACAAGCAGTTTCCCCTCTGGCTGGAACAACTGGACTAGAAAATTGTACTTGACTTTTTATTCCAAGACTGTTAAATAGCAGAGGAAGAGAGAATAAAATATAACTTTTGTCACAGCTACTTTTTTTTTTTTTCAGTGTAGAGTCTTGCATGTAGCTGGAAATCAGTTAAAAATTAATTTAATTAATTGCATTTAATTAGTTGTGCTTTTTAACCTGCATAAACCTTCTTTCTGTTATGTTTCTGGTAGTCTGAAGGTGTATGGGCTAAAGATAAAACACAACCTGCAAATTAACTTCCAGTAACAGGTGATTTGCGGGGGCTGCAGCTTGGGGGGGGATGTGCAGTGTTCTTCATATATCTGAACATCTGATTGGGGTTTTATTTGTTTTGTCTGTGTAACACATTTGCAATTCACTCGTACTGATTTTATCAACGGGCAACGGATTTAAAATGCATCTGGTTGGAGGTGTAAAGAGCACTTTCTGTGATATCTATCTCATTGAGTGCAGTAGTTTAGTGTAAATATTTCAAGTTAGCGTGCATTCTTTGATAAATGCCGATAAGGCTTAAGTGGTCATATAAATAATTAATACTGAGGATGCTAGGCCTTTCTAAATATAGGTGACTGGCATACCAGAGCAGTTTTACTGCCTGCATACTGTTTTTCCTGTACCTATGGCCTTTTCTCCCCAGCAGCAGTTCACCTTTTCCTCCCTACCATCCATTTTAGCATTAGTGTTTACTGCAACGAAGCTGTTCATGCCCAGGGAACACTTTATTCTATTTGCGAAAATAATAATAACCCTGAACACTGCATATATTTGGCACTTAATTCAAATAACTCCTGAAACATCACATTTCCAAGGGACTATGCTGATTCCCACTTTTTTTTTTTTTCTTTTTTTTTAATTTTTAAATATTAGGTAAGGTGAATAGCAAAGGAAAAGATTTCACGTAACAAAACTTATTTTTAATTCAAATATGATACTTCTGGAATGACTGACTTGAAAAGCCTACTTTTTAATATTTTAGATACATCCAAATACATTTTCTGTTTACAAGACTAACCAAGTGATCAGAAGGAATAGAATTTTGAAGTGTTGATGAAAATACGGCTTGCATAGAGAAAAGGATTATAACGTTAAGGACGGTTGGGTGTGTTTATCTCTGTGACTTGAAGTCGTAACTCACAGAAGAGCCAAGACCCAAGTCTACAGCAGGAAATACTCAGATCCTCATCCATGGAGCACAGCCTGTATTTTGATGTCAAATGTGTGGATAGATGACCTGCTTACTATAGCTACAGTAAATTGTGAGGAGAATAATTACCTCACTAAGGTCACAGCTGATATTAAAATATTTTTGGAGTGTTTAGAATTGTAAGTGCATAAACAAAACCAACCACCACACCAAACATGGGTATAAAGCTTTGGATGATCATTAAATATGAGTGTGTTTGAAATTCCCGCGATTCTTTTTCGGGGGATCTGGGAGGAAGTGAAATTGGAATTAGATTAGATTCTTCATGCTTTTTGCAAACCTTTTGAGTTCTTGGATGGAAGATAATACTCTGTAATAGTACAAAGTAATATTTTTTTATAGCAGCAAATGATGCGTGGTGTTTACTGTTGATCAGAGTTTATGTTACCTGGAACACAGTTTCTGTGCAAATGTTGCTGTCTTTGGAGAGAACTTGGCAAGTTATTCATAAGCTAGAAGCAGATAAATTACAATATCCAAAGCACACCTGCTAGTAAAAAGTCTGGGTGCAGAAGATCAATACAAATATATTCATAGTCCAATAAAGGATTCATTTTTCTTTTTAAGAATATTAATTTGACTACATATGCATGCTGTTTAATAAAATACATCTACACCTGTGCGATGGCAGAGTGAGGAATGATCTTTCTTATGCTTCATCTACATGAGAACTGGTGATTTTCATCTCAGATACCACCTGGGATCCAGCACACTGGAGTTGTCAGCCCTTTTGTGGAGCTGCAGTATCTTGTACATGGGTTGATGTAATCAACTGGTAATAAAGAGAACCACTCAATTAACAAATAAGTGCCGTTGGCAGGACTGAAGTATAATTTTGACCATTTTTAATAGGCGATGCCTTTGTAGAGCTGCTTGTAGTTATTAGAGTAAGTGTTGGGAAGGAAGCGTGTTGAGAATGTGCAGCTCCAGGGTTGCCTCTGCTGAAGATGATGAAGATTTTATTTTTTTAACCTGATACTGGGGCTTCTGTACTTTTTTAGTATTCATCTGTCTCTAACAAGAAGTAGATAGTTCCTGTAATGGTTCCAAAACCATTTTCACTAGCAAGGAAGTTCTTCCCATAGTACTCAGTGAGTGAAGCTGCTAATTTGTATGACAGCTTGATTAAACATAACCTGTTTCCACACTTAATTTATTTTGAAACTGTCCAACATTTTCATTCCATCCCATTAATTTTAAATTAGTAGACTAGCATGATTAGATTATTTAAGAAAAAAGGTAACTTTAATATGTTCATTTGCATAAGTTCAAATCTACACTGTACAGTCATTTGACAGCAGTTATAAATAACAAACCTGTTTGCACCCGTGTGGAGATCTGTTGAACCTGTTAGTGTGATGCATCATGAAATGAAGAGTTAGTTCTTTTAATGATCTTTTTTAACTTCGGCAGAAGTTGGGTTGTAAATTTGGTTCCATATTATAATATATACTCCTGAGTGAGTGGGATTTGGGTGAAACGAATGTGAAAAGATAATGTTTAAGAGTGCATTTTATGCAGATCTTCAAGAGGATTCTATTTTCAAGATAAGTGATTTTTCAGCTGCTGGAGGTGTGTTCAGAGCTGGTTTTAATTGCATGTGAGATGCAAGCAAGAATTGTTGTGAACAATTAACAATACTAGTGGAAGTCAGTGTGTTTATGAGAGCTGCAGGTTGAGCAGGAGGGAAAAGTGTCACTCCCACAGTCAGGGGCGAAACTTGGGTGGCAGGGGCAAGTTCCATTCCCATGGACAGGGCACTTTTCCTAAAGGTATTTCTGAACATACATGTATTTGTTAACTTTGCAGACAGATTTTTTTGTATTTTTAGTCATACAAAATATCTAAAAGACCTTTGCAGTTCTTCAAGGGAGCAATGATTTTCAGATTGGATAAAGGAAACATGTGTAGAGCGCTGATTGTTGGCTTTGGGTTTGTTTATTGTTTTGTGTTGTTTGTTTTTTTTTTTCCTGTGCGTAGTAATTTTCCATCAGAAACAGTGAAAGTAACAATATAAAGACCAGATGGTGCTGTGAAATATGATTGATATTTGTGCTAATGTGTTGTGTGAAATATTTGATCAGGGTGGGTTCACCTTGCCTCACTGCTGGACATGAATTAAAATTCCTGCATTAGGACCCTAATCTACTACTTTAGTTACTCTAAAAAAAAAAAGTGGGTGGGAGGGTAAGGGAGTGCGTGGAAATGGTTTCAGAGGGTGATCCAGGTACCTGAAACCTGACTATGAATGTGTAAATGTCTGGTGATGAGTCGGATGATCTGTATCTCTAAACTAAAATAATTTGTCACACAATAAAGTCTTTGTTAATTTATGGCCTCTGAGATTGGTGCTGTGAACAAGATGAAATAGTCTTAAACCCATAAAACCCCTCAGAGTTGATCATCCTCCTGGAGTGATGTATGGCAGAGGTGAAGATCTCAGGTCCACTGAACGTTATCTGGGCAAGTAGCTCAGTATATTTCATGGGAATGTTGAACCTGGGTATGTGCAGGAGAATCAGGAGTTTTGACAAAACAGTTAGTTTTCATTTTTTATGATCTGTCATCCAGCTTTAATATCACTTGCTGTTCTTGTCTTGAAATCTTTTTCACTCATGAGTCGCTGTCCTCTTTTGGCTATTTTTTAAATTATTATTATTTCCCTTTTGAAGAGTCCTATTTTAAACTTTTGCTGTGCGGGCAGGCTTTGCATCTCCTTGGTCACTCCCTCATTTCCTCTCTCTCTGCTCTTGAACATTCAGCTTGCTGTCTCTGTGAAGATGACACACAGATTTTCATTTCAGATTTGCATCCTAGATTTGCAAAGGGAAATCTCCATTTTATCTCCTGCAGTCTCAATGTAGATACCTACCAAGGAGCTTCAAGCATTACTCTTTTTTTACATATTTTTTTTTTTAAATCATGTGTCATTTATTTTGGCCCATCTCCAATAAACACCTTTTACCTCCCTGTTCTGCTGGTCAGCAACAGCCTGCTTAGAATCACAGACTACCCTGAGCTGGAAGGGACCCCTGAGGATCGTCGAGTCTAGTTCCTGTCCCTGTGTGCCTGGTTTCCCCTCTTGGTTCTCCTGCCCTTGCTGATCCTTTCTGTGTAACATCTGAAATGAAAACTCCTATTCAAGCTTTTTCATCTTGATTGATGATTTCTTTTTCCTTCTGATTTTAAGAAACCCCATCTTGCCTGGTGACATTTCTTCAGACCTTTGTGACAAATATTTCTTTTTGTACCATCCTCTTGGTATCCTGCTTTGCTTTCCTCTGGTTTCAGCTTCTCCGTCTCATCAGTGATAATGTATTTGCCTGCACATTTGGGTTATTGGGTGGTAATAACCAGCCACAGAGATGAATGTGTTTAATTTGGGTGCTAGCCTGTTGGTGACAGTGACAGAAGCAGCACGGTGGCCGGGAGCAGAGCCCTCCCTGGTCCTTCGGCTGCAGCTCCAGCTGTGGAGTTTGTGGTTATGGAATGGGAAACAATGCAGGTGGAGAGGAGAACATTTGACATTTGAATGAGAGGACCAAGACATGCGACAGTAAATACACTTCTAAAAGATAATGTATTTCCTAAATCACTTTCACTTTTGAATTTCAATAGTAGTTATGGATGAAAACCACCTGCATTTAATCAAGAGGTGAGTGAGCAATGAAGAAAATACAGTAGGCGTGCTAGTAAATATTTATTTGTGATAGATGTGCATAAGTGAAAGATAGAATTCAGCACTCACAAGAGCTGAATCCATCTTGTGATGTAATTTACAGTTTCCAAATTTATGAATATATGTATGAATATAGACTCTGCTGTGAAAAGTAGTAGTTGAAGGTCATGGTGTATTTCATTGGAAAGCTCATTTTCGTGATGAATATAGTAAGGTTTCACATTTGATCTTTATGTAATGATTACTGGAACATTTAAACATTCTATTATTGTGTAAATAAGTGTAGAGTATGTAAATATTTTTCTTCCTTGCTGAAGGCGGTGCTGTTTCTGTTACATATGGGAAAGCAGGAGATGTAACTCTTCCCAGTGATGTTCATGTCTCTGAAACCGCATCAGTGGGATGGACTCATGCCAGAGGGACACAGTGAGTTCCCTGTCCTTGCATCATTGTTAACATTTTTCAATAGTTCCTCTACTTTTGGAAAGAATGGGACTGATGGGAACTGTTGGCTGCTTTCTGGGGCAGATGTTGAACACGGATTTATGAAGCTGATGGGGGTGCTCTGAACTGGGGATGCTCCAGGATCACTAGTCCAGAGGTGTTATTCCGTGGCAACATCACACCTGAAACACTGCAGTGAAAAATACACCAGGTTCAAGTCGTTAACAAACCAAATTCAATATATTTTTTTGCATTCTTTTGTGAGGAAGGAACTATTTAAAATCTGTCACAATCTTTTGAGATTTGTCTGAAAGGTGACATGTAATAAGCATAGCCTGTTTCTACTGTTTGATTTAATACCATAAAAATTCGATGTTTCTAAAAAAAAAGGGGCGAACTTGCAAGTTCAGTAAGAGTGTGTTAAATGAATGGAGATCTGGGTAGTTAAGAGACCTGAGAAAAGCCATCAATGTGGAGTCAACACTGAGAGTGGGTGGAAAGGGTATTTCTGGTGGGGTTCTTCAGTACTGAGCAACAGGAGCTGTTTGTTTTGGTGTTTGCATGAATATCTTGAAATTTAATATAAAATTAATAATGATAAAATTTAAAAATGACAGTGATGCATGGAATAGGATATAATGAAAAGGCAAGCTGCTCAAAGGGAACATCTTGGTAAGCTGGATCTATTCTAAAAAGAGAGTTTCTGTTGGGTCCTAACATAACACTATGGCAAACATCATGCTGACAGGATCCAGGGATGTGCACATCTGGAGAATGAACAGGAACACAAAGGCCTTGCTGAGACAGGTAGTGAAATACGATGCGTAGTTCTGGTGTGTGTTTTCTCAAAGATGCTGAAAAAAACAGAAAGATGGCAGAAGAGAGAGAAAAATGTTATGTGGGAAATAAAAAATATTTACAGGGAGAAGCTTAAAGAACTCAGTCTAATTAGTTTAGCATAATAGAAATAGGCCACCTTATTGTGTTGAAGAATGTTTTTATGTCAAAAAGCTCAGAAAATTCAGTCTTGGCAAAAAACCCCAAACAAACAACAACAAAAAACCCCCACAGCAACAATAAAACACCCAAGCCACAATGAAAACTAATGACTAAAAGCTGGAACTGAACAATTTCAACATAAATGCAAAGCCAGTGTTTTATAGGTAATTAACTACTGGAATCTGCTATCAAAGAACTAGAGGGCTTCTTATCTGTTGTGGCTAGTTGCCTTTCTAGACTACACATTTAGGCCCTTTGAGAATATTTTAACCAAAGTTGTAAGCATGGAAAGTATACAAAACATGACCCAGAGTGTTTGCCCCTTGCTGGGTGTTGGTCACACGCGTGGCACAGGCTGCAGCGTGGGGCTGTACTGATGGGAGCGACTGTGGAGCCAACCTGGGAGCCCAAAAGCCTTTCTGGGCCTTTTCCCCTCACATTTATTTAGCTACTAACTATTTGTGTGTCCTCTCTTCATAAACCCATAAATCTTTTCTATAAGTAAACAGTTCAATTTATCTTTAATAGTCAATTTTCTCTTTAGGTTGTGGAAGGCAGTAGTTTTTAGAACCAGTGATTTCTGTCAGCAAAAATAATGATGCTTTTATATTTCCGTGCAATGGGCTCCTGTTTCATTCCGTACAACCGGCAGCGTGGCTGTTTCCTGCCCCACTGACACAGCGTTTGTATAAATGATTTCACTGACAGCTTTCAGTCCCGTAAGCATATTAAAATATTGCCAGTAAAAAATAAACTATGCCTGAAGCAGCAACCAGTGCTTGGTTTTTATATTCTTTTTGGGCTCTTTTTTAGCTTGGCTTTGACTTTGTCACCTGCCTGGCTAATGAAGGTGTGGGAGCGCAGGCTGCTGCCGTTAGCCCAGCCGGCTAATTGGAGGGGACTGCATTGGTGACAATTAGGAGGAAGAAGAGCTGAGCAGATCAATATCCGTGAGAGCAGACTCATCCTCTGGGAGTCTGTGCCATAGCAGGACTGTCATCTCACAGCGAGATGAGGATGCAGCCCATTGCTGTTGATAATTTATTTGTTTTAATTTATATAAGCATCAAGTATCAGATATATAGTTAAGACAATAAAGTGGATTAAAGGCTCAAGTACCAAATTTTGGCTGGTAGTCTGACAGCAGTTTCAAGATGCTACAGTGATTCTGCATTTATATTGTTTTCCTGCATAAGAGTCTAATGTTTTTGGGCTGATGTGCTGCTTAGTGTTACACTGATCATGAAGGCGATGACACGACTGCTTCCTGTGCTGGGGACCAGCGCTGTGCTGCTGGGGATGACATCTTCCCAGGGTCTCAGAGGAGCTGCCTGCCCTGTGCCATCATGATGGGGATGGGGACACTTGGGGACAGATCCAGAATGGGAGGAGCTTCTAGGTCGGTGCAGCACCTATGCATGGGCAGGAGACAGCTGGTGCGGCGCTGCGCGGTGCCATGCGGTGCAGTGCAATGCGGTACAACGTGGTGTGGCGCAACGCCATGCAGTGTGGTGCAATGAGATGCAGTACAATTAGTTTGTGTAGAAGCACTCTCATGGTCTATTCAGGCAGAGACTGCAGGAATACACATCTTTCTGTTGACTCCACTGTGATGGATTCACTGTCTTTGAGGTTGTCAGACATGTATATGAAGTTCTGTTTTTACTGATCCGGTCTTGTTAAAATGCTGGTCAAGAACCAGATTTCCTGGTTAGCAAATTGCTGCAGTGCAGGTGCCCTGGCTTGGCTGCTGGAGGGCACATCCTCACACAGGCTGGCACAGAGTAAGTCAGGTAAAACAGGCTTGAAACTCTCTGTATATTTTCAGAGTTAAAAATATTGCTTAAAGTTTTCAGAAAATTTCACTTATACTCCAAGGAGTCTGTAATGGTTGTGATAAGTCCCATTGTGGGATCCTGCCAGGCATCACTGGGTAACAAAAATCTGCCTGCTTTGCTGTTCCCAGCATTGCCCAGGTTTAATGAAGATCTCCTGTAATCTTGAGGATCCAATTTACTAACTGTCACTGTTAATGTAATCTCTACAGAAGTAAAACTCCGGGTTTGACATTAACATGGACACAGACAGAATCCATTTCAGGTGATGGTAAAAATTCAGTCTGTGAGGTACCTGTGACTGTCACAGGTGAAAATATTTGCTAATGAAGTGTGTATTAGTCTTAGACAGGTAGAGAACTCCCTTAGTCTCTTAATTTACTTTGAATAATTCATTAGCTGGCACTCTTCACCCATGACAGTCATAGGTAAATCCCAGACTGGAGCTGCTAATTAAAGTTGTAAGATGAAGGGAAGCTACTAACGAGATGCTATACAAGTCCTCCAACAATGCAGAGGCAATTCTAAGCACATAAAGTTTTATTGTTGGTTTTCACATGAGGGCAATGAAATGCTGAAGAACTTAGTCTTGTTATAACAAATAATTAGAAATGTGTGTGAATGTCAACGCAGGTCTGGGTGAGGGGAGCATCTTCCCCAGGGCCAGTAGGTGCCTGTTGCGCATAGATGGGTCCTTAGGGATCATTCACCACACTGGTATGAAAAATGATTGAATATTTCATGTTTAGCATTTTTAAAAGTAGATAAACAGTGAATCTTTGTGGCTTTTAGCAGATATGTTAATGGATAAATCTATGGCTAAGCCATGACTCATAACTGCTTAACAAAAACTTGTTACCCGTGTGATGATCCCTACCTGTGCTGTTGTCAAATGGAACTAAATAGTGAACTTATAGAGCAAAAAAGAATGTATAGATAGAGTTCTGAGTAGTAGAAATAAATATTTCTTGTTGTTTCTTCTACAATGTGAAATTCAGAAATGTCAAAATTTGTATTTTGTTGAAGAGTACGCGTGTTTGCATCTGTGTTGTTCCTGTTGCCTGGCTGATTCAGCACACAGGAATGTTTCATGTTGCAATACGTTTAAATATGTTTTATGTTAGTTAGTTAGTTAATTAGCAAACTGTATGGGGACATGGAGGAGGATAAAACCACACTTTTAATGAGCATTTTCAACATATGAAATACAACACACTATCCAGACAAAACTAAATGCGTTAAAGCAGTATATCTTAGTAAAGGAAATGTCTGATAAGAAAAGAAGCTACCCGAGACACGATGGCTGGCAGGCAACAAAGCAGGAGTGGAACCAAGGTGTTGGAGTTTGTGTCGAGGTGCTGATGTGACCCAGGGCTGCAGGTCCAACCACCACCTGCGTTTGGAAGGGTAGAACCAAAAAATAACTTGTTAGAAAAGCAGAACATGAAGTGTTTGACATAGAATAAGGGCACGGGCAGTGGTAAAGCTGTTTAGACTGCCAAGAAATGCATCTTGGTGAAATGCTTGGTAAAGAAACCAGTTTTAAAGCACTTCAGTTTACCGTCACAGCAAACCCTTTGTGAGAGGGGAGGTAAAAAGTAACATAAACTCCCATATAACTACATTTTGATAATATGCGTTAAGAAGCCAAGCTCTCTGTGAGTTTAGTTCTCTGTGATCTTTTGTGTTGTTGGTTGGCTGGAGGGTCCTGCTGGCACCAAGCATCCCTGTGCTGTGCACTGTCCTATGCTGTCACAGCTGAGGAACAAGCGCCTTTCCAGCTCAGTGGGGATTTCTGATTCCTTTCAATCAGCACTGCCTGAAAGTGCTCCCAACCAAAGCCAAGTTATGATTCATTTCCCGTCTGTATGCAAGCAGGCTCTATTTTTATGCTTGCATGAAGAATGGGGTGACTACAGAGAGCTTGCATGCTCTCCTGTTCCAACTGCAGGCCATGGAGATGCCCCACCACCATGCCTACCCTGTGAACAAGACAGCATATATTTCCCTACATCAGGCAAACCAACTATACATCTACAAAGGTGAACCAACTGTAGTATCTGCTAAAAAGAAAGTTAAAAAATAGACAAAAAGAAATCAAGGGTTTGAATTACATGGAACATTAATCAAGTATTTCAGAGCGGGCATGAGGGAGTTAAACAAGCTGGTTTTCTGCTGCAGTTTTTACTATTCAGAAAGCTAAGGAAGAACTTCAGTGAATTAAAGGAGAAACAGGGGAAATGAGTAAGATTTATTTCCTGACTAGTGTCAGCAATGGATCTCTGTGAGTGCTGACAAGCCACTCATCTCTTATGTTTGTCCTAGAAAGCTTAAAAAAGCAAACAAACAACTTCTGTTGGTCACAAAGCTGCTGCATTATCTGATCGTTTTAATTCTGATGAAGACCAAAGAGCTAAAAGCAATGAGTTCTGTTTATGCCTTTGGGGGGTTGTTGGTTGTACCTGTGACTGCGGCAGGTTGTTGATGGGCACCAGGGCCGTGCCCCACTACCTATTGCTGAAGAGATCTTGGAGTTCAGCGAGACCACAGAGCAGCTGCTTCTGTCACAGAGATTAATCTGCATTTCATATGCCCTCTTGCATTTCTCCCACTTCCTCTGCAGAAAATACTGATTTTATTTTTTTTAAGACATTTCAAATAATTGTCTCACAGAGTATTCTAATAGGAAGAGCAAAAAAAGTTCAGTGTTGTATTTGTATGCCTATAAAGAAACTTAGAAAATTTTCAAGTGCAGTTGTAATTATGCAATGGTCCTGAAAGCAAAGGGAGCCTGATACCTTCTGGTCTGTGTAAATTCTTACCCTTGCAAGCCCTGTCAGTGCTCTGATTGCAGAAGTATGGCATCAAAACCATTTATTTTGCCCCAGTTTCCACGCCTGAGGCTCCGAGGAGTAAAGAAGCAGATTTCCCCACAGATCCCCTTTGGCTTGATGACTGAATTTCCTTTCACCAGAGAGAGACATATTGTGGAAACATTTAAATCATAGCATTGATAGCTATTTGTTCAGGGTTTTTATAGCTTTCTTGGATCGCCTGAAAGATGCTGAAATGTTTTCTTTTGCTTCAATCTGACTTTGACTTTGAAGAGGATGAAATGTAGCTGCATGCTTCAGTGCTGACGCTGTTTAAAAAGGATCTTTGTATGTAAAGTACTTACCATACAGGGAAGGGAGGAATAGTACAAGGTTTCTGAGTGTTTGATGGCATGGTTGTGAATGATTCCTTATAGCATCCCTGCAATGCTGGTGGAATAACTATTAGTTTTCTCTCGATAATGAAGAGGTTGACAAAGTCCTGATAGATGAGGGGTATTACTCTGTTTTAATTCCTCTAGATCACTTATTTTCCAAAAGTAATATTTAGAGACATATAAACTCATTACCTTTCACCCTACAGCCCTACTTTCCATTTAAACCATGTCTCATCTGCTGAACCTCAATATTAATGTCTAGTTCCACTTAAGTTGCACGAATTATGTTAAGCAGTGGAGTAATTCAAATGAGTGCACAGTGTGTGGTTCTTTATGGTCATAGAATCTTAAAATCATTTATGGCACAGACTGGTTTTAACTGTGCCCATTTCTTTTAAAAGCCCGTTTGTAACTCTGCAGTTTAAACCGCGCTGTCCTCTGGCAGACAGGGCTTTGGGAGCAGGCTGGGGAAAGATCTTGTGCAATAGCCTATTTCCTGTGAAAATGAGAAAACATTAACATCCCACCTTTGTAATAAAGGACATCGAATTGTAAATGAAAAGCCCACAGTTGTGATTTAAAATGCAAGCAGCTCCTGCAAATCAATACTAGCTTTATAAAAAGAGTTCAAAATGATAATACAAATTAATCCTAGGGAGAAATATTCATAGTAGTCATGATACGCTGATTTCTGCCAGTCACAGCTTGATTGCGTTTAGTTACATTTGTGGTACTCTTGATAAATCCATGATTGGAAGATAATGCTCACATTTGAACCAAGTACATCTTTGCAAAAGCCTTAAGACGATGAAATACAAAGTGAACCCCACACCTTGTCTCTTCACTCAGTTCCAGTTTTAGGGATGTGGGTTTTTCCAGGCTCAGTCCAGCAGTGATTTTGCGCTCAAGCAGCAAATGGATTCCTGTCTGGGGGGAGGGCTGGACCTCTAGCTTCATGCCCCTTGAGGCTTTTAGCCTCCTTTGACCTCAGCAATCCATAAGCATCTGCTGCAGTTTCCCAGCAGTATATCAAAAATAAGTCAATATTTGGAGCTGTGGATGGGAAGGTACAGTGGTGCTGAAGTGGCATCCCTGATGGGGAGCAGCAGAGGGAGGGGGCAGCATCCTACCCTGCATCCCACTCTGCAGTGGTACCCAGTGGTGAGCACAGCAGCTGTGGCACCTTTGGCTTTCCATCTCCTGACCTACATTTTTCACCCCTCCCCTGCGATGAGAATTTGTTCACCTGGGGCTGAGCCAAGCTGAAACTTCATCAGCGAGAGGATCTTCTCCATGGAGCTCCTCTATCCATGGCACAGGAAAGCGGGACAGCATCTCTGTTCCTTTTCCATGCCAAAAGGAAGGCAGCATTTTGATGTGCATGTAATTGATGAGGCTATCTCTGTAATATGAAGGAAGCAGGGCTGCTTGTTTTAGTCAGCCAGACGCATTAAATAGTTGCCTACAGGAGCCTTATAAGGACTGTGCCATCATTCACATTTCTCCTTGGCGTGGACTGGTTTGGTTCCTGATCTGCTGCTCTCACATGTGACAAGGAATAGATCTCTGCCCCAGGTGTCTCAAGAAGAAAGTTCACTTTAATCTGAAATGCCTTTCATTTCCTGTGGGCTGCCATTCTCCTGGGTTTCTCCTGTTACTTAGAAAAGGTATTTTCTGTTGGTCCTTGTGCACCAAGAGCCCGTATTTTCTGTACATCATTAGGATGGTTTCCCTGCACTGAGCAGAGGTGCTGCTTCCATCAGGAGTATCTTCTCACTTTTCCCCAAACTGGCATTATTTGTAGTAGAAGCGGCAACTTGTAGCTTCCCTGCTCACAGCTGAGGTCCCATGAGAGGAGAGGCAGAGCCAGGCAGGAGGCGGATTGCTGACATGTGCACGGGCTGAGTTAGTGCAAAATAGCTTTTAAACAACAAAATCCCTTCTTTTTTGTCTCTTTAAAGTAAACAAGTGATGTTTGGACAATGAATTAGATACTTGCAGAAACCTTAGAGAAGTGTATGAAAATTTGCAGGTGTTTTCACATAAGAGCTTTTTTGATGTGTGTTTTGATATGTAGCATGTCACTAAATTTACACAACAACTCTAAGTGATTTCTCAATCCAGGCTTTACTGCACAACATGTGCCTGCTCCAGCATCTCTACAAAATTCAGCCTCTGGTGAATATTTTATATCAGGTTCTTTCTCTAATCCCATCCTTCTGAATTTCTTTAGCTTGCATCCTACTCCGATCAACCTCTAGACCTGTGCTAATGTGGTCTCACATCTGTGGGTTCTGGGGGTATTTTGCTTTGTGCTGGTGGATGTGTGGGGGCAAGAGCTGGTGGTTCCCCCAATGATGGGCTGGGGTGAAATGGGTCCAGTATCCACACAAAGGGAAACAACTTCCTGCCTGTAAGTGCTGTTCATGGTCTTAAAACCAAGAAATTGGTATCTTCTCATTCTTTCTGTTCTTCTTCCTAATATGAGGATTTTTATTTTGTTGATTCGTAGGTTCTCTATATATGAATAGGTTCACATCAATCAGCACTGCTAGTGCCACAAAATAAATATAAATGTTGTGTTCGGTACTTTACCGAAAGAATGAGTGTGTGTCTGAAATGTGAATCTTCATTCTGCAGTCTTTTCCCATGAATCCTAATGCTTTAGTGTGTTTTTTTTTTTTTTTTTTTGTTTGGTTTTGGTTTTTTTTAAGCATTAATCAATTATTTTGCTCTAGACTTCTAAATCGTTTTGCAAGAATGTATGTGATCTCTGGCATTATGTTAATTTCCAGCGGATGGTAACAATCAAGTGTTATACGAAGTATAAAAGTTGGAAATGTGAAGTCTTTTCTTGTTCTTCCAGCTGAATGCTGGAAATGTACACAATCTGTTAAGATTTTCTGTTTATTCAGTGACCAAGCTTTAAATTGCACATGGTAATTACTCAGTGTTCTTCAAACTAACATATTCTGGAGTGCTGAGGGAAAATTACTGTGCACTCTTAATGGTTTTAGAAAATGAGGCGAAGCGAGATCCAGCACCGTTTGCACCATGCAGAGGCTCCAGGGAGAACAGGAACACGCACGCTGGGGTGTGCACAAAAACCCCATGCTGATTAGTGGCAGCTACTGTTGTCATTAAGGTATCAAAGGTGAAATTAAAAGTTTCCTACAGTTTCTAGCAGTAAAAACAGAAAAAAAAAAAAAGACTCCTTGAACCTAAAAACCTTCTCCTGCGAACCGGGTCTATAAGTGCTAATTCAAAAGAAAAAAAGAATTGCTAAGGCCAGTTTGGCCCAAAGCAGTCTCAGATTTGCCCCTCCTGCCCAGCTGCATCTTGTTTGGTTTTTGCAATGTCTTTACAAATATTTGCATTTAAAGCTTTCTTATTGGAACTAATGACAATAATATGCACAGGAATCATTAACAGAAAGTACGATTGTGTCTTGCATTTAAAATGATTTAAGTCAGAATTCTTGACAAACAGATCAGCTGACCTTTTATTAAAAGGGAAGATTGGTGTTAGTAATTAACACAAGACACACTGAACATAATACATCTTCAAAGTGTCCTTGTGTAACTTGTCTTTTTCTTGCCTCATTTGAAAACTTCTCCTGCTTTATTGGGGTTGCTCTTCTAAAGGTTCTGAGTAACTGAAACATTTTACTGTTTAATGAATTGAAAAACAATTTCCTAAGCTTAACCATAAAAGTTTTTGGAGATAAGTAGGTTTCTTTACAGCATGAGAAATGCACTTTATTGCCGCGGTTCTCTCATTTCAATTTTTTTTTCATTAGGTGGTGTTGGAAAGAAAAGTGATCAGAGATGGGATTCTAAAAGGTCATGAGTGACACACTAGACTCCATCACCATAAAATGTGTATTTTCAGGTCTCTTGAGCTGTCCCTCTTTCCCAGGACATGGCAGCTGTGTTAGGTACAGGGCGAGTGAATGAGAAGGGGATGCTGCAGAAATCCCCGTTTCCAGGCCAACAACAGGCAAACGTGGCTGAATAAGCTGAGTGAGGTCTGGGACAAGGAATTGTGGAGCTGATTCTTCAAGGGGGTTTACTCATTATAGTTACAAAGCTGTAATTTATTTTTAATCAAATATGCAGTTTGAAAATGTAGAGTGTTTTGACTTCCACTTCCAAAAGAGAGTCGTTCTGGTGATTTTTTTCTTTTACAACATTTGTATCTTACAATGTACATAAGCTTATTTTTCCCAGTTAGTAATTTAAGTTATTGTAGGTAAAGTATCTTTCTTTCATTTCACTGATTCTCAAGTGGTTCTCGTATTGTAAACCAAATACACTTATATTTGTTTGTGTTCATGAATTAATTCATTTCTATCATAGGCTTATGACAGTGTTATAAAATCAGTATTCTGTAATTAAAGTCTTGTCCCACCCTGAGATTTAAGATAGTGAAATCTTGATACCACAGAAATCTGTGGGGACAGGATTCTGACATCTGATTTTATAAGTACTGAATGCCTTTGCTATTTTGACTAGAAACCCACAGTATTTCAGGCTTTAAGGAAAAGGCAAAATAGAAGTTTTTTCTCACCTCCTTGTCGCTCTTACTGCGAATGCACAAGAGCAGTATAATATCTGTGCAGTATACAACAAAGAATGCCAAACTTTTTCCCAACTCCTTCAAGAAAAAAAAAAGCATTAATACAGACCAGTGATTTTGTTTTCATATGAAAGAATTGATTTAGTCTGGATGAGGGGAAGTGAACTCAGTGGCCTTTGGAGCCCACTTCCAGCCTAAATGATGCTGTGGTCCTCATCCACATAGCTTTTTATTCCAGCAAGCTCCACTAAATTATTTAATTGCAGGCAGTAGATGCTTATCAAGGTGTTAGAAGTATGGATTAATGTTCTGCTTTCATGCTGGGGTCCAAGCCTGCTCAGGGTCAGGCACAACATCTGTGTCATGTTTTATTAACTCAGGTTCAGTGTTGTTGCTGCCCTGGGTTAAGTGTTGGTATTCCCAGTAGATTTTCCAAGAAATGTCCAGAAGAGGTGGTTGAGGGTTCAGAGTTAGTGTCAGTGGAAATATCAAGCAGGTCAAAAACAGGAAGAAAAACTTATTTATTTCTTTATTTCTGCCACCACATTCCAAACAGCACAATAAATTATTGAGGAGACCGTCGGAGTTCAGACAGGAAAGGTGTTCAGAGCTGGTATATGTTTCAGTGATGTCTCATGGTTGGTTTTGTTTGGGATAGGAAAACACCTCTGAGTTACCTCTTGCATTGTTTCTGATGAGTTTTCACTCATTCTGTGCATTAATATGAAAACATACACTGAGCACCCTGTCTGAGAGGCTTTCTATAAATGCAGATTGATTTTTGTAGCCTTTTACCTCCAGCTTTTCTCGCTGTTTCTCCTTTCTGTGTCCTGCGTCAAGCAGCGGTGGCTGGAGTGTGGAGTTGGTTCATTTTTCAATGAGAATTAAGTAAAAATTGCTGATTAGCCTCTGCTTAAGTTTCATCTTTGTCTTAAAGCACTTTAAGTGTCTTTTTTAATCTTCCCACTAACATACTCTATTCAACACAAATTTTTGCAGTGAGACTAGCTCTTCTCTTACTCAGAATTTACTGAGACTTATTCCTGTTTTCCTTGACACCTCAATTTTTTTATTTCCTTCATGGAAATTATAATAGTAAATAGTAGTGTAAGTGAAAATTTAGACATGTATCAGAATTAAAGATAATAGATTCAACTGATCCTTATAATCCAAGCACAGAAGCAGACTCTTTTTGTATTGTAGCATTAGAAAAACAATAGATTTGACTATATTTTTTCTTGGGTTAATTTCTCAAGCAGCACTTGAGAGTCTGAAGCTCAGTACAGTTTGGCTTGCACATAAATGTTCATCAAAGATCTTGCTCAGTTTAAGGTGATTGCATTGCATGAAGAATATTGAGTGAATAAATATTAAGAGCAGACTCTATGGCAACTTGATACAGCAGTGTCAGTGAAAGTACGGCAGTTGAGGGGATTTAGAGGGAGAATACGTCTGAAACCAGATCTGGATGTTCCCCCAGCTATGAGTAAAAGCAGTTTCTGTTTAGGAAAGCCCTGCCTTGCTGTGCAGCTCCAGCTCAGTCCAGTGCCTGCACATTAAGGATTGCCAGGTGAACATTTTGTGTGCCAGTTTGTAAACAACATAAATCCACAAAATCATGTCTTTGGGCTCTCTATGAAGGAGTGGGAGGAGAATGGGCTCGAGATGCAGAGGGGAATTTGGTGGAATTTGGTGTGCAGAGCAGAGATGCTCATTGCTCGGGCTTCTGCTGACACTTGGCACAGGCTGGAGGTTGAGCTGGATGTGCAGCGCTGTTTGGGGTTTGACATCCCAAAGTCACCACCTGCACACCCCTTTATTTTTGTATAATTGGTTTTTAAATACCGCCATTTGAATTTGCTGGCATTTTAAAACCATGTTATGAATTTGCTAGCATTTTTAAACCACGTTATCTGCATATAAATACATGGGTTGTGGCTAAAATGAAAGGTCCTTAGATATGTTCCAAAATCTGAAAAAAGGCACAGTCTTATTACTGCCTGTTAATGTGTTCCGTGTGTATAGACAAGCTACTTCTGCACTGGCGTAGCTTTAATTGCATGGGGGCAAAGTTTCATTTGGAGATATTACCATGTTGTTTCAAGAGAATCTAAGACTGGCTCGGTTTGCAGTGCTCTGGAAATCAAATTACTTCTCTAATCATAAGAACAAAATTGTATTCTTCCTCCTATCCTCAAAAAGATACATGTGATGTGGAAAAAGTATAATGGGGTTAAAATTTTCACACTTATTACTATGTATTACGTTTAGCACCTGGTTCTCTTATCAGCGTATGCACCCACGCTTACCACTACACTCTTAATAAGAAAACCACTCATTTTTTTCCACTGAGCTGTACCAGAACGTATCCGGGCAGTCCCAAAGGAGGCCGAGCTTTTACCATACACAAGAACGAAGATAAGGTGGTATTAGGGCAGTGCGTTTCGTGTGAACATACAGGTAGGTCTTGTGTGCAGAAGTGTTCCATTGTCTAACACAACTCTGTCCTGTAGACTGAATTCCCTAAAACTGCACGTTGAAGTGCCTGATTTTAGGAATCTCAGTCCCAAACTGGACCTTGTACTTAATTGTGAAATGTATCGATCAAACACCACCAGATACTTTTATAAGCTCTTATATTCTTCTCAACTGCATGCAGAGAAGATATTTTTTTGTTTTTTTAATAATTTAGGTTCTTCATTAGTTTTCTGCTAAATATAGTCACTAACAGAAAGCGCTGAGAAACTTTGGGTGTTTTTCTGTAACGGGATCTCCACTTCAAAATGCTGCAATTCTGCCAACTGCTGCTCGCCTGCTTCTTTCATGCAGCATCTCCCTGGGTGTGATGCCCACAGTGGATGGGGCTGGTGTGGCTTCTCTGTTCGTGACTTATGGAATGGGAATGTTGAGCATCCCTGCCGTGCAAATCCAACTCCTTTCCAAATAGGATTTGATCAGGAAAAGAAAATGTCATGTTTCACTGTAGCACAAAGGCTGCATTGACTGTCAATTGCAAAACAGTTCAGAAATGACTTGGAACTGTTAATTTTGGGTGACTGGCTGTACTTGTATAACCCAGTAAACACTCTAGGGAAACAAATGCCCTCAATAAATGGTTGAGCACTGGAATTTCTGCAGTGAAGGCTTCCTGAAAGTGTTTTGTGAAATCTTGGGTTTGTTTTCTTCCTTATTTTTCCCTATTTGGACACAAATACTTACGATGAGTAAAGGGAGGAGGGAAAGTGATAGCAAGACTATTAACAAGAAAACAGATTTAACTTTCACAGAAATGACAACAGAAACAGAGCTGGGGGGGAGGCCAGGAGAGCTGGGACTGCCCATCCTGGGAACACTTTTTCACAGCAAGAGTGACCAAGTGCTGGTACAAGTCACCAAGGAAGGTGGTGGAATCTCTATTCTTGCAGATATTACAAAGCTGTCTGGATATGGGCAGGGGCCACTGGCTCTCGTGACCCTCTTGAGCTGGGCTTTGGACCAGATGACCACCAGAGGTCTTGTCCCACCTCAGTCGGGTTGGGATTCTGTGAAACCAAACCCATACTGAATTTTAATCCAGGTATTTTTCTCTGTTTTCCATTCATTGCTCACAAGACACAATACTGCAAAAATCTGTGTAAGATAATGTCTATCTTCACTTGCATTGCAGTCAGTGAAACTGTAGGAGTTTAAAAGACAGAATTTTGCTTAGATAGCTGGATTTTATTTACACACAGCACAAAGATACACATTATATATTGCACGTGGGCAGATCATCCTTTTTCTGGACAGAAATCTGGATAGTTTTCACCAAGTCCATCTGTACCAGAACTCAAAAAAAAATGCAGTAAGATAAACCTCCTTGTGAAAAGCATGTGCTGTGGAGCTTGGAGCAAGAACAAACATATTTTTCTAGTTGTAGGAAATATTGTTTTTTCTCTGTTCATCTTAAGTCTCTAACTCTTGTGACTTTTGTCCTTTCCCATCACCTGGTGTTCACAGCGAGTGTGAATTCAGATGGTGGAACATGCTGTGAGACAGGCATGGGCTTTGTCTTTTTCAGCTGGCTGGAACAGGAACATGCTCAAAAAACTGCTTATCCTAAGAGGGAGTTTATTTTTAAAATAGTTTCTGTATTTTCAGCTGTCCACCCATCTGATCTGTCTGGGTGAGGCTGTGCCCGTTGTGTGTGGGCAGTGTGACGTGAACCCTCAGACAAGGTCTTTGGCTGGTACAAAGCTCTTCTCACTGCATTGTTGCATCTTTTCCCTTTTCTGCATGAGCACATTTAGTACATTTCCCGGAGCCTTTCAGATTATTAACATTGTTTGGATCAGTTTTCCTTTTCTCATTGTCAGTCTTACTTTTCATACCTTCTACTTTGATCTAGGTTTTCATTTATTGCCTTATCATTAGGAAGATGTGATAACAAAAATATCTCATGTTATATTCCTCCCCTCAGTGTGAGCTCTCTGTAGCTTTGAAGTATTATATGCAAAATAAGGTAAGTTCTTAATTGGGCATCTTTGCTCTACACAAGGCTTTTTTTTTTTCCCTTGATGTGATTTGCTCTGCAGTTGGTAGGCATTTCCAGATCTTTTCTAGTTATGCTGGTGATGTTTTTCCATGGTAACCTCTGGATACTAAAGCTGGTCACTTCCTATGGTGTCACACAAGCAAGATGAAGGGCAGAAATTCGGTGTCTTGTAATTTGTCTGTATTTCTATGTGTTTTACAACTCTCTTAAGTTGAGTAATTTTATATCAACATTACAATATTGCTCTGGGACCATGAAAATTCTGTAAGAAACAGTGCAATTAAGGCTGCTGGGAATGTTTCTGGTCAGGGTCAGGTGGGATGCACATGGAGGTGACCTGGGCCCCTCAGTTCCAGAAGAACAGGGAACTGCTGGAGAGAGTCCAGCGCAGGGCAACAAAGATGCTGAAGGGAGTGGAGCATCTCCTATGTGAGGAAATGCTGAGGGAGCTGGGGCTCTTAAGCTTAGAGAAGAGGAGACTGAGGGGTGACCTTATTAATGTTTACGAATGTATAAAGGGTGTGCGTCACGAGGATGAAGCCAGGCTCTTCTCGGTGACAACCAGTGTTAGGACAAGGGGTAATGCATTCAAACTGGAATACAAGAAGTTCCATTTAAATTTGAGAAGAAACTTCTTCTCAGTGAGGGTGACAGACACTGGAACAGGCTGCCCGGGGAGGTTGCAGAGTCTCCTACCGTGGAGACATTCAAAACCCGCCTGGACACATTCTTGTGTAACCTCATCTGGGTGTTCCTGCTCCAGTGGGGCGATTGGACTGTATGATCTTTTGAGGTCCCTTCCAATCCCTAACATTCTGTGATCCTGTGAATCAGGACTCCTTGTCCTAGAGAAGCTGAAAAATGAATACTGAGAGAGCCTGTGCTCCAGGAGGTTTGCAGGGCAAGGGAAAAGCCAGGGACACACCAGAGCGGTGGTGGGGCCGTGTCCTGCCCACAGTGGCCAAGCAAGTTGACCACAGGGCTGAGAGTTCCCTTCTTCTTTGTGTCCCAGCCCTTCAGCTCAGTGAGACACAGCATTGCCTCTGACTTGCTCATTTAATAAGAATACAGTAGGCAAATTTGTGGAAGGAGAGGGGGTCAGATCATAGGAAGACTTCCACTGCATGAAAGGCACATCCCAGGGACATTGATTATATACAAATATGTGTATTTAGCTGCAATTTATAGCTGCTTCCAGTGGTGGGATCTGTGAGGAAGGCAGGAGTGCAAATATTATTTGCTCTCTGCAGGGTGAATCTCTTTTGTGCTGCCAGCAGCGGGGGCAGGTCTGTGTGCGAGTGCTGTGATCGCGATGCTCTTCAATTGCTTCTAATTGCCTCGGAGATACCGCGACTTCTCATCCTGCCAGCTCCCGTTTCCCTGGGAGACGGTGACTTCTGATCCGGAGAATCCGGAGAACTTGAGCTTAGACACATTAACAGTGTTTGGTTATTGTACAGTGACAACTTTGGTACCTTGGGCTGGTGTCCATGCCAGGGACTCAGGGCAAGCAGAACCCCACACCCCAGGATGGAAATCAGTGATGAACAAGGTAATATGTGCCCTGTGAGAGCTGGGTTACAACTTAATTTTGAAAAAAACCCATGGTTTTGTACAATTTCCACAACAAAGAAATGCAGATAGGTTTAAACTCTCCAACAGTTTCCCCCACCCTTTCCATAGTTACGTTTGGATAATCTGTTTTCTTGGTGGTAGGTCCCAAGTGCCCCAGGCTTGCTCACACTAGTGAGCTGCAGTTTGTTTCCAGCTCGCTGTTAAATAAGCTTCTTTTTCAAAATTAATGGGCCAGCAGAGGAGGTCTGCAGTTACCTGGCTGTAATGATGCATTTGATTTGTTGAGTTTTCATGTACTGTATATTTTCCAAAAGTATTTTGAAACCTGTTGCTGGAACAGAGCAAAGAACCATCCAAGTCCCACTTGCTCTCAGCTGTGTGGATGCTGTGAGCCAAGCCCTGGCATGGTCCACAGGAATGCTGCAGCTTCTCCAGCTCCAGGTTTGTGCCATCAGGAGCCAGAGTTCTGGCTGCCAATCCCCCACAGGAGATCGGCCAAGCTGCTGCCTTCCAGCCTGGTGTCAAGTAAAATAGCTCCCTTGGTTTCACAGGCACCCCAAATTAACTGTAGCTTTGGAAAAACCATAGTGGAATGAGGGCGAGCAAGGTAAACACTTCTTTCTCTCCTCTTCTGTCCCAGATTACTTATTTAATTTCCTTTCCCAGCTGAACACTTTAGGAAATTCAAAAGTATTTTTGATATGGTGTTCTAGTGAGAAAAGTTATCAGCAAAGGGCCTATTCCTTTAGCAGTAATAGTGTTTGTGCATCAGCACCTGCCTCTCTAGCCGTGGCCACAGCTGTTGGGTTGAGGACAGGAATGAGACGTTGATGGCTCTGTTGATGGCTTTGTTGATGGCCATTGCACATTGCACCGGTGCTGCCACTGTGCCCGCATCACCTCCCTGAGTTGGGACACCCGGGTGCAGGAGGAGCTTTCCCTTAGAAAAATAAAAGTAGGCTCATTTTTAATGTAAATATTTCAGTGTATAATTGCTTTAAAATTAATGAAATATTAACTAGTGCTATGGAAGTACAGTTAAACACCCCTGAATGGCCTTGAACTTCACTTTCCCTCTTAAAACCCCACCAGTTTATCCTGAAAGAACTCTGATGTACACAGACGTAGCCAAAGGGATTTTTCTTCATTAGGGTGAAACCTCATTCTTTTTCTGTTGCTTTTTCATGCTAGTTTTTGTAGCTCATTCTGAGAAGATTCAGTTATGTTATTTCCACTCTGTTAAAAAAATAAAACACTGGTGCAAGCTAAATATTATTTTGAAAAATAAGGTGTGAGGAATTGACTGTGATTGCACAGTGCTGAAAAAAAGTGTATTTTATTGGAAAAATAAAAAGTATGGATTGGTTCTGCTGTAAGGAGCCAACTACTCTTATTAAAGAAATTTAACCACATATATAAAAATGGCAAATATCTGTTGAAATGCTGCAAAGAGGAACCGGGCTTAAGTTGCCCATTGCTGTCAAAATGTAATTTTTAAGCTTAATCTAAATTCTCTTTCTTTCTCTGAAAAGTGTTTAGTATTCCTTGGAAGCTCTATTGATCAAGAAACTCTAAGTAGAGCTGAAACCTATCTGAGCTGTTTTTACAAGCGGGCTTCGTAAATGACAGATGCAATCGGGATGTTGCCTCCTGTCAGAGCCACCGTCTCAGCCCAGCCCTGCCGTCAGATTTTCCTTCACTTCTGCATTTGCTCCCTTTTTCGTCTTGTGTTCGGATGGGGGAATGAACAAAATAAACTGTAGTAATCAAATACAGAATACAGAATTTAATGTGGTTTGCTGACATGTTCTGATTTTTTAGACAAAGATTTTTGCCTGGGTACTGTCAGTGTTCGGCAGCACCTTGTGCTCCTGGTGCCTTGTTTTTAAGTGATAAAGAAGCAGTGATCAGGACAAATAACTGCCAATTAAAGTGGATTTTGGGGATGCCCCATTGTGGGCAGGAGGTTCAGCTGCATCTCATGCTCAGACCCGGTGTCACCTGCAGACACGCTGGGGACATCCTGCTGTGCAAACCCTGCTGGCACTCATACTAACATTGTATTTATCAATGAGACATACAGTTCTCCTGGCAGTTTGCCTAACTCCCTTGGTATAAAACACAGTTTTTAACAGCTGTTGTATTTGCCAAGTGTTAATTATTAAAAGTAAAATCTGACTGTCTTTGGATTATTGACTAAGCCACTAATTAGTGATTTAGTTGCTCTTGAAATAATGTCCTTTAAATAAATGGCGGTTTAGATGTATTCAATAAATTATTGTTCTTTACTGAAAGGTATTATTAATTTCCCATCACCATTTAGGTATTAGCGTTTGCAATGAACCATTCTTGGTATTCAAGATATTGTTCACTTAGTTAAATCTTGAACCAGGATCTTCTGTTGTGAATACCTAATGTATGTATTTATTAATATTTCTATACTGTGTGGCATTGAAGAACAAAAGCTTATCGCTGCATATCCTCCATAAATCCATGACTCAGTATCTTTTTGGAATTTAACTTGTTAGAAATTTGAGAGAAACAGAGAATGAGCCCTTAAGAGCATCATGCTGTGAGAAACTACGGAAGGAAAAAGAGAAGTTTGACAGCAGTCAAATTCATTAGGCAGATATTAAAAGAAATTAAGACAACCCCTTTGACACAGAAAGGTGTCTGAAGTGTGAAACAGGTTACCAGATGCAATGACTAAACCCACCGAGTGTTGGCGCTGGGATTAAGATCGGTCTGCAAGTGAAAACACAATTGGTGACAAACCTGGATAGTGATGAGCTTAAAGCTCCAGTTCCAGCTCAGACTGAATCCTCTTCAACTTGCATTCAGTCTTTAGATTTGTCTTATTACAGAGGATTTTGTGCTTTTAATGTGTAACCTCTGATGTCTAAGGAAAATGGTCTTTTTCTGTTTTTGCTCTACTGTTTATACCATCCTTAAAACATGGATAACCTCCTTTATCCATCCGTACTTCACCGGCATGAGACACAAACAGCTGCTAATGCAGACATAGACAAGTCTTCAATTTAGTAATGGTGTTATATTGCCAAAAATGGGGAAGGATCCAACAATGTGGTAGTTAAAATATTGTGCTGTATCAAAGAGAATTACTTTATTGCTTCTACATAGGTTGTAACTGTTTTTAGTGGAGTTACTGATGTGCTGCATTTGAGAATTTGGCACTATATAAGTTTGATTATGGCACTAAGATTGTAACAATTAAAATACAACAAATTATTCCTTTAATCTAGAAGTTTAAAAAGATTTTTTAAACAACAATAACTTTCTTGATGGACCACATCGTTTCATGTAAAGTAACTTTTTAATATGTTTCCATTATATGTATTTTTAAACCTCAGATTCCTGAAGAAGTTAAATCCTGATGTTGATCTCATGTCAACAGATTTAATTATTCCTCTTATGCTTCAGACACATTGCAAGACATGGACTGAATGGAACCACCTTGTCTCAGAAAGTTTTAACTCAATGTCTTGACCATATTTGTGTGGTATTCTTATTTGCACATCTCTGATAAAAGCAAATTCAGAACTACTCAATAGTTAGATACTTTCCAAAGGTCCACTGAATTTCTCATATAAGACTGAAATGCAATGTATGTGCTTTGAAATATTATATTTAATATCTGAAAAAGAAATTCTGGACTGGGAAATTTGCAATGATAAAGAACTCATTCAAATGAGACCTAAAATTTGCCTCATATAGTCTCAGAACATTCTGTTCTTTTAATCTAGTTCCCTTTCTCTGCAATTACTTTTAAACATGGTTAGTGCAAAGATTTTCTATTCCAATCACTTAAACCACCATCATTAATGGAGAAGCTCAGCCAGGACTCTTTTTTTCATTATGCATTCCTTTAAAAAAAATAATAAAGTGCTTTTTCTTCCCAAGTCAAAGTATGTCAGTTACAAATTCATGGTATCTTTGCAGGTTGAAAGGCTTGTTCTTTCTGACAGGTGTCAGGTTCACTTGTGATGCAAATTAATATTAAAGGGCAATACATGAATGACAGAGGAAATCTTAAATCTTCTCAGCCTGAGACACTCAGCTGTGGACTTTTAATGCCTATAAATTATGAATTGCAGCTGAGCAAATTATTGAAGGATTCAGAGCGTTGATATGTGAAGCGAACAGGATGATCCAGTTCATGGGTTCATAGGAGACAGACCTATTTTAGGTGCCACCTGGACATTTGAGGTGCCCAGTCTGCTAGCTCTGGTCCTTGGGTTACTTTAGTGTACAAAACAACATTTCAGTCATTATTACTCGGTTATTATATATTACACTTCACAGTGAACTTATTTTACAAGTATGTACCTCTAAATGCTACTGTTTGAAAATACAACTTTTATCATAAAAAACCACGGATGTGTATTTAGGATTGAAATTAAACAGAGAAAACTGTGAAATTACCCAGGGCATCTGGCATCCTGAGAATGGTTCTGTTGCCCAAATAATTTTTAGCATTAATTTTGATATTTAGCATTGCATTTACATTCCTTTAGCTGAACTGTTTCCACCAGCAGTGTTGGATGTTATTTGTGTAATGTCCATAACTGCCAAGCTTTTGGTTGAGTTCAATAACAATGGTAACATAACCTGTTAGATCATTTACGGTTATCCAAGTACTGACAAGTAAAGCACCTTACAAAATGACGTGTATCTTGCTACATTTCCTCTGTGCCACCTCAGAAAAAAACAAGTGCAAGTCACAAGAGGGACACGGTCAACAGTGTGTCACCTGCGAGGTGTTGCAGCTCTTCTGTGAGCTTTTTGGGTGTGTTTACACTTCTGTAGGTTCTTTCACATACCCCAAACCAGTATTTCCCATCCCTGCTTGCTTGTCACCAGCACAATCGCTTGTGTTGTGCCAGTAAAGTAATCAATTAAGGGTCTGTGTGCTTCAACAAAGCACAGAAATAGTTTGGAGAGCAAAAGTACAGGCTTGCATTTAATAATTTGCTATAGTTCACTCCCAGCATAAGGCTTTATTGTTCTTTGACTCTTTAATGCAGAGATGCTTTGAAAAGTTGGCTCCATATATCAATATATCTCTTACAAAGATGGCTTTATCTCTTTTACAAAGATTGGTGTCCAAAACCCCTTCATATAGGTGGTTCTTACAAAGTCTTTATGTTGATTTATCCTTTTTTTTTTTTTTATGAGGCACTGTTTTTTGTTTTTTGCCTTTTTTTTTATGGTCCCATTCACCCTTCTTTTTCCTGTGAATTTTTAATTATTACCTCAGTGTCACTGGGAAAAGCTGTAATTGTCTGAGTATTGGTTACAAAGATTTACTTTTGTTGGAGTCCTGTGGCACTTTACTACTATAAAATGCAATATTGTAGAACAGGAGAGGAAAATTTAGGTTGAGTAATTTTTTAGAATCAATAAATACGTACACGACTGCAGCTGTAGATACGTTTGAAGGTTTATATGCCACATCCATCATTTATACTGACACTCAGATATGCAGAGCATTGTTATCTCAGCTCTCATTGTGGCAACAGGACTGCTTGTGCTTAAAGAAAATAAATTTATTGACATCTTAGTCTGTATTGATTAAAGCACAGCTCTTCTTTGGGCATGCATTTTTCTGTATTTTAACAAGAAAATGCTATGGATAGTAACATGAAGCAGTGGGAAGATGTACTGAAGTGGCAGCCCTGGGCACCTTGCACATTCCCAGCTCTTCAGTGAGCACTGGGCAAGTTTGTTCTTCACTTGCACTGTATGGTTGGGACCAGTAAATAACAAATAACGGGAAAGGTCCCTCTGAGCTGGTCTGTGGCAGATTCACCCTCCAGCAGCCCTGGAGGGGCTGTGAAATGGAATATTGCATTGGTGCATAAATTCTGTTTCTGTTCTCCAAAGGTAATCCATTTTCAAGAAGTCAGTTTTTACAGTGCTATCTGTGAGTGTTCTGTTCAGTTTTCTCTTATATATTTTTAATGGCATAACTTTTTAGTTGCTTCTGGTCAAGAACTCCTTTTTGATTTTGGTTATCTTTTATATATATATGTGTTTGTGTGTGTGTGTATATATATATACACACACACACAAACACATATATATATATATATGTATAGTAATATAACTAGTTAATTACAATGGGGAAAATATTTAGAAACTTGGCAGAATGGTGGGGAAGGTGTGTGTGATGCCCACAGGACAGGCAGTTGTTTGGTTTAGGAAGGCTTCCAGAAGATATCTTTGGTCTGCCTGTTCATCACTTCTCCTAGTATAAAAATGAATTATTTTTCATCCCTATATGTTAATCCCACCCAGTTTCAAAAGCTTGAGATCTGGGTTGTGAGAGGTGAGAGATCAGGTCATATTTTTGGGGCAGTAAACTTGTATTCCCACATCTCTGGGTTGTGTGTATGACTTGGAGTAAAGGTTTGGTCTCCAGAGTTTTCCTTTTGGTCTTTTTCTGAGCACCGCATTTATGTTAAACTTTAAGAAGATGGGAGGTGACATTCCTTCCCTTCCTGTGCTGCACAGACCCTTCAGAACAATACTCAAATTCTTCCTGAAGTGATGGCCTCGTATTTATTACATATACAAATCAGGTAATTACTCGGTGGTATGCAATTGTATGCACATTTTTGCGTGGGTAATTCAAAAAGTTGTGCCTCAGGTATTAAAAGTTAATATTTTTCCACACATGCCACTCAAGTATTTATCTTAATGCCTTTTTTTTCCACATACAAATCTATGTATGCCTTGACACAAGCAAAAAATTACATCCCTTGAAAATTCAACACTGCGTTAGAAGATAATTGCAATTTCCCATAGGAGGGAAGAGTAGTTCTTTTTTATTTTTGATCCATAGTTTGTTTTATAATAGGAATAAGCTCTTTGTAGAGTATTTGCAATAGAAAAGCTTTGAGCTTGATTAAATGCCGTAGGTTCCTCTTGGCCATTAATCAAACTTGGCAGCCATTTATTGCTTTGAACAGTGCAAGGCAGTAGAGATAATCCTTTAAATATAATAAGTCCCTTCGATATAGTGAAGTATAAATGCTAGTGTGGTGATGTAAAAGTTATGTCTTTTAGTAATGGCATAGCAATAATATATTATTAGTAATGGATGCTCTCATGTTTTATATTTCTGACAAGCATAAACTGCTAATCATTTATGCGCAAACAATTTTTATTAAAAAAGGAGTTACCTTTTTGCTTCTAGTTATACAGAAAAAAATGATTGGATAAAAGGAAAGAGGAAAACCCGAATTTCCCTCCCCCAGCCCAGGACACAGTGCATGTGGTCATATCACTGCAAATCTGCTTACAACATCGTTTCCCTCACCAATTCCACAGAACAGCCCTTTATTTTAAATACTGCAGAGTCTCTGGGATTAGTTAGAATTTCCTGTCTGAGTAACAGGTGGTGGCTCAGGAGCTGGCAGGGTTCTGGTCCCTCGGCAATGGCCAGGACCAGCAGTCCTACCATCAGAAGGTGCCCAGAAGCACCGTTCATCACACATGGAGTAACCGTGACGCACATGGATGTGTGCTGGGCTGTGTTATACTGTATTGAATCACAGCAAAATGCTACACCGTATTTTGAAGTGTGTGAGGCTGCAGAATGCAGATGTCCCCAGAATCCATTCCCATGCAGTGGAACAGGGGACAGTGTCCTGGGCTCCCCAGATCCCTGCACAGCATCTGACCTTTCTGCTGCGAACTGCCCCAAAGTGCCCAGCTGCTTTTTAATTGTAGACAAAAAAAGATGTTTCTGGAACACACACCAGAATTTTTTTTTACTTGAGCTTTGGATTTTTCTAGGACACTTGCTCACCCTAAATATTTTTCTTTTCTAGTCTCTGTCTGTTTATAGATAGACCCAACTAGTCCGATTTCAATCAGTGCTGAGCTCTCCGCCCCAGGTTTAATGATGACTTTCTTTGAAGCCTGGGTTTTTCCATCAGAGACTTGGGCAACCGCTCTTTTGCCTGCTTGTGAGAGCTGTATAAATTGCTTTACACACATTTGCGCTCTGCTGTGCTTTATTTGACATCTGAAAGGTCCTGCTGCTTGTCCAAGGAGCTGGTCTGGGGGCTGGAGTCTTGGCATTGGAGACCAGACCTTGCGATGGAGCTCAGAGCCAGGGCAGCTCGTGTTGTTATCAGACAGAGATAATCCATTACAGCAATTTAATCTGTGTCCGACTGCCTGAAGTGTCCCCTACTTTCTAGCGTGAGATCTGAGCACAGTAGCACGGCTGGGGATGGAGATCCTGGTCCCTGGTGGCACCTCTGGCCATGGGGGTTCAGTATCTGCCAGGACCAGTTTTCTGAGCAGAAGACTTTCCTAATTTCTGTGTGTGCTTTTGTGGAGGTCAGGTTTGGAAGCACCGTTGGTAGCCACAAATGCTCTGCAAGGACCTCTTCTTCCTTTGTACATGCTTAAAACTTCACTCATGGAGTTCTGGGTTTTTATTATTATTATTTTCAGTTTGCTCATCTTGATGTATATGCTCATTGATACGTATGTTTTTCATTTTACTCAGGCAGGGCCTTAAAATATCAAATTCTGCCCACTTCCCAAGCAGAGGAGCTCTCTGAGGACAAGCCCCCTTGTCATTCACATTATTCCAGAGGTGCACATTTCCTTATGAGGGTAACTGCAGCTCTCCCAAACCCCAGGGCTGGCAGAAACTGACAGAGTGTCCCCACCGTGTGTCACCTTCAAGGGGCTGTCACTGCCAGCTGAGCCCTGACAGGGACCCTATGGGTACACGCTGGTCCCCTCAGGGGCTGGAGCGGAGCTGCAGCCCCGAACCCACCGTGCACAACTCGTCTGGGCTCTTGGATCGGGGCACCCACATCAGGCTCAGGGTTAAATCCTTACTGTGATATTTAGACAGATAATCTGGACAGTCCATCCCCAGAGAGCCACCTGTCACCATCTGCCCACGGCACACGCCTTGCCCCTCCCCACTGGGCATCGCAGTGCTTTGGATCATGGCTCGATCTGTTTTTTTACTATTATGTTTAATTCTGTCTTAACTTTTAAGGACCACAACAATCCTGATGGTTTAGAGCAGCAGACTGACTGCCAGGATTGAACATTTGAGATGTGCAGCAGTTTTAGTGAAGATATATTCCTGCTCTGTACAGAAATAATTTTACACATTTAACATAAAACTTTCTTTAAATATTTATAATGTTACCAATGAAATTCAAGTATATCCAATAATAATTAGGCTGGAAAAAAAATAATAGCCCTGTGGCATAAGTAAACATAACCTGTATTGAGCTAGACGTGAAAAGCAAGATATATCAAAGTGCTGTGTCGTTTATTTTCAGTTACGTATTGACAATTGTTAAAATACTGGGCAAAATCTTGCACATTGCAGTTTAGTTTCACATCTGGCAATCTGGGTTCCTCTCTGAAGCTTGTTGTATAAACTGACTGATTTAATTTAAGACAAATAACACCTTCAGTAGGAATAGTACCCAGCTGTGCCAGCATCCCTGTCTGTGTGGGGACACGGGGTCACAACCATGGGAACGGTACAGACCAGGGGTTCCAGCACCCACACATTCCCTGGGTGGGGGGACAGGGGAGCGGCCACCCCTGATCCTGGAGGTTCCTTCCCATGGCTCCTGATCCAAGGTTCAACATGGCAATAACCTCTCCTTTTTAGATACATTTTGGTTTTTACTCACTATTTCATTGTCAGTTGTTCCCTTCCAAACTTAGCAGTGGTCACTAACTGGACGCATGTGTGTTATTTTGAAACTTTATAGATAGAAAACGTAGTGGTTCCAGGTCCAAAAAATACATGGGCAGCCTTAAAAGTTATTTGTCTGAGAAATTAAAGTCATGATCTGGAGTGAACAATATTTACAGTATCGCTCTAATTTTATTTCAGAGCTTCAGTCTAAATCCTTACTTCTACGTAAAATTATTATTTACCTTTGTCTCTGGAGACCTTGTCGCATGTTATTTATCATACATATTATGTATTATTATATTTCAGCTTCAAATTATTACTGGCAGATGTGACTATTTCTTGGCACCTCTCTTTATTACACTTTGTACTCAGCAATTCATTTTTCCTGATCAAGTCAGTGTGTCAGACGTGCAGGTTTCATGATTTATTACTGTGCTTCTATACTTTTTGTCCTGAGTATCCAGCTGTTCTCCAGCTGTTATTTGAATATGTATCTTGCTTTTAGAAGGTTTTAACTGGACTGTAAAAGCTCTAATGGAATTCATCTCCATAATCCAATGTGATTATGTACTGCAATCATGACTGGTAGTCTTTTTGCTCTTCTTTTTTTGTTTTAAATATGTAGATATCCTTTAGCAAATGACAAATATTTCTTCCTGTACTTAGCTGGAAACACCAGAGAAAACTGATTTCAGTTCAGGTAGTCTGGAGGTCAAACCAAACAGTGTTTAATTACATAGGAAACTGTGAACAAGAGCATTATCTCTGTTATAGGGGGAGTTATGGGCACACATAGCACTAGTGCCCGTAGAGTTTAACAGCAGTTGTTTAAAGGCATTTTACTTATTATAAGCATTATGAGATACTTTTTTTGAAGTACATGTACTTAATTTGGGGTATAACTTAAAAATTTTACTATGTCTTTAACTGGTCATCCTAATTTCATCTGTGATAGAGTGAAGGAAATTCTTCCAGAAGAGGAAGCACAATTTTCCCCTCTGAAAGTGTTTAATAATTCTGGTTAGATTGTTTAATATATTGTAACATACTGTCTGACTTATGTCTTCAGTGAACACATTGCATCAAACCAATTGTGATGTCAGTTTTTCTGCCACATTTGACTAAAAATCTGATTCAGGTTTATCCAGGGGCTTTCTGTTAGTTTGTCCCCGTGATACTGTTTGGTGGTGTGTTTTGGGGGGGTTTTATTTGTTTTTCAGGACAGTGGGCTGACTTTGTACAATAAAATAGAGCAACCTGCTTTACAAAGTGGATACTTGAACGGCAGAACAACATCTCATGCTGCAGTAACTGCTTAATGATTTTGTTATTTGGGTTACATGATTGCATCTAGAAAGAAAGGATTTATGTGAAATTATCTATCCATCTTCATAACTTTTTCTGTTCATAGCAGCAATGCTAATTATTTTCAGTCATGCTGTCTTTAAGAAAATGAAGTGGTTTTTTGGGTCTTATAAGCCAATAGGTGCAGGTGTAATAGCTTCACTTGAGTTTTGGGAAATGGACTCAAATGAAAATTTATTACATTTTCCATTAGGTAGTAAATGGTGATCGTGTCCCTTTTTGCACGTCATGCAGAATACTTCATATTTAACAAAGATGTTTTCTACAGCCTGGCATGTAAAGTTCCAGTTGTTCTTTTACAATATTTTCTTTAGAGTAGTTTTTGCTGAAAGGCTTTATCTTGACAGCTGGTACCAGGTCAGGTACTTGTAAACCTCTTCTTTGTAGAAAAAAATCCCCCTGAGGGGGCTGGTGAGGCTGGTGGGGAGGATGAGGTGGGTGAGCTCTGTCAGTGCCATGCCAGCTCAAAAATGAGCACCAGCAGCATGTATTTTGGGAGAAATGGGGGTTTGGATTTGGGGGGAAACACAGGTTTGGGTCTGGGGGAAACACAAGTTCCGGGAGTGGCATGTGCAGGCAGCATCCTGAGGATCTGGTCCCATGGAGCCAGAGCTCCCTCTGCTTGCTGGCAACTCAGGTATCACAGTAATGGCATTTACATTAGCAGGTAAAGGCATTCCGTATTAAATGGTGTAGATCTGTATCTATCTTAAAGATGATAACTCTGAATAAGAGTAAAAACAGTGACAAACCAGGATGCACGTGGTCTTGGAAACTGTATGTATGAAGGTTTCCAATAAAATGAAGGTACATATCTTTATCTGCACTGCAAATTAAAATTAATGTTTAGTTTGTAAAAAAAGTAATGTGTCTAACCTGATGTTAATTAAGGACTTCAGTCACATGATGCTTTACATCAGCTCAGGGTACTGCCCACAATTCCCACAATTTAGGGGCTTTTTCTTTATCTTGAAGTATGAAAGAAAAATGTTACATGGGAACAATCTTGTTGTACCAAATTGGAACTGACTTGTGTATTAAAGTTGTAAGAGGAGTCTTTCTAGTGCGTTAATTACCCGCAGCAGTGTGTCTGCAGCGCTGTCACGTTGTGTTCGGTGCAGTGACTCCTCGGGGCTGCTCTTCCAGTAAATCACAAGTAATTGAGCAGGGATTATCGTGGCAGCAGAAGCACAGCCTTTCCCTTTGTTAAACCAGCTCTACAAAGGCTTCTTTTGTGAATAAGCATCAAGTTTTTTAAAAGGGTCTGGAACTAAAACATGCAGCCTCTAACTGTAGTTGTGCATGTGCATGCAGAAGCGTTTAGTTACAAACAGGGTCCAGAGAATGGTGGGCTGGAGATGAAGGTTTCTGTGCATTCTCCAGTGCTGGGATTTCCCCTTGGCCAGCACTGCAAGAACATTGCACTAAAGTGAGAACAGCTCCCCACGGGCTGTGGGTTCTCATCTGGAAACACATGAACTCAACATGTTCTGGGAAATTTGCAAAGATCTCTGAGAGCAGATTCATTTCAAATGCGACACTGCTTCCACCCGGACAGGAATCCTCCTGTAATTATTACTTTATTCCAGAAGCAGAGCAAGTTGTAAATGTTCTGCCGAGATTTTATGCAGCAACTTATCGACACTTGAATTTTGAAACACTTTTCTGAGGGTGTGTGACAGCTTCAGCAAGCTACTAAAACAGGGCACCTGTGTTCACTATAACCAGACAGCTTCTCTATTTTGAGAAAGATTAAACAAAATCCTTACAATTCTGTACTTCACCACTGCCAAACAGTCCCAGTATGGGGGTGTCTCCAAAGACAGGTCTGTAGAACACCAGTCATTCACTGGGAGGAAAAAACATACCTCTTGTTATTTACACAAAAAACCAAAAGTATTCTGGGGTGTTTTCAGGCTCTGTGGCCCGAGTGCTGCCATGGGCTGTGTTAAATTAGCATCATCTGCATCCTGATTTCCCAGCATTAAAGTATTCCCAAAAGTCTTTTGAACAGCACGTGGCACATCATTTGACGGATACCGTGGGGAATTTGAAAGCAAAATTGCACTATCTAAATGTAGGTAAAGTATTGTCTCTGGGGTAAATTTGCCAGGCTAAGGACTTCAGTGAGTAAGGAGAGAAGCCACAGTGAATGAAAAAAATGCTACATGAGCAAGGAAATTCAAAGTAAATTCATATTTTCAGGCTTAGGAAGTAAATACTGTTAAGTGTATCCTTTATTTTTCAAAATACACAGTTAAGAATGTAAAATACTGATTTCTTTTGCGTGATTTGAATAGATATTTGTGTGATTTAGATTTGTGTGAATAGATTTGTGTGATCTGAATAGGTATTCTTCATAAAAGCTGGAAACAGCAGCCAAGGTGCTGGTAGTGACCTGCAGGGGAATGCTGGGGTGCCCATGCCCATCAGAATTCAGGTCAGGACTCTGTAAATCCCAGCACTGGGTTTGGTCCAGGGCTGCCCAGCTCCACAGGGATGGGAGGAGAGGGACAGGACTGCCCCTCATATTCCTATTTATCATAGTTATTTGTTGCTCAGGCTCTCACCCAATTTACAGAATCTCAGTGGAGTGGTCAGCTTAATCTATCAGATGATGTCTGCTCTGCACTGAGATTAAAAAGGGAGAGACAGAAAATAATAAGAAAATAGTAGAAAAGAGAAAAGAAACGGAATGATGTGTCTTTTAAACGTTGCTTCCCATAAGCATTTGAATATTCACATTAATAGCGTTGTGCAGCCATGGTGAGTGAGGGCTGTAGAGGATGTTCACAGGAGAAGCAGTATCTCAGTGAGAGACCTGCCAATAAACCTGCAAAAAAACCCAAGCTTCCCAAAGCATCATTATTTTGGAATTATTTTTCAGCAGTAAACACCGTGTGCTCTCTAATTTCTGTTATCTGTGCACCTGAGAGCTGCGCTGTCTTTCTGCCTCCTACTGTTGGTTTCTTCGGTGTAAAATACTTTTCCATGCTGGTAGGACCAAGCTATTAGGTTTATCATTGGCTTTTTGCCATTGTGCTAAAAGTGACATGCATAATAGTAGAAGATGTAAGTCTCTTGGAAATGCTGTTCAACTTCCAGCCACTCTGTTCTGAGTTCTGTGTGTCGCACGGATGATGATTGTCCCTTGCTGAGGGGGATCACACGAGGGCTTCACAGAGGTGTCCGCACCCCCAGGACTCAGGAGTCCTTCAGGGCCGAGCACAGCTCCTTCCACAGCTTCAGCGTATTGAAACACTGAGGCCTTAAGTAAGAAAATCATGTAATAAAAGGTAAGCACTTGTAGCCTTTTTTGCAGATATAGCAGCTTTTGACCGCAAGTGGCCTTTGTCCTTGTCACACAAGGTTGCTGTTTTAGGGAGGGCTGCCAAACGTGCCCATGGCAGGTCTGCGGGAGGACCCCGAGTGCATGGGGGTGGTACCAACATCCTGAAGAACGACCCTGAGGGCTCTGTGCACCAGCTGCATCCTCAGCAGACTAATAGAGATCCCACTGGTCCTCGTGAAGAATATCTGCTGTGGATGGTGCTGCTGCTGTTTCCGTGCTCCGCTCCTGAGCGTGGCAGTTCCTGTGAGCCCTCAGTAGGTTTCAGAGTTGCTGGACCTGCCGATGGAGCATGTGGAAGGTGGGGGCAGAGCGGGGGCTTCCAAGGCACCTGTGCTCAGTGCTTGGATGAGTAACGAGGGACAATAAGGTAATCAGGTAGAGTGGTTTTAGGATACAAAGTCAAAACTGCTGATTGAATGTCGGTACACAGAGGAGCAGGAGCTCAGAGAAATAACTGCCTGCACCCCCAAGTGATCCTGGCTGCTGGTGCTGTAGACTTCTCTGATCAGCTCCATGCTGGTTGGTTTGCTGGGTCCATCCATACAACTCCTTGGTCATCTATGTAAAAGCAACCAGTATTCCTCTGCTTGGAAAAGAGTGAGGGAAAATGTGAACTACACAGCCTTTGCTGTGCTCAGAAAAGATATGATTCAGGAAACAATATGGTGGCACACTACAGCATCCACGTTTTCAGCATTTACAGGAGGACTTAGAGAATTTGTTTCTTGTTGTGAAGTAAAGAATACATAACCTACGGCAGTGACATCTTGGGCTTTTGCTCTGGAAATTGCAGATTGCAAAAAACAAACAAACAAACAAACAAAAACACCAAAAAACCCAACCAAACAAACAGAGAGGAAAACAACCAGAAAAGGAACTTTTACATAACTGACCCAGCTCTGGCAGGTGAGTTGTGGCGCCAATTTCAGCGAATCTCCTCAATAAATCATCCCTTCTTCTCTTAATTTTCCTTAACCGTTAAACACTGTTTTTCAAGAGTAGAGGAGTGTTGCAAGGAGAAATATTAATTGCTCAGTATTTCTTAGATAAAGTAAGTTTTGGAAGGTGAAGTATCTTATGTGCTTTTCCATTTTACAATTATTTTCTAGTAAATTATCTAAGTAATTTTTTTCTACTTTTGATTCTCTAATATCTCTGCATATGTTATATAGGATTTAATGATATTTGTTAAAAGATATTGTCTTTGTGTTTATGGTCCTTTTGTAGTTCAGCTTTATTTGTCAGAGGTAAAAATAGCCAATAAGTGTATAGTGGTGAAGGTAGCAGATAGAATTTCTGATTTCCAAGCTTAGGTACATTTCCAATAGTCATCTGAGAGATGCAAAAAATGAAACTGTGCTGGGGTTGAAAGTTCGGGAGCTCCTTAGAAATAACTTGCTTTGGGTGATGTGTGATACAGTTTTATCCCATATCGTACATAATTATGAAGAAGATGAGATTGGATAATGAAACCCAGGAACAGCTAAGTCACAAAAGTTCATTATATCTGTTGCTTCCACGGAAGTCAATGCATTGCTTGTGTAAAAGTAGTATATTCTGGATATAAATAGTATGCCCTGACAGCAATATGGTGTCTGCACAAGCACAGCAGTTTGTTTATGGCACAACTTGCTGCTCTGCATCTATAAACAGTTCCCCTGCATGCAGTCATGATGAAAAAAAAAAACCAACCAGAAAAAGAGTTTTGAAGAGTTTTCAGGTGTATATATATATATATATATATATATATATATGTTCATTTTTAACACGGGAGGAATTTTGGGGAGGAGGGTTTGGGTGGGTGGCACCTTCTGCTGCCCACAGACCGTTTTACCCCCCCTTACTGAAGGGGTCAACCCACCCTGTATCTGGCATTGTTGTTTCTTCTGTTATTGGATGTAATTTGAATAACATATGTGTGAGTAGCGGTGACCACTGTTACTTGCTGCACAAGAAAATTAAGGAGTACTGTGAAAATCTGAAAAATGACATAAATGAGCCATACCCCAAAGCTTTCTGGGGAGAAAAAAAATCTCATTTTTATGATAGTTTAATTGTTTGCAAACTGGTTGTTTGTGCAAAGGTAATTCAGCATCAAGAATGACTAACGTGAGCGAATCGCTGTGCTGGGCACAGTGCAGTTATTTACCATGGTTACCCTGGGAGATGAATAAAGGTGCAATTATTCTGAGAGGTGCTGTATATCCTGTTTACTTTTTATTCTTACTGTCTTTCAAATGTGCCTTTTCCTTGTCTTAGTACAAACAAACAAAAAAAATAATTAGGCATATTTATCCAATTTTGGTGCATATTGTTGTAATTACAGAGCTGAGAGCTGGTCCCGGGCTTGGTCGGGGAGGTGGTGGCTGCGTCGGACAGGAGAGTCAGGAAAGCTCTTGGGGTTTGATCCTGCAGGTTCTGCTGAACTGGCGAGGACACAGGGTGCAGTCTGGGCTTTGTTGTCTCACTGGTTTGCAGATGGTTTCTCTGAAATGCCGTGTATTCCAGTGGGGAGGAGGCTTTGGGGTGTTCGGCCAAGAGCGTGCTTTGGAAAGCAACATCTGCTTGGGAGGAAACGTAACTTAACACATCAATAATAAGAATAAATTAAAAATACGTAATAAAATAAAAACCAAACCCATAATGAATCAATGCTAAACTGTTGTTGTAAATGATGTTAATATGTGGTTTTGCGTGGACACTTTCACAAATTATTCTGAGGTTTAGAGACCCCCAGCATCAGTTTTTGTGCGTTTCAGGGTCTCCCTTTTTGTGCCCAGCCCTTCCACGTTCTCCTGCTGGCAAGAGCAGCGTTTCCATCCCTCTTGCATTTTGCTTTCCCTTCCCATTCCCCGTGCCACCAAAATCCGCAGGGACCTGCCTGGTGCAGCTCTGGAGGAGCAGCAGAATTTAGTAGATTTTATCCTTCAGCCATCTCTATCCTGCACCCTCATTTAGCAGACATGGCTTTGATCGGCCTCCCTAAACACACAGAAATAGAAGGGTGTTTTTTTCCCTGAAAGAGAAAAAAAAGTCCCTGCATCGGAGTAGGTTGGTGGAAGAATTCCCGAGGAGCTGCTCTCTTTGCTGCTGCCCCTGCTCGCTTACCCTGAGTGCGTTACAGTCGGCAGAAAAGAGAAAAGGAAGATGAATTTGTCAAACAAATAAAAATTATTGGGTCCTGTGTTCCCTTCAGCCAACAGGGAGTCGATGGTTCATGCTGTAATTAAGTTCCATTTATTATCCTTTGGTTTTTCTTAAGCGTCTAGGCCATTCCTGTTACAAAAATGCTTTGAGACAGAATTAAATAAAATAATAGGATGAATTGTGACTTTTGCCTCTCTTTTATTTTTTAGAAGTTTTCTTTTAATATTTAACTATATTTTAATATTTAATATAGCTAGAGCTTTTCAAGAAGCTTGTTATTCTAGACCCGCTGGTGCGATGCTAAGAAGCTGCCCAGCTAATGGGATTATTAAAATGCTCGATATGTTGTTGTTATCAAATTAGCAGTTTACCTGTCTGAGAACACAACCAGGCGTCTGCTCCTGCTTCATAAATGTCCTTTGTCAGCCACCCGTAAAAAATTGGGGCTTTTGACAGGACTCATTTAGCCAGTTATTGTAACTAAAGATACGTGATGTTGTTTTCTCACTCATAAAAGATCAATGATGAAATACACTGCTGGTTGCCCTGTAAAAGCTGTAGATCCCTGTGGATATTGTCTGTAAAATGAGTGGGACTTGCTCTTCAAATATCTTCTGGGCTCTATTTCTTCCTGTGCAAAACTCAGACTTGCATATGGAATTTTACCATTATTTCCTCTTTATAATGAAAAAACCCAAAACATGCCACCCCCTAAATAACGAAAATTTTGTGGCAAGAATAAATGAATTATTAGTAGTATTGTAGCCAGTGTGAGCATGTATTAAATAAGTGTATGAGGGATGTGTCTTGCGTACCTGTCTTGAGCTGTCCCGTCAGTAGAGCCTCAAAGGAAATTGGCACGTTGGTCTGCACATCACTGCGTCACATTTCTGCTTTTTACTGGGATGAAGCCCGGTGTTTAGGGGAGGGGCTTGGGGGAGTGTGGAAAAGTGATATAAAAGGCTTCAGACCTATTATAAAAGATGAATTTTTTGCCTTTTCAAAACCATCTTTGATTTTTCATAGCCTTTCTAATAAGTACCACTTTTTCAATTAGTTCATAGCCAGTGGAATTCATTCTTTCAGGTGGTGTTGGTCCTTATACTGTCTTCAATCTACTGTTAGCCAAGTCATGAGACATTTAAACATAATTTACTATAAGAAACCCCAGGACCTATCTCCATCTGATGTTTTTAGGCTTAGCTAATTTCAAGTAGGCATATATTTTCTTTTTCCCAGGTACGGAAAATAGAGAAAACTGCAGAGAGTTGTTATTTAAAATACAATTTAAAACAAAGCTAAAAAAATAAAAGAAAAAGTAATACTGTTCATTCTTTGTAAAGCTTATATGCGTACTATCAAAATAATTCTTCCTTTTTAGATAGTGTGGTTTTTCTTCTTTGACTTCATAGAATCAGAGAATACTATTGATACTGGGTCCTTCATGAATGCATCCAGTTTTGCTAGAATTCCCCTTATTTTACATGTCTTACTGGTTTGAATGTTGATAAACTTTGCAATTTTAATTCCTTGTCTATATCTCGGATTTTGGCACCAGAGACCAACAGCAGCTCCGGCCTGTTTTTTTTCATTAGGTGTGATCTTTGCTTCTTCTCTCCCAAATATAAAATGCTTTTCCTAGTTGACTCATAAAAAGCCATTCTTAAATCTCCCTTCCCATCAATTACATTCATTAATTAAAAGAAGAATAAGATCAGTGAGTAAAGGCTGAGCTAATATATGCTTAATGCATTGTTATATTACGCTTTGCTAAACACACTAGTAATTGTTCATTTAATTTATTCATTTCAGCTTTACTGATTTAAATATCTTTCTGGACTTTCTGGAGTCAGTTGTCATTTTTTTTAATGGCTGCCTGTTGCATATCAAAATGTCAGTTTATTATACTCAATATATTATCTATGACTTCAGTTTCCTTAAAACCTCTAATTGTTATGACAGTTCTCACAAACATTTAGTCCTGATCTGAGTATTATTTCAATCTTAATATGAAAAGGCAGTAACCCTTTTTGCTTAAGGGTTTCATTTAGATGTCACCTTTGCATAATTGCAATGTCATGGGGACTCTTTCTCAGCTACTTCACTTTCCAAAGCCTCACTGAAGATATTCTCAGCCTTTAGCTGAGGTTGAGTTGGGAAGTCCTTCAGATAACATCTCCTGGCATGTCCTATAGAGTCATTTTCTGCCTTTACTTGTTATTTGTGCACAAAGGAACTTGAATCACCATTTTGCAAAGTAACCTCATAGTCTCCAACAGCTCCTGCTGCATCCGCAGCAGTTAATACATCTCAAGGGCTCTGTATGTTTGGCGATGGGAGAGAGAAATGGGAAGTTTCATGAATTATTTGAATCCTCATGCAACCTGAAAGCAAGCAGAATTGCACTGGCAACCAGTGAATAGTAATTATTTGAAAAGCTTTAATTAAATATATAAACTGTGGAAAGACCTGCCTGGTGCTGAAAGAATGTAGGCTACTGAACAACAAATCCACTCAAAGGCCAAATCCCATCTTCAGAAACATCTAGAAAAGCCTAGTCCACAACAAAAGACCTTAAATAAAATGTTAAAACAATTATTTTTACAGGAGATGGAAAAAAAATATTAAATATTTGATTAAATGTCAATTTTTGAAAGGTCCTCAGACAAATGAGTGCTTGTAGAACAGTGAGTTCGATGGTAGGAGCCAGCGACGAGCAGAGCTGGACAGGAGGTTTAGAACTAGAGTCAGTCTAAATTGTCTCTTTTCTCATAAGGATTTGATTATAAACTTCCAGTAATAGCTTACGGAAATTACCTGTGTGTGCATACATGTGTTTATATACATACACATATAAATACATACAGAAATTGTATTTCCAGCTTTATTTTTCCTTTAAGTGGATCTGCAATACTCAGAGGTCTGTACGCGGAAGGTTTCACTGTAAATATCGATGCACTGAGTTAGAGGATGTACAGAGAATTTAATCACTTTTCTGTACATTGAGCAGCTCCTGGACACTTTCCGTTCTGGGAATATTCATGATTTTCTTAGTCTCCTTTTTCCAGGTCATTAATGAAGACCCAAAAAACTGGTATCTACATAGCATTCCCTTCAGTAAAACAGCCAATTCTTTAAATTCTTTTTCACCAGTCAGGTGAGAAAGGTTTCTAATAATTTTTCTTTCCTCCAGATTATTTTCAGTTCATATTCCTGGTGGTCCGGTGATGCTGGCCTATGCAGAGGTGCACATCTGTCTGAAACCCACTGCAGCTGAAGAGGTGCACATCTGCCCCAGACCGTGTAGACAGGGGCACACATCTGTCCCCAGACAGGCACAGCTGCAGAGATGCACATCTGTCTGAAACCTGGTGTGATGATAAAGGTGTGCATCTATCTGCAGCCCCTACAACAGCAGAGGTGCACATGTGTCCAACACCTGGTGCAGCCACAGGGGTGCACATCTGCATGCAGCCCAATGCAGCTGTGTAGGTGCACATCTGTCCACAGCTTGCCTGATCCCACTTAAAGCCTTGATTCCAGCATAAACAAATGATGGAAACGTATTGGCCTTTTTTATAACAAGGACTCAGAATGTTGTATAGTCTTCGACTTCTCATGGTATGTGCCGGTACTGTAATACACTTATAACCAAAAATCAGCAGGATCCTCCCCTCTCATTCATAACAAAAACCCTGCAGAACTAGACTGGGCCTTTTTTTGTGGGCAGTAAAATAACACTTAAACCAAACCACATTCTGGTTTGCAAGGGAAACCAGAAGCACCTTCAACACTTGATTTATTGGTGCTCCCACACTCGCTTAACATAGTTTTGAGGGTTGTGTGAACAGGTACCAGCTCCTTTTCTGGAAGGGCAGGATGGGGAAGGAGAGAGGGGATTGGTGGGTGTCATCCAGAAAGCTGGAGAAGGTAGAAGACAGAAGACGGAAAAGAAAGGAGAAACAAACATAAACTGAGTTAAACAACAGTCAAAGGGGAGATAATTGTATCTCATCTTCATTTCTATTAATCTACTTTTTCTTCTATAATTTATATAGTCTGTCCCATAGCTTTACATTATTATTATTATTACTTCACCACTGATTTTAGCCTATGTCTGTATATTTTATGTAGTTGTAGGAAGTTGTGAACCAAACTTCAAAATACCTGATATTCAGTCATTATAGTTAAATATTTCAATATCTGGAACTAACCTAAGTATTGAACAAGAGATTGTTTTAATAGTGAGTGTTGGTGGTTTGTTCATTCTCCATTTTTAAAAATACTTTTTTCAAAGTACCAAACAAGCCTGGATAAAACAGTTACCAATAAAGACATATAGCATTAAGAGTTGGGCAGACTGTCAATTTTGCTAAATTGCCATATGCCTTGGGCGGCTGTGCCTTGTAATCCTCTCGAGCTTTCCTCAGAAATGGTTTGAGCTGAGCCACGTTGTTTGGGATGTTTCCTGATGAAGGGACTTAACTTTGTTTATAGCCCATAAAGGCAGTAATCAGGAGAGAAACGATGGTCGGGTGCTGAAGATGCTGTCCCAAGAATAAGTATTATTTCATGAATTTTTGTGACAGAAAAACAAGAAAATTCATATTAAGAGTAGCCTGTGGTCGTGAGAGAACTACTTGAATGACGCTTAACCTTAGATAATGTATTTTTGTGTCAGGTCAGGTTATGTACAAAGGTAAATCTTATCCAAACAGCTAAAATTTTCTATGAAAACTGAGAGAAAAGTTAAGAAGGAGTCACAGGTATATTTAAAGATAGATTGTCCCATTATTGCCTTTGGTTGGTCTCCATTAACCTCAGCAATTTTATTTTTTTTTTCTTTGAAATTTTCAATTCACTTCAAAGCTTTCTATCAGCAACTATGGGCTCTTTAAAGAAAGGGAATGGTGAGTACGGTGTAAATGTACTGAATAATGGTGTTAAGAGCAGTATAATAAGTTTCAGAATCCACAGGCTCGCACTGAGGGCTCACAATGTGGGCAGCTGTGGCTCAGGCTGTGACGGGACTGTCCCTGTCAAGGTCACTGCTGCTCTGCTCTCAGTGTCAGGGCTTGATTTATCTTCCACCGCAATATTACTTGAACCTGGAGCTGTAAACAATCATTATGTCCCGTCCCCTTGGCCAGTGTTGCGGCATTCTGCATATCAGCGTCCTGCAGATCCTCCAGCCAGGTTTGACCCCCCTCCCACAGCTTCTCATAGTTTGTTTTGTAATAAAAGTGATTGATATGCTACATTTGCACATTGTTTTTGTGTTTTACACCTTGGAGGTGGATTACATGCAAGGTCATCCGACTTCATTCTGAGAGTATTTTCTTTTTCTATTTTTCCATTGGTGGTCTTAATCTGCTTTCTATTAAACCAGACCATGATTCCTCTATTGTTGCTTTTTTTTTTTTTCTTGGTACAGTTTTACATTGCTGCTGGAAAAATAAGAACATTCAAGCATCAGCTTAGAAATGAGTACCCTTTGTTCTCTCATCTGCAATCACAATATGTGCCTTATTTTTGTTCTAATTCTCACTTCACTTCTCTTAAGGAACAATTTAAGTACTGTTGCTTTATATTGCTGCCAATTTTCATGGCATTTAAATAAACTAAACAGGTGCAAAACCTTACAGGAGCCATCGTAGTTGGCTAGCGGTTTAAATCAGCTACGTGCAACCTCTATGTATTTATGGAAATGTTGCTAGTGGTCTTGGAGAGTCATCCTTCTGACACACAGGAGCTTTGCCTATTCCAGTGAGATGTTTGTGCTGTGGTCACGTGTTGCTGGATTTGAGCTACTAGTGGATGGGTGAGAAAGCTAATTTTTCTGATATTGGATTTGCAGTGAACGGCAAGTGGGATCCTTTCGCACTTGTTACTTATTTCAGGGATACGTGTTACCAAGCAAGGCTGGTTTCTTACAAAATGGTGGGGTCCTGTGTCCTTGGCCCCTCTTCTTCCCACCCATTGAACCATTCTCAGTTTCTTCCTTATGATGGTCCTCACCTCCCCATCGTAGAATCATTTTGGTTGGAAGAGACCTTTAAGGTCAATGAGTCCAACCATTTCCATGACACCTGTCGGTGGGAGGTGCTGCTGGACCAGGAGATGCTGGGACCCTGGAGCTTCTGGACCAGGAGCTGCAGGACCAGCCTGGTGTTGCCTGTACAGAGTTTTGGGGCAGAGTGGTGGTGTTTGCAGCTGGATGCCATCTATCCAAGGGAGACAGAGAAGGGCGAGTTGTTCCTGCCTTTGGCAGTTTGGAAGCACCAACAGGGGCTCGTTTCTCCCTTCCTTGGATTTTCGTTTTTCTTGATCATCCTTCAGCTGGATTAGATGCAAATGGGCCATCAGGTTGGGAGGGACCTGAAGGATGGGCAGACAGTCCAGCACAGTCACCTGCACCCACTTCTGTCCAGAAACAGGGAGGAAAGGATTTCTACAGTCAGTTTGTGAGCTCTATGGGGGAAAAAATTAGTTTCTATGGAAATTGGGAAAGTCACAACACTTTTCCTTTGAGTGTCCGCAAGCTCTTGATTTGTGTTGTAAATTCTCCCGCTTGTGGGATTGTGCTTTTCCTTGGGCCACATGTGTGCACAGCTGGATTTATGCCGGTTGATGGACAGAAGAAACACAGGTCTGACAGTAACATGGTCTTCCATTTCCATACCTTAAAATGAGAAAAATTATGTTTATCATCTGAACAGTAAGCACCTGAAGAAAGATGCTTTTTGGGGTGATACGTTTCTGTGGGCAGAGAGCTGTGTTGGAGCCCTTGCCCATTAGTCCAGTGCTTCGGCAGCCAGAGATGCTCTACTGACCCCACCGATTGTGGGTAATTACTGCTCTTCTGATTCATTTACTGATATTGGATTTATAAGACAGCTTGTCTTTGGTCCCTATAATGAATTGTAAAGTGATGCCAATGTCTTTTGAAAAAGATGTGAGGTTACTAATTACATTTAGCCAGTGAATTGAAATTACCGGAGTGTCTGTTTGGGATCATTTTGGCAGGTTGTTTATTTGTAAGTAATAAGAAATGTATATTACTGGATTTATTTTTTTAAAATCATTCCATTACAAAGAGAAGTTGTTACAGGATAAAATTGTTATATAAAAAAAAAAAATGAACACGACAGCAGCATTGCAAGCTTGGTGATTGGTATAGATTGGAGTAAATGAAAAATGATAGGATGCAGAGTAGCAATTCAAACATTTGACAGTTTTTATAATAAAAAAGCAGTTCATCTTCTATTGGAAGTCTCTAGTACAACTGATATAAGCACCTGACTTGGCAAAGTTCATCTACAACCCAGGGGTTTAAATGGCCATGCCAAAAAGCTGAATAGAGTGCAAGTTTTTAAACACTGCAGCTTGATCATGGATCATTCATAACCACAGAATACTTGTGGAATACCTTCTCTGGTTTGAAATATTTGCCACGTTAGCCACAAAGTGATTGAAGTTTAGTATTGCAGATTGAATCACACTGAGGGATTAAAGATTTAATCTAAAGCAATATGAAAAAACACATTAATTTTACCAGACTAGTTTTTAGCTAGATGACTTTCCTTCAGTGTTACAGGTGGCCAATACTGCATACTGCATGGAGTGTCTCAAACTGCTCTTTCTTAAATCAATGCATTTTTTTGTGTGTGTTACACTAAAACAACAACAAAACTGCATGAGTCTGCTTAATAGAGAGCAAAGTTTGGATTTATCGTAGCTGTTTCTTCTGGAATTCGCAACTATAGCATCTTGGAAAACATCCCTGTGCCTTGTTCCAACAGCCTGTGATGGAAACGGATCAGCTTTGATGTTGTGAGCTCCTGGTTCTGGAGAGATCACTCCATGTCAGCCCTTCCCGAGAGTTACGGAGCTTTAACAACTTAATCTTTTAGACCCTTATCCTTTAAGTGTGTCTAAATCCTTTTCTTTTGTCTTTGTACTGCATTTAGATAGATCTGATGGTTCAAAAATATCTGAAATTTCTTACAAAGGTACAAGACTCTTAGATTTTTTTCTAACATATATTCCTAGAGGATTCCTTTAGAAATGTCATTCTCACCTTCAAAAGGTATAATGAGTGGCTTATATATCACAATGTAGGAAATGATTCTTGAAAAAGGAGAAGGGCAGCTGAAAAAAAATAAGCTTACCATGAACTTGCACAAAGTCCTTACAAAAGAAAACTACGTGATTTGATTTTACACAAAATATGCTTCTAATTCCAAAGTTGGAAATGCACAGAGGGGTTATAGAATCATAGAATGGCCTGAGTTGGAAGGGACCCACAAGGATCATCAAGTTGGTGGATGAACAGAAATCTATGTGGTGGTGACATGTCAGGTTATAAAAGAAAAACGATGACAATCTAATAGCTCAGGTCCTGGTAGAGGTATGAGTACAAAACACTGGGAGCAGGCTTAGAGAAAATAGGGGTTTATTTATTATTTGCTTTAGATATTGTTGATTACTGTTCTTTCCAGGGAAAATAATAATAATAAAAATAACAGGCAGAGAAAAACAGCCCCAAAACTAGTAAGTGCAATGGTGCAGCAGGAAATCAGACTCACCAAATTTGTAAGAATTCCATCTGTTTGTATGGGGGCTGCAGGGGCCAACACAGTTATTTCCATTTCCCTTGACATTGTTACAAACCCTGAATCCTGGAAGCATCAGCGCTCATTTCACTACCAGCTGTGTAAATTCAGTGGCATCGCTTTTGTTTAATTTCAGGGAGGGAACATGCTCAGACCTGGCCCAAACAAAGCTCAATTATGCTGATGACAAGCATTAGAAACTATTTTAAAGCATAAAGGGTGATTTCCCATAACATTACACCCAAGCCCAGATTTGATTCCTTCTTCACCCTTTTACTGCAGGGGAAATTCATCCTCGGGGGAGGTTTGATTGGGTCCCTTTGGGAAACAGGGAGTGAAGCACTCTGTGATACTGCGACTGACGCAGCAGCCCCATGTGTCAGTGTGACAAACAGCCATCGAGATGTGGGGACAGCAAGTGACAGACTCAACACCTCATGGTGGGAACTGCACATTTAGAGTTGACCCAATATTCAGTCTTTTGAGAATGTGAAGTCTTGGGGTAACTCCCAGGGGTTTGGAGGTTTATATTGCCTAATAGTCTTGTAAGAACTGATTTCATCTTTATTATCGGAGGCTCAGGCATTTCCAGTGCTTCTGATGGACCAGTGACAATTCAGCTCTCATGGTCCCCAATCAGGGGTCCGGTTTAGTTAGTCCTGAGCATTGCTGGCCTTGCTGGACCTGGGACTAGAACTTTTATTCTTCTCCACTAAGCACCACGTGAACATAGTCTGACAATGCTTTGCTTGGTTTGGTGTCTGTATGCCTGTACATTTAAATAGCATCACCAAAACTTAACAGGGAGCATGTGTTTAGCAGCTGGTTACTGGAAATGTTTTGCTCTGGACCATACAAACCATTCCTATTCTGTGTAGGAGTTATTTTTTAAAACAACTGATAAGAGCAAAGGTATCATGTTCTCACACAGGCACCACTGTTGTGTGTTGTATAGAACTGTTTATTGGGTTCTACTTTTGTGTTTACTGTTTATTGGGTTGTATTTTTGTGTTTTCTGTCTAAAGAACAGCACACCTGCAGTGAGTTGCCTTGTGATACAAAGTTAATGTTCTTTCTTCTCGTTGCATTTATTCATTACTATTGATTATTTGCTGTAAATGAGATGATTAATTTGGCACTCTGGCCCCACTGCACAGTGCCCTAAGGGCATAAGGGGGTGTTTTACTCTGCTGTGACAAGAAAGTTCAGCGTGCATTGTGCAGAGTCTGAAGTTTAAAAATTGCGTGTTCCCTGGGTTTCAGGAAACAGGTATTAAAACATGTGCAGTGTCTGCATGCCAGCGGCTCATACACTCAACAGCTTTACAGTAAGTAATTTTGGATAACTTTTTAGTTAAAGAATAATAAATTAGTTTGATCTCAGGAGTGAGGAGCAGCCAGTTAATGGACAGGATTGTCAGTGTAATCCTTCCAGACCCGGCGCTTTGTTAGTTCCAAGCTGATGAACACAGAAAGTACATCCCTGCTGCATTCTATTGTTTATTAGAAGTTTTTTTCCTAATAAGCATAATTATTTATCACAGCTATTTACTTGTGCTATGTAGCAATGCACTGACGATCGACTAATTACTGCAGAGTGGCAGCCAGAGAGAGAGCAGGTGCTCAGGGCAGGGGTTCCCTCTCCATAATCTCTGTAATTCCATTGCATTTCAGACACCGCCTGGCACGGACCATGTGAGGGTGTCTAATCCTGTTACAGAGCCTGCTGCTGAAGGGTGGCTTAAAACTTAGTCCTGGCTTAGACACCTTTAATTTGGGAGTATTTTGAAGATGGGAGATCAGAGCCTTCTGAGCCAATATCCCAGCATCGCGGGATTTATGGGGCTGCTCCTGCATTCAGGGACATCAGTCAAGTCATCTCAGTTGCGTTAAACCCATTATGATGCTGAATGTTCTGCCACGAGTATTGGAAATATAAATTGGTAATTTGTATTAGAAGCACAGGATAAATCCAAGATGTTGTTTCTTCTATGGTGGCTTCAGAGCAGAATTCATGTGATTTGTCTCAGAGACTTTCTTGGAAGGAAAGTTCAGGTTTAGGTGTTAGATTTCTGCATCTGAGAAGTAGTTCAATTTTACTTTCTGAAACTTAAGCTAGTAAGCTGAAAAGACTTGCCAGTCTTTTAAAATTGTTTGATAATTTCTCCTTGCCAAATTGCTCCCTAACAGTGTGACCAGTTGAAAGAAAAGACATTAAATTACACAAAGATAATTTTTAAAGGCAGCGATAATTGATGGCGTCTCCAGCAGGTCTGACTGGAGCCACTGTCAGCTGCGTCAACAGGCAAAGTCCTCGGGCTTTAAAGCTCGTACTGGAATTCGTGCATTTGAAATCAAAGCTTTGCAGTGCTAGAAATGTCATTCTAAACTCCTCTTTTTTGATATTTTCTTTAGGAAAGAATTCTATTCAAACAGAAATGTTCCAGTGAACAAAAATGAAATGTCATCTTTTATATCTCTTAAAGCCTTATATTGTGAGGCTGTACTACAGTCAGTATCACCCTTTAGACCAAGAAAGTTTCTGCACATCAAGAATTTTACTATGGAACATTGTATATTTTCTTCCCTAAATGTCACTCTTTGTGCGCTCTTGCTGGACTGAAAGTGGAAATAAGAACTCACATGAAAACGCCTGCATATTAATATTTCATTTGATTTTCATAGTAATTATAATCAGGATTAATTCATTCAGTCTGAGAGCAGATATTATGCACTATGGGACTTCTAAATTATTGATTTTTGAGTGTGAGAATGAACATAGCCATGCCATACTGCTTCAGTAAAATCCAGAAAGGGGTGAAAGTTTTGATCAAAGGTCAGTCAGGACATCTCCAGTACAGGTACTGTAGAGGGACAGCTCTATTCTCAGTATTGGAGAGGGACAGCTCCAGTCCCAGTATTGGGAAGGGACATCTCCAGTCCCAGCATCAGGACAACATGCACTTCCAGTGCACCCTCCTCCTCCCATCCCCACTGCTTGTTGGAGCAGTTTGGACCCCACCCAAGGTCCCAGCCCTCTGCCCTCCCTGGACCTGCCTCCAAATCTCTGTTTCTGGCCATGAGGACAAGGGTAAAGAAAATGGACCAAGTTCAGCATCCTCCTCAGTCAGGGTAGGAGCCTGGGAAAATATTTTTGCTCTCCAGAAAATGTTATTTTCCATTGTTTTTCTACCAGATACTGGATTCCCAGCTTGGGTACATTGGTGTGGGTGTCTAGTAGGTTATAAGGACATTTTCTTAGCAGGTCTTCACTTTAGAAAGAAACCAGGAAAATGTTGTACTGTACAAAACTCTTCCTGCCCGCATCGTGCTGATGGGTTGTAACTTCACAGCTTTCTGCTAGTGTCTTGGGGAAAAAAAAAAGAAAAAAAAGACTGAATATGAAATACAGCCATTGCAAGAGAAATTTCAATTTTGCAAGAGCTAGGAAGCAGTGTTAAGCTGTAATTAAAAAGTTATTGGAAACCTCCACAAGGCTCCAATTCCATTTAATTAATGCAGCTCTTCCTCCATCAGAAAGGCAGTAATCGTTACAGTGGCATTTCAGAGGTTGCATGAACCTGGATTTTACCTGTTTTTAATGCTAGATGTAATTATAGTTTTATCTTGTCCATCCTGCTTTTTGTAGCAGAAGTTAAAACTCTGCAAAACTGGACTTTACAGTGGGTTCAGCATTACTCGTTATTGCGCTTGCCTGATGGTCTCAAGGAAGAAAGATTTAAAGCATTATGCACAAAAGTTCTGCTTAAAAACAGGAGATGACACAACTTGTGCTGGTCTGCATATTAATAAAAAAGATAAAATGGGCTGTTGAAGCCAAGAATTAAAACCCACCGTTGATTAGCTTCATCATTAGCAATCAGCGTGTAGTTTTTCTGTCAGAGCTCTTTTTTCTGCAGGCTTTTAGAGGCTGCTCAGTGATCAGAACAGCAAACTGGAGGGAGTCTGGGAGGTCTGTGGATGGAAGTGTTGAGGTTTGCATGTGGTTTCAGGGTCACCATGGGGCTGGGGTTCCCAAAGTGCTCCCTGAGCAAACCCAGCAGCTCTTGGTGCTTCAGGAAAGTAGATCTTTTTGGGGGACTGCGTGAAATTCCCAAGGGTGGCAGTTGTCAGCCCAGAGAGTTGGGGGCTCCTGTATTGGGACAATAATGTTTTAATATCTTTTTTTGCAAAGACACAAAGGTGAATTCTTATGTCACGGGCTGAAAATGGAGAATGGCATTCCAAAAATCAAGTCCACAATCCACCCAATATTTCACTGTGGCTAAAAAGTGTGACATTAAAACAATATAGAAAATTTCCATGCAAAGGCTGGGTCTGTGTTGTCTAAAACACCTTTCTGGTCACTGTGAGATATAAAATATATATTTTTTTTTTTTCCTTTAAAAACCCTTGCTTTTTGATCTTTTCTATGCAGAACACCTGACTAATACCCTTACTATAGGGCATTGCTTTGGTTGTTGGGAAAATTTTCCTGATATTTTTTAAATGCTTAAAAAATACCAGTTGTGGTTGTTCAAGCAACCTCTTTGCAAATCAGTTGATTTTAGCTGAGTTTATCTAGATTATTATAAAGTTACTTAGATCTGGTTCTTATACAGTTTGGTTTTTATCTTGTATGCTTTTCAAATTAACAATATATGCAATTGAAAGGTGGAAACATTCTCAATAGTTAGGTGCCCTTTTAGTAGAATAGATATTAAGACCAGCAAATTGATTAAATGGATTAACTCTCAGCCTGAGAAGTATTTTACGTTATCACTGAATTTAGCGGCAGCGTTTTTTATTTTTTTTGAATCAACATTACATTGATGTTACAAAAAACCTATCTAAAATTTTTATGTGCCAGACCTTTGAAAAAGTAATTTTCACTTTACACTATTAAATTGTATATAGATGTATTCAATGTAACCGTTTAGAAAATCAGACATAATATTGTGAGAACAAAAAACCTGATTAGAAATATACGCTTTTGTTTAGTTGAAATTGTCAATAAGTCTTAGAGGATAAAGTTGTTTGGCTTCCTTTCATATTTATATTTTTTAATTATCCCAGAAGATGTTATGGCATCTTCATCCTACAGCTTTCCAAGTTACAAAACTGGAAATATGCCTGTAACTTATATAATGGTGCAAAGTGTATCTCTCGTGATGTGTTTACACAGGCAATAGGTTTACCAAGTAGCATATATTTTGGATTGCACATCTCAGTTTTTTAATTTAGCATGTCTCAGAGTCATATCCTACTGCTGGAATTTATATATTAAGATAAAAGTATCCAATAGTCAATATTTTTTGATAAAAAATTATCACTTACTCAGGTAGTATTTCCTGAAACTGTAACTTTTCTTTCCCTGTGCTACTCCCATGCAGATTTTGGTTTAAAATGGGTACATTTAGAATAGTTTGCATTCAGCTCTTCCCATTTTGGTGTAATACAAAGTGTCAGCAATTGGGGCTGATTCTTGCTGTCATTTTATTCCTGTCTAGATTTTAAATTACAAGAAAAACACTTTTCAATTCAGCATGATTTTTCTACACCTGGCAAAATAACCCTTGCTATAATTTTTTTTTCCCTAAGTAAAGACATATCAGCATAATAAGCATTTGCAGTGTGTTCGGTCTGTACTGAATGGGTCGGTGTATCTCAGAGTAATCAGGAAAAGCTGGTAAAACTTTGCCAAGTCCCATTTTGTGCTCAACCAGCAGCTGTGGCGTTAACGGTGTCCCTGAGCTCTGCATCCCCAGGCAGGCGATGGCTGGGGACCAGGACCTGGCTGTGGTTCATTGCCACCGATGGAGATGTTGAAGGTGCCAACTCAACAATGTCTTCCCATTGCAATACCCTCCAGAAATCCCTTGCTTTATTAAGAAAATACAAACAGCATTTATTGTTACCGCATTATAAATATCCCTAAGCAGCCCTTGGGTTCTATTTCCAACATAATAAAGACAGGTATGTGTTGTTGCTGCCCTCCGGGTACTGGTATAGACTTTCCTAACTGCAAGGCTGAACTCTTGGAGCTTCATCCGAGGTCAGGAACAGTCAACAAAGGTTTGCAGTTTATCCCTAAATATCGGTGTTTTCCAAGCCTAGCACTGCTGATATTTCCAGTATTTTGGGGGGTGTGCCATCATTAATTTATAAGCGCTTTGATGCTCTGGTGAAGGTTTTATCCTCTGTTGTGGTAGCACCTTGATCTATGGAAGGTCCCTGCAGCCATGGGGCTGCACGACAGAGGAGGTACCAGGAAATTACATTTTCCAGACAAACGTCGTTGGACAGAAGTGCTGTGTGACTGATGATGAATGTTGTGTCAATACTTGTATCCACATCTTTGTGTTTAATAGGCTTTGATGGACTTTTCTTCCATTAGTTTGTCTAATTGCTTTTCAAATCCATTTATGTGTTTGGCTCCTGCAGCATCCTGTGGTAATGAGTTCCACAGTTTAATTATACACTATGTGAAAACATACTTTCTTTTCTTTGTTTTACACCTACTGTCTAATTCTTTTCTCACAAGCCTTTGTTCTTGCATTTTGAGAAACAACAAATAATTGTTTGCCATTTCATGCTTTTGCTGCCATACGTGATTTTCTATACATCTGCTGCACTGTCCTCTTTCCCAAATTGAATAGCGCTTTATTTTATCTTCCTTTGAATAGAATCTTCTCTTGTTAGTTAACCCTTCCTGTCACATCTTTCATACCTTTTCCTGATCTTCTAAATCCTTTTTCAGATAGGCTGCCAGATATGCAAACTCTGGCTCTCCTGTGGATTTTTATTGGCATAATGACATTTTCCATTGTCACTGGTGCCTTTCTGTGTAATTCCTGCTTGTACCTTCACTTTCCTTCTCCCTCCTGAGCATGAAGCTGATGTTGAAAACTACCAGAAGGACTCCATTGTCCAGGGAAGTTTTCTGAGCACCACTATCTAATTTAGTGACTTTTTGGTTTTTGTGTGTCAGTAGGGCTGGCTGGTTTGACCAGATTTGATTTCCTTCAGGTGTTACTGGGTTAAGTATTTCTGTAATACGCCCAATGAAGTTTGCAGGCTTTTAGCAGAATATCTATAATGTTTCAGAATGTTTAACTGGTTGCTGTGGAGCAAGTATGTCCATCCCTGCTGGGTCTGGCATCCTCAGCTTGTCCTGCTCGGTGCTGTGGGTGATGTCCCTGCAGTGGCCGGAGGGTGGGGGGACCTCCTGGGCTCTGGATCCCCACATCATCGCAGCTTTTCTGCTCAGTTATGTTCCTAGATAAAACGGTCAGGCCTCTTTGATAGAGCACAGTATTCTTGCTCTTGGAATTAGACATGTGCTTGAATAGAGCATCCTGTAACCTCAGATGAGCAACATCCAGAGCATGGAGAAGTATAGTCAAGATGTACCCCAGGGAAGCAGATCATGAGGATGATGACTTGCTAACAGAATAAACTTTGTGTTCATACATATGCGCACACATATATATATATACCCAGACAGATAAAATAATAGCTATCTATTGTAAGAAATACAAGTAATGCAAAATCTTTAACAGAAATTAATATTTTCAGATGACAAAGAACTTAAGGTCAGGTCACCTAAAGTGATGGGATTTCTGCCCAAGCCCTTTAAATGCAGCGTATTGTCCCTAATGCGCTGGCAGGGTCAGTATGTGGCTCTTAGACAATAAGTGCTAAGAGGTAAGAGATCCCTCTTACGACCGATAAATACTGAAATTATTGTAATGAGATTCATAATGAAATAATTGGTGGTTTTCTTCTTTTCCGGCACTGCATAGGTGAAAAGTACTTTGGAGAGTCTCTGGTCCATTTTCTAGTGTTAACGGATGGAGTGGAAAACCAGAATTCTCCAAGCAGGGGCTCTGAGGTTAAAGTATTTCAGCACATTCAACTTCAGAGTCTTTATATTTTTCAAGAAATATCAAAAGTTCTATATATTCTGAAACTAAGTTCCTTCTATAATTTGATGAACTTTCTGCATAATGATAATTGTGAGTTTGGTTGAGAATCCTCATCAGTTTGATGACTCACCAAGGACATGATTATCTTAGCAAACCACATCATCTGTTATTTTAACTCAAGGATGCTTTTTAGCTTATTTGTTCTTATACCTGTTTTCTCTTTACTCATCTCTTGTATCCTTATAGGTTCCTTGAATTTGTGCATCTCCCAACTGATATAAGCCAAAGAAATTAAGGTCGCTAGGATTCCTGTTTGTGCTTTGAGCACAAGGGGGAGAAGCCGCTGTGTCTGGCCCTGGGTGCAAGTGATTTACTCGTTCCCTTCTCCAGTCCTTTGAGAGCTGCTGGGTGGTGCTTTTGGAAAACTGGGTCCTGCACAGACCCTTTATCCCAGTTTTTTAGCTCTTTGAGCTGGAGCACTTCTCAGTCTTGCAACACAACCTGGGTCCCTCCAGTTCTGGCAGCTGCTGTAAGCAAAGAGTTAACTGCGTTAACTCCTGCTCCTAACTAGATAACTGTAAATAAAAAAGTTTATTAAAATTGACTGTAAATGATGCAGATCTCTCATTAAACTTTCCCAGGCAAGCAGTAATAGGTGGGCTTTACCACGTGAATATCAGAGGCTAAGTTAGAGGGTAATTGTGTTTTTATCCACATGTAATAATTTTCCACCGTTGGGGAGGGTGCGGAGCTCTGGGAGCTATGGAAAGGGCACCTGTTTGTTTGTTCTGCTGTGGCTGAAATGCTGGAATTTACATATCTATCCCATCAGCTGACCTTAGCTTAACACTTTAACTTTTTATCTTGTTACCCCACAGTACCATGAAATAAGGCAAATGATATCCACGACTTTGCTGAGTCTGCAAGACACATCTGCACTACTAGAAAGCCTTTATTTTGGCTTTGCTCTTGTTTTTATTTTGGGTTCTCATAGTTCTTTTCATTCAGATTAAACCTTAGATAACAAACTTGGAGAGAGAGGAGGCAGGACCAGCAATGGTGCTCAGAACTGACTTCTCTCTTCCCATCCTCTGTTGTGGTGATGGCACAGAGGGCAGGCGGCAGATGTACGGGTCATTTCCAACTCTCTGCCTTGAAATCTGAAGTTTCAAAAGAGAATGTAAAGATTTTAAGGCTCTCATAGTAAAAAATAATTAGTAAAGTAAAACCTATTCTATAACCTAATAGTTACAGGGAAAATCTTTTTGCCTTCTCTCTGCAGATGGACAGGGTATCCTTCTGCACTCTTCCTGATCTCTGTTTTAATCCTTTGCTACAGTTTGATCACTATGAGATTAGATTTAAAATGATGCAGTATTACATTATTTAACATACAGGACAACTTCTGTAACCATGGTTTCATTTGCCTGCCTTTTTCATGAGAAGAGGAGCTTTCTTTTTGATAGGGATAAATATATTTGTTAGGGAATTCTGATAAAGCCTGAATCTCATCTTGTTCAGATTAGTCTAAAAACAATGTAAATTGATTAACAAAAACAACAGACTTTTTGTATTCCATTGTCATTTTGAAGTGTGGTTTGGTCCATAATACAGACTGAGAAGTATTGCTCAGGGGGTTGCTACAAAACCAGCATATCCATTGTCACTGAGGGCTTTACATGTTTATCATAATTTCTCACAACAGTTAAGCAACGTGTGGAGTTGTGGTGACATTAATGCTGTTGTACCTGTTGTAGGGACAGTATTTTGCTCTTCGTCTCTCATTCCTCTGTGTCAATTGAATTGCCATTTTCACATTAATGCATATATTTACCAACAGAAAAACAGTTCTGGTCATTTCAGAATAACTTTATTTTGCTTTGCTATTGCAGAGAAGGAAAACTTTGCAACTTCTTTGCTTCTAAATTTAAGATCAAATCATATGAAATTGGCTTTGGTATTGTTTTCAGTTGTTTGCATACAGTCTATATAACATAAAATAACAGCCTGTTTATCAGCTTGGGAAGCAGGAGGGAGAACAGAGAACACATTTATCTTGCAGACTTTAGACCAGCAAACTGAACAAACTATTTCAACCATACGGGAGAAGGTTTAAAATCACTGTAGAAGATAGGCAAGCAATTATTTTCCGGTGCAGACACAAGTGTTTCATCCCACCAGATTACGTGGGACAAGCAGAACCTGCTATGGGCTGGTAAGAGCTGAGCTGAGCTTGTTAGGGACAATGACAGAGCTTTGCCAAAATCCTCAGGAACTGGGGCTGAAAGCTGCACAGTTGGTGAAGGCAATATTGGGTCACAGTCATGTATGTGTGTGTATATATATATATATATATATATGATTTTTTTTTCCCCCTGCGTGTGTATTGGGGTAATCTTTGGCAGCAGCTACCCATGGATGATAATAGATTATTAACTCTAACTTGGGTGTTCCCCTTAAATTGCAGGGACTTGCAGCTTCCAGGTGCACAGACTGCAGCTGAAGCCTGCTCTGACTGTGAGAACTATGACTGGTTTCAGAGACATTCGTACTGTGTTTATTCAAAATGTTTATTTCTTTGTAGTGCTGCATAATTTCAGAAGAACAGCAGACTCTGAAGCATTTACGTGTAGACATTTTCGGAAGATGAAAATGTAGAACAAAGTCTGATCATCCCTGTATCTGACAACTTGCTATTCCTAAAGCGTCTATTGGAGTAAGGGAACATGGTAGATGTGGCCAGAGCTGTCAGGTGCTATAGTCTTTGCTAATGATTTTCTCCTGGCTGACATGTCAGCTGAACATTAGGGCTGGTTTTGGAAACACTTGGCTGCAGCAGTTCCGTGGCACACGTGGAGATGCTCCCTCGCATCTCCCTCTTGCCATAGGGAACATGCTCATGCAGTTGGACATTAATTTGATTACCTAATCTAATCAAGTTGTTTGCATAGCCACCTAATTTCTATTATTCTGTTAGCATTAGAAAAAGAGAATAAATATGCATAAATAAAAAATAATGTTCAAGTAAAATGAAGCCAGCAACTATTCTTTCTCAGCGATCAAAACCAATTAAAATGTTAGTCACATGTGTTGCTGTTTTTCCATACAAAAACTACCTAAAATACCTTTGAAATCTCTTTTGATTCTAGTTCATTTATTATATTAATTCATTAGAAAGCCTTTTAATTAATTCACTTTATCCTTAAAGGCTTATGACTTTACAATTTTAATTAAATTTCATTTCATATACTACGATCATTAATATATTCCTTTAAAAACATTTATAATTCATTGTCTTTATCTATTTTACAATTAAAAATCCTGCTATAGGTTGTATCTCAAGAACAAGCGGCAGCCTCATTTCTAAGCAGCACTAAAAAGACACTGAAACCCTCCAGCCTTATCTCAACATTTCTCTTTCCTCCTCATCCCCTGGTCTGTGCTCCCAGAGCTGTCGGTGACTCCACCGAAGTGTCTCCAGGCAGCAGCATCATCCCTGCCCCGCCGTTTCCTCTGTTTCCACCAGCTGAAGGACATTTGGTGACATGGTCAGCAGTCACACAGCAACGGGTGCCTCGTGTTTTTCCCAAGTAAAGAATTTATTTAGAGGATTACTTCAAAAGTCTGCTTTTTTCTTTCCCGAAACAGTAGTGACTATTTCAGAACTAGGTATGTTCATGGTAAGCTCTGCTGTGTTTGGGGTTGCTGTACATCTGGTCAGGTCCTTGCTAGGACTCTATTTGCATTATTTATGTGTTTTTAACAACTGATGTGTAAGAGCAAGCTGAGAATGTTTAGCACAATTACCATTCAAATGAGAGTTATAAAATTCCGGCATCTGGTAGCAGTGCCAATGGGCAGCTAAAGACCTCCCACCAAGGCAAATCTGTGCAGACAAACAGAATCCTTTAGGTGGAAAATTAAGGAGAAAATAAAGAAAGGCTGTGCAAATCATATATTTGGTATAAAGACCAGAAAGAAAGGACGTGCAGGTCTCATTTTGGGTACAGGAACAAATACCAGAATTTATAGGTAAATTTAAATACAGAAGGCTCTGTGGCCAGGTAAAAATATGCTGGTTTTAGTTCAGAATTTCAGGTTCAGAGAGATAAGGAAACCAACACACTTATTTTTAGCTTGTTTAAGGGGTGCATAAAGTCTCTGCATGCGTGTTCCCAGTAGATTAGTTGTACTGAGATGGAAGGGCTGGTTGACCCTTTTGGGAGAGTGAGGAGCAGGAGCTGCAGGTGAATGGAGCAGGAGCTGCAGGTGAAGGAACAGGGGTTGCAGGTGAAGAAGCAGGAGCTGCAGGTGCCAGAGCAGGAGCTCCAGGTGAAGGAACAGGGGTTGCAGGTGAATGGAGCAGGAGCTCCAGGTGCCGGAGCGAGTCACAGTGTCCCCTCTGGTCAGGTCCTCACTGGTAGGGGAGGTCTGGCGTGCAAAGCGTGAGACTCATGGCATCACCGCTCAGCTGGGCCACCAGAACCACCAACATGACTTTGTACGTTTGTGTCCCCATGCCTGAGATGTTTTCAGCGAGACTTTCCCAGCCTTTGGTTCATTTTTTGATGATCTAGGGTGAGCTTCTATATTGATGGGTAGGGATTAATCTGGATTAATCTTTATGTCTCTCTTGCAATCCCACCCCACGTCTGGCTGCTGTGAAGGTCCAAATTGGGCAATTCTGGGGCTGTCACCAGAGTGTGCTCAGCTGCAGAGCCGAGGGACAGGGGGTCCATGGACAGTGTCCTGATGAGGGAGGGAGACGCTGCTCTTGGGGCTGGGAACCTGGGACAGAGGGGTGCATGGTCCTCAAACGTCCCTGGGAAAGTATATTCAGCAAACAGAACCATTTTAAGATTGTCCTTTTTAAAAAATATTCACTTTCTCTTCACTTCTGATTATCTCGGCACACAAAAAAACATTGATGTCATGTTAGACTCACATATTGCCGTAGGTTGCGGTACTGAAAGCCTGAGAAGATAATTGAATTCCAGCAGTGGCATCAATTTGATCAGTGCTCTAAATGGACATTCAAATTAGCATCTTTCCTAATATGGAATAATTATGCCAGAAATTAGAAATGAGAAGCTGGCAAGTATTTGCATCATATTTTCAGCCTAAAGGGCACAGCTTTTGTCATGCTAATGTTCTGCCTTGTGGAGTTTGGAAAGGTTTTGTTTCCTGTAAGTTTTGAGTATCGATGTACACATACCCTGGCTGGTTATTTCTGTGTGTCGTTGCAAATATTTTATATTTCTTATAAAAACAGGCAACTCACATAAACAGGATTGTGCAGCATGGGCTCCTTGCTGCAAATGGGGCTGGTGGAGGAGGTTGAATCATCTGGCTGCAGAGTGTTTGCTGGAAGATTGATAAACTTAATGTTTCTGAGATAATTCCTTTGGTAGCAAAGTGGCATTGAATTGTTTTACTCTAACTCTCAAGTGGTAAATTATTTGAACAACTCCATGAGCCACACCATTTGCACAGTCTGATTGGCTACCCTAAAGGCAGACCCAATTTAATTATGCTCATATGCTAATAGGTACAGAAACCTGGACTCACCTTCCAAAGCATCGGAGTCCATAATCCTGTTAAAGCAATGAGCTCAATGTGATCAGATTTGATGTTGAAAGTGATGGGGGGCAGGTCTGTAATTGTCAGATTTAGCAGGTTAGCAACATTCAGATGTTTTCTAATAGTGATGAAGCATTTCATGTGATAATAAACACCGTGCTGAGTGTAGTGATCACCATGCTGGAGTGCAGTGCGGCTCTGGAAACTGTCCAGGAGATCAGGTTTGGCATCGTTGTGTGCTATTCCTACTAACCCAGGGAAAATAATCTGAATATCTGGTCATTAACAATTCAATATAAAAATGTCTTGCTTGTATTTCTAATAAAAGGTACCAGTGAATATGCACTTTTTCCTGGGGGTGGGTGTGTATCTTATAGCTTGAAATATTTTGGTAGCTTTGTGGCACATCTTGCTGAGTGGAGTTATTTTATGTCACAGTATTCTGGTCAAAAGGAAGATCTGCTCCTAAGATTGAATGAAGAGCTATGAGTGCACTACTGGTGGGAACTCACTTGAGTTTTTTGAGAGTTTTATCTAAACTAAAATTGATCATTATGATTTATTATTGTATAAAGGTGCATAAGAGTCTTGGGTGTTCATTGAAAAAATTGCTTAGCTATTAATTTTGAAATGTAAGTGTCTGAACTGGATTACCCCATTGCCTTTGACACACGTGCACAGATATGCCCCCCCCCCCCCCCCCGGCCTCAACTGGTGCTTTTGCTGACAGAGGTTTGCAGACAGATGTGTGCAGTGCAGTGCTATGGAAGGGGTGGCTGGTCTGTGTTTGCACTGTAATTACCCATTTCTTGCATAACCTCGGCTGTGGACAAATCATTGTCCTGCAGTTCTGTTGGGGGGAGAGGACAGGAGAAGCCGTAAGGTGAAGCTGTCACATTAAGAAGTGTCACATCTCTCAGCAAACCCGTACTCCCCCACTAAGCCCCAGTGGCTCTTATTAAATTCTCCTGTGTACAGAGTAGGATTTTATTTTTATTATAATGGAAACCATTCTAGTGGTTTCAATATTTTTGTTTCCACTGCTGATGTATTTTTAATTAAATTTTCTGCTTCTCCTCCTATGTTCCTGTTGCACACCTGCAGTGAGCTGGGGAGCAGAATTGGGTATGGAGTTCTGGGTGTGGAGTTGATCTTGGAAGAAGCTGTAGCATCCACAAAAACATCCTTTCTTGGGTACCACATCACTGCTAAATCGTTAACATCTGGGAGGTGAGGCACACCTCCCCTGGGCTCCTGCTTTCCCCAAAATCCTGTTTTATTCTCATTGTCCCCTTGCTCACCTGGCTCTATGTTCCAGGAAAGTGATGCTCGTGGAGCGTCACCCTCTCCTTCACCCATTCAGCAGCATTTCTGTTTGAAGACCCCAGAAAATGGGTGTTTTCTGTAATTTCAGGGTTTTCCTCCTTCCTCTTCCCCATGAACATCCCACTCTGCTGTCTGCTGGCTTGCTTTCTGTCTGTCTGTCCACGGCTGGCTAGCAGATGTACTACACACACTGATATTTCCTGCAATTAGATGACTTCTCGTCCCGTTCTTCTCTATGGTGTCTGAATTCTCACCAGCACATGCAGAGCTGATGCTGGGCTTTGCCAAGCTGATCCAGATTACCCGATGGGGATTTGTGATACAGCTTTTTCTGTGGGAAAGCTGTGGAGATGCTCTGGAAGCTCCTTTGGATTCCAGAGCCCTTCCCAGAGATCTTTTGGGTTTATAGAGCTTCTCTGAGTGAGGTGTGTGGGCATCCACTGCTGATGTTTGGGGTAATGATGTCCTCTTGTTGCACATGCTAGGAGATAGATTAAGGTAAAATAGTCTGTGAGTGAAGGAGTCGATGGCAGAGGATTGTCTTTCAAAGTGACAAGGGTATTGATGACTTTGAGCAAGTCCAGATGTCAAAGAGAAGCATCCGGTCTCTTGATTACTGGAACATGAAAAACACACTTCTGTCTGCTACAGCTACATGTGATTGCATAATTAGGAACTAACCTTAAGAAAATATTTTTGTATTTATTCTTATCATTCTCCCTGGGGAGGAGTATAACAGCCACCCGAGGTGCTGGTTGTCCAGCACTGATTTACAGTCTGGAGACTCCTGTTCTGAAACAGGTCAAATGTGCATTTTATTCTCTGGTTTGCAGACAGATGCAGAACTTTAGTCCCTGCACTGGACATGTTTCACCTGAATTTGGAATCTTGGCAGCAGCACAAGCTGCACTGGTGTTATTTTCTGTTATTTGTTTTCCTGAGCTGGACCCAGCCCGGGCTTTCCATGCATCACATTTCCCACAACTGACCTGCATGATGTGACTCTCTTTTTCTTCAAAACAGTGATTTCTTCCTAACTGTGAGAGCCTGTGATAACACAGCATGTAGGAAAAAATTCTCAAAACAAGCTATGTACAAAGAACAGCAGCAAGAAATAATGTTATTTTCCTTGGCTTAGTAATTTTCTGTGGTGCTGATGGTGCTGGGGCTGTGGTTTAGGAGCCCATTTCCGTAGGTATGTCGTGGGTGTTTGGGCTAGATGAGGAACGCAGGTTTTGGCAATCACATCCACCTTCATTTTTAGCCTGGTGTGGGTGATTTCAGTGGCTCTGGGGTTTTATCTTTTCTTCCCCGCCCCTCAGATTTTTTTTTGTTGTTTGGATTTTGTTTCAACTACCATCAAATCCCCAGTTTTCCGACACTTTTCCCCAGTCTTTTTCATTTTTTTCTCCTTTGCTGCATTAAGATGCAATTATGTACTTTCTCTAATTGCTAGTTATTTAATGTCAAAATGCATAATGTGTCTGAAATGTCCTCTGTTTTTCTCATATGTAGCACAGGAAAAAAAGGAAGCTATTAAGCTTATGTCTTGTCAAGAATTTACCTAAAAAGCTAATTTTTTCCTGATGGAACATATATCACATTTTTGGGTACGGTGTAACGATTCTATGCATTTAAAATGTATAAACTGTTTCTATTGCATATTCTTAGTTCTTGAGGGGACTTCATGTATAGGACTTATTTACTCAGAATTATAAATTCACATTTGGTTTGGCACATACTTAGGGGCTGATAAAGCTCGAAACATTTTTATAAACTAATTTAACTGGACAGCAGCAAGTGCCAAAAAGTATTAGGAAAATGGAAATCTGCTCTGTTTCACAGCTGAATTTTCCCTTTTATAGACACTGAATATATTTGAATATTTTATTTGAAATACGTATGACATAGCTGCAAAAAATGTTTAAATTAATAAAGGATGTAATTAATGGCAGATATAATAATGACACATCTGCTCAAAATAGGTTTTCTTCTAAAAAACAAAAAGTTTTTATCAGTTCACATTGGAAGACCATTGCATTTTTATTTAAACGCTTTTAAGTCACATCATTTTTAGCACAAAAATATTATTCTGAAAGAAAATTAGGGAAGACACAGTCAATATTTGGGTGAGGGAATGATGGCATGCGCGCTCCTGGAACAGTGTGCCAAGAATACACGGAGAATAGTTGCAAGCTTAACTGGAAAAATATTAGTTTTTAATTTTAATAAACCTATTTCATAATCCAGGTAACAGGAGGCAAATTTAAGACTGAAAGGAAAAAACCAAAAATGAACAAACAAATGCCGCTAACAGAAAACAAACAAAACCCAAAGAAACAAAACAAAGCACCTTAATTCTGTCATTTTCCACATTTTTTGATGTTCTTTGATGTGTTTTCTCTATAGACAGAGTGGTCCCTCGGGGAAAATCTGTTCAATTCTGTGGTGTAATAAAAAATTACAGGAAATTACAGGAAATCTTCAGAATTTGACATTCTACAGCTTTTTCCATCTGAATTAGCAGTTCATGAACATTTTAATGAGCAACCTACCTAAAACCACGAACCAAATTAAAAGCACACGGGGAGTATATTGTGCTTTGTACCTCACTCCATTCAGCTGCACAATATTTGCTAATTTTGATAATGTTTGGCATCAGAAAATAATAATAATAAAATGTAGTTTTGTCTATATCTTGTTATATCCACTATGTAAAACAATTATTGAAATTACAGCTAAGTAGTAGCATGAGGAAAAAATAGCTAAAAATACCAAAGGAGCTGAAGCACAAGTGTGATGGGAGAAGTTAAGGGATCTGGGGGTTTAGCCTGGAGAACAGGAGCTGAGGGGAGACCTTCTGATCTCTGAACTGCCTGAAAGGAGCTTGGAGCCAGGGGGAGTCGGGCTCTGCTCTCAAGGAACAAGCGGCAGGACCAGAGGAAACAGCCTCAAGTTGTGCCAGAGGAGGTTGAGGTTGGATGTTGGGAATAATTTCTTCCCCAAAGGGCTGTTGGGCATTGGAACAGGCTGCCCAGGGCAGTGGTGGAGTCACCATCCCTGGAGGGGTTGAACAGACATGGAGATGATGTTCTCAGGGACATGTGGTAGTGCCAGGGGTGGGCTATGGTTGGACTCAATAATCCTGAGGGTCTCTTCCTACTGGAATGATTCTACAATTCTATGACTAATTCTCCAATTTTGTAGGATTTTTCAATCCTACAAAACCACAAAATGTTATTTAATGACAGCAGCTATGCACTCTGTCATAGACAGGTGAGCGGGATTTACTTAAAATAAGCAGAAGATGAGAAAACCTACCATGTAGATCTCTGGCCCTGGTAGCTCTCCCTGTGGCCGTGTTCTCTGCCTTACTTATTTCTGGTTCAGGCTTGGCATGTCCCCAGAGTGTGTTTGCAGCCTCTCACTTCCCTTTCCTCTGTTTCCCCCAAGCTCTCATCTCATCCTCCGCAGCTTAGTCTCTATTTCCAAGCTCTTTTTCTTCCTGTCTGTTTTACTTTCTCATTAAACTTGTCTTGGCTCTCTGCAGCCTGACCCGGCGTGTTTGGTTGGCAGGGTACATTTCACTGTGCTGCTTTTCCTCTGCTTCAAGTACAAAAATATTGATATTTACAGAGCTTGTTGTAAAAATCAATATTGCACTAGGCAGAGCAGAACAGCTGCTGTGTTGCAGAGCCAGCCCTGTCAGCCTCGGGAACAGCGAGGGTTTGAAGAAACGGGGAAAAGAGTGAGCAGAGCTGTGTTTGGGCTGAAAGTCCTGCGGTAGCGTGATGCTGCTGCTTGTCCTGCTTGCACAGAGATGTGTTTATTATGAAAAAAAACCCAAAGCATTCTGCGAGCATCATCTTTGGTGAATGTGGTAGCACTGGTGTGTGTCACCTGAAGTTCCAGCTTCCCCAGTGTATGTTCTCTTGAAATGGTGGAGATTAACAGCCTGGTCATTCACACAGGAGAAAATATTGGTAAATTAATTAGCTCATAGGTAGAGCTGGTCTTAGCTACTTATTCGCTCCAGCGAATAAAGATTTTCACTTTCACCATTTTGAAAGCAGGAGTATTGGCTGTTACAGAGCACGTCTGCACCTTGGACTATCAATGGTCCAAGGGATTATTAGTATTATCAGCAGAATAACACTAACAGCTTGGAAACCACTGGCTCAGATAATCCAAAGTGGGTTTTTTGCCAGAGCAAGCAGAGGACTGGGAGGTGCTGGGGGGCTCCTCGGGCCATGCTCCAAGCCCTTTGGGTGCCCTGGGGATGATGGAGAAACGGGATCGGTTCACACCAAGCAGAGCAGATCGTGTGGTCTCACACCAGCCGCCTTTTTTGAGGATGAGGGGACGAATCCCTCTGCACGTTTGTTGTCCAGCTGGGGTGGGAGCGTTTGCTTGGCCCCTCACTGCTGTGCAGCCTCTGAAACAAGCTACATGTAATTAAGCACCTTAATGAAATGCAATATTGAGACTGAGACGATTTCACATAGTTTTGAAATATTAAATAGCTGAAAAATGACTCGTGGGGGAGGGCTCTTTTGCCTCTAAGCAGCGTTTTGAAGCAATTTTCTGAACTCAGGACTCTGTTTTCAAAACCGCTCTCTTGACGTGCCAGAGGAAAAAAGCCAGGAGTAAACAAACCCGTGAATTGATCCGAATGCAAATGCCTCATGAATTTCACAGCCTCATGAACTCTGAGCTCTTAAAAGCCTTTGGAAACTTCTTCATCCTGATTTTATTTGGCAAATTATAGTCAATTGTATCTCGTGAATTTCTGTTTTTCTAGCCTGCTACCCACAAATGCAACTCCACTAATGTCCTTTCCTTTGGGATTCAAAAACTTTATCCATAATTTCTCTTCCTTGAAAAATGTTTTGATGTTTTCAGTAGAGTATGTGTTTTCATCTTTAAGTTTCATCCAAAAACTTGTATTTCTTCCCCTTCTGTATTATTAATTATCATCTAATTTTCTGTTTTCTCTAGCAGTTTTCTTACTATTTAGTGAGGAAATGAGGTTAGGCTTTATTTCCAAATACAATTTAATAAAACTTAGGACGTCCTTCTGACCACCAGGAGAAATTTTTTCACAGATCTTTACAAGATCTGTAGCCCATGAGGACACCAGCAGTGGAAGAGCAGAGTCCCACTGGTAGAACTTACTAGAAAGTCAATTACTAACTTTAGTGATGTTCATTTTTCCAGTTGATTTTAACAAAAGGCTTTATGACATGACAGAAGAATTTACATGGACAGTGATTTATTTGGTTTTCATCCATGTGGGAAAAGGTTAATTGTTGATGAAACCTGCCCTTTTTTTTTTTTTTAATTCATGTCCAAGAATTTAAAAGGGAAGCGAGAGCTTAGTCTCTGAGTAAATCCTTAATAATTACTAGTATCACAGGATATATAAAATTCAACCTTCATAACTTGTTAAATAAGTCCGTATTTCTCCACTTGAAGCTGCCTTAGGGAAGCCTGAACTAAGACATTCTTTTTTTCCTAATTTTTCTGAAATATCTATATTCAGGGATAGGTACTTCTTGCTCATTCAAGATACTTTATGAAAATGAGATGAAAGTGCTCTAGCCACACTGTCCAGTTCACATTATGGAAATATGATTTATACAGAACCTTTCCCTTAGGAATCAAGTCTTTAAAGTAATAGAAATATTTTTTAGCATTTTACCTTTCTAGACACAGCGTCACCTTGTGGTTGGATCATGTTAATGCAGGAGCCTCTCTTAGATACTAATTCCCTTTGTTAATCTCTACAAAATGTGATTGCTACTGTAAAATATTTGCTGCAAATTCTAAACACTTCAAAACATCTTAAATATTTCACAGTGTGTGCCACCCTGTTCTGTATGAAGCCTCTACAACTGGGGGTTTTAAATTGTGAAGCAACTTGAATGTCTAAAATCCGATTAATTCCTGTCTATCGAAGGGATGTGCTCGCTGATGGGCAAGATTTGTTATGTCCTTAGTGACAGTTTCTGGAGCAGGTGGTGACAGCAGAGCCTGGTGAGCTCAGAACTGCAGCAGGGACCTCCAGTTTCACCAGTGAACACCAGCCTGGGACCAGGATGATGAGCTGTGTCTCCACATCTACACAGATTTTTGTTGTCTGTCCACATGTAGCCAGATTTCTGTTTAACTGGATGTGGGAAGGACCGATGCAAAGCTTGGCTTTTCTAGATCAGGAGTAAGGTGAGGATTCTTGGTGGACTCGTGCACTTCTGGAGCACATCATTTGAATAGCAATTATGAATTCTAATTGTCCTTAAAGAAAGAACAGATAAAGTGTAGATAATAGTTTAAATGCTATAAAAGTACTACTTTGTATTTGGAAATGGCTTCTCTAATATGTTTGTGTTTTCTCCTTTCTCTTTGGATCTATTCTATTCTTTGCTTTATTCTTTTTGTTTTTCTGGAAATAACCGTGCTGTATTTGATGGACCCAGCTTCTGTCTAGTAACTGTAATGCATTATTCCTGTGATTTCCACTCATTGCTCACTAATACTGTTGATGAGGGTTTCTTGGATTTTTTCCAGTCCTCAGTACTTGCTAGGAATAGAGTCACTACGGAATCATCATGGAGTTACAATTCCTGTCGCAGTAAGAAGCCCAGGTTGGGTATGAGATGTAATGAGGTCATAGACAGCCAAAAGGATTTAGGAGGTTTGGGTTCATTTTCTTTGTTTTCCCTTTTCCTCTGTTGTTCTTCGAGTCTGAGAGAAGAGGGATGATGGAAGAGTCATCTCGTTGTGTCCACTATCATGTGCAAAACCAGCGTAAATGATGAATGGGCAGAGTTCTCTGTAGAAAACTCCTGGAAATGGAGAATCCATCACTCCCTTGGGCTTGAAATGGCTTTTAATTAGTGAGAGAGGCAGGTAAATGTTTTTTTAGTGGAAATGGGTGACAGGAGGAAATAAAGTTTTGTGGCAGTTCAGGTGAAGAAGTTTGACATTTGTATGGTTTTACGCAGAGAAAAGTTTTTGATGTGCTGGTGCTATTTGAGAATTTGTGGAATTGCATTTTTAATTATTTGTCAAGGGCACCTAGAGCCTTGGAAATGTATTATTTTATGTTTTATGGGTTGAAATCTAAATAAATAAATGTGGTGGGAAGCTCAAATGACTGTCTGCACAGTGTGCAACAGCAGTTAAAATGCTTTGGTGCATTAAAAGTACGGAATATATTACAGCAGCATATTGAACAATGGTACATCTCATCTGGAGCGACACGTTCAATTTTGTTTGCCTACCCTAAGCTATAATTAAGATTGACAAGGTTATTCAGAGAAGGAGAACAAATATTACAGGAATTTTAGATATGTTGACACATGACTGAAGAACTGTAAGAAATTAAATTTCTGGACAACAAATATGAACACAATTAAGACAAGACTACTTCAGAAAGTGCCGGGAATATTAGTGAAGAAATACTTGGAGTGTGAGGCTGAGTTTTGTGCAGTTTCATAGAATCACAGAATGGTTTTGGAAGAGACCCTCAGGATCATTGAGTCCAGCCATAACCCAACTCTAGCACTAACACACGTCTCTGAGAACCTTGTCTACGCGCCATTTAAACCCCTCCAGGGATGGTGAGTTTGACAGGGTCTTTGTCATGCTGGATCAGCAGCTTCTGTGCAGGTACCAGTAGCAACAAGAGTGGAACTGGTGTCAACTGGGACGGAGAGCAGACAGCCAAGTGCTGTGAGTAGGCTGGAGAAGGGCTGGATTGTTTAATTTGTTTCTCCCAATGAGAAAGTACACACTTTAGTAAAAAATATTCCTATTGTAAATATTACTACTGTAACAAGCGTGGGTACACTGATGTTGCTCAGCCTTTACATACTGGCCGGCACTTATCAGCTGGACGTGGAAATGTAGCTCCTCATGTAACCACAGTTTTTCCTTTTCCCGTCTGCTCCTACTTGTCTCTCTGGCTTATCTCCTGCTTTTTGTTTTTGAACGTAGCCATCATCGCAGGCTCCATCTTTCACTCCTCTTTTTCCCTGGGGCTAACCACCTACATCCTATTTTAAGATCTATTTTCAGCTCATTCGAGCAATTAACACGCGATATTGCAATAAGTCTGGGCAGCAAAATTATTGGGTCATTTCACTGAAATGTCCATTATAGATAAATATGTAATCAGGCATCTGTGGCGGCTCACAAAGTCAGCCCTGCATTATCATCCAGCACCCGGGCAGCCGTAAACACACTTTGATACACGCAAACAGAATTCGTATTAAAAATACTGGAAATAATTAAGTGGAATTCTTCCCTGTATATAAACACAGGGCTTTCACTGGAGTTAATTTGAGCTGAGTATTTGTAACACTTAAAAGCTGGGTCATTATTTTTTACAATGGCTTGCAGATATATCATTTATGTGCAACTGTAGATGTAAATTCTCTGTCTTCTACAAACAAAACCAACGAAGGCTAAACAAGCTTACTGGTTCAAATTAAGGGGATCCAGTTCCCCACTTGTTTTGCAAGTGATGTCATCTCTTTAAATTGATAATGGAAATGTTTGTAACCAGGCCCAGTGAGATTATTCCCACAGTGTGGGCAGTTACAGCCAGAGGATGTTATGGGAGGTCTAACGCTCGGGTCCCTGGGCAGGACTCCCCAGTCATCCCTCTTCTTACTTTTCCTACAACCTCCTCCTTGTAACTGACCCAGGGGCTTTGGGGACATGGGACTGAATTAGATTTTTGTCTGGAGAAGTCAAGCAAGCTCTGCGATTTGCAGGCTAGCATACTCCTTTGATTAATCAGATTATATATACTATTTATTACTTAATAAATGAAAAAGCCCACAGACCTTATTGCAGGTGCCTCTATATCATCACAGTGAAATCAATAAAGGTTTAGATATCAGACAAACACCAGTTGTCTAGCAGAGCACCATCCTCAAAATGTGTGTAGTTAAATGAAAATAAATTTTGCATATGATAATTACAGGTGGGTTTGGTCCATTTTCTTGATGTTTTCTTATCCTTTTAGGCAGAAAAGATGTACAATATTAAGGATGTGAACTACCTGTAGTTTCAGTCTGGGGGAGTTTGACGATAATTCTGGCAGATTTAGGTCGCCAGTGCAGTGAGTAGTGGTGGGTCTGTGGTGGGGGCTTGTGCTTGGGCACAGGCAATGCTCCCTGATTCAGAAAAGGGTTTTTTTCCCCAGGGCAGTCCCTGTTTCAGAAAAGGGGAATTCTTCCCCAGGGCAATCCCTGTTTCAGAAAAGGGAGGTTTTTCCCCAGGGTTGTGCCCAGTGCAGCCACCCGCCCAGTTTAAAGGCCCCTTGGGAGCACTGGGGCAGCACCACAGACCTCTCCTTCCTCATGTCTCTCTTCATACGCTCTTAATAAGTAAAGTAAATATCCATTAATTATATCTCCTATGTTATAAATCAGGCTAAATTACTGATGTTTGCTAAGTTGTCTTAAAAAAGAAACTGTATTTTAAAATTCAGTGATGAAGATGTGACTTTCAGATATGGAAAACAGGTTAATGCCTGTGCATGTTCTTTATGGAAATGGTTTTTATTCCAGAGTTGCAGACGTTGCTTATGAGAGACAAGCTGATTAATCTCAGTTGTATGTGGCTCTCTAAGATTAATAACCTCATTCCAATTCATGCTATTTATGGTGCAGCTCAAATGTTTGGGTTTTTTTAAATACTAAAAAGATGCAGAGCAAATATCTCTCAGCCATCCCAGCTCATCTCTGGATTGACTGTCTTCCACCTGTGCTTGGAATAGTTGATAAAAAACATTTATTGATTCCTCATGCTCTCAGCAACAGCACTGACAGCACTCCAAGTGCACAGGTAGATGTGTTAGTGCCTGTAGGGTTCTGCCTTTTTTCCTGTTTTGTTGGTTTTATTTGTTTTGTTTTGTTTGATGTAATTTCTAGAGGAAGGTCTTTGACTCTAGTTCTTATATAAAAAATGTTGGCTTATAATATTGCTTACAATAGGGTGAAGTCTTTGTTCCTGTTCAGTGCTTGTCAATGCAAAACCATCTGCTGAGGGGAGTCTCCTGGAGCAGGAGCTGTGATGTGGGGTGGTGGTGGTACTTCTATCCATCCATGTGAACCAAAGGAGAACCGTTCCACCGTTCCTCCATGGGTCTGTGTCTGAGTATTTGTGTGGCAGCTGCCTGTAGCTGCTGCGTTAAGGAAACCAACCAAAAAAAACAAAAAAAGAAAAAAGGAAAAGGGAAAATCTAAAAATGGCTCAAAGCAGGTGAGCAGCTGGAATCTCTCTAAGCTCTTTGGCGAGCAATGTTTAAAGTATTTGTCTGGGGGGAGTAAAAAGGGTGGATTAGCAATCATAGGAAATGTAGTTGTTTCTAACAGAGTCACTCTTTGAAAAGTCCTGTGGAGATTCCACCTGTAGTTTCAATTATTTCTGCCCAAAACCCAAAACATGGTCAGGTTTGGGACTGGCTGGTTTGTTTGCTTGATTTCTTCTCCTCCACAGCACTCTGAATTCAGCTCACCTCTGAGAGTCAAGCTGAATTGTTTCCGGTTGCTATATATTTAATAAAAAAAGGTAGCTGGGTTTTTTTGCTCTGCAGGGCTCTAACCCAGTGGCATTGAGCAAATGCTTCCATGGATGCTTGGAGTGTAACAAGCTGTGTTCGCTGACCAACCCTGCCTGGCTGAGGGAATTGGAGAAGGAAAAATATTTTTGCCCTTAATTTGAACAAACACTGATGAATAGATGTGTCTGTGTGAGGGGTGTGAATTATTAAGTAATATAATGTTGCTGCAGAGTTCTTGTCAGAGCAGGATCCCTTTTCTCATCTGAGATGTTCAAACCCAGCAAGTGCAGAGCAGGCGAGGGGGCCCAGGGGGGTCACAGGCTGGTCCTGGTTACTCCTGCTGGTGCTGGTCCTGATGCTGATACTGGTGCTGGTCCCAGTGCCAGTGCTGGGGAGGGCCAGACCAACTGCACAGTGTAGCCTGGGGGCAGCTCATTCATCGCACCAGTCACCTCTTGTGCTGTAATCCCATCACCACCTTTCCACCATTCACAACATATTACCCTTTAAAGTTTGTGCTTTGGTGGCAATTGATTTTATCCACCATTTAAACACCTTTCTGAAAAGACATATGAGTCATACGTGTTTCTTTGTACTGATTGTATAGTGAGGGATATATAGAACATATAGTGACACAGTTACTGAAATAGTTATAATTTTATATATACAGATAAATACACAATGTGGTTGTACAAACTGGATAGTCACACAGTGACTGTGTAGCAGCTCATTGTAATTTGTTTTGCATAACGATGTATTGAGTGGAGCGGAGAAGGGCAGGGAACAGGAGGTGCAGCCGTCCAGCTGCTCAGTCTAATTATTTATCCTGGATTTTTTCTGTGCAATCCAAGCAGCTCCCAGTGCTGGTGAGTGCAGATGCTTCTGTCAGCTGGGGACAGCAGCTCCTTCTCCCAAGCGGACAGAGGGCAGGACACCAGCCCAGCCCTGGTCCAGCATCTTCTTGTCCCAAATACCCTTGTGGAGAAACGGGCTCCATATGTGTGGGTGGAATATACGCCCAGTGGGATTGGAAATGCTTCAGCTATTGTTTATAAAAGAAATGTGTGCTCATCCATTCTCTGGCCAATGATTATTTTATTTCTCAAAACTGCATAATATAAGACACCAATCTAAAAACATACAGAGAAAAGTTTGCAGCTATTCTGTCTAAATATTAATTTTAATGTGCCTTGTATGTTTTCCAGTGTGATTATCTCACCTGTTAATACACTCAGCATCTTAATATACCTCATATGGAGGTCATCAATACTTGATTCATTTTTATAAAAGTCTGTTTGTTCTGATGGGAGATTGTTAACTTTCAAAAGATGTGATTCTACCTTTCCAGCTCTTTTACAAGTAAAATGAATAGGCAACATATTTTGAACATGAATAGGAAGCCCTGGATCTACTTTTTTTCAAAAGGAAAACATAAAGGGGAAAAAAAAAAAAGGAATTCCCACTAGTTGTTACTATTAAAAAGCTTGTTTATAAGTGATGTGCTAAAGGAAACCACTCAGAAACAGCTCCTTGTTACACAGGTTAAGTAAACCCTGTCAGGCTGTATCACTTTGCTTAGAGCAGTCATGCAAGCTAAAGTCATCTCCGAAGAGAATCGAATGGCACAAGTGGATTTCCCAGTAATTACCAAAATAGCTGCATACAGGTAGTCAGTGAATGCTTGTTTGGACAGGCGGTTCATCCTTCCTCTATGTGCACTATCGCTTATTTCTTCAGAAAACAACCTGTGCTGAGAAATGCCTTTTTTTCTGCACCCAATAAAGGGTACCTTTATCTGAAATTAAATGAAAACAAAACTTATGACTAGGCTCCCTGTCACCTGAAAGGTTGGACCAGTTGGTCTGTTGAGGTCCCTTCCAGCCCAGGTGTTCTGTGGTCTACGCAGTGACTGACAGCATCACTATTTCTGCTGGCTCATGCTGAAGGCAGCTGGAGCTCGGGAAGGCAATAAAATTATCCCATTTTTGCTCTTTCCCTTTCAGCAGTAAGTGGTGTCAGGCTGGGGTTCCAGGCACAGGGCTCCAACAGTGCCGATGCCAGACTGGCTGTGCTGGGCTCAGTTGCGGTTTTGCTTAGAGCAACCCAGATGAAAAACCACACATTTAAAAGTCATCATCATTTGCTAGAAATTGCATTGCCATTTCAAAGTCAGGATCTGGATATAGTCAGGGCATTGTAATTATTTACTGTGTGCAGCAGCAACACGTGCCTGACAGCGCAGGTGTGCGTTGTGTGCAGCCACAGCAATCAGGGTTTGTGCCACTGATCAAATATGAGGCAGTTTCCATTTGATTCTTTTTACACTATAAATAAGAATCCACAGCAACAATTAAGAGCAGACAAAAAGTCTGCACTCATCAAGCGATGTGCTCTAGGACCGGCTGTGTGATACAGGGGAAGATCTTGGGAGGTTTTGCAGCACAAGCAGCATGTCGGAATCGATAGCTGTGATTATCCCGCTGTAACTGCACTTAATGGTCGCGGGCCACGTTCTGCAGAGTGGATTACGGGGGCAGCGTGCGAGTGTCTGCTGCGAGAAGATAAAGAGCGCCGGTTGAGCAGAGATGGCACTTTGGTAAAGGAATCGACTCCCTCGGCCGCCTCCTCTAAAAAGCTGAATTCCTCCGGTAACATTTATTTTCACAAAGAGCGAGTCAAGTGGAAATACAGCATGAGAAACGAGAATGGGCTTCTCAGATGTTCAGAAAAATGTTCATCCTATTAGCAGCACAGGGACAAAAAATAACAAGTCTAGGCACAACATTTGGACACGTATAATATGTTTAAGGCATCCTCTCATATTTATACTAAGTCACTCAGTCCAGTTTACAGGAGACCCGCAGGCCAGTTCTTATGGCCTGACCTGTGATGGTGGAGAACTTCCCATTGCTGCTGGTCTTGCGTTGCTGCCCATGTCAGACACGTGCCATCCTGCACATACATGTGGCAATATATTTATCTCAGGCTTAGCCCAAAGATATAGAAAATGCTGCTTTTACTGGGATAATTAAAGCATACAGTATTATCCTTACATTTTGCATCACTAAGTTAAGCACAGAAAAACACTGTTTCAGATTATATGTAGTATTCTTCTATAAAAACTAGAAAACTAACCACCACATGAACCAGGAACTCAGGTTTATTATCTTCCAGCACATTCACAGCCTTTTTCTTCTAATTTGCCATTCTAAAAGCAAACACTTTATCTGAATATTTTCCATTATCTTGCACAGCGAGACTTAATTTGAATTTGAATCTTAAATGTGAGTAATACGAAAGGGATTGGATCCAGGATACATCCTTCAGATGATGGAAATTGAGAATAATATATAGAAAGAGCTATCAAGTCCTGAAGTTCTTTGGAATGGCGAGGTGTGTCCTTTAACCTGCCTTTTCCTCATGTCCCCATCAGTACCATCCCATAAGCAGAGACCAGGGCCACCATGAGGGGTCTGCCCATGCAAGACCCCAGGAGTGATTATATGCAATTATTCCATTCAATGCTGTTACAAGATACTTGAGACATCAATACATTGCAGCTCCAACTATAACATTTTCTTTCTCTTGTAAATAAAAAGGTCATTCTTATTTCTCCTGAAAGATCCTTTATGATGAAGGACTGCAGGACAATTAAATTTACTTTTTTTTTCCTATTACTAACATTCCGAACAGTAGTATATCAGCACACTAAATGTTCTAGGAGATGAGCACAGACAAAATCATGTATCAGCCCTAGTAGAGGTCATACATATTGAGTTATTCAGTTATTAGTTTGGATGGAAAATTCTGTTTCATGAAAGCCTTTGAGATTTTTAAATTTTGTTTTCATTCTGCGGATGGATGAAGATACCTTCTCAAATGGAATGGAATTCCCAAAATGGGATTGTTGAAATGGCCTTGCCTGCCAGCCGCACTTTCCTAAGTGTGTGCTGAGCTGAAACATGGTGCAGCTCCGTGTGATCTTTGTGCTGCCTGACAGAGAGCAAAGAACCCAACCAGACTTCATTCAGAGTTTGAAGGGGGACCTAAAGCTGGGTCTAAGCTAATGTAGGAAACCAGAGCAAAGGAGGTTCCCTGGCTCTGCCTTTTGGCTGATTTTGCTGTGATGCCAAAGCAGCAGTGGCTGGGCAGGCACAGCACAGGCCAGGCTGCAGAGGAACTGCTGTGAGAAATGTGCTATTTGCAAAAATGCCAAAATACCTTCCAGAATACTTGCATTTGGATATTTTTTTTCATAAGGTTTAACATATTTGCTTCATTTTTAAAAGTACTCAGATTCTTCCAGACACAGAGGCACCAACCCATTGGATCAATCTGCTTTGTGCTCTTAGGTTGCACAAATGCGTTTGTTTGATTGTAACTTTTCTGCTTGGGTTTTTTGATTGTTTATTTTTACATTTACATTTTTTTTCTCTCAAATTCTAGCAGTCCTCCTGTCCTGGAGAGGAGGGAGAAACCCCAAAGGGATATTGCCTTTTTTGTTGTTGTTGTTGTAAAATAAAAGCATTTGCTGATGGTGAACGTTGCAGAGGAAGAAGAAATTCCAGATTGCATTCTGGGTGGGGTTTTGGTGGGTTTTACAGCCTGGCCAGTGCTGCCCAGGACAGTTTCCAGCAGAGCTGGTCCAGGTCTTTGATTTTGGCATCACCTCATTTATCCCATGATGGTGCATTGTTGCTTTTAATTATTTGGGGGGAGGGAAGGTTGCTTTTCCATAAGAGACAATGCAAAAGTTTGTTTTTTGTTGAGAATACTTCAGCAGTGTGTATTGTGCAAGTGCTGGCAGGACAGTGTGTGCAAACCCATGGGTGCAGGTGTTTGGGTGGGGCTTTGCTTTCTTTGTTTTCCTTTGCTTTGCTTTCATCAAGCTTTCAAACGTTTTTGTGTGAGATGCTGGTTGAACTGCAGGCTAATAAGTTAGTTGTCTTGGTTAGACATGCAGGTACCTCTGTGGTTGGTTATTTATTTATAAACTTGCTATCTCTGCTATAAAAAGATTTGTTATACCCCAATAATAAATGCATTCATCACCACATCTTCTGTAATCACGGCAGTTCCTGAGCTCCTATTTGGTACTCATTAGCTGAAACTCCCATTCACCTATAATTTATGAGAAGCATACAATTATGTGTTATCACTACTTCAAGTGATTACTACACTGTATGTTTTTAAGATAATGGCATGAAACACTCCATGATGAATTACACCTCTCTAGGTAGCTTTGCTTCTGTTGTTAACTCTGTTATTTTACTTAAGCCAACCTGGAGAGAATTGCATCACAAGGCTGGCATTACCTTCTCTGAGAAGAGTCCCAGGTCAATACTGATCCAATAAAGGATGCGGCACAGCACACAATTACTTCCCGCCTCCTGTGTCCTGCCCACTCCTGCTGTAGATGCTATTGCAAGGAAACCCTAAAATCAAACTTGTTTTCACTTGGAAATAATGTTTTTGGTGAAAAAAAAAACCTATTCATTAGGAACATAAAATGTTTATGTTAATTAAGAAATCCTGTGGCTGGGAAGCTGCAGCCCATGGGGCTGGTTTGTCAGAAGGGAGAGGTGAATTATCAGGGCTCTGGAGAGCAGGAACACCCACACCCCTGCCTACAGGTGTGCTTTTTGCACTGTTTTTGATGCATTTTATACCGAACAGCTGCGTAGGTAGTGAGGAGCTTGCTGTTGCAGGGTTGCTGCAGGCAGACGTTGCATTTCCCAATGCATCAGGGTTAGTAGGGTCTCAGCGTAGTCCCGGTGGCTGTGCTGGCAGCAGAAGGGATGGGGGACATGCTGGGGGGGATGTAGGGGCCAAGACAGGCTCCTCACTAGCCAAGGGCCATCTTCCAGCCTTGCTCAGCTGCTGGTGAGGGGTCTCTGGGCAGCACAACGTGGGGATTCACCCAATAGAGCAGGGATCTGGGGTTTTTCCTTCAGGGAAATGGGGGGTTCAGCCTGGAGAACAGGAGCTGAGGGGAGACCTTTTCACTCTCTGCAACTGCCTGAAAGGAGCTTGGAGCTGGGGCGGGGGTCGGGTTCTACTCCCCAGGAACAAGTGCCAGGATGAGAGGAAACGGCTTCAAGTTGTGCCAGGGGAGGTTGAGGTTGGATCTGGGGAACAACTTCTTCACCAAAGGGCTGTCGGGCATTGGAACAGGCTGCCCATGGCAGTGGTGGATTCACCATCCCTGGAGGTGTTGAACAGAGATGAGGTTCTCATGGACATGGGTTAGTGCTAGGGCTGGGTTATGGTTGGACTTGATTTTATAAGCAGAGCGATTCTATGATTCAGTGCTGGGTTCCCCAGCCCAGGCTGACAGGGCTGCTCCACGCCCGGGTACCAGTGATGCCCACAGTCCTCTCACCCTCCCTGTGATATGTCATGTCACCATGATACTGTGGTCACCTTCAAGTTACAGCATTTTTGGGGATGTTTGGTACGACAGCAGTCCGACACCCATTGTTGTGTCCCGAGCATGTTACTGCCATAGTCTCCCATTGTAAACACTCATTTTTTTTGTCAGAGCTTATTGCATCAGTGAAGAAACCTTTGTTTCATTTTAGCATTAAAAGTAAAGACTAATGTAACTGTTCTGATCCTGAAATAAATGCAGCTAATTAGAATCATGGCTTTTTAAAGTGCTGTTATATATTTCTGGATGCTCTAATCCTTCAGTAACATGCTGTGGTATCAAAAATTTGGAAACTAACAGGGTATGTTCACAGACCTGATGTTTTCTCATTCTCTAGGTATGATGCTTTGCTTTGACATGGTCTCAGAGCTTATGTTGCTTTTTATTCCTTTAATTTGTATTTCAGTGTTGTGTGGCCAAAAAACAGGGGTGGGGGGAATGCCATCTGGGTTGCATTTCACCATCAGAAGAAACAGCTGACTTACCCAGTCCTATAAAATAAACAAGATTGGCTCTCGAATTTTCAAAAACCCCTTTCCCTTAAGAAAAGTGCAAATAATAAAGACAAAGCATTGCAGTGTTACTTTAATCCATTGGCAATTTCTTCTTCATAATTTCTGGAAGTCAGTGCTTCTATATCACAAATCTGTAGGAAATAATAAATAGCAAATGCAGCAGCTAGCCCCTGTTTAATATTTCAAACAATATGATTAGGCTGGGTGTTACTCTTTGAAAATGAAACCAAGACTATCAGAACCAACAATATTGCATGATATTGTTCTTGAGCCTTCAAAGAGAAAATATTATGTGCTCCCACAAAATAATTAATAAATAGTAATTCTTAGCTTTATACTATACTGTTTTGTTCTTTTTAATAAGAAAATATGTCAGTGAAAAGGGATGGGAATATTTTCATATAAATAAAAACAACAAATGAATTTATTGCAGTTGTGATACCAACAGTCTCTCTGTCCTTGCCATGGCAAAAAGCCAGTTCTTTGGGAAATATACATTGTGGTTGTGATGAGTCTTGGGGAGTGGAGTGAAGTGATGAGTGTCTCTCACCTGGCTGGGATGGATTGCCAGGTGTTGAGGTTGAAACCCATACAGATTAAAATTCAAATAACATCAGCTGTAGAGAATGTAACATTTAAAATTTTGTAGAAGAGCAACACTTTTGCTATTAATTACCAGTAGTCTACTGACATTCTGTTTGAAGTGTTTCAGATTTAGGGATTAATCCATGTTTTATGTGCAGACAGATTTCCTAGAATATCCTAAAGCATCTCAAGGCAGAGGAGCTTATTAGAGCAGGAAGCTGGAGGTGTCTAATGAAGAGGATATTCTGGTTTTCCTCCCAGTCCTTTTGTCCTGTTTCCTCTCTTGGTCGTGTTTTTCATTCCATCCACAGGCCAGGTACTCAGTGAGAAAAGCCAGCGAGTTCTCATGGTTAATAAACTGCACATCCATTCTCTGGAGCAGTGGAAGTGGCACAGGAGCAGAGCAGGGAGGTTAATTATGCTAATTACTCATGAAAATTCAGGTAGCACATATCCCCATTTATTTCAAGCAGTTTGCCAGATAAAAAGCTCATGCTAGTATCTGCTCCTTTTGGAAAAGGCCACAGGTCAGCAAATATTTAAAGATTTATCTTGGTTTCTCCGTAAGTTTGCAGATCTCCAGTTGTGAGCTTCTGTTTTAGAAAGTGATGTAATGGAGTGCTGAGAACTGCAGAAAATAGAGGGTAGTCGGTTTGAAAGAACATCTTTATTTAAAGGAGGTAATTATGAATAAGTGTATATTGATATGGTGCTAAATGAATTATTTGACTGCGAACCCCGGGTAAAATGGCTCAGGCATATCTGGTCTGTTCAGGTTGGAAGGGGAGGAGATGCTCCCAGAAGAGCGAGGAAGGTTTTTTTGGGGTGTCCCCCCAGGTGGCTTTTCCCTGCCTGGGTAGCCATGGAGGGACCGGTCTGGGGCATCTCCATCCTGGCGTTTGAGAGGGACTGGCTCTGGAGCTTCTCCATCCTCTGTACGGAAACACACTGTGGCTTGGTAGCCCAGAGAGAAAACTTGCTCTAAAAAAATATTTGGTACCAGCCACGGTGAATGGTGTTTAAAAATCACAACACATGCAGAGCAAAGATCAAAGACATAAGGCTTATTTGTGCATGTTAACACCTTGGTGTGTAATCAGAGCTTCTTCCACCACTGACATCAAAAGACAAAGAACAAGAGTCTGATGTTTGTGCTGGGCAGGACGGGCAAGATGCTCAGTACCCTGGGCAGTGGGTGCTGGGACGGTGCACATTGGTGGAATGAAACCTCATCACATCTCAGCCAAGTGCTGCTGCCATTTGTTAAGCAAAAAGCAATTTGATGGTAGATCTATGGACATACAGTGGAGATGCAGGCAAAAAAAAAAAAAAGCTTTTTGTTTTATCTGTTTATTTGTTTCTTTTCAGTCCTTTTATGTTGTTGTGAGACAGAGCTTTGGCGTTCTGGTTTTAAACTCTGTTTTAAAACAACTGCTGGTCTCCCCTTTTCCACATAGTTTATCAGGCTGTGCACATTTCAGTGCAGTCTCCCTCTGCAGGATAATTTAATATTTGCACGTTTCATAAATAAATAGTGTTGCTTTTGTGGGGGCACCTTGGGTTCAGCCTTTGGTGTACACCAGCCCAGCCACCAGCCATTCATGTATTGTCTCCCTGACAGTCTGAGACTGTTCTGTAAATACAGTTTTTAAAAACTGTAATGATAATGAGCAACTGCACAGTTTTTTATGCAGAATTCCATGGTTTGAGCTATAGTAGCTATGAGAAAACTGATTTTGATTACAAAAGTAGAAGGATCACTTAAAATGGCACCTGAGTTATTTTTATTTTAGTGTAACCAACTTCTAAGATGTTATTCATAAGAACCCACAGAGAACCTGGAGAAAACATTTATCAGATCATCAGTAAAAGAACTTTGTAAAAGTTCTTAGCAGATTTCTGGTGTGATTTTCTGGTTCTGGACGTGGACGTATCGTTTCATGTTCAGAACCTCTGGGTGTTTTTCCAGACTGAACCCTGACCCTGACGTTTCTCTCTCCACTCACTGGGCAGCTCAAAGCCAGTCTCCTTTAAAGCAGAAAAATGTTAGTGACACAGGTTTTTCGCAAAGGTTTTCTATGTTCTGAGAAAAGTGGCTAGAACTCAATGCCAAAAGCAATTTCACTGGAAAAAAAAAGATGCTGTAGTAATCAATAACAGCCCCACATCTGGCCGGGTGAACACTCACCCGTGGGCAGGCGATGGATAGGGATGTTCATGTCCTGCGTGGGTGCTCCACTAGCACCCAGAGCACCTCTCATCTCGAACTGTAACAACTTGCAAGTCAAATTCTTCTAAGTTTTCAGGGAAAAAGAAAGGATTCGGGGATTTTCTGCAAATGAGAGAGAACTTTGAACCTGAGCTGCAATAGGATTGTTGGTTTCAGAGACACAGCCCACACAGGCATGAGTCATATCCTGCCCTTTTGGGATGTGTTTGGGGGAGGAATTGTCTGCCCGTGTCTCATTCGGTGTTCTCTCCAGGTCAGGGATGTGTTTGGGATGACTCTGCCTTGGCTCCAGTGGCATTTCCCAGGGCAGGAGGTGGGAGCATGGGGTGGGTGTATTTAAAGGGTTGTGGGGGTTGAATTTACCTACAGATTTATATAACAGTTTTTAACTTACTTATCCTTTCAGCTTTGTGATCCGGCTCCAGTAAGTAGTTGCCCAAGAAGTGAGGACAATGGAGGTTTTGCTCCTACTTGAACGAAAATTATTTTAAGTACTGCCCAAGTACAGGGTGTTTCCAACAGATGGACCCAATTTGCAATCACTATATCTCTGCAACCACGAATGAAACTCTTACCACTAGTTGGGGCACAGAGTTTCAAATGATTCCCGCTCAATAACTTGTTAAACTATTTGTAAATTGTTGTGTAATCGTAACACTTTGCCACGGTAAAATATACCGCTTTGAAACTGGGTCCATCTTTTTGAACCACGCTGCACTATCCAGATGTTGCCCTGTGGAGATGGGCAGGGGTCAAATGTTCCTGCAACATGTGGAACACGGGGAAGCTCCATGGGCAGCAAGGGGGCAGCTCCAGCCCTGCTGCCAATGCTCTTGCAAAAAAAGGACTGTGTGCAATTTTAATTAAGCAACAGGGAAGAACTGTTTTTTTACAGAGATTAATAGGTCTGTGTTTTAATTATGGGGAAATAATAGACTAGAGAGCTAGGAAAGTGGGAGGTGTCAGAAATAGAGGATTAAAGACTGTAAGGAAGCTGGGTGAGACTATGTTTTTCTGCACTTACAAATTACAGCAGATCATCCCTATTAATAATGATCAAAAAAATAATAAAATACCTTCCGCAGTATAAGAGAGTTAACATTAAAATCTATTTATTATGGTTGTTCAGTAGAGAATTTTTGATTACAATCATCAGCTAAAAAATAAATTGTTCATTTTTCCAGTCTTACAAGTTTAAAAATAGAAGAATTCTCTTCTGAGTTCAGCTATAGTTTAATCAATATTTTTTCCAAGCAGTGTTAAAGTAAAAAGAGCAAAAGTTGCTTTTATTTAGTGATTGTTATACTTCCTTTAACTGTGCTACAGTGTGATTATTAACTTCTAAAAATAATTAGACCTATGAATAGAATTTAAAAATCAGGTTGCATTTCTGTAAGGAATGTTTTACTGTTGGATGTTTAGTTTGAAGCCAACGTTATTCCACATGCAACATGCTCAGGGCCTGAACAAAAGGACTGAAAAATTTTCTCTTAGCTGCGTTTTCAGAAATATATTTTGTGAGGTTATTTTTTTTCATCAGCCTTGAAAATCTCTCTCAACAGCTAAAAATCTGTTCCATTTAGTCCTTGGTTTTCGTGTGGTCTATGGCAATTGTGTACTGCATACTTTCTTTTTAATTAGCAGGGTATGAAAGAAAGTTGATTTGACCAAGTTTTCATCTCTATCCTTGATACTCATGCACTTAGAAATTAATAAAGCAAAATTTATTATTTTATTTAGAAAGATGTTTTAAGAAAAAAACCTTTGTATATCAAGTAAAACAACAAGAGTTCTTGTATTCCTTTCTGCACTGCTGCATCGCACCTCTTCTCACCAGGAAAGCCGTGATACAAGACAAGCTGTGTTTGTAGAAGTTTTTGGGAACATTCGAGGCTTTTGGATCAGGTGCTGTGAGGCAGTTGTGAGGATGCTCTGGAACTGCCACAGCAACATCCCCAAGCACTCCCCTTCTCTGGAGATGCTCCAAGTGCTTCACTTTGCATCTGAGGAGAATTCCATTTTTGTCTTTAATTTCTAACAAAAAAATTCAACTTTGGTGGGGTTTTTTTTTGTTTTTATTTTGGTTTTTTGTTTGTTTGGGTTTTGTTTGTTTGTTTGTTTTTAACACAGCTATTTGTTTTTTTCTTAGAAGCTTCACAGAGAGCAGGGAATTTGGGGCCGTTTTTGTGTGTGGGGAGAGGAGATGGCTGGTTTTCTCTTTTGTGGGCAGAAGCCACAGTGCTAATGTGTTCTTGCATGATTTGGGATGTTTGTGTGTGCATAAACAGCAAGGGAGTTAAGTAAAATGGTAAAAGGTCATTGAAACTACAGGCTAACTTCAAAAATATGAATTTATAATTGACTGTATCCAGCTGCTGCTGAAATACCAGTAGAAAAGGAACACATTGTAGAAACACAGCACTGGATGTGAGGTTTCTCTGCTTGTCCCCAGTCTTCTGTTCATTAGAATCAACTTACAAATGTTCATCAGACTTTGAAAGCAGCTCCTTATCTTCTCCAAAAGGGCACAGGTCCCACAGAGCTCCCTCCGCAGGGCCCCACAGCGGCTGCCTCAAAGTCATCTGCCCGGCATATCCCCATTCTCTGCCATATAAACTGATTTTTTTATCTCCTATCGTCTGCAGCTTCTCTCAGAACTCTTTCAGGTTTCATGTTGAGACCATTAATTAAATGAATGGTTATATTCATGATCCATTTCTGAAGAATTTCAGCCCGATGCTTCTAGTTTCTTACTGCTAAAGGGAACATCATTTTTCCCCTTAAACAATACCGCCATATGCTTAAGCTGTGAAATCACCATTTTTTCCCACCCAACAGTATCCATAGTTGTACTATTTTAATGTTTTATCAAAGAGATGAGATCTAATGCATTCTCTCCTGTTGGATTTCCTTCATGTAAAAACCTCTTTATCAAATAAAACCGTCCCATTAGTCTGTTGCACTTTATATTACTTTCCTTCAACTTTTAAATTTATTTTAAAGCCTTAAATTCTATTGTGGACATGATGGTTAGTCTAAAATTTGCCTGATTTGCTCTCCACATTTCCTTAAGTGTAGATAATAAATTTCTGATTTCCCAGTGGTGTAGCATCACTTCCAAGTTGTTTATAAAAACCCCACATGTCCGCGGATTTGCAGTTTCCATTCTCAAGTGTGTCTCCACTGGGGTTTTTCTCCACTGTTGACTCCGTTCACTGTTCCACCTTTTACTATGTGCTGGGTGTCACCTTCTTCATGGAAATCTGAAGTATAATGCTAATTTAGTTTCTGAGCCCTAGTTAAATATCCTTACCCTCCCTCCAGGCAGGCTCAGTCTTGTGTAGAAATAAAACTATTTCTCCTCCCTTTTTAATGACAAATATTTCGTTGTCTATGGATAGGTGGTACTTGGAACCTCTCCGGTATTTGTGCTCTTGTTGAATTCTCACACTTTGCACAGTCCTGTGCTCTGCTGGTTTCACTTTCCATCATTTTTATTTATTGGTTTTCTTCCCATGGTCCTGTTTTCTTTCCCGACTGGCTGCTCTTTGGTGCATTTTCCTGGCTGCTGACACAGACCACGGCTCTGGCTGAGTTGAGAGGAGCATCCCCCTCTCCTGGGGATGTTTTTTGCTGTCAGAGACTGCAGAGCAGAACATGGACTGTGTTATCTGAGCATCCCTTGAACAGAAAATCACAGTGCCTGTGGGACTGAGGAGCGATCTGCAGTGTCCCTTCTCTCTCGTGTCATCAGCATCCCTTCCTTCTTGCCAGGTGACAGAAAAGCTTGATGGCTACCCCAAAGCCATCAGTTGCTTTAAAAATCAGAGCATCTCCTGGGACAGGTTTTATCCCAGCAGCCTGCATGCCACTGATTTACCACTTCCATAACTTGATATTTATTCCATGCCACTACGAAGTGCTGTCAGAATTACTCACCAGCTTCTCATGGTGTGTCCCCCCAAGTCTGGGTGCCGGTGCTTGATGCCATGCTGCTCTCAGGACCTGTTGGTGACACTGAACAGAACCCTTCACAACACAGTTCTCCTCAAACCAACATGCAGTGAGCAACAAGAGGTGGAAAGCTGGTTTAGAGACCAGTTACAAAGGGTTTCTAATAATACACAATATTGACACTCTCAGCATATTGCGGTGCTTAATTACCTTGGGAGAAGGTTACGCTGCAGTTTTGCCTGGATGGCTTTTTTTTTTGTTGCATATCTACAGAAAATATTTTCAATTAATGTTGACCTTTAATACTGTGACTGACTTTTGAGTCTACAGATGGTGAAACAGACTACAAATTAGATTTTGCAATATACCTTGTTCTTTTTATGTCTCAACTGATGCGTTCCAGGCAGATTGTGGAACCTACACCGGTGTGTTGAGCTTCCGGTTCCCTCGCAATCTCTGCTGCCATGTTCAAACCCCTGAGATATTGTGTAGAAATGCTGTCAAATTCTTCAGATATATGTATTTTCATTCTCGAGCTTTACTTTTTTACTTATTTTGAAAAAACCAAGGTCTTTATGGACTATATTTATACTTTTGAACAAAAATTTAGAGGGAAAGGAATCTGTCTGGGGTACATCTGCTTCTGATCATGGGGTGTTATTTGGCGAGCTCTGATTAAGGTGACTATTATCCCCTGAAAAGCAACACCTTTAGTTATTGTTCTTATAATAATTGTTGAAAAGCTAAAGTATGGCATAACAAAGATTTGTTTGAGTCACTGCCATCCCAAAGAGGTTTTAAAAAATACACTTCATATGTCATTGTTGTCAGCAGGGAAATCCATGCTAATTGAATGTATGCTTGCTTTAAATGAGATGCCTTGAATAAGATTAGAAATGACAAATCTAATAATTTTTTGGAAATAAAAAAATATTGGTTTGGATTCTAAAATGTCATTATAGTTTTTGATTGCAAAAGTCCCTTGTTTCATTGACTAAGCAAGCAGAAGTTTATTGTGTCTTAGGAAAAGGACAAGAATTTGCATGGGCGCCTGTGTCCCTTTCTGAGCCTTATGGGCTGGAACTGGAGCAGAAAGGGCTGTGGAGATGGAGTCATTGGGTCTGGTTCAGAAATAATTGAGACTTTCTACCTACTGTTTCACTGAACACTCACAGCAGGAAAATCAGAAAGGAAGAACATAGCAGAAAAATATATTTGTTTATAGTATGTTTGTAAAATAGGCTTTTCGTTTCATGATGATTTGTGAATTCACAAAGGGCTCATGTTTTGAGGTTCAACTCCAATATATTATAGCTGTATTCAGTCTAAAAATCAATAGCAAGTCAATGTTATTTAAAAGCTCTTATGTTTTCTCACTTATGTTTTCACCTTTTTTCCCAGGTGTTACTTGGAAGATGGAGCTTCAAAAGGTGCCTGGCTGAATCGGTCGAGTATTATTTTTGCTGGAAGCGATAAGTGGTCAGTAGATCCTCGAGTTTCAATCGCAACAGCAAACAGAAGAGAATACAGCCTGCAGATCCAGGACGTGGACGTGACGGATGACGGTCCCTACACCTGCTCTGTGCAGACCCAGCACACCCCCAGAACCATGCAGGTGCACTTAACTGTACATGGTAGGTGATTAATCCAACTGCAAATCATCGTTTGAAATGTACTAGAAAAAAAATTGTGGATGAGACATGTCAGCTAAGTGCATTTTAAAGGGTTTTTTTTTTTAAATTTCTTTTGTTCTTTCATTCTTTCTCATATGTAGCCATAGCCTGTATGTGCTCTGGGTCCCTGCAAGCAGATAATTAGGCCAGAAGGGTTTCTAGCTTGTCAAAATTGGGTTTAAATCCCAATCCTGCTCTGCTGACAATTGAACAAGATGGAAAAACTGAAGAGGAGCATAGGGGTGCAGCAGTGGAGATGCAGTTCCCTGCCGATACCTGCTGGTTTGCCGTAGGTCTCCCGCATGGCTCCAAATGTGGGGTTTTTTTGCATGGTGTTCAGCCCGTTCACTGTGTCACAGTTCATCATTGGTGTTGAGCTTACAAAAGGTTTACAGCCTTTACATTTGAACTTTGCTACTGAGTAGTGGCAGAAACATCTGTCCCCACAGCCCTCGGCTGACCTGCCCGCGTGGATGTGTCCTGTCCACAGGCAGCTTCACAGATGAAGTTTTCTGTAAATTTTACTGGATTTGAAAGATGTGGTATTTCATTTGGGCACCTCAAGTGTCTTATCTGGTGTGTACCATTGCAGGCATTGTTATGAAAACAAGAGTTAACTCATCAGCTTAAAAAAAAAAAAAGAAAATTAGAATGAATAAACCCATTTTTCTAAAATAGAAATTCCATTATATTTAGAAATTCAATAGAAATTCATTAAAATCAAAATAAACAAATTAAGACAAGCTGATATTGCATTAAAATCCATAGTTTATTGTTTTTTCCTGACCAGTTTTCTCACAGAAATACTGGGATCCCAATATTGTTAATAAGAACAGTCCACTTACTTCTGTGAGACAGTTTTCTGTTTTAAGTGCTGCAGAACGACAGGGTCAGTTTTACACACAAGGAGGTAACAGTCGTTGTATTGTTCCAGGGTGAACAGTTCTTAGTTTTGGCTGTCTTTCTAATAGTTAATGGCCTCATGCAAGGGGCTAAAAAAAACGTTGGCAATTAGTTACATGTATAAAACATATAAACAGGAGCTTAAAATTAATTAGGCTAACTACAAGTATATAGAGAAATAATAACTCAATAGTTAAAAATATGCATAATTATTAAGCGATTGCATTTATATCTTCAGAAATGCAAAGTATAACCTAAGGCTTTAACTTATTAGTCTTTGGTGTAATCATCATTAAAATTTTCTTTTGCATTTTTATGAGTAATAAAGCAATGAATATCAAACAGAAGAATTTAAATGGCAATCTCTATTGATCCATATGGCACACCAAAATCCCTTAGAAATAATGTGTATGAAATGCTTCTCAAACTAATTATCCTTAACCACTAGACCTTTAGACCCTGATTGTAAGAACGTTAGACTGTAGCTCGGTAAAAGCCAAGTGTCTTTGTTGCATAAAGAGCATTATTTTATTAGTACAGCCAAAAAGCCATCACTTAGTCATTTTTATGACCTTGCTCAGAGGCGGCAGTTGCGTGAAGACTCATAAATGCGCTGTTGATGTGGGTGGGTTGTTCAGGAGTTGCAGAAGGGTTTGGATGCTGTTGGACTGGGAAGCTGGAATGAAGAAGCTGTGGTAGTATCAATTATTATTGCAATTATATATATAGATATTCAGTTCCTCCAGTATTATTTCAGTTTTGTAGGAAGTAGGGACCAGCTCCATGAGGCATAGCTGGAACAAGTGCACTGATTTCAAGACAAATTTTTAAAAAATCACTGTCCTTGTATTTTTCCCATGTAGTTCTCTTAGTCCTAAGAAGGGAAAGGTGCTGGGTCCTGTCTTACAGAGAGGGGTCAGGTATAGTCCGAGCGGCAGAGCAGGACTGGCAGCTCTGGAGGATGCCCCATCCCACGTGGATGATGACTGAGGCCATTTCTTTCCATTCTAACTCATATCTATATGTACCTATTACTATAGATCTTAATAATTGTCTGCTGTGCAGTGGATGCTCAGGGGATGAGATGTGAGTTGCACCAGTCGCTCATCCCATGGGGGTGGGACCATGCCATGAATCACCACTGGGTTTTGCATGGTCATTTGGAGAGCCCTGCATCACTTTTGGTGGTGTTGTCACCTGTCCAGTGGTCCTAGGTGGGACCTGGGCTTGTGAGCACTTTTAGTCAGGTCTCTTTGTACTTCCATGGCTCACAAAGCCGTCGCTTCATCCTTGTGCTGGGGCTGGGGGTGCAGTTTGTGCATCCTTTGAGATGGAGACTGACCTGGCTAAGGGTACCCCTGGCTGGATGGATGACATCAAACAACTGCCAAGAGCTTATTTAATGCATCCTTTACTGCTGCATAGGGTTCATGGGGATGATACAATAACATTTTATGGAAGCAGTTTTATGTTTCCTATTAATACTGTTCGTGGCTTTGTGTTTCAAGATTAGAAACAACGTCTGCTATTGGGGAGAAATAAATGAAGGGAAAAGCAGGTCTTTTACCAAAGTATAAAATTATTTAGTCAAAGGGCTGGGTTTCCTTTTACAGTGTGAATAAATGAACAGCAGCAGAGCTGGAGCAGCACATGAAACAACAGGAGAAAAAGAAAATTTAAAAGCAAAGTCTTAGGCTTTCAAAATTCCTCTGCCCTCCAGGCTGTGTTGTGTCAAAAGAAGATGTCGTCCTGCTGCAAACAGCAGAGCTGGGAGAGCCAGGGGTGTGTGCCTTGTGCCGCAAATTAAATGAATAAAGGATGATGTCTGATCACAAGCTCCTAAATGGGTTCAAACTTCAGATGGCAAAATTATTTACTGTGAAACTCCACTTTAAAAGCCCTTTTTTTTTATTTTTCGGTATGTGGGGGGGGTCCACGCAGATCCAGTAGCTGTCATTTTGAATATCCTCTTCTCTGCAATTTAGGCTGATGGTTTCTGAACATATTTGTGTAAGTGTTTTAAGAGAATAAACACATTTAATGGGCTAGAAATGCCTTAGTTTCCATGAGTAAAACACAGAAAGGTGAAGAGGCCCAGGCCACAAACCCAACATTTCTACCATCTCTGGCTAAGTCTGGAAATTGTCCCTGTTTGGTCCCTGGCAGTTATGATGTTACGTTCAGTATATTCATCCAACCCACATTACTTCTCTTCCATCTTTATCTTTTTTTCTGGCTCTTTACAATACCATCCCAAAAAGTAGTTTAGGCTACATTGCATTAAATATTGTACACTCGCACATTAAACCATGATCTTGCACACAAAAAATTCCTGCCCAGTGCCGTGATCAATACATAATCAAGGCAGATGGGAAGCAGCAGCTTCTCCATCACCGTCCCACATACAGAGACCTCGTGAGGTTTGGCGAGTTGGCCTCAGGCTGTGAGGGAACCTCTGGCAGAGCCTGAGGTTGGATTTCAGATTCCCAAATCCCAGCTCAGCACCGTAAAGAAGCCACCAAGTCAAGTCTAGATCACTGATACTTATTACATAGCTACATCTTTTTGTACCAAGAAAATTAATCAAGATAGTTAATATAAAAGGAAAAAGCCTCATGTGTCTTTAGCCCACATTTGCATCAATGAAAGCAAAATCACATGAAAGAGAGGATGATAATCCAGTTAACTTTAATTCAGTGACCTTATTAAAAAGAAGTGAGAATTATGAAGTAATTAATTAAAAGTTTAGAAGGTAGGAGTTTGTAATCAACTCAGTCTATCTCAGTGCCAGATGCTTGATGTGCAGTGTCATGAACTGCAGATGATTTAAACGTCAGATGTTTGCCACAGTGAAATAAAAAAATGAAATACCTCTTACTGCACTCATAATTTTTCTAGGAAAAGGTTGCCATTTCTAATCTGACATTTATTCTATCAAAGTTTAAATTGCATCCTCCAAGCTGTGTTTCCCTTTCAATTTGCAGAAATATTAAGACACGTTTACCAACGTCCTTGAGAATGAATTTTGCTGAGGGGGAGAGCGACAGGTCCTAGCCCGAAACCTCTGCCCCTCCCCATGTGTCAGGACGTGGTAACGATGTGATTGCACACATGGACAGAGGACAAGTCACCCTCTTGTTGGTGATCTGAGGGAGACAGAGGCCAGAGCAGGGTGTCTAGAAGGACCTCAGCTGCCCAGGGTGGTGACAAGGATGAGGAACAGATCTGGAAGAGATTGCTTTGGTTAACCTCGTGAAATAAGGGCATGGGGATAATTTTGCTATCCTTTGTTAATGCACATGGTGTGGATCCCGGGGAGGGAGAACAAGGATACTGACTGAGGGAGAGGACTTTACAGGACCAGGACAACGTAACTCAGCTACAAGTGAATTGTAACGAGAGCTGAGGGGATGGTGCTGGTCCCATCGCATTGAGATGGACTGTTCAGGGGTTGGGGACACACCTTCTCATGGGGGTCCAGTGGGACAGGGGTGACCATGATGTTGGTGACTGTGGTCTCCTTGAGGGCAGGATTGAGGACCTGGCAACTCTATTTGTTTCCTTGAATGTGGCTGAGGACGTGACACTGCTCTGTTGACAGCAGCACCAGGAGCCGTGGGCACAGTCTGGACCTGGGCTGTTTTGTCAAGGCTATGTTTATAATAGTCTGTCATGGTTGCACAGCTCAAATAGGTCTCTGGTTTAGGCTTTGGGGTGTCAATACCAGGTGTCATTTCTTCTGCCACCCCCTGTCACTTCTCACACCAGTTGCTGCTGACATCCTCATCCCACCAGGACCTGCCTCCCTGATGCCATTAGAACCAAAATGTGACACCGGGGAACAGGTGACACCAGGGAAACAGTGATGGAAAAACTTCCTTACACGAGTTACTTGACATCTCAATTTTGATTTTAATCTGGGCACGTTTGGGGTTGCTCCCAGAGAGACTCTGCACCAATGGGACACGGCTCCATCCTCCCCCTCAGTGACATCTCATCGTTGCACAGAAATAATTCATTTATCTATGTAAATACGATTTATAGATTGAGTCAGAAACTGCAAGCTATATGTTTTATTTAAACATGGATAATATTTCCAAAGTAATACTCAAGGCCCTTTTCCTGTTTAATAAACCTCCTTAATGTCCCCTAAATATTAATGTATTGATTTAGTCTTTGCGATGTTTGCAAAGTCTAATTTGTTTCCCCAATCAGGCCAAGAGGGACATGCATTTGGAGCTAACGAGATAAATCTTACCGAAATTTATTTAAAGCGGGACAAAATAAATATGCAAAAGACTTCTAAAATCATATAACAACTACTTCCCAGCTAAAACTGACAATCCATTACTCTTTTAAATTGCTAGCACTTCAGTAGGATGTCACTTTTCGTTAGAAAATTAACTCGCTGCTGCCAGCCACTGTTATCGTCTTGTCCCTGCTCAGCACATGAAGAAAAAGGTAGAAAAATGGTTCTGGATGGGGAGGCAGCTCCGTGAGAGAGAACCCCCCCTACTGAATGAACCCCTGTTTGCTCCAGCAAACAGAGTTCGGGGCGGTGCCACTGCATCCACAGGCAGAACAGCACCAGTAATGACCCATCAGAGTGTTTTCTCCAGGATTCGTGGTTTTTCATCCATTTATTAAATTCCTCCCACATTTGCACCTCTCACGGCATTCAATGTGCTGCAGGGGATCTCTCTAAAATATGTATGAATGGCTTTTCCCCTTCTTTAGCTGACTTAAGTCACTGAAAATGTTTGCATTAGCAGGTGATCTTGTTTAAGAGGATGTAAATCAGGAATATTTCATCTGAAGTAGAACAGGGCAGTACTGGTCTGAAACTCATAATTCTCTAATGTTGGATGTGCTTTTATAGTCATGGCTGCAACTGGATTTCCATCATAAGCCTGAAATTTCCATCTTCTGAAATCTGCAGGCAAAGGATAATCTAGACAAAATAATAATTTGCTCTCTGGTCCAAAGTATATTAATTCTGTTACATTTGAATTAAGTAGAATGAGTTGTTTTGTTACCGGTGAGAGTTTTGTAAAGGGTGTGTGAAGCAGAGTCTTCCAGCAACTTCTTGCATTATACAGCAACACCAGAAACAGAAGTAAGGAGGGAAAAAATGTTGTAAGGAAAACAAAACAAAACAAAGTCGAACACCACCAAAATTTTAGGCTAAGCAAAACATCTCTCGTCCTTTCTAAAGCATTGGTCTGGGAAGCTCCCACCCTATAAAAAGGCAACCTCCCTCAAATTAAACAAAAATAATCATTTGGAAATATTGTCCGAAACTCAAGCTGTATAAAAAATGATGAGCCTTTTTGAAAGGCAGATTTTAAAAATGCTTTTGGAAAGAAAGGCAATTCAGAATGAGAATGGGTGGCCAAGTGAGTTGGAGCTGTGTCTGCCCTGTGCTCCGTCTCTTCTGGTTCTCACTGGCACTAAGGCAAAAGCAGGTCAAATCCGTGGCTTGGCTTTAGAATGATCTGAAGATGATGTGAACACAACCTGTTGGGGCAGTAGGGTTTTTAAAATTTTTATTCTCTCTTATAATTTCACTAAAGAAAGAGTCAACAGTCATTATGAGGCTTGCTTGGAAGACTAAAATTAAAATGTTTTTCTGCTATTCTAACTCAAAAATACAATCGTCATCTGAAAGTAGAGTGTGGCAATGCAGAGATTTTAATTACACTCACTCTAGCCAAATGCAATTTCATTTGAACGGATCCTCCAAAACTTTATTTTGTAACTGTAACAAACTGCAAAAACATTATTTTAAAGACATAAAATCTGGCTTTATAACACTTTTAAGGGTTTAGTTACATATAAGGACGTGTTCTTCTGACTGCCCTTCCTGTGGGCTCTATTATTCCCTCTCTGAATGCCTTTTCACTATCCTGTTGATTCAATTAAAGGTAGTTAGGCTGGCCTGGAAAAAATGAGATAGCAATTATTTTGTTATTCATTGCCATCATTTCCACATTGCAAGTGTTTTCGAACTCTGTACCCTGAGTAAGAAGTCTGATATTTTATTGAGCTTTCTGCTGCCTGTCATGGTGAACACTGTGATTACTGTGATTTATCTCATTCTTTTTTCATTGGATTTCCTGTTATTTCCACCTCAGTAATTTTAGACTGTCAGTTGTCAGGTGAAAAAAAAAGGTGTCACATGTTTAAAAGTTTAATTTTTGTTTGGAGTGTTGTTAACAAAGGAAGTTAAATAGTGTTGGAGTGCTTTGGAGACCAGTCTCTGCAACTGTTACTCAGAGCATCTTCTTTTTCATCAGCTTGATTTGAAAGAGGATGTAAAAATTATCCCACACCATGGTCTAGAACATGCTGGTTTTATCTTGCAGAGAGGCTTCAAATCTAAATATTTAGTGAAGCCTTGCTAAGGAGGTGCAAAGGTACCGATTTCCCCCAAGTAAATTTTCAAAGTTTTCAAAAATCCTTATCTTCTGTTTCTAAAGGACATAGGAAAAAAAACCTGTAAAAGTATTTTGGGAGTCAAAACTTTTGTAAGATTTTTAGTACGTTCTTCCTCACGATTAAAACATGCCATATCAGGAATTCTGTAATCAATGAAAAAATAGATCCATATGTGAAAACCATTTCTATAGAACCAGATTGGAAAGAAAGTGGGGAATAAAAGAAAAGGGTACGTACAGGTTCCCGAGTGCCCTGCCACATCCCCCATCGAGAGAGCGGCACATCTGCTGCGGCTCTGCCGAGAGGCCAGGTCAGCCTCTAGCTTTTAGCCCGATTAAAACTAATAACATCTGACATACTAAATGTCCTGGTTGAAATGCTATAATCTGATCAAATCCTTTTGTCAAGTCCAGTTAATGTTTAAAACGTGAGACAAATCAAAACTGCACTGAATTTAGAGGTTTCCCAAAGAGCAAAAGGTGCCCTGCAGCATCCTTGCTCCCTACTGCTGCTGGAGAGGCAATATCATAACCATGTCCACTTGAGCTTTTATAAACAGTCGCTTATTGAAAGTAATAAATATCTTATTTAAGGCTTCAGGCTGCCAATGAGAAAACATTTTACCACATATACAATTAATGGCATCTCTGTGGGATGGTCGAGATCCCTGTACATTCGTGGAATTACTGGTACTTGGGAAAGGTGACTTTACAGAGGTGAATGGAAGGAGCTAGGAAAGTGTTTGAAATATTCCTTGATGCAAAGTTTCTTTTTTAAAGAGGTGTGATGCAGGGGAATCCAAACTATTAGACCAGCAAGTGCTGTGCAAGCTTCTCGACAACAGGACTGTTTTCTTTAGTTATTTACAGGGGAAAAGAAGCAAGGCTTTGGACACAAATATCTAGGAATTAAAAAATACTTTGTAGGGCAACTCTTCTAGACATCAGAATAATTTATCAGGGGGGGAAAAAAAGAGCCATAAATTTCACTAACTTCTTCAAACTAGAGAGAAGAGCATCTCAGAAACCTCAGCATAGACCCCGTTCTGCGTGTTTTGCTGCATTACATGACCTTGTTTGGTTAACAGTGAAGACTTTGAGAATTACACATTCCTTTGCCACAATAATGAAATTCCAAATTACTTTTAAGCTGCTTACCTGGCTGTATGCAGATTAAGTGACTGTAATTATAAACACTGGAAATATTGTTCCAAGTATCAGTACAGACAACTCTAAGTATACAAACATAATAAAAATGACTGTAATTATAAAAATTATAAATGTACTTGTAGCACTTCACCTTTTGAAGTTATTAAAAAAATAAGTGCAAGTTTTGACAAACTTATTATTTTATTGAAACTGGAGGTGGAATTAGGATGATGTCCTGCAAACTAGGAGTGAACTGGTCTGGCTTCTGCTCTGGTGTTGCTTCTGCATCTTTGTCCCATCTGTGATCAGGTTTCCTGGAGGTGTGGGGATCAAACATGCCTGTGATGGTAATGGAAACACTGCTAGGGTGTTGTAATGCCACAGCAATAATGCCCCAGGTTTTTGCTGCTCCATCCTCCAAGCCAGGGCAGTTTGCTGCCCCACATGGGTTCCTGCGCTCCCAGCTCATGCTGCTCTTTGGACACTATGACCTTTCTGAATTTGCTTGCACTATAGTGATCAGAAATATTGGAAACACATTCAACCAAGGAGTAATTCATTTATATTAGCTATAGGCTAAAGTCAATGCATCAACAATAAGCAAATAAGAATTGTCCCTATATAACTGTATTATTTTTAAACTTAAATTAAATTTGCATAACTATTCCTAAATGGAGAAAAATATTACCTTCCATTTCACAAGTGGGAACCCTGATGGACTTGAGGGGATGAAATCAGACTTATTTCACAGGCTGAAATTTCTCTTCTGATGTTCAGCAATATGAAAATCCAGCCAGTAAGGCATTAGCAGAGGTTGGTTTCACCTACATTTATTTTTAAGTGAAATGTCACTTAATGTCACGTAGATGACTGACAGGAACAGAAGAGACTTTAGAGTTCTGGGCTGTTTACTCTTGCTATCAGTGGTGTGTATATTATGTATATATTGTATCTAATACCAGGGTGCACAAGCACACACATGTGGATGTGTATATGCAAGTTCCATGTACGTGTTCACATTAAGGGTCAAACTGTGGCATAATTCATTATGAATATGCTGGATGTGGAGGCTGAATATGGAGAGATATTTTGTAGCTTTGCCTTTTCTCACAGCTGGCAGCATTGGAAGGCAGTGCTGTGTTTGCAGGGCAGTGCTGAACTCCAAACTACTTCTAACCAATAAGAAAAAAATTGAATCTGTGCTCCTTATATTTTTTTAAGGTAATTCTGCACATATATTCAACTTCATCTAACAGGGAGAAACTGTGTCATAAATCCAATTCATTGTAAATGTCAATATTACGTACTTTAAAAACCTAAAAGCATTGAAATTAGCGTCTAGAATTTTGAAACCCTATTAAGTGCTAGTCCTATTGGAATAATTAGATAGTAGCATCTGTAAAAGTGTGAAATGGGTTTTTCAGGAATCAGTTGACAAACCTGTTCTAGATTTTCCTTTTGATGAAGTTTAAACGGTTGAGTTGTCGTCTTTGGGTAATGGTGCCATCATTAGTCTCCAACAGTTTAATCTGCCCTGTACAGTCTTTGCCTATTTACTTTGTGTCTCTTCTTGTGCACTCCTACAGAGGCAGAATTACGTATGCCAACATTGTAAATGGTACTAAAGCAAGAAAAAGGGACAGATGCACATGACAGAAAAATCAACTGGGTGATCCCCTTTTTTGTGGGGAAAGAGTGTCCCTCAACCCGGTGACAGTCCGAGCCACCTGTCACAATTCCTGAGTGCACTAAAGCAGCACCATGCTGCAGCTTCTCAGGGGAATATATGAAATATGTTACATATTGCATTTATATATTGTATTTTATATATATATATTATACGCTGTGTACTCCTCAGTGTGCTTTGTGCCACGAGCTCGAAGGGCAAAGTCACACACATCTCCCTGAATCCTGGGGAAATCTGGGCAAGTCATACACAATACATAATAAAACTGTTGTTTGCAGGGATTCCAAGTGTAAGCCAGGCTAAAAGATGTCACGCAAAAATGTTAATTCAAAGCAGCCTGTAATTTATCCTGTAGCCATCTGCATCGCTCAGGGTGCCTTGATGAAGTATTAGCAAACTTCTTACTTTTGATTACTTAGATTTGCATTAGAAGCATTACATTTTAACCAAGACTGTTATTTAAAAATACCATTGTCAGCCTTTTTGTGCTTTCTTTCAGCAGCACCAAGCTGGATTTTCCTGTTTGAAAAAGATTTGTTTCTCCCCTCTCATGTCTCCTCCCCATCCCAGTGTCAAGTTGGGAGGCTGATGCTCCCCAGGCTTAACCGCCCAGCCGGGATAAGGACTGACTGGCCCAATAAATAAAAACAAGAGCAGCAAGACAGAAAATGTAAACTTACTTGGCTTCTTTGTGCTTCATCAGTGGGAAAACATGTTTATTTTCAAAGATGAGAGAAGGTATTGGGAGAAGTCAGTGCGAAAATGCCAGTTCTCATCAGTGAAGGGTAAATCAAGTCTATAATTTACCAAATGTCATTATGCGAAATAGGGTGGTTCAATGTAAGTCTGAAGTATAATATCAAAAACTAAGGGGAAAATCTCTATCCAATAAGGGGAAATAATATTAGGCAGTAATTGGTGTCTCTTTTTAACCACTAAGAGAAAGATTTGTGTCTGCATGATGGATCTCCGTTGCTGATTCTGGGATTTGGGGTCAGTCATTCAGCATGAGTGTCCTCAGAATGAATCTCCCCAAAATAACGTCCCATTCAAGCAACAAGTTCTGCCAGCAGCTTTTTATCCCATGGAATGGAAGAAAGGGGGAAAAAGTCCACTTCAGACTGAAATGACAGCTTTATTGGTCTTGGGGTTTTGCTTTTTTGCTCATGTTTAAAAGGAGAGAAATCCTGAGGGTGCAGTTGGGAAGAGGCACCAAGTCTGGGGGCAGCTGAGCGGGGACAGGTGAATGTGGCTCTCAGTGGAGGGGAGGGTTAATACAGGGACAAAGCAGTTCCCTCCCATTGTAACGTTCATTATAAATAATCGGTGACAGCTAAAGCAAAAGACTTTTTTATACTTTTAGCAGACAGTTGAAGGACATTTTTAAATAAAATAAAAAGCATTTGAAGTGCAGAAGCAAGATAGAGAGGACACATTCCCAGTTACTGTCTGAGGGTGCATTTCATTGGCAATATGACCTTTGCCTCTGAAGATGCCCTAGGGTGAAGTGTAAAGAACTGGTGACTGAAAAGCTAATCACAAAAGCAGACAAAGTAAAATTAAACAAAGAAAAAAAGTGAGAAACATTCCCCGTATGTCTTTTTACCAGTAAGAAATGCCTAAGTATAATAATGAAATCTAAAATGGCATTAAGACAGAGCATGTCCTCTTTCTTGGCTTTGTTTTAAATGCTTTGCTATTCATTTTTCTGTGTCGGTCTCTTCCCACACTTTTTTTTCTTAGTTGTAGGAGTGAAACTAGGCCAAGCACAGGTAGAAATGAAGTTGGAGTTACAAGCAGATAGAGCAATACATTTTGGAGGACCTTGACAGGATGTTTGCAATAAAACCAGCTGTGCGCTTCCTGCTACAGTTCCATATTTAATGTTGGAGAAGCTGATAGCAGAAAGAATTTGTTTTGTCTTTTATTTCCTTTTATGATGCATAGTACTTAAATCTCCATTGCACGCTGCTGCTTTGCTTCTAGTTGTAGTCTGCTCCGAAGAAATGGTGAAGTCAGCTTGTATACCTGCTTTTAAATTAATGACATCCTTGAGAGATGGCATTATTACCCAGAGCAGTGTAAAGGACTGTGATTTATCTCCTTTGTAGCTAGCTCTGCTTTAGCAAAAGCTGATGCATGACCTCGTAGCATGCCAGACTGTTTCATAAAGCTGACTAAATTATACATAGGCAGAAATATTCTACCTCCAGTGACCAGCCCATTAATACAAATCCATAAACAGGAAGGGGTAGAGAGATCTCATTAGGGAAAGCATATGAACGAGTGAAATGCATGAAGTTAAGTACTTAACAACTGGAGACTCTGTCAGAAAAATGGACTATTCAGCCTTAAGAAGAGCTGTGAGTTCCGTTTGCCTCAGAACCAGCCACAGGTTGTACTGGAAAATGTGCAGCATTTGTTTGGAAATACATGGGAATCTCAGCCCAGTCCCTTGTGTAGTTCACCCACTAAGTGAATATAAACACACACAAAATACTAAAGGAAGATGGGACCTTTTTTCCATTCATACTACAGCACTGGCTCTAGATATTTATGAAAGAGTGTATTTGCAAGAGAATTAGTCTTGAAATAAATCCATGAATTCACTACTCTCTTCCCTGTAAGGTTTTTGTGCTGAGATTGTCTCTTTTATCACCCATGCACAAGGGTGATTCCCATTCATGGTAAAGCCCATTACGATAAAAAACAAATTGCCCATGTAGCTGAACAGCTCATAGAGAGTCCATTGCCGAGGATTTTACTGTCTCTGCTGCTGTCTCACTTGGGTATGTGTTCTACCAAGCTACGGCAAACTTGGTCTTCATTGCATAGCTGATCTAATTAAATGAAAAACAAGAATTGCGTATTAGGTCTTTAAAGCTCATCTCCAGTGTATAAAGATATGAGTCTTCCCTTCGAATTTTTTAGATGGTATATCCTGGCTTGTTTTTATGAGCTGAGAACTTGCAGAAGGAAAATATTTCATGCTATGAGTTGTGTTGGATTCATGGTTATGGGAGAATTACCAAGAATGAACAAGATGGATTTATTAAAGAAGTTCCTTCTCATCTACTGTCTTCTTTTCAGAATCCTCTACAGCAGGGGTGTCAAACTCATTTTCACTGGGGCCCACATCAGTCTTGCAGTTGCCTTCAAAGGACTGAACGTAATTTTAACACTGTATAAATGTAACTGCTCCTACATTTATGAGTTTGACACCCCTGCTCTAAGCTTAGTTTTGATTTTATAGCTTAAGAGAGGATGACGATGATATTTGGTATTTGCAAGCAGCAAAATCCACTGGTTGGAAAGAGCAAAATCAAACACATATCTTTTAAAAGAACTCGTACTGCTAATTTAGGAAAATGTCCAGAAAGGGCTGAAAACAACTGAAAAGTAAAGTCGCGGACTCATGCTATAACATTGAATTATAAGAAATCTGAAAGAAAGCTTTAAAGCATATGGATTAAATGTTTCCTGCCTGGAAAATCTCCATTTGAAAAAATTAATCTTTGATTGTGCAGCTTTGACAAAGATGTAAAGAAAACTTGTTCAGTTGCTATATATGAAAAGATTCTTGGACAGCAAACGCAGAGGTTGCCTAACCCGCGACATCTGCCGAGGGTTCAGGGCTGCATTCTCCATGGGGGAAATAAAAGTGCTGTTTTTCCCTTCTTTAGCTTTTGAAATACCTTCATACTGAGGTTTAATTTAGGAGGCTTATTTTTCTAAATTGGGCTTTCAGCAGAAGGAGCTGCAGCCTGGGCTGCACATTCCCACCCTCTGCACCTTCTTCATCCTCACGGCCTCAAGTCTGCATTATTCCATAGGAGCTTATATGGATCTATCTGGGTAGCACTTATGTGAATGGTGAATTATTTCAGGGAAATGTCTCATAGTTTGGACATGTCTCAGTGTTTAGGAGCCAATTGATGTAGAAAAGTGGCCAGAACATCCTATTTCTGGTGACTGACCTGGTGTAAGCAAATAGCTGCAAATTTGATCTAGAAATTGCCTGCATGTGGTGTATGAAGCAATAATTACAGTATCATGACAAGTTGTAAAAAGCACTCCAGTGGTGACTGAAAGTGTGATTTAATTTGAAATCCCTTAACACAAAGAACAAAGGAAAAAAAAATCTGATATGTAACTGCATATTAACATCTGCTAATACTTTAATTTCATTATATCCCATCCAGAGGCATGAGCCACCAGAACCTGCAAAGTGAGACTTGTGGGTCAGAAGTCCTTGGTCTTCAGTAAGCAGAATTATGATTTATTATCTAGTGGTTTATTAATATCACCAGAGTAGATTCAATTAACACTTGTTTTGTAAGTAAAACTGAAAAAATAAGTCACCCAAGTATTTTTCATTTTGATGGCACAGCTTTAAGCAGCTCTTAGAGTCATCTTAAGGCTATGCTTCTGCACTCAGTTTTAAATAACTGAAGGGAGGGTAATTTAAATATTCTTCTCTTTTCTGTTTGATGATTACAGTGATGATTCAGATTTTTAGGATACATTAACCAAGAAAATATTTGGGGGTTTCCCACCGGGAGATGTGGTTGTGGCAAAGGCCTATCTGTCTAAGTCTTCATCTAGCGCAAGGTATTGAGTCCGATCTGCAAAGACATGAACCATCTCATAGAAATAACCAAGGGAGGGAATTCCAGCAGCTCTGCTATCCCAAAATCACCATACTGCACCACAGCTGCAGACTCAGAATGAAATCAATTAGAATCCTGTTTGTAGCAAACAGTCAATCGAAGCCCTCTTGGAGGCAATTAGCAAAATCAGAGCATCCTTTGAAGCAAACAGATCTGGAAACGCTCCTCTTGCCCTGATTTTTCAAATGCTCAAGCTTACAACTTTCTTCAGCAGAACGGAATATTCAACACAACCAGGAGCTGGTTTGTGTTTTTTCCATGGACTGTTCACCCAGCTGTACAAACATATTGTCTGTAAGGGTGGTAATGTATGAGAATTATTAACACAGCCCTGGTAGAACTTTTTAATTTTTACAGGGCTTATCTTCACATCAGACAGTGCTCTGGAAATGGATATACCCAAGGATTTTCTCTTCCTCTGTCCTGGGTAAGTCAGGGATATGTTGTTTCATTAAAGCACAAGTTTTACAGCAATAACTGTTCATTTAGAAGAACAAATCCTTCACAGGAATGTTCTGAGGAGTTTCCTTAAAGGAACCATATAATGAAAACTGTGTGACTTAAATTACTGGGGCTGTATTTCTTGCATATTGTAATTTATGAAGCAGTAATAAGGATAATAAACGGTACAGGATCATTTACACTGTACAAGAAACCTCTATAGCAAAATGAAAGCTATATAGCATTGATTCTTAATACAATCCTATAATACCACTAAAACTTCTATTATACCTACTTATCAGGGATCTTTTATCCTAGCTATTCAGATAAAAACTTGGGAATTTTAGCAAACAGCATGGCTCAGCCCCATGGGGACAGTTTGAACACGGTGCTCAAGGAGATGCACATTCAAAATCTGTTCATTTATTACATTTTGTGGCATTGTTTTTTTCCCATGTGATGTTTTGAACATTTATCCCTTCAGGATAAGTTGTTCGTTTAAAAGGAAAAAATTAAACAAAAATCTCACAAGAGAGAGGTGAACTTGAATTTGAACGGATAAAAAGGCACTTCAGGAGCTGGATGAAACAGGCACTTTCCTGAGTTTGTGATTTTCAAAGCTGCCTCTGGGCCAGCAGTGCTGACGACATTACAGTGAGACAAAATAAACAGTTAATTTTTTGCTTGCTTGTAAGGCTTTATAATACCAAGGGCTAAAGTATAGAATTGTAGGAGAGTTATTATATCATTCTCAGCAGATTACTCATTTTGTTGTCTTTAGGATTTAGAAATGTTCTTATTTTATTTAGACTGAAATTTTAATAATCCCCACTTTGCATTTAAAATATTATATTATTTCCCCCTCTCTCATCTGTGGGAGAAAACTGGAAAATTTCCTTAATAGTTGGCAGTTTTGCTTTGTTATGTAAAATAGATCGTTGGCAAAAAAAAAAGTTATAGTTAACACAACAGTTCCATTATACAATAAAAGGATTGTTTTAGAAAAAAAAAACTTTGTTTGAAATACTTCAAAGGAAAGACATGGTTTTGTTTTGATAGTGAGTTGAATGTAGTTAGCACACTAAAATACTTTGCCCATAAATATTCCAAAACCTCTCTGTGTGATATCAGCCATCGTGAGGTGCCTCTCCACTTATTCTCTTTATTGTGGAAAGGTTTAATAAAATTGAGGAATAGGATCAGTCTGCAAATATTATAATTAATAGTAATATAGATATTATTGTAAAATCATTAACTCAGGTATTCAGTGCCAGTCAGTTGAAGAATGCTGCAGCCCAGGTTTACAATAACTGCTCCCTGTCATACCTGGAACCTATCAGTGCTGCTGGAGTTTACCTCCTGACATTATATTCGGCTCAGGCTCAATAAGGTGTTCATTTTCTTCTAATTCACCATGGACTGTACAATTATCTTCCACAAATGCCCTCTTTTCTCATTGTGACTCAAAAAACAGGAGTATTGGAGACTGCAAATTTCAGTTATTTCTAATATCAGAGTTCCCCAGCTCACAGAATCTTTCTTTAAAATAAAAATGAAAATATGTGATAAATGCCTTACATTTGAAAATCTTTCCTACCAAAACCAGCTTTGTAGATTAAATAATTTTAAAATTTTAATGTCTGTCTCTGGTACACTACAGAGAATGTTGCAGTAATGTTGATGAAAAAACATACAGGTGTGTCTTTTAGCCTGAATTAGGAAAATGGGAAGATAAGAACCAGTTTGGCGTTCACACAAGTATGATGAAGCCAGGAAGGTTTCACCCTCAGACGTTTAGTCCTTTTAGTCAGGAATAATGCAGTTTTATGACAGTTTTCTGAGATCTGATCCCATTTAAGTCTGAACAGGCTCTTACTCATCATTTACACCCCTGGGGTCGTATCATGTGATAAGTATCAGGGATAACAGATACCGAAATGATACACATGAGCAGAGAATTAGAATAGCTCTTTAGAAATCAGTGTCTCGTGCTTTTAGCCATCCTTTTCTAAACAGTCTTTTTTTGAGCTAGACAGGATTCCGTAACCTGGAAAAGAAATGCGGGTTTTGGATGAGATTGAACAAAACATTCATATTTCCCCAAGGAAATGTTATTGTTTTTCATTCCAATGCCCAAAACCTAAACTTTCCTTTCTCAGTTCTATGTGAAATGATTTTTTTTTTTTTTTTTCAAACTCAGGAATTCAGCTACTCATTAAAAATAATCCATTATTCATCCAGACTTACCATATGAGTTTCCAGATCTATAATGCAGTGTTCAGGTAGGTTTCAAGTGAGATAAAATGTGACCACGTTGTAAATTCTCAGCCTGCTTTGTGTTCTGACATTGCATATTTTAAATAAAAATGTACAGAACAGTTGAATTAAAGCAGTAAAATGCACCCAAGATAACACTGTGGTTAAATTTTCAGCGGTTTCCTTGGCAACATCTGAAGGGTTTGAATGCACATTGAGTTTGTGAGCCCAAAATGAATAACCACACGTGTAGACGCTGGTTTTGTGTCTCTGCATTCACTCGGGCATGCACCTGTTTATAAGTTATAATTATGTACAGCAGGGATGTTTATACATAGAAGTCTGATTGCAGCAAGCAAATGTAAAAATATTTAATTTTACAACAGAATTTCTGTGATAATTTTTTGCAGGTCTGGCAGGGATCTGGTTGATGCTCTGCCATTGTGGTTTGGTGGGTTTGGTGGAGGGGTCGCCCTGTTTCTGATGAGCTATGGTGAATTATTTCCTTCCTAACTCTACTTACAATAGCTATACAGAATCTGCTATGAAAAAGAAGTGACTTCTTATTCAAAGTTTCCATTAATTCATATAAACAAGGAGTTATCTGTGAACTTTTCTATGGGGATTTTCTCTCCACATCACTGGACTCTCTGAAAACACTCTTCACAGCCCAGCGAAAGCTCAGCAAGCAGAATTTGCATTTGACATTAAAAAGACATAATGCTAGAGATAGTTATCTCCCTTCCCTTGGCAGTACCTGGGAAAGCCATATGAACTCACATGGGAAATAATTTACTGCAGGGAAAATGCCGAAGTTTCTTTAAGACACATCAGGTGTTGCTTGGTTTGAAATTCAAGTGATTCCCCCTTTTTTTTGTGGTCTGGAAGGATGTGAAACAATATCCAATGTGCATTCCTGGCATTCATGAGAACTTGTGGAAATTGTTATGTATGTGCTGCATGTTTTTAACTTCTTCATAAATGCATTTTGATTGGCCTTAGTATTTGAGGTTTTGTTTCGGTTCTTATTTTATAATGTCATAGTACCAGAGAAAAGGTAAACAGTTAAACTATCTGCCTTTTTTCTTTGTTATATATTGGTCCATGTGTTTCTTCACCTTTTTTTTCTACAATAATTGATTCTGGGCCTTTTAAAGTCACCTTTTCCATCTTTCCATTCATTATCACGGATTTTAAAAACCAAATCTCTTCATTATTACATTATATTTCCTTTATTTGACTGAGCTAAGCCTCCTCTCGGCCACCCTCCTTGTCACAAATTAGAACTTGACCACTGCGTCAAACAATCAAAAATAAAATACGGATTTATTCCTGGGTGCTGACAGAAGCTGTTCAGAGTCCTGGTGAGGTCAACTGATTTCTTCGTGTGCCTCATTTAGCACAGACCCCTGTGCCAGGGCAAGGAGCCAACGAGCTCAGACTGTGGTTAACGTATTATCTTGTGCTTTGGCTATGATCCCATACTCTTTCCTAAATGAGTTTTAAAAATTAATTCTGTCTCAAATAAAATGTTCCCTACCTAATTCACCATTTTAGAAAGTTATAATCATATCTACTCTGAATTACTGTTGTATGACTAAAAAGGCCTAAACTACTGAAGTGTTTTTAACTCTGTAAGTCTTCATTATTTCCAACATGGTAAAATTCTTTAACATGCAGTCTCAAAATTAATACTTTACAAGATACTCTTAATAACCTCTGTTGCTGTGCAGTAGAAAGAATAGAAAAAAAGTTGAGTAAATCCTTGAACCCCACATTGCAAAAACCTATTTCACTGACAGAAATATTCATTGACAATAATGTTTTGTCATGAGGCTTTCGCATTGCAAAGGCACCTTTTAACAGCTAGAAAAGTCTCACTATGGCAAAAAGCTAGCCTGAAAAAAAAGAAAAAAACAATCGCAAAACCCCGACTTTCCTGGTTCTGGCATGTGTACCAAGTCCAAGCTGGGGTTATCTGCAGGGGTGTGAGGCAGAAGGTCCATGAGTCCCGCTGCGTCTGTACAGGTGCCTCAAAAGGCTCTCAGGGCTTTTTCTGTGTCTCCGTCCTACTGAAGGACTGTGGTCTTCTGATGGAGATACTGGCCAAATAGGGTACCAGAGGACATCTTTAGAGTTTAACTATTTCTATTGACTCTTCTGCCATTGTTCCTTCTCCTGAAGGGAAACCGTCATCACCTTCATTGTTGGCTACGCCGATAGAATGTGCTCAAGTCTTTTTTAACTTTGAAGTACTATAAATTAATCTGGATGCTTGTTCACACTGAGAAATGGTTATTTATTTATGAATCTGTTATGTCACATAGTTACCTAGCATGGATAAGGTACTGCTGTAATTTTAAGCTAGGATGGGAAGTTCTGCTCTGTATTATCAAAGCAAAGTCATCAGCCAGGTGTTGAAATCGCAATTAAACAGGATTTTGAGTACTCAGGTCTGGAAGTCCATGTTAACTGGAGTTTTCTGCCTGCTTTAAATGGTTGTGATCCTTGTGATACTTTCGCATAGTAGGACAGATTTGAAGTATTCGTTGTTATTGCAGTCTTTAATAATCAGTATAATCTATAGGGACAAGTGCATAGAATCCTTTTACATTTTTAATTTTTATTGATTTCTGTAAGCAGAGACATTCGAGATTGTAATCGGGTATTGTAACACAGTATATATGTCACTGTAAGTGTGGAAACAGAAATTGAATCTATTGTTGTGAGTCTGTGGCTAAAATTATGGTAAAATTTTCATTTGGACCTTTCTTAGTCAAATTAAATACCCTGATGGGGAACTGGCAATTGTTTGGCACTCAGATACTTGCTGGCACAAAGATTACATTTGAGGTAATACTGCAGGACTATAAAATGTTATAAATTCCATTATTAAAACAATGATCTGCTGGAAGTGCTGCTTCTGTTAATGACTTGTCGTTGTCTCAAGCTTGTGCTGGGCTGCACGTGTTGGTAAAGCAGAAAAACTCACTGTGTTTTTCTCAGAAGAAACTATTGGTTTATATGTGATGCAGCAAAGGGTAAGAGGCTCAGCACATGAATACTTGAGAACCACACATGTCGCATAGAGCAGTTCTGCAACCATTTCAGAAATAAAACTTCGCCTACCTCCGTTTAGGCTGAACAGATGCTATTTCTTTGGCTGAAGCCTTTGAGATCATTTTGAGCTGGAATAGTTCTAGCTCTGGGGTCAAAAAACCTACTTGTTGTTGATGTTGTTTTCAAAAGCCACATCAAAATAATATTAAAGTTGCAAAATTAGGAACCTTGAGCAAACTAGCCCACTCGGGCAGGTGTAGCAGCAGCAGATCTGTCCGTCCATCTGTCCATCCATCCTAACCGGCCTTTCTGCAGCAGTTGGGCACGGAGATTCTGTCAAAAGATACGTGCACTGTCTCTGGTCGGGTATCCAAAACTGTTGGGCAGGTAGCAGTTTTATTTTAATTCAGTGTTAACTGTCTGTAAAATGTGAATATTAATAATCTCATTAATCCTCATTAATACTAATGCCTCCCATGTCGCCAGAACGTCATGAAGATTAAATCATACGGCTCTCAAAGCATTTATATGTGATGGGGGCAGTTCTGCAGAAACTCGAGAGAAGAAATTGATAATGTGGAAAGCATTTCTAAGTTTAAATGTTAGATAATCATTACTAATTTCTAGGTTACGTAGTGAGAACAAAAATGAATACTGAATAAATACCTACCAACTGACTTAACTCAGGAAACAAGCTTTTATTCATTTGAATTCAGTCAATTCATTCAAAACTTCCTCACTGTGTATTTGCATTCAGTATGACTAGAGAACCATTTTCCTCAGTAAAAATAACATTTGATCAGATAACAAGCAGCGTTCCTTGGTGCAGAGAAACACAAGTGAAACACTGAGATGCATCACACAAGCTGGTAGCATCCCAGACTGAGCATCCATCCTCCAACTTCTGAAAGCTGCCTCTGAACCCTGACTAATTGTCTGAGAAAACTGGGGGAGGAGATGAAACCTAGTATTTCATTTTTAAAAAGCAATTGACACAAAAGCCCAGCAAATATTAAAAAAAAAAAAAAAAAAGTGAGCTTAACTTTTGACCTGAAAAAGCCTGGGATTAACATGTCAAAAAAAAAAAAAGGAAACTCATAAACAATCAAATGGTAATAGACGATAAACAAGCACCATTAATTTTTAAAGCAGGCATCATGAAAGACCAGTCTAATTTCCTTCTCTGAGAAGGTAACTGGCCTCCCAGGAAAGGTCAGACAGCAGATGGGAATCGCATCTTGATGTTAGAGTGATGTTCACACAGTCAGTCCTGGCTTTCTCCTCCAAAAATGAAGGCTAGACAGCCCAGATCACATTGCTGTGAAGTGGGTACGCAGTTTGCTCAAAATAATGCTGAAGAAATGGTTGTCAGTAATTCACTGTCTAGCAGGAAGGACACGTTGAACAGGTTTATTGTGATTCCAGAAGGATTTAATATGGATATCAGCAGATGAATTAGGTGATATACTAGAGAATACGTCTATATAATTTACAGGTGAAATCAAAGTGCAAGCACTCGGGACAACAGGCTTCAAATGCAAAATGATGGATTTCAAAAATGGCCTGGAATCAATAAGATGAAATTCAATAAGGACAGTGCCAGACAGCAATCGGGGAGAAATCAAATAGGCAAATGAGTGCAAACTGCAGAGGCAGCAGCACTTCAGCAGAGTTATGAGGGCCGTGAATTAAATCCCAGACAGCACCACAAATACTGCAAGAAACGGGCAGGTGTCACTTGGAGGTGCAGTGATTGGAAGTTCCTGAACTGGGGATCATTTCTGCCTATCCTGCTTTATCTGTCCTTGATGAAGTCCTAGCTGGAATGGGATGCCTGATTTGGGAAAGAATAATTAAAAAAAAAAAAAAAAGTTTTAGGCAAGGTAAAGAAAGTTCAAAGAATAAAAACAAAATGTGTAAAAATAAATAGTAGTAGGAAATGTATCACCCAACAAAAATATGAAAGGTTTCATACCTGTAGACAGAGCATACTGGCAGGCTAAAACAAATTTTTAAAGAATTAAACAGTAGTTACAATGAGGACACAAAGGGCAGGAAAAGCATTCAAGGATGTTTCTGGGCAGGAGGAACCATCCTGCCGGGCTCTCGGGGTGGGAAGGAGAAGATGCTACATTGAGTGGGTGGCCAAGCGGCAATTGAACTGCATGTTCACATCGTAACAGGTGGGACTGGACAAGTACTGAGGAGTAGAGGACAAATAATTGCTTTTCAGATAAGAACAAGATACTTAAAATGCAAAGTAAGCAGAGCCATGTGGTTGGGACTCAAAGAAGGGGGAGTGATGCAGTCAGGGAACTGTCAAGGGAAATTATTTTAATAACTGTATTGGGAATACAATGTAAATCTGTCATCCAACCTTACTGGAGAAAAATCGAACCCATAAAATCCTCCAAAGGAGAAATGCAGTTACAAGAAAGCAGCTTGAATCATTACAGATCTTTTGTATAGTTCATGTGATAGCAAAAGTGGCAACAGGTGTGCTATTATTAATCTGCCCAAAACTTCAAATACTCTCATTTTGCCTCTAAGGATTACTGATGGCCTTTACCTCTAATTTTCTGTTCTAAGATTTTATTTCTTGGTACTTGGTATTTGTATGAAAAGATTTCAGTAAAAAGCTCCATACCCATGTGGGTTTTCATTAATCTTTAAAATCTTCACAAACCACATTTCAGCATTTTACCTGTTTCTCTCTTCTCTGTATCCTCTATTTCTATTTATCCGTACATACATAAATGTGCACAACATCAGCCCACAGCCTGTAAACCCCAAACAAGCTGCCTCAGCTGAGGCTGAACAAAACTGTTTTTTTATCTGCAATGATATGGAACGGGAAATGTAAGTTTACTCTGAATTGTTATATGACGTTGTTTTTCTGGCTTGACCGAACTATGATTTTCTCTCTGCTGGTTTTAAATTGAACCCTGTAGTATTTAGCTTATTGTCTGAAAAGAGGAATAGTGGGGTTTTACGGGAATAATATGTCTATGTCCTCACATAATAGATGGCAACTTATTGACACCTTCTGGAGAAATGGGGGTGATGTCACTTATACCTAATGATGTCGGCAGAAAGACAGCATTTGGAATATTGAGTATTTTTGGTGGAGTGTAATGATGGGAAAACCAGCTGCTTGTAGGTGACACATTGAACTGTTAGACCCCAGTGGTGAATGGGATGGAAGAGGTCGAGATGCAGAGCTATTTATGCATTTGGGTTTGTATATTATTATTATTATTACTTTTACCTTTAACAATTTTCATATTTTTAAGCATCTTTTTGGGGAATGGCTATTTTCTGTAACAATATACCACTAAAATCACATTATTTTCCACTTGTCAATATACTAAATGTTTGAGTTCACTAAATTGGAAAGGATTTTCAAGAATAACCTTGGTCTATAATTTTGATTTACGTTTTTAATGAATTGGAGTAACTTCATTAATCAAACAGTATTGCTGCTACTTCGTCTAAGACTTGCATTGATTATCTGAGATAATGCTTCCCAGAATCCCTCCTAAGATGATATTTAGTTCTTACACAGAAGTAGTTCAACTGGCACAACACGCACCTCCGGTGTCGGACAGAGGGTGAGGATGTTGGGATGGATCTGAAGCAGAGAACAATCCCTTTTAGAAGCAAAATGAAAAGTAAATCTGACATAATTTACCTAGGAAATAATTAAATGAATCACATATTTGGTGCACTGGAAGATACACAGAAAAAATCCCTGATTTTTCAGAGTACTTTCATATCAGTGTCTGCTAAATTAGTTTAAACAATGTAACTGAAATAGAATATCGGATGTGGCTCAGAGCTTTTACTTAGACTGCAATCAGTCACCAACTGGGAAAACTTTAGTTTTAGCCAGTAGGTTATTGCTTTTTTTTTACATTTACATGATTAAATCCTTAACGGTGGTTTGATTGAAGGGCGTTGCTTACTGGAAGTAGCTGTGATCTGTCTGAAAGCTTTTCCAGGTAGTGGGACAACCAGGGTGTGAGAGGCGGGAGAAAGAAAATTCTAAATAATTCTTTTTCTCTCCATACTCTGACCATCTTTATATCAGAGGAGGGATTCAGGGCTCCTGCCTGAGGCACACGTGTGCACTGGGTGATGGGATGCGATCACTTCCAGGACTTGCAGAAACATGTTTTTCTCATTTCCTTTTATTTCAGTTTTTCATACCAGAAAGACGTAACACCGTCTCATCCCATTACAGTGCTATTAGTAGCAGGAGTCAGTAAGGTGGTTTTTGTGTTTGTTTTGGTTTTTGTTGTTGTTGTTGTAAATCAAATTATTTGCTTTTCATTTTAACCAATTTCAGTTGTGCTTTAAAAGGTTAAGAAGAATAATTAGACGGTCAGGTAAAAAATACCTAATTACTCTAAGCTTGCTGAAATTGTGGTTAAAAAAAAACCCAAACGGGGCTTGTCCTGCAGGATCTAAGGTCAGTGGGTATTTGGCCAGCGAGGCTGGGATGGGATTGCTCATCCTCATCATTCCCTTTGCTGGAAATCAAAGAGCTGTCCAAGGGGAACGTGCTGATCTGGAGATGTTGGTGCACCTGGGAACAGCTTTTTGCTTAAAAGATGGAAAGTTTTGGAAGAAAAATAAAATATTGCTAGATTTTTTAGTTCAATGAAGCTATTCTGACTGAGAACTAGATTTTTGCAAATCAATTAACAGAAATGGCAATTTTATTTTCTACGTTTCTTCTGCTTTACAAAGCATCAAACTACTGATAACAAATCCATCTCAAGGCAAAGAAAATAAGTTTTCTATTTCTGTATTTTCTCAGTGATAAATTGAATACAGTAATGAAAAAATGCAGGAGAATGATGAAAGGGCTGCAGAGAGAACAAGTCCTCATCCTTTCCCTTCTCTCTGCATTTACCCAGTGAACAATATGAGTCACAGAAAACAGGGAAAATCTATGGCATCAGAAATTGAAGAATGATTATCTGCACAGAGCCTGCTTCTCCATTGATGGAAAAATGGTTGCATGACAAAGTAATGGCGGGTAAGAGATGAAGATCCTTCGATTTGCTTGGCAAAAAAAAAATTGGTCGTGTTCGTCTTACAAAGAACTTTCGGCATCATGCCAAATTTTGCCCATCAACTGTTGTTCTGACCATCCCTCCCTCTCGTGAAGCAGGATGTGCTGCAAGGAGGAATTTGGGGGCTGGTATCTCTTAACTTTGGGGTTCAGGTCCATGTGCTTGGAGACACATCTCCATCCCTCCTTGAAGAGGTGGTGGTTTGGTTTGGGGACAACCTTTCTCATACATGATACTTATATATTGATATGTTATTTTCCTGAGCTATTTTACTTTGAGTTTTTGAAGAACATGGTAGAACATAAACATTGGAAGTGTTGGCATAATAGTGTAAAAACAATCCCTGAAAATCACAGTTAGTATTTAATGACAGAAAAGTCCACCTGGTATTTTAGTCCAATTTCTGCTAAATTTTCTAAATTTTACAAAAAATTTTTAAAAAATAAAATAAATATTCAATTTAGGCAGTTCTTAGTTAAATCTTTAGATATTCTAAATGAAAGTCAACCACAATGATATAATTGATACATAACTGGTAAGATTTTCTTAATCTTTTATACTTGTTCCATTCCCATATTAAAGGCATGGCTCATTTTAAGTTGGTTTTGATGAATCCTAATAGATTTTCTTATCTGAGATATTGCTGCTGCTGATAAATAAGCTATTTTAATGTGACCCTCCAAGAGTATGGGTGCAACACACAGAATCCTTGCTCACACATTTGTAATTTGATTTTTTTCCTTCTAATTTTGCGTTAGCACTTTTCTACAATATAAGACTGATATTCAAGTCCATCTAAAATAAATTCATCACTGATAGCAGATGACATGTGATAATAAGGTTCTAGTTAAACATAAAACATATTACATTACTTCATACAAATTACAGTTATACTGTTAATGATAGGTAAAAGGAAAAGAGATTAATCAAAAACTTACAAAAGTACTACTTATATGAGGTTTTCCTCATGCTTAAGCATTGATGTGAATTGGAAATAAACGATGAACCAGGATATGCCCATTTTTCTTCCCAGCCCACCTGTAATTTATTTTATCAGAACCCGTGTGCCAATGCTGCCTCTGCATACAAGACAGAATGTGTTTAATAAGCAGGAGGTGGGGACCTCTGGGCAACTCTCTTCAATCAAACCGCTGTTAGGGAACTAATCATGTAAATGCAAAAAAGAAAAAAAAAATATTCTTAGTTTTCCCAGTTGGTGACTGATTGCCAAATAAATGAAGATTTGTGTCACACTAGCACAGGCTGTTATCTGCTTCTTTATATTATTTACTGATTTAAAAACTGTACTAGCCATACTCTAAAAATCCTATATGTTTTGGGTGTATTTTACAACTCACTGACTGTTTGTTTTGTCAAACATGAAACAGTCTGTTGGTTATGTCCATGCAATGTCTGATTACAATGAGGGGACTTTCACTGAACAGCATGTGATGCTCCATGGAGAGTGACCTGGATACCACCTACATTTTTACATGTTCATGAGCAGTTAGTGATGCTGGCGAGTGCAGGCAGGGGCGTGCTGGGATCCTCATGGGATTTCTGCTGGGCTGTTGTGGGCAACCGGCACTGAGACTGTCCCATGGCTGTCACGCATGTCCCCAGGGTTGACAACCTTGGAGTTACACCTAAAACATGGCTGAGATGCTCCAGCAAATGCAAACTCCTCTTCCTCCTGTTGACTCTTCCATTGAGTGGCACAGGAACACAATTACTGGACACTGACATGTAGGAGAACTGAAGGGTTGTAGGGAACATGAGAAATTAACTAGTTCTGTAGATGAATATGGCTTGAAAAATTCTGAACTTTAATTTTTTGTAACTTTTATTTTTCTGTAACTTGCAGCTTCCACTGACCATAGGTCTCAAGAATCACCTTGCCAAAGAATAACCTTATTCACCCTTGCCCCAAGCTGGGAATTTGGGCTGGGGCTTCATCCTAAAAGGGTTTCTTCTCCAAAACACAGACCCCCTTCAAATTCAGCAATTTAAAATTTGTTTTAAATTCAGCAAACTGCACACAAATTGAAGTCTTTGCTGTTGATTTACTCTTGCTCATCTACTCCTGCCTCTCCTGGACTCGCTCCATGGTCCCTGTTTCTCCTTCCCAGGGGGACCCAGCCTGGGACCCAACATCCTAGATGTGTTTCACCAGGGCTGAGCAGAGGATGTGATCATATTTCTCATGTGGCAACTCTAATACATAAGTTAAAATATAAAAAATAATAAAATTATTATTATTAATGATAATAATAACAACCCCACACCAAACCGGTATGTAAAAGTGGAGCAAGGTTTTTTAAGTGTTGACAAGTGATTTTACAACTCAAAAAAAGCACAGTTGTCTTTTTTTATGACAGATACTATAGTGCAATTTATTCAGCTACAAAAAGGATTTTGTTGGAAAAAATACTTTTTGTGTTGTTCGCTGTTTTTTTATTGTAAAATACAGTGGTTTAGATGTGACATTTAGAGGTGTGTAGGGGATTGACTGTTTACAGGTCTGAGGTTGAAAATGGTGTACGTTTGCAGAGAGCTGGAGGATCCATGTAGATATATTATAAATAATTTTAAAATCTTGACAAAATTAGGGGCATTTTAGAACAGTGCAATAGTTCCTTGCTGCTTGGAGCATTTGAAGCATGCTGACTTATGAAAACTTATGAATTTTGCATGGTAATATGTGACTTGCCTTCACTGACCACTCAACTGGCAGTATCCAGTCCAGCCTTTGTGATCCTCTGTTTCCATTTGGGGTCACAAATAGGATATTTGACATGTTGTGCTTTCGCTCTGAAGCCCCAACCAGCTGGACTGGATCAGAGCTGGGGGTCCAGGCGGGGACCGGAGCTTGGCAGGCACGTCCAGGCACTGCATGGCCTAATTAGCCCCTCAATTAGCAGCGTTGGCTGCTGTGCAGGACACCAGCCAGCGTAATCTCCTGGAAATAAGATACATCTGTTTCTGCTAATGAACACACCTTGCGGTGGTGGCGGTGCTTTGCATTTGGCAGTATTATCACTTTTTTGTTGCCTGGTGCTGGTTTTGATGAGGTCCACAGATGGTCCAAGGGCCCACTGGCTGCTGGTGCCGGTGGGTGCCAGTGATGCTGCTTCATTCGTGTATAGTTCAAATGCATTAGTTATTCCAAATAACCAATTTTCAACCTGGGAAATTTTTTTTTATCATTATTATTTTATTTTATTTTTAGTTTATAAACATTTTCCTTGGAATAACTGTTATTTTCCTTTTTTTCCTCTCATGCTTGTGTATTATGGTTGTCTGGTTACTCAGTCAGAAGTTGCTTCACCCTTCTGACTAAAATTGGGAAAAAAAAAAAAAAGAGTAGGAAAGAAGAGGAAATCAGGGTTTTCTTATAAGCAAACTTCATGCAAGTGCATGTGTTAAAGATTATGAAAACTTTTGGAAAACAGCATCATTTGTAAAACAGAAGGTTTTCCAGATGCTGGGGGATCTGATGACTGCAAACTGAAAAGTCATATAGATTCTCAATTAGTGGTAAATGGAGTTCATCACTGGTTTTAATAACCAGCATAAGTACATTTTAATTTTTCTATGTGTTTGTCATAAAAACTAATTATTATGTCCAAGCCATAGAAAGAAGAACAATAATCTATTTCTTATGTCATGTTATTGATTTCTCGATATTATACAAGTTAATGAAATCAATATGCATATTAGGAAAGTAAAGCAATATATAATTCTGTCTGCAGAGAAAAATTGATGCTTCACTGTATTTTTTCCAGTATCTGTAGCTGAAAGCTCAGGTCACAAAGGTCCCTGATCTGTGATACAGTTTATAGTAATCTCACAATGAAATGCACGGTGAAACAACATCTTTGCATTTTCATAGATAGATTTAGAATTTCTTAAAAATTTTAAAATGTAGATGTACAGGAAATACTACAAAATCTATGTATATATGGAGCTGGTTTGGAACTGGTGGGCTGGTCCCAGTGAATTGTGCTTTAGTGGCATCAGGGTGAGATAAAATAATGATTGTTATTAATGTTATCATTATTGCATACTTAGTTTTATCATAGCTCGCCATTAAGGCTTGTCTGGACCTCACTCTCATGCAACTTGTTTTAATTGCTTTTAGAAATAGATACAAGTTTATTTTTCTCTGTTATAAACAACCCAAGGGAAAATAAGCTCGTCACTGTGTCCCTCACATCACAGTCTATTGGTATGCGTTTCTAATAAAGGTGCTTAATTTATTTAACGCTGTGGTGGAGATAAGCCTTGGTAAATATTTAAACAAAATGCTGTGCAAACCAGCCAGGTAAGCAATTTTTTGAGTATGTTCTTTGGTTTTTTGCTATCCTATAATGTTTACAAATTACTTATTAAAGTGGAGTCCCATAACTATTCTCAATGAAGAACTGGAAAAAGGAAACAATGGAAACTGCTGGAATTTTCCCATTATTGGTCATTTCCAGAAGCCTTTTAGTGAATGTGTTCACCCAGACCTGTGAAGATGTAGAACTGTGCAGGGCTGGGTTTGCAGGTTGGGATCACCCTGTGGCACTGGAGATGTTGCATTGCCCGCGTGACGGCCTGTGAGGCCAAATTGTCATTTGCTCCTCCAGGTTGCTCTTTTGCTCCTTATTTTGCTTTCAATTAATAGCATTTAAGTAGAGCAACATAATAGATGGCTTTCTGGCTGGAAAACAAAGCTTCACTGAAATGTCAATCTTTTTCCAAAACATTTCACATCGTTTTAAATTTAATCAGCAAAAAAAAAAATATAATAATTTAATTTTTCTCCTTTGTTTTAGATAACAAAAAATCTTTGGCTTTGATTTTGATCCATTTTGATCCCCAGAAAATTATCAGAGGCTAGAGTGCATTTAATATTTGAGGCAGGCCAGATAACTCTTTAATTTGAACTTTGCAAATGTGGAATTGGCACCAAATCACTCAAAATATTTAAGTGAAAAATCAGACCATCAGGTAGGTTGTAGCACATCAGTTCTGTGACCTGGCGGTTGCTTGGCCAGCACTTCGCGATGGCTCTTCAGGGGTTTCTGTCTGTCACCCTCTCACTGCACAATGCTGGAAGGCATTAATTTAAAATAATTTTGAGAAACTGTGTGATGACTGCAAAGTGCTTTTCATTTTGGACCCCTGTACAAAATTTACTTGGGATTTTAGTTTGTCTTTCATCCTTGCTTGTTATCTTGTTTTATATGCATTTTTTTAATCCATGTACTGCATTAATGTTTATTCACTGCTATATTTAATTTTTTCCTGACCTTCATAGCTGCCGTGTGGGATGGGTGAAAGACTATAGCTGTTGAAATGGGTTGTAGCTCTGCAATGGATTTAATCTCACACTCAAGAGCTCAGCATAGCAGATATTAAAAGCTAAATCTGCTCATAGGTCAGAGTCTTTAGAGGTACCGTAAGAAGTATGTAGGCAAAATAAACATTTCGTAATTCTATTTAAATATTAACTTTGCATCATGATTATTCATATATATTCTAGCCACAATTAATAAATTCCACAGATTTGAGTGATCTGAATGTAATTATCTCTAACAGTCAGTAACCAGCAGAAAAATCAGCAGCCCAGCACTATACCAGAAATCATTATTTGTCTCAAACTCTGCAGTTCCAGAAACACTTATTATAGAAGCCAATTTCTATAATGGGAAAGGAGATCTTTGTAGAAAATCACTGATAAAAATAAAATCTACAATTTTTAATGACTACCAGATGATGTTGTATCATTTCTGTAATTTTACAGAGTTATGTTCTACAGCAGGACCACTCGTCTGTGTTCACTGGTGTGTCAGTTTAGTTAACGTACTGCTTGTGTTTGTTTATTTTTAAGCTGTTTTGGAAATTATAAATGATGCAACCTGCTCGGTGTCTTTGTAAAAAGACTTAGAACATCTTGTACTAGATTTTATTTAACTTACCCACTATAAAATCTAGATTAAAGAAGAGCCTGGTCAATTAGAAAATGAACAAAGCACGTACTTAAGAGAAAATCACTTAATCCGCACTCGGTATGTCTGGAAAATTCCCCATCTTCCACCATGTCACAGTTCAAATCTCGCCTTGGAAAGCCTGCAGAATTCCTGGTGATAAGATTCAGAATGAACAAAACCATACATTCTTCTTTGGGGTCGGACCTTCCAGCCTTAGCAAACCTGGAGAGGGTTTGTCCCCTGGGATTTGTGTCCCTCGGGGGACAGACAATGGGGTCTGAGTTCTGTACAATACTGAGCACAGAAAACCACTGGGTGGATTATAAAATAGGGCTCCAACATGGTGCTGGACTCAAAGAGCTTCCCTATTTTTTTCATATTTATTCCCTATATTTTCATATTTAAAGTTCAGTTGCAGTTCTGTATAGACAATCTGACAGAGCAAGTGGAGGTGGCTTGGTGAGGTACAGACACAAATAATGAAGTCGGAGTGGAACATGCTGTCAGAGGCAGCTGGCAATGCCATCAGGATCTCTGTAGTGAATTGCAGTGGGTTCCAGCGGAAAAATGGTTGTAGAGCATGACAGTGGGGAGGAAGCACCACACCAGGGCGTTTGGGTTTACCTAACAAAACTGACATAGACCTTATGTGTTAATAGCAGTAGTTCATATATAGTATAAATGCTTTTATAAAGTATTGTACATTTAAAAATGATGTATGGTCATTGCATATTTTGGACATAATGGGTGGGGCATGGAGCGCTGCTAGCAAGGTCTGTCTCACCTCCCATAGGCTCCAAACAGCTGCGGAAGGAGAATTGATGGTGTTGATTTGCCCTTTGGGTGAAAATGTCCGACTCGGGGATTTATGGGAAGGAGTAGGAAATATTATTTGCAGAAGTAAATTCCTCCTGTGTGCATGGAAATGCCAAGAGCTGCAGTGTCCCGTCTGTGCTGGCTGCTGTGGGCGGTGGGATTAGAAAATCTGTAAAACAGAAGAAATGTGCAATTCCCTCCAGGGCTGGTGCTGCCCTCCACCACAGCTTAGACCCAAATCAGCATCTTCTGTGCCCAAACAGCGTGATTAATAGAGCGGCAGCACCAGGAGCTCTGGGATGTGGGGAACGGTGTTTTGCAAGTTCCTGAGCACATTGCTGTTTGCCCGTTCACGGTTAGAAATGCATTTGCACAGATGGATTGGGCAGCGAATTAATTCCAGTCCAAAAGAAATGGTCAGTTAAGCCGTTGAAAGCATCATCTTCTCTCCTCACCCCCCTGTGTTTTTTGCTTAGTTTAGAAATTATAATTAGGAAAAATATCACATTATCATTGCAGACAGAGAGGTGCGGATGCAGCCCGGCATTTGGATGAAGAACTTAAGGGTATTGGGGACTCTGTGAAAGAGGCTGTATAACACTTCTCTTTCATGAGAGAAGTCACTCTTTATTGAAAAACCATCATGGGAAGCTGCAGTGAAGGCAATATGAGCACAAAAGCCATATCTGCAACACTTGGGAGGGATGGAGCAAGTGATTCCTTAGGTTCTGGTGATAAAATCTCTCTTGACAAACTCCCAGATGTAACACTTCTGTGCTTATAATCCAGTTCCCCTCACAGTTTTTATATGTTCTATTTGGATTGGTTATATTCTGTATGTGAGATGGGACTGATCCCATTATAATCTGAAAAGGGATTTGGCTACCATGCAATTCAATAAGTGTTACTGTAAAAGGTGTAGCTCATAACTTGTCATCACCTTTATCTGTGGAAACCTTGGGACAAAACAGAGCTGTACGTCCAGCCACATATGTTGTGATCTTGATGCTACATAGACTTTGACTGGACATTCCAGTAATGCAGATCATATTTTAGGAAACAAGATGGGTGCACTTATGCTCAGAGCCCAGACTTTTTCCCTGATAGTTGTAAATTTTGATGAAAATATTAACAAGACCTCCTCTTCCATATTCAAAAACCAACAGCAGCTAAGAAAGCAGCTCTGCCCTGCAGCCATTCCACGGTACCAGTAAGAGCTTTATTATGCTCCATCATTTATGTACCCAGGAATGTAACTAAGAATATAATTCCAGTCCTTGAAACTGAGAAATAAAACTGTGCAATGAACTATAGACTCAATGTCAATCCCCTGCAAAATGATGACACCCGTAATTCTGGACTCCAGGAAGGAGCGGGACCTAAAATATGGTGTCAGGCAGGGACTCAGTCCTTATCCTCATCCATCCAGATCTGGGCAGGGAGAGCAGCTTCCCTGAAGACCCAGTGGGAAAGCAGGTTTGTCAGCTGCTGCTGTGGAAGGTGGATTTGGGAAAGTCTTACCAAAGCTGCCATCAGGTAGAACAGAGGATGCTCTGGATGGAGGAGGCAGGTCCCTTTGGCAGCACAGCCCCTGAGGACACTGGACTATACCTACAAGATCCACCATTTTAAAGAGGAAACAAGGAAGAGTTTCCCATAGTTATGCTCAGGAGGGAATCATGAGTGGATGTGCCATGGGACCAACAGGATGGTCCAGCTGTTTACATTATTCTGGCACTCATACCTGGTATTTATAACCATGCAGGAGATCCATGCAGCTAACTGTCTTCATCCCTTCCCTACCCCTCTGTCCCATCACAGCAGGAGCTAAGGCGATAACAGGAATTATAGTCCAGGTGGTAATAACTGCACAGGGAAAGAGGAAATAAAGCTATAACCAGTGGCTTTACCTGAGCACAGCCTTGGCCAGGCGCTTGCTGGGCTATTATGCTTCATTCTGCTTTTCACATTTCCAGATGATTCAGGTATTCCTCCAAAGAGAGAAACAAATATTATCTAGGAAACCTTACAAAAATTAAGCTTGTGGTGCTCCAATCGTCTGCAGAGGAGGATGAAGAGGTGATTTATCATGTTGCATGGGTCCTTAGTCATAGAAAAGATTCTTGATAGTAAGGGAGATGTTCAGTCTTGCAGACAAAAACATAATATCTGATTTCTGAAAATTGAAGTTAGCGAAATGCAATTTTGAATGAAGATGCTATTTCCTGGCAGTGGGGGGTGGGCGGTATTTAATCGCTAAAAGTGCTCACCAGACATGGCAGTGTGAGCAGCACCTGGGATCACCAGAACAAGACTGGACAACTTGCTAAAACACACTTGAGTCAGGCTTCTGGGAACATTTCTAGAGCCTGTGACTGACTGTGACTGTCCCAGTGGCCCCTCAGGCGATATAGTTCACAAATCTGTTAATACGGTTTGGTTCCATTCATATCCAATTCTGCACTCCCTAACCATGGCTTATGTGTAGAATCACTGGGAAAGATTTTCAAATTACATGCCATGAAAGCACATGGTTTTGTCAAAATTAAAATATTTGACAAGATACTATGGATTTGGGTTCTGAACATGGTAGACAAAACCTACAATGAAGGTCATAACAGTGTTGATCTTTCTGTTCAAAAAGAAATTTTGTTTGTCTTTGTGAACTGAATTAAATCCTATTTCTGCACTTCTAGACTCCTGCCTATGGCAGGACTTTCGGTGTGGGTTTTTTTTTTAAATTTGTATTTTGGGAGATTTGCTTACAATTGCTTTTATGATCCAGCTTTTCTGCTGGTATTAATTCCTTGTGCCATGCTGCTCACAGGACCTACAGCTCGATAAATGGCATTAGGTGTTGGGTGTGAAAAACCCTCTATGATGCTGCTTCAGGATGCCAGAACACCAGCAAATCTCTCTCTTTTTCTACCTTCAAAGGTGCAGAACCTCGAATAAGGAGTTTAATGCTGTTGGAAATCTTACACCGTAACATTTACTTAATCTGGAAGATATTTCCACAGTTCCAAGTAGATACTGCATCAGTCAGTTGTATATATTTACTTGTGAGAAGAACTGTTTTGAGTTATTTGATTCCTTCACTTGACTTTCTGGGAGTATGTCCTTTCTTGAAGGGTAAAGAAATAAGTAGCTCAGATTTGGGAAGATATTTATAAAATATTGCAGAGACTAAAGCCACGGCGTTTGCTGTGTTGCTGATGATATCCTGCTCTCAGACGGGTTTCTGCATTTCGGATAGAACAATCCTTCACCAGGTGTCTTTGGGAAGTAGATTTATTTTTCACATTCTGCACACAGAAATAAGAATTTCTTTTAAAGTTTTGTCTGTCGCCAGGCTGAAACATTGATGAAGGGATGCTAACAGTGTGTTCCAGGTGGCAAAAGTATATTTATGGGTCCAGATGGTGAGATTTTGGCTGTGACAAATTGGAGTAAACTCATGAGATGAGACTGTGGCATTCAGGAGGACAAGGCTCCAGTTGGACAAAGACTTCAATTGCGAAAATGGAAGATCATAAACATTTATTTTTCTCATTTTACCAATACCCATTTACCTTGCAGAGCACTTTGATTTTGAAGCAGTCATTACAGTAGGCTCTGAAACACTTTTTTATCTTTCACAGATATTTGTACATAATTTGTATTTATCATATAGAGAAACATCGCTAGGGTATGCCTTGTTACAGAGTTGATTTGATTTCCATATCAAACATAATCATAAGATATGTAAAGAAGTACAGTTTTCTTTAGAAATAAAGATTCATTCTGAAATCCAGAATTCCTACCATCATTGCTGGGACCCTGAGTTCCTTCCTCCCTGGGTAACATCACAAGTCAAGCTTTCCCTGAAGTGTAGGCCATTTAATGCTGTCCAGCGTTTTCCACCCGTGGGGAATTCTCTTCCCTTATGCCCAGATGTATAAATGGTATCAAAAATGGAGTTCAGTGAAGAATTCTGCTGATAAAATAAAAGAAGAAAATCTAGCTTATTTTTTCTTAGCCGTGTTCTTACTGCAACCATAAATGCAGTACAAAGCAACAAAAATAAATGTATTTTTGTCTTCTCCATGAACAGATATGACTCTCCAAGTACCCACGGCATAGATGTAATAGGCATCATTATTTTTAAAAGTACAAGAGAAATTTAATTTAATCTTCTTTTCCAGCTGTCACAAGCAACTCAGCCTTCTCTTGAACAAGAACATCCATCAGTAGCACTTTCCTGGGAACCCGATAACAATAGCTGCTTTGCGCAAAATAGAGGAAATTGCTGCTTTCTTGTTTGTATCATTTGTAGCTTCTGCAAACAGGATGGAAATAGCCATGGTCATGCCTCAGCAAGGTTTTTGCGCAGTTATATTGCAGCAGCTGCATATACATTTATCACTAATGGCGATTTGGGCACCCTGGGGCTGGCGGGACCGTGCTGTTGCCCACCGTCCCTTCACACCTCTCTCCTTGTTCCCTTCCAGTTTCCCCCAAGATATTCCGCATTTCCGGTGACATCGTTGTGAATGAGGGCAGCAACGTGACACTGGTGTGCCTGGCCACAGGGAAGCCTGAGCCGTCCATTTCCTGGAGACATATCTCCCCATCCGGTGAGTCCCATCACCCCACCGCAGCTTCCCCAACCTCCCACCATCTTTGCTTTGCGTTTTCGGTTTTCAGAAGAGTGACAGCATCACTTTTTTTTTGCCTTAAAACACGTGTGCCTAATTGGACTTTCAGAAAATCAAAGCTTGTGCAGATTTCAGCTGAGATTGGCAAAAGCTATAATACTACTGTAACACAGACATATAGAAATAAAGACACCCTGAATATGAGGGTATTTTTAAGCTTACTATAACAGGCTGCAGATATTTAACAAACAATTCCAATTGAAACCAAAACAAGGGAACAACCAAGAACACACAGGGCTCTCTAGAAGTAGGAGTGAAAGTTAAAACCATTAACATATCACGCAATATATTTAATTTAATGTGACTATCATTGAACCTTGCAATTCTTTTGTGATACAGCACCGCTTATTAGAATGGTTTTATTGAACAAATGAAATTATATCTGTGAAAAAATGCGAACAAAATGGCATCTAAAAGCATAGCTTCTATTTAATATTTCCATTTATACTTTTAATTACTCATAACATATGTAAAGGAAACTTGTAGCTGACATTACAAATGCCTCCACAGCGGCTGACTTGGTGCAGAGCCACCGGGGTCGCGCTGGTTCTTTCCCAGGGACTCCACATCAATAATTGATTTTGCAGTGAAGGACTCTCTGGTGGCTCACACAACTTTGATGGAACCCGTGTAATTGCAGGGAAGGGCAGTTTCATGGACTGTCACGGCTCACCACAGTGGCTCATAATCCTGAGTAACAGTTGGCTTTACAAAGCAAGATCTGAGCAAAAAACAACAACTTTTGACCTTTAAGACAATGACAATGAATTCTGCTTGAAGTGTCCATCAAGGGACTAGGGAAAAAAATTCAGCAGTAGCAAAAAATGGATTTTAACTAAATGTCACATAAAATTTTATTGGAAACTGTGGTGGTACTTTAGAGTAATCGCTTAAAGCATTAGATTGTCTACAGAAAGGAACTGTTGCAACTTCCCTGGAGAGGAAAAAAAGCAGAAAACCAGTGAAAACTGGATGGCCGGTTCTGGGGGGGCTGCCCCAGACAGATGGGGCAGGACATGGTGCAAACTTGTCACAGATTCTGCGTTACCAGTTTGCATCAATACAAAACCCATTTATTCCCAGAGGTGAGCGCGGCTGGGATGTGCCTGAGTGTCCCCTGGTTGATTAATGGACAGAATTCTGTCTGGTGTGGGAGAACACAGGGTTCAAATAACTTTTTGCTCAGAAATCTTGTACAACGTGATGGAAGCACAGATATAATTTACAGAATGTGTTCTGTCTACTGGGCTACCAAACCAAGAGGGATTTTTCCATTTCAGTAGCACTGTGCCACGTTTGTGCTCAGGTGTGTGTTCTGGGGTACAGACAGTTACAAATGGCACTCAAGGCCAATTAAATATCAGTCTGGCAAACATGAGGCCTGGATTTATTAGAAAATAAAATGCAGGAGAGTTGAAAACACCAGATTTCTATAATGGTTTATATTCTCTCTGCAGCAAATTTACCTTTATTGAAAAATAATCTTCATCTGCACTTCATAATATCTACCAGTTTTCTCCTGTAATTCCCAGTGGCACTAATGAGGCTTACGTGCAATCATTGCAGCTAGAATACAGCACTAAATTATATTAATGAATCATATTTAGAATATTCAGAAATTGTTTGTCAAAGCTGCTACTAAAAGATAAGAAACTGAAATCTCTGAATACAAATGATTCAATGTAGGCAAATTCCAAAATATTATCATGATCTGAATCAATGCAGCCTTTAGTTGGATAAGGTTGGATTCTTTTTTTTTTTGAACAAGAGATCAAATGAACCTTTCGTAGGAATAAAAATAAAATGTATTTAGAGGTGATTTTTAACTTAGTACATAAATTATTGGCCTGGAATCTTTATTGTGCATGTTTAACTTGCAGCCATTATGCAAATGAATTCATTATATAAATATTCATTATACAAACCCATTATGTAAATCCACAAAATCTACACATTCAGCGTAACACCGTAAAGAACACGGGGCTGTAGTTTGTAATCTGAAAATCTCCTATTGTTGAAATGTCATCTGAATAAATTGCAGGTATTACTTATTTTGTTCTGACATTTAAGAGCAAAGTGCAGCATCGATAGTTGAAGAATGAAACCAGAATGTTAAAGAATTAAGGTCTGCGGAAACACAGCTCAGCGTTTCACACCGTGTGCGCAGCATGCGTTACGTTGCTGGGTTTGAAACATGAGGAGCTGCCAGGAGCAGGGACAACAAAAGCCATTCAGAAATCTTTTGATGAGAAGTGACTGTTTTGCAAAATTCAGGTGTTGTATGTTGAAATTCTTTTCTGCATTGGTTTTGAGAAATTTTTCAAAGGCGAGTGTTCCCGGTGTCTGCGGGACCGATGACAGGACTTGGGTGACAGCTGCCAAGCCGAGCAGGGGCCAGTAGCAGATGTGCACGAGTGCTTTGCTGCTTAGGCCAGGCTTACTGGGAAAACCAGACATTTCATGGGCTTGTCTAAATGCAAAACAGGTTAAATTCCACAGTTTCGAAAAGTCTTATGGAACATGCAAAACTTTTTCTACCTGACTCCTTTAAAACAAAATGACACTTCTTGAAAATTCCTCCCATAGTCTAATGTCCAGGATACAGAGGTATTTCATTAGTTTATATTTGAATTAGGCACATGGAGAGATGTGTGGTGTCTGTCCACCTTTCAGCGGGTTGGCTGAGGATGGGGCAGCTGGTCAGACGTGTTCAGTTGTGTTTTGGCAAACTGGCTAAATATTAATATCTAGGTGGATGGTGCGGGAAACAAGGACAGATCTATATCAAATGTAGGAAGAGAGGGGAGCATAAAAAATTGCAGTAGTAGCATCACTTTTGGTTTTGTTCAGAGTGCTTGACTTCACAATCATAATCACAGGATCATAGAATCATTTTGGTTGGAAAAGACCTTTAAGATTATAGAGTCCAGATGTTAACAATCTTGATATACAGCCATTGGAAGGATGATGCCTGATCTCAACAGAAAATGGTGGCTTTTGTCTGGAAAGGTTCTAGTAACATGCTACACGAATAACTCAACCAAATCCCCCAAAACCCTGTAAGAACCATCCTCAGAGGTGTTGAAAAGATGTATAGATGAGGCTCTTAGGGACTTGGTTTAGTGCTAGATTTAGGTTACGGCTGGACACAATGATCATAAGGGTCTCCTCCAACTGAAATGATTCTATGATCCTATAAGAACAGTTTAGCACATGAGAAGAAAAGTCTTATGAGGAGTGACTGAGGGACCTAGGGGCTTCAGCCTGGAGAACAGGAGGCTGAGGGGAGACCTCCTCACTCCCTGCAACTGCCTGAAAGGAGGTTGGAGTGTGGAGGGTGTTGGTCTCTTCTTCTAGGTACCAAGTAATAGGACAAGAGGAAATGGCCTAAAGTTGCACCAGGGAAGATTTAGATTGGATATTAGGAAAAAATTCTTCATAGAAAGGGTTGTCAGGCATTGGAACAGGCTGCCCAGATCAGTGGTGGAGTCACCATTCCTGGAGGGGTTTAAAAGGCATCTAGATTAGGTTCTCGGGGACATGATTTAGTGCTAGAGTTGGTTGGGTTATGATTGGACTTGATGATCCTGAGGGTCTCTTCCAGCTGAAATGATTCTATGATTTTATGATTCTAAATAACAGATTCTTCACTAACACTGAGGAAAGCTACACTTACACAGAAAGTAGCCTGCATTTTGATTTGAACATACACCACGACTCCTCACCTTTGCTAACACATTTCATTAGCTGCCGGCGTGTGCCTGGGTGTGATATGCCTGAACCAAATCTAATGCCCGTCCTATTGTTCTGGACAACCCTGAAGCTGTGAAGATGTGTTGTGTTAATGTATCATCACCGTGATGTCGTTCTGACCATGTATTAGTGTCATACATCTTGGGCGCAATCCAGTGATGGGCTGTCTGGAAGAATGAGCCGAGAGCCCACCCAATTCAGCAGGACAAAGGGCAAGGCCAGTCCCCGAGCAGAGCAATTCCTCCGGGACCCTTCCCGGAGCAGAGAACAGATACTGGGGGGAGAAGGAAAGAGGCTTTTTTAAAACTTCTGGCTAAATCCTCAGAAACTTCTAGCTAAATCCTCAGAAACAAACAAATCTCGATTTGAGAAAACTGGTGTCAAATATTTTGTTCCATTTGCACTTCTGCTGGACAACTATCATTTTTCAGATGTTATCCACACATGACAGAAATAAGAAGTATTTTGTTGAAGTGCAAGTACTCTGAACCCGGATTTCAGGCTGAAAATGCTTAACTGAAATGAATTATTATCAGATTTCCAGGGCTTTGTGTGTGTACAAAGTATGAGCTTGTCTTTTAAGGTGTTCCTTCTCTGTCTTCAAAATAGTTTAAAAACTGGAATTTTTAGAACAAAAGATTCAGATTTTTTTCTCTCATCGTACTAAATTTTTAAAATCTAACAGATATCATTGCTGGTGAGGGTTATTTCACACAACTGTTTCCCTCTAATGTATTTACCATTGTGCATGAGATAATTTTAGAGCTCTGAAGAGCTGCTCTTATCCAGGCTCAGCTCAGCTGCTGCCTTTGCACTGGGAAGCTGCTCCTGGCACTAATCGAGTTGTGTGAAGGATCTTGTCATCAAACCACATTTTCCCAACTTCCTCATTCGAAGTCCAGTAATGAGCGGGTACTTTGAATAGCCCAGCAATGCTGTTCTCCAAACAGAGCTGCTTTTTCCTGGAGAGCTTAAAATTGGTGATTATTTGGTCCTTGGTTTGTGTTTGCAATGCCTGGGGTTGCAGATCCATTTTCTTGCTCTCCAAGTGATTGTGTCTCCCTTCCCTGGGGCTTTGTGACATCCCGACAGGTGACAACGGGGTTTCTCACATGGAGCTGTCACTTCACCAGGGTGATGTCCTGCAGGAAACAGACCATGAGCCTGGACCCAGTGAGGTGCTCCCAGGCTGCGGGATGGACGGGGCTCCTGTCTCCCCGAGATGTGGCCTCCCAGCAGCAAAGCCACACAACCACCTTTCCTAAATTGAGGCAGATTTATTGCTGCATTAGACCAAAAGCGAAGCCAGTTCCCTTTAGGTGTCCAAGCAGCAGAATGTAAAATAATTCAGTGATTTAACCTGATCAGCAGTGGCATTGATGTTCCTCCCCAGTGCCATCGTTACTCATCTTGCAGGAACAGCTTCATTATGAGCACTGTGCTCCTCATTCAGGTGAAGCATTACCGGCCTGAGCCCAAACATCTGTTCCTTGCGGCCGAGCGGGAAGGGTTTGGAGAGGAGCCAGGAAGCCTCAGAGATAGAGCAGGGCAGGGATGATCAGTGGTGATGGGCTATGAGTAACCATGACCAGGGAGGTTTCACGTTTGTACTGGAGGAGAGATGTGCAAGAGGGTTCTGCACAGAAATGTCTGCTCCTCTTCCACCGCCTCAGCCCCCAGTGTCTGCTGGGGATGGCTGTCCAGTGTCATGAGGATGGAAGGATGGGGATGTGCCACCAGAGACACCAGCTTCTTGCCTCCTGGCTGTGTGAAGTACACATTGGCATCAGCTGGTTTTCAGAAGCGGCACCAGCAATGCCAGCACGTTACGCTGACAAAGGTAACGTTACTTTAAGGCTCAGGTGCCTTGGGGTTTTACAAAGCTTTCGTGTCCTGCTCCTAGGCTGGGTCTATGGAGAACAACTCTTCTTCTGCCTTGACATGAACTCATTCCATGCTGTTTGACGAAGCTGCTCAGCTCCAGGTGCACAGCTCCATCTTGCAGTACTTTGCACAAGCCCATTGCTTTGCACTATTTATTGTGCAGGAGCTGCCTGCTTCTCCAAAGCAGTATCTCTGGCAGGAAATAGCTAAACATGAACATCTTCAGGCTGAAAACAGCCTGGAAAACCTTTCTTTGCAAAACAAAAAAAATTAAAACTATGTAGGGAAGAACAAGACGGTGGTATTTTAAAAAGCAAGCTACGCAATTAAATCTCACTTGAGCTTATTGATAATTCATAGTGCTTAATGTGGGCATTTGGCTCTTGGGAAAGGGCTAATTATTCCCAAAGAAGCCCCACACCTCCAGGAGTGAGGGAATGGAGTCTGGTGGCCCAACACGTGTCCCTTAGCTCAGAGGGGACAGCACCGGGGCTTAGGCTCTGCTCAGTGTCCTGAGCAGCTGTGGCAATTGCAGGAATTATCGCTCTTCATCTGGAATGGGATGAGCTCCTGCAGCACCCCTCAGGGACTCCAGGGATGGATCCATCCAATTTACAGCCACTTGGGGGCTTAAAAGTTTTGCTAATAATATTTTATATTAATTTAATGGTTTGGCTTGTGATTCGGAAGGGAAGATTTTCAGTCGGTAAAGGTATCATGTGTCGTTAAATCAGCAGTTCCCTGATATGAGACACAGGGCTGGAGGCTTCCCCAGAGCTCGAGGGGAAATGGTATGGAGCTCAATGGGTGTAAATGAGGGGATTAATTAACAGTTTAAAGTCAGCAGTGAAAACACTAGTCGTCAATATAAACTGCTTGTTGTGATTTTTTTCTTTGCCTCAGATAAACAAAAAATGAAGAACCTCCAAAATCACACCTCTCCCATATAAAAAACAGTGTCTTTTGGTTTCAGGTTATAGGACTTTGGGCCTCTTTTTTTTTTTTAAACGATACCTGTAAGTACCATTCTTGGGAGATTTAGTATTAGGATCCAATTAAATGACATTCAGTACCACAATCCATTGCACTGGGATCAGGTGACGCTACAGTGTCTATGGTCAGTGGGGTTCTGGGGAAGAATGCTCAGAAAAATGTCATTTTTTATCAGGAATGCTCCAGGAGTTAGAGCATGCCCTCATGGACAATTAAAGGTATGGTATTCCTGGAAATCCTCATGTATTCTTAAAGCCTTTAAACAGACTGAGAAAACAAATCTTGTTAAAATAGAGTTGTCAGGAGAAGAATCTGAATCTATATTCAAATAATCGGGTCTTTTTGAAGAAAGTGGGAAACAAGGTTAAGATTGCAATCTTAGTAAAATACAGAGTTCAAACTAAGACTGTAAAAAGCATTGCACAGAAATAAGTATGAATTTTTTGACGATTTTATGTATTTATCACTTTTCAGTAAAAGTAGATGAACTCATTAATAACTCATAAAATGCTATGAAAATTAGAATTTTAATTCATCCTTGGCTTATTCCCTCAGATATTAAATTGAGAAATACCGCAATTTGAGTGAGCAATGTATGAATCATCGAAGATATTTCAGTGCAATCAAATCTTTAATGTTCAAAACCAAGAAAATCCACTGTGGGTTTCACCCTCTTTACCCTTCCCCTGGTACTGGGTCTCTCATGGCTATCTTTTGACATGTAACAGAGTACAACAACTTTGGGGCTTGAACTAAATTTTTAGATAAAAGTAACAGATAACCTCTAAAAATGCTCCTATTTTGTATTTTTACTGTGGGGACATCCCCTCGGGGAGGGGGACAGGCAGAACCCTGCGTTGGGATGCTGGTGAACACAGATGCTCCAAGGAGGTGACAGTGAGCGAACACCAGATCCCACATTCATCCCAACCATACCTGTACTACCTCATGTTTTATTTCCCAGAATCATTTCTTCTGGGCATTTTTATGAATAAAACATGTTTTAAACGTAGTAAGGATTCTTTTTAAAATGCACATTTTACCAAAAAAATGATGCAGATTTTGAGGGATATGAAGAAATATGAAAAAAATTATCATAAATGATACATTTAACTCTAGTAGTGCCTCCATTTCAACAAACTGCAGATAGAAGAGTCACATGAAATGGAAGGGATGAACAAATGTATTCAAGCCAAACAGGTTGTCAGTAGGTAAATAATAGGGTATAATTTGCAGTGCATGGTTTTGGTACAGCAGCAGGGGGAAGGGAAGTTCTAAAGGCATCAGAAAATCAGTGACTAGTTCTTTGCCCCGGGGTGAACTCCTGGGTGGCACAATGGGGGTTCCTGGCCCCACCCTGGGTCCTGCAGCCCCAGCTGACCCCAGACAGACTGAGTCTCTTCCCAAAGTCACCGCCACGCGGGGCATCTTTGGGAACAATTAGCCCCTTCCCAAGAGCCAAATCCTCGCATTACGCGCTATGAATTATCAATAAGCTCAAGTGAGATTTAATCATGTAGCTTGCTTTTTAAAAAGGTCATTGCCCTCTTCTTCCCTACACAGTTTTAATTGTTTGTTTTGCAGAGGAAGGTTTTTTAGGCTGTTTTCAGCCTGAAGATGTTCCTGTTGAGCTATTTCCCACAGGAGACCCGGCAGCCTCTGGGTAAATGATCTCGTGCAAACCGCTCTCCTGTGCACGTCCGGGTGCAGGAGATGTTCTCCTTGCCATGGGCTGTGGTCACACTCAGGGCAGTGATGCCAGTGACAAAAACTGGCATTTGCAGCAGACTGCACTTACATCTCTGCCTTCTGCAGGAAGCACAGGGGTTTGAACAGATTCACAAAAATCAGAGCAAAGTCTGGTATACATGAAAGTGAGCATCCAGAAAACATAGCATGCAGACATCTAACAAACCTACTATCTCAAGTGTGGTTTGCTTTTTGTTTATTTTTTCCGAAGTAACAGCTTGTTGACTGTATCTTCTCCATGTGTACTAAAACAGAGCTATATCTCCTTTGTAGTAATACTGCTAAGGCAGAGACGTCAGCCCATGTCCTGGAGTGTGAGCTGATCACGTGTTCCCTGGCATGAAATCTGCAAAGAGAAAATTCAAACTTGCTCCAAACCGTGATCACCCCGTGAATCTCAGACACAGGGTGCAGTGCGGCAGTGGTTCTGCTGGGACAGACACAGAGTTTTGAAACATGGAGCCTAGCTTCTCTGAAGCTAAATGGCCTTAAGCGATCAATGTTTAAATGATCCCTAATGTGATAGGGCCATTCTCCTCCCAGACAGAGAGCTCTTCAGGTTACCTGCCCCTCCTTGGAGAGGACTATGTACTCTCCAATTACAGCATTTAGTGTAACTTTAAACCCAGAATCCATAATAAGTAGTAGAAATGGCTTCAGACCATTTTTCTGGGTGATTCCAATTCTTATTGTTCCAAACATCCCACAGCAACTCTTGTCCAGGTGCCTCCTGGTGCCCTTGATCCTGTGTCTCCTCCCAGCCCCTCAGATCAAGAAGGACCTTATGGATTACAAGCTGTTTCAAGCATCTGGTGATAATCAGATGGCATCATGATGGCTGCTGTTCTCTCCTGCTGAGTCCAGTCCTCATCCTCAAGGCAGAACGTGGGAGGATGAGCCCATGCTGGGATCTTCACACCCCCCCTCTTTTGGAGACGGTTCCCTGGGCTCTGGGCAGCCTCCCCCTGAGCACCCTAAAGTGTCCTGAGGCTGTGATGGACCAAGACCAGCATCAGCTCAGCCTCATGCTCCCTACCTTCCCCCTTCCCAGTCCTGTGAGTATCTTCTCTCTCAGGTGGAGGATTGAGGTGTCTTAAAGATTGGGTCACAAAAGCCAGGTTTTACAGTTCATAAACTGAGGCTGGATTGTAGTTATTTAATATCCTAGTAAATAAATAAACATAAATTTTAAAACAAACAAACAAACAAAAACCAAAACAACTCCCCTTTGGCTCAGATGAGGTTCACAGAGTTTTTCAGAACTACCCTGGACGTGCACCAGATTTTTTCCTCGTACTGACTCATGTTGAACACCAGGGGAGGAAAATGCAACCCTTGCAAAATTCACCCGTCCAAGCCTTGGAGAACTGGTCCATATGGCAACGTGTATGTGTGCTACACCTGCTGCCAGTTACCATATGCCTGGTAAGAAAACACGGTTTTAATTGTGTATTCTCCTGAGGAATAACAAGTGCGATGATTTATCAGGTATCATATCACATGGCAGCGGCAGAAAGCAGGTGCTGAAGCTGAGTTTCATGGGTGTTTCCCTTCCTGGGTAGAGAACCTGACCTTGTCATTTGAGGTACCCAGAGCAGATGACTGACATATTGTTATGTAGATCAGCAAGTCTCATCAAGAGAACTTCCGAAACCCCACCAGGAATCGCTTTGGACATGAGGCACTCTCATGTTTTTGTTTCTTTTACTTGAAGAGTTTTTTCCCATCTTTGATCAAAGATTGTGGCTGACACAACTTCAGGCTGATGAACAGGTGCTGATGTACCTTCCAGATTTCTTCCTCTCAGGTACCAAATCTGACAAGTCTGCTTGCTCCACGGCCAGGAAAGCAGCCAGACATGGTCCTTACATCTTGTAGGGTCCATAAAGTGCACATGGGCTGCAGGAGGTCAAAGGGAGGTGTCACTATCCCAAAAAACAGTGAGAAAACAGAGTTGTCTCCTGACACTCATCTTTGTTCACCAGTGAATTCATACACAATTTTTTCTCCCTACTGCTTCTGAGTATCCTTTTTTGAGCTGGAGGTACATGCCATGTAGTGCAAATATGCTTACATATGCATATATCTTTCACATAACACGATTTAAGATCTCCCACATAGCCATGGGAAATCTCGAGAACTAAAAACAAGCTGGAGAAGATTAAATACTGTGTGGATGAATAAGAAAGATGAAACATGGTATCTATGTATTCCCCAAGAAAAATATTTATCTCTAATATTTACTAAAAGCTTTCTTATGTGATCTGGTTGCAAAATTTCTGGGGACATGAGGGTTTAAAAACTACTTAATTTTAATATTTTTGAATGTGTATGTGAGTCACATAACATATGTGTGGTTTGCAGCACAAATTAGGTGAGTAGCTCAGCATTAGATCCCTGTAAATACAAGGGTTATGAAAAGCGCTGATGGGCATTTTTGCAAATAAATCTACCAGAAATTAGTGCAGGAGCAGAGAATGTTTGGTTTTGGCTTAACTCCAAAACGAAAATAACTATTTTCTATGAAATTCCAGGTACTTAGAGATTTTTTTTCTTTTCTCTTTTTTTTCCAAAAGGGTGTTGGGAATTGGGAAAGGATAGATCATAAATTATTCCCAAGATCCAGTGCACAATATTTTGGTGCATACTATATATCTCGGGCAGTACTGACACTGGAGAGCACTGCAATCTCATAATTTAATAGTAATCTTTAACCTGACACACAGGAGAATTTTGTGGCTTATATCATTTTCTTGGTGTTAGAGGGAAAGCAGAAGCGTTCTTGGGAGGTCTCCTCTGTCTGGTCAGACGCTCCTGTGCAGGCAGGGGCTGTGCGTCCCTCACTGCTGTTCAAAGCAATAGGAAATAACATTTTCCTATAAATTGATTCAACCTGGCCAAAGCGGAGCAGGACAACAGTCACGATGTGAACAGGCACAGCTACTTTGTTTCTGGAAGGGTTGTTTGGTTTTTTTTCCCAATTGATTCCTATGAACAACATGGAAGAGGAAAAAAAAAATCATTCTCATGCAATTCCTCATATCCCCATAAATTACTTCATTGCGTTTTACGAATGTTCACTTCAGTTCACAATAATTTTCCAATTTCAGCCTTATCTTTCTACTTCACACAACCGGTGCTTCCGTGGGCTCTTTCCCGTGACAGGCGTGGTGTATTGTGCTTATTAATGAGTGCCATCTTGCTACACGATACACTCCTATAATTGATGTTTTGAACCTTGCACACTTTAAAACATTAATCCCTGAAGAGATAAGCAGATGAAATTCACTGCCGTGATGGACATGAACGTAATAATAATAACACTTCTACTTAGTTCTCACTACCCAGTTAGGGTTTTTGTCATTGCTCCGTAAATTGTAAAGTTATTAACAGCCAATTAAAAGCTTGTCTGTCTGGGAAAACACTTTCAGCAAATCTTTTTAACCTTTAGGCCTAGAATTTCCAGCTTCTGTAGTAATGGCTGTTATGATGTATTGTTTTAAGATAAAAATGGTATTTGTTATTTTTTGGTTTATTATGTGGTGAATGCCTTGTGAGGAATCTCAAACAATTAATTTGATCCCCACCTAGAGCGCACTGCTCAAAAACCACCGAAAGATGAGTTTGGAGCCAGGTGGCAGTTGTTGTCTGAAGGATTTCACAGTGTGCTCTGCAGGGTGGGAACCGCAACAGGGAAACACTGGGAGGTGCTGGGGTTCAAGAAACTACAGAAATGTCTGTGTGTGTTGTGAGTCTATGTCAAGTAGAGATAAATTGGCTTTTTTAACATGTAACTGTTCTCACTCTCTAAAGTAATGGATGTTTTCAGATATAATGTACCAAGGAGTTACATATTTCAGTTTGGTTTTCATATTGTTTTCCGTCAGATAGATCTCTATCTATTTTCAGGAGCGCTCGCACTGCTTTGTCCTTATTTCTGTGTAACAAGGCAAGCACTGAGGGTCTTATTTACTGGGTTTGGGTCCTTTGGGAGAGGAGAGCTGTAATTTGGTTTTTAATTAGTATGATGAGATGTTTCTTAGGACACAACACATAAGCACTGAGTGGTGTGGTGAGCAAGCCTGAAAGGGCTTTTTCCCCGAAGGTGGGATGTGGGGTGACCCACCACCCAGTTTGCACCCACAGAGGTGATGGGCCACCGGTTCCTTCCAGGACACAGTGTCTTTAGCCATCCTGTGGTGTCAGAGACCATGACCCCCCAAGCTGATGAGGTTTATCATCCTTATGTCTGTATACTCACCTGGTTGATGTATGGCTACAAGATCAAACAGTTGTTAGAAAGCAAGTTCACCTGTGATGGGAAACTGATGCTGGGGCCACCAGCAGGGGAGGTGGATCAGCTGCCCTAAGGCTGGTCTCTCTGCCCCTTAAGCTCACCCTGATCCTCCCTGGCTTTGCCTCTGGTAGCTGCAAGGCTCAGGTCTCTGCCCAGGTGCAAGCCCTGAGTCCTAACAGATACTGGATCTCTTAAGGTGAGGTTGTGACTGAGGACTCTACCTTGTGTTCTGTGAAGCCCATCAGGTATAGACCTGTGTTACTGACCAGATCATCTTGACTAGACCACGTTTTTGCTAATAAAGAGGCCCCTTGGCCAAGCCCAGGAGCTCAAGGGGGTTTGCAGCCCAGCTTGGAGCTGGGGCTTCTCAGCAAAACCTCCCTGTGGATGTGTATTACCCAGCAAAACTCTCCGGCTGCTGTTTGAACGTCTGTGAAGCTTCACGTGCTTTGTACTTAGCTTCCAATAATTTCTCTCTCTGATTATTTCATTCCAGCAAAGCCCTTTGAGAGCGGACAGTACCTGGACATCTATGGAATTACAAGAGACCAGGCTGGGGAATATGAATGCAGTGCAGAAAATGATGTCTCAGTCCCAGACGTGAAAAAAGTAAAAGTCACAGTAAACTGTAAGTCGTATTGTTTTTTAATCACTAAATCCAATGGAGAAGAGGGATGTGGCGAGAAGAAAATGCAAAGAACTGCTGTAATGCAGACAACTGCTGCTTGTGGTGAAATTGTAGTATGTTTGAGTTTTGTATTACAGCATCAAAATGACCTGTGCTGTTTGATGTTTGAGTTAGTCTGGCCAAAGGAAGTTAAAATGAGATTAAGGTTCAAATTCTCTTTTGTTTGCTGGCGCGTTGTCACAGGCTTTACAGCCGCTGCTCTGGCTGGGCTGCAGTGCTGGGACTCGGTGTTTGAAGTAATGTCTCGAGTAATTATCTGAGTAACTTCTGAGAACTGCTGTGGTTGTTGGGCTGAAGCGTTTCTGATTTAATTTGCCACAGTTGTGCAGTAATGTAAGGAGATGAGAAACTTTTTGAAATTCTGCTTGGGTGATTAGATGGTGATCGATCTCTGCGGAAATTTGAATTACAGTAGAGGCAATGGGTTGTTCCTTGTGGTTGCCCTGGTGTGAAGATCAGGAGGACTTTGTGTAGTTCTCCAGCCACAGGGACCTCGCTGTGTGGTTGACACCAGGGGCCACCAAGGTCACCTGTAACCCATTCTGCAGCCTGTGGGGTCTGATCTGAGGTTTGCACACTGAGGGAGGTGTTTCTGACTTGAAACCGGATTTGGTTTAGTGCTTGGTATGACATGAAACATTCAGAACAATGTTCTTTTCCCATCCAACATGAGTACATGGGGAAATTTAATAATAATAATAATAATTACTCTCATTCATTTTAACTGTGAATTTTCTTAGGTTAAGTGCAGTCAGCTATCTGGTAATCTCTAACACTTTCTGGTTTAAAAATCGTTGTGCAGACACTTAGGTGTGTACATGGTGTTTTGGGGTGACACCTTTCACACAAGCTGTGCTCAAAAGTTTTGTGTTGTTAGATCAATAACTTGCAGTAGGGACCAGGAGGAGCCATGAGCTCAATCTAGTTTTAGCAGAATAAATATTGCATCTGTATTATTTCATATGATGGGGATTTTAATAAGGGTGAAAACAGCTGTCTGAAGAGCTCTCTGTGTTCACAGGAAGGGAAAAGTTGGTAAGCCTGTTTGGTGGTCGGTTTGTGTATTTATTTTTTTTATTAAAAAAAAAAAAAGGCACAGAGAAGGTGGTAAACTCATGTAATTTGTCTTGCCTTCTGAGCTGGAATTTAGATTTATATGAGTCATGGTTCAGATAAAAGCACCGCCTCAGCTGGCCCAATCCGAAACCCAAGCTGCAATGTTGCGTGCCACTGATGCTCTTGTTGGCCTGTGTTCTGCATCTGAGTTCATGACAAAGCCGGAGCAATTTCTGACCTCGGTTTGCTGTTTCATCAGTGTGAGTTCTGAGCCAGTTGTGTTTTTGTGGGTAGGAAGATGAGCTCTGGCAGCACTGGGAAGGTGAAGCTGAGTAGCGGTGGTTTGTTCTGCACCAGCCCTTGGTCCCTCCACCAGCCACAGCTCAGGTCTGCACAGTGACCGAAGGGACCAACACCTCCCGAGAGGACACAGCAGGGGCTGGGACACAGGTGGGATGGGATTTGCTCTCCCTGAACACTGAACCAAGGGGGCAATGGGAGAAGCGGTGTCTGTGTGGGTGGATGTACAGGCTCAGGAGGTGACGCTGCCCCTTGGTGCACACCACAAGCCAGGGGGGTCAGGTCTGGCTGCAGCACGCAGTGTGAGGTACCTTTGTCTGCAGTGACAAACACATTACAGGCTGCTAAACCAACCAACAAGCTCGTAAATACTTGAATCAAGTGTCCAAGCTGATCTTTGTCCTGGTCCACCTACCTGGTCTAAGCTGGAAGTGTCCTTGGATGGATGCACATGGTGTTCTGACAGGTTCAAACAAACTTCTACATCTGCAATGGGGATGTGCAAAGTATCTTTTTTTTAATATTTCTTACAACTAAAGAAGAAAATGGAGGGAGGAAAAAATAAAATTGAAGCAATGTAAACCTGAGATCTAGCTACAACATGAAGTACTTTGTATACGTGAATGATTTGTTGCATTCAGCTAATTGCTGATGCGTTTGTTTGGATTAGCGTGCTCTCCCCAGCCAGCTCAGCACAATGCAGAAGCACTTCCAGCACCTGCTCCCTGCTGCTGACGCTCATCCCTTCTGAGCAGGCAGAACGTGGCTCGTGGTGGTCAGAAGAGAGTCGTGCCAGGGGTGACCAGTGCTGGGAGAGCTCATCCTGCCATCAACAGCCCTGGGGACACCTTGTGTGCCAGTGGGTGGGACGTGCAGGGGTGGCCAGTGCTGCTGGGGCGAGTTCCCAGCAGCTCAGCGTGGGCAGCCCCAGTCAAAAGGGATATTACACACACCATCAAACCAGCAGAACGGTGCCTGTTTGCTGCCTGTTGGACTGGCCTGGCACAGTAGCTTTCCATCAGCAAAAGCTCAGTATTTCCTTTAGGAGAGCTATGGTTTGTCTACGAGTCACAGGGAGTTTGCATCAAATGTATTTTCAAGTTTAAATCTGGAAAGGTCATAATGGAAGAAATACTGTAGAAGAGAGGAAGCCTTCAGGTCCTTGGTTACTCTGAGTCAGGCAGAGTTTCCCTAGTCGAGTGTTCTTCAATCCTGTTTCTTCTTTTAAAATATCTGTTCATTTGCCTAACAAACTAATAAAGAGTAAGATTTTCTCCGTCCAACCCAGTCCCACCTCATCCCTACTCACCGCTCCCCCTCCCCTCCCCCCCAAAAAAATCCCATTTCTTGATTTTCTTGGTTTTGCTGACCCTGCCGTGGGGGCTCAGCACCAGCCCTGCAGCCTCTGCAGCTCCTCGCCCACCTTGGTGTTGTTGAGTGGGTGTACCCCTGGGATAGGGACACTTGTCCAACTGACAGGTGCCTCCACCTGTGTTTAATGCCACTTACTGTTGACTGGGTTCCTCAGCAGGCGTTGCTGGAGCAGTGACCATCACATCAAACTCCCTCCTTCAGCCTCACAGGGATCCCATAACTTCACAAAACATCTGTCGCCTTTCCCACCTCTTGTGCTGACGATAGAAAATCCTCCTGGCAAGGAAAGTGTGCGGCTCCTGCTTCAGCTCCTGCACCCTGAGGGATGGCTGTGTGCTGCAGGAGTGTCACCTCATCTCAGTCCGAGCCATCCCTGTGCCACCTCTGTGTCCCCACCCTGTCCCCGACAGCCACAGTTGGCCATGCCATCTCCAGCGCCGCACGGTGACAGCACAGCGCTGCATTTGCATTAGCGTGATCGCTTAACCACTGCTGCCAACAATTTTTAGTACTGTTTCCCTGTTATTAAAAGGATCGTTCTTGACTGCAGATGTGATAGCCGTAGAATAAATCAAGGTTTTATTGTGCCCAGTTAATAGAATGTATCAATGAGCCCTGAGCGGTTACAGTGGATATAAGCATAATTTTGAATACGGATATTCATCGCGTGGAGTGGTTGTTCAGTCATCCAAGCATGTACAAGAAAATTACCAGGTTTAAATTACTTTCTGAAATTCAAGTTTCTTGGCTGGGCAACTTCCAGCCATACATAAACAACAGCCTGCTGTCTGCCTTACAGCACGTACATTACAACTCTAATGACTTTACTTATACTGCCGCATATTGCATAATCTACACTTTCTACTTAATTTATGTCTGTCCCTTAATTTCCTTTCTAAAAACAGTGGCCTGAGAATTTGTGGTACAGTTGACTGACTCATTTTGGGGGGGGGACGTTGGAATAAGGCTGCTGGTTTATGAAGAAAGAATACAGTACCAAATCAAGTTAGAATAGATGAAATATAATCCAATTTCATTTCACAAGTAAATCTTATTAGCATTTCCCATTCCATTTTATAAAGAAAATACTGATTTATAGATTATTATATTGAAGCCCACTTTGAATGAACCAGTGTCTGGATTAGCAGGACTTTAATATCTCATCTGAAACTGTACATATGGTACTGCAGCTTCACTGAGTCTCTTAAGGGTTATTAGTGCCATACTTAAAAATATTAAAGGCAGTTGATAATGTGAGAATCCCCAGGAGTGTTGAAGCCCTGCTGAGATGATGACGAGATGTGTGCATCACAGAACTGGCATTTATTTTAATTTATCTAAAACTGTCAGCTGCGTAAACAAGCAGTAAATGTGGGCTTTTACGGTGGAGCTGTGTTGCGGTATTCCTTTTTTCAGATAATATACACTAAGGGTCTGCTTTTCTGTAATTGTATCTTGAACAGCTCTGTTAAAGCTGGTTCTCACAGATTTTACTGAATTAAGATCCGGTGGCTTTGAAAATAAAAAAAGCCATTCGGTTGAAATTAAAAGACAATAATTTTATTTCAGCGTTTATGAACCCCATCATGCTGCAAATTGAAGGCCAGATTCATCAGCACTTACTGGGGAGGTGAAAATTACAGTTCCTGTGCTAAGGCAGCCCAGCTGGCACTGGGAAGCACCAGTGTGGTCTGGTCGGTTTGGCTGTCCTGGGGAGGGCAAGTCTTCATTTTGGAGCCAGGACTCCCGAGGAGTTTTTCTGGCAGGAGATTCTTTGAGGAAATGATGCAGAGGGCACCTGGGCTCCACCTGCAGCAGCTCTCCTGCCTCCAACAGACTGCGCTCCACGGCAGAAAAAGCTCATCTGCTGGATTTTGGAGACAGAAAATACAAACAATCTAAGGATAACTCAAAATAGTCTAGATACTGAGCTACGTCTGCTTACAGCAGCGCCTCTTTGTACAGGTATTTTCCATTAGATCATGGAAATATTGAAACAGGAAAACGGAAGTGAACAGACTATATGGTAACCTGTAAAAAACTGTATTACATTGTAAATTGTGCTGCTGAATCAGTGTTGTCAGTAGACATTTTCCCAGCCCCAATGTAAGGCACCTCCAGAGATGGCAGCTCCATGGGCAACACGTTTGGCTCAATCAGAGCCCTAAACTCCCCGTTTTTCACCGTTTCTGATGGGAACATTCCCTGCAGGTGACAGCTCCATCCCTCAGCTGTCCCTGGGGAACAGGCCACAGCTCCGTCTCACTTTTCCAGCCCTTCGAAAGCCGTGGGCTTATGCTCCTCAAGCTCACCTCCTTGATTTAACCAGCCCTTAATCATCTCATCTTCATTCTTGGGTCATGTTTTCTAGGGGATTAACTAAACATTTCTTCCCTGTAGATCACCTGGTGCTAGGGAAGGGCTTGGATAAGGTGTTTATAACTTGAGCTAGCATGCCAGGTGAGGTGTGGAAGGAATATTTCTGATGCCCATGTGTATATCTGGGTGGGGATGTGTCTTCCCTGTGACAGCAGGACACTTTGGCGGGTTTTACCCCGCCAGCCCTGGTCAGAACATCTGTCTCACCTCCTCTCTATGTTCATCCAGCTGATGAATCCCAAGCATTGAACCCGTTCCTGTTTAGTTCTGACAAATCCCAGGTGTTGAACCCATTCCTGTTTGGTTTCACCCACTTTTCAGAACACTTCTTCAACATATCAGGGTTGTATCAGGGTTCTCTGATAATGGCATTAATGTATTAATAATAAATGATAAATGGACTGGCTTGTAATTCCATGGCTCCTGTTGCTCTCTCCTTGTCTGACCAAGGATGGTGAAGGCTGTGTTAGGCACTTGCACCTCAAAAATAACATTTGCTTCATCCAGCTCTTGAATATATTTTTGAAGTTTATTAGGCCAATTGGTTTTCTATTCAGTTTGGTTTATTCAAGTATTTGCTCCATTATTCTTTCGTTGTCTTAACTTGAAATATAAAATAATTAGTTCTGGTCATTAAAAGTGGTCAAAATCTGTGTTGGGTATGATTCTGCCTCCTTATCCTTTCCTTTTTGTGTATGTGTTTCCTGTTTTTCAGTAAATGATCCCTGTGTGGTTTAGTGGTGGGTTTTGGTTGGGTTTTTTGGGCGCAGACCTTGTGGCCGCTTCCTGCCGTGATGGTTTGATAAGGTGCTTTATGCTGTGGGGTTTTTTTATAGAAGGAATGTGTGAGTTTCTTGTATGAATTTTAAGTGGTGTGTTTGGTTTTTGCTTGGACAGGTTAAGGTTTTTGCAGAACAGCTTATCTCATTAGCATTTCTTAGAAGTCTGCCTTACTGTTGCTATGGTGTTTTGCATAATATTATGCATAATACTCTGATTTTACTTTGAAATCAGACATACTGTACTAGCCAGTCTAACCTAATTATATCTGTAACCTTAAACCTACTGGAGATAAACATTAGAGGACTTCAGTGTTTCGTGGGGCTCCTAATACTTGGACAGGTTGCTGTGACTTTATTTTCCCAGGAAGTGTCTTGCTGTGGACGATTGCTGACCTGTGAAAAACATTTGCTTGGCAAGCGTTTGGGTTTTGGTTTGGATTCAACAAATTTCCCACAATCAAGGTGCACATGTTTTTAAATAAAAAGGCAAGGCCCAAATATTTCCAAAGGTCTTGGTCCTCCTCTGCTTTGGTACCAAGTAAAAAATACTCAGAGCTGTTTTAGTTTCCAATTTCTTCTAATATGAGAGAGGGGAAGGAGGAGTGTCTTCTGCTGAAGAATAAATAAATAACTCCCATTCTTTCACTTTTTAAAACTTGTGCAGCTTCATATATATATATCCTTGACTTAACTTAGCACTTGGGGGTTATGGTGAGCATTACCTTATAGGAGACAAGAGTAATTTTGTTGGAGAAACCAGTAAGTCTATGTAAATGTATTTGGATCCATAAATGCAGCTTTTTTTTTTTTTTTTCTTAAAACAACATGGACAATGTATTGAACAGTTGTGCATGTTTGTATGTTTCTGTTTTTGCAGTATTGCTCATTGATTAGCCAGCCTGAGAAGGGTGCTGCATTTTGCAGCTTTAGAGGACCTGAAACTTAATCAGATTTGGTTCCTCTGGATGAGGACACCTCCATCCAATTAAAAAGTTGTTTTGTTGTGGGTTTTTTTTGTTGTTTTTTCTTTTAAACCAGCTAAAACCCATTCTCTGAAAGAAAATTTTAAAACTGTAGAGAAGAAATTACCACTTTTCTTTAATGCATTGTTTATATCAAGTAAATTTGGTCACATCAACTCTTCAAACAGAATTGCACCCACATGAGATGAAATCATATTCTCAGATCTGACCATGGAACTGGCTGTTGCAGTGGTTGATATTATTCATCTGGCTGAAATTCATGCATTTAAAAACTGCATCATGTAGGTTGGTCTCTCTTTAATCACAAAGTATTTCCCAATATTGTAACAACAGAGAGTAATTTGTGGGTGCTGAGCAGCCACAATTCCCATCGACACGAAGCCTTGGCAGACCAAACTTTGCAATCCCCTCCTGAAGTATTGAAATCACAATCTAAAAAGCTAAGAGCACTCTGGAGTGTGGTTTCACTGGTTTCTGTGAAACACATTGTCTTAAATTCTCAAGTTACCATTCAAAAGTGGGATTTTGACTTCTGAGTCATACTGGGGATTCCTGGCAACCCAAGTACTGGTTCATGTTTGCTTCTGTTACTGGACCAGTGGAGCTTTCTGCAGCTTTCCAGACCATGACTCTGCTCTGTTCCACTGTTCTTGGTCTCAGATGTGTGGGTGAGGGTGATGCTGGTGCCCATCGCAGACTTGCATGGTGGGTCAGGGTCTGGAAGCATGAGAGATGACCCTGGCCAGGCACAACCTGTGTCCAAAGCACAACCTCAGCCTACCCCGTTTTTAACAAATTTTCTGGGCTTGGGGGGAAGAAGGCTGTGAGCTTTGGTCTCCTTTTGTTTTGTCCTGATGGCCACAGCCCTGGGGAATGGATGGTGTTCTCCCTTCACTTTTTCCATCTGAAAACTGTTGCAAAAGATCAAATTTAGGTTTGTGCTAACATTTGGAATGGTGAGAACAGTGCTGCATGATGGGGAAGAGGGACCAGCCTCTTGAATTATGCACTGGCAGTCTGCAGCACAGGCAAGTGTGCAGGTTTGTGTTAATCCATCAAAACCATTTCTTGACTCATTTTTCCTGTTGTCATTAAGTATCAATGTAATTTTAAAAATCAAGTGTTCTACTTCAGTAGTTATGACTTCTACATCTGAGCAACTCTTTCAATTAGAAAGGCACAGGGAGGCATTTAGAGGAGCAATGGAGAGGATGTCTGTTCTACAGCGCATCTCATACACAGCTGGGGGCAGAGAAATAACAGCGTAATTAGTTTCTATATCGGTGGGTCAGTATATGAGGATACAAATCCACCCACTCCAGTGAAAGCAGAACAGGTGCCAGTGCAGCTGAGATGAAAACTCTGATCGTGATGTGAGTCAGTGACAGCAGAGCTTGGGTTTGGGTCCTGCCATCCAGACAAGGAGCTGCTAGCAAAATATTTCAGGTGAAACCAGAGCAAATAAGAACCGGGGTCTTTAGCATAAGATCAAGATCTTGGAAGAATTTTCTGCTGTCCTGTAAGATGGAGCTTTTGATCATGTACAATTTAATCAGCTGGGATTTTCTCACCTCTTTTTTTTTTTTTTTGTTATTTGTGGACAAAATAAGGACTAAATTCTTATTTGTTTACTTTGAAAGCTATTCTCGTCACTGAGATAACTTGTATGAGTTAGATGATGTCCTATCTCACAGTAGCACTTAATGAAAAACAGCTTGTACCGATTCAATTAAAACTGGTCATATATTTAATACCACCTCAGTTGGTGGGGTGGGGAAAGAATGTAGTTGATTTGAAGAAAATATCTTTCTGCTCACTGGTGGGGCAAGAAGCCTCTTAGGAAAGTAATGTTTGTGATTTTATGTCCTTCAGGTATTTTAACATTTCAGCAGTCAGATTAAAACAATATAGTTCAAGATTCTGACACAAGTGCAATTTGGCTCCTAAATTAACATTGATTTCTTTCTGTGGTGTTGTAGTTTACCATTACTTTCTGCAAACCGCTGCGCAGTTACTGCATGTTTCTGAAAAACACTGCTCATATTGAAGCGTGACAAAATTGATTATCATGCTCCTTCATGTAGATGGCATTCTGCTGCCATAGCACATAATCAAGGGCTTTGGCAACATGAAACGAGGGCTTGTATTTGAAGAAGTTAGAGTATTATTACTCAGAATATCCCCCTGACAGATATGGAGTACATTTTTCATCTTCTTAAAGAAAATCTCTGCCTAACTCTGCCAAGTGATTATGGTTTTTTTTTCCCCCCTCAAGTGATATTTGTGCTGTTTTGGGAGGAACATGGGCTGCATTCGCCTGTGGTGCAATGCAGATGTGTCAGGACAGCAGCCTGGTCAATGTCTCAGGTTGAGCAGAGGCCCATGGAGCTGCAGAACAAGGATGCAGTTTGGCTCCTTTGGTGGACGAGGAAATGCTGCTCCAGTGTAACACCTGTATTGCTGCTGTAATGGCCCAGCTTTTGGATGCAAAGGCAAATTAAGACTTTAAGACACCAAACCCACATCACATTTGTCCTTCACTGTGTGAAGAGTATCTCCAACACCAGTTTGTGAACCAGGCAGAGGAATTAGCACATTTAAATAATACGCAAACAAATCCATTTTCAAGCACTGTTTTCTTTGTAAGCAGCATGTCTGACCTAGCTATTAAAAATTATTTCTATTATTCAAATCTGGATTTTATTGTTTCGGAAGCCTATAGATGCTGATTATTTGTCATTTCTGCAGTGGTTAATTCTGAGGACTGCCATGATTACACATTTGAAAGTAATCTCTGTTCCTTGTCACCAGGAAAACAAGTCCTTGGGATAAAAATAGCTGTACTAATTTGCACATATTTACACTCTTCCAGTAGTTACATGTCCACATATTGTATAATTATGGTATAGCAGTAAATGCTGTTCATTATGTTTATGCATCTCTGGGAGACTGTGCTGTGAGAAATAATACAGGGTGTTTCCAAAAGATGGACCCAGTTTCAAAGATATAATGATTTCAAATTGGGTCCACCTTTTTGAAACACCCTGTAGAGCACCCATGACAAGCTCTCCTAATATAAGTGAAAATTTTTTAACTATATGTTGTTGATGGTTGTTGCACAGACACAATGGAAAGGCTTCAGACCATTGTTGGTGAAAGTGCATGCAATAAAATTAATGAAGGGGTTTTTTTATAACTTGTGTGTACTTTTCCACTTGCGCTATTGTTTTAAAGTCAAAACAAGGTTGCAGTAAGATTTTGGACACCTCTGTGCATCCACTCCAGTGAAGCTGCCTTGGTCCCAGCATCAGCAGGACTGTGTTCCTCTGGATGGGCTGCTCCCCAAGGGTCAGCATGCAGCTTGCTGTTGTCCTCAGATGTGCTAAAATTTGACATCTGCAGGTGGGACATTAACCCCCTCAAACCTGGTGGGATGCAAAGCAAGGAGGTGTTTGTAGGGATGCAGAAAAGCCCTTCTACAAGTGGTTGCTGCCTGGGGCAGATGCCTTCTCCTGTCTCCAAACCACTGCAAGCTCCTCAGCCAGGTGCTCCCACTTTAAATACCAGCTAAAATACAGTTTGGGAAAATTGAAGTCTTAATAGAAGATGACTCATCTCCAAAGAGCTTATGCATTTCAAGCAGCAATTTGAAGTACAGAGCAGGCTGTGTCAGACTCCAAACGAGAGCCAAAATTAATGGAGAGCTCTTCAGCTTCCAGGAGCGTTCACTTGCCCAGATTGCTCTTCAGCAAAAACAATTACTTAAAATATTTCTCATAATAGTCAACGTGTTGTAAAGCAATGTTTCTCCCAGTAATTGTAGTCTTCCTTGTTGCTGTTGGTCTAAGACTTAGTCTCACTTGCAGGTGACAGTTTCAAGCGTTTTGAGTGCAGCTGGTGACACCAACTGGGGTCATGAACAGACAAGTCTGAGCAGTGTGTCAGTCTTGCAAAACTCTCCAGCCCTTGGGGTTTGGTTTTGGTTTGGATTTTGTGGGATTTTGTTGTTGTCAGTTTTGGGGTTTTTTTGTTTTGTTCTTGTTTTTTTTGTTTGTTGTTTTTGTTTGGGTTTCTTTTGTTTTGTTTTTTCAGAGTGTTTTTTTGCTTAGTGTGGGGGGGGGATGTTTTTGTTTTGTTTTGTTTTTTTCTTCCAGTAGCAGTCATTGCTTCTTTGAAATGGTTCTGCAAATAAAATCTATTCAGCACAACGTGTGAGTGTGTGGGCACGGCTGTGGTGGCTTCTGCCCCAACTACATTTGGCATTTCAATGAGACATCCAGTCCCTGGTAAAACAGGAATGATATTGTTACAACTTGTTTGTCCCCCGGTGAGATTGCTAAATTAGTTTTTAATAACTTCTGCAATTTGGCTGGTATTAGAAGTGTGTGGTGCAGGCGCTGGATCTGAGCTAGGGGAGCTTTGAGGAGGAATATTTCTGCTTTTATAGTTTAAAGGAAAGCAGTGTTGTTGACACAAAAGAAAGGAAAAATTGCCAACATCATTCTTCAGGCATTATGATTCATAAAACTGGTTCTCTTCATATTTTCTGTTTCTTCTCAAATAAAAACAAAGGACTTTGAGGCTGATGTGACCTTTTTTGGACCTTGGAGCTGTAGAGCAAACACAAGCTCTTGTGATGAACCTCTGCCCTGTATCCAGTGCCACTTCCCAAAATGAGGAACGTGAGCAACCATGATGCTTCAGCTGCTTTGGTACCTGTCACACAGTGGGCACAAAGGTTGAGACAGACATTTCTAGACTGAAGGAATTCAGAAGAATTCACTTGAAAATGCACCATCTCCAGTGTATTTTGAGCAAAATCCTGTTTAATATCAAATGTCTCAAAATCCAGGTGCTCACTGCTTCTGCACCTGGTATTATTGATGGCAAAAGAGAATCTCAAGGAAAAGAGCAAATCAGGAATTATCTTTCAATGCAGAAATTAAATATTTAAGTGGCGAACTCCCAGTGTTTTGGATATCTCATGTAAAGTCAGCTCTGCATCTAAGCATTGACTTGTGATTTGTTGTCTCTTCTTGAGAAATGCGTGACATTCTTTGGAAATGAGCAGTTGTAACAAGGATATAAATGATCATCAGGGAGAAACTGCAAAACCCTGGATGTTTCTGGTATTTCTAAATGGCTCTCATTGTTTTTGGCTTTAGTCTCCCTCAGCCCAGCATCTTGTGTGCTTGGTTTTAAGCAATGATCTCAGAATGAAGCGTGATATCTGTTGCACCCAGTTCATTGGCTTTTATCTGTTGAAATGCCACAGAGCTGAGATGGAAGAAGTTACTTGATATGGAAAATCTTATAAATAAATACAGATGGGGGAAAAGAGAGAGAGAGCCTTGAGATGCATTTATTTCAATACAACACCTCCTTTATCACAACCAGTTAATTATTTTGGTACCATGTTTTCAGTGCAGGGATGGGTTTGCACAGATATTTTGCAGCAGCCAATGCTCCCGTGGAGCTGCCAGTTGAAGCCATTGACACCAATGCAGCATATAAGAGAAAAATGTGACTCTAAGTAAACAGGTTTGTTTTTGTTTTTGTTTTTTTTTTTTCAATTAATATGGATGTATCTGCTCCAGCAGATCCCTCCTTTGGGCTAGTAGGAGGTTTGGGAAGCCCCAGTCAGAGTCACACTGAGTTTTATTTCTCTCATTTTATTGCTAAACTTAGTTTTCAATTACACAAACTTCTCCTAAGAGTGTTCGAAAGCAACTGGTATTTCTCTGAGTTTATTGCTTTTCATTAGAAAAACCACTTTAACCTGACCTTGCATGTGACTTGTCACATCTTAGTGCGGTTTGTCTTGTTTTATACACTTATATCTGCTGCAGATTACTGGGGAGGGGGCAGAAACCCAAAACCCCTTTATGTAAACTTCACTTCTTTTTAATATCGAGCAATAGCTTCTAGACCTTTTACAGCTCTTTCTCATTCTTCATGAGATGCATATGTATATCAGCTATAACACACTGTCAGTGAACAGTGGTTTTCAATCAAAAAGCCTGTCAGTAAAGCTGATTCACTAACAAGAAAGCTGTCAAGCTGTGACAGCTGCTGTCTTTGCAACCCCAAACAATCTGTTCAGTGCTAACTCTGACTTATGCTTCCATTTATTATACAGTAGTAATGAGTTCTGTCCTTAGAAATATCATTTTGGTGAGTACACCTAGAAATTTTGTTATATATCTGGAATATATCAAATCAGATGCAAGGTGTACAAGATAAGTTTTCTGCAAAAAAGTTCTACCTCAGTCTTTTGAATTATTATATTGAATTCCAAATCCAGTTTTAGTACTTACCTCATTTTTGTAGTTAAGCATGAACCTGGAGATCTCATTACTATTACAACCTGAGGAGAATATAATTTCTTTTTTTCCAATTGTGTTGAAAAATGGCATATAACCTTAAACACAACACTGGTATCTGCAGAAAAGAGTAAAGGAATTTGTCATTATAGGAACTGTTCTGATGCTTAATAATTCTAGAGACCACAGAAATTCAACCCAGAGGAGGAGCTGAGGAGTCAGGCTGATGGTGCAGTCCGATGCAGATGCCAGTATTCAAATTGTCAACCTTTCTTTTTTGATTTTAAGAGAAAAGAGTACCTTGATAGTCACCTTAAGCAATCTTTTCCAGCAATAGCTAACCAGACCTAAATCTCTCTTGCTTCAATTATGGTTAATTATTGCTTGCCTAGCCCATAAAGGAGATAGGGAAGAGCTGATTCCTTTTTTCTTCTGTCTTGCATATTTAGTGATGCAATGTATCCCTATCAAATTGTCTTATCCAGCTGCGCTAATCCAAATTCTTTCTGCCTTTCTGAACTTTTGGTACTTGGACTGAAACCACACTAGTGTCCCATGAAGCAGGTGGTTTGCACTAGAAAATGCATCCGTAGAACACCTCTGGGAGGTCCTGGCCTGTCTTCCCAGCACTGCAACTCGTCAGATGTCTCCTCCTGCTTCTCTGCCCCACCATCAGAAGAAGGGAAGGTTGGTCACCTGTGGGCCACCAAGACTGGAGAGCAAGAACAGACAAGTAAAGCTGAACCTACAGTACATAGAGAACAGTCTTCCAGAAGCAAATCGCTGTCTCAATTCACCAGAAGAAGATAACAAACTTCATCAAAAAAACAAACAATGATGAAGTTGTTACTTCTGAGACCTGAGAAAGGCTGGGTAAGGTCTGAGTTGCCTGTTGCTCAGGGGACCTGGCAGTCCCCTGGCATGTTTCCAGTCCCCAAACACAGGCTGGAACTGGAACAAGATGTGTTTGTACCTGGGAGATAACCTGAGGAGGGTAACAGCTACCATGGACTCATCGACAACAAATCACACTGTCTCACTAATTCTTATTTATTGCTGGGGAAGGCAGATGTCATGTGTTGAGTTTCATAAGCTTTTGACACATGGCACTTAACAGGCACAAGTGTGAGAAATATGGATGAGACAAAATGTCCATGGTGAGGATGCAAAATTATTTAGAAAATAATCACCAAAAGGCTCCTTGCCAGGCCGAAGGGACACATGTCCCTGGGGTATGTTCTGTGTTCAGGTGTTTGTTTGGTGACCGTGTTGTGCTTTCAGGAGGGTCCAGCTACGAGGGTGGCAGTACAGAAACACCATCACGAGTGTCTCAGTGGTCCGAGCAGCAGGGTAACTGTCATACTGATGATGCATGGCATGGTTTGTCATTTCCCTGGGTGTCTCATGCTGGACTTATCTGCTTTTGTGCTTTGCCTCCTGGATGTGCTCCTGTGGGACTCCAGCAGGTCTCTCATTGCATTTCTGGCCAATGTTGAAATACTCTGCATTTTCGTTCCAACTGTTCTTTCCTTGGAAAACTACCAGCTTGCTTTAATTCACTTTCTCCTTAGCTTGGCTGCCAAAATATCTACTTAGTAATTCCTGGAATTTGTTGAAGTCCATTGCTTTTTTCTTCCTTAGAGGGAGAGAAAAAGCAAAGGAAAAGCACTGCTTTCTGTCAGTGCCCAGGCTCCCGGCCAGCCCTTCCTTCTGGATTGGCAGCAGGTGCCTGAGAGCATCCCCCTTCCTCCTCCTCGCTCCTTAGTACCACTCCAGGATGCTGATACTCATTTTCCCCCTTCACCTCCACACAACTTTTTGTATAAATCGCTGAGGTAAATGAACTCCAGCCAACACAAGGGCACGTCAGTTTTGCAGAAGCTTTTCCAGCAGGAATTGCCAGGGAAGGTTTCCTGATGCGGGTGCCTGGGCGTAGCGGGTGAGCCTGGATTGGGTAGGATGCTCAGCTCCCACATCATCCTTCTCCTCCCACCCCTGTCATCTTGGTGCCCCTGTCCCACATGGAAACATCCCTTTCCCAAACCAGCTCTGGTCCTCCAGCTTTACCCCACAATGGACATTTGCTCCTGTACAGGGAGTACCGCAATATTCAACAGTAACCTTACATGGAGTAAAATATCTTTATCTTTCCAGATGTTTAAGCCTCGCAGTTGTTAGTTGAGGAGATGCTGCCTGGCCTTTCAACAAAGAGCTTCCCAGATGAGCAAATACTGAAGTTTTGAAACCCTTTTACAATAGGTCTCCTTCAGATGTTTCAAAATAGACCATCAGCAGTTCTGCTGGGTCCTGTTGATACCGTATTTTATGCCACGAGACACAAAAGTTTGTTCTCTCAACTCAGGTAATTACAGATACTTGGCAATTCTTTGCTGATGAGAAAGTATCGATGGCAACTTTTCCCTCAAATTACAGCAGTAAGAGTGATAGCATATAAAAAGAGGGATTACCTGACAAGAGCTGTCTTTGTTATACTAGTGCTCTGTCAAGTTGTGGGGTTTTTTTACTGTTTTTCTTTTAAAAACTGTGAAATTCTCTTTTATTGCAGATCTTTCTGGGCCTCCTTCAAAGCCTGCTGAAGTCATTATAAAGACTTTTACTTGAGTTAAATGTGAATCAAGCTGCATGGGCCAATGCAAGATTAAAACCAACTCCACCGTATCAAACTGTGTCAAACACTGAGCATTCATATCGCTCTTTATGTTTTGTGCATCTGTTCCTTCTAAATTAGGAACGAGGCTAGTATGCAAACGCAGGCTTTGCTTCATGTTTGCTCATAGCGATTTCAATCACGCTCGTGGAAAGGGCGAGTGCAATGGTGTTGGACAAACCACACCAGAGAACTCGTGTCACAGGGGATGAAAATACACCTGCAGAGCTGTCTTAGAGGGGAATGTGATCAGAAAAATGCTTTGTTGGAAAATAGGAGGATTAAATAGATGAAGCAGTTAGGTAGAAGCTGATGGCCAGGAAAACTTGCATTTTGCTACACAGCTCCCTAGAGTTGTTGTTTGCTTTGCTGGTTTAGGGATGTTTCCTTGAGTTTCTCTCTCTTCTTTCTTGCCATTCAAATAGCTCTAAAACACATTGCTCAGAATTCTTGTCTGCTGACCTTTTATTTACTAAGTATTATTTTTGTCACTCTTTTTGTTTTGTTTTGTTTTTTCTTCTCCTACATAACAATTACTTGAGGATTTTAAGCTTTCCTCTCAACTCTGGGAGGTTTTATATTCAAAGCCATAAATTACGAAGCAGCCAGGGGTTTTGATGTTCTGTTATAATGCAATCCTTAGGCGTAGCTGAGGGAGACGCACAAAATTCTGGCACACCCTGTGAGATGTCAAATCATATATGGGGAATGCTTGAGAATTTGCTTACTCTCTGACAGGGTAAAGGATTTACAGAATTGTTTAATGAATCAACAATTAAAGTGTATTGGTTAAGTCCTGGATAGGAAAGGGAAAAGCACAAAAGATGTTGGGTTGCATCTTGCAAAGCAGGAGATGAACTGAATTCTTACTGACACCTTGTATGTTTGCGTATAGAATTTATGTATACAGGAGCACTAAGATCCCACAGAATGTAGTGATTTGTGACAAGTCATCAAGAAAAGATGGGGGGAAAAATAAAGTCTATTAGTTGTTTAGCTCAGGGATTGTTAAAGGCACGTCTCGCGAATGTTGCTACACACTAGAGGAGGTTCTGATCCGAAGAGGCATTTCTTACACCACTTCATGAATTTGGGAATAGGTAGGGTTGCCGCTCGGAATAAGTTAGAAAAATTAAGTAAACTAGACAGTTGGAAGACCTTATTAAGTATAGAAAGTACAAGTAATACTTTTTCACTTGTAAAGATTTGTTACTGTATTGGTAAAACACCGTGTGTGTGTGTATATATATATATTTATGAATATATTTTAATTTTGGTTGTATCTGTTTTTCTGAGGCAGAAAACAAATCTCAGAAAACTCTTTCTCTCACCTGAAAGCTTATATCTTAACACACTAGAGAGCAATTTCACTAACAAAAGACTATGTTAGGATGCCAAATTAAAATCGGATGAAAACTGGAAAAATAAAAGACTTTTTGACATTTGCAATTAATGCCACAAAAACGTTAGTTTAATCAGACACTATGGTTAATCACAAAGGTGAAATTGGAAGTTGCCAGCCCTGAAAGCTAGTGTATAAGTTAATAAATTCAGTTCATAATCATTATGCACATGCTAGTTATAATAATTTATTGTCCACACCAAATCTTTATAAGCATTGTAATTAAATATAAAATGCACATTAGAATTATAATGAGTAATTAGGGCAACATAACTAATATGCATAAAAGACCTGAAGCTCATTAAAATGTTAAAAGATGAAACCTGTTCTGTCTGGAGGGTTTTGCATACGTTCTGTGTCCGCCTGAATGCCAGTGTATTGCAGGCATTGTTTTAACTGTTCCTGTAGACATTTAAAAGCAAAATGAAAATATTTGGGTCAGAAACCAGATTCAGCAACACTTTGTGCGTTTCTGGGTGGAACATAAGTTGTAAAATTTGATTTCCCAGCACAGACGCCTGACTCATGAGAACATGTTGGTGAAATCAGATGAGCAGAAACGGAGCAGAAAATAATTGTAGAGCTCGTGTAGCACAGGAGTGGGAGGCGAAGCTGGTAGTTTTTGCGTTTTTCTCATTAAAACCATGGAGCACGATGAGGACTCAGCACAATCACGTGAGACTTTGATAGGGATATTTTTTGAAGCTTCATGCTTTTCGGGTCAGGTCCCTCTGGTGGGAATACATAAATATGTGGGTTTGGGGGGATAATAAATATTTTGGGTCAAGAACAGCCTCACCTCCTGGGCTATTTCACATAGAGACAAACGCAAAAGGGCATTAGTAAAACCCCGGTTAAACCGAGTCTTGAGCATCCACTACAAAAAGCCTTTCCCAGCAAAGCACTTACACTTGTTTGAGAAATTGATATTAAGTAAGTTCCAGTAATTTATTTTCAAGTCAGAAACTAAGCATCTCTTTTAAGTATTATGCTCTGCAGGGTTGAACTATGGCAAAGAACTGAACAAGGATCTGCTGCAGGGAGAGCTGCAAAAGCCCAGTATTGCTGACAGATAGAGATACATATATGTAATCATATTTTTTTTTCTTTGTTGTTTTATATGACCATTATTTAGGAGATATAAAAATGACAAATACATTTAAAGTTATTAGTCTTACACAAGGTTCTTGTTAACATTACTGTTACATTTTACTGTGACATCTTCTGTAAGACACTGACTTTTCAGTGCCATTCTCCCCATGGGAGCTCTCTGGGGCTGTGAAGGGTTTCCCTCTCCACTGAATCTTTAACCAACATTTCTCTTATTTTCCCACTATTTTTTCCAGCTGTAATTACTTTAATTAAAATTTATTTGAGCTGAATTTTCTTTTTACCTTTTTAAACTTTCATCAGCCCTTTAGACTTGTGTCCATTTGTATTTATTGCCCACTTAGGGTCTTTGCCAGCATCTGTTTGATCAATGAATTTTTCTAGATGGTTAATATTTATCTTTACTATTGATTCCCTAAGCAGCGATTTGCTGGTGCTGTCCATAGCACCCTATGGAAGGGTGTCCAGAAAGTGTTGGCAAGTTTATTGGCAATACAACAGAAAATAAAACAAGTTATGAAGAGCTGCAGGAAGATCTAATGAGGTGGGAGTGATAGGGAGGGAGAACTTGTGCTGTGATGTGCAGAGTGCTGTCATAGGGGAGGAACTGGGTTGGGGACCCATTGCTGCATCTGTTTGGTGAAAAATCATGTTATTTTCTGTATGTTGATTATACCCTCTTCCAGGGGGATGTTTCAGCCTCTGTCCTCTCTTCTCCTGGGCAGTTGGCTGTTCTCATACATCCCCACAGTACTGGGCAGCCTGGCTGTCAGGGGGATTCTTCACCAAAAAATTAAAGTACATTGGGTTACTGTGATGGCAGAATTGAATTGAACCTTGTGAGCACTAGTTAGTGTAATATGTGACCTTTCCTCTTGTTAAATTATATGTATTTATATCAAGATAGTATTCCTTGTGATCGTTATAACCTCAACATCTTTACATAGCAGAAAACACGTGCAGCCCCAGCATCATAAGAACACAGACAACTGTGGCATGACTGACAGCAATCACATCAAATCACAGATCTCTGCTCAAAAATGACTACATGGAAAAACATTTTAAAAATACATGAAATAGTGGAGGCCTGAGAATGTCTGTGCTTGTGTTTGTCCCTTTTCTTTCCCAAAGAAACCCTGCAGCAGGTGTTTGGTGGTAACTTCAGCTGAAGCTGCTTGGTGTCCCACATCGATGACAGCAATGGGCTCTGATGCATTTTTGGCTCAGCACATCGCAAATCACTGCACCAGAAATGAGCCTGCATCTCATAGTTTCCCTTCATGCTAAAATGAAGAAAATAACATGACAATGAAAAATCTAAGTGAATGGTGACTCTAAGCTTTCTTCTGTTTGTGTTTTAAAAGCATTAACTGGGGATTTCCTTGAGCAGAGAATATTGATTTTTATTTTTGTTCTGAACAAGTAGAAGCTGAAATCCTTCTGAAAGGGAAATATAAGAAAACTTTCAGAAGTTTTTCAGTATTTTACAAACAAAACTGTGTCTTGCCAGACAGCAAAGCCAGGAATCGTGGTTTGTAGCTGGGATCCAGCAGCATCGCCTTACCAGGGCTCCCACCTGAGCAAGCATTAGCAAGAACTATGTTTTAATGGATCGTTTACTTTTTGTGTTTATTACCAGTGATGTTCTGTATTTATTTAAAAAGCAACCAAAATAGCAAAATTAAACAAAAACTCCCCCAAAGCCCCAAGCAAAAGGTGGGCAGACCACGTTGAGAAGTGTGAAGGTGATGCTTTTTGGAAAGATCTTTCTATACAACTCAGGCCTGTGTTCGTCTCTTACTCGCTCTTTCTGCTTAGCTCATGAAAACTAAATATTGTCTGTGTAGTGTGCACACAGGGTGGTGCATTAATTTCAAACTCAGGGGGTTTTTGCTAATAATCCTACCCACTCTGAATTAGGGGAAAAAAAATCCTCCCCCTTTGCATAATACAGTAAAATATTTGCCTCTTACTACAAAGCTTTCCAAGGAGCCTGTGCATGGTGATGTGGAGAAAGGGCTGGGAAAAGAACCATTTCCAGCTCTTTAGGGGCATGCAGACCCTGTGGAATCCATGGGTGGTCACAGTTCTGTTCTTGCACAGGACAAGACACAGGCCAAGGTAGATCTTCCCGGCATCTTTCCATTGGGGATGGAAACAATGAGGTGGCAATAGCTTAAACTCAACCGTCAGGTGATGAAAACTTGGATCCACCACATCATCTTGATTCCTCTACCACAATTTCTGTCTGTTGTCCCCCAAAATAGTTGAATTACATATGGTGAACTAGAGGACTTCCAGGTAAAATGAAAACAAGTACATTTTGGGATATGTGTTGTCTGAAATGAGAGATAGAACAGTCGCTTCTAGGCTGAGTTTGTTCAGATAAATGAGGACTGAGATAATGAGCACCCAAGCCTTGAAATGGGCAAATGTTTTCTTCAAGGAGAAATTTAGTCCTGCTCTTCATGTCACTGGGGACAAAATAAGTAACAGTTTAAAACCATGGCCACCTTGCCATTTCTCAAAACGGAGCAAGCTTTACATGTACCTGTTGTTTTTATGGATTAACAAAAAAAATCTGTTTTCTTCCTGTGCAGATTATGGAGTAGTAGTCATACAAATTGGTTATATTATCCATTTTAATGTTACTAGTTGAAAATTAATGGATTTGTGGATTGGTTTGATGTAATTGTTGTGAAGTGAAAGTTGAAGGCAGAGGGTGTGTTTGCCAGCTGTGGGAAATTGTAGGGTATGAGTGATGGGTAAGAGGGAACCAGTTGTGTGTTTAATCCCACCTGAAACATCCTCGTGTGGTTTTGTTAAACACAGAGACTGGTGTGTAAGTGCTGAGTGTGCGGGGTTGATGTGCCAGTTGGATTCCCACGCCATGTCCTGCACATCTGGAGAAGTAGCTGTTGGGGCTGGTGAAGGACAGTGAGCGGTGGGATGCGATGGAGGTGACACCTGTGGGGGAACCTTAGCTCTGCTCTCTTGTGGCTCTGATGATGCTTTGGTGGGGCTGGTTCCTGTAAAAATGCTGGTCGTTCACAGGGCACAATGGGTGAGATGGGGACAGAAGCAGATGAGAGGCAGTCAGCATTTCACATGGACATAAACACCTTAGAGAAACATCTGGAAAACTGCTTGTGAAAAAATAAGTAGATTTTTATTTATAAGTTCTGTTTTGGTTTTTATAGAGTTTTTACGATGCACATAAATTATTGTTTAAAAACAGACAATGCAAAAGAAATTCCAGGGAGAAGGCAGTTGTTGTTCAGCCTTTCCTTTGATAATGGGTTTACTGAGGAATTTGTTGTGTTTTCTTTTCAGCTTACAGTTGGTTTTCACTGGCAACTGGGAAAACTGACTATGCTTTATATCTTTGTTTTTATGTGCGGTTCTAAGCTTAACATGTTTATTGCTGTGTACAATTTTTACTATTTAAAAAGACAAAACATATTTACTGAAACAACCCTATACGCAATATAATACTGGAAAAGTCATGCTGTTGCATGGTATTTACAGTTGGCTCATAATTACAAAGGTAAGTTTGTTCTTTTAATATGCAAAATAAGATCTCAAAGGCCACCTGAGCCTGTGGGGTCTGCAGAATCCATGGTGCAAAAGATGAGTGGTGCTGGACATGTTCCCTTGGCTTTGGACCCGCAGCTGCTCAGCTGGCACTAGTGTTGGGGCACCATGTGCTTTTTTCCAATTCTAAGGTCTTAAATACATCTCATATGATGCTAACACAAATCATGGAATCGCAGGATTGTTTGGGTTGGAAGGACCTTCCCAGCTCACCCAGTGCCACCCTTGCCATGAGCAGGGACATCTTCACCCAGACCAGTTTGCTCAGAGCCCCGTCCAGCCTGGCCTGGGGTGTTACTTTACATTGAGTACCTGAGTTGGAAAAATATCTCTTTTGAGTATGGGATTATTACTTCTTCATGTCTCAGTTATGTTCTTTTTACACCAGACACACAGAATATCTATCAGAATCTGCTGTGTGGGATGATTTTTACACTACTGGAAGCAAGCATGGTTGAATGTGAATCAAGCTGGAAAACATGCCCCAGGCTGAGAGTGACACGGAGTGCGCTGGAGAGAGACGGCGTTAAACAATCTGCCTGTCGAGATGCAAATATCCATTTTACAATTCTTTTTTTTCAGTTGCCCCCACAATTCAGGAACTTAAGTCCAGCGGTGTGGTGCTTGGAGGGAACGGACTGATTCGGTGCGAAGGTGCAGGAGTTCCTGCCCCGGTCTTTGAGTGGTACAAAGGAGAGAGGAAGTAAGTACCCGGCGGGATGGGGCTGTCCCAAATCTGGGACAAATCTGTCCCAACATTCCTGCCAAGCTTTAGCCGGTGGGTGCATGGAGGTGTCCGCTCCCGACAGTCGTGCTGCACGGCTTTGCGGGAATTTCTCCATTTTCTTGTGGTCTTGGTTTGTGTGATCAAAAATGAGGCGTAATCTGGCTGTCTGTGGCTGGGCTAAGATAGTGGTAATTGCAATAATGGGCCTAACATTTAAGCATGCTTTAGTAATTACAACCTTTTAAGTACAATAATAAGAAAGGCACTGCAATAGTGTACTAAAAGGTAATTAAAAAAAAAAAAAAATCATCTTCATAGGTGTTCCTGCTAAGGCTGTCAGGGTGAGAAGGCTGGTTCATGACCACGACTTTCAGCCAAACCTTACTGTACATGAATTTTTTCCCAGTTGTGCCATTCGCGTTCTAGGCCGTGGGTTAATAGAGCGCGGACTTGCCTGGAGCTGCTGCGGGTCACAGCTGCTAGGGGGGTCTGTGGAGCACCTTCTGCTCAAACCCCAAAACTGACCATGTGCTTTGGCTTTGGTCACAGTTGGCTTCACTTCTGGACCGTCAGTGCCATGTAATGATATCAGGCATCTCTGTAGGGTCATTATTTTAAAAATCAGCTCATTCAACAGGTAGATATTTTTCATTTTTAATAGGAAATTCTGTTCTACAGCTCTGGTCTTATCTAAGAACTTGTTTTTGTGAAGTTTACATATTTGTGCAAAAGCAAGTGGATATTTTCCCTCGTAAGCAACTGTCCATATGTACCTTCTATCTCCTGGAATTTCCTGGCTTCTGAGAGCTGGCTTTCTCAGCTCGAACGTCCCATTAAACCTGGGAGCTGACATGAGAATATTAATGGCCAATTTTCAAGGAAAGCCATCTGTCAGCTCCCTGCTCCCTGGCCAGCTGCTCCCTCCTGAGCATCCGCTGCTCCTGTTCCTTTGGGAATTCTCAGAGCAGTCATAACTATTGTAACTAAACGCATTCTCTAAAACAATTTAATTGAGCTTTACTATACACAACAGTAAATGTTTTTCCTCTGTTGGCAAAATTCAGCTGCATCCTATTTCCAAAGATGCAAAACTGATTGTACACGTGGACGGAGGAGTTGGAGCAGAAACATTTTATGTAGAAAGTATTGTAGCGCAGGTTTTACCATTCTAGATTCAATTAGCATGATAATCACCTTTATATTTATAATGCTGGCCAGTGCCTCTCTTCCTGAGTGCATTCAGTGCCACGGCAGCAGGACAGACACGCAGAACATTTCAGGACACCAAAGCCATGCCTTCTGTTTTCTGTTTGGGTTGGTGCATCACCTGAGGCTTCCTATAATCAGCAGAAATGCACTGTCCTGCAGTGTCTTACTGCTCAAATGTGATGTGAAATCTGGCAGGACATCCTTTTCCATTAAACTGCTGCTGACGGATGTGCTGGCCAGGCCTGACTACAAAGGTGTGGGGATCTCCAAACCCCCACCAATGGCAGGAAAGAGGAAAACACATGTTGTTTTTCCCTCCAATATTTCCTTTTTGCCTCTGGCTGATGGAATGAGCCTTAGACATCTCAGATGTTGTTATAATGCAAACTGAGAAGAATTAGCTTTCATAGGTTGTTCAGAGTAGCATGGACATTATTTGGCAGATAATTTGCAGATATACTACAAAGCTAAATTCATATATTTGGAGTGCACACCCTGCTATTTTTTCTGCTAATGGAATAGAGAGAATCCCATTTTCATCAGTTAGTCCTGGACTAGGACCTTTTTTTTTTTTTTTTTTTTTGTAGATCCAGATGGATCTTTGAATAAAAGAGAAGTGGGAGTTACATCTGAAACCCGAAGTATATGTTCAGTGACTGAAACAACCCTTTGAGGGCTGTAAACTGTTGTTGCTTAGATTAATGTGAGCTAGGAAAGGACTGGAAATTTGGGAGAAAAGTTTGTAAAGTTCATAAAATCATCTTAAAATTATAAAAGTGTGTGGTTTCTAAAGCTGTACAAGGATTCCCTGTGGAGAGGAGAATAGCTTCACTGTGCTGACTTCCAGACTCGAATTCTCAGCTGTTCAAGTAGGTTCTATTACAGGGTTACACAGAAATTACATCTCTGACATTAAACAGCCAAGGGAAGAAACCCAGAAGTCATCTATCTAAAAATATTAATTCCCTTATCCTTGACAGAGCAAACAAGACTTACATTTGAAATAACAAAACTCATTATATTGTCTTAATGTATTCTAACAAGGTGAAGGTATTCAAACGTGAACCAAAGGCAGGTACCTCTGGGGGCTGGTACTGACGCATGATCTTTGGATGCGCAGGCTTAATCTCTGGAATAAAATGAGATCACTGCTCTTTATAGCCAGCGGTACAAGGCGGGAAGGGAAAGAGACGTCTAGGGTGGCTGCACACAACTTAAAATGCCGTTCCAGCCTGAGAAATAACTTGGTAAAACCCAGACAAGTAATAAACGCCATGTTCAGTCAATAAGCCAAACAGAGCAGTGCATGGGAGTAATTAATTAAAAGTAAAAGCATCTGGTTCTTACAACTGCAAATGGAAATCCTCAAAACTGCTGAGTTTATGCTAACTAATGCCGGCTCCTTGGTTCGTTAATTACATGGCTTATTGATATGCATATCTATTGGATTCCATTTACTCCATTTCCAGTTCTGCCCCCCAGTGTCAGCCAGTTCCCTGCAGGGACGTGGAGAAAAGGTGACATAGAGGGGTAGTGACACAATCTCTGCTGCTGCTTTGCTGCTGCACTGTCAGGAACACAACAATGGGGCAGCAGAAACTCCAACACCCTTTGTTTTCTTAACAGAAAAAAAGCAGCAACCTTACAGCTGTAAATAGAGATGCTGTAGATCAAAGCGCAGTTATAGTCCAAGGAGTGGATGGAGGTGATGTGCTTGGTGTCAGTTGATGCCATGCTGATCCGCTGTGCTGGGACAGGGACAAATCCTCAGGGTGTCTTTGGAAGGAAGGGAATCTTGGGTTCTTCTGTGGAAGAGGCAGGAAGAACATGGACACTGACAGATTTAGAACAGAAGTGCGTGCGTGGGTTGGAAGGACAAACTTCTGCCTTTTGCAAGTCTGGCAATAAGATCAATCTCCTAACTGTGCTGTTCACCCCAAACCAGGCATTTCAATCCCATGTTTTTATGTTTCTTGCAAAACCACATGTGTCTGTGGGATGTCCCCGTAGGGTCCTGCACAGCAGCACAAACTGACCAGGGACCAAAAACGCCCATGTGTGCAGCACATGGGGATTAAATGGGAGCAGAGGTGTCATGAGAAGTATTCAGTCCATAATATGCAGAAGTGCAAATAATGACAGACTTGAAAAGTTTTAGGACAGAACACTGAAAGATTGCGTTCATTCCCAGGATAATATGATTGTATCTTTCAACATATCAAACAAATATTGTATACTGAATCCAGAACTCTGCTCTTTATGTGAAATATAAGGAATAAGAGTAATCAACTGTAGCGAGTATTTAAAAACTAATCTGCCCATCCGAAAGTTTATCCTATGGGCAGGCAGGGCTGTGTGTGTCAGACTTCGTCTTCTTTGGGCTGTAGAACAAACAGGCAGAACTTTGTCCCCTCGATACTCCTCAGCTTCAGAGCTGCCCATGGCCTCTCTCATCTGCCACTGTGGTTTTGTGGTAGTGGAGTTCGACAGGCTCCATCAGCAGCTCGCAAACAGCTCACTGGGCTACCAGATCGGTCTGGAAAAAAAAAAAAGAAAAAGAAAAAATAAAAATAATTTTTAAAAAAAGAGAGAGAAAATATGTTGCTTATGGTATATGAGTTACAGAAATTTTCTCTTTGCTTTCTAGACTGATCAATGGTCAACAAGGAATTACTATTAAAAATTATAGTACAAGATCACTTCTTACTGTTACCAATGTGACAGAAGAGCATTTTGGCAACTATACATGTGTCGCTGCCAACAAGCTAGGGACGACCAATGCCAGCCTGCCTCTCAACCGTAAGTAACGTGGACATGTGGCGAATGTTCATGGTTGTTTGTTCCACATACATGGAGTCAAAAGCCAAAAAAAGTAGTTTGTTATTTTTTTTACTGGTTTCTTCACAAGCATATAAACACCACTGTGTTCCTCAGGGCTGGGAAATAACACACCTGGTTGTGTATTCTGTGCTGCAGAAGGGTTTCTGTTCTGAAGGTGAGGACACATTTTGAGGGTATCAATGAGTTATGAAACTACAAAAAAAACCAAAGACCTAAAGCCAACCCGTCGTCATGGTATGGAGGCAGAATTAGCATGACAAAATATTGCTGCTCAGAATAGCAATAACAAATCACTAAGGCATCACTGTATATAAAGTTAAAATCTTTTTCACCTGGTTTCAAGGACTGGATTGAGCTGAACAAACCTGCTTACAGGTCGGTCTGTCGGTCATTGGCCTCTGATACAGAGCAGTGGTGGAGGACTTGACATTAAATCTTTAGGAAAAAGATAATCAGCGTTGTGATCAGTAAAGCATTGAGATTTTTAGCATGAATGTTATTTAAAATGGGTCTCGCATGTCCTGCTGGAAAGATATTTTTATCTGTGAATTTGTAATATTTCACATTTGTTGAATATCCAGCCATCTGTTAGTGGCATCTGAAAATGTTCGTAGTTGAACTTCACTGTTGATCTGTTCTCATAGTGATAAAACTGAAAGACAAAACTTAGAATATATCCTACATGCTTTTCTCTGCATAAAGATATTCCTTATTCAGGGGAAATGCAGATTTTTTTGTTGCTGAAATCCTAGGGCCATAGCCTTCTAGCCATGAAACTTCCTATATGATGTATATTGTCAGGATATTCTAAATTACTGCAGAAGAGACATAATAAGCCAAAAATAGCATGAAGCCTTTGCTGGCATTTTATTTAATATTTGAGAAATCATTGATGAAGTGGAAGCAACATTACACTTTTAAACAGCAAATGCAAGTAAAAACAAGTAATATTATGCCAGAAGCAGTTCGTATTTGGTGTATTTGCAATTCAGAGAAGATAAAATGAAGGTTTGGTTTCATTTTGAGAGACCAGAGTGAAACTTGCATCTTAGTTGCTGCCAGGATTTTATCAGTTTTAAGTTGTTGAGGTACCGTGTAGCCACCCTTAAGAAGTACTGTGAGATTCAAAGGTTGAAAATGTCATATACGTACCAAGTATATTGTTACAAATCATAAAAATAGATGTTCCCCATCATGAAAAAGTAGGATGTGTGGAGCAGAACAGGCCTAGAGAAAATACTTAAATCTTGGTTGGATCCTGACCTCACGGAATGAAATACAAGGGTGATGCTAGCTCAGGGCTTTGACTAAAGGACTAGGATGCAATGTCTTATTTCATACTATGATTTTATTAATCTAGTCAATACAGGGAGGGGTTTCCAAAAGGTGGTGATCTAGATTTCAGTTGAGAATGAAGATCATTTGGCGGATTTTTTTCACTTGCTCATAGTTTGCATTAATGTTATCTAGAAAGAGTATCACTTAATAAAATAAAATAAAATCACAGGGTAGGCATTTACTAAGTATGGACTCCTTAATCCTTCAGAGAGGATTTTCTCTTGTGAAACACTACTTATGTTTTATTTTGTTGGCAATGATAGCTGAATATTTGCACTGGTCAGGTATGTGTAGGGAAGCATTAGCACTTGGAGGCTGATTGCGACATTTGATAGTCAAATACAGGGTTAAGCACAATTTGATCATCGTGTTCCTCGACAAATGTTAAAAGTCAGATGTTGATGTCTTATTTCAGCGTGTACTTTAAACCATTAATTGCACTGGTGCAATGGAGTCTGAGACGTGGAGCGGCTGGAACGGCATCATTAGCGCAGGGCCCGTTAATGACCCAATTTGGGCGCTGCCGCTTGCCCTGCTGCTGCCCTCACAAAGTCAGCGCGGGTGTGCAAAAATACAGGTTTTTTTATCAAAATGCTGTCGCAACGCGTAGCTACACGGGAGCGCTCAGAGCCCGAGCACAGCCTGCACACCTCGCTGTCAGGGCCAGCAGCTGGCCCCGCAGCACTAAATATGGCTAATTGGCTGTTCCTGTCTGCTGTTGGGGTGGGTTTTTTTAAAGAAAAATGTTTATAGCGGAGTTAGAAAATCTGTATTTTCTTTCTTTGCACATCCCTATGTAACATATAAATGGCATCATAGCTTTGCACAGCTGGAGCTGCTCTAGGGGACAGGGCTGAGCGTATTCTTTGTTACTGGTGTCTGCATCCTGTGTTGATATAAAACTCAGGGATACCAGAGAAAGGATTATTTCTCCTGCTACAAGGAGGGCTCTGGCTTTCAGTGATCCATAAATGCAGCTTTTAGCCAACAGAAAGTCGTGAAGTGGGTGAAGGGATGTCAGGACAAAGTGAAAGCTGATGCTGTGTGGCTGTGATGGGGATGAGCAAAGGAGATGGATGGGGCTGTACCTGGCTGGGGCTGCTCAGCCTGGGCAGGGGACAGAGGACATTCCCACCGCTGCTGGGAGCCAGCAGAACGGCTCCCAGAGACAGGTGGGCAGGTCAGTGTGCAGGAGAACCTCATGTCTGGAGAGTTACAAACATCCCAGATCTTGTGAACATAGCGCAGTTTATCACCCCCCCTAACTGGAGACTTGGTGGCCATGTCTAAGATCTCGCTATTAATAATAAATTCAGCAGCTGTAAAATAAAAAGACTGAGGCTTGTGGGAAAAATGCAAAGAAGCAGTGGTTCCAATAAATTAATAATGAATGGCAATTTGCTAATTATTCATGGCTAAGTCCTCTGTATATTCCAAAAGCGTGGGTTTTTTGGGGAAGTGTCTGAAGTACGTGATCCTCCTATCGCATCCGCACGAGGAGTGTTTGTTGGACAGTCCCATCCTGCCATCTATGGGCCTAATTCATCAGATGTTTAGCACTGCCTTTGCCCAGAATTTCTGGTACTGCAGAACATAGCCCTTTCCTGTAAATAAAGAATGAATTCTCTGATTCATTACACCCAGGAGACGAGATGTTGTGGTGGGTACCCAGGCTAAGAGGTTCCATCTATAGGGCGAGGAGCCTGTGGGGAATGGAATAGCCCTTTATTATTTTTATTTTGCCTTTAAATTAGCACAATTTTAAGACAAAAAGCATTTTCCTACAAACAAATTTGCAAGGCCATTGCGAGGGGAGGGATTTATCATTAACCATTGGCACTGAGGTAGATCTATTCAATGTTTCTTCTCAAGCAGCCAAAACCAAGATGGTCTCTATGGCTGTTAGACCAGCAACCTCATTTCAAGATGTCCCCTGTCCTGGCACTCTCCTGTCCAGGAGACAGAGTCGGTAGTGGATTTTATCTTACTTTCTCTCATCAAAACTGAGCAGTGTCAGAAGGTTTTTCCTGCGTTTTATCGATGAAGATAAAGGTGGAGCCTTTGGGGGGAGATGATGGTGCTCAGGAAACTGAGTGGCTGTTGAGATCTCACATTTTCAGTCTGTATGTAGGTTTAATCTTTGCATCTATAGAAACTATGAAACTACTTAAGAGACTGTTCATAGAGGCATTACATTCATTGTTATGTGTGTGATATCTGTGTGTCCCTCGAAGAGCCGCCATCCACAAAATTCTGAATTCCCGTAAGCCATCAGCTTGCAGGAGATAAAAATAATCAGTACTTCTCTAGCAGATAGGTGTGTGTTTATTCTTAAGTAAAGGGATTCTCTTTATTTTCTAAAGAGCACCTCCTATACATTCACTCATATTTTTAGGAATGTTGTAGATGCCTCATCTGGTAAGTGGTACCTGTCTTAAGAAAATTTGTAATACTGAGGAAGCATCCATGTCCACTACTAACAGCTGCCAAAGAAATTACGTTTTTTAAGTGGCTGGTTTTAAGATCCACAGATGTTACTGACATTCAGATTTATACAGAAGTCTTAGATAATATTATCAGTAATTTTTTTAAAATGTAAATAACTGTGCAGTAAAGGTCAGCAGTGACATTTGGAAGGAGAAGGAGCATAGCAAGGTGTGTGAGAGATGTAGTATTTTCTGTGCTAATTTAATTGCTGCAGCTAAACAGAACTACTTTATTGAATATGCATCCAACTGTGAACTTATGGTTAGGGCAACATGCTTATAATCTTGTTTCAAACATTTCTACATGCCAGGAATTGTCAGACCATGGCCTCAATTTATGTGCTGATTGCATTGTGTCCTGGTTCCTACATAAAGATTCCTAATTAAACTGCTGTATTAATATTTTTAATACATGAGGTTTCATGTCTGTAACGCAAAAAAAAAAAAATATTTGTCAAAAATTTTAAATTAACTCATTGTAAATTGCACAAAACATATAATAATATGCATGTTTCTCAGTGGCACTATGTATAACTGGTGTAGCATTGGCTATATCTACTGGAACATCAGAGACCCAGAGGATCTCAGCAGAGCAGTACAATGGCCTTGCTAAGTCACATCTTCTAACTAAGGGGACAGGCAACCATTTTACATGGTAATTTCTTAGCAGCACCTCCTGCTGTGCCCAGTGATGAAAATCAAAGGAAAACTGAACTTAATGGGCTTCAGAGATCACCTCCGTCATCCGAGCAAGTGCACACTCATGGTGCTGGTCATCATTCCTGGCACGTGTTGGACTTGCTCACCTTGATCCATAGTGACCTTCTGCTTTCCGCCATTGGTGACCTTCCCTTTGGATTTAAACAAAACATTCTCTTACTGCAACTCAAACCAGTTTCCACCCACCATGGTCACTTTGGGAAGAAGGGAGACAGGGGTTTCTCAGAAGGGAGAAGAAATGAGATCAGGGCAGAGGGAGGGAAGGGCAGTGCCATGGCAAAATGGTTGTCTCCAAGGTCATAAAAGCTTTTCCTGAAACGAGCAATGAATGATCCAAAATGAGTGACTTCATGTAGCCACAAACATGTGTTTCCACCACCACCATCAGTAGTGGTGACGGGGTGGCCAGGGCTTGCTGCTGGGACAGGTCCCCTTCCATCACCAGTTTGCAGCGGTGATTTGGTGTGGTCTGACACCTGAGCAGCAGCCACGTTCCTGACATGACACTTGTTATGCCTTAAAGGTTTCTGTGTGCACTTATTCCTCTGACTTTAGCAAACTTTAGTTTCCTTTCCTTCTTTTTTTGTTTTCTTTAAAAAAAAGAGAAAAAAAATCATATTTTAGTGTATTTGGATATGCGACAGGTTTCTGCTAAGTTTTAGCTCAATAGCTTTGCCTGGCCTACCAACTTTGACATTTCTAGAAAGAAATTTACTCTTCAGGGATATTCCCTTTGTATCCACAGTTTCTGCTGTTGTCCAATTATCTCAGAAAGATTTTACTATTTTATCTCTCGAATACTGGCCTGAAAAGTGAATCGAACTAAAATTTTCATAGTTCTGTGCTGTGTCTCAGCCAGGCGGGTTGGTCCGCACCAAAAAAAAAAAAAAAAAAAAGTTATAATAGATATATACATATGAAAATTTAAAAGGAAATTTCTGTACTCATTAGCAGGCTATTGAAAGACTGCTGCAGTCAGCCAAGAGATATTTATTTATTGATTTAATAAGGTTTGGATCAAGGCCATAGGCTCCTGTAGTCATCACTGTGAAGGGAATTTGTGCGAGGGACATGATTTTCCTCTGGAGACGCCCTGTCCTGCCCCTGGGGTGCAGTCATTGCCCGGGGAAGGCCTCCTCCTCCATGTCTCAGGGCGGGTGAGGGACAGGGAATGGGTCTGAAATCTGCTCTCGGAATGTCCAGATGCTTTATGAAGAGCTGGTTCCCACGTCTGAGCCCTTGTGCTTTCTCATGGCTTCTGACCCACTGCCAGGGACAGCCAGGTCCCCACCTGGGGGTTTCATGGTGCACCCTTTGTCAAGCCCAGCCAAATCTTTGCAGGATGCATCGTCCCAAGTTCATAACATCTGTGCTGTATCTCTCCTGTTATAGATTGAAGATGGTTCTGCTGTGGGTTTTTGTTGGTTGTTTCGTTGGGTTTTTTCCCCTCTGTCTTGACTGATAGAGTTTGTGGTCTTTGTTTTTGCTCACCATGTGGAACTTGGCCTGATGAGAGCAGCTGCTGCAGGAGGGGTGTCCCATCATGGAGAGGACCTGTGACACCAGGATGGACACCCAGCTCCTGCTCAGCATGTTGCAATTCAGGGAATGAGAGAATCTGGGTTATAAATCCAGGAGTCATTTCCTTGGGCACCCTTCTCGATCATCAGGGTGTGTTCATCATTCATCCAGGGCCTTTTAATTTATCATGTTCCTAGTGGAAAAGAACTCTCTGAAAACTTCCATCCCCAGTGGAATTCTTAGGTGAGGTAAAAACCTTCCTTCTTTCCCGTTCTTGCTCAGGGTGAAATGCAGACATACAATGCCGCTGAACAGCACATGAGTAAATCAGAGTTTTCTTCATATCCAGGGTACTCCTGTGGGACTAATTTCATGAGGTATTGCTGAAAGAAGGAACCCAGCAGAGTTAAAAACTCTCAGTCTTAAATTCATATATTCGTACAGAATAAGATAAATGGCCAAATCCTCCATTTATGTAAGTCATAATAATTCTGTTAGATGTTGAGTTTGAGATCCTTCCATATGGATGCCAACTGCTGCTGCAGGTAGCAATTACTGGGAGTTAAGGAAAAATTTTCACTAAATCCATTTTCCAGCTTGAGCTTTATTCTGAATTATAGGACAATAAGTGGCTGAGGTGGGATGAGGTAGAAATAACTCGTCTGAGTAAGGCCAATAACATGTTTCTCCTTGACATCTAGAAGAAACTTTAAAGGGCTGAGAGTGTATCTGTATTCAAAGGGGGGGAAAAAAAAGTCATCTCTGCTATGGATCATTACCGAAGTTGCCTTTATATTCTGTTTTGTTACATTTCTGTTTATATTCTCAAATTGTGCAATTATAACCATAGCTAACAACATTTAGACACATATCCTTACTTAACTGGATAAATGTGAGAGGTTGAAGCATGTCTAGAAGCATGCCTAAATGTTCATCTTACATATCAGTTAATTATGATGATTAAAATGAATGCAAGGTCACACATGGAACGTATTGACAGGGCTGGTGAAGGTGGCAGCTGCCTGTGCCCCGAGCAGGGCGAGAAGCACCGATGGTAAGAGCCCTTCTTGAGCTTTTGTTTCTTTTCAAGGAGTAGAAAACCCTGAAGTAAATTAACTTTTTAGAAAAATATGAAAATCTAAAGAATACCATGTACAACAAAAGGGATAAAAACTAGAATTGCTATAATGTAATGATACATATATATTGTACAATTTGTTGAGAGGTTAAAGATGATTACTGTCTGTCTTCTAAAGGAAAAGCAACTTATTGAAATATCGGCTCATCATTAGGAAGTTTTCTCATGAAACAAGCCCCAGAGAGCTTTCACTTACACTCATCAGTGGCAAATTTTAAACTTAATGCGAAGCACTTCTTCATTAAAACATTATTAAGTGCAGAACTTATTTTCATAACAAGTTGTTGAGACCAAAGCTCATGTGGCTTTAGAAAGGAATTAAGTATTGATCAAGGATATCAAGAATTTTCATTAAAATCATGGAATATATTTTAAACCCAAGGCTTCAGTATTTAAGCAAACAGTTTGACAGGTTGGGAAATGCCATTACTGACATAATTATTATTGATTTCTACAACTGCCTGAAAGGACATTATTGCACGGAAGGTGTTGGTCTCTTGGGCTGTCGGGCATTGGAACAGGCTGCCCAGGGCAGTGGTGGAGTCACCATCCCTGGAGGGGCTGAACAGACGGAGATGGGGTTCTCAGGGACATGGGGTAGTGCCAGGGCTGGAGGAATGATTGGACTCGATGATCTTGAGGGTCTTTTCCAACTAAAATGACTTATGACTCTATGATCTGAAAAATATGTGTGCTTCTATTGTGTCAAGTGTCCTGTAATTTAGAGATTGCTAAAAACCCACGGAGATAGCGATAATCTCCACAGCCTCTATTTACATTTTTCTGAGAGCTGCTACATATTCCTAAGCACCTGAACACTTTGTGAGCTGAAGAAATTTAGAAAGAAAAAACATTTTTTATTTTTCCTGCAAGAAAGCCAAAAATAGGTTCAGAGAGATAAAAGTGAGAGCTTTTTCTGTGAGCTCACACTATAAACACTAATGAACCTCTGTATTGAATCACAAAAATAACAAATGCCGAGGTGTTTCAATCAGTATCTAAGATAGACTCTATTAATAAGAACAAAACATTTAATGTTAGCTTATTGGGGATGTTAGGACGAAAACAACAAATCTAATGAAGTAACCACACTGTAAACTAAGACACAGTACAACATAGGGGTGTTGTAAAGCTTTTATTTATTTAGTCAATAAAATGTACACCTGGTACCAGCCCCTTTGCTGATGCTATTGCTGAGCTTTCCGTGGAGCTGCGAGTGTGCGAGAAACCGTCAGGCTGGAGATATGAACTTTGGAGCAAGGATACAAAAATGTCTTCTCTAAATCAATAGAGACTTTAGTGCTTTTAAAGCTTCAGTTTCACGGCTCAAGGTAGTTCTATGCAGTTCTGTATCTTCTTCTTCCTTTTTTCTTAACCTAGAGTTGAGTTTAAAAAATAGATTCCTGCTATCATCAGAGCACTATATTGTATAAAGTATGTCTGGTTTAAAATAGTACTTTTAGTCAGCGAGTGGTTGACATTTTAAAGCAAGGCAGCACTTTTTTCAAAATAATAAAATGTTTTCCCTGAATGTAGATTCCTAGACTAGGATGCAACTTGAAAAAAGGGTTAAAGTTTCCCTGCACTCCTTGTCATCATCCCGTCTGAATTTCAGACACATGGTTCTCCTACTAAAGAAATTTTGCAGCCAGTCCATTGCTGTTTGCAAACCAAAGGCTTGTGCTTGATCTTTCTGCATTTGCTCTCAACCAGGAGCCACTGGAGCTGCTCCTGGGCTCTGTAAATATTATTGCACAACTTGGGAGCAACTTGGGCAGCTCGTCACATCCAGAACATGCCAGTGCCGAAGCAAGGGAGAATGGTGGTTTAGCTCTCGATGTCTGTGATCATACCTGTTCTAAAAAATACCCTACAAGCCTGCATTACTTTAAATAAAATCCCCAGTCCAGGGACTGAAGCCATTGCTCCCCCGTTTGTAGATTTTTCTTGAACAAAAAGAATATTTTCACACATTTTCTCTTAGTGTATCAGCTCATCACAGAGCTGCTAACGATGCTTCATTTGTCGATGCTTCATTTGTGCTCAGTTTGCCCAGGATTTTGCAACTGGCACCTGATATGGTGTTGCAGGCAAGGATGGAGTGAAAGGAAATTGCCCAATTGAATAAATATTTGCACAATATCAAGCAAAGCAAAGGCTGGGAGCGGGTTATTTCTACATGCAAAGCAATGCAATAACGCGCTGCTTGGGAAAATCACAGCTCCAGCTGAGGGATGAAGCTGGCCTCAAAATGAACGGGTTTGAATTTGTCATGTGTAAATCCAGGCTGAGAGGAGGATTTCTGACCCTGAGAACTGCTGGGTTCTGCAACAGTTTTCAATGTGGGCGAGGGAAAGCCACCCAAATTATTTTGGCAAGGAAAGTTGGTGAGTTTATCAAAGGGATTTATCCTCAGGGTTAAAGAAGTGAGCTGAAATCCCCAGGTCTGCTCCACAGGAAAAAAAGTCAAAAAAGATGCAGCTCACATGTAAAACTCCCTTTCTGCTGTTCCAATGAACATTTTCCTGCAAAGCTCAACAAAACCAGGAATTTTGTGCTGGTTCGATTTTTATTATCTTGCTTACCAAGTGGGGTGTGTAGTTGGCATCAATGAGAACTGGCCTGGGTCTAACCCTTCCTTGTGTCCTGTGCCTAGCTGCTCGCACTTCTGGATTGCTTTGAGGTGATTTGCAGTGGTTTGCATTTAAGAAAAGTCTCGTTTGCCTTTTTGCAGATGAAGATTTATTTCATTTTCAGTATATTAGAAGTATCCAGTTTGTTTTGCATATTAAAGCAGTGCGAGATGATGGCGAGAGGGTCGTTGTGGGCACTGTGCTGAGCCGGGGCTGCAGGTGCAGCTGCAGGCTGTTTTCTTCCTAACATCCTCAATAACTTAGCTCAGATGGGTTCAGGTGCCTTTGGGATCCGGAATGGAGAAGAAGATATTTCTGCTTCCAGAAATAACACATTAAGTTCTTGCATACTAATGGTATGTGTATAATATGGTCACAGGAGTTAATGTGTGCAACAAGGTTGTGAGCTGCATCAGGACACCGACCTTAACGAGTTGTGTTAATTCTACGTTAGATGAGCAGCAGCAAAGCCTGGCTGCCACCCCTTGGCCAGCTCATCCTTGCTTTGGGTGCCAGCTTCTGAGGCAGGGCCCCAATATGTAAGCAAGAGGTAATATAATACTTTAAATTTCACTGCCTTGACCAGGAAAAAGCTGTCGAGTCTGACAACAGCTATCGCAGGCTGATATATCTCAATCCCTTGCAGGAGATAAGTCAGTCCTCTGAGAAGCACATTATTTTGTTTATTTTAACACGCTGATGTGTGTGCTTGGAGCTTCTGTGTTCTTGACGACTATTTGCAGCAGACTTCTGTTCTTTGATCTCAGATTTAATAGCTCCCCGGGCAATAAATGCGTTTCCTTCCCTTGGGTGTTTGCACGATGACTTGTTCTATAGTTCAGCTGGGCACTGTTTGTTGCCTGTTACAACTATTTTCCGACACACATCTCTACCAAATGAAAACCAGCTGTGTTTCTCTCTAACTCATTTGTAACTGGAATAATCCACATTAAGGTTCAGTGTTGTGTTTCTCTCTTTTTTTCTTTGACTTGTGGCATTATGTGACTCTGTTACTCTTGGAAAGTTCAAAGTCAAATCTCATCATGTGCTCCTTTCTAAACTCCAGATAGAGACGTGCAGCCATAACTCCAGCTTAATTAAGTCTCCTTTTTCAGAGATTTTAGATGTTTTATGAATTTCATCATGACATTGGCACGTTTCACCATGTAATTTATAGAGATTTGTAATGATTCATTTGATAGGCATTGTCTGTGGATTTCAGTTCATCAGGGATCGGTAGAACTATAATTAGGCTGTAATTATTAAATAACTTATTCACAAATTGCTATGCTGGTGAAAGCAAATATCAGAGCAGCAGCTAGTTCTAGGCAAGTGTTATGTATATACAACGATCACGGGGATGGTGGTGCTTACATTAAACACAGTGGTAATGCAGAGATCAGGCCAGAATGTCTATAAATGAGAAGGAGAGTTTTATTCTGTCAAGTCTTGTTTATGTCCATGTTCCCAGAGCTGGAAATGTGGCTCTCATGTACCAGGACTTGCACCCTCAGAGGGGGACTCCCTGTCTGACCCTTCTTTAATAAGATTTATTTGGAAATCGTGCTCTGCTCCAGTGGAATGAACTATTCATGTCAGCCAAAGCATAAATGTACAATGCAATTCTGGTTCCTCTGGCTGCACCAGAACAGTGTCATTGGCATTTCTGTATTTGCAGAGGTTAATTTAAAAAAAAAAAAGATAATAATAAAAAAATATTTTTTGAAAAAGCTATATCATGTAAGTATAATTTAGCATGGCAAGATATTCCAGAGAAAAAGCCATTTAACAGCATTAGCAGTTGCGGGTGTGCTGCTGTATGCCCAGAAAGGAGGTCGTGATGTGGCACAAGTTGTGCAGCATCTCTAATGTGTATTTTACCTTCTTTACTCTCAGAAATATAGTGACAGTTGTGCAGATGTAAAGAATGACCTCTGAGAACAAGAATATAATTATTGGAAGTTGGAGCAAAGCTAATCGTATATTTCTGAACAGCAGAAATGCTAACAGATTTCCAGATCTACATTATTCATGAGCTTCCTATTTATACATATAAATGAAAGACCAAGCTAAAAGGATGCAGACTACTTTGTCACTTCTTCATTTTGTTATGGTCTCAACAACTGTGAAAATCATTAAAGCAGCAGAAATCTGAGACAGGAAATAAGGACTAATGAGCAAATATTGTTTATTCTTTATAATTCTATAACCTGAAAAACTAAATTAAAACATTGTATTTCATTTAACTTTTGTGATTTGGCACAATTAAAATGTTGATAGGAAATAGAAATTCAATCAGTTTCTCTGTTTGCTTGGCCCAGGTTCTGCTGCCTGGGGCAGGCTCATTAGCAGCCCCATTAGCCCCCTGACACCCGCAAAGTTCAGTTCAGTGGAGCACCCTGGGCACTGAGTTTACTGTCTGTCCCTGGCACTGAGTTTTCTGTCTGTCCCGTTTCTTTGTCCATTCTGCAATTTGGTTTTTTGCAGTGCTGTTCTGTAAACTGGGTTTAGAAGAGCAAGAAAAGTTGGTTAAGCATTTAGAGGTCATTTCCAGAAAACTCCTAAAATGCTCTATTTTCTCTTCCATGAACAGAGCCATTCATTTTCTTCCATTTGTTTTAATTAGAAACATGCAATTTACTTTAAGGTTTTTCCTTTGACACGAATCTCTACTTGGCAGAGTGTGTGTCCCCAGGAGGGAACAGTGGGCTGATGGACAAACCCCGAAGTCCACGCTGAGCCAGGCACTCGGACGACACAGGGGTGGGTTGGATACAGCAGGAACCTTTCAAAAAATGTCCCTTAACTGGTTAAAATGGCTTTTTCTTTTCCTTTTGGGCACATGGGCTGCCATGGGTTTGGCTGCAGCTGTGCATTGAGAAATCATAGAGTCAGAGAATCATTTTGGTTGGAAAAGACTTTGAAGATCATCAAGTCCAACCCATTAACTGTTAATTGAGATGCTTTGAGTGTGCAGGGGATGGGAATTTCATCAGTCGTATCCTCCGTAGCGCCTTTCTGATAAAAGTTACAGGAAAAAAATTGCAAAGCACATGGCAGACTTCACAAATGCAGGTCGTCCGCAGAGACTGCCAATGAGTTGTGCCTTTATTGGGTTTTATTTTTGATAATACTCGACCGTGTCTTGTAACTGGATGCACAGCATGGAGAGAAATGCTTTTGCATTTGAGATCAAACGAGCACAATTGAGCGATTTCTTAGGGTGCAAAAGTGCTGTCTGAGGTTTTCTGTGTTTCAAAAATTGTTATATTTCATAAACTGCATGGAAAGGCCTCAGTTTCTTTGGAAAAAAAATATCTTTGTGTAGCTGTACAAAGAGTTAAGGCAGTTTCATTGTTTAAATTTAATTTTCAAAGCTGAAAATTTGAATTATTCATTTATTCAAATTTAATTTTGTTGTTTGAAATTTGTTGCGCTTTATTTTTTACTTTTTGAATAGTTTAGTGCTTGTAAATACTCATGCAAAGACATACCAGTGATGTGGACCATAAACCTGTGGGTATATTTTTGTGATGCTCAAAAAGCAAACTGCAATATGAATGGGTACTTTTGCCCAAATTCCTTTGCCTGGGATAGATTTCCCTGATTTATTCATTCCCTAAAGGCATTCCTGTGAAAGGAAAAGCCTTGAGCATGTACCAACGTGTTATAGATGCAAAACTGTTCTGGTAGTTGGAATGGAAACTGTGTATTCTTACTGGCAATAATATCAAATGCATGACTTTGTGTTAAGTATTATTTTTAATGTTTAGAAGGGAAATATAATTTTTCCTTATTAGTGATTTACCCCTCCCTCTCCCCAATTAAATTTAAAATATTTATTTTTTACTCCACAAAATAGTTAATCCTACATAAAATATGATGATTCCTCCTGGAACTTCTTTAAAAATTAATTAAATAAAAAAACTTTAGTAGATTCCAGAGTAAAAACAATGTGTTATTTTAGTATTTTTTGTTCATTTTTTTTTAAACAAGAAAATCAAATTCCATTAGAATTTTAAGTAAAACTAAATTCATCCCATTACTTTTTGCTTGCCAACCAAGAGCATGTGTTCCACAGAAATGGATTTCATGGAGTGCTCTTATACCAAATGTAATTGGATTCCTTTAACAGGAATGCACTAACTGTGTCAGTAATGTGGTTTTCTACAGGCTTCAAAATATTTGAGTATTTATTGAAAAACTCAAGGAAAAGCAAGTACTGTAGGTGTGGAGCAGTGAGGATTGCTGGAGGATGGAATGAGTAAACTGCTCAGCAATTTCAGGTCTTCAATTCAAGGTTAATAATTACGTATTTTTTTTTCTATTGTCTTGTAGACATTGAGTTATTTGATACTTAGCATCCTGTAATAAAATAAACCATTACCAGGCAATTAAGGTGCAATAACTCAAACCTGTAAAAGAGCTCAAAGTGTAATTGCGAAATATTAATGGTAAGACACAGAATAAATTAAGGTCATGTCTCTATCCAATCCACTTACACTTTCCATCCAAAAGATTTATTATTGAATATGTTTTTCCCTTTACCATTGTAGTCAGTCTCTGGCTTACCTGGGCTTAAAGACCTCTATTTCAAAATGAATCTTTAATATTTAACAAAGCTGATAAAGCCTAGGGGAGATAAGATTAAATAAGCCTGGTTAATTATCAAAGGTCATAAATGAAAATAGTTGCAAGGGGTTTTTTAATTAATCAATGTGTTAGTATTTAATTGCCAGTTGTATTTTGGGCCAGTTATTGATTCCTCCAATACATGAGAATTCTAAATATTATTACAGCAAAATCCAACCATTTTTCTGCTGCAGACTCAAGTGAAACAAGTGTTTTGTATTTTCCTGCTACAAAACGCTCTTCTCCTGATCTGTGGGTGTGTTCGGCTTCCTCAGGTCTGGAAATTGCGCTCTCATTAGATAAGATGTTATTGATATTGAGTAAGCACCTACCCCCATCCTCTAGTAAAATATCTCATAAAGTTGTGCTTTCTGTCACATCGTGTGTGTAAATGTCATTCGACAGTAAATATGGATATCTAATCATCCATTTTCAAATCATTTGTAATTATCTTAAGAAAACTCATGGGATTTTAAACTGAATTTAAATTGGGAAATAGTTTAGAATGTTGATGATTAATAACTAGACTGCAAAATACTAGAAGAAAATAGATTAATGTTAGAAAGAAAAAAACTAGAATATATGCCAATGCTGTGGTTTTGTCAAATTAAGGGTGTGTCTTTTCTTTATTTTTGTACCGCACTTCTCAATCTTTCCAAGAAAATAATATTGAGCAGAATGGATTTCTGTGCTCTTGTGTGTGTCATATCATAAAATGGGATTTCAAGAAACATAACTTTTTAGCTAAAGGCAACTGGAGTTTGTACCAGTAATCATTTCACATATGAGATCAAAATATCTGAAGAATGGCAGAAAGCAATGTTACAATGTTGAGGGCTACAGAAAACAATTAAAACATTTCATAGTTTCTATTCATCATGGTTATTGGAAAATAAGTTAGACTTTCTGTCACCATAATAGTGAAAGATACAAAGAATTAAATTATATCTCAGATTTGTATAGCATTGTTTTTTATTCTGAAAAACAAGATTAGAGTGTGGCATATGGCTTTACTCATAATAAAGAATATTTTTCATTTTTTTAATACCAATATTCTCCTAAAAGTATCAATTGCACAACCAAAACAATTTCATTTTGGACCAGCTGCAGAGTGATAAAATAAGATATCTTTGTGACCACAAGCTGGGTTCACAGTTTAACTCGCGACTGCTCTTTACTGGCCCCAGTGATGGGCTGGTGCTCGTGCTGGGAAAAGGCTCCACAGAACTGCAAAGGGCATCATCATTTTCACATTGCTGAAGAACTATCCTTACCTAATGGATCAAAATGGTCTTTCTGGAGGCATTAACATCCCCTGAGAGTGACAACCCAACATTTTCGACCAGCTCCAGCATCGGCAGAATGTGTGGCCACAGCCGGAGATGCTGGTGAGTGGGGATGGAACTGGGGAGCTCTGGGCTGGTCCTTCTCTCAACATGGAGCAGTATTGGATTGGTTCAATGTCAACAAAAGTCTGTGCTTTGTGGATTTTAAAGACCATTATTTGTAAAGATATCCTTACAGTCTTCATATGCTGGGAAAATATATATATTTTATATTTTTAATATTGTTAATACGAAATTAATTAGAACATTTAGAGCAGAACTGGGCTTCAGAAGTGGTATCATCCACAGAGAAGCTTTCTTTTCAGTTACCTTGAAGGAGATCACTGTTTCAGGACAAAACAATCTCTACAGGCTAAGAACACCAAGTGCTGAGTCCAGTTGCTTCATGTGTCTTGTCATTGCAAATTTATTATGAAAAAAGTTACTAAATTCTCTTATATAAAATGCAGAGACAGAAACCAGCAGATGAAGACTGGGGGGGTTGGCAAAGTACCAGAAATGGGAATGTTGTCAAAAGTTGATGTGGGAGCACGGGTGAAGGAAGGGGAATGAGAATAAATAACAACCACTCTTCTCTCAATAATGACCGCTCTTTTCTCAGTAATGACCACTCTTCTCTCCTTTGTTTTCATACCAGGACTCTGAGAGAGAGGAAAAGGAAGGCGTGCATCTGGTGTGGTCCCATGGTGCTCCAGATTCCTTCAAACTTCATATTTTTTGTATCTTCATTATTGCCTCTCCCTTCTTGGACAGACTGTGACTGTGCTAGTGCTGTGCAAATAAAATAAATTAACTTGCAACACCAAAGAAGTTTCAGTTACTGCATCTTTATTACACGTCGTGAGCGATTTTTGGTTTTACTAAATTTCTTGTTAGTTAAAATTTATCTTAAACTTGCAATGTGTGAAAACTTGCAGTATTTGCAAGTGCAGACCGAGATTTTAGTAGTTTGTGTTTTTTTTTCCATTGTTGGCAAATCCTTCTGAGACTGCAATGGTTTGTAACTGTAAGCATTGTGCAGCAGGTTGAGATCTGTTACATTTCTGAACCCTTTCCACAGACTGCAGTTTAATAGTGAAATTGTTTGTGTTACTGAAGTAGTAAATTCCACAGGAGAAAATGTATTTTGGAAAATACTCTTTGTTGGAGAAGCCCTAGCAGTTACTTTTCAGTGTAATTACTCGGAGCTATGTGTGGGTCGTGATACTCTGTCCACAGGCTGATGGACTCCAAGTCTGTGAGCGGAGAAGTGGCTTTGTCAGCAGGGGTGGGTGAGGGACCAGGCGCAACTCCTGGAAAAGGGTGTTTGAACCAAAGAATAATTATAACTAGTAACGAGGCATCCGTCACTGTAACGTCTGTGCATTTTTAAATGGAAAGAGATGAAAAATTCCCGGCACGTATCCGTGGGCAATTCCGTGTCAGCTTTTTACTCTGGTGGTTGGGGAGACGGGAGGAGGAGGTGGGTGCCTGCCTTGGAGTTGGTGTGGATTTATCTGAGAAGCAGAGGCTCGTAGGCTGGTTTTCTGCAGGGAACAGACTGAAACAATGTGGTGTTTACTTTTGCTCAGTTTTTTGCATTTTCTTGGTTAAAAAAAGGTTGATTTACGCTATCTGGGCACCAGGACTCGGAGGACGCCAGGGTTGGTGGATCTCTGCCCCTGGTACCGCAGGCTGCTCTGTCCTGTAATCCCTTCCATAAACTACGGGAGTTTGCTCCTGGAAGGAACTGTTTCAGAATGCATTTGCTCCTGGTTTATACCTGTTTGTTCATGCAAACAGGAGCTGGTGAATTACTTGGTTCTTTAATCATATACTAGGAAATTTTCTAGGCAAATAATTACATGTAATTGGCCTCTGGCAAACTAATAGCCAGTCTTTATTTACTTGCTTATTTTTACTTGCCTGTATACTTTATTAGTTCCTTCCACCTTATATTTTTCTAAGGCCCGAATGCCATGAAGTTGTCGCTGTGTGTGCTTACTCTCCTTGAATATATCCGTAATTCTCTGTCCTGCTGTACCTGCTGTCTTCCCATCCCCGTGAAATTACTGTTGTTTTGGTAATTTTATGTGCAAACATATTTAAATCCCTCTGCCCTGAGTATCCTGAGCTGATTGAATTTTGCTTTAACTTTGGTCTGGCAATTTCCATTTCTATTTTGTTATTTAGAATGCCATCTTTTAAGATTTCACTGAAACTGAAGCAAAAAATTATTCTTAGCTCCATGCTCAATTTCTCTACCCTAACTTTGTGAACAGAGGTGCTTCCATTTTCCTTAAGATACCTTTGAGGCTGAAGAGTTTTGCAGCAGGTTTGCTGTTGTTTCCTTTCCAGGGTATCAGGGCAGCTCCCACTCTAGCCCTGCTCTGTTGGGCTTCCCAAATGTAGCTTCTTTCTGGCCAGTTCTTTTTGTTCCTTCTAATTGTCCACCTTGTGCTGTGTCACCTTTCATGAGGTGGTTTCCCATTTTAAGAGGTTTTCTCTGCAAGCTTTTGTCTGCCTGGGATCAGTAAAGAATATCTAGATCCCATCTTTTTCCTTTTGGTAAAAGGCAACACTAAATGTCCTTGACATTAAGCTGCACCTCCTCGTCCCAGCTGTCTTTCATAGCTTAAATTCTCCAAAGGTTTCTCATTTGAGGATTGGAGCTCTAGTTGCAAGTCCGTGGGTTTATTCTTCCATTTTATTTAAACTCCCTCAACTACTGACCCTAACTCCAGATTATTTCCAGCAGCCAGATCTAGCATATGCTCACCACCAACAACCAAAACTGATTTAAAAGAGCATTGCCTTTTATTTCTACCCATGGCAATGTGGTACAGAAACCTGCACACCTTACCCCGCATTTCCCTTTCCTCGCCCCTGCAAAGCACTGGGCTGGTACACCAGGACCTGGAGGTACATTTCTCTGTTTAAAAACTCTAGGTGTCCCTATCAAAATCTGACTTTGCAGATAAAAAGGTTTCCTTGTGTTGTCCCAAGTCTTTATCTTTCTCAAGGTAATATTAACCCAGATGGTTAGTTTAACCCATGCTTTTATCTCTTAATTCTCTGTACTCCATCCCAGGGTAGGACACAGCACTCTATTTGCTGTCCTTTGTGTGCATTTACTTTGTTTTGTTTTTCTTCCTACACAAAGTTGCAAAGTTCTCCTGAACTTCTCCCAACCTTCTCCCTTTTTCTTCTCAAAGCCAGCCCAGTCAGGGATGCAGCCTCAGCCCCAGATGGTGACAATCACCAGTCCCTGGATGTCCCAACCCTTCTCCAAATGTCACTCCTTGACTTCCATGATTAGCAGTGTGTGGCAGCACCTCTAAAACGACAGGACAGGGGCTTCTAATTCCAGACTTGCTTGTCCCAAACCGTCGCTGTGACATTCTGCTTTCCATGGTGACATCTCTGGCAGCATCCCCAACATTCACCATATGGTCAGTGTGGCATCTGTAAAGAGAGCTGAACCTTAAAAGGCAGCAAAATGTACATTTGCATGCACTTTAGAAAAAATTAAGCTCTGCTTAAAAATACTGAGATGCCGTTGGCTCAGGCTTGCCTGGGCAGAACCCACGATTTGGAAGGTGAAGGATCCTGCAGCAGCAATATAGGCGGCACAAGTCAGGAAAGGGCAGACAAGGAGGTGATGTGAACACACAGCTTTTCCTCTGCTTTATGAAACCAATCTATTTTTCTATTACACTTTCATGCTTTTTTTTTTTTTCCACAACTGCCCTTGAAAATTTGAGTGATCCTGATATTGTAGGATTAGGATCCCAGAAAAATCAAGCACAGATACTGCCACTCTTTCCTACACATCCCTGCCTCCCAGTGTTACTAAGACATTAATATATTTTAATTTTCATGAACCAGCCTAGCGTGCTTCTAGGGAAATGAGCTGGTTTTGTTTTCCCTCTTTAGACCTGAACAATTTAATTAATAAACATTTGCAAAGAGTTTTAGAACTCAAAACTAGAAATTTATCCATCTTTCCAATTCCTTGGTCTAATAATGTATTTAGAGAATCAGACTTCTGCAAGAATAATACATGATACTAGTGCCTTTGTGTTCAGTCTCAGTGATACTACGATGCTGTGACTTTATGCTACCTTAAGCACCTACAATTAGGTCTAGATCCAATCTTTCCAGAAGACTCACAGTTCTAGTAAAATCCCTCCTGGTTTGGGCATGGTATTTTGCCTCTTATTAAATGAGTGTACTCATTCAGTATGTTAATTTACTTGATTGTTGCAAAGACTGTTGTTGTTCTGCAGCAAGAGGAACCTTTTCCTTTATAAGACACCATAGCAACAAGAAGGATTGACTCCTAAAGTCACAACAAAAGGATCCTGTTATTTTAGGGTAGCCAGGAAAATAACTTTTGTCATCATTTTACAATGTATTTGAAGCAAAGGTGATAATTATATGTTAGAAGTGGGATGTAATTTATCAACTGCCCCTGCACAGGGGTAGGGAACCTCCATACTCAGCTATAAACCTTTTTTATGTTAAAGACTGGTCAGGATTTCACCAGCTTTCATGGATTTTAAATTACAAAGAAAAACATAAAGCTGGAGTAATACAGCTGAAATTCCATTTTAGTATAAAAATGTAATTTGAATTTATCAGTGACAATGATGTATTTGTCAAGATGTCCAATAAATATTTTTAAGAAAGGAAACATTCATCTATATTAGTAGAATTCTTAGCATCATTAATTTGGTAAAAAAACTTCATCACTTTTTTTTTGGGGAAAATATTTGTCTGTTATTTTGCTTATAATCATTTTTGTATCATATTAACCTGAAAAGTAATTGTAGGGGGGAAAATGCACAATTGGATGTGAGTGGAGCGTGTTCAGCTGCTACCTGCACATCCATTCTTGTCAACTCTCTCACATTTTTTTTTCATTAGTTTCTTGTTATAGTCAAGATATGGCCAACGATCTTTTGTGCTTGATAATTTTGTTAAATCTTCTTTATTAAGAGTATTGAATTGCTGCATTGAGATGGTAGCTTGCTTCTGTGCAAGATTGATTGGGACTGGTATTTCATTTTGCATAGCACTATTCAAAGCTAATAAAAAGGCACACAATAGTGAATTTTAAAGTGAAATTATAACAAAAAGCCACAGGTGATGATTTTTTTTCTTTAGACTGAATGCAGGAGCATTGTGCTCTTCTTTTAATTTTTCTGTTGTTTGTTTTGGTTGCCCCAGGTGAAGTAAACATCTTCAAAATGTCTTTGATGTTTTTGATAAATGTTGTCTTCTGGAAAGCCTTCAATAATTAAAAAGACACGCATTTTAAAAAGTTCACTAAAGCACAAAACTACTACTTAAAAACATTCTTTGTTCAAAATTGTTACCTTGACCCATATTCCTCATGTGAAACTATCTTCAATGACAAGAGCAAAACCCCCTTTCTCTAGGCAGGTTTCAGCAGGAGAAATGGTTTGGAGCTTGAGAGCCCCACGGGTGGCTTTGCCAAGGGGGCAGGCAAAAATATTGGTGTATTCCGCGTGTGATGGTCCCGATGTTGTATGTTGGTGACACTCAAGTGAGGTTGCTGGGAAAAGGGGGACACTGGTGTGTAGTCCCAGGCAGAGAACTCTGGGCGATGGCGTGTTTGTCACAGGCCTGTGACCACCAGCCCAGTTGTTAAATAAAATTGTCGTGTCTGTTGCATGACTGTTTGCTGTCTCATTCTGTATTTGTCTTCCATGTGTGATTAACTCCCAAATGTTCTCTTTTTTTTTTTTCCTTTTCCCTTTTTGTAGAAATTATTGAGCCTACTACCTCTAGTCCTGTCTCGAGCCCAGGTCAGTACCACACACGTTCACCCAGTCTGGTTGGGTACTTTTGCTCAGAGACCCATCACCGATGCATCGCCATGTCGATAACCGGAATCGCGAATGGGCAGCGTGGTTGTGGTAGTGCTGGACTGTCTCCTTCCTGTCTTTGTGCATTTGTTGGTTTGTGTTCCCTCCAGGCTCCATCTGTTGTCGTCTTCTTAAATGTCCCCTTTTGCGAAAACCCCTCCCTGCATCTCCGTTTTTCTCCCACCCATTCTCTGCCCAGGGCGATGCAGTGGGTGTGCGCAGGGTGATGCAATTGCTGTGGTTTTGGGGTAACCTGACTCTTCTCTGGTGTTGCTGTAACCATGAACGTTGGTTTGAGGCTTACAGAGCTGTCTCATCGCCGAAGGACCTGTAGTCTGGATCCAAGACCCCATTGGGAGGTCTGTCTCGGTTTAGGGTGCCAGCAGTTGTTCCTGGAAAGCTGACAAGCCTGACCTTGTGCTTGACCTGACTGTTCCTGGTGATTCCCCATTTTCTCTGGGGTTTCCCATTGGTGCTGGTCAGCACAGGCTATTGAACTGCCCAGGGCTTGTCAGAAGGTGGCACCGGGTCAGCCTGTGTCAGTGTTCTCAGCCACTCTCCAAGGGGTTCGGAAGGGGTAAGTCATGATTTTTCCTCAGGCAAAACCTATGTGACATGTACTTTTATTTCCTAATTAAGCTAAAAAGACTAGAAAAACTACACCAGAAAGCCATAGCAATTGAGATCATCTATTCCCCACTTAAAGATGCAGATTAAACAGAGTTAAAAAAAACCAAATAAAACCAACAACTAGGCAGCAGACTGATCCACCTACCTTGAAATATTCAGGAGCAGAAAGACAAGTGTATAAATCTTTGGTGCTTTTAATTAAAGGATTTAGGAAGGGCAATCTCTGGTGTCCTCTGTGGAGATGCTTGCTGTGCATAGCCTGCCTGTCTGCCTTCCCATGTGTCCTGGGAAGGAAAAGTAAGCTAAGAAAGTATTTTTATAGCTAACAGAAGCCAGGAAGAAGAAAAGAATTGTGGATGATATGGCAATCGTGCAAAGTAGTGATAGGAGAATCTTGGTCTGTGTGTGGTTTAGCTTTGGGATTTGTACTTGTCTGAAAAGTCCCCTTGGTGTGATGCTGTTCCTCTGTTTGAGGAGTGATGGTTTGTACTGTGTGGTTACAGCTGGAATGGACTCGAGTAATGTTTTGGGTTTTAATCTCCATAGGTAAGTGCTACAACACTGAAACACAGTCTTTTCTCACACTAAAAAATTGATGTTTAAGTAATATGGCTTTGAGATGTGTTTCAATTCTTGGTGGCTGCAGAAATTTCCAACAAATGAGCAAAATTGGTTGTATTTTTTAAGCCACTGCAAACAGGATGGAGATGAGGGAATGGAAATTAATAGCACCCTTTTATAAAGATCCCTGTCTTAATTCTGAGAGCACAGTGTTAAATAGGGAGGTCTTTTTCCAAAATACAGTAGGAAGTTGAGACTCTGAAAGCCTTTGAACACAACAGAGGAAAAAATTAGAAGCAGCAAAAGTTGCAATAGATATGAAACTACATGAGCCAATCCAACTTCAAATGACTGAGGAAAGAACTCCGAGGTCAGTGTGCAAATGAAAAACAACATCTGTTCCTCTGAAAGACAACAGGAAGGGTTATTTTTAAAGAAAAGCTCTCAAAATTGTGTCCTTCCTCCTGGAAATCAGCACTGGTATCAGCAGTGGCATTGCCATTGAAATGTTCTATTTGCCTTATGTAATTAAATAACGCTGTGCTAGTCCCTCTACTTTTCTAATTTTAGCCTGGTAAATAGCCGGATGATATTGTCACTATTGCTACCCAGTAATGCAGCTCAGAGACAATTAAAAAGTTTCCAGAGTGTGAGAAATGGGGAGTCCCTGATGTGCTGCAGCACCAGCAGAGAAGACAGTAGGTTGGGGTGGGAAATGGTGGCAGAAATCCCAGTTTATTTGTCTGTAGCTGCTTATGACAGTAAAATAAGATGTGCAGCTGTGTTTAAAGTCATCCTGGGAGGCTTTAGCAGCAGCGCCCATCAGATTTGTTTGCTCTGTGTTCCCTCATGCAGGGGCAGGAACACAAAATATGGATAATCATCTAGAAACTCCTTTTTCCTTGTGTCTTGCATCAGTCAAAACACAGAGCGTCACCCTCTTTCTTACTTAATCTGGGCTTTGCAGATAGTTGGTTAATTACTACAATCATTTACATCTTTGTGGCATCAATGGATGTTTTTCCTGGAAAAGGTTTTGCTGCTAGGAGATGGATCCTTCTCCAGTGTTCCAATGTTGAGCCAAAGGTGATGAAAAAACCCAAAACGGAGTCAATATTTAACTGCAGATAGATGAGGGAGAATTGCAGGCCAAGGATCTCCCAAAAAAATCAAGGTAAATGACTGACAGGATGTTCAACGTTATCTTCACTGATAGAGTTTTCCAGGATCTCTCTTAAAGCCCGAACTAGGAAGTTCGTTTTGTAGAAAGTGAAGAATCTGTAGTAATCCCGGAGATCTTGAAACCACATTCAGTGGAGATTTTAGTCCAGCTCTGCACAGTATCTTCAAGAATTCTTTTTCATGGTTATTAGTGTTTACAAGTATAGGTATATGGAATGAGTTCTGTAAAAGGAAAGTTTCACTGGCATCTTAAGGTTCTTAAACCTGCCTCTGACTCCAACAGGTCACTTTGCTTATCAGGCACCTATTTTCTCAGTGGTGCTTAAGCAGTAGGTAGCCAAAGAGAAATATTAATAACCCCTGTCTAAACACGTGAAATTTGGCACTGATTATGAGGTTCCAACTTTTTCTCTTCCTTTTATAGTGTGTAAACTCTGTCAGCATTGAAATTGGTGTATACGAAAGACCTTTTATCTCATGAATTTTCCTTCCAATATTCAGTATGATTACTCTAATCAGCTGGTTTGACCTTCTGTTGTTAAAAATTATTTATAAGATGCACATGTAAAATTTCATTACGGATTTATAACCAATGCAAAACCAATGCTGTGCTTGAGAGCACAGTGATAAACTTGTGCATTCCTGTGCTGGAGCCCTTTTTTACAGCTAGGGGTTTACTTTCTCAATTTTAAGTGGCAATGCTTAAAGCATGTAGAATTAGCTGCAAAGTTAAAAGATTGTGGCTACAGTTAGTGTCTATTTTGTCAGCCCCTGCCAGGAACTGTAGTTACTTACAAATCTTTCATCCTTCAGTGTAATTAGTTCACAGGCGGCGTCTTGAAATACCTTTGAAGATGCTGCCGAATTCTTAACACTGACTAAATAAGGAACAGTGACAGGTCACAGAGAATAATTGAGGAATTTTCTTTAATTAATGATTCCACATGATATGAGGCACTTTTATAAAAATTGGGAGTTGGAGACAGAAGGACTGTGATTTAATTTTCTCAGGAACAAAAGCGAATGTTTGAATGGGCAGGTTGGACAACGCCTTCAACTTCACTTCTCCGTGATGTGCTTTGCTGTCTATCTAGTATGTTTTATTACAATGTGTATCTAGTATGTTTTATTATAATATGCATCTAGTATGTTGTATTATAATATGCCAGAATACCAAATAATAGCTAATATCCAGCAGGCTCTATGTGCTTCATAGGAAACATGTTGTCCTCTCCCCTCCCCATCCTTTTTGTGTTCTTACATAGTTGTAATTCCCATTTTAATCAAGGAATGACTTGCATAAGGAAAATCCACAGGGCAGGACTCTGAATCTTAGAATTTATGGCATTATTTCTTTCCATTAATTTTGTCTCTAAAGAAAAGAAAAATCAATATGTCAATCTTATTTGTTAACTGTTGTAAAGCTTTATGTTAATGAAGTATTATGGACATTTTTGTCACATTTCAGAACTCCAGGCAGAAGCTAAATCTCAGCATAGTTCTCTCTGCCAGAAAGAAAGAGTTTACGTATTTGCCCAGCATTATGCATCTGTGTGTTATCCAGCATGCGATGTGTTGCTGTAGGAACACGCAGTAGAGCAAGGCGGGTTCTTAAACCAGGAATGCTCAGAATTATATACTGGCTACACTTGGGGAATAACTGCCTTTAAAGTATTATATTCATCTGCTGTTCCAAACAAGTTAACTTTCCATTTCTAAACCATTCTGTGAAAGCTGCATCTTCAAGGTAAATATGTGGAATTAGGTAAATGTTTCTGTTTATGTAAAATGCATGTTTCAAATAACTCACAGTGTGTGCTCATTGACGTTCTGAATATTTAAAGACTATATCATTTCAGGAGACTGTTTAAACACAGTAAATTCATAGGTATGTTATTCATTGCTTGCTGAATAAATGCATCATTTAATATCAAAAGAGCTACTTTCTATCAGCTGAAAAATAGGATTAGAAAATAGGTCATTTTAGTCCATTGATTTCTACTCTCCAAACCACTATGTAAAATGCAAGAACATTTTTTCTGATAGTGTATTGCCTATGTGCCTACTGTCTAGGTGGATTTCTGTATTAATGAGTGTTTCCACAAATGTGAGAAGCCCACTTAAGAGGAGAAGCTGCTCTGACGCTCACCGGTTTGTTTAACCAACAAAATCCAGGGTTTCATGTAGAAATGAGAATGCCAGAATATTTCAATATACATAATGTGCATTGATTGGTTTGCTGAAGTTTCACATTTTAACCAAGAAATGTTCTTGGGAAAAGCCAGGGAAGCAGTGCATGGATACCTATAGCTAATAAACTAATTTCTGTAGTCTATGCAAGGGGTAGAGGATGCAGAAGGCAGACAGGGATGCTCAGCACACCAGCTGCTGCTGGTTTGGGGTTTGGCCCTTTCTCCTGGTGATGAGCGATGAGCTGCATCTTGGGGTCACTTGCTGGGCTTCTGGTGGATGTCACCGCTGGACAGGTATTGGCTCTGAGGGATCTTTGTCCTTGCTGTTGTGGTTCACCATTGTATGAATTAATTTATGGTACTGTAGATGGCATCAGGATTTGCTGTCAATCAGCGTACACTGTGTAGGAATCCGTACACCTCCTGGGTACGGGGAAACCTCTTTCCAGTGCAGTGCTAACTTCCCACAGCTAATGGCATCTTAAAAAATGCAGTTTAATAAGTGACAACATAGAAAAAATGTGTGAGTACCTTGGTGCACATACTCGTGACATCTCCCCGTCTCGGTCAGGCGGTGGTATCCGATGGAGCACAGGACCTGGCAGGGATGGGCTCCCCGGGACAGCACAGGGTGTCTGGGCTGGCAACGTCTGTGCTCAATTAGGTTCTTCATCTCTGGACGTGATTCAGGCCTGTGCTCCCAAAGTATGCCGGGAACTCAGCGCAGTGCACATCTTCCAGCTTTGAACACTGCAAGGCATGGTAGAGCTGCTCTGAAAGGCTCGGATATAAGGACATGTTCTGGTTGAGAAAAGAGAAGTAGGAGATTCCAGAATGTGATTCATTAGCAAAAAAGGAGCAGTCTTTGTTTTTATTTATCACAGAAGGGTATGTTTTATGTGAAGGTTTTATCAGCCAGAATTGCCTGACTGCAGTCATTCTTACAGGAATAAATATGCATATATCCATCTAGATGAGATTTGTAGCCATGTGCAGAAATTTAAAATGTATATATAACTCCGTATCTATAACTTGAGGGAGGGTCCCAACTCTGCGCAAAATATACAAGAGCCTACAGCTGCTTGGAAAGGATCTGACAAACTTGGGTTGTTAAGGGAGGGAAGGCTTGGGGGAATAGGGGGCTTGTCAGAAAATGCCTATTTGAAATCTCCATGAACATGTCAGTTTTAAAGAAATTCAAATAAAAGCCTGTTGAGTTTTGAGTGGAAAAAAAAAAATCTGGCTTCCTTCCAGGCTACCCGTCTCATTCCAGGCAACACTTCTTTTCTTGTCTTTTCACTGTCTGAATTTCTCACCAAATGGAAATTGCAGTTTCTTGCCAGCTGCATCTAGAGTATCTATGCAACATGGACATTTTGATGCAGTTGCCAGCAATATCTCCAGCTAGGGATGAAAACCGATACCCAGAGATAACACAGGATCAGCCATTTGCTTATTCTGAATCTAATGTTTAAAAGCACACCTTTGCATCTTTACCTTTCTGTACTAAATACTAATCACAAGGCTCAGTCTAACAAGCTGGTTTTGGTCCTTCTTTAAACTTCCTAGATGAGAGCTTAAGGATGCTGTCAGGCAATCCAAGAAAGACTCTGTAGTGTGTTTTTCTTCCAATAGTCTCTTCTGGATTAAAGAAAGTAGAGCAAAAGTTCATAAGTAAAAACATGATAGTTGGGCCAAGTCCACATCCTTCAAACAGCATGTTGATAAAAGCTTTACACAGCAGCTCTGAACAAATATTATTTTATCATGAAGTGTCACTGCTCCCAGGAGTGGTGCCGTCTTGGCTTCAGCCTTCTTTAGTGCAGAACTACACCATTATTGAAGATGGACCTTCCTCAGAGTAGGAACTGCTTCTGAGGCACAAATACAGCAGTGAGGGCAGTGGAGCAGCCCCTGAACATTCAGGGCGGCTTAAACAGGCTTTGACTTTGAGCAGAGATCCTTCACTCGTGGAGCATAGAGTGACGAATAAAACAAAGGTGGTGTGCTCAGAGCTGGACCAGAGCTCAGCGTCTAGCCTACATATTTTATATTAGAGACTCAAGACACTTGCACAGTGTCCTGCTATACTGTGACCTTTGCTTTCTTCCAGGCCTGGCTGCTAGTGAGGAATTATGACCTGAATACCAAAATTTAAAAATAAAAATAAATACAGGGCAATCCTCAATGTGAGCATGGCAGTGCCAGAAGTTTGTATCTCTGAGAAGCGAGTCTTTGTATGAACCTCACACCTACTTAGAACACACCACATCAGTAGAAGGAAACTTGTCGAGAATTCAGGCCCAATTTACCATATGCTATTCTGTTAATCTCGCAAGCTTTATAAGGAAAAGTCAGTTTGTAGTTGTTCCTGTGCTTTGACACCTGTTCCTGTGATTTTCCTTAAGTCCAGATTTTAACTGAGCCCCTGCATTCTATGGTGCTGCAAGAACCCATGGAGCTATCTGGTTAAGGTTTTAAAGTTGGTTTCCATTAAGATAAATGTTTTACCATTTTTCAACTGCCGAGTCACACATTTTCATGAGAAAAAGCTTTAGGCATTAGGCAGCAGAAGAGTAACCCAATGGATGGGTGGCACCCGCACCCTGAGCCCCCCATATGGTACCTCATTGTGATCGGTGTCATTGGGTGACACTGGGACACTCAGCGATGCCGGTCATTCCAAACACCCACACGAAATTATTGACCTTGACATCTTTTGTACGTCCTTCTTCTCATTTTCAAGGTGTATGACTCAGCTCGCAGTTCTCTCTCAGTTGTACTCCACAATGGCAGGAATGCATCTCTTTCACTTGAAAAAAAGAAAAAAAAAAAAAAAGATAGAACTTATTCTTAATATCTCTGATTGCAATAGAAATGATTGCCTGCCATTCAGCCTCCTTATTCAACAAGCACAGTATATAAAACTACACTGAATGAGTTTTCTGCCAAACTGAGGCAATTCAGAGAAAAACTCAGTTTTGAAAGCTCAAGAGCATGTTCACTCGAATGAACGGGGTATGGATTTTATAATAGGAAAACAGCGAGTAATTTGAATAGTCTGCAGTAAATTGTCAAAGCGAAGCACTCTGGTTATAGAGACATTTCAGGAATAAGTAATGCCAGCGATGTTGTTTCTGAGGTTTCCACTCCTACAGTCTCCAATGTACAGTCCCGTTATTTTATTTTAAAGGAAGGCGGAGCTGTGTTGTACAAAGAGGTGGAAATCCTCACCCTGTTCAATGCAGATTATCACTATCAGGGTCTCAGTCAGTTATTCAGAAAGTTTTAGTAGTTAAGGGTTATACACAGAGCAAAGTAGGAAAAAAGAAAATTATTTATGGAGCAAAACATATCTTTCTACCACATGTCTCAAAGATCATCAGCGGTGATTTTAAAGGCATCCAAGTCCATCCATGTCTTCCCAAAAGCCAAACTTTGTTTTCTGTTTCAAAATACATTTTAATGGGGAACATATGAGTGGTCATCCTCAGGCCAGGGCTGGAGGGGACACGGTGACACCAAGCAGAAGGTTCAAAAGGTGCAGGTGGCAGGAGAGCCATCCTGAGGGTAACTCACCCCACACACTCATCCCCTTCCATTATTCAGCATTAATTGGGAAGAGACCTCCCACAGAAGCACTGACACTTTTTTTCCTCACTATCTCCATCAAAATATTACATAAATTGACAGAGATTTTCAAAGCCCCAAGTCTAAGCAGGAGCTTCACACCTAAAGCTCTCAGGCAGTTTTGAAAAAACTATTTTTTTCTTTTTCCTGCATATTAACATATGCAAAGCTGAGCCCTAATGTCTCCAAAATCCCCCAGATAAAGCTGAAAAGTGAGTGGGGAAGGCTGGTGCAGGAAAACCCTGCAAACCTTCATCAGCAGAGCCACAAGGAACTCATCACAGGGATGGCAAACCAGAGAAATTGAACAGCATATTCTAACACAACACCCATGGCTAAAGGATGGAAATCTGAATATACTTTGGGAAAAAGAAAATCTGCACATTCATGAAAAGCACCAAATACTTGATTAGATTACATACACTTTCTGTGAGTATAATCTACTTTTTGTGGATGGACTTGACGTGATGTTCGTTAAGTTCTCTGAGCTCACAAACGGGTCCCTGAATTAAACCAGCAGCTCTAAAGCAGCAGCTTCTGCCCTTGCACAAACAGGAATCCCTCTGCCTGAAGGGTTAAAGCCTATCACAGATGGGGGTGGATGTATGGGAAATCCATGGGCTTACAGCAGTGCTGTATAACATGCACCTATTTAAATTAACTGAAACTAGGACTTCATAGCTGTGCACACAGGAGGGAGGGTCAGAGCTCCACAGTCACAAAAAATAATTAAAATAAGCCATCATTTCTAGAGTCAATCAATAGATTTACACAGTCTGCAAGCTTCTCTTCTTGCTCTTAGAATCAACATCTTGCAAGGAATGATAACCGTAGGCACAGAAAAGATACTTGGGTAGATGAATGAGAATAGCTACAGGTGGCATTTCTGCATGGAAAAGAAAGAAATAAGTTGTTGAAAGAAAAAACATGGTTTGCTAAGTCCTGCTGCGAAAAGGATTCATTATACCCAGAAAGTTAAGCATATGTTAACACTGAAAGGAAGCGATTGTATGCTGATAATTTGCAGGCTGGAGGTGACCAGAGGTTCAAGTCTGTTCCATCAGCCTCATGTCCTACCCAACAGCCAAAGTGTCTTAATGGGGACAAAGTGACAGGGGAAACGGACGCCTTTCCCAGAGTCAGTGGCGAGATGACAAACTGTATGTTTAAAGTGACAAATCTGTTAATTAAAATTTACAAGTGGTTAAATACTGTTTGACCCAAATGGAGTCAGTTCTCATGAATCAATTTTGGAGGAGGATCTGGGCTTTTCAGCAAATCGATAGCTCACAGCTACAGAACCTGGACAGTCTCCACGTTCCTCATGCGGGAGCCCCTGCACTGCCTGCTGCTGGAGAAAAGAGCTCAATCAACTTGAAAAGTAGTCACAATTTTACTCGGGCAGTGTTTGAACACTCTCAAGTTTCATGAATAGTTAATGTCACGTCAAGGGTTCAAGAAAAACGCTCTTGTATCTTAAGAGCAAATAGCTCAGGTTTTGATGAGTTATGTTTTCCCGCTGCAGACACAGGCCAGTGGAAATTGCAATCATTTTTCATGAAAAGGCTCAGTAGTTTTTATTACAGGAAAGTAAGGGTGGCCATTGCATTTACTAACTAATGCAGTAAATGTAAAATTGCCAGGGTAACACGCTTTTTTTATTTATGCTGCTGAGCACATAATGTGCTGGTTGTTTCATAAAAATATATATTAGGGGAATTTCACACGCCAGCAAGCTGTAGATCTCTTTTATGTATATGACTTATCCCGTGTCCTTCTATTTAAGACGGAGCCCATTACAGAGTACAAGATTAAGCAGTATTGACATCCAAGACAAACTCGAGAGATAATACCCATCTAGTCAGTTATAATTCAATGTGGCACTACACTTTAACTCTCCCAGAATCAGAATTAGTAAACACATTGACTTTGTTATTTATTTCATTCATCACCTTATTATAATAAAAGCACTGTTGATGGTTAATTGATTGGCTATTAGGGTGGTTCAGCAGTAGCCTTCCATGGATTCCTTTTTTAAATATACCTATAAAACCAGAGCAGTTTATACCCTAAACAGAACCATGACCAAGAGAAACCCCAAAGAAATGCTTAAGAAAAACCAGCAGAATAAAAAAATGCCCCTTTAGAAATGATCTGACAACTACCCCACTGGAAGTTTTGTCTAAAAGTTGTCAGCTCCTCCAGCAAAAAAAGTTCCTTTCTCATACACAGTCACCAAAAAAAGGCAAGAAATCATGTACTGACCTGTTTAACTCAATATCCTTTGTCAAGATCAGAAGAATGATGTTGAAACTGTCCAGTAACTGTAAAGTTCAGTGTAAAATATCACCATTCGCAATGCTATATGACATTGCCTCAATGTAGCAGAACCAACAAAATCTCCATGATATATGAGCACTATCAAAGTTTCCCAGTGAATACGTAGATTTAATGTGATGCTTAATTCAAGAGCTTATTTACAATGTCACACTTCATTTCGAGGAAAGTGATTCTGACAACCGATCGTTAAAAATACAGAAAAAATGTTTTAGAAAAGGTCAGAGGTACAAATATTTTACATATTAACTACTAATAAATTCATTTCCTCTAAAAGCTGGAAGGATCAGCAAATGTCTTCAAAGCTATTTACAATATTTCAGCATAAGATCCAACCTCTAATTACCAATGTAAGTTGTAAATAATTGTCAAGTATGCAGATGAGCCAAAAATTCTATCAAATTAAAGTAATTAGCTCCCAAGTCAAATTTTTCTGTCGCATTAAAATGCTTTTCCTTTTCTCAAATGTGACACTTACAAATGAGGGCAACATTGTAGGAGAAGCAGTTATTGTAGGCTGCCAAAATTATGTGCAGAAGTGCCCGCCAGCACACGGCACGCATATTACTTTCAAAACGACCTGTGTTTCTCAAGAATTGATTTTATAACTCCAGAGTTTTGTTAGAGCATCACACTTCTGAATTGCAGCAATTTAATACATTTTTAAAAATCTAAAATAGTCTTAAAAAACATAAGTTTAAAATAGAAAGCCTGTCAACAACAACAAAAAAATTAGTAAATGTATGTGCTTCAGTGTACATTCCACTATAGATACACAAAAAGTCACCCTTCTGGATCAAAGCTCAGGAGATGGATGCGCCAGCCACATCTCCTCACCGGAGTTCGGCTCCAGGACCCACAGTGCAAGACCTGCAGCTGCCTAATATGCTGAGTTCACATGAATAAATTCAATAGAAATCAGTTCTGATATCAATTATACAGAAGCAATGGAGGGCTTTAGTAGCTACGTCATTTAGAAAATTGATCTGAAAGTGATTTCACAGTTCATTCTCAACAGAAGATCTTCTTTTCTCTTTTCTACAAGTTTTGAGGTTTTCCATACATAAACACATGGAAGGTAAAGAGTTTTCTCACCAAATCCAGGGCAAGGAGGAGAGTTTGGGAGTTGTACATCTGCCTTTTGGATTGCAGCTTAAAATACATACTAATTAAAGCTACCCCCAGTTTCAGTATGCAGCCAGAGTTCAGTATGCAGCCAGAAGGTGCAGAGTTTGCCCTTTCCATGCCCCATCCCATGCAAACACAAAAGTTCTTGCACCAGCTGCTCGGGCTCCAGTGCAGATTGACATGACACCTCTCTACAGAGTCATACCTCAAACATTTTAAATCCAAGATCATCATGTTTTACCACACCCTTTCCTATCAGAACTGGAATATGCTATTCTGGGTGAGGAACAGTGTTCTGTCAGCGGGGGCAAATACAAACTGCAGTTCCTGGCTTTGCTGACTGCACCGTTGTTACTAAATTATTTTTCTGCTGACAGATAATAGGATGCTGTATGTAGAGCTATCCAGTTTATACAACTCGACACAGAGTTGTCACCTCTCTTTTATAAAGTGTTGGTAATTCTGAAATCTAATGGAAAAAATAGTCATTTTTGTCCAATTCTCAGTTCAAGGACTTAATGCTTTTGCCAGTAGATTCAGCAGGCTTCGGATGTCTGTGGAAATGTCTTGATAGTGAAACTCTGAATATTTTCTCTAGATTGTTTCCTTCTCTTTCCCTGGCAATGACCAGGAGGTTGGGTCCCCAGCACACATCACTGGGCAGAAGAGGCTGGTTACACAGAACAGCCCATCTATTTAACCAAAAAGATGCAACTTCGCCTTATTTATTGCAGTGCTGTGTTAGCTATCATCCAGGTTACACAGACCTTATAATTTTTATTTCAGTACTATACAATTGTGTTCCAGCCCGTCAAGCACAGTATTAGTGGAAACATCTGCAATGAGGCTGGAGTTCGGGGTTTTCAACAGGGGGAGAGGAGTGGATTTGGGGTTTGGTTTTTTACCCAAACGTGCTCACAACCGATTGCATCCCCAAAGCCAATGCTGTAGCTCTGCCAGCATAACCAGGCTGGGCAGACAGCAATATGATAATCTCCCTTGACTTTGCCTGAATTTTCATTTGGAATTTTCACCATTTCATGGGCTATTTTTATTAAATAGGCCTTATTTTGCTAGTGAAATCCTAGAGAGTCTTTCTAGCTCATTAATACATAGTAGCAGATCATATAACTCTGACTATCAAGCTATGCTAGATTTGCACTTATTCAAGGTTTTTCATATATGCTCCAAAGAGTCAGGATGGATCTGATTCCAGGCAGCATCCTCTTTGGCCTTTGGGCTAAGTAATAACATTTACTGGAAGGCAAAATTATTTGAGCCACTGAAGATAACCTTACCAAAGAGATACTGCTGCAATAAGCCATTAAATAATATTCTAAAAAATCTTTACTTTTTTAAAATAATCCTCAGTTAAGTTATTTTTAGCACATCTAAAGAAGGAGAGGAAAGCTTGGCAAACTCAAAGAAAATGGAAGACAGGTTTTACTTCAAGCCATCCAAACAACAGAGCCCTTTAACTTATTAATAGTTCTATGCGGGAACATTAGGGGTAATTATAGCCCTTCGAGATCTGGTCCCACAAAGAAACAGGTTAAATCTGCAAGTTTATACAAAGTATCTGAATCTTGGTCCTATTGTGCAAAGAGAAGGTATAGAAAGAGGAAAGAGATGGGAAGACGGTGCTTAATCTGAGGAACTGGAACAGCACACGAGTGGTGCGTGTGGAAACCAGGAGACACAGCTCAGCCAAAGAGAAATTTATCCTGGGAATAAGCAAATTCCTTCCCATTCAGAAGCACAACTGTAGAAAACCTTCCACCAATTGCTCCCAGTGGAAGACAAGTAACTGCTTTTCAGGTAGACTTTAAGATATTTATGAGGGAAACCACAGACATGGTGCACGAGCAGAGCTGGGTTTGATAAGCCGAGAGGCATATGCTAATTATAGACTCCACAGCTGTGTTCGTTTTTCTATGAGAATTAAAGATCTGTTTAAAGTTTTCTGCGCAGTTTGCGTACAACAGGCATGGCCTCAGGGCACTGGAAGAACTCGGAGCTGTTTCCATGCCAAAGGCTCCAGGCTGACGTGGCCGATCTGTCACTGCCACCAGCCACCCTCCTTTTCCTCATCTGGACACTCAGATCTCCAGTTCCAGAAAGAAATGGAATATTTCAGTTACTGCTAATTATGGTGCATTGCTGGATTATTTTTTTTTACAGGCCTGAAGAGAACACCCAGCATAGAAGGCTCTCTTCCAACAGGCAAAAGAAGTGGTGTCTAGTGACATTTTTGACAGATATTTGCTCTTAAAACTATGCAGTGACACAGATTCCTCATCCTTTCTGTGCATCCCAGTGCTACATTTGCTTTCATGGCTGCTCTGGCTCTGACCTGCTGCAGGTCAGATCAGGGTTTGGGACTATCCTGCTGTTCTGAACCATCCTCCTGGGTGAGGGGTTCTCATTGTTCTTCTCCGGGTTGTGTCCAGCCCACCTGTGCATCTCCCAGGTGACCCAGCACAGGTGAGCCAGCGTAATCACAAATGCTTTTCTGAGGAATTGTTACAGACTCAGTTCTTCTGCCAATACATGTGCAGTTCGCTATTTTTATAAAAGAGCAGTTTGGTTTTTTTTTGCTTTATTGAATCGTTTGGGGGGGGGGAGGGGTGGTGGTTTTTTCTTTTTTTTTTTTTTTCTTTTTGTTTTCTGCTCGAAAGATATATCTCTTAGTCACTCCATCTGCTAAAAGTCATGTCAGAGGCTCTTGCACATCCTCAGTTCTGAAGTTCCTGAAAGGTACTTTATTTATTCCAATATTGCTGCACTTCTCATCTGTGCAAGAAAATTTGAGATAACTTGAGTATAAAGAATGACATATAAAGCCAAATTTTATTCTATTCCTTCACATTCATTTTCCTCATAAATACCGCTTGGGATTATGAAATATTCCCTGCAGCAGGAAGCGGGTATATCAGGGCTGTACTATTTTATCCTGTTAAACACTAAGGCACTCTGTGTTCAGTGCCTGCTTCATTTATCCTGTTAATGTACTAGCAGGATTCTTTTCCTTTGCATTATTTAATGGAAGGGGTTTTTTATTGGATATGATCAAGTTTATCTGTGCCTGAATGAAATTCCATTAAAGGTATACCATCAACAATGCACAAGGGTTTAAAGTAGTTTTTGTTTTTGCAGCTGCAATAGAAGCATGTCTGTACTATCAAAAAGATGGGAGTGAGCCCGCTTGGGCTGAGCACCACTGCTTTGCTGATGGTTTGATACCCAAAGACATTTGTTTGAAGGAATACGTTGATAGACAGCAGCACATGGGGAATTTACACTGATGATCTGCAAACTAGGCTTTGGTGTTAGGGTTGCTATTGTTCTGACTTGCTCCAAATCACCATCCCCCATTTTTCCCCGTTACCTGAATCCCTTGTAAATACAGAAATGAAGTAATAAAAGCGGCTTGTGCCCAGTCCCGGCGAAAAAGCCCAGACTTAGAAACACTCCAGAGTAAGAACAGCAAGATCATATAATTAGAGTGAGCAATAACTACAGGGGTTTTAGGTACCTATGTGATAATTGCCTGCAAATGGGGACTTTTCTATTGGCAGCAGTACGCTAAAATGTAAAATGCGACTTTGAAAACAAACCACACCGAGGTAATAAAGTTTTAACAATAGCTTTTTGTTGTGAAAACAGTAGCAAAATAAAGTGCTGATATCCAGATATGTTCAAATGCAGTAGCTGGGGTTGTATCACGTTTTTTAACAAGCCAGCCACGTGCATACACCACACAGAAAACAGTAACAGTTCCTGTACATCTCAACTATTATATCACTAATAGATACTGAGCTCCTTCCAAAAGCACACATTGACACTGAGGACCACAGTGGTTCCTTTGGCACGTGAAGTAAAAATGTCCAAAGTCAAGGGGTTTCAGTTATCAGGATCATGTGCCTAAGTATAAAACATCCCATGAGCCTTCCTTCTTGGAGAAGATTTTTTTCCTCACATCTTAAATAATTAAATACTCTTTGACAATAGCATCTATTTAATCAGAATGAAAAGGTTATCTTACCCTCTCTCAATTAAGTTACCCAAATTTTGCCAATCTGTCTGTGACTTTATGCATGATCAAATTACTGTAATTTTTTTTAACGTATAAATTAGCTGGAAAATAAGTCTGAAAAATTAGAGATGCTTGTTTCTCTAAAATAGCACACCTTTTTTTTTTTTTTTTTTACATTAAATGGTTTTCTGTGAATAATAACAATCCTTAAAATTTAGATTTAAAAATGTTTTTAACTGTTTTAAAGATCTTTAAAGTTGGATTTCTATGAGAAGAAACAGGGACAATTTAGAAAATCAAAAACGCTGGTGAGTCCTCCTCAGGGGTTTGGGTGCCCCCCCATTCACACCATCTACACTGAGATGTCTGCACTAAGCACTTTAGAGAAGCTGCTGACTATTTGGAAACACTTCGTTCCAGAGAGTCATTTGAGAACAGAAATTAAGACACTTAAAAACCTTTTGCACATAGTGAACAACCTCCATGAGTTCTGGTTTTGCTTTCTGTACAAGCCCAATGAAACGCAGCCGTTAAGTGCTCACTAAGCAGGGCTGGTTTGAACAACTGCAAGATGTGTCTGGCATGCCCCAGCGCGTTAATAAGCAAGGAAAAATCAGCTTGCTTGAAATCTACATTACTGTGTGTATTTTTAGCTGGTTTTAAATTAGCACTGTGCTGTTTATAATCTTTAGCATGAGTTATTTGTCGGAGTGTGGGTGGGTGGAATGGGACTGTTGCAGAGGGCAGGGAGGGGAGCGAAGCCACTTCTGCTTCCTCCTCGCACGTCTGGAACCCAAATTCCTGGGCAAAGATCCCCACAATGAGGAAATCACAATGCCGGGTGGCTGAGCTACTTAGCATGTTCTGATTGCTTGATTTTCTTTTTAGTCCTGTAAACATCATATTTTATATTTTAACTGAGAATCAGTGCAAAGAACTAGTTTTCAGTTAGATACAGAGCATATAACAACTGGGGTCTTTATGACTGAAACAAGAAATGCCTCTTTCTTATATCTGTGCATGCACAGAGAAATGAGCAAACAGAGGAATAATATTTCCCTTCAAAACATTGCTGGTGGTATATCTGCCTCAAGTATTTAAAATACTAAGTTTAAATATTTTAGTGCAACAAATAGTTAGGTTTTACTTCTGCACTTATATCAATAATTGTTCAGTCTTTTTATTCCTATTTTCATGCCCCAAAATGCTACATTATTCTTCTAAATTAGAAAAAAAAAAATAATGAAATCAGCATAAGCCATTATTTTACAGTTTCTGCATCTCACAGCAGACTGGTGTGAATGCAGACAAATAGGACCTGACCATATCAATTCCACTGGTCTGTTGGGGGGCTCATCTTCCAAACTTTTCTGCCAACACTCGTGTGTCAGAGCGTCACAAAGCCACTCTCGTATAGACAGGTTTTGGCTTTATCCTCCACAGCTCTGTCTTAGAATAAACTGAAGAAGTCGCATAAATCACTCTGGGGGTTTCAGCCTGTGCGGTGCTGAACGTTTCCCTCTCATTCAAAGGAGTTTCAGTGATTCATACCACTATCAGTGAAACACACTGGGCTGGAGAGGACTCGAGTCACCACATCCAGCTCTCAGCTACCACAGACGCGGTCCAAATGCATTTTGACATTACTTAAATTATCAGCATTTTCCAAGTGTTATTATCATGGTCAAAGCTCTGTTTAATCAAAGTCTCCATCTGGCACACACTTCAAAAGGGCCTCCTCAGTCACATTTATCTATTTAACTTTGCTAGTGAATTTTCCATCATGGTAAATCTCCTGTCTCAGGCGCTCAGCCTTGGGGATGATTGCATTTGCATAAGACTAAACAAATCGGTGTCTTCGCTCACTCATTTCTATACAAGATTTTAAGGTTTTGTTCTCCCAAGGTCAAGCCTGGCCTCCCAGGCACAGAGGAGGGTTTGCTCTTCTGTACAAACTTTCCTTTGGTGCAAACAGCCCATCCGAGCGCTCTCGAGCAGATTACCTCTCCTATCTCAAGCCATTGCTTTCTCATTCCATCTTTTATAGACTGTCGACCTGCTCCTCCAAAGCCATAAATCCTCAGCTAACTTCAAGTGTAACAATATTTATAGATGTTATCTGTAGGACTCCATTGAGCCTTCAGAGTCCTATTATCTTACAATCTTTTCTTTAAAAAAAACCCCACATTTTTGACAACCCAGTCTTTTCCATATTTTTTTCTTACTGCTTTGACCTTGAGTTAGTTTATTCCTTCCTTCTCAGTTTTTATGCAACATTTAAAATATACTATTTATTAAGCCTTTCCTATAATAAATCATTAACCGAAATATAGTAAAATGAAATGCTTTTAACATCTCTCTGCATAATCCATTTAACAGAATTAGTCTTGCTTATTCAGACAATCTAAAGAGGTCCGTGCTTTTGTCTACAAGGCATCAGCATTAAAGCTTATAATTATTTCTGGCTAATGCAGTCCTTGGCGTTAGGCAATGTTGGTTTGCATGTTGTAGCATAGTACTTTTCCTAATCTCTTGTATTAATTAGAGATAGTGATATAATATTACTTTGTTCCTTTCTATTCACCACCAGGAGAGATGTCTGAATATAATCCTATCTGTGCTAAGAGTGTGCTTAAATATTTTCACAACTGCTAGCTGTTATAAAACATTAGGATTATGTAGAATAATCACTAAATTAGAAAGAAAGGAGAGCTTGATAAGAGCATGCGGAGATCAGAGGTGTGCGCCCAGGGACCCTGGCCGGCAGCGACAGAGAACACGGCAAGTGCCGACCTCAGTGGGGGTTTGTCCTTCGCCAGGACTGCACCACCATGTAAACGACTCCCAGGAAAGACGCGAGATGCTGTCTTGTCAAAAATGAGGAATGGATCTGCTTTTTGTTGATAACTCATAATACCAGGAGTTACAAAGCAAAGGGGAGAACCAGAGCAGAAACTTGCTCTGCATGTCTCCGTCCCTGCTGCCACAGGAGCGACCGCTCGCACAGACCGACAGATAATTTTAATGTATTAAGGGTAATCAGGTGAGGCTGATAACGCTCATACGGACACAGTGCAATATGTGCACCCAAAACCTCTCTGGTAACCCACCATGCTGCACATCCCAAGGAGCACGGGGTGGGGAAGGACCATCTCCTGGGCGAGGACACGCCGAGGGACCTGCCAGACCCCTGCGGGTCGCTCCCAGCTCTGCAGCTGCTCCCGAGCAGGCGTCACAGGGGAGGAATCTCCCCCAGAAAGTTCTGACCATTTCTTCTATTTACACACTGATGGGAAACCAACACCATGAGTCAAACACGGGAATACCCAACATCACCAGTGGGACCATCAGCACTCAGGAACCATGTTCCCAGGCACAGGGCTTCATTTCGGCATCAGCAAGAAAGTAAATTACTACTCCTCAGTGACCGAAGCTGACATATTTTAGTTATTGCACCTCTTATCTCCCTAGGTCAAGTTACATTTCAAACATCAGACTTTTCATCAAACTCATTTTAGACTTCTAGATGGAAATTCACTGTCTTCCAAGGTACTGCTGCTATAGCTCTGGACGGAATTTGCACGGCCAGATCAGCATAAGGGGAGCCAAACAATCTGACCTTGGTTTCTATTTCACATTGTTGTGGACAGGAATCTCCAGCCAGATAAACACCTCACTGCAGGGCAACTACTGTTCTCCTTCCCCTCCGTGTACCAGAAGTTTCACACGCTGTAAAATCCGTTACAAACAGAGCGCTCCACTACAGCGGTGGGGATGGGTATTATGGAAATGCCCAGAATAGCTGCAGGTGTCATACATACCTCTACTATTATCTCGCTCTAACAATATTACGACTGCAAGTGTGTGCATAAAACAATGACATGCAGTGCTGAAATCTTAGTGGGGGGAAAGCACCTGTGAGATTTATGCTATTTATAAACATTTACACATTTTCATTACTTCCATTCATTTTCAGTTTAACATAGAGACTTTCTATTTTCTATTCAGAAGAACCCTATGAAATTAACCAGTCCAGGTGCAAAATAACCTTACCTAGCATTACACAGCAATAAGAATGAAAATAGTACTGAGCAAATATATTTATTCATTTCAGATGAATGACTAAGCAGACTCTATTAGGAAGTGTTATATTTTAACAATATGTTTGTTTACTTTCTTAAAGTTTGTCAACCACCATAAATAGCTACAGAATGTTATTACTGCTTGGAAACAAAGTTTCTTTTTGCCAGCAAAACAATCAGGTAGCCACAGGAAATGTTAATCAAAATACTGAGGTGAAAAAGAAAAGGACTGCAGAAGCTTCTTGATTTTTAAGAGCCAACATTTTAAACTTTATGCCATCCAGCAGACTCACCACAACATGGTAGTTGATGCAACCCAGCTGCTGCTGTACTGAGAGAGGGACATCTGCTTATAAACTCATTTGGAGACTGGAAACACCTGGAGATTTCTAGAGGTCACACTGAAGTTAAAAGATATAACAATCTGTCAGGACTTTCCAATCCATAAGTCACCATCCATCATACCCAAGCCCCCACGTGTTCCCAGCATAGGCCCTGCCCCTTCCTGCCAGCTCACCTGCCCAAAGGATGCACTGATTTGGGCTGCTAACTAGCAAAGGAAACTATGAGAGCCAGGAGAGCAGACAGGTTTTTTCCACCATGGGATGAATTAAAGTATTGGGGAAACACATCACGATGCACGTGCTGAACTGCTGGTGCTCTGCGGGCACACGGCAAGTGTTTTCCAGAGACCAGTTCCAGTTTAATACCAATAGAAAAACTTTTTAGATCTGCAGCAAATGGGCCCAAAAAAGCCTTTTAAAACCAACATCTGATGGGTTCACCTGTTGGCATGACATGGGTTTTGGGGACATTTCCAACTACAGCAATGTCTTTGTTTTGTGGGACTCTGGGGGCCAGGTGGACACAAATGTGAACAGCCTCAGGCTGATTTGGAGTTTCTATAGCAAAGGTCACTGCAGGTCTCAGTAGGTGACACTACACCCCCAGGTTCTCAACCACAGACCCAAAAGCCAACGGTTCACGCCAGTTTGCCCCCCTTGAAAGGAACAGGGACTGGAGGGGCTGGAGAAGAATTTTACATTTTGGCTCAAGCTCTTTCAGAGCATCAGTCCCGCTGACTCTGCAGCCACAGCTGCATTTCATTTGCTATTGTAATGCCCAAGACAAGTTTAAAGAAACACTGAGAGCTTCTTAAGTGATTTTTTGAACTGAAATCTTTTGTCAGACCCAGCCACAGCATCAACAACCTGCGGGTGGGGTTGAACAGGGCTAAAACATCATCCACAGATCAGCAAAACCAGCCCCAGGACCCCTGTTCCACCTGAGCTCAGCCCTGGGGGTGGTTTAACCAAACCCAGCACAGTCCGGGCTCTTCAGCTGGTCCAGATTTGTTTCTCCTCCAGGTTTCTTTCACACCAAATCTTTCTGGTTAGCTCACTTTGGGAACCAGAACTTTATTATCTACCCAGTTCTCTGTATTTTTCCCCCATTAATTCACCTAGTACCTTTGTGCTGAAACAATCTAAGTATGATTTAATAAGCTTTAGAAAGATAGTACTGGTCCACATGCAGAAAATCAGATTTACATAATTTCCCACTTGCTTTTATAGGCACCATAGTTCAAATTATCTTTACGTTGGGGAAACACTTTCAATATGATAAAATGAAATACCACCTATGCTATGCTTCAGCTTGCTAGCCAGGTTTTTGTAATAAATTAAATGTTGATTTGTCATACTGACTTATCACAGAAAGTTCCTTTTTAATGAGAAGAGCATGCCCTGTCCTGCAGTTTGTCATGGTTCTAAGTCACTAAACTAAGCTTTCAAGTCAGCTTCATCTTGTGACTTTTTTTTTTTTAGTTACTTGAACCTTTCTGCATAGAGGGGGGGAAATGGAAAATTTCTGGTTTTATCACATACGCTGTGACTAACTGTAGCATGGCATTCTATACAAGACTTGCACAAGTATTATGTTTTAAAATAATTATGTAATATTCATATAGTCTGGAAAGAAAAGCCACTGCTGCAAATGATGTCTCGTCACTTGCTTCTCTATACTGTTTCCTTGTATTTTAACTCTTTTTTTGCATGCACTGACTGTAATATTTACTTAAGAATCTGAGAAAGGCCTTGTATTAAAGTGAGTAAACACAATTTCTTCAAAGAGACTGAAAATAAACATCAATCTCTTTGGCTAAGCAAAACTGTCAAACTTTGACTTCTAAAGTCAGGCAGAAAATGAGTTGTTTTCCAACAAAGCCAAATATATTCACCTCTCATTGATTTCAGTAGAGATCTTAATGCTCAGTAACTTAAAACCAGATAAATTATTCAGATGTTTAAACATGAAGAGCTCATCTGACGTTAAGTGCTCCCATTTTTAAATGCTTGCCTTAATAACAATTTATCCTCTTTAAAACAAGCAGTAATATTCACTGAGGGCTTGGCTACTTCTGCAGCATTTTCTACAGTTTCCAGCAGAATGATTTCTCTGCCCTAATTGTTATCTTAGAAGAATTAATGAAAACTAAGAATTTGGGGAACTAAGAGTGGAAATTTTCACTTAACCCCTTTCTCTTCTCTTTGTAGCTCCCAGTACAGCCCAGTACGGGATCACGGGTGACGCCGAAGTCCTGTTCTCCTGCTGGTACCTTGTGCTGACACTGTCCTCCCTCACCAGCATATTCTACCTGAAGAACATCATTCTGCACTAAATGTAAAGACCCATAAAAGGCTTTTAAGGATTCTCTGAAAGTGCTGATGACTGGATCCAATCTGGTAGAGTTTGTTAAAAGCAGCGTGGGATATAATCAGCAGTGCTTACGTGAGGATGATCGCCTTCTGTAGAGTTGCTCATTATGTAAATACTTTAATTCTACTCCTTTTTTTTGATTAGCTGCATTACCTTGTGAAGCAGTACACATTGTCCTTTTTTAAGACGTGAAAGCTCTGAAATTACTTTTAGAGGATATTAATTGTGATTTCATGTTTGTAATCTACAAGTTTTCAAAAGCATTCAGTCATGGTCTGCTGAGTTGCAGACCATAGTTTACAAAAAGAAAATATTGCAGTAAAGTGTGCTTCTTTAAGGCTGCAATACAAATATTCAGTTCCCTTCTTAAACAGCATTCTATCCGCATTTACACAGAAACATTTTTCTTTTTTGATAAAAAAAATCAAATAATATTGCCTTCAAAATATTTCTTCAAAATATTACACATATCTAGAATTTCTTCTAGCATGATATTCAGGTTTCAAGAATGAGCCTTGTATTATAACTGCATTGTGCAGGACTGCTTTCTGTTTCCTTTTTCTTGCAAACTCAGCATGGGTGTGCCTTCATAAAACATGACTTTCCTGCTCCTCCCCAGCAAATCCGGAATGTGTTTCGGGAAATGCTAAAGCATCCTTTAGAGCGTTAGAAATCTCCAGTCGAGGAGCAAAGTGCTGTTGGCTAAAAGGAAAAACTCCCATCTCCAGGGGACAGGGTAACACCAACGCCTTCTGATGTTTCCATCTCCCACCACTAACCAGTAGGCAATCTCTGTGAAAACCAGTTTTCCCATCACAAAACAGAACACAAGTTATTTTGATACATCTTTTGAATGTAAGAAACTTCCCCTTATACTAAATCTAAATTCCTAAATGGCTGTAAATGTGAGAAGCTGAATAGTCCCTTTTGTATTACTGGCAAAAATTATGTGAATTGGTATTTTTCTTGCACTTAATTTTGTACTGGTTTGGCTAATTTAGCAATGAGAAAGATTGCTTTTAAATATTAGATATCTGAAAATACATGAAGTATCAAGCAAAATTTTATATATATACGTATATATAAAAAATATATGTATAAATATATTAAAATGAGGTTGCTCCAATAACTGTACTGCAGTGCATGTTGCCATCCATGATAGAATCACCTTCACAGACAGGACTCAATTACCAACGTACTAATACCTTACTACAGCACTTAGGTCCTCACTCGTGACTCCCTAGGACCACAGCCCATCAGGATAACACTCTTCTTTCACTCAGTAAAGGGTTAAGTTCCAAACCAGCATCTAACAGTACTAACTTTGGTTTTACCCAGCCCCAGCCAGCATTAACACAAGAGGTTGCTCAGGGTTTCCAGCTGAATTTCCAAGGGCCATCGGTGGGTGTCACTGAGACACAGCCATGGCCAAGCCCTTGACCTCAGCATCTCCCGGTGATCCCCAGAGATGCCGACGCACTTACGCAACTACTGATGACAAGAATAAAAACATTATTGGCATTATTATTCCCCTGTTTTGTGTATGAACTCCAATAGGCAGCACAATTATTACAGTACAGCTTTTTTCTCCAAGCAGCAGGTTTTGCAGCCAGCGATACCAGATGAGCTCTGTGCACACTCGGCAGTTCCAAATTCAGAGTACAGGGACCCCAGGTTCTGAAAAGGCAGGTTTGAGGTTTCCCAGTCTCCGTAGATACCATCCCATGCTACTGTGTAGAGAGAACACGCTGTGAACTGTTGTACGTAGTGACGAAGTGTATAAACAGAAATACGGTGACTCCAAAACATGGCAATGAAATGTCCTGGGTCACTCTGTGTATGTTCAGTGATAATGAACTATTTCTATCTTGTTATTTACAGCTGTGTACTAAGTAGTTGCTGTTTTCAGAAATGTGGTATTCTTTAAAACCTAGAATAACATGACAAAATTCATTCTTTAAGGAAATAGTATAAACCCAGTTCAAACTACACTATACACAGTCCTGATATCCTGATCTCTCTTGTATTGCAGCTTTAAAGTGCTATATTTTAGAATCCATTCACTAGAAACAGTGGTGCTGCAGAAAGTATCGCGTCAGTGCAGTTTTATGAAGAAAGAAAAAAGGGTTTGCATAGCCCAACTCATATACTTTGTCTCACAGAAAACTGAGAGATGTTCCTATTCTGTGGCCGGATCAAATTCTATATTTCAATGATAAGTTTAATTTCAGTGACTCCTGATATCTGGATCCTGATATTTCCAGCAGCAGAATAGAATGAACAGCAGCTTTATTGAGTATGAAAAAAATGTATGTACTTAAGTATTGACTGTTTACATTCACATCAGGCGGTGCTGCTGGATAACATGGATGAGACATTCAGCCCCATCTCTGAATTTTCACTTAAATTTGGGGGAACATAATTATTGTCAAGCCAAAAAAAGAAAAGAAAATACAAACCCCACTGATATTTCTGGGTGCCAATGGTGTTTTCTGAGGCAAAATAGGTATTTAAGGGTGGGTCAGCCTGTGTGTTTGGCAGCGGGAGGGGTGTGTGTGTGCCGGGTGCGGTGCCGGTGAGTGGGAAAGGGTGATGGGGAGACCCTCCTTAGTCCCCCCAGAGCTTTAGGCACTGATTAATTCAACAGACATAGTACCTAGAGCCAAATCACCTGAATTTTTCCAGGATCGGAGCCGTAGGCGGTGTTGATCAAATAAAGAAACTTGGTTCTTGGTGAAACTGTTCCACACGGTGAACTGGTAATTGTCCAGATTTATTGGGACTTATCGGGATGTTCTTCCAAAGGGGACAGTGAGCACGACGTTTTACCAGATCTACCCACCCTTTAATTTGTGGGTCATATTTGCTTTAGGCAACTGTTCAAAGGTATGTTCGCTGCTGCTTCAAAGGATTAACCCATATCGTTCATATCTGTCGGGCAAATATTATTATATTTATTCCCACCTTTCAAACATGAAAAATAAATGGCTTAGCTCCGAGCAGTATAACTGAATATTTATATCCAGATTGTTGTCCACATTGGAAACCCCAAAGCCTGTAACACCGTAAGTTCCTCCTTGTGCAATAGCTCAGGTCTGCAATGACCATTGCACCAGTGGCGGGCACAGAAGCAACAATGCTCTAATTATAATGACACTGATCATTCTATTATGTTAATACTGAATTAAAGGATGTCTCACAACTCCTTGAACAACTGCAGTTTCTCAAGGGTTTATAACTTGGCAGGAAATGTATCCATCATAGCCAGACAGCTTTTCTTAAACTTTTCAATAGATACGTTTATTTTTTTTTAGAAACTCTGCTGGTTTTAAGCTACAGGAGTGTCAAAATCATCATCGGTAAAAGCTGCCTTTTTGCACATTTTCAGAGCTAGTGTCCTAGACAAACAATGGTAAATGTTACGCCTACCAAAATTTCCACTTAGTGACATGACTGTGTTCGAAAGAATGTGTAAACCAAAATATGTATTTTCATGGATAAACAAATTGCCTTAAAGACTAAATATGCATTTACTTCTAAGATTGGATCAGACTTGTGCCCAGTCTGGAGGTAAATAATCCATATTTCATAGGCTGCCATGGAAGGTTTTATTTCTTTGGAAAAAAATAAAAAGAAAAAAATAGCAGTTTCTTTTAAAATAATCTTAAATAATGTAAAAATTCTTGCGTAAACTGACAGATGTGAGGAAGTATAGGGCAAGGATCAATTTTAGTGTGATGCCTTGGCAGTGGCAAAGTGTCGCCTGGCTCATGGGGTTTGCTGGGGGGGCGGCCAATGGCTCCTCCGTCCCCATCCTGTCCCATGTCCCTGGGTCTGTGCCCTGGGTGCCCTCTCCTCCCTGGCCATGCCACAGCTTGCAAGACAAACCTCTTTAAAACAAGAAAATAGCAGTGAGGAAAGAAAATAAATTTAAAGTTCTCCATTCAGCCTTAATATTGAGAGCGGATAAATCAGCATTGCCATCGAAGGGAGAAATTTACTCTCAGTTTCCCTGACCCAGCTGTTGCACGTACCAGGATGCTGCAAACATGCTTAGTTTTGGCTGGCTCTAGTTTTTGGTCCCATTTTACAATTCTTTGCTGGGCATTGAGGGCAAGGGAGGGAATTTACTGCATGACCAGAAAAGTTCATAATCAAAACCAGCTGGGTGAACAGCACGAGGGTCTCAGGATGGTTTGGAAGGGACTCTGTGCATCCTGCTCCAAAACTTCTGCACCAGCAAGGAGGGAGATTCTCACCAGGGCACCCTCAGCGCTGAGCTCAGACCTGTCTGCCCCCATCACTTCATGCCTATTTCACAAAGAGCTCGAAGGTTCCTTTACATTAGAAAAGGGTTTGCTGTCATTTATGCCACCAGCCATCGCAGTAATGGGGGAAATCCAGAGAGGACTTTTCCTTCTCTTGCACTCCAGCCTCGGTTCTCCCACACGATGAACTTTGATCCCAGCCAGCAAGGACAAATAATGCAGCTGAAAGTCCACAGCCCATGGGACAGCAGGAAAGCAGCGAAACCTTAGCACCCATTAGCAGAATAAATCGCATTTCTGCAGTGATTCCGGATTCAAAGCGGAGGGAGGAGGACAGGGCACAGTGCTGCTCCAGCCACAGGAGTTTCCCCTCTTATCTGCCAAATATGAAAGTACTCATTATTCCTCCACTAGCTTTTTTTTTTTTTTTTTTTAATGCTGCCAGATAAAAAAATGCCTGTAATGATGATATATATTATATTTGGTATCTAGAGGGTGAAATCTGTTCTTTCCTAATGCATATCCATCCTTCTCTTTATTATTTTTCAGCCAAAACCAAAACACAATTCGCACATTACACGATGCGATTTATGTGCAATAACATCAGCTTTTCCACTTATCAAAACCATTATAGTCGTAAGCACATAACTCCCATTAACCTCAACGACAGCAACTTAAATGTGAATCACAAGTGAGAATAAACCTTAAAGATGCGATTGAGCAGCAGCAGCCTTGTTTGCTCGGTGTCTAACAGGGAGACGTCAGGGCCATTCCTCCCCTCCCCTTGCCTTTCTTTTCTTTTTTTCTTACATGAAAATAGGTTTTTCTCCTCTCCAGGGTTGTTAATTTAGGCTGGGAGGTGCAGCCATGTAGATGTGCTCAATGTTTTTGACGCATCACTCCAGGTAGTGATGCTGAGGTGCAGCACCTGGAGCGCAGCTGCTCCCACGTCACCCCAGCAAGACGGGTTCTTGCAGGAATTTTGGTTCTGCTGAAGCTGCGGGAGGTCATGGGCTTCATTAAGCTACAAAAGCTTTAAAATATTCAAGGAACTGATTTTCCTCTCTCATTTAAGTGAATTGCTAAAAGCACTGAGTTGTTCTTTCATGGAACTTTGAATTCACTGTTTTCTTCATTAACCTTGACCTTTTTGCATTTATTATGATAAGGGAGAAAAAAAAAAACAAACAATAAAAACCCCACATAACAGTTAACTTTGCAGGAAGCTACTGCAAATTCACTTCCCCCAAGTCTTTAAAAACAGAGAACCTCAGTGTCTGGGATAAGATAGCAAAGGATCTCATTTGCCACTCATTTCTAAAAGAGGCTTTAATGTTTATTTGCCAAAAATTATGAATCAGAAGTCCCTATAAATAATTTCTAAATTACTTTTAGCAAGCTAGGTGCATGTAAAACTACGTGCAGAAAGACAGATGGAGCGATGGCTGGGACACCTTTCCAGGAGCTGCTCCCCAGAGCCGCTGAGCTGGGTCAGGCAGTGGCTCCCGAGTTGCTCTCAGGCAGCTGGAACACAAGCCAGCAAGGCACTGTGTGGGGTGCGAGGCTGTTCAGAGCTAAATTAAACAACAGGCTTGACACAGGCTTTGGAAGTTTAGTTCTGAGGTATTTGCATCAACCTCTTGAAGCCACTGCAGACGCAGTTGAGCCACTGGTGAGCAACAAGCCCAATGCAGGAAAATGGCAATTCCATCCACCCTGCCCCAAGTATCCCTGGAAAATCAAACAAGGAGCATCCTGCTCTGCTGCTCATGCACTTTCTAGCCTCATGAGGGTATTTTTTTGCTATTAATTGAATTGCAAGGCTGGCAAACCGTGTTGTCTCCACTGGCATAAGCGGTGCTGTTGGGAGGGAGGAGATGCTCAGAGGCTGCTCTCCCCAGCATCAGAACACACAGCACCACCCCCCCTCCCCTGGGGCTGTCCCTGTCCCCACTTCCTGGTCCCCTCTCCCCAGTGGGGCTGCAGAAGGCAGGGCTGTGGGGGAAGGCTGCAGCTCTCAGCCTGAGCTCCTCACCCATCAGATGGACCTTAAAAAACCATCAGGCAGACAGCTAGGCTGACAAGATGAGGTGTTCTGCCTGGTGTGCTCAGGTCCAAGCTCCCATCTTCTCTAACAGGGCTCCAATTTCAACTCAAACAACCCTGAAAGCTCCATAATGTTTTTTCCAACTAAGCAAAACTTTACTCCCCAAGCTGGACTTGTACGTGCTGCCACCCTCAAGCATGGGGTTCAGTGACAGTCCTGTCCAGACATAGCCTTGCATAGAGCAGCAGAACAAGAGTGTCTGCACGTTGCTTTGTCTCCCTTGCTGATGAGCCACGTAGTTGAAAAGATACCTGAGTTTTTATGGTATATTCATTTCTGTCATGGGAGTTTCAATAAGTGTCTCACTCTTTGTTTCAGTGCCTTAAGCACCTTTTTGCAAAAGGCCAAAACACGAGAGAGTACATTTAAAAAATTAATTTCCCAAAGTTAATCACCCTTAGTAAGTCGTCTCCCCAGCACAGTCGCTCCCATGTCAGATGTAGCACCAGCTCCTCGGGAAGCGAGACGGCAGCAGCACCCGTTGAGAGGCACTGATGAGTGTTTCTGCCTGAAGATTTTAGATAAAGCACTTAGTTCTTCTCAAAAAAAAATCAGCTAAGGGCTTTGACCTTATATTTGAATACAGAATTAACACTCTGGTAAAGGTTAATGAACAGAAGAGGGGAGTAGAGAATTTTTGAGTGAAATACTTCTGAATTGGATTTAGACACGTGCACATCTCTGAGCAGGTCTGCTGCTGCACATGGACCCGGTTCTCTCGGCCCGGGCACTGTGACCACCAGGAAAACCTGCTCAGAAAAGGGGAGGGTGAGAAGGAGAGTTTGCTGATGCTTGGCGTGCAAAGCAATGAGCTTGGCGTGCAAAGCCACTAACTTGGCATGGAAAGCCCATGAGCTTGGCGTGCAAAGCCCTGAACTAGGTGTGCAAAGCCCTGAACTAGGCGTGCAAAGCCATAAGCTCTGTGTGGAAAGCCCTGAGCTTGGTGTGCAAAGCAGCGCCGTTGATGAGGTATGAGGCTCAAGCAGCTCCAAGGCCAAAAGGCTGAAGCCTGTTCCCAGCACAGCAGGGCTTGCTCTGGTTTTCCTCTCTCACTTTTCTGACAATCTGTGATCTTGATACGTATTTTTTTTCCTTGCTTCTTCACCTAGTTGATGCTTGTGAAAAATAATTATTTCACCATATGGTGAAATGTGCGATTATCACTGTTAGACTCATCATCTCAGATTGGCCCCTTCATGAGCACCAACAATCAGGGATTGGGCCAGTTTGGGCAAAAACCAAACCAGCCTTCTCCCCCACTCCAACACTTTCTCCATTTCTAATTGCTGTCCTACTCAATCATGTCACCGTTGCTGTAAATGGTAAATAATAACAGTAAATACTGGGGTGGAGTCTTAAAATGAATTGCAAGAATTAGGGCTACTATAATTTTATAATCACTTTAAATTATTCTGTTCATGACTTTATCATAAAAGCATTTCACCTCTATTTAAAGTTCACCCTTTGGAAGGGTCACTAAGAACAAAAGAACTATAGGAAAAGAAACCCCTCACAGAGTCATTTCTATTTGTTAAATGTAGAAAGACACCATTTGAATATAAAAGCTGAGCCTCCCAAAGGTAGCGAGCCAAATCTGTGCATAATTACCCTTCTACTATTCAAAATATTATTATTAAAATAAGCCTCGGTTCAAATTCCAGCACAGCTATCGCAGCCTGTGTAGCAGCCTTACAAAGAATAGATATTTGGCGTATGGCAGGACATGTTTGCAGTCCCTGTGTGCCCTGTCACGGGCAGGGCGGTGGGGACATCCCCGTGCCTGCTCTTTGCCACCAGGCCTGAGGGACATCGGGTTCTCTGCAAACACACATCCCTTGGCAGAGGGATCTTGTCACTACCCTGCGCGCAGAGGAGTGGGAGACATCTCTCCAAGACACAGCACCCAACTCTAAGTCAATAATACATGCAAATGCACTGAGCAAAGCACTCCCACAGATGTTCTTTATTAAAGCAACCTAACCCAAGCCCACATAAAGTAATAACCCCCAAAAAATGCCTTCCCGCTCTCATATGTTCTGAGTCATTGCTGCAGAATACTACAGGAATATTATTTTTATAAGAGCAAACCATTTGCTAAATAAGCCACCTGTTAAATAAACACTCCCACTCTCCAAATATTGTTATTTTGTTTTCCAGACTATGCACAATCTGGATTTATTTTAGATGAAAAAAGCTAATCACTGATGTAAAAAACCCCTAAAACCAGTATTTTGACTATTTGAGATGATCCATCTTGTGTGCACATCTGCTCCTTTGCAAGCTGGCAGGGCTCTTACATTAGAAGAGAATCACAGTTACTTATTCAGCCAGGAGCTAATGAATTTCCATCATCAGACCTCAACAGCCTTCACTTTTTTAACTTCTTCAAGACTTGGATTGTTTTTAATTCACCTGGCTTCACTTTCTAATAGCTGTATCTTCTCATAGGGACAAATCTCAAGCCAAGATTTTTTAGCAAATTTGACACAGGAGCAAGTACAGAGTTTGGCTCAGGTTTTATCTTACAATCACTTTTTCCATGCTGTAAAAGCCAAGTGGACCATCGTACGACCTCAAGCCTTGTACACGAACATCCTGCTGAACACACCGAACACACTCCGTTTAGGCTTTCAGAGCCTTCTTTCCCACCCAATACCGCCCCTGGAAAACACCTGATTACTTCTACAGGATGGACATCCCCTCAAAAAATTTGTGAATAATGGTACATTATATCAGACCCATGGAAATCTGACTGATTGGCAGTAAAAGCTGGGCAGGTGATCATTTAAGTGCATAAAATGTGGCCATAAAGATGCACAGGCATTAGGAGTTCGTATAAAATTGCAGGCAAAACTGGACAAAACCGCTTTTCAAAATCAGCCCCATTATATCCCGTTCCCTTTCACAGAGAGCCTTTGTGATAATAATTTTACATGCTGCTATTTTGCATGTTCACACATATTTTCTTGCTCTTTGACACCTCACCCAGCAACTTGGCTCCATCACCTTTAGCTGTTATTTTTCCCAAGCCTTCTGAACAAGGGAGCAGCAAAATCCTCCATGCAAGTCTCATACTCTGTCTTTAGAAAATTCTGCAAAGCCTGTATTACTCATTTCACTTCACGTGCAGCTCACAAATTAATGGTATCTGTTAATTAGGCATCTAAACCCCAAACCTGAATCTATGTTACTTTAACAACACTAGTGCAAAAAGGACATTTTTATTTGGAAATATTGCAATGCCCAAACATCGATATGAAAAAAAGATGAAAGAGGTGCACCCTTTTAAGATGGCCCTTTCCTCACCTCTCCATCTCAGCCTTTTCCATAAAGAAATCTAGGACTCATTTTATTCAGAGACTAGACTTCAAATTTCTATACTCATGTCAGGGTAGTATTAAATATTAAAGCAAGATATTAAAATTTCAAAGAACCTAAATTAAACCTGAGGTATTCAAAAATAAGCGTTCCTGAATATTTAATACTAAAGATTTCATAATTAACTTTAGAAATCTCATATTAAGAAAATGAGGAGCTGCCTAAAAAAAAAAAACATGTCCATCGCAGTGACCTTCCAGACAGGGTTGGTGGGGGATGCTCCATGCCCACAGTGCCATCCCCATCCCATTGCCCCCACCACCACGTGGTGCCTTCTCTGTCACATGCCACCAACAACCAGGGCCCTCTTGGGTAAAATTCATTCAATTTCTTTCCTCCTCAACTGTTTAAAGGAGTTTCTTGGGTGCTGTGACACCTCAGCAGCTTCCTGCAGAAACCTGGCCAGCCCTTGGTCTTCCCGCAGCGGGGACACCAATGATGTCACAACTGCCCTCTCCCGCATGTCACAGACAGACTTGAGCACAGGACCAAAGGGGCCATCGCTAATTAGAACAGTTCACAAATCTGAGATTTAAGACGTGTGATGAGAGTTTTTTATGGTTCTTTTAACTTCAAACACACTATTAAAATAGGCATGGATTTTATTAGGAAGAAGAAGCAAAATCAACTTAAACTAAATGGGGGTTTTTTTTGCCCCTGTGAGCAGGTTTTCCTCCATTATTCATTAAGACAGGCTGACTTCTGAAGAGCAGGAACAGGGCTCTCCAGTTAGTGTCCCCCAAAGAGCTGCCAGCTGGACTTCTCTGCTTCCCACCATCATAAAATTGTTTGAAACTTGCCTATCCACTAGCACTTAACATCTGATCCTATATGCATACAAAGATTTGGGAAAGCAGTCCGTACCAGCACAGGATCTGGCCCAACATTTCAGTGTAATTGGGGGGGCAGGGAGGAAATTAAAATGTGCTTTGTAGAGATTTAAAGTGTTATGTAAGCATCAGAATTTACTATAGTAATGACTGCATCCCACATGCATTTTTATAAAAGGAAAGTTGCTTTAAATTGATGCTATGCCAAATATTTAGGTCTCTCAGAGAATCTGAGCGCAGCATATGAGGCTGGTGATGTCCAGCACAGCTCGTCCCCAGCCCAAAGGCTCTATGTACTGTCACAAGATGCCAGCTGACAGGCTGTCTGTGTTAGGCTGGGGACTAAGCCTGAGCTACTGTTTAAAACTGCAGAACTAATGGCATCCAATTAGCAATACTACTGGAGGAGGCTGCTCCCCAGTTTACAAGCACTGTGCTCAGCCTATGGTGACAGACCAGGGTGATCCTACAGCTGAAGCCTCTTGTATCTGTGGAAACCAAATAGAGATGGGTGTAAATAGAATATAAAAAGTTGATGGCTGCCTTCAATCACTGTGAAGAGGCTTAAATGCCTTCCCAAAGTAGAACGTTGATCTACAATAACAGGCAGAAGAAAAATAGCAGATTCAACGGTACAGACTGTAGTTTAACATTCACAATTTGTCTAATCAAAGTAAACACACCCTTCTATATGTGCATACAAAAGTCACTGAGGTAATACAGTACAGGGAAAGAAAGTCACCAACTTTGTCAGTGGTGACACAAAATAATAAGCAGCCTCCAGACGTTAACCAGTAGGGCTCTGAAAAATTAAATATTGTGCTGCAGCTCAGGGGACACCCGGGAGCATCCTGAGGACTGGGGACAGATGAGCCCCTCTGCCCACCATGTGCCATCCAACAGTGCCTTGGGGACACAGCTGCCACCCCAGCCACCACTCCCAGGACTTCTTCATATGCTTTTCTCACCAAATATTTTGTGGCTCCCTTAGAAAAGGCTGAACTGAGCCAAGAGCAGGAGGTGGGTGCCAGAGCAGGGACAGTCCAGGCACATTGTGCCCACAAGGTGTGGGGTGTAAAGGTCTCTGCTAATTGGCAGGACTCATTTTTAGAGCTTTGCTTGCTAACGTACGATAGTCATCACAACATTCGCTTCAGCAAAATGTCAGTTTACAGATGGAGCGGAAGAGAAGGGGGTTGCAGAGATAAAACCGTATACTGAGAAAACAATAAAAGAAAAATCAATCTTTATGACAGATGAGTGAGTGAGATTTACAGTGTAATCAGAAAGCACAAAGAGATTCACGTATTGCCGGGAAGGGTATCTAGGCAGTGTTATTCTATAGATGGAAACACAATCGTGCCTGCGGGATCTGTTTGCTTATTTCTGAGCAAATCCTCCAACAGCTTTTGTTGAAGTGGATAACTGAAACACACAGATCTCAGCACTCCATCGGTATTGTTGTGCCTCTCCTTTCACCCAGCGCCTGAACTTCTCAATCCTTTGGCTTTTCTGATGCCAGAACATACACTCACAAAATTGCTGGAGATAAGACACAGCCCCGGAGAAATAGGCAGCGCCACCCGGTCCCTGCTCCACTGGAGCAGCAATTACAATAACCATCAAGGCAGATCTGCTCTAAGGATGAGCTTCTGGCTACCAAGTGATTATATTAATTTATGTTCCATTTTATATAATGACCTTTATGTATGGTCAAAATAAGCAGCCAGCTAGAGCTTAAAGAAATACTGATCTGTGAATTTAATACCATGTAAACCTTAATACATGTTTCAACCTGAAACAGTTTAGCTCACTTGTCATTTTTTATCTGAAAAGCAAGAATCACATAGCAAGACCCTCATTCATTTACTATTCTTTTTCTCTGTGCAAAATCTCTTCTGTCCTGTGGTGGCTATCCACCCCTTCTCCTCAACAAAATCAATGGTGAGCATTTACAATGGGTAAATCTAATTGTCTCTGCGGGAAGGACCTGCAGCACTTCAGAAGCCTGGGCTTGGACAACACAAGTTCACAAGATCCATTACAGGGTTGGACAAACGACTGTGGGAAATGTGATCAGATCTTTCCCCAGGGCATTGCTTGGTTTTGTTGATGCCTTTTATTTTGTATCATTTTAAACTGAAGCCAAGCAAGGCAGAACAGTATCTCCTGTTGGCTTCCGCATTTCGCTTTGGGGAGGTACAGCAGACTGGGCAGGGCTGTTTGCCTAATGATGCAACAAATGGTGATTAAATGGAGAAATTAGTTCAGCCACATACTTCAGAACAGTTCCTGAAGACATCCCTTCAGGATGTGAGGTTTCCCAGGGAGATGCAGCTCTCTCCTACATCACACAGGACCTCGGCACTGAGCATCTTGCTGCAGCAGGGCCATGGAAGCTCTGCATGGTGGTGGTTGTGTTCCCCCAGGTGTGCTCTCCTTCCTGGCTGTAGCATCCCCTGTGCTGTTGCTTGTGGCTCTTCACTCCACATGTAACATTGAACAGCAGCCCAGGTGCTACTGGCCAACACCTGGCCAAAAACAGAGCAGAGCTTCTCAGCTCTGACCTGGGGAAGGAAACTCCTGCTCCTCTGCCTTCATCTGCTCCTCTTCACATCTTAGTAGCAACTGCAGCACCTTCTACGCCTACAAATTAAATCCACCTCCCACACCCACCCCCTGCTGGCAACCCTTAAACCAGGGTCAGCAGGAGAAGGTGGCAGTGGAGAACGCGAACCAGCCCAAACTGGGAGCTTTCAGAAGCAGAGTGGGCTCCCTGCAGACCAGCAGCCCCTTCGTGTCCTCCCATAAGCTGCCGGGTGCCGGTACCTGCCCAGGCTCCACACCTTCTCTCTCCTTGGTCAGACAGAAAACTGGCTCTAAGGCTCCAAGAACTCTGGCCAGACTACCTTTGCCCACCATACTACACTGTTCTTCATGGCTTTGCTTTGCTGTCATTGTGCCACCCAGGCAAAACTCACAGCTCAGGATTTGTGGCAAGATTAACTAGATCAGAATTAGCAGCGAGATCTGCAAAGGCCAGCTCAGACTCAGCCAGGAGAAGACCTAACACAGAAGCCTTTTTTTCCCAACATCTCTTAAATGATCCCAAAGGCAGGTTTCAAGAGCAAACACCAATATGAGAGAGCCCTGGGACATCCAACTGCAAACCAAGGCATGCACAAGGGTTAAAGACACAGGCCAGGCTGTGGCACACGTGTGGGTTTGCATAGCACTATTGCCCAGTCAGTGATTTAAAGATAAATTGATGAAGAACAGCAGAGAAGGTCAGAGTAAACCAGGGACCCAGTAGGCTGACGGTGAATCTTCCAGATCATTCCCAGTTTGTCAGCAATATCATCACCACAGAGCCTTGGGTGTATTATAGTGACACAGACTTTACAAATGATAACAAAATAGTGAGCGTAGTGCTCTGGCCATGCACAGCATTGCACGTGGGACAAGGGACCATGACATCCCATGTGCCATCTACATACTGTGGGGAATTAATTCATCATTCCTGCAGGTCTGCGCCATGACAGCAATAATTCAGTTGTCCGATAAAGGCAGAGGCACTAAAAATTATGTGATGTTTTGCCCTGCTGACTCAGTCAAGGAAAGACAGAGGCTGGGAAAGGCATTATGCTCTGGGGCTCTGTTACCTTTGCTCCCCCATCCCTGGTTAGTGCCTGCATAAAGGCCAAGGGGCACAAACCAGAGCAGGAAAAAACCTTGAAGGCATCGGGTTTATGCGACAATGCAGCAAGTAACAGACGGCTGAATATAATCCTTAATTTTCTTCAGATAGTTTCAAAACAATGAGTTCATCATTTGCAAGCCAAGCCATTTGTTTATGCCCTTTTCTCCTTCATTCTCAGATGGTGGGCAACTATGGTTTTATTTTGCACAAAGTTCTTTTGCTAATATTCATCCATAATCATCAACAAAATAACTTAATATATGTAGGCGACTATAATGACAGCAAATGCTGTGTAGGAGGCATAATATATGCTTCATTGTCAATGCCTGCATGCTGAATTAAATACCCTATTCTGGTCAAATGCTAATACATTCTATGAGCACTTTTCCATAAACAGATTTTTAAAATGCAGTAGAATAAAAAGGTGATATGAATAATATATTGAAATAATCTGATAGGTGGAAGTTTAAGAATCAGTGTTTTTCTGTAGCATCTTGGCACTGAAATGATATGCATGAAATAAATATTCAGGGTAGTATCACTGACACCCTAAATATGGTACGCCCGTCGGGACCAAAGTAGCATCAAACCTCGTTTTTAAACAATATGTTCTTTTTTTAAATAGACAGCTGGCTGCCCTTCTGGAGCCAGAGTCATGTAACACATCACACTGCGACTTCTGGTGAAAAAAATAGGTGAAGTACAAAATAGGTAGTATTTAACTTTCTGCAATCCTTAGCATTTAAAGCAGCTTAGAGCTCAGCAGCACTTCGTCTCAAAAACAGCCTTAAAATCAGTGGCAGCCTCAATGCCTAACTGCGCTTGGTGGGGTAAGGCTGTCCTGGTGTTAAGTGTCAGAGCATGGGACAAAAAAAACCAAAGTGACCACAATAACATGGTTCATAGGGCAGACAAAAACCATAGCTGCTGTAAAGACTTTGGGTTTGAACCTGCTCTTGGCCACAGGAGCAGCGAGGGGCTGCTGGCTGCAGCAGATGTGGAGCATCCCATACTGCTGGTGTCAGGCTGAGTCACACTGCTCTTGCCCAAGCAGGGCAGCAGCCGTGTGGTGGCCTCCACAAATTATATACAATGGCCAAGGGCTTGGAAAGCACAAATGACCCTTGTGTCAGTGCCTGGGGGATAGGGCAGTGAAGCAGGTCATGTCCCCTCAGCGCTCGGAGACAAGCGCAGCCAGGCACATGCACCGGGGATGGGCTGCCCTGATCCTTCTGACTTTCCTTGGGATGCACCACCCATCTTCCCAAAACACAAGCTGATGTTTGAAAAGCAAACAGGAAGAGAAAAAGTTAAGGCAGAGCACACAAGAACCCCAGAATGCTGCACAAAGGCAAAGGGACCACTCTGAATTCACTGGGCTGCTGTGCACTAATGAAGAATGGACACGTAGACCTGTCAGAGAATCCTCTGAGACATAGAATCACAGAATCATTCCAGTTGGAAGAGACCCTCAGGATCATCGAGTCCAACCATAACCTAAATCTGGCACTAACCCATGTCCCTAAGAACCTCGTCTATGTGCCTTTTAAACCCCTCCAGGGATGGTGACTCCACCACTGCCCTGGGCAGCCTGTTCTAATGCCCAACAGCCATTTCTGGGAAGAATTTTTTCCACAATTTGCCTTGGAGTGGTGCCAGTGGAGACTCCACCAGCCATGTTCACACCCTTTTGTGTCTGCAGGAGTGAGGTGGCCTCCCACCTGTCACCAGCCCAGGGCCACCACTTGCTTCTTCACATGCCATAGCCACGTACAGTCTGGGCAGGCTTCAGGCTGGTTTTAACTAGGCTTGAGGGAAGCTTTAGCAGAGCTAATGGTAGTTCTTCCAGCATTATAATTTTCTCTCCAGCCAGAAGAATGCTGGGTATGGGATCGACAGCCACACGAACCTTGCCACAAACCGATCAGCTGGATTATTTATTCCGTTCTCCAAGATCAACAGTTGCAAAATAGATTGGTCTTCATTACAGATTCAGGCTTTGCAATTAAAATGCATAAGGCAGTGAACTGGGAAGATGCGTGTCCCTACAAGCAGAGGCAGGGGCAGCTCAGCTCCATGTGCTCACGGCAGGGCTGAGCGGGCCTGAGCTGAGCTGAGTTTAACAAGCACCACCTTGGCTCTGGTAGCCTGGAGCTACCGACTGCTCCTCTTCCCTGACAGACTTTTGATTTTTCTCTCCTGTTTTACACTGCAGCGATAGGGAAGCCCGGGGATACAATATCATATTGAGCCCTGAGCAACAACACCGCAGGTACTAGTGCATCCAGCTCATGTTTTAATTACTCTGCTAAGACAGGGAGGATTTCACAGAGCAGCAAACAGCAGTACCCTGAACAACGCCTTAGTTCAGCACCATCTGTTCTTTATTCCACAAATATATTTTCCTCCACGAGCCGGAGCAAAAGGCTCAGTACATTATCATATGATAAGACAGTTCAAAAGAATAAATAAGTCCTGCAACACAAAGCTCAGTATTAAAAAGCCAACATTACAATAATACCTGAATGATATTAGAGCTAAAAATAGATCAAAAAAACAAAAATACTTCCAGACAAGTAATGAAAGAATGTTTTTAAGGTGATTTATTAGGAACTACTAAGCAGTCATGGCTTTGTGCTGAGCTGTGAACAGTGAAATTGGAATAAATAAAATAATCTTGCTGCATTAATAACTTGCTCTAAAATGACATGTATGTATAATATGCTCAGCATGACTTAAAGGATAGATTTTGTTGAAAATCTTTATCTATCTAGAAAAAGAAATTAATCAAGATAGAGACCCTGACCCTATGAACATGAGGCAGCTCCACCTCTGCAGGGCAGGAGCTGCCTCCTGATGTGCGGAGGTGAAGCGAAGGTGATGGTATCACAGGGGGTACAACAGCGGTGTCAGGGAAGACAGTTCTGGAGGGCAAAATTATAAATCAGAACTTTCTGCCACATGAAACAGAGGATATTTGCACAACTGAGGGAATAAAGCTCCATTTTTCATCCTTCTCTTCTCAAGTAGACCCCTGCCTGTCACACCACAGTGAGCCAAATGGTCTGTTAGCAATCTGGAGCTTCAGCAGCTGGCAGTGGAGTTGCTTTATGCCATAGAAGGACTTGGCTCATTGGTTTGAAATAAAATAATGAAATAAGTTAATTAACTAAATTTAAATTAAAAAAACCCTGCTCTGTGCCCAAGACGAGTTCAGCACAGTCCAGAGCCTCAGCTGGCCATGGGGACCAAGTGACCAATGTCACCTGAGGTGGCCCTGGGCTCTCACTCCTCAGCCCAGCGCCAGTATCAGTGCTCAACTCCAACAGGCTCGTTTGCCAATTATCATCAGTGGCTTTTGTGCAGCAGCTCGCCCAGGCTTTTAAGGCGTGATTACAAGCGTGTTTCAGCAGATAGGATGCCTGTTACATTTTTATATGCTGAAAATAAATACATGAAATATGACAGTAAGACTTTTATTTGTAACATACTTTTAGGGAAGCGTATAAAACATCCATTAGAAATCCTGTTAACAGCGCTGGTCATTATGACAAGGGAGAAAACAGCTTTCCTAGGGATTTGATTTCTTTTTTTTCTTCTTAATGAGTTCTACTTTTCCACCATCACCATCAGACAATGTGTCTATTAACATTTACTCAGCAGTTATCATTTTATATTTCTTGATAACCATAGCAATTCAAATAATGTTGTTGCTCTGCTCTTTTATCTTTCTTCTGATAAATATGGATAACGATCTGGCACCAAATCAGCCCCTGCTCTCACTGGTGCTGCAGAAGCTGCCAGGCTGGGTAATTTGTCTAATTCAATCCTGTACCATACTCAAGAAAAAAAAAAACACTACGTTTAAGCATCATCAAATAAGGTTTTGCAAAATAGCTGTTTCTCAGTTTTTTCTTCAACAACAAAATACAGTATTTTGAGGACCTCCGATGTGTTTGCACAGTGCAGCCCCCCTGCAAGAACACCACAGCCTGCAGCAACCTCAGCCTAGCACGGCTGTTTCTAATATTTTAAAGTGGCTGTATTCTGTAAGGACAGAACTGAAAGACTAAAGTTATAGTAACAGGAGGCTCAGGTATAGCCATTTAATACTTACATATTGTATTTCATTTACTCGCTGTGTGCCGTGCTAAACCAGTTACAGTGAAACACCAAATTTGAATGTGATGTCAATCAAACTATGCTATTGCAGCTTGATGTGACTTCTGTGAACCAGGGTCACATTGAATTGGAAGGAAATGAAGCAAGAACCAGCACAGACATTTCCAATTAAAACCAGGGTAGCAAATTATTAAAAAGAGTCTGCATAATTTTCACCTGTCCAAAACAAACAGCAGATAGGACCAGGTCTGTAAGAGACAGACTACAGCTCATTTCTAGGGCAAGAGGAATGAATTATGAACACGTATGGACACAGTACAGCTACTATAAACCACATCTAATATATAACAATACAGCTTATTTTGTATTACAGCCAGAGAGCAGAGCGTTGTCACATCTGTTAAACTTACTTGCATAAGAGGGTCAAGATATGAAGCCACATTCAAAACCCAGTCTCCCTGTTAGCTTCCAGCAGCTTAAAAAAGCTTGACAGATAAAGCCCAATCTTAGCTATCAAGCACTAGCTCTTGATTACACGGCTCAAAACACAGGATCAAAGCAAATGTATAAGCAAAGTTACTGTGTTGTTAATGCCTCTCTGTCAAAAAATTAACACAGCTGATAGCAGAATTGACACAGGTTGCGACACTAAAGCCTGTTTTAAGCATGAGCTTCATCGCTGCAGTACATCTACTGTAAATAATTTGCTTACAGTGGCAAGTCCTTATGTCTAAGCTAATGAATGGCTATCTTATAGGGGTAACTTTGGTCTCTAATCTCCCAAGTCTCACGCACATGTGGCCTTTGTTTCGGCAGGTTGGACACATTTGCCCTTTACATGGCACGTGTTTGCTATTTAAAGATGGGATGGTAGTAACCTGACTGCAGAATGGAATTGCTGGGGAGCAAACCCCACATGTAAAGTGATGCACACAGGGACAGCAGGCAAGGGTGACCTGGCAGGACCCCTCTCGCCCTGGGGACATCACTCAGCAGAATTACAGCTCTGGATGGCAAAGCCACTTACAGGCAAATAAGGTCAAAAACATATTAAGGAGCATGAAGGGAAAGGCTCATGTCATTCACCGGCACAGAGCATAAAGATTCCATGTCAACCACTGGCAGTTAAAGCAAACATTTGTACAACCCTGCACTCACGAAAATCTGATCAGTGTTAGAGAATTATTGCTGTTTTGTAATGGGATGACTTCCCTGCAAATAATGAACAATGAGGGGACGAGGAGATGCTCCACCGGCTTGGGGACACTTGCTCTGTGTGGCAAAACAAGCGGCATCACTGTCTCACCCACTCAGGGGTGTCAGGGCTCTGGATTACTGTTTCCACCACCTAATCCCTTGCAGGCAAAATAGTGTTCTGGGTATGAATAGTTTTCATATTTGACACAGCGTAGTGACAGTCCCTGCATGCTGACAGAGGGAGATTTAGCTTTCCTGTTAACGCAGCGTAGCCTGTGAGATTCCCAGATAGGAGAGTCTGCGTAAATGTGAGTTTAAACACCATTTATTAAAAGAAGCCTAAAAAAAATTTAAATAAATAAAAATGAAAAGGAGAAAGAAAAGAAAAAAGAAAAGAAAAACATACAGAAAAAATTCAGTATCAGGATAGTTGGAGTCTGACCCCTTTGTTTTTTCAGGGGACCACATTACATCATGCTGCCTCTGAAAAATCTGGGAGAGGGGTCCATTTTACATAAAGCTGATGGATGAAAGCAGATGTTTTCCCATGCATTTTAATGTATTCAGTGTTAAAAACCCCACTTTTTTTGCAAAAGACCAACATTGCTTTTTTGCAAATAAGTTACTGAGCTGAATCCTCAGTGTTATTTAGCAAGAACAAAACCATTTTTTTTCAAAAAGAATGTTCTAAATGGAATTTGCAAGATTTTACATGTATAATGTAAGAACTACTGACCCACAATAAAAAAAAATGCTCTTATTAAAACAAATATGAAGTCAAAAAGGTTTAATGAAAGTACAAACCCTGAGACCAAAAGGAAGGATGATCCACTATTTGGGAGCTTGCATGTGAAATAATGATGCGTATGGCAGAGACATTTTAGGAAGTGTCATTATATTATCTTGTTAGTACAGCCCTTCATCTGCAGATCTACATATAATGTACATGGTCTCTGGATTTTCTGTGAGAAAGCAACTTTTGCCTTCGTTGTGTTAATGCTGGCTTCCCTATGACAAATTTGTCACCTTTGAGCTGAGCGTGCGTTCCTTTTCTTCTGGTACCACGGGTTATTCTGCAGAGCTGCTCCCCGTCCCTGTACGGATTTACAATACCTGCCACATTCTGCTACAGCTCAAGTCACCTCTGTGATTTAAATGAAGTAACCCATGTTGAGATTAGTATAACAGAAAGGGAAGGCTGGCCCAGTACATTTACCTATGATTCTTCATAATGCATTCATGGTGAATATTGGACTTTCTTTCTCATTGCTGCTCTACAGAAAGAGAGGTAGAACTGTTACATTAAAATACATGAAAGAACAAAGATCAACCTACAAATGGAGGTGTTTGATTCTCATTCAGGGGCATGGTAAAACAGACAAGTTAATACTAAGCAATTATAAAATGTTTCCAACAGCCTATCTCACTGAAAGAAACAGTAGTAGTCCAGAGAAAGGAAGCGTGCACTGTATGTTCATATACTCAGATGCAAAACATGAATATAAAAAACTGCAGCTACAATTATATGCATTTATATATGCATACATATTCCATACACACACGTTAACTGTAAAAGAAATCATTTTTACATAGTTCCCCAACCTGCAGTTTAATTTAGATTAAGTAAATTTGTTTTGATTTTATTAATGATAAGACTGAAGAAAAAAAAAAATCAACCACGACAACCTCCTTTTAATGAATTTTGGAACTGTAAACATTTAGCTGAGATATTGGCAAATGTCAGCAAAGAACGCTGTATTTTATTCCAGGACAAATCAAGTAGCATATAGATAAAAGAAAAGCCAACATCTGCCCCTATTTGTGCACGGGCAGCTTTCTCACGAGTAAATTGTTGCCTAAATTGCACAGTAAATCTAAGAATAATGCCGAGTGCAACTTGGAAGTTCTGTATAATGTGCCACTCACATAATTTCAGCACCAGATTTCACATTGTGGACGATATCCATCACACCTTTATCTGTCTTCTCCTGATGAAATTTCTGCTTTGAGCTCAACGTACAGTATCTGTGTCAAAAGATCAGATATTGTATTTGTTTGTTTTCCAGCTTGCTTATAGCTGATAACAGCATAAGCCGAGCGAATCCAGGGAAACACAATTCATCACCGTGCACCCGTCACCCTTGCACTGCTGCAGAAATACATTCCCATGACTAGCGTGAACCCAACTGCATCAAATTCCGCTTAACCACCACCCACCAGCAGCACAGAAAGCACTTTCTGAGGCTCCTGCGAGGGTTATTGAGTGCAGCCCAAGCTGGGCTCTGCATTTCTCAGCTCCCAAGGCCAAGAGCACGTTCCCGACACATCCACCCACCCCTTAGCCTGGCCAAGCCACTGCCGCTCCATGGTGGGACATGCAAACCCAGTTGTGTCCTCTGGCAGAGGGACCATTAGCCACAGCAAAGATAAAGCCATCTGAATGCCATGAATGCACAAATTACGGGAGATGATCGAATCCCTTTTCTCTACGTTCACGTTGCTTCTGTTAAGGATTGTATTTTATTCCAGAATCAGGTTGCAGATTGTACATTGTGTTACGATTAGAAAAGGATACTTATATATATATATTACTCTTTTTTATTCATTTCTAACTGAATCTCAAGATGACAGGATATGGTGAGGATTTTAGTTTTTAAGAAGTGGTTTACAGTAACTAAATTAAACAGATGCCTTATTTATGAGGATCGAAGGATTTTTTTGAAGAGAAACAATCCCCTGCAGAGAGAGGTACCTGCAGCGATCCTGGCCGGGGATGCTCTCCAGCCCAGGTGGGAAGGGTGTTTCTGTGTAAAGCCGGCCTGGCAGCAGGGTGGGAACAACTCGTGCAAAAGAGAAGCTGATGTCTGAAAGGCGCCTTGAGACACTGGGCTTGGGTCAACATTTCCCCAACCCCAACCTCGGCCGGGCTCCCCTAAAATCTCAAGCTCCAGGTCCCACCAGAGCCGTGGGGCCGGAGACCGGCTGTTGCTGCCCGGGAGGGACTCAAGCCAAGGAAGAACATCACAAGAACGATGCTACAGTATGTAAAGTATCTGTCTCCCTAGCTGGGCAGATCTTCCTATTTGCAATTAAAGAGAAAAACCTCTTGAAAACACATAGAAATTTTTTTTCCAAGGCCAGTCAGTAACTTCCACATAACCTTACTGCTGTACAATGGGTAGGGAGAAAAATCGCTTTTCCAATGTCTTGTTCGTTAGGTTAACAACAGAACTTCTCCCAGGATTAAAATATAGCAACATTTTCTCTTTCTATGTTTTTTTAATTAGTTTAACCTGAAGTTAACAGAGACCCTAATTCTTTCCAAATCTCAACAACAGCCTGTAGGGATGAACATATTTATTTCCTGCATCTGTTCTCCAAATTAAATTGGAAAATGATTATGAAAGAACAGTTCTTGGTAGTCCCCGGGGAAGCTCTTATGGAAACCCTACGTCACAGCGATGCTGCTGCCACTGATCCCAGTACTGCAGCATTTCTGGAGTCTTCACAGAACTTTTCTTTCCCCTGCTTTTATATTGTACTAATTGTAAGGGAAATACAACACCACTGCAGGGTTAAAATCTGGTCCTGCTGAAGTCAATGGCAAGACTTCCATTTATTTCAGTGGATCAAGGATTTCATCTCCGATGTTTATGATGCTGTCAGAAGAGGAAGCAGACTGTGTGTCTGCGAGGCAAACTGGGTAGCAAATCATCAGCCCTGGTGTTAGATTGCAAAACCATTTGCATTTGCTCTGGCGTTAGGAGTCGCTAGAGGGTTTTTTAATTGCAGATGTGAACACAAAGGAAGATTCACTGTGCCGTTAATACAACACTCACTACAAAGTACCATGTGGAACTAGGATCGAATCTGACAAGTCCAAACTCTCAACGATGTACAGCAGTTTCTGATGCATGTAGTATTTTTAGTAGCAACAGACTATGACGTTTGAGGGCTGCAGCCTAGTAGGATAAACCAGTGTTTCTCGCTTCTATGTCATATTTTGTATGGGTTTAGAGAAGATGGCCTCTGTTGTGCATTGTTTGTGAAATGTTTCTTATCCCAGAGAGGTGTACGATGTAAAATACGTCAGTGAAAAGTGTATATTTTATGTGAGAGGAAAATACATTTTAATAAAGGTAAAGCTTTGTTAGCTGTAAAAATGGCAACTGTTCAAGTGTACAGTAACTTCTTACTAATGTATGAAAATCTGTGATATTTTTGATTTGATTGTATTTGTATTGCCCAAATAAAACATTTTGGCTGTATTGTTCCTAACTGTTACTTTATTTTTTATTTTTTTTTTTTAAAGGGGGAAAAGTACATTTATTTCTCAAGAATGTATGTTATTCAGAAAAAAACAACAAACAGACAAAAACCACAACACTGAATTTTCCGGATGGTGCCTGTAGTGAATTAGTCAATTGCCCTGAGTGAAAGTCCATCCTGTATGGTAACATGCAGAATGGATTTCCAGATGCGTTTTTCTGCACATTGCTATTTAATGGTAAGAACGAAATAACTCTTCAGCACAGCCTTTCAACAGAGAACCATTGGTAGAATAAGGACTGTGTGACGGGACCCCTGCAGAGGCAGAACTTGAGATGAGACTCAATATATATAGTGATGGGGTTATTTAAGCCATCACGGCCTTTTTCTCTTATTTTTTCTTCTTTAAGGGAAGACATAAATTAAAAAAGAATCCACTAGAAGACCAGGCAGCAAAAGTGAACTCTATTGAAACTTAAAACAGTGAAGATGTCCATGCTGGGGAAAAAAGAGGAGAGAGAGAGAACGGGGGGAAAGAGAGGTACCATTATCTTGTTAGAATATATGAAAACTAAGCTTTCAAAACAAACAAAAATCTGATGCATCACCTATCTAGCATGTCTACTCAGGTGCTAGCCTAATGCTGAGGTTCCAGTAAACTTGAATAGAGTGAGGAGGAGGAACAAAATAATAGTTACATATATATTATGTCTGGACTGGAATTTATTAAGGGTCTTTTCCAAGCAAAATGATTCTATGATTCTATATCAACGAAATGCCCTTGCTGTATGTTGGAATGCACAGCCACAAAACTACAGTCTTCCAACACACATATACCTTTTTTTTTTGAAGCATCAACTACATCAAGCAAGCCTGCCAAGACAATACTCATGCTTTTTTCTGTGATAGCAGGTCTTATTAAAGCCACTTTCATTTCAAAAAGGTCTAAAAACACTTTAGAAACATTTGCACATTCAAGAATTGTTTCAGCTGACACTGAACTGCAGCTGCCTGTGGGGTGAAACGTGGTGACTGGGGAAGAGTACAGAGCACACAGATAATTCAGAAGACAAGATGAAGAACATCACAATAACACCAAGCTGCCACGGCAGGAGCTTGAGCAGCAATGGGGGAATGAGGGTGCATGCTGAGATCTGTGAGATCCTGGGAGATGCAGAGCAGCTGCATCCCAAATGAGTCTGGCTTGATGAATTGATAGCTCAGAGGGAATTGAGGCAGACTGAATATGAAACCTCTCCGGAATTAGCACATGATCTGAAGATCCTGATGTTACGCTTCCCCAAGCAGTTGTACCTTTGATAGACCACACAATACATGAGACTGTTAATTATATCCAGAAAATGCTACACAAAAATTGGGAGCGTTCCTTCCCACGGCACCTTTGCTGTTCCCATGGAAGGCTGCGGGGTCCCTGCATCACATCTGCTTGGAATACGATGACTGTGCCTCAGTCTTAAAGAGATTTATCAGAAGCCAAGTGAGATACTAGTCATGGTGATGCCAGCAGGTCTTACCTTAAAAGTTTCTTGATCTGCTGAAAAGTCTTTTCTGTTTCAAATTGCATGGTTTCTGCCTGGACAAAGTCTCCAAGTTGGAGGTGTGTGTATGAGCTCAGGTCATGGGTAACAGTCAAGGCTTGGTATTAGCAGATAATTCAGGTGCCTGCTGGACTTTGCTCACCTGCCCTGAGCACCCCCTGGAGCCAGCAGGGATTCCTTCAGTCCCTGCTGAGGGTGGCCCCTACCAGAAGGAGAATTAAGCTTTAGAAGAGGATTAAAAGAGTAAAAATAAGGCCAGGGATACATTTCCAAAGCAGGGGAGGTAGCCCTTGAAGCACAGAGCTACTAAGAGCACTTCAGAGTACAGCAATGTGAAAGCCTCTCCTGAAAATCTGCAGCAAGGGGCCCATCCCGGTGCCAGCACGGGTATCCCACACAGCGGGGATGAGCTGACAGTGGCAATAAAACAGCTTTTCCTCATAGGACAAAAGCATCCCCGCTACCGCGTACCAGCTCATGGTGTACATTACACACACAAATGTACACGAGGGCTAGCATTAAGTGTTGGGGAAATTAATTGCATCGAGTGCTGAACCTTAAAACACTACAAGTAATGACATTACAGCATTCCCAAGAATTAATTTCCTTCTGTCTTCAGGTTAATGAGTTGAAAACAAGAATATATGGTCTCAGGCAACAACAACAACAAAAATATTTATCTAAAACACCCACACCCAACCTTTCCAATTGTCGGTTTTATTTTACTCTTTCTACAATGCTAATGTGCAATGTCAGGCTGCTTATTTCAGGGAGCAGCACAAGGTTTATTTTTCCGGATCCGAATCAGATGATGTCTTCATTTAATTGTGTTTGGTTTTCCCAGAGTGCATTCACCCTTACCTGCTGAATGGAGTCTGCTCAACTACAGAAGGGAAAAACAAATTGAATTTTAATCAGAGGGTTTCTATTCTGATCACTGCTGGTCAGCTTTTGCTTTATAGTTACCAATAAAATGTTAACGAGAGTATCGCCGATGGATTTATTTTGATTGATTGCATCTGCCCACTCTCTCGCATTTTAAGGTACCTCATTACTGTACATTCAAGAATTTCATTTCTTAGCATGTGTAATAAGCCTTAAACTTTAGATAACTAATTGGTTCAGCTGGCATTTCTGTGCCTTAGCCGGAAAGCCAATAAAAAGAAGCACAAAAAAGAAGAATATTAATAGTTTCTATTTTGTAAAGATAAGCTTAGCAGTCAGTTTATGCTTTAATTAATAAATGGAAAGCAAAAAATGCTGCCTTAAAAAAAAAAAAAAAAAAAAAAGCAAACAAAGTCAAGATTACCATTAGATTAAAGCCTAGCTTGCAGCCCTTTTTTGTATCCCATACACTTTTAGCTATTCACTTCCCTTCCCTTACAGACTCTTTACCTCTGAGCTTGTGCATTGTAAGAAAAATACAACAATTTGTACATTAAATTCTGCAGGAGTGAAAAATATACAAGAACACTTTAATCATCATCTTTTACTAGATGATCCTCTCTAACAATTATCCTTACTAAAGTAAAATCTATTGTTCAGTTTCTCTCACCAGAAAGATTTGCAAATGGAGAAAAGATTAAGCAGTATGTATTCCCATGTTCCGCAGATTTTAGCGGCAACAACTAAAATACAGTAGTCTGAATACCTTGGTCTACAGTGAGTTAAGTGTAGATAACATGCCATGAAACTATAATAGAGAATTTTGCTGCAAGGTATTTTCAGGCTTTTTTTTCTTGTTGCAGGCAGTGTTTCAAATGAGCGCCTGGTTCAGAGTCAGCATGAATTCTGGGCTGGGTATGACCATGTGGTTGGAAACACCGCTGCACCTGATGGACTCACCGGTAATCCAAACAGCACCGTGTAGGAAGAGAGAGCACAGGTAGAAACTTGAGCTCTGGTATTCATGGATCACCTGACAAGAGAGATCCAGGGACAGACACTGACTTGTCCATCTCACACAGCAGATGTACAAGCCATACATCTATCCCTTCTCTGGTGCTGCACAGGCAATTTACATATTCCCAGACCCACGTTTTCTCTTTTCCTTGCTGGATACTCCACCAGATACAGCAGATAGAGCCTGTTGATGTGTTTTATCCAGCACAAGTACTCAAAAAGTAGGAGTCATTAGCTGTGCACCATTCCCTGGCTCCAGCCACACCTCACGTAGGGCAGGGAACCCACACCCCACTGCACAACCCCATGCAGAGAAGGATACTCTCCCAAAGCACAACCCACACCAGATTTGGCCTAAAACATGATTCCCATCCCCTAGACAAATGAACCAGCCCTGCCTGTGCTCCCCAGCCCTGGCCATAGGAACCACCCATCCAGGAGCACTTTTACCAGGGCACCTGCCTAGAGCACCTCTGGGGAGCTCCAATTTTGGGGAGGGAAGCGTTTCTGCTTCTTGTGCTACTAGAAGTGAGAAAGTGTTCTCTGGATCCAAGTGGTACAATAACCCACGGTAACCTCAGACCACCGTGGAACAGCTGATGGTGGAGGCATTTCTAACAAACAGCCCCTCTGGAAAATTTATTTTCTTGTTTTTCCTACCTGGAAATGACAACAAGGATTTTTTAATGGGATATTTGCCTTGCTTGAACAAATGCAGGCTTCATTAGTTGTTGTTTTTTCCCAGTGACAGGCAGCAGTAAATCCCACGCTAGATTTTTGTGACTGTGTCTGATAAATGTTGCCTAGAGCCCTAGTGCTGTCTTTTAATAAGCACAGATCTTGCTGCTACACTGTTTTCTTGTTCTTTCTTCCAAAAACAGAAGTATCTGCTCATGTCTTACACTTCCCCCCATCTTTCCTTTGTTGGTAGAAAGGCTCGTTTTTCTAAGATACCTGAGCTGAACAGATATTATTTTCCCTGCTTTAAAAAAAGGGAACCAAAGCAACACAAAACAAACTTCATCTTTATTAGCTGACTCGTTTCTTAAGACACTATAATGACAGTAACTGTTTGTAATACCGGTGTAGCCCAGAAACCCTGCTATCAACACAATAGGCATAAAAAGCTGCTTGGCAGTGTCCGTGGATCATTATACCTTCTTACATGCTGCAGGGTAGAAGTTACTGATGATTCCTGTCTACCACCTAACGTCAGAGATCACCTCTTAAAAGCATATTTCTTTCCCTAGTGCTCTATAGTTTTATGGACCGATACACACTGGGATGGTTCCAGAGGGCAAATCTGCAATATTGTACCACTTCGCAACTGAACAAAAACGCACCTTTTCCATGCTTCCTGCTGCGGAAGTGTTAGAGAACTGTCTTTTAAAAATGTGAGCTCTCCAGAGCAGGTTTATAGGAAGAGGATGAAAGCTCTTATTTACTGCAAATAGTCTTCTGGGTGCACGTTGCAAAGAACATTATTTTTTTTTTGTACATTTACGTCACTCCTCAGAACACAAGACAGAAATAAAGCTTTGAAGAAAAGGGGCAAGTCCCACCCCTGCAGACAGCATTAGCAGGACAGTAAATTGGGCATATTCCTTGCCTTCCACTGGCCCTTTCACTTCTGTTTTCCAGCAGCACTCGGATACCTCAAAGGCAGCACAAGGCTCACAAGCTCAGATTTTCCTTGGCTGGGAGAAAAAGGCAGTGCACACATCTCCAAATGTCACTTACTCGCAGCACTAAAATGAAGCATCTGTCAAATTAGACAATACAAGGATGGCCCTTGCTACAACTTAAATTATCAGCACTTGGCATTTGAGGCGACACCTGCCTGGGAGGTAGAAAGCGTCTCAGGTGCTGCCTGAGCCCCACGGCGACACCAACACCCACGGGCTGCTCCCCGATCTCAGGGGGACCCCAGAGGTCTCTGCCCCATAGCTGCTCTGTCTGAGCCAATTCAGGAATCACAACACAGAGGAAACAGCCTCAAGTTGCGCCAGGGGAGGTTGAGGTTGGATCTGGGGAACAATTTCTTCCCCAAAGGGCTGTTGGGCATTGGAACAGGCTGCCCAGGGCAGTGGTGGAGTCACCATCCCTGGAGGAGTTGAACAGACTAAGATGAGGTTCTCAGGGACAGGGGTTAGAGGTAGACTCGGCAGCATTGGGTTCACAGTTGGACTCGATCTTAAAGGTCTTTTCCAACCAAAATTATTCTATGATTCTATGACACATACCCAAGCTTTTCTGAAATATGAATAAAAACCACATGGATAGATTCTTCACCTAAGGGGGCAGCACTGACCAAACAGAAAAGCAAACAATTGAGTTGTCTAAGGAACATCACTTAACAAATGGATTAGCCTTTGTACTTAAGATATCGACATTTTGTGCTCGGTACCGGCACTGCCAGAGGTCAGCAGGTGTTTTGGTGAAGTGTCAGGTGACAGCACATGGCCCGTGACCCACAGAGCAGGTGAACACGCCCAGAGGAGGTAAACGTTAAGTCATTGTGCTAACTAACATGTGCATCTTGTGCACAGCTAGCTCGGGTGTCGCCACACAACCCCACACCACACCATGCAGCCATAGCCCTGCTCTTCTCCAGGGCTCCTCCTGCAGCCCTGCGGTTTACGCTGGCAGAGTCTTGCTAGGTTTAGGAACCTAAAAGAACCCATGTTTCCTCTTAGTGGCTCCCATTGTCTCTTACCCTTCACGAACCTACTTCATGCTCTTTCTTGCTTTTTATAAACCCTTTTTGCGAGAAATCAAAGTTCAAACACAAGGTCATCCAAGCAACTGCCTCTTTATAAATGTGCTCTCCGGACACGCTGTAGCAAAAGCTGTCCCCAGTGAAATCTAATTTAATACATTAATGTGGATCCATAAAACAAAGTCGCACATTGTGCAAGCGAAGTTATTTATGGCACTGGAACCTTACTGATTACAGCAATAAATAATACAGTATATATCACTGGGAAATAACACAAAACTAGTTAATCTGTAGGAGCAATGAAGAGACTTGAAACAACTCCGCTGATACTCTAATGCAGTAATTCCATAATAGCAGTTTCACTTTTCAAAGCATTAGGTCTCTACTCATTTGATAATCTGGGAAAGATTCCCTTCTGCTGTTAATCATGAGGGATGCTGCCCCTTGCTAGTTCAAACCAGTGGGATTAGAATCCTCCAACCATCCCACCACGACACCAGCAAGATTTCAGCCTAATCTGAGGCCACAGTTCAGTCAGTCCCAACTGCTTCCATTTCTATTACAGCTGATTTAGGCTTAAACACTGGCCAAGCACCACGGCCTTGCTGCCTCAACTTGATTACACCACTTTCATAGCATTATGTAGAAAGCAATATCCGCAGCTCTCCCTTACATGACTGTTTTACATAACACAGGCATAAATCAGGAGGATCAAAACTGCTATTACTTAAGGAAAAAAAAAAAAAAAAAAAAATATATATATATATATATATAAACTCCCAGAGTGCTTGCTGGCCAGCTGATTTTGCCCCACTGCAGTCACCAACCTTTTCCTCAATAGCAGAAGAAAAAACGCTCAAAATACATATTTATTTCTGGGCATAGGCACAACTGGACCAGCTCTTCTACCTCTCCCAACGTCCTGTCATTTGTTCAGGATCCAGGCTCTTTACTCCTAATTTATGGCTGGATTATGACACTGATGTGCAGGCAGGTTTTGGATTAGCAGTGTCCTGGAAAAAACCTGCAAAGCATCAAGCTATATGTGCTAATTGCTTTGCAGGCTGTACAATGTGCAGGTGAACAGTTCCCCCTGCTGCACCGAGCTGTGCTTGTGTCTCCTTCACCCAAACACTTCTGCTAAACAGCCCACCCAGCACAAGGACTGGCCTGGGAATGGCTTTGCATTCACTTACGCCAGCTGACTCTAAAGACACAGCTGTTCCCACTGATATTTAGGCAGTCAAGGGGATAATCTCCTTGCACTTGCTTCCTACAGTCCCACCTTGCCAGGCTAAGACCAAACATGATCCAGAAAATATTACACAGTACACTGGCATTCAATGTATCTTGCCAGGAAATCATCACGTTTAAAAACATTCTACAATGTTGTAGGAATCCATTCAGTGAATACTAAATTTAGAATTTCTCAAAGCAGCTTTTGTGCTCACACCGAGAGGTGAACTTGGCAACATGAAAAAGATGTGGCTGCAGCTGCTCTTTTCATGTTCTGCAGTATCTGCCTCAAACTCAGATCAGTTTAGAAGCTCAAATGGGCAGCATTTGAATTTGGAAAGTTTTCCCAATTGTTAAGCTCAGAATAACAGCATAACTGATCCTAGCACCACGTGCTGCGTCACTTCAAAATATTCTGTATATCCACAGTGAACTGTGCAATTGTGGTAAGAGTTGCAGGACTAAAGAGTGACCTGTAAGTATGAAAAATCAAGCTTGCTCTGCAGGTATAACTCTACCAAAGCCAGGTATTGGGCTGCACCTAGGGCTTTTCAGTGACCAGGCAGGACAGGGGCTCCCCAGACAAACTTTCCTCATCTCCTGGTACTTCTGATGCTCTTTTAATACCACACCACCTCTCCTATTGTTCCTCTCTACATTCAATAGCCATCTCTCACTTATATTCCCTTGCAGAGGCAAAGCACCAAGGAGAATTATGGTGTGGGGTGAGATCACACTGTTATTTCTTTTTAATGTCTGAATACAAATTCAGTGGAGATATTAAGCAGATGTATAAACAATGCCTCTCATTTTACACAGATGTGTGGAGTTTTGGCACCCTTTTATTGGAGCAGTTAACATTTGTAGTGATAGAAAACAAAGAGTTCCGTTTGCATTTGAAGATGGTTTATATCTTCTCTTTAAACAGTAAGGCTACATCAGGGCTTTTCTAATGAAAGCATTTCTTAGTAAATCATATTGCTTTTGTTTTCACTCTCAGGGCCACCATCATTATGTGCTTCACAAACAGGATTTGCTTTAACCATCCTGATAAATCTCCACAGAATAATAAATGCAACTCTTGCAAATAATCAACCTATCTAAACTGTTCAGAAAGAAGAACTCTCTGGAAGCATATAACCCAAAACAGCCACCAACACGTGTTAGTAGAATAATCAGACACTTACCAGCAGTTTCAGAATCCTGGCTCTTGCTGCTGTTCCTGCCTCAAGTTGTTTTGACCTCCCAAACTCTCAATGCCAAACCCAATCACCACTATTATCAGTATCATGTTCACCTGCATCAGCCCCAGCTGCCTGGAGCTTCTAATTTGTCTGATTGTTTTCAGGTGGGAGAGGGGGAAAAAGTAAACAGCTGCTAAAACCTCCTTTTGATACCAGCTTGCCTGTGCATCTCTCAGAGGTTTTTAGGCATCTTCTCAAATAATTTTATCCTGTTTCTGGGGCATTCAGAGGGGACTGCATAGGGCCATTGTGAGACATTTTGGCACCCATGGGAGGATATTAATTTGATTTTCTTTACCTGGTAAAGAAGCTAGAACATGTGAGAAGGCCCCCATTCCAAGCTGTGGATTAAACAGAGGATTTGCTCTGCTGAGAAGACCTCACTTTAATCAGATCCTTGTGTTTTCCCCCTGTTTTCTGTCCCCTGGTGTCCCCATGTTGTGATCACTGAGCTCTGTGCATTCCCTCAGTTTTACCAGCTATAATGGTTTCCAGGATGGAACACAGGCATTGTGCTACAGTAGCAATGTGCACAGAACATGTTTGATCTGAAAAGGTTAAAGTTCTATTAGCCAAATAAAAGTGTATTGTTTAGAAAAAGCTTTGAGAGCTTTAAGGAGAAAAATAACTGAAATTGTGTTCCTTCTCTCTCTACCGCTGTGGATTAAGTTTTATACTCTACCAATTGTCGAAGAACTAGCCAAAATAAAAATGCGGCTATTTCTGTTTGTATAGAACAGAAGATAAGGGGAATGTGCAGAAAGCAGAAGGGATTGCATACTACGTTATGAGAGCTATCTAAACATATAAAAGGAATGTACATCAGTCCCACGTTGTCAATGCAGTGAGGAAATGGCATTTGTTGATGCACAGTCCCAGCATTGCTGCCAAAAGCAGCGTCCTGCCTTTCTTGCAGCATCAGATATTTGTCCCAGCTCTGTTTCTTACTTGTGGTAGTAAAACCATTACCACGAATCTCAAGGGAATTAACCTGGCAAACCAATCCTGCTCAAAACTAACCATTTTTTTTCCTTAGTAATTTTAATCAGTTCGATTTCCTCAATCCAGTTGAGTACTACCAAAATGCTGGTCTGTATTTGCATGATCAGGATTTGGCTTTTGCAACACGAAGTAGTGGGAATGCTTCAATGATGATTAGTAATACCTATCACGAGGTATTTTTCAGGGAGTGAAATTTCAAAGGTGGAGGAATATGACAGATGTTTGACTTCATATCAAGTTCTCGGGCTTTCAGGTGGGGCTGCCATCGTTAAGCAACCTACAAACTCCAGAATTCTTCTGAAAATGCAGAGTAAACTTTGCTCTACTATTAAGTAAATTTAAATTCACATTTACATGATTAAAGGTTACGAGTGGAATCAAAAAGAAAGTTTGCCATCACTAGGAAGAATGTTGGAAGGAGACAAAAGCCGGATTCACATTTGTAACCCCGCTGCCATTGATTAAAAATCATCTCAAAGCTGCTCCTTGGAACAGTAAAGATTAATGTGATCAGAGCGCTGTTCACTTGCAATCCAAGATGAGAGTAGCAAGAACCAGCCTCAGGCTGACAAAGACCATGGCTTTCATCAGGAAATGTCTCCCACAATTAAGAATACACATTTTATGCCTGGTTCATAATTTTGGAGGATTGTTTTAGTGCATAGGTATATGCTTTTCCTTCAATTAGTTTTCCTTGCTTTTTTAAATCAATAAATTTTTCTTTAGCAATCTCAAATTCTTCTTTTTATTTTTTAAAAACAGCCTTCCAGAGACATGCTGGATTCTGAGTGAAACTGATAAAACCACAGAAATTCAGAGATAATAGTAAAATTTGCCTTATGTATTTTTATTCTTCTCCCCCTGCCAAGTTTGAAATGCAAATGATGGGAACCTGCACAGTGTAGCACTTAAAGATAAACAAATGCAGTTTCAAGTCAAAAATCTCATAAGAGACAAAATGCTACAAGGATTCCCAGGCTCAGTCCATGTGTCTTGAGCTCTGAAACACCACAAAAGACACAGCTCCTGCATTTTGTCCAGTGTGACACGTCAGAACAATCTGTGCAGTAAATTAATGCACATACTTGGTAGGTGACATTTATCTAAAGTGCCCAGTTGCTAACTGGCACTTTCTGACCCTTATTGTTTTCTATATTCAACATTAACAAAATTCCCAATATTTTTGATATTATGCATCTCATTTTATTTCAGCCACCAGTCCAGGAATTTCCATTAATTTTTTTTTTTTTTTTCTCAAGATTCCAGTTGCCAAAAGGTTAAAGGTGAAACAAAACCCATCATGTTGCTTTTCAAACTGCATCCACTGCTTCAGGAGAGGCAAGATGAACTGCCCAGCTGGCCTGCGTCTGTCTCCTTCAACAGACTGCTGAGTAGGGTTGAAATTTTTCACATTCCAAAACTTGGAAGAGTTTTCTTCAGAAGAGCAATGCAAATTTTTGTATCTGTTGCTGAGTTCTCTGAGCAATTTGCTGAATTCAAGTATAAGGGAAGGGGGAACATTCAGGAAATTATTGCGGACAACAGTAGGTGTCACCTTGCAGAGATGGGATTGCAAAGTATCCATCATTTTGTCCATCTTCCAGCACACTCATGGCCTAAGATGGTGACAATATTGAGCGTGGCCAAGGATGACTTGGAAGGTATGGCCTCACCGAGTCTGGCAATCCCTCTGTTCCAGAATCATAGAAAGTCCTCAGTTGGAAGGAACCCACAAGGCTCAGCAGGTCCAAATTGAGGCCGCTGTTCTCTCCAGGGAAACGTGCCAAGGATTTGCATGGCTCCATCCATCTTCTCTCTGTTCCGTCAGAGTCTCAAGTAGACTTGAAGCATTTTTCCACAATGCAAGTCCCTCATGTCCCCTGCCCTTCCCTCTCACATCACCTGGAGTTGGCAGCAAAAACCTGGCCCGCTTGGCCAGAAAGCTGGTGGTGACCTGGGGAATGTGACCCAGGTACCTCCATCTTTGGGTGAGAAATTGCTGCTATATAGGATGTGAGGTCAACAATCCTGACAACGTACTTTGGCCTCACCTCTGTCTTCTTTCTCTCAGGGGCTGCACTGCCCCAAGGGCCCTCTTGTCTGGCTGGGATTTTGTGAGTCCACAGGCTGTAAGTGTACATTTGCATTTTCAGAGTGTTAATAGAACATGTCAGGGACAATTGGTTTTGTTACCGTATCTGAACAGCTTCTTGATGCCTATTGGACTTGGTTTCTCTTTTTTTTTTATGGGTTATATTTAGCTGTGACCTTGAATTTTGTTTTCTTTTGTTCATTTATTCCAGAAAAGATTTTTCTCTCTCTCCCCATCTTGACAATGACTAGAAATAGAAGTGATTTTTTTCAAACTCATACATGAGCATAGTACGTTCCCTAACAAAATCTTATGAGGGTACTGCACAGGGCTGTCCATCAGAGAATGTTATCCTCTTTCTCATACTGGCTACCTATTCACTTTTTCCTTTAGATGGAATGGTCCTTGAGCATGATTTTGTGTGAAACAGGGTTACTCTAAAAAGCTATAAGGAAAAAGTATAAAGAGTTCCCTTCTCCTTTACTGACTTTCTGTTGTATTTTGCATTCCTTTTGTTAAGGACTCCATACGTGCACCAAGAAGATGGACTTGTGGGATCCCAGGCCTCAGCCATGGGACTGGCTGCACATCTGCATGGGTGGTCGGGACATCTCAGTCTGCTGCGAACTCAAGAGGATTTCCAGTGGTCAGCAGCAGCTATCCATGTTGCCCACCTGCCAAGAGGCTAAAACACTTCTTGACGCTGCTGTGTCACCTTCAGAGAGCAGCTCTAACACAGCACCTGTTTGCTTTGTGCAGAGCAGGCCTCAGACGTGACTATATGTGACACCGGTTGGTCTCCTTTTCTCCATGGAGAAACGAGCGCGTGAACCTGCTGCTGGTCCTTCCTCAGCAGCCTGGTGGCTAATAGGCTGCTAATATTTAAAGTCTGCTTGAACAAGCAAGTTCAGGCACTGGAAATGATCTGACGAGGCCAAAGCTCCACTTGGGTTACGTTTCCCTGCTCAATTTCTTGCTGTCTGGCAGTCAGTTGCCTGGAGCTTGAGCATCTCTGCACTGCCTTGCTGTGCACAGTGACAAACATTCTGACACAAGCAGCCTGAAAATTCTAACAAAAATCACTATATTGTAGCATATGTATAGATATATACAGTAATAGTCTTTATTTCTCGATATTCTAAAGTTTGAGGTTTTGATAATCATCTATATACTTCAGAGGAAGCCTGAGTAATTTCCATCTCTAATTGAAAAGCTTTTTTGTCTCTGAGTTTCTTATTTTCCTTAATAACTCCTATTGATTTTTAACTTTGTAGACTATAAGCCTGCTATGACCACATATAAAAAGGCGAAGGATACAGTAGGATTCTTTAGCCTTCTTTCCTGTGCTAGCACAGTGGAACAGGTACTGGGAATATGCTTCAAAACCTCTGCAAATCAAGGAGGTCCGTCACCATCTAAACTGAGGTGAGGTACCTCCTTTGCTGCAGGGGCTCAGGCATGGTCTGCACAACAAACCCAGAGCACAGGTGGAGGCCGGACAGATGAAACATCTCGCCTGAGGTGGGACATGAGGTGGAACACGTCACCGTGGCTGCAAGAGCCCCAGGGCTGCAGCCTTTGGCTACTGCTGCATTCCTCAGAGGGGGAAAGGTTTGACCTGCTGCTGCCGGGAAAATGCTTATTACATCAAATTAATGACAGGCTTGGAACAAAAAGTCACCTCTGACTTCCAATCCCGGATTCTGTTGCAAAACTGTGATGACATAAAGGTCAAAAGATGCAGCTCTTCTTTTCAGCACTTCTGTTTTCCCTTAGAGATGTAAGAGTTCAACCTTTAAGCTTTCCACACACCTAGATGATGCCATCTCCTTTTATAATGTGCATATACTTACGTTCAATAAAAGCAAATCTGATTTCTCTTAGGCAGCCTACAAGGTACTGCTATTTAGAAATGCTTAAGAAGAAAGTAATAATAAAATATTGAATATATCACACAAAAATTGTGTGTAGGACTCCAGTCACTCTGAAATATACTTAATTTTTTTCTCTCGAACAGAAACTCATAGTAAGCAATAAGAACATAAAAGGAGCAGTAATAGATAACATGGAGCTGAAAAATTGTTCCTCTGAATATTACAAGAATGTACCTATGATAAATGATCCTTCCCTAGTATTGTCTGCCCCAGAGAAACAATATAGGAAAGCCAGTTAAGTTACTGCTACAATTTTTCTTATCCAGACCTTCTCTCTAAACCAGAGCTCCATCTGCATCCTGTTTGAACTGTGAGATACGGACACTCTGGTGGTGCCTGCTGGTGTGAGAGTCTTCAGTTAAAAAAATATAATTAAACAAAAAATTTTTGAAACCCTGAAATGTAGTGGCAATAGCTGTTGTTGTGTCCCTTGGGTAACATCAGGAGCTGCAGTGACTCCCGAATTCAGCCTCTCTTGCTGCTCTGGGCACAAGGCTGCTCCTGGGCACCCAAGCACCAGGGAAAGGTGTGAAGTGTTGCACCAGGGGATGATGGTCACGGGGATCCAGAGCATCCAGCATGGTCATGCCAGCTCCAAGACAATCCCTCACATCCACTAATGGACCATTAACCCCACCACGGTCTGTCGGAGCAGCCACGGCCGTGCTGTGCACTCACACTCTTCCCATGCACAGAGACTCTTGGCTGAGTCAACTGCAGGGGTTCTGTGTTTTCTCTGAGTACCTGTGACTTGGTTGCACCTGACGAGAGCTGCAGATAGACCCTGGCAAAGAATTCCTGCAGCCCCCGCCTACCTGACACGGTGCCACCAATCAATTAGCAAAAAGCATCACTTGTCTTCCGTCACCATGGCAACCAATAATTTTGATTTGTGTGCATTCACATGTGTCTTCACCACCCGTGTTTCCAGGTGAGACCCCCAGACTCGGATCCCCGTTCCCCCGCCGTGCTGCAGCAGCTGCGGGTTCTGAGGAACACGGGAGCTCTTTGGATTTCCTGTGTTATCTCACCCCAAACTAAGGAGCAGCCTCACATTTTACCAGCCTGCGGGGCACGGTGCAAAAGATCCAGAGCAGAGACCAGCAGAAGGTTGAGATGCTGCAGTGCAAACACAAGTCCAGCAGAAAAAAACAAAGAAAATCTCAGGATAAAGAAAAAATAATACTAAAATGATCAGGCAATGCTTCCTTCTTCTTTCTTTCCTTTTCTTACTCCATTAATCATCTTATTTATGTAACAGAGAGCAATAAAGCAAGCCAGATTTAGAAAACATTTTTTCCTGTCAAAGAGTGGAATGATTGATGCGGCGCAAAACCAGTATCTAAGTAAAAAAAAACCAACAACAACAACAATAAAAAAAACTTTCAGGGATGATTTACTGAAATTCACTGGAAGAGTGGATTCGAGTGCTGAAAAATACCAGCTATTCAGATTAAATTAATTAATTAAATATTTGGGAATGGCCTTGAATAGTTAGAACCGAACAGAAGAAAAAAAAAACAGCATAAGATTGTCTTCAATTTAGACCCACACTCCATATTATAAATAGGAATGATTTAAGAATAACAATGTAGCCCAAACGTCTTGAGACAACAGAAGCCTTCAACTTAACTAGCAGAACTCTTATCAGGCTGCCTTGGCATTTGTATCACAATGTATTAGCACGGCACCAGAATAATAATTCTTTGCTGATTGTAAGCAAACCATTTCTCTAAGTCTTGTGTTCCATTCTCTTTTTCAGATAAAGCCCTGGTGAAGTACTGTACAATGAACATGTATTGCATGAAGTGTCTAATAGAATTTGGATTTATACGGTGCCTTTGGTGCTCGGGTTGTCCCCAAGTACACGGCTTTAATGCAGTAAGTCAGAAAGCGGTGGTGCTGCATGTCAGCAAGTGTCGACTGTCATTATAGAATTATACAATCATAGAATTGTTTTTCTTGGAAAAGACCCTCAAGATCATCAAGCCCAGCCGTTACCCACCCCTGGCACTACCCCATGTCTCTGAGAACCTCATCTCTGTCTGTTCAGCCCTTCCAGGGATGGTGACTCCACCACTGCCCTGGGCAGCCTGTTCCAATGCCCAACAGTCCTTTGGGGAAGAAATTGTTCCCAAGATCCAACCTCAGCCTCCCCTGGTGCAACTTGAGGCTGTTTCCTCTTGTCCTGGTGCTAGTTCCTTGGAAGCAGAGACCCTCTGTGCTACAACAAGCACCTGCTACAGCTCACGCAGAGGATTGAGTCTCTTTTTAAAAATAAACATTAATAAAAACCCACTAGCTTTGGAGCTGGCACTGGAAATGTGCTTGTGAGTGGATATTTCCACAAAAAGAATAAATTCTGCAGACAGTCACCCCCCGAGTCGGTGTCACCTGTGTTGGCAAGAACAGGCAGAGTCCCATCTCTGCTGGAGGACAAAGCAGCTGAGCTCTCATATGACAAGGGACACCTACATCTGAGCTTCCCGCTTCAACAATGTGTCCAACCACATCTGTGTCAGCTTTTACTGGACCAGTTTAGGATCTTCCTGCGGCTCTGGGACTGACTGTGAGGCCAGAGGTGGCCTGAGCTCTGATAAACACGCAGCTGAAGGGGACAAACGATGGGACAGGGAGTGGGCAACAGCGGTCAGACAGAGGGACATACCTATGCTGTGCCTTGTCCTGGCTCCTTTTTTCATTAGATTGACTGTTGCTATTGTACTGGAATGGAGGCTTTCCTTAATAATAATTAAAAAAAAAAAAAATGAGAGAGAGAGAGTGGTATTTTTATTTGAAATGCCAAGTGCTCAGAGGTCTGTGACCGTGGCACTGTCATGCAAAGGGCCAGGCTGGCCAGACGCTGGTGTCCTCAGCAGGGCACGGGCTGTCCCCTTGTCCCCTGGCTCAGCCAGGCAAAGGGCAGAGAGAGATTTGCCTTTCCTGAGAACGGGGAGGAACGTTTATGAAATAAAAATACTTGTCCTTGGCTAGTTGAAGTGCAGATGAGAAATGCACGCCTTGGCACTTTACTGTGAATATTTCGGGAGCTGCCTAGCCTGCAATCAATGCTTTTTTATTTTCCTTGCTCAGATTTGAAGCCTTGGCAACACACAAACACTGCATTTATTCAAAGTGTTTTCCACAGATCCTGTCTAGTTGAAAATCTGTTTCATAGATTAAAACATAAACTAATTCAAAGTTGCCAGCACTCTGTTGCAACCCAAAGCATCCTGTGAAGCTCTTGCTGCAGCAGATCTCCCGGATCAGCACACTTGCCCCAGGAACAACGCGCACACGCCTGTTTGGCATGTCCCTGCGTGCCTTGTGCATCAAACCCATCTCTCCATCCTTTGAATCACCTCTCTGATCTTCACACATTCCCTGCTCTGAATGCAGCCCCAGAGGTGGCAGCAACTCTGTCGTGCCATACACAGAACACAGGAGAATGGTTTCTGAAAAGTCTGGGTGAGTCGCAGAGTGGCAAAGGAAAATATTGTAAACACGTTTTCCCTTTCCCTCTGTTGTAAATCATCAGGTTGAATTATATTTCTATTTGGAGTGAGGCGTTCCTGCTCTTCAGAACACTCAGCCACACTGCATGCTAGTGAGAAATAAAGCAGGAGATGCGATCAAATGAAAGGCTGTTGGTGAGGAACACATAAAGTGCTCACAAAACAGAGGGAGCAAAAGGAAGGTGGATTACCTTTGGTATAGATAAATGTAAAGTCAGGGATACTCAGAGGAAAAGCCTGGGCACAGTGACAGGATGGTGCTGAGCTTGGTGTCAGACATTGGGTAAACTGACCATGGAGCTGATGGTCAGACACACACTGAGGGCTCAGGACTGGGACTGGCAGGAGTTTCGTTTAAAATAGATAAAAGAATATTTTTCTCTTCATGCACCAGGTCATGAACCTCTGGAACCTGGTAGCACAGGAGACTCTGGAGGCAAACAGGATCAGTCAGTTCTGTAAGGGATTAGACAAATTTGTGAATAGCAGGTAATAGCTACTAGAGATATGAGGAAAGGATTGAACTTCTAACGTCCCTAACATGACTCTTCTGTATGCTGGGGGAGTACAAGTCAAATGGGCAGCAAAAATGGGTAAGACCAAGATGTTCTTCTTGACTAGCACTGCCTATTGCCACTGCAAAACAGTGTGCTTGGCCAGACAGACCATTCCTCTGACCAGTAAGGCATTTCTAATGGTATTATGTCCTTATCCCATTGCTGAAGGACTGGCTGACTCTAAATTTTAAATGTGCGTCCATCCTCCCCAGCTTCAGACACTGCTTTAGGTAAGGATGAATCACCTGCCACAGCAGCTGTTTCTCTTCATTGACTCCAGTGCTGGTGTAGACAACCAGCTTTCAGATGTCTGAAGTTAAATGAGCAAAATCCTACTAATTACACTAGTTCCGGTATATGTGAACCCATAAATCAGTCCCTAAAGATCATTAGATTAGTTACCAAATTATCCCATACCTTTCCCAGCCATTTACCTTCACCTCTTCCCACTACCCAACATGCTCAATCTCCTGCACCAGGTTTTCTCTCCCATCAGATGAGCTGACTTGCAGAAGCGAGGTCAGAAGCTCCAAGCCTTGTTGGCCACATCTACCAGGACATCATCCTGGCACCTCTACCCCTCACGTTTCACCCCAGGTAATCTGTCATCTGTCAGCAGAACTAAACTGTTCATGGAAAGCTCTGCACCTTGACTAGAGAAAGGTTAGATATCTGCCAGCTCAAACACTTTGAAAAGTTACTCTTGGTTATTAGTTGGGTAAAAAGGGATGGGACAGTAGGAGCAATGCACCACAGAATTTTAAACCCATTATTGTTGACTCTGAGCTTTGAGCAAAGTATGTCCAAGCTGCAAAAGGGAATATGACGTGTTCAACCCAGCAAAATAAGAGGAGTGGTTTCAGTTGTTCCCCCATTTGGCAGAGAAGGTCACAAAGTGGGTTAAATTACAAGCTGCTGTTCGAAAGCGTTCACTGCAGTGGAACATGACAACCTTATTAGAGAAATCCCCTAGTCTCCTATTAAAAGAAGAAATAAAGGATGGTATTTGCTGTTAAATGCCATGTATTTTTAAGCTCTTTACGGGCTTTTTGTAGCAGTTACTAAAAGCTACAGGAACTACAGCTTTAAGGGAATGAGGCATCTACTGGCATAACAAAAACAACCATTTTCCGAGCGTGCATACGTCCTGTTCACTGTACGTAATTCAGAGAATTCTGTTGGAAAGAAGGGGAAGGCGGAAAGGAACAGCTGAAGTTGAGATGGGACTGAATGGAGATTATTACTCAGCATTTCTATATGCAAAATGCAGGCTGTAAACTGCTGCTAATGACAGCTAATGAAGGAGGCTGAGAGGTAATGCAAACAGTAAACAATGTTGTTACAGCAATTTTTTATTGAACATTAAAAGCAGCTGTTTAATAATAACTTTATGACAAAGTGAGTTAGATGGTGAATTCACAGTTTAGTCCGTGGCTAAGTAGGCATGACAGTCCTCCTGGGCATTCCAGTGAGCGTAGGAATGAGGATTTTCTTCAGAAAAACTATTTTCTCACCCTACATTACCCTTAGAGCCACAGAATCATAGAGGGTTTGGGTTGGAAAGAACCTTTAGAGTTTAGTCCAAGCCTCCTGCCACGGCTGGAGACATGTTCCACTTGAGCACCTTTTAGTGTTTGTCCTGGACCACTAGAAATACACAAATTCAAACTCCATGGTGATTTATTCTCCCTGTGATTCTACCAAATACCTCTGAGACCGCAGGACACAAACCTGAAAGTGTAGCGACTTTGGTTTCTTTACCATGTGGTATGAGGAGCCAATGGAGCTGAGGTCTCTGCTTGGGAGCTGGAGAGTGCCAGCGGTGACACTTGGGCTCCAGCCCGGCCACGCTGCAGCCCCACACACTGTTTGTCACTCGCATCCCCTTGCACAGCAAGATTCTTTTTTTTCCTCCTTAGCGTGTGTTTTAGAAAAAGATTACGTGCTGGTTTCCTGCAAGATTTATACAGTCTCTATCTCTTCTCGGTAAAAAGAAATGGCTTCACTTTACCCATATTAGTCTGATGTGGATATTAATCTTGAGAAGTACCCACAGAGTCTGTTACCTCCAGGTATCTACTGCTAATATACAGACACTTGAATCATAAGCGGCTAAAATCAAAACACACTGAAAATAATCCTTTTCTCCCTTCTCATTCATTCCTTTCCTCCCCCAGCCCAGGCCGGTGTAAGGCATTGTGTGTCATGCCTTTGAGGAGGATTTTTCTGCTTCTTATAGGTTTCCAGCTTTGAGATTTGTATCTTCTGACTTCTATGAGAATCAAGCTTAAAATACAAAGATTTCTTATAGGGAGGGTTTTGTTTTGTTTGTTTATTTTCACTAAGACCCAAAGAATAATATCTAGTTTCTCGGGGATAAACGACTTTCAATTTAAACAATATGTCAGGCTACATTTGAAGAACATACAAACATTTTCCAGAAAACTATTGGAATGGATAACTGCCACCCCCAGCACCAGTCTTTGGATTTTGTTAAAACACGTTCATATTTCATTGCTACAGATGCCTGGGCAGCTGTGAAGAAACCTATCAGTGGCTGAAGCTGTTGAAACATAACTGACAACCAGTCTGCTGGGAAAGGGAAATAAAAAGGGTTAATCCTGGAATAAAGGATATGCAGATGATTTTCATTTTAATGAGAAAACTCAGCTAAAATTAAACAACAAAAATACAATACGCAGCAAAGAAAATTAATAAACGCTCTGAGATGTCTTTTCAGAAGGCCAAGGCAGAGGATTTAGTCTAGGAAATGGATTTACGGCTGATGACTTGCTCTTGGGAGCAGGTTTGTGTGGTGAGATGAGTTGTGTCCGTCCCCAGCAGGTATTCAGCTGGGCCACTGAACTCCACACATCCCCACCTGAGCTGCAGTGACACTTGGGAGTGGCCAAAAGGAAAGAGAGGTTGGATTTCACATAGTTCCCAAAGTTTCACATTGGACTAATCCATTGGCATATAAAGCCATCACTGATCAGGAATCTTCATGTTGGAAGTTTGTTCATCAGAATTCTGACTTTATTTGCTCAAAACAGTCTGAGCAGGAATACGACCCCGATCACCCTCACAGAAAAATGTGTGGTTTTTAAGATTTAATTCTCACATTTAAGCCACACACACAGAGCCATACAACAGAATAATGCTTTACATTATGAAAAACACTGATTTTTTTGGTGTATTATTTCTCATTCCTATATTTCAATACACTCAGCTCATGATAACTTCCAACGCATTGCTTAAGAGTAGATTCGTTATTCATTTTAACTCCTTTCAACACATCCTGGGACTCTTTAAAATTAATTACTAAAGCATTTTCACTGTATAATTGAACTTTACTTGCATTTGAAGCTCACCCATAATACAATCAACATGTAGGAGATTGTTGCAAGCAGCTTATACAAAAGAAAATGGCTGTTCTGCTGTTGTGTTTGAGATACTATTGAAAATAATAAATTTGCCAGGTTTTAAAAACCTAGGAAGATGTGTCTGTGAAGGCAATAGGATGGGTCTCTCGTGAGGTGCGTTTACACCTGTCCACACGCACACTCCTACAACTTGTGCTACACTGTCTTTTTCACAGAAAGAGTTAATAAGCTTGACAATTTATACCCTTTCAGATATATTTAGCATCTAGAAACAACCTTCATTTTCATTTTTTCTTCATTTCTAGGCGATATAATGTTTCCCACAGTTAACACTAGCAGTAGCAACTGCAAATGATGATGCACAAAGTTCAACCCCTCAGATTTTAGTTCATTTTATTCTATTTTCCTGTTCTCAGCCGTGACTCAGCCCATCACCGTCTTGACCAGAACCAAGCAGCTAATGGATTAGCAACGAGGTAACAGCCAATTACTGCAATATCAACATTTGCAAGTGCTGAAATATCAGAGGTCACCGAGAAAACGCAGAGAAATAGATGTGCTTTTAAATCAAGGCTTTGACTGTGATCTCATTTGGAAGAGTCATTAATTATTAGTATGTATTAGTACACATAATAACAGTTAATTATGGTGTGGATATCTGTAGAACTTCTGTTATACCCAGACAGTTTCCTTTAAGCACACGGCACTTTGCTATTGCGATCAAATGTTCTTTACGAACAATTGTAGATAATACCGTGGTTCATATTTATTATTTTCGCAACAGCTACTGTATCGTTTTCTGTATTTTCTCCTTAGTAAGACAAATATTTCTAGCAGTTCTGCTCTAGCCCTATGAGAATTATTTCTGAGATCCGCTCCATTTGCATGATGTCTTGCGTCTGACAGCCCGCAATGAATAACAGAAATTTCTTCTGCATAAACACCAGTGAGCTCGCAGCAATTATTGCTGTCGTTATTGATGCACGCCAGATCTGCTCCTCAAACATGCCAGAAAATACAAAGCTTTTTGTGGAGGATAAGAGGGACATATTTTCATTATTGATGTAAAGCAACTGTAAAACAATAGGAATGTAAGTCAGCCTACAAAAAAGTACCTTAATAATAGGTAGGTTTGTCCATAATTATGATTGTGCTCTTTGCCCACATGACTATAATGACCCACTATCCCCCAGGCTTACCCCACAAAAACCTACGAGGGATAAAATATGTTTACACAGCAAAATATAAAAAATATATTAAAAAAAAAAAGGTACATAGCAAAAGGGTTGAGCATGTAGTGTATTCCTAGCTGAAATGACTTTACTTAGACTGGAATTATTTTGAAAAAGCTTTTGAAGCTTATCTTTCAACGGCATTGACGTCCTTTGTGTATAAAGTTTACAGAAAACTCTGTGACAATTTGACTTTTAAAGTGCCAGTTATTGTTGTTTGAGATAAGTATATGGGATTTGATCTTAAGAAGCAGATGGGTTGGGGAAATACAACAACTTCTATCAAAGACAGGTCAGGGACAGGTCTGAACCTCCTCCCACATGCGAATAATCACAGTATTTCCCTGTGGTTCCCTGGTCTCTGCCTCATTCCAGCAGATCTACTGTCTGCCCTCCGTCACTTCAGACCTGCCCAGTGAATCTCCACTCCATTTTGTAGTCAGCTTCTGTTAACTTGACTGAGAATGAGGTTTAATCAGCTGTATCACTGCTCTGGGTGTGGCTGATCGAGGGATTCACCCTGTTCTTTATTCATTTGACAAATGAAAAGGGGAGAACCGCCACAAGGGAAGAGGGAGGGAGGGAGGATTATGGGATAAATTCATCTTTGCTTCCCAGTGACATTCACCTAAATACTCTAGCTTTGAACAGGGACTGCAGCATCACAGCATTTCAAAAAGTAGCCAGTTAAATTACCTTTATGAAGTAGCTTTTGATCAAAATAGATTTGTTTATGAAATTTCAGCCATTAAAAGAGAAAAGGAATATCTGGTCAGCGTGAAGGCTTCTGGCAGAAGTCAAGATGTCCATTGATTTCCTTGGAAACCAAATCAGGTCTGTAAAGCATAAATTGATCTAAATATCATGATTTTACTGTATAAATGTCAAGATTCCTACAAATGGTAGTAACAAAAGGTAAGAGGAGCACTGGGGGCTGATGTGAAGGCATTATGGGAAGCAAATAGAAATACTTGGCCTGGCTTTCCAGTAACCGACACCGATGGAAGCTGCTGAGGTACTTGGAGACGTGGCAGCATTTCCTCTTAAACCAAAGAGCTGCTCTTGAAGGATAAAGAGCTATAGAAGCTGGGGGAAACGGAAATAAAGGAAGAATAGGCCAAAAGAAAAAGCGTAATTGCTAGCAAGAATTTTGCCATAGGGAATGGAACATGAAGAACTGTACAGGACAAGTTTTTTTCTTCTGAATGTACTCAGATGAAACCTCAAATTACTCAAATATTTACATTTTTATCAATGGCTTTAATCTGTTTTGCCATTTAATTGCACAAAGCCTCTTCCACAACAAGACTATCTGTACATTTTAAAATAAATTGTGGTTTTAAATCAAAAAAACCCAAACCCCCAACATCTTATAAAAAGCTACAGATGGGGTTTTTATATACAGTTGTTTGCTCACTAGATATTGAATCCTTTGCCCATTAAACGTATCCTCACCACAGATTTGTTGCACCTGTTATTTTACATCTCAGTGTATCCGGTACTGAATATTTATGGTCCGTCCCCAAGGAAGGGGAGGCAGGGCTGGAGAGAACTGTCACAGCACAGCAATGGCACCTCCTGGAGGTGTCACCAGTTCTTACTTCAACCACATCACGCGAGCAGCAACAACTGTATCCCACCCGCACATCATGGGGATAACAGACATAGCAAAGAAATTGTTGCCACTGAGGGTGGTGAGAGCCTGCCCCAGGTTGCCCAGAGAGGTGATGGATTAACCATCCCTGGAGACATCCCAGGCCAGGCTGAATGGGGCTCTGAGCAACCTGAGCTGGTGAAGATGTCCCTGCTCATGGCAGGGGTGGCACTGGGTGAGATGGGAAGGTCCCTTCCCACACAAATCATGTTGTGATTCTACACCATACAGCAAGACATACTGCAGGTACTTGTAACCATTTCTTGCTCTTTATTCGCACCCCAAGTGGTCAAAGACACATTGATGTTGCACCAATGAGACACACAAGGTCCTCCCATGGAACCACTCAAACACTGGTGTTCATCGCATCTTCCCAGGCTGGAGGACAGCAACGCAAACCCGCTATGTCCAGGAGCCTGGACAGTTTCAAGCCTCTTGTTCCCAAGGACAGGAACTTGTCACACCCAGGTGGACACCAGTGGGCACAGGTTTGTCCCTGAGGTGACTGCCCTGGGCTGGCCACGTCCATGAGTTGTCACCACACAATCTGCACCCACACTTCACCTTGTCCCTCCCCTTGGTGAGACTGAGACTTGACCCTGGCTCCCACCATCCCCTCACTATGACCCACCACGTTGTCTCGCCGAAGGAGCAAACTGCGAAAGGACAATATTGGCATTTTCATCGTTGTTTTCCCAAAGACAGCTCCAAGCAGCAAGCAAAGCTGACTCACAGCTGACGCCTGGTGCTGAGTGGTGGCACCAGAGTCCTGCAGTGACACACGCAGCTCCCGTTTACCTGAGGGCCAGCTTGTCATGTTTTCCTCATGCAGAACCAACCTGGCTCCATCCTGAGACCCATGTGGGCACTGGCAGAGTCTGCAGGGCAAGGCCAACGGCCCAGAACTCCCACTGCACAGAAACAATCGGAAGAATTGTTTTTCATCAATTAAAATAATTCAGAATTTTTTAAAAAAAGGCTTAAAAACTGCAAAGATTTGGAAGAACAGCTTGAAAAAGGGAATTGTGGCGATTGGTCAAAGCTGAGAAGGAACTGGTCAGGTGCAGAGGCAGCAGGAATGGGAATTCTGTACACTGGAATCCTTGAAAAATTCAAAACTTGGTAACTTCTTCCAGTGTCAACAGACTTACTCATTTTACTCAGGAGATTTTAACCTTAAAAAAAGAAAAAAAAAAAAACAACACTATTTTACCTCAGAAATAAATCAGATTTTCCAAGCCATATGGATGTTTTATTTTTGTCTCGAGCGTGTTGCCATGCAACTTGGAGAGGCATCATCTCCCTCGCAATGATTGCCATGAAACCTCCATCCAATTCACTTCATTGTGTTACTTGATATGAGTTTTGAATGACCTCATATCCATCTGCCTATATTCTATTTACTTCTCTACTTTTAAACAAGCAAAGCACAACATCTTGACCTTTCTTTTATAGTGACTTCTCAGCAGTGTTATTGAAGACAGTGGAGTTAGACTGGTCCTTATGGTGGCTATTAAATCTCAAGAGTACTCTTGATTCTTATTTTATTGGCATTACAGCACCCTGCCATGTAAACCAAAGAGACCCACAGGCTCTTTGGGTATAAAAATTGGTTTTCTGAGATATTTGGATCCAACGAGCAAAGAATAAAGGCTCAATAACTAAAAGATACATAGGACAATGTGCACTTCTTAAAAGAAGATAAGCATTGAAACAGATTAGCAGGAGATTTCTTTTCACAACGAACTGCACCCTGAAGAAAAGTTTTAGATCACATGCAGAAATCTGTGGACATTTGTTTGGTCTCTGGGGGTCAGGACTAAGGCTGAAGAACAGTGCTGGAGCAAGAGGGGTGGAAAGTCATTACTAAAATCAAATTAAACGCAGCATCCCAGCAAAGACAGACTATTAATGTTTGCCAGCAAAAAATCTTCACAGGGAAAAATCTCTTTAAAAGTTAAAAATATAGGAGAACAGGGAAGCTGATTTTCTGGTGAACCCTTTCTGCAGCGGCCTGCATGAATGAACAATTCTGCAGCGACCTGCATGATTTAACAATTCCCCATACCTTGCATCCCAGTCCTACTGAATGGCTAGAAGACACTGGTGTCCAAACACAGGCGTGGTCTGGAAGGTGCAGAGGTATGTGCAATAAGGCCTTTAGCCTATACATTGGCCCCAGACACCTTTGTCCACCATGTGGTAAGCACAGATTCCTGGGCAGTTTTACGCCCATGGTTACCTCAATGTGCATTGTCAAAAATTATCTGATGGGAGGATAGATACAGCAGAGTAAAAAGAGAGAGGAATGTAACACAGCACTCTCTATACAAATGTCTCTTCTTGTATTTTGGATTCAAAGAGGACCACCTATTTGTAATTTCACATCATTATTCCAACATCCACCCTTATGAGTTTAGAACAAGGTTGTTTCCTGGTGTCTGGAAAATAGTGTTATTCCACAAACCTGCACTTATTCCCAGCTAATATTCCCTTGCTTAACTCTAAAATAAAAAGATGTAACATTGGTTACCGGATTACGAGCTTTTCCAGATTCCTAATGGGAATAAAAGGAATTTTCTGTTCTCTGTCTTACAATCAAAAGGCATTGAGGTAAAGGCCAAGCTGGGGCGTGTTGAGCCCACCTGCTCCTGCCCTTATGCTCCTGAACAGGACCTGGACCACATCGTCCAGCAGCTGTGAAGAGAAAGATCAGCAGCTCCCAATGTGTTAATTGGGGCTTTAAATGGATGGGTTCAAGCACAGTAGGTTTTGTTTCACCGAGGACTCACTGAGGACCTGCTACAACAATTTCTGGTTTGTGGTTCTGTGCAGGATGCTAATTCTGCGGCAGAAAGCCAACCTGTGTGAATAGGTACAACCCAAACTTGGGTTTTCCCCACAGTTTAGGGCAAAAAGCTGGAATTGTAGGTCTGCCAGGGCAGAGAGCAGCTCCACAGCGTCCCAACCACCCCCTGCCACCACCACCACCAGCACACCAGTGCTTGAGCAACTGCTGTAATTGGGCAGAACCTTTGAATTTGGGGGGAAAAAAGCTCACAAAAGAAGGTGCAGGACAGAAAAGGAATCTTTGCCTTGCAGCAGAGAGATTTACCAAAATTAATAGCATTTTTTTTTCTCACATATCTGATGTCCTGGCTCTCTTACCATAGGGGCATGGCATGAGGTGCAGAACAAACTGTTCCACAGTGCAAACCAAGGGTGGCTCGGGACGTCACTGCCACGACAGTGCTGAACTGATGGCACTGGGGACAAACGTGCACCGAGGGAGTTGAAGCGCCTTCCCATGTCCCAGGCTGAAAAAGAGAGAAAGGACCAACAGAGTCAAGCAGCACCACCATGCAAACCAGCCTGACACTGGAAATCCACACCTCCACAGTTTATTGGTGCAGCTTTGGGGAGGGATTTGGACCTAGAAGCTTCCACTAGTTATAAGGGAGATCCCCCTTCTCCAGGTGACTTTTGGGGGACATATGAGCTACAAGGCAAGGCAACGAACACGCTGTGCCTCAGCTCCTGGCTCTGCCGCTGCTTGTGCTTTGTTGCTCCTGTTTGTCTGAGGACTTTCCCAATAAACCTGGGAGAGTGTAGCGAGGTTCTCTGCTTCAGCTGCACCTCAGTGTTACAATCAAACACACCCAAGTTATTAAAAACAAGTTGTGAATATACAGAGTGTGTAGTTTGTATGTGCATTGGTTGGTGAGGATGCTCTGCTGCTTTTCTCAGCGGAGAGGAGTCCCAGGTCACGCTGCCAACACTATTGCTTGTGGCTTTTCCTAGGGAAGAAGCACATGAATGCCACCTCCTGGAGCCTTCACCTTTTCTTCCTTTATTTCAGTATGTTTTTAGTGTAAGATAAAAGTCAGACCTAACCGTCTCTTTAAAATGTCTGTATGGAAGCAGCATCGCAGAGCGGTTCAGGGCTGGTGTGCAGCCAAGTGAAGCCTGTGTACGAGTGCGGTGCCTCTGCAGAAAGGACACGCGTACAAGAGAATAAATCTCCAGCTTGTCATTTATTATCAATTCTAATGAAAATATAGAGAGGAATTTTTTATTTCTTCCTTCTGAGCATATGTAGAATTTTAACATGAGTGTTTTATTAAAAAGCAGCCTGAGTCATGAATCATTCATAACAAGTGACTGACTCCCACTCATTGGCAGAATGACCCGTGGTTTAGTGTAGTCGCTGGCAACAAATAAAATGGTTCTTAATGAACTCGGAGAGGTTATTCTGAAGGCACCCAAGATGCAAAATTGGGTGCATTTTTAGGATTCAAAAAAAAAAAAATTATCTATTTTGTCAGGATCTCACTTTTGTTTTGTTTCTTTTTCAAATAATGAATGAAGTTGTTTTAACGTAGTGTTAAAGCTGGGAGTGCTGGGTGAAGAAATGCAATTGAGAGCCTGTCACAGGGCTCTCTTCTCTCCTTGACAAGAGTTGTCATGTTCCCATGACACCTGATGTGCAGAGTACCAACTGATAAACAGCTCAAAGATGAAGTTGTCAGTCTCCATTACCTCGCATCAGTGGTTACCCGAGGCCAGGGGTGCTGAGCTGGGGACCCTCAAGTCCTCCAGATACAGAGGGATGGTTTGCAACCCAAACTATTCTGTGATTCTATTATTATGAACATGCAGGGTAAAAAACGGTGAAGAGGGGAGATTAGGGAATACACTGATAGGCTTAGTTTTGCGGGGGGGAACTGCACATGCCTCTAGAAATTATCCCCAGATTTTAAGTTGGATACCTCCTGGGACGTAATTTAAATGAAAAAGTTTCCAGCTGTAAATAATTTTTATATCACTTAGAAGTAAGATGATGGCACTAACCCAGTTTGCCACCTTCATTCCTCGCTGACAGAGGAGGGAAAATATCCGACCAGCCTGTGCTGCTGGGAATGGTTTTCACAGCGTCCCTCGGGTTTTTCTCATTTCTGGCTGCTCAGGGAGGCTCTGGGAACGGCCGCACTGTAACCATAGCTACATGAAGACTTTGCATGGCACTGAAAATGTCTGTTCTTAACAAAAAAGCACTCTTGCTAACAGAATAAGGACCAAAGCCATTTCTACTTGCATTAAATGGAGCCAGGGATATTGAAGCAGCAGCACTTTGCTAGTTCTGGTTCTTCTGGAGCAGCCGGGGTGTCCTGGGCTCTGCTGGGGGGAGATAAAACCTCCTTCTATTTGTAATTGCAATTTAAGGAAAAAGAATGTTTCCTCAAGAGCTTTTTTCTACAATGAAGAGGAGGGGAAAGAAGAATTCTCCTTTGTGGCCATTCATTTGTCTGTAAATAGGACACTGGTAGAAATGACTTTGTGTGTCTGATGTCACTGTAATTGAATGTTCTGGAAAAAGAGAGACTGTCTTCACTGAAATGTGCAAATTTGCAGCAGAATTGGCTGTAAAAAGGAGAACATAAAATTGCTTTTGTGTTCTGTCTGATAAGCAGCAAAGTATGAGAATTCACAAATTCTCTGAACCCTCATGGTTCTCCTTGGACACTCTGAAAATCAGGTCAGACCAATGTGCCTTGAAGGCAAGACACAGCAAACCCCAGAGGACCCTCCTGACTATTCAGTTCCTTATCCCTTTTTTATTTTGTTTTGTCAAAACAGAAATTGCAGAAAGAGCAAAATATTTCTTTTCAGTGAGATGCAAAAGTCAACCATGAGCTAGAGGGGCAGGGACAGTGCTCAGAACCTGGAGGAGGGGTCAGCAACCTGATCCTGACTTCAGAATCCCACACCAGTGCAACTCAGCAGCCAGTAACAAAAACAGAGCTCAAAACAGTCATATTGTAGGTAAAAACAGTGTTGTACAAAGACTTGTAGGTACAGTTTCTTTTGGAATTGGTGCTTACCCTTTAAATATACTGCTGGCACATCTCCATCAGCTGGGACTTGTGCGAATGGACTGTGTCAGTGGTTTGGAGAGATGGAATGCCAAAGTGAGTGATACTTTTGCCAAATACATTCGATTTACATCTACATAGTAGAAAATAATGCTTAAAATTGACTGGTTATGAAGGGTTAATTATTTCCGTGACCAAGTCACACTTTTGTCTGCTTAACACCAAGTTTCTAGGGGGAAATGCTGAACTGCAAAATAGGCAGCATTGTGGATTTGTGGATGAAAGGTTTTGATGAAGTAAAGAAACATGGGCCCGAAGAGCTGGGAACTGCCGAGGTGCTGCTGGTACAGCCGAGAAAAACACCCCGCAAGGGCACTGGCTCAGCCACGCGCTAATTAGTGGTGATACCACGCGGCGTTAAGAAGAGCAGGGGAGGACAAGGACAGGAAAGGTTAATCACATCTTGTTTTGCTTGACAATGGCTCCTTAAATGATGAACCTTGTCCAACCTGGCTTTTAAAAAAAAATATATTTGATATTCTTTTTACGTTCCTCACTTTTATTTCTGCCGCACTTGCCCATTAAATGCTTTTGCTCAAACAAATTTGTATTCGAAATAAGCTTTTTTGAACCACGGTAATTATAACTGTCACTTGGGGCATTATTTATTCTGCATCTCACCCACATGGTGTTCAAATATAACTTTTGTAAATTATAAATATTGGCTTATTTATGTATATTTTTCTTAAACACATCAGCTACCTATATGCAGCAGGTTTAGAGAGAATGTCTTCTGCTTTTCCTGCTGGGAGCCTCTGTATTCCCTTCTGTGGCACAGGAGCATCATCCTCCTCAAACCCTGTACATGGGACATCACCCTGTACCCATCACAAGCAGTGCCCTGCTCACCCACAGCGTCAGGTTTGGGGACTGGAAATGCCTTTTGTGTGTTCCAGAGGCACCAAGATACAGGAGCTGTTGGTGTCCTCACATAACAATCTGCAGAGATCATGGTGCACCCGTAACATGTAAAAAAAAAAGAATAAATGACGAGTCTTTGGGTTTTTTTCTTGTCTGAGAGACTCCTCTGGTTCCAGAGAGGAGCCTCCAGTCCTTTCCTGAAACGTGTCAAAGTGGGTCAGAAGAAGAGGAGGGGAACAGAAAGGAAAATGAGAGAAATCCAGCAACCTCAGAGCAGTTTCTTGGAGGACCTTGGGGTCCCCCCTCACAAGGGGCTGTTGCTGTCACACCACACGTGTCCTGTTGCAAAGCAAGGGAAGCACCATAGGACGAATTCCATGCTGGACTTTTAGGTGCATTGACTAAAGATTTCCTAATGCCTCTATAAATTTGTAGGCAAGCATGCAAAATACGTTCTGTGAAATGTAAAGTTACGGAAGTTGTAAGGACTTTTGCAATTGATCCAAACTCCAGAGCTCATCAGCACCAGGTGGCTCATCAGAGAAGGGAGAGCAGCAGCCTTGACACCTCCTGCCAAGGAGGACAATTCTGCTCCAGGACCTGCAGAGGTAACTGAGGGGAACCTCGAGCATCATGCTAGTGCAGCCCCTGATAAACCAAATAACCTTCTCACTGAGCTTACCAAGCTCCAGCTTAACTCGTTCAGACTCCTCCTTCCCTGACTTTATTTAGAAAACCATGACAGACCTTCATTCTTGGATGGCTAGATGCTGTTTTCTAATTTCTACCTAAACATATTTGTGATCAATTCATAACTACTTTATCCTGTCATTAATCCTCCAAGTCAGAGATTCCTCATCCATCATCATCACTCGCCATCCTTGAGTGTATCAACAAAGAATCACCACCGCTGTCCTCAGCCTCACTTGGCCGGGTGTTGGAACGATAAAGGACTCAGCATTCCGATTCAATGTGAATCACGCAAAGCCATTTATTACAAAAACAAGCCTGCTTATATATGCAAATATTCTCTGATCACACGTCCACACTCCAAGCACGCATTCGCTAATTGGATATCATCTATGTTCACAAGCTGTCCATGCGCTGAAGTCTCACTGCTGATAGGTCCGTTGATTTACACCATGTTCGGGCCTTGTTATTTCGGAGTTGCTTCTTTCCCACAACAGGTCCTGTTTACTGCCTTCGAGTTGGCCTTGAAATTCTTGGCTGGTTCAGTAACAAGTCTCCATATAACAGCAACCCCTTCACAGCCAGGGCACGGTAGCCGCTGTTTTTCCGAACTGGCTCAAAACAAAATCTTGCAAAAAATATAGCAATTTTAAATTTAAAGACCATTTACCTTAGTTGTGATTAGAAAAACTCCCCAATATCCCTAGACTGTATCAGCTAGGACATCTACTTGTCAGAACTAGCTAGCCACAGAATGTTTAGTTGTTGCATTAAAAAGCCATTTTTCCAATGCTTTGGAGATACAAGGTCAGTTCTTGGACTGTGTCACTTTTAACTGCACCCTGTCGTGTACCCAGAAACACAGCTTTGCTGGACAGGTTACTTCTTCTAAATAATGAGGAAAATATTACTTTATTTTACATCTGCCTTGGAGGTTAAGTTTAAAAATCTAAACCAGGTCTCCTGTGGCTGTAAAAGCAAATCCTAACCTGCATTGCAAATGTCAACTAAATTGTGGGCAAATACATGTTTGGATTTTCCTGTCAAAAGAGTGAAGTATATCATGAGCCCTTATTTATTTCTGAGAAGGAGCACTAGAACTAAAACAACTGTCTGACAGGTAAAATTTCCTGGAGAAAATAACACATATATCTCATGACTCTGATTGCAGGAAAGGCTGTTGTCAGCAGCACCGAGCGCTCAGGGAGAGAACAGATTGTTATTGTTTTGGAGGAAAAATGTAATGATGAAATACGATGCATTTTCATCGTCCCTGCACATTTGACTGTTGAAACTCCACGTTATCTCTAAATTACTGCTGGTGGATGTGAAGGGCCATGAGCAAAGCACATGGGGAAGGTGTCAAGGCAATGGAAACACTTTCTTCTCCCTTGAAAGCTGAGGTGGTTTCACACACTCTTTAACCAAAGGATTTCCCACTACTGGCTTATCAATGCCATGGAAAAATAGTTAATATGTGACAGAACAGCAAATAACAGACCAAGTTCCAAAAAATCTGCAAGTTTTATGTGAAAACAAAACTTGCGCATGTCATGTGAAAGCTCCTTTCACTGCATCCAGCATCTCCAAGCAGGAGGGGAACATCCAGGTATCCACCTTCAGGTGAGAAAAGCCTGTGACCAGGGCTGGGGACACACAGGTGCACAGGCCAAGGAGATGCGGTCCAGATTGAATCAACAAGAAAACGAAAATACACCTGAAATACCTGTTAAGTATTCCGAATTACCTTGGTATTTAGAGAATTAAGCTGAAATGATTAAAAAATAAATTCAACTAAGACCACGTGCAAAGTATCAGAATTTGAAGGGAGAAATCAAATATACAAGTCTTAAATAGTGAACAAGCGAAACAGTACGCAAAAAGCAGTGACCTCTGGTGACTCATAAATTGAGTATGTATGCATGATGTGATGATCCTGGGGAAAAAATTAATTATAATTCTAATATGCACAAATAGGAGCATTGCACACTAAATTATTCAATGACAAGCAGTGTCCAACACTCTGTAAAGGTCACACATTGAAGGAAATCTTTCCTCCAAAAGCATGTCAGCCTGAGCAATGTGTCTGGACTCATCAGGTCTTGAAAACTCCCCTGCCAAATGTCTGTCACATGGGGAAACAGACACAGACTTTGGAAGAGGAACTCTGCACATGCTGTGGCACATCCTAGAACTGCTGCCCAGCACAGCAGCCCTGGTGTTTCAGAGTAAATCACGAACCCGTGAGTGTCTTGAATGGTTTAGAGCATTTCCACGTTTTAACACAGGCACCGCATCTTCACTGTTTCTTGTTTAAACAAGTATCTGTCAAGTTGTGTCGCGCTTTGAAAAACAAACAGTCAAACACTGTTTCTCAATATAATTTAGTGTGTGTCCAATTGCATCGACGCAAATAGGTTTTCATAATAGTTAGATTTCACCTGATGGAAGCACACTGCACTCTTAACTCACAGATCTGAAGCTATTATTATTATTATCATTATTATATCTTGGAAAGGATCAACAATGTATTAAGTGCTTTAAAGTGATGCTTAAAAACCTTGGTGCCTCAAGTAGTTTAATGAAGATCACGCCACACGGACGTCACACCAGAAGGGAGGTGAGAACCCAAGCGAAGGAGGAGGAAGCAGAGATAACCTCCATTTAATTACCTGACCTGGATCTGCTGCCCTTTGTACTGCTTCGTTTTTCCCCAGGAAAACTGATTTGCAGGGCTTGTTGGTAGGAATTGGCTGTCTAGAGACAGGCCAATTAAATAGTGTTTTGTAAATTTTTTTCATCCTCAACTGTTCAGTTTCATTATGTTGAAATGATGGGTGATGTATTTCTCATTTACTTCGTTATCATAAATTCCTTACCCACATTTGAAGCCAAAATATATTGTGATAGAAATGGGAATCCAATAATATTGTTCATAAGCTACTGTGAAATGGGGAGTAGATACCTAAATGCAGCTTTGTGTAAGAAACACAGGAAAGAAGATCAGCATGTTAAAAACCTTTAAGCATAACTATTAAATAAAGGGAATATCCTATAGAGTCACTGAGCTGAACAGCAGATTGTGTCTGGTCACAGTGTACCTCCAGACTGTAGAAGGTCTTGTCCACTTGGGCTTTGCTTTTATTCATAAATGAAAAGATAAACTTTTTTTTTTTTTCCCCAGCCCCCAGTTGGCTTTTTAGCTTTTAATATGTCCATTTTTGAAGTAAATCGAACAAAGGGGACTTGCAGCAGCAGTCCCTCTGCCCAGACAGGGAAAGGTTGTGTTTTCAAAACACGGTTCATCACCTCAAACTTTCTGGCTGCAGCTGCTGCCCTGAGACTCTGCCGGGACATTTCCTTCAGCAGGAAACAAGCACCACTTAAATATTCTTCTCATTATATTTTTATATTTTAGTAACTTTTAAAATATTTAAGCCTGAAATTATTAACAGGTGAACTGCAGTTTTGCCTCTATTTTTAAAGCAGCAAGTATTCTCCTCCATTTTATAACGTAAAAAGTAAGTTTTGCATGTCTTCATTTCCCTGAAGAGAAAACCAGGGATTATAAATAAATCTTGGTCCTTGAAATCATCGATAAGTGTTGTTTTTTGTCTTTTTTTCTGGGCTGGACAGCAGGAGGATTTTATTGTTCACGACAAAGAGAGGTATCCTCTGAGATCATTTTCAGTTTTGTTCTGTAGAAGTTGACCCTTGTATCTGGACAGAAGCCATGTGGAGGTCATGAAATCTGCACAGGCTCTGCCCCTTCTTTGGTGTTTCTGCAGCCACCAACAGGAGGGAGACTTGAATTCTGGAAGCATGCTCAAGAATTCACAATTATTCCAGTAAGAACCTGGGATATCAGGGCAATGCTTCTCCTAAACACACTGAAGTTCAACCAAGTTCTTTTAAAAGTCAACAGATACCGATTTTCTTCTAACATATGAGCTTTTGAACAATATTTTCTAATAAGCAGAAGGCTATTACAGATGCAGAAAACCTTCCAGCACGCATTAATTTATTCTTTAGGTCCAGATGTTTTTTGTCTCCCTGACATTGCACTTTCAGGACTGATATCCATATTAATTATGAAAGGTTTTTCCCTGACATCACACAAGAATGAGTGAACTTCCAGGGGCCAAGCTCTGGTTTTGGTTACAGTGGCACATGTTGTGCAGGAAAAGGCAGGTGACTGCGGACAAGTCCTGGTTGGGGGAGGTCTGAACACTGAGACATACGACACGATCCTGATGCACCTTGTTCCGTATCATGTGCAACTCAAAATCATCTTGCGTTCGATTTCAGGTGCAAATCGTGCACACTGACAGTGATGGTTTGTTGGGTTTTTTCTAATAGAGTTATCAATACGTTGATATTTTAAATGTCCCCCCTGAATTCCATTAAAAAAGCAGGCTTTTAATCTGCTCCAACAACAGTACCTGGAGAAATCTATGTTCCTGAAGTGCCACCTGCTGTACTGGATTAAACCTTATTGGTGTCAGGAGCGAATCCTCCTGGGCTGCAACAGGATTCTACAGCTTTTTTCAATCTCTTTTTTATTTACTTCATTTTAAAGATCAGTGCTGACAAAGTGACAGAAGATTCATTGCTATCTACTACAGCGCTAAGACTCTGATATCTCATTTAAGTTTAGGCTGATTATTTAGTGCCATAAAGGAATGTCGTTTGGAGAAAAAATTGCTAATTGAGGTTTTAAATTTGGCAGCTGCCTGTCCATGAGGCAGTGAATGTTCTGACTCTGGGGCAGAGAAATCAGGATTTTTCACCGCCCTTGTTCAGAATTCCAGCACAGCCCTTCACCTGGGACCTGCTCTGGCTGCAGGAAAATGCAGGTTTAATCCTTTCTGATTATTATGGACATTTCACAACCGTGAATTTCTACACAACGCTCTGCAGCAGATGCCCTAACACATTTTTCCAGTGCGCTCACGCTGGTTTGTATTTTTTTATAAATAAATAGCCGTAACACTGTCATCTCATGACCTGGAGAGGGGACGTGACAAAAACCAGCCCTGCAACCAAATTCCAGGTGATTTTTCCACAGGATGTGGGAGGGAAAGTGCCTAAAGACTGCCAGAAAAGTAAGGTTTGCTATAAATAAGCAGTGCTGAGGTGCTGCCGGCCAAGCTGGGGGCAGCAGGGCCTGCACATCACAGCCGGTCCAAAACAACAAGGCAAAGGGGTCAAACCCACCCACCAACAAACCATCCAGAGCCTTCTAAATCATAAAACGGTGTTCGTTTTTTTAAACAATGGATTTACTTGAACTCTCTAACATTTATACTGAAGCTCAGTCTTTTTCATATTAAAAACCCTCTGCATGTTTTCATGGGGATTTTGTTCAGGCATCATCACAGAGAAACCAGCCTGAGCTTTGAGCGCTTTATGAAAATGAGGACTTATTTCTTTTTTTTTTTATTATCTATCAGCAGTTAATGGGTTTCTCTATCTATTTTGCTCATGAAGGTGTACAGATACGGATTCACACATGGATTTCCCCCTGAAAAGCCTGGGCAGTTCTATCCCCAGGGGCTTTTGGGTGACAGAGCCACGCAGCAACAGTTGGAAGAAAATTAACATGAACAAATGAGCCCGTACACGAGGGACTTTCACCCTGCCAAGGGTGGTGGACAGAGGGGCTCCCCAACAGCCAGAAGGGTTCCCCAATAGACACAAGCGCTCCCCCACAGGCACAGGGGCGCCCCCGCCAGCCCCTCTCCTCAGCTCCCAGCCCGCCTGCGACCGCCCCCGCCAGCCGCATTGCGCATGCGCATCCCGCCGGCCCGCTAGGGGGCGCGCCTTCCTTCGCCTCCTCTTCCCGCTGCCGAGCTGAGGCGTCCGAGCCGCTGCCTGACCAAAATCCACCCCCGGCGGCTGCCCCCCTCGCTGCAGGAGCAGGGCGCAGGCGGGACCAGGGCAGCCCTCCCGGCGCAGGACCCCGGTCCTCTTGCGCGGCGGCGGCGCTCGGCTCGGCGGGGCTCAAGATGTCGACCAAGAATTTCCGCGTGAGCGACGGGGACTGGATCTGCCCCGACAAGAAGTGAGCGGGGCCGGCGGGGCGGCCGGGCTGCGGGGCGGGACCGGCCCGGCCCGGGGCAGCGCCAGGCAACGGGGATCCGCGGCTACCCCCGCGCTGGGCTGGGCCGGGCGGGTCCCGCTGGCGGGCCGGGCCGGGCCGGGGGAGCTGCCCTGGGGGTTCCGCAGCTCCGGGCTCCTCAGTCCACCCCGGAGTCGGGCCCGGCCTGAGAAACGTCGTGTTTTAATCGGGTGCAAATTCAGTTTTAAATATAAAGGCGTTTTTATTAAGTCTCGTGTGTGGGCATTTTCCAGCGTTCAGTTACCCACCGCCCTCCTTCTCTTTTTATTATTAGGTGTGGGAATGTTAACTTTGCTAGAAGAACCAGCTGTAACAGATGCGGAAGAGGTGAGTGTCTGAGATCAAATGTCTTTTTCTCCTCTATTTCTATGGGGTTTTTTTTAACAAGATGGTTAACCGCTTGGTTTTTGTTTCTGTTTTCTTTTCCAGAGAAAACGACAGAAGCCAAAATGATGAAAGCGGGAGGGACTGAAATAGGAAAGACGCTTGCTGAGAAGAGCCGGGGCCTCTTCAGCGCGAACGACTGGCAGTGTAAAACGTACGGGCTGCTGAGAACCGCAGAGCATCCTCTCGGAGCCACACAGCACGTCTGCAGTGGGATACTCAGTGTTCTCAGTGTAGATTTAGTTGTACTGGTGAGAGAGGAGCGATGAAAACTCACAGCTGTTTCACTGGTGCTGTTTTGCTGTGAGGATTTTTTTCATTTTAGTTTGCTGGATGGCAGTTACTAGATTAACATGGTTGGAGAAAGATTTTGGAAAATCAAGACTAAAGAGATAAAAGTTTATGTTTTTCTTTGATGAGCTGAGACACTTTTCAAGTTCAGAAGAAATGGGTAAACGGAAGTAACGCCTTCATTGTTGGATGATACTTTACTGTCAACATTCACTAAATATTTAATAGCAGAAGTTTAGCACATAGTTAAATTCTTAGATGTTTCTCCAGGCCATCAGTGGAGAATACTGAAACCTAAATTAGGAAAAGATTATTTAATAAAATCCTTTGATTTTTTTGAAAGGTACTTTCCGATTTTCTGGACTGCTTTAAAGAATTCAGGTTTTTGCTGATTGAGTAAGATGACTGACTAGGGAAACCCGGATTTTTAAATTTTTTTTTCTGCAAACCTGGCTGTGTTTTGATTTGCTCTGTTCCGCAACAGGAGAGGGGCCAGTGTCCGAGGAGTCCCTTCAATTCAGAGTTGTTGTGTCTTTCCAAGCTCAGAGCATCTCCCAGCTGTTGGCCCTGGGGTTAATTGTATTGTGCTGGTGGCTGCAGATCACCACCACAACTGGCAAATACATTTTATGATTTCTTTTTAGAAGTGTTGCCTCAACATTTAAAGTTTTTGATGTGTAATAAATTATTTCTTATTTCTATTTTGTTATTTTTGCCTTTGAAGATGTGGTAATGTGAACTGGGCCAGAAGATCAGAATGTAACATGTGTAATACCCCAAAGTACGCTAAACTGGAGGAGAGGACAGGTGAGATGTAAATGGTTTTAAAATACTCAAATTACTATAAGAAAAGCTCTTTTTTATAAGTTGATCTAATTTAATTAAAGGAATTGTTTTCGCAGCAGAACTAGCAGAGTTGATGGATCTTTCATGTGTAGATAAATGTGTAGGTGCTTGGGCATGATGACTTTTAGCAGCATGTAAAGTGTGCGATGCTTTCGTTGGGAAAGCCAGTGAACATTCAGCTTAAACTGCCTTGATATTTGATTTTGATACTAAGACGTTTGGGAGGAGTAACACAATGTTTCATTAAATTTGAAGAGGTCGTGTGTGCGTAGCGCCTGTCCGCAGAGGACTCAGCAGCCACACAAATGGTGCGTGGAGCCTGTGTGATTAGACTCTGATCTCTTAATGAGGCTGGAGGTTTGATCAAACTGTGACGCATTTTAATCTCCTCCTGCATTAACAATGAACCCGGCGGTAACCAGGACAGCGATACCATCCTTACAGCGTGGCCAGAGCATCTGTACTGTTACGGCTGCAAACCAGGTCACGCAGAGAAATTAATGCACAGAGTGTACCTCTAATGCAGATAAATAAAAGCAGTGTGGGAAAGAGCACAGAGCTTATTATTTGAAAGGAAAAACAATATTTTTAATATTGCTATTTAGTACTGTAAGAATATTGAATACTTAATTCTATTCCATATAATTAATTTTTTAAACTATAGTTTTTTCAAGTTCTGGTGTCCTTCAGAGTAGCTTTCCAGTTGCGTGCAGGGCACCCAGCGTGTTGCACACATTGGCAGTAAACTACGAAGTTAGTTGAAATTAAAGCAAGCCATTTGAGTTTGCCACTTGGGATAAAAAGGAATAGAAAAAATCTTAAGGCAAATTTTGACTGTTGTACAATTCCGTGCAACTGCAAGATGCTTTTATTGCTCCCTGATAACAGATGTACAGCTGCATGTGTTGCTCAGCACAGCTAAAATCCTGATTTTGATCTTTTTCATTCTTTTAAACACCATTGCTTCTGCATTGTTTATGTGTCTTAATCCATTTTCTCCATTAGGTTTCTGAGGAACTATATTTAATTAATGTGTGTGGGGACAACTTTTATTCCTCTTGAAATCACGTTACATTCTTATGGCTTATGTTCATAAACCCACGGAAACTTCTAGCACCTCTATGAAAGTTTAGAATAAACTTTGTGCTTACTGTATATGAATTGGGCGCAACTCAAGCAATTGTCTTGTTTTACCACTTTTTAAAGGATATGGAGGAGGATTTAATGAACGAGAGAATGTTGAATATATAGAACGGGAAGAGTCAGACGGGGAGTATGATGAGGTAAGACGAGGCCCAAGTTGTACTCTGGAGATACGTGCTGCACGATGCATTTAGGGGACACACGTTTGCGCTGGTCAGAAACACGTTGTGACGTGTCTCTTTGTGAAATGCTCAAGCATAAAGTTTTGGAACTGAAAGGGAATGTGCCTGTTGTGTCTTTTGGGGGCTAGAACTAAGAATGAATTCAAATTAAACTGGTATAGGCTGAGTTTGTTAAACTTCTGAGGGAGCTGCCTTCAGAGGTACGCGTGTTCTTTTCAGCCAGATGTTCAACACTGTTGCATAAAGATAAACCTGTAGACACAAGCATGAAATACTGGTTTGTTCAGATTTCCATAAACTCTTTTGGTACCAATCATATCTCAGCCAAGCTTTTCTGTTGCTAATTGATGTTTCGTGGCACTTCCCTTTCCCTAGAGCAATATCTTATTTGAAACTGATGTGCACTTATTTTCTTATTGAAGTTTTACCAAAATATACAGTTGGAAGTTACTTTTGTTTAAATCATGTACTAATGGAATAAAATTTCTTAGTTTGGACGCAAAAAGAAGAAGTATAGAGGGAAGGCTGTGGGTCCTGCATCTATCCTGAAGGAAGTGGAAGATAAGGAATCTGAAGGGGAAGATGAGGAGGATGAGGATGAAGATCTCTCCAAATATAAATTGGATGAGGTAGCATGGTTTATTTGTTATTTTTCTAGCAGTTATTTTTTAATTGTTACTACAGTACTGTTTACTGGCAGTAGGTAAGGTTTGGTCTGTATTTTTCGCTGCCTTTAGAGCACCATCAAGGAGTAGCTTTCAGAATAACAGTGCCTGCAGCTTCTGTAAAGGGTGGGCACAAGCTCTCTTTGGTTCCAAATACCTCCATTCAAAGATGTCTCACTTTTTGAAACCATCAAGAATTATAAGCTTATCTGAGATAAGGATCAAAAATTCTGAGGTCTTTACTTGGAACCTTTTTGTGTAGTTACCATTTAAAGAGAATGCTCTGGAGTTTTACTCTGTCTTTTAAAACCATGTCAGATTTATTTTTTATAAAATTATTGAGACTTCTTTTTGATCTTTCCTGGAATACGTGACCTTCGCCTGTTGGATTGTCCACATCTCTGGGCAGCAGTCCTGCAGAGACATGCATATGTGCTGATTTTCACACAGCAATCACCACATTCTCTATAGGAAACACAGCTGCAGAATTGTGCTCGGGTTTTAGCTTTTGGGTCTGAAAATTCTTCCAGGCACTCATTTAAAGTAATTGGTAAAAATGAATGTTCTTATTAACTTCATGAAATAACACAAAATGGGACTTCACATGAGGTTTTTGCAGACTTTTTATTAGTTTGCTTTGAACCACAAATTTTCACTCACTCTTCACGCTTAAAATTTGTGGATCTCATTGATGCATTAACAACAATCTTTTCAAAGCTTAAAAAAAAGCACAAAATCAACCATAGAATAAGTACAAACACTAACTGAAGATAAAGTATTTTTTATATATCTGTGTGTTTTCAGGATGAGGACGAAGATGATGCTGACCTTTCAAAATATAATCTTGATGCCAGTGAAGAAGAGGACACTAATAAGAAAAAGAAATCCAATAGGCGCAGTCGCTCTAAGTCTCGATCTTCCCACTCCCAATCTTCATCGCGCTCATCCTCTCACTCAAGCTCAAGGTCTAGGTCCAGGTAAACGGGTACAGGTCAAGGGTAACGCCAGGCAAAATGTCAGTATCTAACTTCTTTATTTACTTTTTTTTCTTGATTGCCTTACAGTATTAGTTTAATAATGTTAACAATGTTGTGTACAGAATTTCCACAGGTAGTTAATGTTCTGTTCTGCCCTCTGTGAATCCTTGGCAGGAAGGCTTCATATGTCTTGTTGCTTGTTTTAGTGAATTTAAGTTGATATTTCAGTTGAATCCTTCAAATACCTTAAATATATAAGTTAATTTTTATTTTTAGGCTTGTTGGCCAATAAGTGATTAAAAGAATGAACTGTTTTTAGCAATGTTGAGGAGAGAAGCAGAAGCAGGGGGGATTGTTAAAGTAGGAGGAGGTGGCATAAAAGGGCAATGATGCTGCAGTCCAGAGAGGCTCAGGGAGAGGACAGAGTGGAAAATATCCCAGAAATAAAGAGAGGAAACTTGACCTTAGAGCTTTGTCACTTGCTACCAAACTAAGTACAGTGGCAATGTTGTCGGGATTACAATAAAGGTTTATATTGATCATGGGGTCACAAAAAAGGTCTACTGGGTAGATGTAAGATCTCACATTAGTATTATATTTAGTAATATATGAACAATTCAAGAAATGTTTTGTAATCATATGATGTAAATCATGTAGCTTTTTAGCTGCTGTACAACTAAGACGAGGATGATACTGATAGGTTTGAGACCTCAGATTCGGTACTAGCTCATAGGTTTATACACAAAGTTCATATATGTACAGTCCAAGTTTCTTCTAATGTTCCGAGCCTTGTCGCTGCACCTCTCTGCTCTCAGAGCTGTGATCGCTGCCTGAGTCCTGCAAAGCCTCGTATTAACCACACATCAGCCAACAGCTGTTTTGTCTTTCTCCCCATTGCTATCGTGCTGTTTTTCATGCTGCCTCTTCTCTGGAAAATTGATCTTCCCAACCCCTGTTGGCAGTGTCACCCCTCTGTCAGTGCTTCCTTGAGACGAGGATTTGCTGCCTGGTTCCAGGGAGGACAGTGTGAAATAGGGACTGAGCTGGCCGTGGAATAGGGACTGAGCTGGCCACTGGTAGCCGTTGCTGTAACGAAGGGAAGGGTGAAGGTGGCTGTGCCGCCCTGTGGGAGGATATATTCGAGTGCAGTTCTCAGGTTTAGGGCTGGAAACGTCAAAGAGGAGAGAAAAACTTCATGTGGCCATAGCTTTGTTCACTAATGCACGATTGTTAACAGTGAAGTACGAAGTAGCTTGTCCTAACTGAAATTTGCTGAGGATCTTTCAACTTTCTGTTGAACTTTTTGCTTCTAGCTACAGATAATTAATTGGAAATATCATGTGCCATTTGTGGATACTTCTTTGTGGTTTTTAAAAAGTTAAATATACTTTCTAGTTAATGTGTATTCATACTGATTTTGTTTTGCACAGTAAAATGAAAAAGACATGGTAAAAATATAAACTGGGAGGTTGACAGCATGTATAATATATTTTTCCTGAAAATGTTTTTAGAATTTGTTTGCAATGCCTTCTTTCTACAGTGGTTACTGGTAGTCCACTACCATTTTTACATTTCTTGTGATTTGTGCCTTAAAGAAAATCCATTAAAAATTGGAAAATAGTTTTGACTAGTTACAAGTAGTGTTGGATATGTCTACATTTTAGCCAAGAATTAACTACTACTTAACTTTTAATGCAGGGGAAAGTTTTAACGAAAACCTGAAACTGCTTCCAAAATGCTTGTGAGAACTTACCTGGGGAGAGTTGGAGTTCGCTGGTCTTAATGCTCTTAACTACTCTGTTTTGAAAATAAACTGATGGTTTTCAAGTTAAGGCACAAATTAAAAGATGAGGCATTGATTTCATGAAATAGTTAAGAGACATGCAGTTGTTTCATTTTGCCAAATAACTGCAATCCTGTTTAACTTTTGTGCTATAGGAAAAGTAATACAAAGCTGACTTTTATAAATGTTTAATGCATCATCTTGTACGTTTATGTTTCTGTTTTAAAATCTACTATGGTGATACTGGGGGTAGGGGGACGTTGTCACTTGTTTAGTGGTACTGATGTCTTCTTGTCTCTGCTGCTAACAGTGCAGTTATTCTGCTAAATATGAGGCAGACACTGGAAAGAGTATCTTCGTGTTGTTTCAGGTCCCACTCAAGAAGTTCTTCCAGTTCCAGATCAAGATCTCGTTCCAGTTCCAGAGAACAGTCTAGATCTCGTGGGTCGAAATCAAGGTGAATGAGGTAGCACTCTCTGCTTGCAGAGAGAAAAAAGAGCAGAAGAACCAACCGCTTGTTGATTCCATTGTAAAATTGTGCTGGTCAAAAAACATTAACTCATTTTTATCTCAGAAGTCAGAATTCCTGGGATCTCTGCATGAGGTAGTTACCACCACAGATGTATTTCTTGAGAGCGCGAGGTTGTGGTTGAAGAGTTAAGTCTGATCTGAACTAGATGAGTGGATGCCACAGACTGTCTCTTGGAAGGAAGAAGAATTTGAATGTGTGTTCGCTCACTCCAGTCATTTGTGCTGTGTTTGCCGTTTCCACTTTGGTTACTTGATGTGGAAGAACGTTAAAAAATATGCAATACTTGTGGGTTTGTGCTTAGTGATAACTTATCTACCATAGCTAACTTCCGCTAGATAGTGCGGGAGGATGGATAAAAACATTGATAGTAAACCCTGCGAGAAGCTGACAGGAGTTGGAGCTGGCTGGTGTTTGCTGTATAGCGGTTATAGAGCTGCATGGGGAAGTGTCATAAAATTGTACCAGTTCCTTGAGGTGTCCTTGCATGGGGGTCCTATGGCAGGACTTTCCCGTTGCGGTGGAATGAAGAGAATCTTAAACGTGTATTCAGGAAAAGAAATTGAAGTTGGGAAGACATTAGGTGGCAGAAACGTGCTGTGAGTTGTCCCGTGAGGGTCAGTGTGAGATGGAGTCCCTGCTTTTAGGAAGAGAAGAAGGGGGTTTGTGTCCTCAGCAGACACTGAGCTGGGGTCATGGCTGGTGCCACACGACACACACCAGCGGCCCGCGGCGTGTGGGCTTGTGAGAAACGGGGCTGCTGGGGTGGCTTCAGTGAGAGCCCTGACAGCATTTTACCAACAACATACACTGTGGTGGTAGGTCTGTAAATATCCAGCTTGCTGAAAAAAAAAACCTAACTGGTAGGTGTTTTTAGACGTTTTTGGAATTACAGTTGAGGACTTTAGAGCTCTATTACTTTTCCCACAAGTGTTTGGGCTTTTCTTAAATAACCGAAGTGATTTTTGAATCCTTGTAAGTGAGGCTGCTTCATTTTTTTTTTTTTTTTTTTTTAATGCCAAAGTGACTGTATTCTAAGAGGGTTTTTTTTAATATTTTGGTGTGGAAGGTCTTACTCTCTACCCAGTTTTCTTTTGAGATTTTTAAATACACCTTCTGAGGGCTTTTACTATTCTGGTTAGATAAAAATCACTTGGCAAGTTTCCAATGTGAAATATCCATTAATGTGAAGCAAAACATTGTGAAATCAGTGTTACACCTGTGGGTTTCAAACTTTTTTTCTTTGAATTTGATTACCGAGGAAGGTCCTTGCGTAGGTACTTCCCATCCCCATCTCCTGTCACTTCCTTGTCAAAATGCGTCATTCTGGAAACACTATTTAGCAAAATTTATTAAGAAAACTACCACAGCAGTGAAAGTCTTTATTGGCAAATAACTAAGGAGTAAGTATTAAAGCATCTACAAATGTGTTTGATAAAATGCTGATGCAAATAGAGTAGTGAGTGTTCATGGAAACTGTCTCGTTTTGTTCTTTCTTTGTTCTTTCTCTATTATACCAGAATTAAATCTGATTTATTTCTTAATCAATAAAGATCCAGCTCCAGGTCCTACAGGGGGTCTTCCACCCCAAGAAAAAGATCTTACTCAAGCTCTCGTTCATCATCTTCCCCTGAGAGAAGCAAGAAGCGAAGTCGTTCTAGATCTTCTTCATCTGGTGATCGCAAAAAAAGACGATCGAGATCACGGTCACCCGAAAGGTTTGGGTTTATGTAGAATAAGAATGGGTGTATTTAAATGTGTGATTTTTTTTATTTTTTTATTTTTTTTTACTGAAGGACTGAGGTTTACTGGGAAATAATTGAATCTGATCAGTTATCCTGATATTAAAAGTAGTTTTCTCACCTCCCCTACTATTCCTACCTATTAAAACCTCTGTAATTGCCTATGTTTTTTCCCTCCAATGAAACCTCCTCCCACTAAGAGCATGTCCATAGAAAGACCCAGGTCACCGTTCTTACAGCGTGTGAAAGTGTTAAGCTGTACCTTACTGATTTATTCTCATTAGTAAAGATTGCATTTAGAAATTGTATTCTACTCTCAGTATTAAACTTAGTTTTCAGTATTAAATTCACATTCATGAGCTTAGTTATTTCTGTATTCTACAGAATATTCTATCTACTTCTATATTCTTAAAAGGCCCCTATCAGAAATACTTGGCTTCCAGCTATTGTAGGATGCAGACTACTCAAAGTGGGTGCCAAAATTAATTGCAACTTACTTCTTTGCATGCTTTCTCCGTTTATATCTTACAGACGCCGCAGATCATCATCTGGATCTTCCCATTCTGATTCCCGTACAAGTTCTAAAAAGAAATAATGCAGTAAAGCTCACATTTAAAAAAAAAAAAAAAAAATTCCAGTCAGTGCATGAGACATTTTTAAGAATTTGGTGTCTTACTTGGTCAGAAGTGCTAAATCTGCTAGTAGAAGTGCATGTCTGTCCTTGCTTTCTGGAAAACTGCAGCTTTGTTCAGTCATGAAACAAAACCTGAGGTAGCATTTTAAGCCATAAACTCCCCAGAGGAACTGTGAAGTGTTTTTATTGGAGTAAGAGGGTCTTTATTGTTTTTAAAGACTCCATTACTCAACTCCCGGCTCTGACGCGTGTGAGCAGGCACAGGTTGGATCTGTTCTGACACAGCTCTGCTCTTCATGTGACACTGACAAGTATCTGAGGAATATTGGAAGAACCCATGAGCTTTCTACGTCCAGCTCCGGAGCTTGTTTGGTGAAGCTCGTGTGGGACCACAAGAGATGAGCGTAGCTGTAGGCCAGCGCTACCCATTCCGCGGCCGTAGTGAGTACTTAGGTCTAAGTATTTGTTATTTTTCTGTGTTGAAGTGTAGCTGGACGCCCCTCTCTTTAGCTACGCTCAGTGCACAATAGCTGTGAAATACCCAGGCCATGGTATGGTGCTGCAGAGAGCGCATTAGACTTGGTTCCTTGGACTGTAGAGATGGTTTCCTGCAGTCAGGACAGTGCCCTTTCTGCAGCGGGTTCTGGCTGCGGTATCTCGCATGCAGGGACCCAGGACTCTGCGATCCTTCTAGCAAAAGGATCGTTTAGGAGCTGCCCTTGAGATGCAGGAGTGTGGAACTGGCTCCTTGGAATCACGTGAAGCTTCTGCAGGCCGGCTTTAAAACTCATTGAGGGCTTACTTAAAATTTTCAAGGTATCTGAATTTTATTTATATTTTAAAATGAAAACTAATAAACTGTGTAGAAAGTTCTGACATCTTAAATGTGTTCTTCCTCAGTCATTTTTTTTTCCCTTAAACATAATTTATGGCTTAAAATGCTTTATTGAATCTATTTTACTAGCAATATCCCATTAAACCTTGATCTCTCTTGAGCTCTGTTTGGTTAAGAAGGGTTTAAGTATCTTCGGTGCCATCACAAGGTAAGTATGTTAAGGAAAACTCTTCTTTATAAGCAAGCAAACAGCAATATATCTCTTTATTTCAGTAGTAAAAGTTCCAAACCCATATTTGACCGCTGCTTTTTTTTTTAAATGAACTGCACAAAAACAAACGGAGCAAAATTTAAAAAAACTACATTCTGTTTTGGTTTTTTTTTTAAGAACTTTCTTTTGGACTGGTCTATAAGCAAAGTGGTTTTGGTGTAGAAATATTTTGATAATCGTTTTGCAGATAAAAAGCGCTCTGCAGTTTCTTCTTTAGTGCTTTCTTTTTTATCTAATTTCCATGCTAAATGTATGTAGATTGCACAAGAGCAGGTTAGTTTGTAACTGTGCCTCTGACAGCTTCCAAGTCCAACTACTAAATTGTAAAGATCAGATCTAGATGCTATGTTGTTAGCCTTTGGTTTTCTCCTCGTGCTTTGTATTAAAATTGTTGCCGTACTTAACAGGTGAAAGTTTTTAAATTTAGCACACAATAGGCTACAGGCAAAGGAAAATTAGGGTTTCATTGGGCTTAGATAAAATGTAAGGCAAACTGATTCTGTAGACAAGTGTAAATAAAAGCTGTGAGTCAACCCTGCAGTGAGTGCTTTCTCTTGAACAGAAGCAAATCTTTCTTTATGACCTGGGTGACGTTGTTGTTCTCTGTTACTGCATTACCTGCACTTACCTGCCCACACATATCACACATTCTCAGATTGTTTCAGGTCTTTCAGCACTGAAAATATTTGTGGACTAAGACAGTAGCCTGTTTAAAATGAGCTTTTACAAATCTTCAGGCTCTTTTCTGCTGTCTGTGTTCCATGTTGTACTTTCAGAAAGTTTTCAGATAAAGCAGTATGTTTAAATCAGTTTGATTTCCACATTTTCAGATGCAAAGGCGCAGTGCCTATGGTAGCGTTTGCTGGTTATAAATGACATAAAAGATCTCTTTTTACTTACTGCATCAGCAGCTAAATTAGAACCAAACATGGTCCACATCTGATAAGACACAAAGCTGGGTTAAGCTCAGGCACTAAAAAGGTGTGTGTTGGATGGTGACATTATCTCCAGATGCCCTAACAGTCAATTTTTCCTTTTCCACTATAAAATATTTCGCTTGGCCTCAGTGTAGCCTTTGGGATCTGGTAAATTGCTGCCTGTAGAACTAACAGGTATTTCTGGGCAGCTTTACCAAAGATCAGTGAGGTTTGCCATGACAAAGGAGGAAGTTTTGATGAGTTTGAGTTAGGGATAATGTGCTGAGATAAATTAAATACATTTGTGAAAGCAGTGGTGGTTTTGTGTAAGCATTCTGCTGCAATAACTGAAAACTAGGAAGTGATTTTAAATACAAACAGGTAATTTTAGGTAAATTTGGCAGCAGAGTAAAATGTTTCATTTTTCTTCAGATAGTCAATCAGCAATAAAAAGCATTAAAATGTATGTATTGATGCACCTTAGAACACGATGGCTTTGTGTCCATGCCAGGGAACAACCAACCATTCAAATGCATTGAATAGTCAATGTTGAATCTCACCAACTGCCAGACTCAAGTGTAGTTACAATGAGCTAATGCAGTCAGTCATTACACCCAATAATGTGCAACATTTTCAACCCTTTGGGTGCATTAGGCATTTGCTGCACCTCATTCTGTTGGGATTTTGGGGGGATAATGTGTTGCAACCTGGGCTTGCATTGCTGATGAGCAGACTGATCTTAAATCATGGCATTTTAAATGCAATAACAGCATCATCAGCCTACCTTTGGGGAGTGATTGAACGTAAATAACATTTCAAGAGTAATGAAAAATAATCACGTTGAAGACACTTGGAACATTTGTCAGTTCAGTGTAGCACTGCGAGACAAGTGTTGAAACACAAAGAGCAAGGTGGGCAGGATAACTCCAAACAGTAATGATGCACTTTTCATCAAGGTATCGAGAAAAGCCTCTGAAAAGTAAATGTTGGGGAGTGGGAGCTGAGCGCTGCATGAGGCGGCTGCTGAGGTTCTCCGTAACCTCATTTTAACTGGTGACTGTGACAATTTCACGTCGTGTTCCGTTAGAAAGGACTTTGCGCTCGAGTCTTTGTCAAGCCAGGGGTCAGCTGAGCCCCGTCCCCGGGCCGGTGGCGGGGTGGGCAGCCCCGCGGGGCACAGGGGACAGGGCCAGTCCCGGTGCCGCCCGGGGGCAGCAGAGCCCACGGACCGGCTGGGTCCGGCGGGGACACCCCAGCCCGGAGCCCAAGGGAGCCACCCCCGCGGCGGGGCACGGCCAGGGGCCCCGGACCGCTCCTGCGCCCCCAGCCACGTCCTGCGCCCCCGCAGCGCACCCAAGCCCGAGGGAGGTGCCGGACCCTGCCGCGTCCTGCCGCACCGTGCCGGCTGTGACGGAGCGTTCCAGGCTGTGTGGTGCCGCCTCTCCCCCGTGCGGGAGGAGACGCCTCCCCCGCCTGCCGCTGGCTCATAACGGCTCCTCCCGCCGCGCACCGGCCGGCAGCGCTTCTCGGTCCCGCCGCCGCAGCCCGGGCACGGAGCGGCCCCTCGGCGCTCCGGCAGCCCGGCGGGATGAGCCGAGGCCCGCAGTACCAGGGCGGCCTCAACGGCAGCGAGCCCAGCGCCATGCCGGACAACGGGACGGAGCGGGCAGCGTGCTGCGGGGCTGTCACCGTGGCGTTCCCGCTCACCTTCATGATCATCGGCCTGGTGGGCAACATGCTGGCCCTGGTGCTGGTCATCCGCTGCTACCGGGCCAAGGAGAACCAGCAGAAGCGATCCTTCCTGCTGTGTATCTTCGCCCTGGCGCTCACTGACCTGCTGGGGCAGCTGCTCATCAGCCCCATCGTCATCGCCGTCTACCTGGCCGACCGCTCCTGGGACACCATCGACCCCACGCACAACCTCTGCATCTTCTTCGGCTTAAACATGACAGTCTTCGGGCTCTGCCCGCTCTTCATTGCCAGCATCATGGCCGTGGAGAGGACTCTGGCCATCCGCATGCCCCACTGGTACGCCAGCCACATGAACGTGCGGATGACCACCCTGGTGTTGCTTGGCACCTGCCTGTTCATCTGCGCCTTCGGGCTCCTGCCTGTCATCGGCCTGGGAGAGTACACAGTGCAGTGGCCTGGGACCTGGTGCTTCGTCAGCACCAGCAACAGCCAGCTCACCAGGAACCTTGTCTTCACCTCCATTTTTGCCCTCCTGGGGCTCCTCTCGCTCATGGTGACCGTGGTGTGCAACCTGGTCACCGTGGAGGCCATGGTGTCTCGCTGCCGGAACAAAGCGACCACGTCGCACTCCAGCAAGCAGTGGGGACGGATCACCGCAGAGACGCTGATCCAGCTCTTGGGGATCTCCTGTATCCTCTTGATTTGCTGGGCACCACTGCTGGTAGGTCACTCATCCCCCACCATGGGTTAACCCCAGGTCCCCTCCCTCAGGACAGGGTGGTGGCACTGGCAGTTCAGGTTCTGCAGGGACAGTGTGGGCATGCATGGGCTCTGCAGAAAGCAGGGGCAGGGACAGAGCCTCGGTGTGCCAGGTGTGGGGAGCTGATAGGAGGACACAGTGGCTCCCGCCCTGCACACCCCATCACCAGCACCCCGAGGGTCTGAGGGTGACAGGACAATGGAACAAGAACTGGCTTGGTCCTTGTTTGAAGGGACCTGTGAGGAAGTTCATCAGGAGCTTACGGCGATGGAGCCGTGTGCTCTTAGGAAACAGCCACTGACAATTTTTTATTTGCTCCCACCTTAAACTTATTTCAGTGCTTTATGAGAAAAGGTACTGCTTGTGATTGTGTCTTCTGGTCTTCAGCAGGTCGTTCACTGTATCTTATTTACGGCAGCATTCTGGGCTTGTTTCTGTTTTTTTTTAAAGGACCCTGGTATTTGTTTCCACTATTTTGTTATTCCTCACATGCCCTTTCTTGAGTAAATGCCTCCTCATGGTTCAGGAGTGGAGGAGGCTGAATCCACATCTCGGTCTGCACACTCGGGAGTCTGGTTCCCTGTCTGAAAAGGGCAGCTTATTCTGTTCCCAGAGGATAGTATGATTTTTTGAAAGTTTGAGCTTGCCGTAAAGGGCTGAAGGTGGCTGTGGGTGTTGGAAGTTATGTGAGAGGTACCTAATGGCCGGAGAAGGATTTTTCTTCCTTCTTGTGGACAGAGAACCCAAGCTCTCGTGAATGGGGCTGTGACACGAGGAATGGCCAACACAGCTGATGGGTGTGAGCTAAAAAGATAAAACAAATTAATTTAGTAACATTATCCTTGAAATGCCATTAAAATCTCCAAAATAAGCCTTCCCCAAAGTAAGAGGCTGTGAATTAACTTTCTAGAGAACATTAACAGCTTGCGACAAAAGTGAAATATGAAACCACACTGAAAATTCAGTGAGAATTTGCAAGCAAAGAATAATGTTCTGTTCCCCCAAGCCCCAAGGACTGTTGGGTATGATAAGTTAAACCAAGGTGGCTGTCCTGTCCCATTTCTGCCGTCCCACTGATGGGCGCAAGGAAGCACCAAGGGGAGACATCAGTGTTTCTTCGTTTTGCTGAAGTTAACTGTTGCATGCTTGTCTGTAGTTAAACAGCTGAAAAAACGGGAAGGCATTCGTTAAATGAAGGACATGTGTTTGTCTCTCAGCCCGTGTTTTTGTAGCTGTTCTGTTGGGATGTGGGTTCTGCCCTTAGATGCTCCCTGGAGCAGAACCACAGAGCCATCACACCCAGGGGTTTAACCAGCCTTGGAGAATAGAGAGAAAACCCCCGAGATGAGGGACACTGTCTGTCTGCCTTCAGCGCCCGTGTGCTCAGAATAACCCGTGAGGACGCAGGGACCTCTCCGGCTGCTTTGCTTCCCATGGCGTTTTTGCAGATTTAGCAATGGGGAGTCAGACTGTTACGGCTGCCCATGCTGTGCTGAATGGGTCTGTGGGAAGGGTTAATGGGATGAGTTAATGGGCAGTGCTAATGGGATGAATTAAGAAAGCTAAGCGCGGAGAAGAGGCTGTGCTAACACTGCTGGCACCTCCAAAAACACTTGTGGGGCTGGTGGAGGAGCCTGGGGTGGTGGGATGTGAGCAGCCAGGAGCCAGACGCGTGAGGAGATGCTGGTCTGGACCCTTTGCACGTGTTTCATGATGGTGTGTGGGGCTGGTCCCTGCTGGGCATCCTGACTGGAATCCAGGGCGAATTTGCTGACGGTGTGGCAGTGACACTTGAGGGCAGATAATTTGTGCTGTGGAGTTCTGCAAAACTCCTCTGGCTAATCAGCGTGTTCTCTGGTCTTTATATGCTGGAAATCAAGCAGCTTCTTTGATTTCCTTCAGCCACAGAAGGATTTTTATACATAACACTTTAATGTTTTCTGTACAACTACAAAGTACGAATTAGGAAAAGTACAAACTGGAAAATTATATTTGAGAAAATTTTTGTCTTTTTAATTTTTTCCCCTTAAGTACAATGGAAGTTCACTGTGGGCTCTTTGCAGTACAGCAGTGAGCTGCCCGGGGCAGTGGCACCGTGTCAAGTGGGAGGGTCATCAGCCCAAGAAGTAACCCCAGAAAGTCCCTGTGAACTACAGGCCAACCTTAGCCATATACTACAAAGATATTGCACAAAATGCAGCTTGTCTTTGGTTGTAAGTTTGCAAACCAGGATAGTGGAGGTCTGATGGTAGTAGAAAATTACATTAAGTGATAACAGTAACATTTAATTTACTCTAATTTAATAAATACAATTTTTGACTATATTAACATACTCATTTTGAGCCAAAATTTTTATTGGCATAGATTGTGTTGTTCCACCTGATATTGTTCCTCCAGCTTTTGCAGGCCTTCTTTTAATTCATTTAGAAGACCAGTACAGGCCATGATAAACAACATTTAAGGACATCAAACAATTAAAATTTCCAGTAGAGCAATTGCTGGTCCGATAAATATTCCAGTAAAGTAATATTATGTAATGAAACCAAAAATAAGCAGCAGTTGTCTGCTTGGAAACTGTATTTTATTAGCCTGATATTTTTGTAGCTCCATGGGTTCACTTACAAAAGGAACAAGACAAGGTCTGGAAAACAAGGCTCATTGCAGAGTTCCTAAAGTAAGAGCCCAAGGAGCCCCTCTGGTTTCTCCCGGTGTTCTTTTCTCCCAGGTTGGCTCCAAGGGCTCACTAACAAAAGAACAAGAGAAGGCAGTGTAGAGAGAGCTGTGGTGGTGACAGTGACTGTGACTGTGACAGTGTCCCAACAGGCGGCGGTGGCAGGGGAAGTGGTGGGGCTGTGGTTGAGTGGCTCTTTGATGCGGTCGGGATCCATATCTCTCTGCACTTTTAAAAGCTCTGCCCATGGTTACTTATTTTCAGTTTTATTTAAATTAAAGGTAGTAGATTAAATCCTCAACTGCTTCTATTTAAAGAAACACATACAATTCTGCATTGCTGTCCAAGCTGCCCTGCCTTCCGGACTCATCTTGATCTTTCCAAGGTCAACACATGGTGACTGATCTGGCATCCAGAATATCTCTTGGAATGGAAAAATCCTACCCCGTAGCCTCTGCTCCTGGCCGCTCTTGCTCCGAGTGTCCCCATTTCGGGGAACAGCAGCAGCCCAGATGTGACATTTCTGGGTGACGCTGTGCTCTGAGGACAGCGTTCTGTGGGAAAACCTGGGCTGGTGTTGCCACTGGTGGGTTTGTCCTGGTGCTTTCCAAGGGCTGAAGTAGAGACGTTGGACTGTGATTGACTGACGGCGAGTCTCAGGCTCTTCCCTGCGTTTTCTGTTTATTTAGCGTGTGGTACCACTGGCCTTTGCAAAGTTAGATGTGCAGCAGAGCCATCATGCACAGGTGTCCATCTCCTCCACGTGCGCAGGAGACACATCAAAATCGTAGAATCACAAAACAGTTTGTGTTGAAGGGACATTCCCAGCTCCCCCAGTGCCACCCCTGCCATGAGCAGGGACATCTTCACCAGCTCAGGTTGCTCAGAGCCCCGTCCAGCCTGGCCTGGGATGTCTCCAGGGATGGTTCATCCACCACCTCTCTGGCCAACCTGGGACAGGCTCTCACCACCCTCAGGGGTGATGATTTCTTCCTCATGTCCGGTCCGAATCTCCATCCTTTAGTTTAAAACCATTACCCCTTGTGCTATGTGACTACCCCTAGTGACACACAGACACAGTCTCGTAACAAATATCACTTTTTCCTCCCAACTCTCTGTAGATAATGATGTTGAAGATGATCTTCACCAACACGTCATTGGAGCACTGCAAGGGCTTCCCCCTGGACACGCAAAACCCAGACCTGAAAGAGATCTGCAGTGTCTACCTGACAGCTGTGCGCTTGGCCTCGCTAAACCAGCTCCTGGACCCCTGGGTTTACCTGCTCTTCAGGAATTTCCTCCTCGAGAAGTTCTGCCAATTGGCCAGAGCCATCTCCAAGTGCTCCACCAACCAGTGGAAGGAGAGGTCCATTGCCCTGGCCGAGGAGAGCCGGCAGACTGAGGCCTGAGGGAACACCCAGCCCTTTGTGTGGAAACTACTTTAGCCAACAAGCAGTTTTAAATTTTACTGTGAACGGGGCTATTTGTAACATGTTTGTGTCTGCATAAATAGTTGACAATGGTGGCTTTATAGTGCCAAATAATTGTTTGTCCAATGTGCCCACAATTCTTAAATACAGAAGAAGGAATTAAGTTTGTTGCTGCATTCTGTTGTTATTGCTATTCGTAACTGAGCTGCAGAACATGACATTTTGTGTGCCTAAAATAGAGTTTGGAGAGAATTTTCTTGCGTTAAGGTAGAAAAATGAGTTTCCTACCAGGAGACACTTGGGACAGATTCAACAGATTAAATTACTGATGAGATCCACTCCTATATATATTTTAATACTAAGATGATCTACTTCAGGGAGTCCTTCTTCCTCCTTTTTTTCTGGAGGCACAAGGTGAAAAGGGAGGAAAATACAAGAATGAAGGGAAGACAAAACTAGGAGGCTTTATTTGGATTTCAGTACCTTAAAGCTGAAAAGGTTGTGTTGTACCAATGACGGTACATCTGTCTCTTTGGAGAACTGAAGGCGGCACGAGTCTCGTAACACATGGGCTTGTCCTGCTAAATACTCATTGTGCACGATGCTAAAATCAGCTCATCTGCCAGGGGGATGGAGCAGTGGGACAAACAGCATGGCTGAGAAATCTAATACTCCTTTTTTTTTAAATAGCAGCCTGTGAAATAGCCGGGCATTCCAAGAATTGCTGTTTGTGAAGCAGACTATTAAACTACTTTGAGCAGATGGAGAGAGCGATAAACAGGTTGTAAGAGACAGTAAATGTGCTCCTTCCTGTAGATTAATGGCAAAGGTTTACAAAGCCAAAACCACTGTTTTCATACGAGTTGTTTTATTCATAAATACATATGTCTAGGAATAAAATGAACATCACACGATTTCTAAATCATGTGGATGCCACTTGAAACTTCTTCATTACTAAAAAGTCCTATAAAGTTGCCAAAATAGTACCCCCAAAAAGACAAATTTGAGAGATACTGCAGCTTTGAGAGTTTGTAAAATAAAACAGACTGGAAGAGGTGGGTGGAAGTGTGTGCATTAGTCAGGTCTTCCCCACAAATAACCTTCAGGTTTTATTAGAAAACTGAGTTTGAATCTGTTTGTGCCGCATCTGAAGTTTATTTTTCAAAGGGCTACATTTTTTCCTTGATTTCTTAGCCCTTTTGTAGATGATAGCCGCTAGTGTCTCCTGTGTCACAGCCTCTTAGGCGAAATTAGATGCAAATACAATATATCATGTATTTGTACACTGTATGCTATGTGCCATGTAGTGTTGAATTCAGGGGCCTTAAAGGCAAATGCGTCTGCTAGGAATTTATTGCACAGAACCTTTATTTTTACTTCTTTTATTTATAAAAGTACTCAAAAGAGAAACTGGCCACTCGTCTTGTTCTCCTGCATTGTCTATTTGCTTATCTTCCTATCAGTCAAACAAAAATAATTAATTTGATGGCAGAAGCCACAGTTTACATAAATCTGATTTTATCTGGATAGCAGAGTGCAGCCTAAAAGCGAATGTCTGTCTTTAATTCAGGAGCCGGCCTAAAACCACAGAGGCGCATTGTGTAGGGGCTGCCCTTCTTGTATCAGTGCTCAGCAACTTCTTCAACTTAATGAAATTAATTCCCTTTTAGTTAGGAGCTGACCGCATCCTGCGCTCACTTACTCATCAGCACTTTGGGAAACACAGTGAAGTAAAAATTTCACTCATTCTCTTTGAAAAAGTGCCTTGCAGGATTCATATTTTTATTTTTAAAAAGTTATTTCGGAATATAAGAAGCCTGTTCTTCTGCTCAGAGCATTGGTATTGTTCCATTTATGTACATCAGCTTTTTAAAACAAATAAACAAAGCCAGTCACTTGTAAAATATGTCGGGATGACCTGAACGGTTGGACTAAATCCTTTTTTCTTGCACACAATCAACCAAATTTGTGGTAACAAGAGAAGGGCTCAATCTGAGGTTGCTGTGGGAAGGGATCTTTGGTTCTGGAGGATCTGAACATGGGTTTGTTCTTAAGGGTCGGGGAGGTTTCACTTCAAATAATTGTGTTACGCTGTGCCTTTTCTTAGCAAAATAGGAAACTTTTATATTTGGAGAAAGGCAGTTCTGTCCATCTTTGGCTGTGGTGATATGAAGAAGCTACTTTAAATATCAGAAAATGGGAAAGAACATCTAATTTTGGAGCACTGTTTTTGCCAGCTGTGGCTGCCCCTGCAGGAACATACTTTCAGAAACTAATTCAAAGGGTTTAGTGTCTGTCAAAGCTTTTGTTTCCCATGTACTTGTCTGAGTGGTGAATTTTTGTTGCATTTCTTTAAAGGTGCCTTTTATGTGATGTATTTAAATTCCACTACAGTCGTGTTTCTAGTACTGGTTTTAATATGTTGTACTTCTGTCAAAGACATTGTGGCAACTGTCGTGTGTGGAAAAAAATGATTTTGAGATCATCTTTTTTGCCTTAAAACCAGCTTGTTTGTGTCCCAAACCTGTGTGTGTTGTATCAGTCGACATACGGCTCAGCACAATAACCGGTCCCCATTTCCTTACCTCTTCGGATGCAGCGTCACGGCCGTTCGCACCCCCTGCTCCTGTGGTCCCTCCTAACACCCAAAGCCGTGTTTAGTGACAGCCGTGCCGACAAACGGTGACGTGAGTTTTGCGAAAGCAAACCTGGCTCCCGGCGAGTCTGCGGGGATCAGATTTTATCTGAGCAGTTGCAGCTGCGGCAGCTCCCAGCTCCCGCACGCTGGGCTCACACCTCCCCAGTGCTGTGTATGGACAGCAGAGGGGACTGGGGCTGTGTTTGGGGTTTTTTTTAACATTTTGTGATTTTAACACAAAGCAGATTTATACAGAAGAGCAGCGACGCCTCTAATGTGCCAGAAGCATCGTTAGGACGAGCAAACCCAAAGCACCACAACAGGATTCGTTGTGCTCCTCTGATAAGTCAGTGACATGTCACCACGAATCTCTCTCAAGTTAAATTAAATGACTTTCAAAAGAAAAACAGCAAACAACTGTGTGCAGTTTCCCTTTATTTCAGCTGCCCTGCCTGTTCCCTCACCACTGATGGATTTACAGGACTTGTCATGTGGGGGTTCCACTTTTTGGTGTGACTGGCACCCCGGAGAAATGGATACAGGCTGATGGAAGCCTTGGAATCCCTGCTCTACAGCTTATAACAGCAAAAGCACCTTTATTTAAATTTTCTCAACCCAGCACGTCACTGCAGAACTGGAAGTACATTCATTTAATTGTTATCAGTGTGCAAACATGAGCAGCTGGCAACCAACAGTGAAACACTGAAATCTTCCAACTCTGGGGACCAGAAGGGACCAGGAACAACCTCAAATCCAGTGGTGTCACCCACTGATCCACAGTGCGGTCCCCCTGCAGTGTCACCCATCACTTGTGTCACACATTGCTCCGCAGTGTGGTCCCTTTGCAATGTCACCCATCACTCTGCAGTGTGGTCCCTTTGCAATGTCACCCATCATCCACACTTGCCAACAGGCTTAATGCCATTGATGGATGATCTGGTGCTGATCGGTATCGCTCGGAGCACGTGGATTTGGAAGCCAACATGTCGCACAGCTGCAGCTTTACCCAAGATGTTTATTTGCAAAACAAGCACGTAAAAGGAGGCCCAACTCATTCACGTGAAGTAATTGTGAAAAATGGCTGTGTCTGCTCCACAGTGGGAGGACAAGGGAGCTGAGCAGTGCTGGGTGGTGGAGCGTGATGCATGCCCTGAAAGGGCACAGCACAAAGCAGCTGGCAAGGAGGAGCCGTCAGGCACCCGACCTGCCCAACGTGCTGAAGTACAACTAAAGCACAACCCCAGATACCCGGGATACCCCCGGCTAATTGACAGATTTTCTAAATTAAAATATAAGCTTTAGACAGCAAGAGCATCAAGTCCTAGATGATCTTTTTTTCATTCACTTGCTGTTTGCAGTTCATATTAAATAATTTAGACTAAAGACCGCACAGCCTGCTGGTCCAAGTCTGAACACTTTTAAAGGCAGCAGCAATTGAGCGCAAGACCTCTCCTGTCACCACCACTTTATTTAACTGTTTTTTTGCATGGTTACAACTTCTTCTGTCTGGTTTATCAGTTCAGCAGCTCAGATACCACAACAAGTGGTGGATTTGGGGTCAGGTTGATGGCAGAGCTGCCAGGGATCTCATCTGGGGATGGACCTCAGTGCCATCCCACGGGGAGCCCACAGTGCTTGGCTTTGAGCTTGAAATGCATTTTAAGCAGAACAGCCTTGCTGTGACTCTGCTTTCAGGGCAAGTACCATGTGTGGGCAGGAACACCTCACCACCCAGCCCCGGCCCCCATGGAGCAGCTAATTTTAAATTTCCTTTTATCAGCTAATTTCATCTCTGTTTAAAAAACCAACCAAACAAAACAAAACAAAACAAAACAAACAAACAAAAACCTCAAAAACCCACCCAAACAAAAAATCCAAACACACACACAGAAACTATGTTTAAAAAAAGCAAAGTGCAAGAGAGCATAAAGGCTGTGAAACGAAAGCGCTGGAACCACAAAAAGCAAATCTATTTTATCTTGAACAGTGGCAGGAAGAGCAACAGCCAACAGATCTGGCTGCCCAGAGACAGCAGAAAACTCCCCGAAAGTGCGGTCTGCAAGGGTGAAGTGTTTCTTTTCAAGATGCACAAGTCTGTGCCCAGGGTTGCAGGAACCTGGTGAGATGTAATGTGTGTTTTAGGGGCTTAAATCCTGCTCGGGGCCCTGAGTGAGTTCTCAGCCAGAGGAAAGGTTGGTCCTGAGTGCAGCCCCCCACCAGCTCAGCCCGTCCCAACCTCGGCTCTGCTGGTTTTCCAGGTGTTTCCTCCACCTGTGGGGTCACACGTGAATTTTGTTGGGGCACATCCTGGCTCTCAGGACTCAGACACTCCCTCCTTTCTGTTTAACAGATCACCCAATACAATTTTAAAAAATTAAATGCAAAGTCTGTAGTTTTCATCATGTGGAAATTAGTATTTTAAGAATACTGTTTTGACAAATTATAAACCGAGTGACAAAGGCAGAAGATAACAGTTTTCAGACGAAGGAGCGATACTGAGCAATACCAGAGGCATCAACAAAGCAGCCTTTGGGATGAGCTGATCCCTGTCGGGACTGAGAGCACCTGACTGTCTGTGGTTAGGATGCCTTATATTCAATAAAGTATTTTAGATCACACCAACGCAGTGAAAGACCAGGACTGAATTACATACAAGAGCTGTACACCCCAGGCCACTTTCTATGAAGGACTGTGACCGTCCCCTGGCCCCCTAGTCCCTATGTCCCAGTGCCCAGGACGTTCCCCAGCTCCCTCCAGCACCGCTGGGCTTTCCTGAGTGGGGATCTGACTGTGACTGATGGAAAATACATGAAATACCAAATTATTTCATATATGTGTCCATGACCATCTATGCACACACTAACGTGCTATTGCACTTGCTCCTGTTCAGTGCCAGCTGCAAACCAAAGCAGCTTCCCTGGGGCATCTTCTTCCAGTCTCAAATGTTCAATGAAGAAGTTGCCTGGACCCTGCAGGAGTTTCTGGTGATGGCCAAGCAGGATTTCCATCTCGAGGATGGACCTCTCAGCTCCCACAGATTGTGAAAGGTGGAAAGGATGGAAAATCTGCAAAAGGAAAAACAAAGCCACCCCCCAGCTGCCTGCCAGCACCCAGGAATCATCAAGGACTTTCAAATAAGCAACAGCCCACACTTGGCTTGTGCAGCGACAGCTTGCAATCCGCGGGCTCCTTGTGGCCAGCAGGCTTGGGGCTGGTGGAGCTTTTCCAAAAAAACTGTCGTCAAGAACGGTGGAACCGGAAAGGTATTTACAGGCTGTGTCCTGCGGATCACCGCTGATTTATGGGGACTCGAGGCACTGTGTGGCTCGTGGAATTGATGTTCCTGCCATTCCTCCTGTGGTATGGCTGGCTGTGTCCCAGCTCCGCTCTGAGCGTAACTGCTCCATAGCCATTTCACTTGAGAACAACAGGTTATAAATTAAACGGCAGCTCCTTTTATGGTTTCGGAGGTTTTTGTTGGCGGAAGCGTGGGTGAACACCTCCACGCTCCATTTTCCTCGGTGTTTCCATCCCTCCTGGAAAGCACAGGACAAATTTTCCATTTCTGTCAGAATTTAACTGTTTGTGGGGTTTGTGAAAGCCCAGGCAGGGTGAGGAGGAAGAGCTGCAGCTGCCCCAGCTCTGCCCACCCCAGGCCTGTGTCCTGCCCGCTGCAATCCTGCATTTCCCAGCATTTTATGAGATAACACAGAGAACCAGCATCTCGCCTCTGGCACATCTGGGCAGCCACAGAGTTCCAGTGCACAGGAGCCGCAGCAGCGGCGAGGTGTTATAGAAATGCCAACTCTTGCTTATCCATCTCAAACTGTGATTTGTGAAAAACTGAACCTCAGGATCCATCATTGTGGTGGAAGGACGAATCTTCCACTTTACGGCTTTTACAGATAAAAATGATCCCCAGCCCCAGTGCAGACTGTGCTGTACATTAACATTGAAGGGAACAGCACTGGAAAATTGAGAACAGGCAAAGAAAAATACCTGAAATGTACACTTAGAAAATAAAGCAACAGCAATAAAATAAGTTCCATTTAAATCCAAGCAGCTGGCAGCTCACGGGCAGGCAGCATCCTCTGAAGCTGTACCTGAGCAGCACTTTGAATGCTGATTTGCGGTGCCCTCCATAGATGCCAGCAGTTTCTGGCCGGCTTCATCAGGCCCTGGTTTCCCTCTCCGAACATTTCATATTTTTCAGAAATGAAGTCAAAAGGAGAATTAGTTCTGAGTTCAGCCAGGCTTGTCCCCACAAGCCCTGACGCCAATGCTGACCGGGTATGTGCAGAAATTCAGCCCTCGCTTTGGCCCACTGCACAACACAAAAGAACCGCTTTGAATATAAAATATGCGAAATATATTCAAATGCATTTTATTAAAGACAATGTATTTATATTCTGGGCAGCTTTGTTTTGATAATAAATTGTAGCAAAGGATAGAACCCCCAGCTCTTATGACTTTTTGTAAACATACTGATTTAACAAGTCTTGTCCACCCTTCAACATAGGGGCTGTTTGCATAGAGGGGAGCCACAGTTCTTACATGCATCCATTGGGAAAGATAAATTCTGCATTTGTAAAGGCTCTTGGGCTTGTAGATGAAAAGAAGTATACACCCCATTTTATTAATAGAGTGACTTTGAAGTGTGAAGACATAATTCCCAACTGTTGCGGTTTATATGACCAGTTGGAGCTGGTCGGGTTTTTGCCTGATGTATCTGCAACTCACTGGCTCAGGACATGAACAGGCTTTAAAGCAGAGAAAAAACACGCCAGGAAGCCCTTTGCCCACATTTGGGCAAGGTTTGGTCCCATCCTGCCTGGTTGCAGCCACCATGAGCACCCCAGGATATCAGAGGCATTAACTGATGCTTCAGACCCCCCTGGACCACATCTCCCCCCATCCCTTCCCCACACAGACAGACAACATGCCAGGATCTTTCCTTTAGGGGAGAACTGGCTCCTCTAATTCAGGTGGAAGGGAGCTTAAATCTTTAAATGCTGGTACTTAAAATATTTAAAACTAAAGGAATCTTTGAAATATTATCATTTTTTATGGCATACAGGTGTCACGAGGGCAAGGCAATACCAACTCTTTGTAGGGCAAATTTTCACACTGGGAACAATTGGCCACTGGAATAATCTCCCCAGGGAAGTGGTGGATTCCCCAACATTGGACAGTTTTCAGATTCAGCTGGACTGAGCGCTGGGCCAGCTTGTCTAGACCGGGCTTGTGCCAAGAAAGGTTGGACCAGATGATCCTTGCGGTCCCTTCCAACCCGGTATTCGGTGATTCTATGATCTCATTTAGCAGAATAAAAAGCACCAAGGTTCAGTGGCTCAAGACTAAAACCAGAGAGTTTCACAATGCAGATTCGGTGCTGTGCACTTAAAACAGTGACTGTGGCCTCAGAATAAAACCCCAAGAGGTGACAGAATCTGTCCACATCCTGGAGCTGTCAAAGTGTGACTCTTGCAATGACTATGTCAGGACAGATAAAGCCTCTGCAGACACATTCACCAGGTCCTCGCACTAAACCACCTCACTGCCCCTCCTGGTCCTCATTTTTCTGTTAAATCTGTGCTATCACTTTGCATCTAATGAAGAGGGGAAGAGTAACTTACTTACAGGCATCAGTTGTGTTGAAACAGCCTGGAAATAAACCATTTAGCATCAGGATAATCAGGTTTCTCCCACTCCTGTCCCTTTCATGCTGTTCTCTGGATTTTTTGAAGACCCTTGAAGGGCAGATGAGCTGAGGCTCCAGAATCTGCACACCCTGCTGTTCCCAGCTGGAGCATCTCCCCACCAGCCGTCCCCACAGTCAGCATCTCCTGAGCCAGGACATCAGCAGAAAACCTCGTTACTGCCACCGCGACAAACTCCAGCTGGAGCCTTTTAATGGTTTGTCGAAACCATAATAATGATTAAATGGTCCCTGGCTGATTGAAGGACGTCCTTTTGACGGGCCTGGCTCTGGGAGCAGTACATGCCCAGAGCCGCGATAATGCAGCCTGGCAGATTAAACCTCCACCTACATTTACGTTGTGAAGGGGAAGAACTTATTGTCCCTTTTGTCCTCTGCCAAGGCTGCCGTGTCCTCCCCAGAGGTGACAGTGCAAGACATGTACTCATTGACGTTACATTTGCAGTGGAGCTGCTGGCGGTGCCCAGCCCGGGGATGGATGGAGAGTAAAGGTTTCCCCCAAAACCACACAAATCCCAGCTTTGCAGGGCTCCCACTGGACATGGGCTCTTCCCTGAACCTCCTGAGGTGGGGACCAGCCCATGGTTTATCAAACCAAAAGTGGGTTCAGCCTCCACAAAGCCTAGCAGCAATGAATAGCATCACCACAGAGCATCTTCTTCCATAGTGGGCATATGGAGGCATCTTCACGACAGCAGCCTCCAAAGACAACGGAGGGTACAGACCCACTTAATGCCACATTTTAAATCAGGTTGGAGAATTTTCTCTTTATATATAATTAAAAAAAAACCCAACCAAACAAACATAAAGATCAACCCAAACCTGAATTATTTCAGATCATCTTACCACATACGTATCCTTTACAGTCCTACAGTCTCACAGCTCAGCTACAGACCAAAATCCTGGAGAAGTACATCTTGGCTGGTGGAAATGCTTTGCAACCAGACAGGGAGGTCTGCAGGAGACATAAACCACCTCAACTGTATCAGAAGTCGATAAACCTCAGCCAGCCCGCAGTGTAACAGGATTTCATGTGGTGGCAACTTTCATTTCTAGTTTTAAAATGGCTATCCCCAAGCCTCATAAACTGATCAGAAATTGAATAAAGGTAACATTGTGGTCGCCTTTAGGAAGTTTAATAAACTGAGTTTTATTGGTTTGTTTGTTTGGGTTTTTTTTTAAGTGCATGCCCTGTTCTCCAGTATCTCTTGCTGCTGCTGTATAATTAAAACATGTTTTTGGCACATGATGCATATCAATATATTCTAACAAAAGAGTTTCTGATGGAGCATTTCCCATCATCTCCCCAGTATGACTCAAAAGGCCGAGGATGGCGATTATGTCACATTTTGCTGCCCACAATGGAGTGTAAATCCACAGGAGTGAAGACAAAGCCATAAGATGACTCTTGGCCAAGGTAAACTGAGGCAGGTGCTCCTGCAGAAGTGTCTGTCCATCTGTCCCGCTCTGCTCTGCACCACTGATTGACGGCTGCACCCAAACCCACCAGCACTGGGACTCTCCTCCCGGACTGGTGCCTTTACAACTGCTGTTGCGGTTGTCCCCAGCCAACACAAATAAAACTCCCATTTGCTGATTCCACGGTTATCTTTCAAATAGTATCTAATAACATGCTCAACCAGAAATTATTTTGGTAAATCTGCCAGAATTAAGTTATGGATGAGTCATTTGAGTCAAAGCAAAGAAAAAGATAAGATCAGGGCTGCAAAGGCAGCATGCAACTGAAATGTTGATCTCTGAATTACCACAAGTAGCTTACAGAAGACATCACCAAATCTGCAGATCACACGGATGCACACCTTTGAGGGAGGAAAAACACCCTCAGGTTTTTCAGAACCTTGATCTGATCTGATAACCTGCAGCCAGCAGAGCCTCAGCACAGTTGACTTGGTCAAGGAGATGCCCCAGCGTGAGGAGGAGCTGCTGCTGGGTGCAAACAGAGGGACTCTTTGTGTTGTGACAACATGAATGTAAATGTGCGACGTATACAAATACTGCTAGTCAGTCCAAGCTGTCCACATGCCTTCATCCATGCTCAGAATATGGTTTGACTTTTTTTTTTTTTTAATATAAATAAATTCCACTGCGAGTTTGAAAACCAGTACTTCGACGCATTATTTGCTAATGAAGTAATAACTCCTCTTGTTCATCACAGTCATGCTTTAACTCCAGCTGGCAGCTCATCCCCACACAGCCACTCGTTCACTATCCCTTGTGGAGGATGGAGGAGAGAATTGGAAGGATAAAAGTGAGAAAACTCGTGGGTTGAGGTAAAAATAGTTTAATAAGCAAAAGCCATGCACACAAGCAAACCAAAGCAAGAGATTCATTCCCCACTTCCAAGGGTGGGTGTTCAGCCATCTCTAGGACAGCCGGGCTCCATCACACATAACGGTGACTTGGGAAGACAAACACCATCAGTCCAAATGTCCCCCACTTCCTCCTTCTTCCCCCAAAGTATGTACTAAACATAATGTCATCTGGCATAAAATATCCCCCAGCCTATCTGAGTTGGCTGTCCCATTGTGTCCCCTTCAGCTCCTCCTGGAAAGTCCTTGACTTGGTATAAACATGGTTTGGCAACAACCGAAACACCAGCGCACTGTCAACATTCTTATCTCACCAAATCCAAAACAGAGCACTGTACCAGCTACTGGCAAGAAAATTAACTCTGTTTCTGCCAAAACCAGAACAAGCACTAAAGATCTCTTCATTATTATTTTGGCAATTGTCTTTTACTAGAAAGTCATGTTTGGGTGACCATTGGGGTGCAGATCATCATTTTAAATCACTTGGTGTTGCTGTCCTAAAGCTTGCTTTTCCATGGTACATGTTCCAGTCCTCATGCTGATGGGGATGAGCTGAATGTCCCTCCTGATGGGCAGTTCTGGCATGGACACCCCTGCCGGGGAGACACTGCACAGACACTGCACCTGCTGCAAATGCCAGCCCAGGGTCTGCGGTTGGTGTTCTATGACTCAGAAACAAAGGCTTTGGCTTCCAAGCCTGGGTGTAATTGCTCCAAGAACCATTCTGAGTGTTAGTGGCCTCTGTGTCTGTGCTGTGCGTGGGAGGAGACAGTGGCTCCAGCTTCCAGGAGAGCAGCAGCAGCAGCGCTGCCTGGAGCCTGAGCTTGGAACATGGAGACAGATCTTAATGGGGCTGGTTACAAGCTGCCAAGTGCCCAGGAACACTTATCCCAGGATAAACAAACAATACTTAAATACCAGGGACCATATGCCCAGGCTGCCCCCACTCCCTCCCTGCTGCTCCCTGGGCTCTGTCCCTTCTCCATCTCGAGTGCACACTGAGCCATGTCCCCAAGTGTCCCCAGTGCCAGGCCTGGCTGCCGGTGCCCCAGTCCTGGTCCTTTAGCCTGGCCTGAGCACAAGGAGCAGCTGCAGCCCGTTAACAGAAACAAGTTCCCACCAGCCATCAAAAATAGTGAACAGCCCCAGCAAGCAGGCTGGGAACGGGTCTCCCTGACCCTGCCTCACTCCCCAGCTCCGGGCTGGGACGAGGTTCAGGAAAGCCACACGCAGCAGTGCATCGCATGGGCTCAACTGGTGCATCGCACAAGTGTGATCAGTGCATTGCTGGAGCTGGACTGGTGCATCGCACAAGTAGGCAAAGGCCATCAGTAGCCTCAGCTCCACACATGGCTGTCACCAAAATGCCCTATTAAAGGCAGTCTTAAGGTCAAAAAAGACACTCTAGAGCCTGCATTTGCTCATGGTCTGCACTTTACATACTCAACCGTGGCAATCAGGGGTGACCAGGCTGTGGTGGGCAGCAGGACGAGCTCTGGGTACCCCATCCATCCTCTTCATCCTCTCCATCCTCTCCATCCTCATCAATCTCCTTCATCCCCATCCATCTCTATCCATCCACATCCACCCCCTCCATCTCCATACATCCCATCCAACCCATCCATCCCCTCCAAGCTCACAGCACACCCACCCACCCACCACGTCCCCAGCAGAGCTGCTCTGCACCTGGAGACTTTTCCAGCAGCTTCAGAAACAGAGCAAGCACCAGTCTGAGCCTGGCAGGGTTTGGTTTTAGTCACCTGCTCCCACCCACAGCACCGTTTTGACACTGCATTTATCAGACTGCTGAGATCAGTTTCTACACATTCATCTGGGGAAAAACAAAACCAGAAAGGCACTGGGTGCCAAGTGTCAAATGAGCTATTTGTCTCCTTCCCCGTGCCTCACTTTAAAAACACAATTACAAAACCACCACAGCAGGTTTTGGCCCTGTTCCCTTTTCCCCCTATACGTATTGACACAGCAGAATTGTCTAAGGTACTGGAAAAGCATTATTATAGCTGCTATGTCAATAAATTAGTTTGATTACAGTAACAATGTCAGAGTTAATAATTCAACTGATATTTTACTGGACTACACAGTCATTGCCCATTATTGACCGGTTTTATTTGGTTGCTGGGTCTCAGGTACGTCTTCATCTTACACTAAGCATCTCAAGACAAATTACAGAGTCACACTGCACCCTCCCTGCTTTTAGTGCTCTGGCGCCTTTGCCTCTGCTAAATCAGAAAGTTTACACTTTTGGAATAAAATAATGTTGCTACTAAATGCAGACCTATTTTTAAAGCAGACACATACATTTTCAAGTGAAGGCTGCTGTGAAACGACGGGGTGAGCAGCATCTCACCTTCCTGGTCAGTAGTAAATGACTCTTCATAAAGCCTTTAGTGGTTCAGCTGTGACATTCAAGAGCAACAAACCACGCGCTTTAGTTGACCTGGCATTTTGAAACGCTCCAGAGACCAAGGCAAATGCAAGGTGAGCTGCTTCGTTTATTTCAGAATGTGTCTGTTAACCCTTACGGCATCACTTAATTCCCACATCACAACCCCAGGCACTTCACATAGAAATAAACCCACATATCCCTGTTTCGAGCTCTGCTGTGGCACCAGCAGGCAAGGGCATGAGATCAGATCTGGGTGACAAGGTCAGAAGTGGGGGACAAGATTGGATCTGTGTGATGACATCAGACCTGGGTGATGAGGTCAGATCTGTGTGCACAGGCTGGAAGAAGTTGCACGTGGGCGCAGAAACCTGCGCAGCAATGGGGGAAATGCCAGTTAATAACTGACAGAATACGTAACAGTGCCATTGCCCTGCAGGGGGTGGGAGGTCTCATTTCGGGAGGGCTCTGTGTCCTCACCTCCCCACTGGGCACTGAGCTGGCTCTGCTCTGTGCACCCTTGGGGTGCAGCATCTGCCCAGGCTCACCCCTCGACAGGGATCCCCTTTGCCATGGGAGCATATCAAATGGAGCTTTCCTTGATGGAAAGGGTACCAACCCACCTGGGCCTCAGTTATCCCTGCTTTATGCCATCTTGCCCTCTAATTCTGAAATTAAATCATTGACATGATGCATGCTAACCGAACCTGAGCCCCCAAAATTAAAAGCTGTTTGTGCAAGTGGCTGCACTGCGGATGCTCCGTCTGACACGCTGCAGCGGAGGGCTGGGGGGATAAATAAGGAAAGTCGGATAAATAAATAAGGAAAGGCAGCACCAGTCCCACCCCCTAGCCCCCAAGCTGCGGCTGCCCTGGGTGCTCTGCAGATATACAGCTGTAAATCCATACAGCCATTAGGATTTCACAGAATCACAGAATGTAGGATTTCCTAAGAAAACTCTCTGGTTCATAAAACCAAAAAGCAAACAGACCATTTCCTCATGTACCTCCCGGAGCAGGAGACCCGCTGCATCACTTGTTTGCTGCAGTCCTGAGCCCACAGAAACCGCGGGTTTTATTGCAGCTCCGCAGTTTGCAAAGCACGGCCAGGGTCACAGTGACACACGGCAAACCCTGGGGTCTGCAGATGAGCAACTGGTGCTGCTCCTGCTGGCGTCTGCTGGGACCGGGCAGAGCCGTCCTCCCAGAAACAGCGCCTGGGATCAAAGAAACAAGGAGGATTTTTTTGTAATTTAGTGGATGTAAATGTGTTTGAATGAGCCTGGAGAAGTGCAGGACAGATGAAATCGTGACGCTCTGTGAGCTGTCAGTGTACGGTGGGCACGGTTCCTATGAAGCACATACTTCTGTACTATTTATAAAAAAACAGTGAGCCAAATCCCCCCCATTTCTATACAGAACATTACCAAATCATTTTAATTAGCATATTAAACAAAATAAAGGTGTTATCTTCACCTTACCATCTGACTTCAACTGCATGTACAATGTCTTTTCCTCATCCCTCAATTTTCAGCCCAGTGTCCCTTGGAGAGGTGGATGAAGGCAAGCCCAAGGTGAGCAGAATGGGCATCAAATTTGTAAGCAGACCTCAGATTTAAGTAATTTTAAAGTTTCAAGCATGCTAAATTAAAAAGCACTCTTGTTGAAGAAGGGAACAACACTCAGTCACCTATTATAGCGCTGTCGGGCAGGCCAGCAGCATTTTGCAGCCCCGGAGGTGTGAGTGCAGGAGTCCCACGCATCCCCGGTGCCTGGCGGGACAGCAGCTGCTCCATCACATGTGGCTCCACCACAGCCCGGCAGCTTGGCTCCAAAATCCGTGGCAGGAGCTGCACCGCCTTGGGAAAACTGACTGCTCTTTGCTGGCAAAATAAACATTTAGAAATACAGCAGCATCCTGTTGTCTTTTCCTTTCCTTAAATAACTGGGGCAAGCAATAGCCCAGAAAATAAAGGCTGTTAACCCAAATAAAAGGGGTTTTGTGCAAGTGTGACCTTGAGATTTCATGTGGCCAGCAGCAGCCGAGGGGCGAAACCCGCCCAGGCTCCCTGTTAGACATTTCTCACCCCAATTCCTGGTACCGCATCTCTGGAGACCGGCCCTGGCTTAGCACCAGGTTCTCCCTTTCCCGGACGGGGAGCTCGCCAGGGCCGTGGCCGCCATTGGGAAAGTGCGGTGAGAGGGCAAGAGCCGGCGCGCCAAGGGCTGGCGTGCCAACAGCCGGCGTGCCACGGCACACAGCGAGCAGTCACCACGGTCCCCAGCCATGGGAGCACCCCCACTTGCCCTTGTTGCTGTCACTGTCATCCAGCAGCCAGCAAACCCCCTCAGGAGTTTTATTCACAAACCACTTTGTTTTCACCATGTAAAAATACCCAAGTGCGGACCTGATTTTAACTAGTGCCAAGCATTGCCTTCCCAGCAGTTTTCTCTCATTTTCTTACCCAGCAGCCACAAGCATCCAGCAAAATCAGATCAGGCACCACCAGATCCCACCTGCAGCCATCCAGGATGTGCTTCAAGTGCCCCAGGTTTTTGCTTTGACAGCAAACTCTTTGTGCTCGTATTCACTGCCAAAAGCTTTCAAGGCTTATTCATATTTTGCTGGCGGTTGAGCTGATACAGGTGACACGTGGGAGAAGATTCCAGCATGTCAGCAAGGCTGGACACAGCACAGCTGGAATAATAACAGCTGTGGATCTTCCATTGACGTTTGCTGGATGCTGGCAAAGCTTGGTTTTAATTTTAGTTGTTGGTCAGCAATCCCTTTTCTTTAGGACACAATGTGACTCTGGCAAAGCTCCTCAAAGGCATCTTTGCTGCAATACTGAACATGTTTCACAACACAGCCTGGCAGCTTTGCAAAACCCTGGTTGTGCAATTAAAAGGGTGATCATTAGTTATTAATACCACCCTGCACAGGACCTGCTGGAGGTAAGCGCAGTGATTTGCTCCTCCAGGTACCTCCTGCACGTGAGCTGGAGAGAAGGAGGGGGCCTGAGAGCAACAGTTCATTCCTTTTTTGGGAAGCTTTGAACAACAGATTTTTTAATCTCCAAAATATCTCTGCTGCTCACCAGTCAGTAACAAATCCTCCCCTTCAAAGGCAGAGGAGGACCCAGCCCGTGGAGGCTGAGTCAGCAGAGAATTTATTTGAACATTGCTTGCTATTTATGTTGGTTTTATGAATTAAGTGTTCTAATATTAGTTAATGCCCAAGTACATTTCATTTTCTCCAGTTCATCAATGTGCAAGCAATAAGGATTCCCAAGGCAGAGCAGGCCAGTCAATGCCCGGTCGTAAAACACCATTCTCTGACGCACCACCTGGTCACACTGAAAATATGTGTGAATGTTTTTTTCCCCAATCTCATCTTGTTTTTTTCCTTTCCCTTTGTCATGCATTGTGAATGTTGCTCTGACTTTTTTCCCTCGAGTGTCTATTAAGATCTGTCTGAGTTCGTTACCTGTTTTGTTGCCCTGGGTACTGGGAAAAGAAAGCTGCCAGGACACCCATAATGTCACCTGGTCCTGGAGTGGGACATTTCTCCCTTCCACAATGTGCCACGGACTCAAATTCACCTAGGAAACAAAATAACTCGAGGGTCTGAATTTCAGGGAAATGGGAGTACCTGGAAAGAGCATTCTCTGGCTGTGGCTCAGAGGCACTAAATCAAGAGGAGCTGGCTCCTCATGTCAGGATGTCTCGAGAGGCTGCAGCATACAGCTGGGGATGGATTTCATCAGAAGAAGGATGAACACATCCTAAAAAAGGAGGGAAAAAAAATTAAAAAATCAGAAAATCTACTTATTTCACAGCTGTGTCCAATTCCCAAACCTACCTCAACTATTAACTTTTGTTTTACATCCACCCAACCCATTGGAGAAGGAGAAATGCTGAGCCTCAGTGAGACATTTTCCAGGGACCTGGAGGGGACAAAACAGCAATTTCATGGCACATTACAGACAAGGCTTCTGCTGTGGCTGCTCCAGCAATTAGCTTCCCCATCTGCCTGCACATAACTGAGGTGCAGTGCTACCATCTCTGTCATTTATTTTAACACGTGTATAATTTACTTTGGTTTCCATGTCCCTCATTAGAGCGTCGCACAGATTTTTTGCAGTATTATTCCATGATTAATATTTTATCTCTGTCTATTGTTTTTCTGATCTTTCTTCACCTGTTTTCCAAGTAACTTAATGCATTTTAGGGGGAAATTCAGGCATCGCTAAACTCCCTGCTGCTGCCTGCAGTAACTGCTCTGCATGACAAGGTGCTTTCGCTTTGAAGGGAAGAAGTGGATGGGGGCTTGGAGGTTTTTTGGACGAATAGAGGTTATTTTGAGCCCAGGAAGTTTACAAGATACTCTCTGTTCAAGGGTACTATTAGTGCTTTTTGCAAGAAAAAACGTTAAAAGAATAAGTGTTCATTTTTGTTAATGCCAAGTTGTGTATACTTCTGCTACAGCCTGTTTCACTGATACATGAGTAAATGTACACATATACGGCTACAAGTAAAGTCTAAATGTCAAACAGAACAAGAATGGGTCAATTAGCAGATTCTTTCTGTTTCTTCTAAAAACAATAAAGATTTCTGATGTATTCTCCATATGCACACCCCGTCGGAGTGTATGCTGTGGTTTGGGGAGATGTATTGCACCTTCAGACACTCACAGTGGTTGAATTCCCCCTGCCACTGCAGAACATCATCCCAAAGGGTCAGGACAAGACTCACGTCTTCCTGCACTCGCTCACCATGGATTTTGCTAAGAAACCACCAAGTACAGGAACAGCGGCGGCTTTGGCACAGCATGGCCCTGGGTTCCCGAAACCAGGCCTGGCCACAATTAGCTCATCTGGCAGCCCTTCTGCTAGAAAATGTGTGCACCAACATCACCCCATCATCTTCCTCACCCTCACAATGTGACACTGCAGTTGTTAGGCAGCGTCAGGCAGAGCAGTAACCGGATCCAGACACCTCATCAAATAATTTAGCTTGTTTTCATCCCCTGTGAGTGATGCTACTGGTGTAAGCATAAAGTACCTGCAAACAGCAGCAGCATTTCTAGCGCCATGGCCAACAGCCAGCATCCCTCAACCAGCATCTCGGCCACCAGCACCGCACTCACATAGTTGCTTGGGGGCAAAAGGCACATCCTCTGTTACCATCATTCTGGGCTCGAGGTTTGCTCCTTTTTAAAAAATAAATAAATAAATAAAAATTCAAACTATGAAGATATAAATAGGAGGGTTAGCCTGGCCAACTAGCCCCTAGAATGTGAATAATACTAGTCACTGTGTAATACACTGAAAGCAGGATCACAGAATCTTTTAGGCTGGAAAAGACCTTTGAGATCACCAAGTCCAACTGTTAACCTCACACTGCCAAGTCCTCCTCTGAACCATGTCCCCAAGCGCCACATCTACATGTTTTAAACCCCTCCAAAGATGGTGACTCCATCACTTCCCAAGGTAAGCATAAAGCAGATTGCAGAGAAAGACAAGAATCTGAGAAAAACATTTCCCCCATCCACAAAATGTGTGTGTCATTAGAACTAAGAAGGATGTGAAATAAAAAGGGAAAAAAAACCAAACATGTATAAGTGTGTGAGAACTCTTGAATCCCACATCTACTTCAGGCCTGATTCTCTGAGATGCCAAGTGCTTGGCAAAGACAATGTTCAGGTAAGCCAGAGGTTACTCTGCATTCTTATCAGAACATTCAACGTCTTGTATTCTTAGGCTATCAGCATCCTGGGGTATGGCACTGTCGCAAGCAGTACCCTGGTTTGGGAGCAGGGTGATGAAAAATGGTTTGATACCGCTCCCCCTCATAACTGGAATGAGGTGCTGTGTCTCAAGCAAGTAACACAAAATTAAGAGAGATTACTTTTAAGAAGAACACTTATATTCCTGAAACATGTTGATTGGGGCAGACCGAGCGCCCCCAGCTCCAACCTGCAGCCCACAAAATGTCCATTTCAGCAGAATTTCCCTTTGTGCCCAGTGTACAGATCCACAGCAATGGGCAGTGTAGATGGGTGACAGAGCTGTCCTGGAGAGACAGAGCGTGAGTTTTGGAGAGGAGATGGTTACCAGTACTGAAACTGAACAGGAGCAGTCACTGCCCAGGCACGACGGGAGGAAGATGATCTTTGGTGTGGATTCTCTTTGGTGGTGCCTGCACTTCACTGTAAGCAGCAGCAATGCTCACCAAAGTGATCCTCACCAAAGTAATCCTCGCCAAAGCAATGCTCATCCCATCTGAATGTTTTCTAGGGCTAAAATCCCTATGGAAAGCAGGCCAGATGTCACCATGGATACTCCAGGGAGAATTTCTGAAGACACAGCTAACATGACATTTAGTTATTTCCATGTGCTAAAGATATACGTAAAAAATACTGAGAATTTATAATGCCAAGAAACAGCTTGACCTGTGCTGCTAACATGATCCTTCAAAGCAGCAGAGACGAAAGGGTCCAGAAACAAGCAGGAGCATGATTAATGGGATGGAGGAGTCCCGTGGCAGAGAGGGTGGAGGAATGTTTCCTTGGGATAGCCCTTTCTTTTTAAAAAACCCAAACACACCAGGACTTTGTGCGTCATTGAGGAGCCTCTCCCCGCAGGGTCTGTCCAGACGGAGCCCTCAGCTTTGGTACTCATGACGGGTGGTTTCGGGAACAGCCTCCTGGGGGTGGTTCCTGTTGAACAGGAAACATTCCTGCTAAATCAGCCAGATAAAAGAGGAGAGAGGTCGTTCTGCCACCAAGCTGTGACTGACATACAGAAACCTGGGCCAAGGGATGATATTTAGCTCGTTGGGGAGGGACTGCAGCAGCAACAATAGCTGCTCTGACTGGTCACATTTCCTTCTAATATGCACTGCAATTAACTGAGCTTAACACCATTTTGTTATTTTTTTTAAAAATATACTTTTTGAGAAATAGTACCATATTTTTCCCCTGAGAGCTCAGACTGCTTTAGCCACGTATTATTGCTGCAGAACCTGACTGTAAAACTTTAAATGTGTCTCCTGAGGTTGATGAGTTACCCCAGTGCATATGGGAAAATACGGAATTCAAATGCTGCCACTGCTAAATACGGGGTAACCGCAGGTGCTTTGGATCTGCATTCAGAAATTGAAATATTACGGATCCTAAAACCTACTGTCAAGAGTTGGCATGTGAATACATCAGCCCAAAATCAGCTCCTGCAGCTTTCACAGATATGGAAATACAAAAAGATTTAACACAATTGTAAGTCCCTGTCACAATTATGCTGCGTATTTGGTTTTTATGGTTTTATTTCTCTCCTTGCACAAGAGCACTTAAACCTAAAGTGAGAGCTCAAGCAGAAACTAGTTATCCACACATCTATGTAGTTATGCATTTGTTTACATGCATGAGTATTGGTTATTTAGCAGTTAGCCAGTTGCTATGACACCAAACATCACCGATCTACGAGCAAATAAGTGCTTACTGCCCTAGTTCATACATACCCATTATGGTAGAGCAGCTCAAAATTTTCCATTTGGACAATCTCATCCAATTTGTCCCCCATCTTCTTGCTCTTTGCTTTCTATTGAAAATGTACCTTTTAATGCTACTTTTTCCCGTTTTACTCAATCCCCAAACACAGTCCTTTCACAAATGCATCACCATTCCATGGTCTGCACCTCTAGCAGCCGTGAGTCCCCGGTGCACCCAAATCTCCTGCACTGGCCTTGCGAGATGCTGAGTCAGCATTTCACAGAGACGTACCTTCAAACTCAGAATGTGAGTGCTGGTCCCAGAGGGAATTCGGGAGGGGGACAGGGTAAGGGGGGCGGAGAGAAGAGCTGAAGCTGTGATGCAGCTGAAAGCTTTTAGAGATTTTCAAAAAGAGTAAATTACCCAGAAATCGAATTAATGGTGCTTGGGTTAAAACACTGCCACAGCAACCTGAACCTAAGCTGCTGCACCCTCAGATTTAAAGTTTGTGGCAGCCTGTGCCACCAATTTAAACTAATAAAACAACAAAAGGGACTAAAAGTATTAATAAGGATGTGAGTAATGGTGCTCCACCCAGCCAGACACTCGGGATGCTGGGCTGTGCAGGGTCCAGGTGCTGAAAAGTCCCCAAAACAAGGGCATGGAGCATTGTGACACTTTTTTAAGCCGGAAAGAGAAAAGTCACACACACATGCTGTTCTTCAGAGATGTTAAAAACTAAAGCTGTGTGCAAGGACAAAGCTGGCTGGAGAAGTTGGCTCAGGAGTGTCACAAGTTTGTGGGCAGAGAGGTCCAAAGAAAGGAAAACAGATAAAAGACCCTCTTGAGTATCTTGGGAGCACCAGACAGGCCTGAGAACCTCTGTAGAGGCATGGGAACTGCAGGAAGAGCAGGGCTGGAGGTGAATTTGGGAGCTGAACCCCCAGCCCACTGATCAGCACATGCACCTGGCGCTTCAGACACATCCAAGATGCTGAGCTCAGGATCCATCCGCGCCAAGACACCAAGAACCGCATCTGGTGGAGGTCAGGGCAGCTCATGTCTTCCAGCCAGGGGTCTGTAGGTCTGCATTTTCCTCAGCTCCTGTCAAAGCCAAATTGTCTGATGAGCCTCACTCAAGTCTGGATCACACAGAGGATGGTTGGAAACTCAATGAACATGTAAATAAATAGATAGAGAAATAAATAAGTCCCTAACAACTGATGCAGCTACGTGGCCATTTCCAGATTAATTTACTCTGTTTTCTTTTCCACCCCACCTCATGACACTGCAACCATCTCACAGATTTGACTCCATCACTGTGTTACAACTGCAATCGCAACCCTCATGGGTTGGAAAAGGGCAATTTTTAAGTTTAAGACTGTCTTTCGATATCACTCAGCCACACAAAAAATGTCAAATTGGAAGATATCTGTCCTTCCCCAATATAAGAGACTGGAAAACCACCAGGTGAATAATCCCAGCAATATTGGACTCAGTGTCTCACAGAAGTGCAGACCCTGCATCTTTTAGCCTCAGATCTCTAAGAAATGGTCTGACTTAACCTCAGTAACTTGAGATATCCTCTAGAGTTTATTTTCTCCAGCCTGGAAGGTTCCTGCTTCTAATTTTACAAGATGCAGGATGGAGGAGGGGAAGTGAAGGGTCTGTTGACATGGGAATAGTTTTAAAGATAATCCAGACCTGTGTTCTGGTGAGATTCAACTTATTTTTTAAGCAGCAGTGGATTGATTTTGTTGTTATAAATCAACAACAAAGTGTTTGTTTCAGCAAGATCTGCGTACAGTACTGGTGATGGAAAGCAGTGAATAAAGTTGTTTAAAATTAAAAAGAAAAAAAAAATCAAGTTTTTTTCACACTGGTAGCAAGACAGGTTATGTTCTCCTAAATATCCTGCCAAGATATACAATATATCACAGTCTCAGCTTCCAGAAATGGGGAGGACCCGGCTGCCTACAGTCCCGCTGTGGCCTGAGCACGTCATGGGCTGAGCCCTGGGTCTCAGACCCCAAAACCTGCTGGGTCTCCCCTGCATTTCATACATACCTGTTTTTCGAATTTGTCTTTTTCAGCCAATATTTAATTCTACATATTTGTCAGCATTGGGTCAGCGTTACCAAGACACATTTAACGTTTAATGTGAATCAATATGATTTGACAAAGCATTTAATTTTGAGAAAACAGATGACCTTCTCACAGGCAGGTGTAAATGGGCACAAGACACATATATGTAACTATTTTCTCCACATCTGATTTCTTGCATAACCATATATCTATAAATTTGTATTTCCAGGCAAGTTATACTGCCTATTAAAGACCCCGTTTGTGTCCTGTTCAGGAACACAAACTCCCCTCTTCACATGTACCAACGTCCCAGATTCTCCCCAGCTGATGTGAGCGTCAACACCCAGTGAGGAGGTCATCTGAGAGCTGGGACCATCACAGAGATTAGTAACCTTATTTTACAATGGTAAGAAAAAACAACTACCCAGTTTGGAGAAGAAATTTCCATGTACACAGGTTTTCCAGATTAAAAAAAAAAAAAAAAAAAAAAAAAGTTAATATATGTCACTTATCTCTGTGGTTGTATTTCAAAGGGGAAAACTTTCAAAACAACTTTGACTTTTATTAGAGGACAAACGTTGTCAACATTTATATTTTTTTTTTTAATGAATCAGCTGTTCCATCTCTAGTCTGGGTCTGTACCCTCAAAAGGGAATCTATAAATACCTGCAGAACACGACTTCGGGAATGAAGAACTAAGGAGTGATTTAAAACAATTGTTTTATACACTCGGGGTGCCCCAAACTGGAGGCAGCATTCCAGATGAATCTGAGAAGTGCCAAGAAGGAGGATGATCTCCTCCCTCCGTCCTGGCTGTGTTAACACACACCGGGATGCTGCTGGCCCTCGTTTCCCAGCCCACTTTCATCAAATTAAACATTTATAATGTGCTTTTGTCTGACATGAAGCCATTCTCATCCCCTTGCCTGCTGCAACATAAGATGCTGCGCTAGCAGCTGATATACTTTGGAATCTGGTTGGTAGGAATTAATGGCTTGCAGGAGAGCGGAGCTCTCCCAGGTGTTTCTAAGCCATGTTTCTGTGTCTAGTGCTAAACCAGGACTACAAACCATTGCCCACTCATGCTGAGCAGCAGATTCAGCTCTGTCTCAGTTCCTGCACCACCAAAGCCTGCAACATCTCCAAGAGGGAACAGCACAACCCCTCTGCAGCATCAACTGCAAATGTTAAACAGAGTGTGAACGCTGAAGCTGAAACCTGGGTCCTGAAATACAGACCAGATCCCAGCGCTCTGTGCTAATCCTGTTTGCTCCAGCAGCTCAGCTTTGGAGAAAACATGCTCCGTGATGGCCGGGAGCCTGGAGCTGGGCTGCAGCGCCGAGCTGTGACATCAGAAAGTGTTTGAACGCTTCCTTTCACATTAGCTTCTCTTCTTTGTTGTATATTCAGAAAATTAATCTTCCAAAACCTGTGAAGTTTTTATTAGCTCTTCCTCTAGAAGAACCTGGCAGATGCTGATGTGCACCCACAGTTAATCTGAGCGGGCTCCTTCCCTCCAGCCCTTTCTTGGAACATCTCTCAGCACACTCAAAAACCCGCTGGATGGCAGGAAAGTGCATAGACAGGAATAAAAACTACTAATTTTTTTTTTAAACAGCATATTAACTAAAACCATAGTGAGATAGCCTCTCTCTTATTTGATGCCAAATCCGGTACGAAGTTACAGCTTTGCTGTTGTGGTACATCTGACCAACATGCTTCATTCCACATCCTTCCTCACCCAGTTGTTAAGGCTGAATTATTTTTCTGTCAGCCCTTCAGAGAGGACCAGAAACAGAAGTTCTCATCATAAAGCTAATGTGTGTGACTCTGGCTTTCCTGTCATGTTTTATTCTCCCCTTCCTCAAATACGGTTTTTCTGGGTTCAGTTGTGTGTCAGATGTACTTTTCACCGATAAATAAAGGAGAAGGTGGTGGAAATGCGTTTCAGGACAAGGCTATTCTATCTTCATTTGTAAATAACAATCTACTTCTATATTTTTGTTGTATTAACATATATATATTTGTTATATGCATTTATCTATTTCTAGCAGCAAATTTATTCCCTTGGGTACCCCTATAATATCCACAGCAAGTAGGTTTATTGCAGCTCTACAATATCTTTTGTGAAGTCCAAATTCTGTTTTTCCCCATGAACAGCAACAAGCACATTTCACTGCAAATGAGGAGCGTTGGTACTGTAGCCTGTGCAAAAATATTCCAGAGTCACACCAGATCCCTGCCAGGTTTGGGAGAACAACAAATTTCACCCAGATAACAGTGTAAGAAGAAAAATGTCCTTTTGCACCAGCCAGAACAAAGGAGTAAACCCGCCAGCCTGAAAGGAAGCAAACAGCAGTTGCAAGCGATAATGATTCAGCTGTGCAGCTGCCAGCCACGGCCTCGCCCCACTCTGTACATTTTAACATGCAGGAGAACTTGATCCTGCCCCAGCCAGCGGCAAAGCCCCCACAGCTGGAGCTCCACCAGAGCTGCGGTGGGATGGACCTGCCTGGGAGCAGATCCCAGAGCCCTCACACTGTGGGCAGGGGCTGAGCCTCCCCCCTGGCATAGGGACACAAGGGACACAGAGTGCTTTGGGTTGGAAGGGATCTTTAAAGATCAGCCAGTCCAACCCCCAAGACTGCAAGGGGCTCCCACCATCCACACGATCCACACCTCGGGACTTCCACAGAAACTGTGAAAATGGGGATTTTAAATTCCAACCTGTTCAGCCTTTGTTGCACCCCCTGAGCCTCCCTGTGACCCTCCTGTGCTTCGGTATCATATGAGTACTGGGACGGGAAGAGGGGGAACCACCTCATACTCTTCATTTACTACCCATGTTGCTGGTTTACTTTTAGACCAGCACTTCAACAACATGGGGACTCCTGCAATCACTCCCCTTTGAGCCAGCAGTGCGATACCGATTTCCCTTGGACAGATCTACCTTGAACTGAGACGGGTAATTCATTCCTAAAATGTTTTCACCCCCTTTTTACCAGAGTTATCCACCAATCTGGTTTATCTTCCCCTACCCACAACTGGGCATCACTGGGGACCCGTGGGCTCTCCTGGCAACCCCTACTCTCTCACCTGCATGTCACCCATCTTGCAGCTGTCCCCAAATCATTCCCAGGCACCCTGGGGTGCCCTGGGGAGCTGCAGCACCTCCAGCCTGCCCGGCACCCCTGCTCCTGGGGATTGCCCCAAACAGCCCTTCCCAGGGGCCGGCAGACCCCTTTGTCACACGCGCTGATGGGAGCTGGCTTTGTGCTGGCAATGCGCCTCCCTTTTCCCAAAAACAGCCTGCAAAGGCCAAATTCTCTCCCCTCAGTCTCCCAGGGTTTGGCAGAGCTGCCTGTGCCCAGTTCAGGATGGGCACATGGAGCACCTGAGGGTGACACTGTGCCACAACACCCCGGCCACGCCAGAAACCACGGAGCAAGGGACCCCAACAATGTGCCATGTGAAGTCAGCAGAGCCCTGCTCAGAGCAAAAAGGGACCCAAAGCCCAGGTTTTTACTGGAAAAATAGCTCTCTGGCTCCACATTCACTGTGTCTGCTTTGTTTTCCCTGCAAACTCAAGGGATAATCTGACAACACGAGCATTTGTCCCTCATCTGAGGTCTGACGGGAGTTATAACGACTGCGGGACAGTTCAAACCCAGCTCTCATCTGCAGCCAAGCCTGGAAAAACATATCTGCCTCCTGACCCATGAGGCAGAGCTAAAACATAGGTTATTAAATTGCATCTTTGGTGACTAAGTCCAGAGGCCCAACACTAAATTTTTTGTTTTAAAGAACAAACCAGAAAAGAAGACAAATTTCCATGCCTTGGTGGGTTTTTTTTGTAAGGCAGGGAGCCGAGAGACTAAAACAACTGATCGATCATGAGACATACCTGGCACTCACAGCTGGCAGCTGCATAGGAGTCTGGGGCATCCCTGCACACTCAGAGGGCAGCAAGGACCACCCCAGTACTCCAGCATCCCAGGACTTCACCACCACAGTACCCCAGCATCCCAGTACCCCAGCATCCCACTCTCCAGCATACCAGTATCTCAGCATCCCAGTACTACAGCACCCCACTCCCCAGCATACCAGTGCCCCAGCATCCCAGTACCACAGCACCCCACTCCCCAGCATCCCAGTGCCCCAGCATCCCACTTCCCAGCACCACCAAAACCCATCACCATGACAGAGCTTTACTTATGGTCTGTGCTCCTCCTCAAAGAAAAACAGGATTACCTTTAACAAGTCTGCTGGAGGATGACAAGCCAAGTCAAATGAAGCTAATCCAATTTGTTAAACAAATCCAGCTGAAACTGTGCCAATATTTGCCCAATATTGATTAAAAAGAAGTTTTAAAGGTAAAAGTACATTTATGCATGCATTTGTTTTATGGAGATGTTTTAATCAGAACATAGCAGCAGGTCCCCAGGCAGGCTGTGATGTCCCCATCCTCAGGGATGCTCAGTTCCTCCTAACAGCCCCACTCCAGCGACCCTGAGGGGATCAGTCTGGAGCCAGGGGCTCCGAAGGCACCTGCCCACCCCAGCCCTACTGTGGGTCTTGTTTGGACACATTTTCTTTTGTGTTCAAAACATCGGCACTGGCCAGGCTGTCAGCGTGTACGTCGTCCTCTGGGAGAGAAATTAGAGACATGAAACAGCTCTTTAAACACAGATAATCTGATGACTGATAGCCCCTTGGAGGAGTATAAAATAGTAGTAATTCATAGCAGGGAAAATTATTTCCTGCTAAAGGGAGGTGCAGTGGGGAATGTAACACAGCCAGGGAAAAATACAACATAAAATACAGCCTGAGCCATAACAACCCGCAGCACATCCCCCACCTCCAGAACTGCTCAGCACCTTTTTTCCATCCCATCCCCAGACTCAGCTCCGGGTGCCCCTCGCAGGCGGTGTGGGGGTGTTGGGTCACTGCAGCATCGGGGGGGATGCACAGATCCCCAGATTTCAGCAGGACTGCTGGTGCATGTGAGGGCAATACTTGGGCTGCTCTGTGTGATAAAGAAATTACATGGTTACAGTCAGATCTGGAAGATCCCGAGCAGGATGATACCTGGAAACCTAATCCTCTAATCTTTTCAACTCAACCCAGGCATATTACAAAGGCATGTTTTAGATAATTGCTTTGCTTTAGCAGACATGGGAGCAGGGAATTCTTCAGCACTTCACACTAGTTTTGGTGGACATGCCATACCAAATTTAACTTCGTCGTCTTAGCTGGAATACATGAGGACAAGCAGAAATGCAATAAATATACATCATTGCTCTACAGAAGAAGATAAATGTCTCTAGGAATATATAGGCAGACTTTAATAAAAGTTAGCATCTGCTCCGTCTGAAATGAACCGTTATTATTTTATGCATGTCAAGAATGCCTCTCTCTTCATTCCACCTATGTCATCCTTCTTCTCCCCCCCTTGTTTTTATAATTTCTAATGATCATCCAAATACAGAGGTTTGCCTTAGAATCGAGAAGAATTTCCAACATAGCAACAAGGTGTAGGATAAACATGCAGCTCCATAGAGATTAAGTGTGGAGGACTGTCTAGACAGCCAAATTCCTATGGATTTCATTTATTGGCCAAGATCTGTTCTGTTTCCAAACAAGGTCTGGTGAGACTAAAGGAGGGAGATTCAGGCTGGACACGAGGAAGAAATTGTTGCCCCTGAGGGTGGTGAGAGCCTGGCCCAGGTTGGCCAGAGAGGTGGTGAATGAATCGTTCCTGGAGACATCCCAGGCCAGGCTGGACGGGGCTCTGAGCAACCTGAGCTGGTGAAGATGTCCCTGCTCATGGCAGGGGTGGCACTGGGGGAGCTGGGAAGACCCCTCCAACCCAAACCCTTCCATTGGTCCAACACAGCAACGTTCCAGAGTGTGTTTCTGTTTTTAGTGTGTAAAGCTTTCCCTCTCTCCCTCTCTTTCTTTCTTTCTTCATTTTATCTGCCGTCTTACATCCATCACATATTTACCAAGTTTTGACACACTTGCACAAAGTCAGTTCAGCCTTCTCTAAAGCTGAGCAGTAATACAGTGTTCATAATTTCATCATATTTATTTAAACTTTTCAGTTATGGAATCCTGGGGGCAGGGTTATAGTAAACCCTCCAGCTCAGGGCATCAGTCTGGGCACAGGGGAGCTGGCACCGTGTCTGACATTCCCAGAAACCTCCAAAGATGCTGCCACAAAAGCTTAACACCCTGAGCTGGTGCACACAGGGTTTTCCAGCTGCAAAGCACATCTGGAACACCAAAACCCCTCGACTCACCCATTGCACCCCCAGCTCACAGGCAGCCTTGTCACTAGCTGAGCTGGTACCCATGGGGAGCAGGTCCTGGCATCACCAACTCTGTGCCAAATTCAGCAGTGGAAACCTCAGCAAAGTGGCAGCAAAATAAGGATTTGACTTCAAATCTAGTCTATTATGAATTATTGCTAGTCTTCAGTACTAGGGATCAATCAACAAGTCCATAAAGGATTAGTAATAAATTAACTAGTATGCTATTCACCTGTATGACAAGGATGTTTACAGAGATACAGATGATTTACTGGGCCATGACAGTGTCTCGCCTTTTTAATGAGCAGCTACTTAAAAACTCTTTATGCTCTGCTTATAAAAGCAGCAAAACCAGTAATACTGTAGCACTACAAAACCAGTATTGCCAATGTAGTCTAGGGATGATCTCAGCACTTCCCTTCATATCTACAAAGTCAATTCCAAAAAGGCTGATGGAACAAAGAAAAAGATCAAGCAAAAGAAAAGAAACAAACAAACAAACTGCAAGTTGCACTAAAAAAAATTTACTCACATACAAACCAAACCAAACCAAAATTGTATTTGACCTGAAAGAAAAACTGGACAAACCAAAGTCACCTAAAAATGATTTTTCCACATATAGCATTAGCAAAATCACTACTGTTTGTACAGTCACACAGGAGCAGGAGAATGCAGGAGCATCTTTGCAAACTCAGGTCCTGCAGCCCAGCCCCAAAGTCCCCAGTGACTACGGCTACGTTTTGGGAACACCCCTAGAGGAACCAGAGCCCAAACTGTCCCTCCTGCTCCTCACCTTTGGCTCCTGTCCCCCTGCAAACTCCTTCTCACGCCCAACAGCCCAAATTCCTTCTTGCAGCCGACATCACTGAAATAAAATTTTGCTGCTATAGCAACAAAGCCATGATAAACAGACAATCCCATCTTGAAACAAGCCACATATCATTCCAATTCTGCTCCTCCCTCCGGGGTCCCTGCGCTCGCCCCTTCCTCTAACAGAGGTGGGCTGGTGAGCCTCCAGCTGCAGGGCAGAACATTTGAGACATGATCACTTGGCTGGGTGATTAACATAATTAATGTCTACCCGTGCTTTGCTTTAACAGGACTTGGAACTTCCACATAGTTTTCATGGTAAAAAAAGTCAAGTAATCCCCCCAACTGCAGCTGCCAGCTCTGCAATACGCCTGCTCGCTGCCGAATCTCCGTATTGCTGTCCCTGCGTGATCGTGTGCAGCGAACGCAAACAGGCCGTGACAATTAGTATCTGTATTAATTCTTGTTCAGTTTTGATCCAGGAGAGATGCAGAAAAGTAGAGTTAAATCATACTCTTGTAGGAAGTCTGCACAGGGGAGCGGGAACATCCTGTGTTTGCTAATATGAGAGGATAATATTAAACAGGACGTAATTATGTCCTCATTAGTTATGGTCATAAACGTTTATTTGTGGGATTAAGTTTCTCTATTCAAACCACAGAACTCAACCTAGCCTAAAAGCAAACCAAAAAAACCCACAAAAAAACAACCAAAGGATGGCTTTTCCCCTCTGAAATCAAAACCAAGTTCTCCCTCTGAAAACTGCCAGAGTTAATAAAATCCACTAATAACCTAATAAGCAAAACTACCAGTAGGATCTCAAGTGCCAGGGTTGTGGCACAGTGGAGGTGGCTGGGAAATGATGGCATGTTCCATCCGGCAATACATGGAGAGGGCTCACTGGGAAAGGGAAGGAACCCCAGGAGAAGGAGCCCTTGGAGAAGGAGCCCCAGGGGAAGGGAGGAGGAAAACAATGTCAGAGGAGGATGAATCAAGATGCCAGCAGGTCTGCAGCCCATCTTCAGCTGGGCTGAATCGTATTCATATTCAGAATCCATACCAATCCATACCAGGGCCACAGTGGCCACAGCTGATGGACACACAGCCACTGGGGCTTTGAGCCGAGTGGGCTCGGACTGTACACACAGCACCTGAAATGATCTCTCTCTTCAGAGCCTAAAGTATTATTTATTTTCTGATTTTTTATTTTTTTTTTTAATGGAAGAGGAAAGCTTCACTACCTTCCTCCTTGTTCATTATGGGGATTAAGTTAAACATCATTTCCTATTAAATTCAATCTAATTGAATTAATATCAATTTTGTACTGAGCCAGGCTAATCTAATTAGTGTCGATATTTAATATATTTTTTGCAAGTTGTGCCGAAAATGAGCTTCTTGCTTTCCGTCATTGAGTCTGGAAAGAAGAAATAGCATTTTATTCCAGTTCAGGAATCCATACCAAACATGAATTAAGGAAAGGCCTGAGGCATTAAGAGACATAGAGGTGAAACAAATCTCCACAAGTGATCACCTTTATAACGTACATCCTCCTCCTCCCATGTACCCATCAAACGCAGCAGAAAAAGCTGAAAAGCCTGATGTGCCGACATGAGCGTCCCTCCCTCAACATCCCCCAGCAGCGAGGGTCGGAGGATAACAGCTCATTAACCAACCAAAAAGTTGTTGGATTCCCTTTCCTTAGCATGAGCTGATTGCAAAAACACAGGGCTAGCAAGCTGCAGGAGTTACAATGCACGAGAGTCACCGAGAAGTAAATAAAATGAATCCAAGATTCCTACATGCAGCTGTCACGATGAACACGAAGAGCTCAGCAACAAGCACTATAAAAGGAGTTTCACCCTTGATTACTTCAGTGGAATCATGGTCCGCACATCAGCCTTGTCTTATAAGTAATAAAAATCTACTGAGCACTGGTACCACAACTCAACCAGGCAGAACAAATGATTCACTGGATAGGTGAAAGGAGGAGTCACGAAACTGCTGTGGGTCAGGGAAAGGCGTTTGGGGCAGAATCTAGACATATTTTGCTTCTGGTAGGAGTAGCAAGTTAAAGATGATCCAGTATTATTCAGATTATTTCATTTGAGTGTCTGCATGCCGGGTGTGCTGCAGACAGCCGCTCCTGCCGCCCGGTCCAGGCTCAATGGCAGAATCCATAGGAAAGCTCCAACACGCGGCAGCAGCCCAATCCAGAGACACAATGCAAGTTCTGGAGCTATGTAAATATTTTTCTTACACGGTTAAACACAACCACTTTGTCCTTCCTCAGCACTGTGATGAAAAGCACGTTTTAAATAAAGAGCGTTTGAAAGGGATGTTTTGATTTTACGTGCTTTGCACCTCATTTCATTCATCGGAATACACTTGGCTGTACTATGGGTGGGAACTCGCCAGCTTGGTCAGCTAGAGCTGGAAAAACACATCAAGTTTTCTGCAAATCCTCTGATTCAGACTTATTTTTAGGCAATAACTCCGTGGTCCATGATTTTGCTGGTCCTCTTTGCTCCAGCCCCAGGGTCCCATGCGGTCACCACCACCATCCGCCACTCAGCCCTGGCAGTTTGACATTAACGGAAATTATTAAATTACAGACAGCAAATTGGTTACTTGAGGAAATAGACTTTGTTTCCACAAAGGAGACAGTCACGGGTTTCTGAAAGTCTATTTATTTTCAGTCAGCAGCTGCAGAATAATTTGCAAACAAATTTCAGCCCCATGTGTTTGCAGCCAGGCGGTTTCGCATTGATCCAACGTGCTGCTCAGGTCACGCTGCCAAAGCTTTGCATGTAACTGTAATATAGTATTAATCTAGGTGGTTTCATACTTGTTTAGTGAGCAATAAAGTCTCTGGTTTTCACACGAGCACAGCACGGCCAAGATAAAAATAGTTACCATAAATTTTCCCCAGGTGCAACTAATAAGGGTTATGGACAGAGGAATAAATATGCGCAGCCCAAATACACTTTGGTAACCCCGTGTTCCTTTTTTCTGACCAAATCCAACCAAATCTGATTCAAACAAAGTCCATATCATTGCAACACGAACTGGTGAGGGAGGGGTTGGTTTCCCAGACCCTCTCCTTGAAAAAATGGGGGTTTGCACTGTAAAAAGGGCCAGAATTGAAACCGTTTTGCACATCGCTGTGTGGCAGGGGTCAGAAAAGGGCTGGCATTGCAAAACCTTTGTGATAAGGTGTGCTATGGGTCTGCATGAGGCTTGGAATTAAAACCTAAAGAGCTTTCATCAATCTTAAGAGTTGATTTCAGTTAAAAAGAAGCCATTACGACAGCCCTTATTTTCTTATTAGGGCATTTAAGCAGCCTCTGCTAAAAGATTAGAAAACATGAAGCATTGTTTGGCTTCTTAAACATACTGTTTAGAATATTTCTTTTCAAAATTCTTTCTATTTCAACACTTCTGTCCAAAAAAAGCATTATTGGTATTAGACATCTGTGTCCAAACTGCAGATGGTGGGTTTGAGAAGCCCCAAGACCTTGCCCAGAAATAGCCCCCATGACCATGGAAAACCCACCTTGGTTTCCAGAAAGTGTTTTCATTCCCCTAAAACACAAAAAAAGAAAAGTCACTCCAATATTCCTTGATTTGCTAATACTTGTCGTCTCCCAGAGCCCAGACCAAGCCCAAGAGAGCTGCCAAGAACAAATAACTACCGTTTCCATAGATTAGCAGATGAATCATTCATGTTATTTTTAGCAGGTCATTAAGGGCTGGCAGCGAAATTTGCAAACTGACTTGTGGGGCTTTTGATGTGTGTTAACATAACCTTTTAAAGAAAATATAAACTGGGATTCAGAACAAAGGAAACTGAAGGACTGGAAATAACATCTCCTAATTTTAAAAATGACAGTGAGGGATTACAATAAACAGATTTTACGTGAGTCTCCTACTCACAGCTCTCTCATTTAAGCATAATGTAGCTGAACAAATCCACGTGAGAAGTTTTATATAAAAGATGCCAGGATAAGGATTCATTTCCACCAGGTGAATATTTCCCTGTCCTGGGCAGGGATGCTGCAGGCACTGGGACAGGACAGGTTTGCAGCCAGCGGGCTCTGCAGAGCTTTCCACCCATTGGTGCAGCAAAGCTTCCTAAAATGTGTGCTTAGTAAAGAAATAATGAGTTACACATCAAATACTGATTTTTTTTTTAACAGCTACTCTTTTACTGTGCTATTGTCAGCATGATGAGATCCATTCTCAGAAGCAAACCCAGGGAATATTGTCAGAAAACTAAACACAACTGGGATGATGCCCAACAGCTGGGATGATGCCCAACAGCTGTCCCTGTGCCCAGGGCATCTCTCAGCTCCCTGGAGCGGGACAATGGCCCAAGGTTCGTGTGTCCCCACCACAGCCAGACCCCCTGGGCAGCTGAATTTCTGCTGTAGCCCAAATCAGCCAGAGCAAGTCAGAGTCGAGCTTTGCACATGCCTTCCCAAATGTGGAGGGACTTGTCGCAAACAGGATCCCAAACATGGCTTTGATGGGGTGCCAGCCATCCACCATCAGCTTTCCTGGATTTCCCTGCAAAATGCACATAATCTGCAGTGATAATTTGTCACACTGGTGTTTGTCAGCTGCAACGGGTGCAGCTTGAGGTATCGGGGCATCACCCCAATGGAGCAGCCTCATCCATCATATGGAGCCTTACATATTCACTCACCGGAATCAATGAGCCAGGGAGGCTCACAAGACAGTTGCACTCACTCTCATTAGCGATTTATTAATCGTTTAACCACCTTGTTTCAGCTGCTCTTTCTGTTGCCATCCTGAGACATGCTTAGGCAGCACAGCCCATCGGTAGTTGGAGCTGCTTGTTCATGCAGAACATGAGCAAGGAGAGGTGACACTGGGGTTGGGGTTCCCCTGCAGCAGGGGGGACAAAGTGCTGAGGTGTCCCCCCAAACAGAGATCCTCACACCGGGTGTCATGCCCCGTGGCCACCCTGCTGCCGGCCTGGCCACTGCTGGTAGCTGGAGGGTGGCCCCAGGTTCAGGGGTCCCTTCAGGAGCTGCTGTTGCTACCAAACCTCATGCAGGATGGACACAAGGTCAGGAAAATAGCAAAGGGGATGGAGAAAGGCTGCATCATGGGGGATTCCCACACTTCAGGGAAAAACAGCTGATGGATACAGGAGGCATGGAAGCCACGCGCCCACTGGCTGGCCACCGACCCTGGCTTTTCAGCAGCTCCAAAATACAACTGCAAAAGGACCCTTGGTTCCACAGGAACCGTGCAAGGACTAAATCTGGCTCCAGCTTCATCAGCTCTCGCAGCGCTTGTCAAATTAAAGGGCTCTGGTTTGAGCCTCAAAAGCAGCGAGGATGCTCCGCCGCGGCTGTGCTGGCAAAGCCGTAAATGAGAGCACACGGCATGTGAGGAGACTGCAGGAGATGGGCTGTGATGAGATGAAGTCCTTGTCTTTTCTGAGGGGGGAAATCTGATGTCAAAAAGGGTCAGCACTCAAGGTGCTGAAAGCGATGTACCTGAATATCTGAGGGCAGAGGAGAGCCGCTGCCTCGTTATCTGCTTCACAGCCTCCAAATAGAAAGCCCCATATCCTTTATTAGTGGGATCAATAAAGCTCATTTCTCAATAGGTAATGAAATAGCACCTATTCACTCAGGGTAGAGCAGATAGCTGATTAAATGAGCCCCCGTCCTCCCCCGCAGATCTCACTGCCAGGTTCCCAGCACAGGCACATCCCAACCTGGGCAGCTGGTGGGAACAACTCCCTGGGGAGAACAGCGGAGCAGATGGCACCGTTCCCAACACCCTCAGGTACACGGACCAGACGTGCGGCTGGATAAACACTGTCCCCAGATAGGACAGCAGCAGATGTCCAAGGACGCGGAGAGCTGTTCTCACCCTGGGGATGGGGACACGTGAAATGCACGCTCTGTGCTAAAAATCCTTCAGCGTGTTCACTTGGATTTTTCTTTGAAGAATGGATTTAATATGGAGCAAATTGAATTTAACCTTTGCTGTAAATGGAGGCATTTGTTTCTTGGAGTCTCAGGGGGAGTCTTCACTAATTATACTGAGCTCAGTGGCCAAACTGGCAAGAAATCTGTCTCCAAGGGGAAAAAAGTCAAGTCAAAGATAGCCTTTGGTATGGTTTCCATATACAATAGAAAAAAAATAGCACATTTCAGCAGTAGGGCTTACCAGTGAATTTTGCCACCTGAGCTGTGTCTCTGATAGTCCCTGCGGGGCTGGTGCTTGCAGAGACAGCAGCAGCACCAAGGATGCTCCTGCCAAGCCTCACACCTAAGGCTGTGGGGCAGAACATGTCCCTGTAGGAAACAAAACAAGTCCAGGCAGACCATGTCCCACCTGAAAAACAAGATAAAATAAGGTTTGATAAGCCAAATATTTAAAATCTAGGGAAATTTTTAGGATATGGATTATCTGATTGCTTTTGCTTTTACTCTGTTCTCTGCTTCTTTTCATGGTCACTCTCTCTTCTATTTTGCCTACAAGCAGAAGCACCTACATTTGTGTTTCTGAGACACTTGTCACTTCAGGTAAGTATTTGTTTGGCTATCTAAATTTGAAATCTAAACTTCACACTGAAGCTAGCTGTGAACTGCTGCTCAGCTGCACTCACCCACAAAAGCGGGCACAGTGATTCCGAAACGAAGCCTGGGAACAGAAAACATGACTTGTGGCTGGAACCGATCCGGTTCGGCTCTTCTCCATGTGTGCAAGCGAAAGACTTCCTTTTACGTTCATCTGTCCTCCAGAAAGCCTAGAAGAGGACAAGAGATAAATTATTAACATAATCTAAATAGAAAGATTTTCTTCATTCTCAGAGCCTCTGTGACATACTCTCTTGGGAAATATTCCCAACTCAAATGGAATTCTGCTTCGTTCTTCTCGGATCTCATATTGCTCTTCTGAAATACATGAAGCCTTTCAAAGCCAATAATTAATGCTGTCAATAATTGTGCCAGGGTGAGAACAAAATAGGCATCTTGAAAAGACAGGCAGATACGGAAATATTAAAAAATCCAGTAACTTTCCTACCAAGTGAGAAGGGAACACCTGCATCCACAGCCCCTCTGAGACGGCACCAGCACCGGTGGCCTCAGCCTGCTCCCGCCTCCTGCTGACCCTGACGAAGATCCATTTGGGTCAAATGTGTATATATATGTGTATATATATAACCTGGGACAGTGGCCCCGCTCCAGAGGCAGGTGCTCCTCTGAAAATTACAGATTTCAGATCCAACAAATTATGAATTAAGATCCAAAATTGTGATTTTTTGGCTTTTTAAGAGCAGCTTGCTCAGCATTTCAAGTGCAAGAAATTTATGCCAAATTTCTATTCACCAACCTAATTAAAAGAGGGAGAGGAAATGATTGCAGAATCCTTTGTGATTTCTAAAAGATATCAATATCTATAGTAATTAATTCATACTCATTCTCAAGTGCTATCAGCAAGTTAATTTTCATTGTTAATAGATCAAATACTCTCAATTAAAAAGCATTGCTATTGGATTTTTGTTCTTGCTGTAAATGAAGCGGTGAACTGTGAGGAGATACGACCTGTTATTGTGTGTGACTTGCACTTTGCAGAGATGAAGTGGAATTTGTTTCTCCTGCACGACCTGGACAGAGCTCAGTGCTGCAGTGTCCCGGTCGGCTGGGAATCCCATTTTGCCAAAAAATACAGGTTTGTTCCCATTTCTGCTCACCCTTAGAGCAGGGAAATGAGCTGGGCAGTGTGGTCCTGGGTGCAGGGGTGACAAAAGATGAGCAGAGAGAATCTCTGTGAACCTGGAGCTGGGTTTGACCATAGTTCTGTTTCCATTTTTCAACACCTGGCTTTTTAGCAAGATGTGAGATAATCAATATTTTCCTAACAGAAGATGATAAAAGGAAGGAACAAAAACTGCATTTGCAACTCAGCTACCGCAACAAAAGCAGATAAAATGATTATGAAGCACTTAGCAGGCTCCAACTCATTTTGTGTTTCACTGCAATGGTTAGGAAGCCGTACCAAGGCACAAGTGCATCTGCTTTGCTGGTGTTAAAGCCTTTGACTCCACTAAATCCATAAATCCGCAGGATCCCGAGCTGCCATTCCCCAGCCCGTGCTCTGACACAGCTCTGAAGCATCTTCGTATTTCAGTGTGTCACGGTCGGTGGTGACAGCAAGGGCCAGTCTGCAGATCTGCAAAATGGTGAAATGGAAAGTATGCACAGTATCACTTGACATTTTCTATATATACAAGTTTATACAATTATGACAAATAGCAGATTTCAATTACAGTAACTTCCCCGTAAGTAAAAGCTGGAAGTTTCTAAGAACTATTCTGACTAATGTGGTCCGGCTCTTGGCTGGGTGACAGCTGGAAAACAAGAAAGCCCTCCATCAAAAGGCTGCAATGGTGACTGCAGCCGCTCAATGCCAAAATAGCTCAAGTTCGGGGAATCTGAGGCTGGGAGGGAGTGTGGGAGGTGCTGACTCCTGCACTCAAGCTTAGTTAGCTCTGTATGATTATTTACCAGGAACAAGTGTAATCTGTATTGAATACAAGAGTGATCTGGGCCTTAACATAAAATGAAAAAAAAAAATAAAATAAATTCCCCTTGAAGTGTAATGCAAGCGGAATCCACATCTGCCAAATCTAATAGAAGGATGAAACGCAGCTTTTTAACTGCAGAAAGAATGTGGTATGTGAAATGTGTGATGGAGTCAGCCCGGGAAAGGGGGCAGGTGGAATGACCCCAGGAAAATCAGTGAAAGGAGGGATGTTTAGAGGAGATCTCACAGGACTATTTTCTGTTGAGATGGATAATCCACTTGTTGCGTTCTCCTACCCTTCACTTCAACCCCTCCCCACAAGGAGACCAGTTTCTGGCAGGTCCAGCATGACACCAGTCCCCCTGTCACAGGGATGAAAACCTTCCAGCCAACTCCAGCCCAACATCACGTGTGTTACGAAAACCATCGATCAATTCATTGAGAATTTAGCTGCTGGCAGTTTCATCTGTCCTTTCCGCAAATAAACAGTATAAAGGAAATTCATGTCTGCAGAAGGTAGCAGCCGAAGCATTAGGAAACGCACAAGCAATTCATTTCATGGCAGATATTCTCTTGATAGAAACCAGACACTCATGTCCCTTTGCAAGCAGCCAAAGACCAACCATTCCCACCCCAGGACCTGGAACTTGTAGCATGAAACAGTGGCTGCAGTTACTGAAAAGAAACATGTGTCGGAGAGATGCTCTGTGGATTGGCTTTTGTGGTGTAACCAGCAACCAGCATTTTGGAGTAACAAGAACTAAACCAAAACCCAAAAGGTTGCACTCAACAGCCAGAACCTTGCTGTGCCTGTTATGACAGGACAAGGTGTGATGGTTTTAAACTGAAGGAGGGAGATTCAGGCTGGACATGAGGGAGAAATTGCTGCCCCTGAGGGTGGTGAGAGCCTGGCCCAGTTCCCAGAGAGGTGGTGGATGCCCCATCCCTGGAGACATCCCAGGCCAGGCTGGACGGGGCTCTGAGCAACCTGAGCTGGTGAAGATGTCCCTTCTCATGGCAGGGGTGGCATTGGGGAGCTGGGAAGGGCCCTTCAACACAAACCATCCTGTGATTCTCTGATTGCAAGAAAAGTACTTCCTGAGCTGGGGCAAGGCTGGATGAGCTCAGGCCCTGATCCAGCAAAAGGGGCCACACCAAGGCTGCAGGTCACACTGGGACAGCAGGATTCACCCCCTCACCACCACCCCTTCCTGCCTCAGGACTGCTTGGGGTTGATTTCTTGTTGCCCCCAGCCCTGACCCACAGTTCAGTCCCCTCAGGGCTCAGCTCTCCCCCCTCCCATCCACCAGGCGCCCGTGCTGCTTCAGTGTAGCAGCTCCTGCATCCGTCATTGCACTGAAATCTCATTTTGACATTTGTGATCTAATTTGGAAACATTGATCAAGGAAAATGATGTCTGGTTTCTGATCTCCAGCGTCAGGGAGAAGCGTAGGCTGCTCTCCTCGTGTAGCTTCACGGCGGGGAGTTTGGGGGGTCACCCCAGGGTCTGTGTGGTCCCTGGGACATCCCTGTCTCCCCATCAATCCCTCACAGACACAGGCTCATCTTCAGTTTATCCTGGCTAAAGCTGCCCGTGTTCACCACTCATTACATCCCCATTAGTGAAGACACTAAAAAAAAAACCTCTCTGGACTCAAATTAAATCAGACTCTCAGCCAAAAATCACTGTAACCACAAAAATGAAAATTTAAGAGAGATATTACCATGAAAGAGAAGATGGTTTTCACTAGATCATGGAGAGCTGCCAGCTTACACCATATAACAACAATGCCTTTGAGGCTCTTCAGCACCAGTTGTGGGCTTTTCCAAAAAAATAACACGAGCTCCTAATTTTTGTACCACCAACCAGCCCAGTCCCCTGCAGCATCTTAGCCATTTTGCAGGTGCTTTTATGACATACTCAGCAATGCAAATGAGCAAAGGAGGTGTTTGATACCACCCACACCTTCATCTCAGTTTCCCCAAGAGTTAATCTCTATTTAATCATTCTAGATATTCAAGACTTCTCTGTTTGTGTGTCCATGTACACAATTGTTTGCTGCTCAGAAGGCACAGTACCTGGACAGGTTGATCAGATTATCTTTGTACCCTGTACTTCACACTGAAACGCTGTATTGACCCACTATAGAAAACATGGTCGATTTTAATTACAAGAAATGGAAGCTTTTACCACGTAAAGCTCTGCCTGAGCTCCGATGCTGTGCAGATCGATGCACCGTGACACTGGCTCAGTGCTTGCACCAGCACCACACAAAGCAATTTATATCTTTTTTTCTTGACAAAAGTAAAAACAATGACATTATTTTCCTATAGGAAAATTTCAACAAATCCAGGGTCACTTTAACTCCTGGTTTTGAATGCACATAGTATACACAAACACCAAAACAAGCAATACATCAGGGAAGTTCAAAGTGTGTTTTAATTAAAATGATCCTTATTCCAAATATTAAATCATTACCACAGTTAATATCACATGATTTTTTTTTTAAAAAAGGAAAAGAATCCTCTTTAGAAAGTTCCTAATGTTCACCAGGTATTGGATTTCACTTCATCTTCAATACTCCATAAAATATCAACAGGTAAAAGGCATTTAACTACATTTCCAACCTAATTAAAAAAAAAAAAACTAAGTTAAACTGTTGATTTAAGTGGGACTGTTGGATTAGAATATATGAAAAAAATTAGTTGTGCATCCTGAGGATTAGCAGCAGAAATCAATCTTTTGTCCTAAGGCCCTTGCAGCACTTGCATGACTAATGAGAAACAGTAATTTCTGAGAGCAGTGGGACAATGCTCCTGGGTCTGCACCCCGGCTGCTCTCAGACACAACTTGCTGACTGCAGAAACACAGAGCCTTCCAGAGAACAGCCCTCGAGAGCAGGGGCTGTGCCGCACACATGGGCCCCGTGCAGCCACACACCAGTAGAACAAACTAACGGCACAAAGTGAGAACTCCTGGGAGCCCAGCATTGGATTGAACAGATTTCAAGTCTCAAAGGCAAATCAAAGCAAAATCATGAGCAATTTGGCTTTTCGTGTCATCTTCTTCAGCCATTTCAACGTTCAGTTGTAAGTTCCAGCCTTAAATGTCAAGCCTTATGGTCTGCAAACTGCAACGAGAAGGAAAAATGACAGATAATTATGCTATGCACCTATATCAACCACGCATTTTTTATAAAAGTTCATACATAAGAACCATTTTAGCATTAGATTATCTTCATGCTTTGTGCTGGTGTATAGAAAGATACAAATATGTGCAGTTACTGTAGCTAATTTTCCCCATCACTGAACAAAAAAAAAAGTAGATCCAACCAGCCTAGGAGTAGGTTCAGATTTTTTAAGTCAAAGTTTCGAGTGAAGTTCTTTACCAGGCAAACAGGCCACCTGAGAAAGGAACCTAAAATTGTAGAGACACTATAACAGATTTCATGGATGGGACTGTGTGACAGTAGTTGGCAGTTCCTGAGGACAAAAGCTGAGCTTGCCACAAGATCCAGAGATCTCGTACGCATCCCTGAGCAGCGGATGTCCTGGGATCTCCAGCAGCATCGGAAAGGACCGGCTGGCATGTTGCTTGTGGCCATCCTGTACCTCTGGTCTCTGTGGCTGCCAGGAGCAGCAGGAAATTCTCCTTCCTCCCCCCAAAACGTAATTATATTTATGCAGGTTGGAAAGAAAGGTTGCAGAAACCAGAGACATTGGCAATGCCCTTGGCAAGTCAAAGCGAGATAAATCCAGAGTACAGTATGACATGGCATATCCTGCAATCAAATGCTGGCACATCAAACAGCAAGTCACCAAAAGGGATCAGACTGATGTACCGGCTCAAAGTCAAGTGCCCATGCTTTATATTGAATTTTCAGGTATGACTAATTCCTTACAGTAAAAAAAAAAAAAAAAAAGAGAAAAAGAGGTGATTTTAAAAAAGGTGATTAAAAAAAAGGTCATTAAAACCCCTCATTAAAACCCCTCATTATTCCTTCAGTTCCAGCATCATCCCATGTGAGGCACAGCACAAAGCTCTCCCCTGCACATAAGCATGTATATATGCTTATACACAAACACACCTACACATCGCATATTTTAGGTAAACCTGCCATGAGAAAAAGAGTCACTACATGGCATCACATTAATTACCACACATAAAGAACAATTTTAATCCATTGTCTGAAATAGAGAACTCTGAGTAAAGGAGTAGAAGTAGTGCTTATAAACAAATTACCTTTACTCAAATATTAGACTGTCTGGTAGTTCTTTTCTTAAAGCCCCTGAATACATTTCAACCCTTTCTAAAACTGTGACATGAAAAATCTGCAGCGCACTAAGCACTGTAATGCCTGTACAAGCCTCCCCTCAGCCTCCAGCCATCACTCAGATGCCAGAACATCCCGTCTGCTACAGAAATCCATGTAAATTCAAACCCTGACTGGCAAGGACTGTAAACCTCACTGAAAAGAGACACTGACTAGGAAAGCTTTCAAACCCAGCCTGCCCTCTGCAAGGCACGCTTCTGAGTATTGTAAAAATGAAGTGAGGGAAGAATTACCAGCAGACAGTTTAGCAAGAAAGGCAGAGGACTAGAGGGAAAAATATTTTGAGAGTGATGGTACTAAGATAACAACCCACTTACTGCAGCTTTCAGAGCCTGATCGAGGTCTTCCAGTAAATCTTCTTCATCTTCCAAACCAACTGACAGGCGAATTAATGTATCGCTGATTCCAAGAGCTTCTCTATCTTCTTCAGGCACTGAAGAGTGAGTCATGATGGCCCTGGGGGGAAAAAATAGCCTTTTTTCTAAGAAGTTCTTACTTTTATCGGCAAAGACCAAACAAATTGGTTTCCTGTCAGCTTCCCCTGAAACTCCATGAAGATTTTGCACCTTTTGTGTACCACCTGCTGGTTAAGCCACAGATGGAAAGAAATTGTATCATTGGTTACTGTAAATTATGGGAACTGCAGAGATGTCAGTGACTTGCATCTCCCAGCATTTCAGTACAGTATTTCCAGGATACAAAGGATGAATAAAAATTGGATACTTAACAGTCTAGAAAAAAAAAGAAGAAAAAAAAATCCTATTCTTCTTCCATTCATATTTTTTTTTCTAAAAAGGAGTACCTAAAAGCTCTGCTTTAAGCATGTGGAGAAAGAGCTATAGTATACAATCTCCAGAGGTTTGTTTTTTTTTTCACTTCTGGTTTCTCAGATCACTTGTCAAATTGTACTACTTACATTGAAGAATTTATTCTCTCCAGCTATGGACAATATAGGTAAGAAGCTATTATTATTATTATTGTATTTCCCCCATATGCTCATTGATGTCCACCAGTTAGCAATTACTGCCAGCTGCTGGAGTGTTTTGAGATCTGGTGTTCTAGAATGAGTAACTGAAGTGATTTAGCATCCAAGTTTAGCCATAACTTTCCATGTATCTTTTTTTGAAAAGCAAACTGGGCTTCAGTAAAATAATTTAATTCCATGAAAGTCCTATTTTTAGCCTTTTAACCTAGATAGAGGCAACTAAGTGTTACTAAAATCCCCACAAAATCTCCCTGGCCTGGAGACAGCTGCAGTTTGTGCGGCGTGCTGACCATGCCCCCTTGTGTGAGCTGGCAGAACAGCAGAGCTCATTCCTCAAGTGTCACCAAATCTGCTCAATGCCACTTATTCCAACGCACACTGATTTCTTGGATTTATTATCACAGCAACGAATTGTGGCTCAGTCTCCCAGTTAAATCACGAAACTGTGCAAATTCTTTCATCATTGCATTCTTATCTTCACAAAAGCCATACTCATTTCTGGACTAGCCACCGGTTTTTGTGTTAACACAATGTACTATCCTTGAGTCTCAATTATATGCAAAATATCTTAGTTTTACGTACTAGAAAAAAATTTATAACTCCCATAGAAATTGATCAGAAACTTTTTTGCCACTCTGCAGCTTTTTTAGAGTTTTAAGATGAAGAATGACTTACGGATGCTCTGCTAGGCTTTCATAACCACCCAGACTCTCAGCCAGTGCAAAAACCTACAGGGAAAAAACAAATAGAAGTTAATATAAGAAGTGCAATGTTATGAATGTTTAGAAAGAGACAGATAAGGAAAAAGGAAAGTTTAGTGGTGTGTTTGTTGGTTTTTCTAAGTTTTTTCTAAAATAAATGTTATAAAAGGTGTTAGCTGTAGTTAGGGAAAAAATATAAGTGTACATTTAACAAGTAAGAGCTATTAAGATATAGAATAGGCTTGTCCTGAAAAGGGTCTGAAGAGGTGCTGGTGAAAAACTGGATTAGCTCAGGAGTGGTTCTGACAGCGCAATGTAAGGGCAGTGAAGGCGGAAGAGCAGAAGGAAAATGCTCAACACGAGGAGCAGGTTCTGCCTGGGCACCAGCAGAGAATACACTCTGCTCAGAGGATGGACAGAGCAGGCGCCTGTACACAGCGAGATCTCAAACATCTCAGTCCAGGTTGAGTCGATTATATCCCATCCTTACGTGCTCTTCTTTGAGCATTGCTGAGGGTTTTTTTAGCATCGCTCTTTGAATTACGGATGTATATTCTGGGATGACAAAAAGGGTCTCTAGAGCCAGCTGCACTCACACAGGGATTCACCATTTGTCTGCTGCAGATGCTCTTACTGTCCTCAACATTTCTCTGCTCATATTGACATTTTTTTCCCCTTTAAAAAAAACCCAAAAACCGCACAGCCAAACAACTAAAGCTGTCAACCAGAGAATCCTCTTCTCAGCCTGGTTTAAGGGAACAGCTTTACTTTTGTACCAACTTTGTTACAAATAGACACTTAGCCAAGTCAGATGGCTGAAGTGAATATACTCATAAGGGACGACTACTCCTGGAATGCAATTTGTGATGCTTTTTGTGAAAGCTGGTAGATCTCCTGTGCCAGGATTAAATGTTCGCTCTCTTGTAAAAGAATATTTTGTGGGAAAATCATGTTTTCAGCAGATTCATTTTCAGCTGATGACACTAGCTGGCAAAGCAAGTAAGATAGGGAGGAGAAGGAAGCTCTAATTTATCCTTGTCCATTATTACTGATTTGTTTTTCCAAGAACAAAACAGCAAACACACAAGAGCAGGCTGCAAATTAACCAGAGATTGAGACTAGCAAACACATTCAAGGGTAGAGGTGGAGTGAACACGTTACAAAGACAAAAGCAAAAACTTATGGTTTAGGTAAAACAACCACTTATTCTCCAAACTGAGGGAGTCCTCCTCTGCTTCATGATTCATGTCGTTTCTCAACAGGTTTTTCTCCTGATGAGGACTTTGAAATATTACATCAGTATTACACCAGCCACAGCTTCTCTGCTTTCAACTACTACAGGTATTTTTGCAAAAAGCTGGCATGCAAGTCCTTTATTAGAAGCAATGCTGTAGTATATATACTACACCCTACTGTGTAAATAAATACTTAAATACTTCCTTTTCTTCTCTCTCATTAGCCTCCCATTTACAGATAATCTATTATTTAGAGATGGTTACACCCAGAAGACTTTAGGAGCTTTGCAAGAACAGAGGAAGGCTCTCCCCACCCCAAGAAAACCAACTGCCTCCCAACACCACCCTCAGAAGCACAGGCTCAAATCCCCCTGGGGTAGCGTGTATTCACTGGAATTTACCTTCAAATTCCTGAGAAAAGTAGCAGCATTTTCGAGATTTCCCTTAATGTAAAAGGTGACCATCCCGGGACAGCCAGTACACTGCCGCTTGACCAGCTCATGCTGAGGGTGTGAGGGCAAGCCTGAAATTTGGAGAAGTCGCTTGAAGTTAATTACCGTCACTTCAAAGGGTAACTAGCTCACCCAGCGCTGAGGGAGACACCTCACCCAGAGTCACCCAAAGTGAAGGGCACACAAACGGCACGTACCGCAACAGTCCCCAAATCCAGGCATCACCTGCTCTTAAGTCTCACCAACCTACCTGGGAAAATGACTTTCTGCACCCGGGGATCTGACTCGAGAAATCGAGCAACAGCCAGCGCATTGTGGAAGTGTTGCTTCATCCGGATCTGCAGGGTCTTCAAACCACGACTGCACAGGTAACAGTCAAAGGGAGACGGAACAGCTCCAAGAGCTACAGAAATTCAAACAAAATCCCACATAAAACAAATGTGGTTTTGTTTTTTGTTTTGTTTTTTTAGTAAAACTAAATACAGTCCTAACGTCCTAAATTTCTAAATTTAGAACAAGACAAGTGGAAAGACATCTGATGCCATCTGTCTTCCTCACCTCACACACATGGGAAGCCAATTAATGAGCTGAATTAACAAGCTGAAGACTTGAGGATTAAATTTATTAGAAATAATATGCCTTTATTTGAGAGAGAAGCCACAGAGGGATACTGGAAGCTATCGTGTTTGCTTAAGGCCACCATACATACTAGTGGAAGGCCGGGAAGAGAATTCAAGTTTCCCACATTAGTGTTACCACTTTCTCTCCAGTCATGGACACTTCTGCACATTTATATGCCTGAGCTACAGCCCCAGATAGATTTCATAGTTGTGTGCATGCAACATGCTTATTATGAGCTGGTGTAGTCAAATACAATTCATTTTAAACTGTTTCCTACATTGACTACTCACAGTTTTGTAAGAATTTGAGCCTTTCATAGAGGTCATCGCAGTTTACTGAAACAAGTCCCATCACAACATCACTATGCCCTAAAAATGCAAGAAGACAAGGACAAATCAGCACTCCACCTGCTCCAAGGTTCTGCCATGAACCCCCATTTTCTCAGTCTCAGTGCAAATAAAATCCCGTTTTTCTGAGACGCTGTGCCCCTTCTCATTGCTGCAGCCAATCTCCCTGTGCAGCATGAGCATCAAAAGGCAGATTTTTTTGTGAACTGCCCACAGCCAGGATGGCTTTTAAACAGCCAGTCTGAGTTGTGTTCAACTCAGAAACTCACCGTTCATGTACTTGGTTGCAGAATACATACAAATATCAGCCCCCAGGGATAAAGGACGCTGAAAGGAAATGAAAATAATAAGTCTGATTAAAGCTTTTGTGCACTCTGGTTCATTGCAAGCTATCCAGACAGGCTGTGATCAAACACAGAATAACAATAGATGGAGATACTAAAAAAAAAAACCAAAACCACACAAAAACTTAAAACAAAACTTAACACCTTAAACACAGAAACCTGAGAATGAAGATAGAGTATGTGACAAGAACAATAGTACAGGAAAGCACTCTGAATTCAAGATAGGCACAATAAAAATAACCCATGATAGAATCTGATTTAAAAGCCCTGGTATAATTCCCATCGGCTTCAGGAAGAGGAGTGATTAAGTACCTTCAACATACAGCCTGTTCATATTGGTGACAAAAATAGTTTCATTGCTTAGTTGAGGCAGGAATAAGTAATGGTTATTTACTCTAAAGTGTATTTCCTTTGAAAATGAAGACCTCAACACAGTTTGCAAAGCAAAAAAAAAAAATTGCATTGTTTTCTAGATACCAGGACTGATGACAATGCACCAAAAAAACAGCTGAAAAGCTGCAGAAAGTGCAAAGGGTTTTGTTGGCCAGGGCTCTGCCCCAACCTCCAGCTTTCTGCCCAGGAGCCTTTTAAAGCTGAGAGGCAAACTAAGATCTTGACGGGCAAGAAGTAATGAACAATAGATTGGTTTTAATCAGTCACTAAGTAAAAGGTTTCACACATAATATAAACATATTATAAAGACTGAAGTGTAGCAATGTGTTAAAAGGTAACAAAGCAAGCAGATGTAGAATAAAAGCCTGCTGCTGCCAGGCCAAACACAGATGGCAATTGAAGGAAGGTGGATGATGTGCATTCCTGATCCGCATTTCCAATGCACAGCCAGGAGAATGGCAGCATAAACACCAGTGCCTTCTACATCCAATATTGCCATATAAATCACTCTAAAATTATGATCTTCTTAGTACAGTGTATCAGCAGCAGTCTGGAGGCCTTTAAAGACACTCCCTATTATACTTACAGGAATTAATCATTACAACTGGCTCTCTTTTAGCACCAGGCCAGTAACAGATACATTAACTAGCTCATATATCCAGATACTCACTTCTTTCACATACGTCTTTCTGAAATAATATACATGGTAAGGGGAAAATCATCAAGCCTTTGGTATGTACAAGACAAACTCCAGTGCTGCTTTAGCTAAGCACTAACACTTTCTGTAAAGCTCTCTTAATTTATAAAGATCTCTGTACCCTTAACAAAGACACCTTGCCTGTTGCACGCATAAAGAAGTTTTACTTTAGACCTGAAAGACTAGGGATTAGCTTGGTTTCCTGGAAAATATGTACAAATATTTCTAGCCCATATTAAGATGAATGAGACTTTGAAGTTTATTATTTCAAAGCATTTTTAGAACTTGAAAAAACTGTCTTCACGCATCCAAGTTATAAAATCAGAAAAGTTATGTCAGTTGTTTGAGATCAAAATTATAAACTTCTGAGCCACACATTCATCAAAATACACAAGAAAAGGTAACTTCAATGTCTAAAAGATAAAGTTAACACAGTTTACTTGTTTTAAGTTTTTCTTACACTGCCTTTTTAGTACCTCAAGTGGTTCATAAGAGATCATAAACAGCATATACAAAGGAATAGGTATAAAAAGGCCACAGTCGGTAAACAGGACACTTTATAACAGGCCTGCTATGATTTCCATCAGTGAGAACTAAAAACTATGACTTCTGGATGACAGAGAAGCCATTCTCTCCATTGACTCAATGTGTTTACTTGACTGGTGAGCTATACTGGTTCTGCTGCTGCCATACTGGTATCCAGTCAGATATAACATACCCTGCATATCACCTTTACTAATGGAAACAACAGCAGCACATGGGTTGTGTTTAGAAACAGAACAAGAAATTTTACAATGCACAACACAAAACCACAGTTCCGTGGGGGTGCTTCCATTTTAAAAATGTACCTTCAAAGACACTGAAATAACGGGGTAATTGCAAGCAAACCGAGTGCTCACCTGGAAATACGCAGACATGAAGGTGTTGTCTACCACTAGAAGAACATCTTTATGCTTATGTACAACATCTGCGCAGGCCTGGATGTCAATGACCTTCAGCATGGGGTTGGTCGGCGTTTCAATCCAAACGAGCTGCAGTAATTCAACACGGAAAGAACCATTTAGACACTTTACAATGCTGGTGATGGTCTGTGTGTATGTTATAAGTGCTTCTAAATGTTAGCACATGGAGTGTCAGCTTCCTGCATAGGTTTGCAGAGTGGATATTGTGTCCTCACTGACGAAAGGTGAGGTTTCTTGGAAGAGGTGATATTCTCCACAAAAAACATGGGAAGAACATCAAAGCTTTTGAAAACTACATCAGAAGGAGACCTTTTTAAAATGTTTTCAATGAGACACCATGAACGTCACCAAGTGGCTTGTAGCAGGGATGTGTTGGACCCAGCTGTTCCCGCAGAGGCCACTGCAGCCCCCTCCGCTTCACACATACACCCAATACAACAGGAGCAACAATGAAATTATTTAACAACGTTAAACAAGCAAGTTCAGCAATTTCCCTCTCCGCTACCTTGGTCTCCGGTGTAATCGCAGCTTCCAGGCATTCAATTTTTGCACAGTCAACAAAAACTACATTCAAACCCATCTTCATGGCTACTTTCCTGAAATATCTGTTTGTGCCTAAAAAACCCCAAACAAAACAAAAAATCAGAGACACAAAATGAAACTATTTCCTTAACTTTCCTTCACCGATCTCCAGCCTCTTGTACACACGCACAGAAAGTCAGGAGGGTACAGCTTTATGTTGTACATCATAAATGGCACATTAATATTCTGTTATTTCTAAAAAGTTTAAATATTGCTGTAGTTTTTAACATCACAGAAAAGTAACAATGGGAATATAGAACCAGAGTGATGTATGACATACTTTCAATTAACAGCTGTTCAGGGTTTTATTTACTGGAGAAGTAAACAGACCTCTTTTAGTTTGCCAGCCTCTACCTTTCCCTCCACCCGTGTGGTTCCAGCTTTGAGATCCCCTTTCCCCCATCCCACTTGTAGTAACTTTTTTTCCACCACATCTTTTAAACTATTTTTTTCTATTTAATAAACTTAATTGAGAATTTGGGAGAGGAAGAATCAAGGGAAAGATTCCAGCTACTGTGTGTTTCTTATCATTCCATTAAATAAGCTTGTAGTGAGGAAGATTAAAAAGTGATTACTTCCTTCCTTCGTGCCTTTGAAGCCTTTCATTTGAAAGATTCAAAGAAGAAACCAGAAGCAACCAGTTGATCACTAGACAGCAACCTACTGGCTATCTGGCAACACTGCCTGGATTAAAAATTAATTCATTACGTCTTTCTGCCAAGGTTATTTAAGATTTACTCACGCAGAACACCAGTTTGCTGTCTAGCCATAAAGTCACAGTACACGCAGGGTAGGATTCTGGGTGCTGAACACTAAGTGTGAATGATATTTATTTTTCTTAAGGAAACACTTTTATTTCTACAATAACCTATATACTATTTTGCGCTGTAAGAAGCTCACTCAAGCATGGGACATTTTCACATAGGCTGTCAACTTTACCAATAAAAACCACAGGAAAGCCTTACCTACTTTTAATAATAGCACGCTGAAAAAAAAGACATAGAAGGGAATGAGAGGTGACACTTCAAGCAGCCCTTTTAAGAAGTTACAGCAGCAGATCAGAATTCAGATGTGTCAACTACCTACAGCTCCTCTTTATGCCTCCCAAAACTCAGCATCTCTTCAACACATCCCAGGCAACAGAACTTCCAGCTTTGCCTTGGAGAGCTTTTCACTTTCTTTTACTGTTTTTCTGACAAACTCAAATACTGTAGGCTCATTTGAGTTAGCAAGCACAACACAGCTTTACAATCCAACTAGGCTTTTCACAAAAAAGAAGCTTCCCAAAGTGTATCCTCCAGGAAGCAGGGACACATGCCGGTGCCCAGTCACCCAAAGGTTGGTACTACGGGGTTGAAGTACAAAAGGCTGCCCAGGGCAAGCATGGAGGAGTAAACCCCACACAGCAAGAAGTCAGCACGGGCAGGAGGTGGCTGAGCAAGGACCGGGCACAGTGTGTGCGAACGTGAGCAGGAAAGACAAGGAGGAACAGCCAGAAGAGCAGAGGCCGTGACAAAATCAAGCAGGGACTTTGGGGACAAAGAGTCCTGAATATCTGAGGGGAGAGAGAGAGAGGCTGAACACACGCTGGCCACAGATGTGCAGACGTACCATGTCACAGGGTGCGAGCTCTGCTGAATGAGGCTGTGTGAGGAAGCTGCTTCCTTTGCAACAAAAGTACGAGAAATTTCAGGGAAGAAACAGTGAAATTAATTTCTGCAGAAACCACTACAGGCTGAGGATTTAATGAGTGGCCGAACTGGTTTTGCTTGAAAAACGGGCCTTTCTGAAGTGAGGAACTGATAATATGCTTTGGTCAAATGACTTTGAAGTTCCATGGTGAGAGGGCCATGGATGAAAGGAGCAGATTGCCAGCAGGGATTCCTGCTGTCTCCACTCCGATCAGCTCCAGATGGACTTTGCTGAAGAGCTATCTGGCACGACAGAACCAAGACACTAAAAGCAAATGTGTATATTTATATTTGATGTGCATAAGCACAGAGAACTGACTGGCAAACAGTAATCACTCCTAGCAATGGGAAAGGTGACTACTCTTGCTAAAAGGTTTCCCAGCTATTGCTTGGGAAAACACTACCTGTCACTGACTTCTCTAACCTTCATTTGAAAACAGAGCAGGTTTGATCTCTTTGTGCCAAGGCCTTGAAGCAGACAGAGGGAGACAAGAGGAGACGGCAAGTTTTGTTGAGCAATGAAATGCAGGAGTGGGGCACCCAGGACACTGACTGTCACAGCATATTCTGGCAGATTTCCTGATTAAGGACTTTAGGGTGGCATTGGCCTTTTGAAGGACTTGGGCAGAGGTGGCTGCACTCCACTTGCTATTGGGGAGTTTCTTGAGGAATGGATAAAAAAATAACTGTGTAAGATCAAAACCTAATAGTGGACTGCAGCATTGCTGATGCATTCAGAAGACACGGGCATAACAGATGCAAGTTGTGCTTTCAGGTAAAATGACAGAATAGTTGTCTGAAACAGTCCAGATAAAATCCTGGTTGGTAAAGGGTCAAGCCTAGGGAAGTAATAGTTGAAATACCAGAAGCTGGAAAGCTGTGTTACATTGGAGAGCAGAATGCCCTGCTCTGCAAACAAGTCTGTGTGAAGCTACCATGTTGTTATTTTCCCCTCATTCAAGCATATATTACTAGTTAACTATATTTTTTGAACCTTTAAATTCTGTGCCACAGAATCATTCAGTATTCTAATTTCTACCACCAAATCAAACAGGAGGGTTCTGTGTTTTCATGAAGTGAAAAGACTTTACAGAAAAATAAGGTCCCACATGAGAAATTTGGAAAGTTCACAAGAAACACAAATAGGTACACTGAATCATTTGCACAATGAAGATCAAAACTATGCTTGTGCTTTGCATACCTCCATAGACGTCATCCATGCAGATAATCGTATCCCCTGCCTTTAGGAGGTGAGTAATATTCAAAGTAGCAGCTAAGCCAGAAGCATAAGCTAAACCTAAAACAGAAAAGAGTAAGTGGCAGACAAACTGTATTTTAATGTGATACAACCTTGTCAAACCTGACGTAGCTTTCCTCACTTTACTTTTCAAAAGAACCTGTTCTGTCACTCTCACTCACGCTATCTCTCTGGTTACGTGGATTCAGTAAAAGCAGCAGCTGGATTCCATGTGGGATGGAAGCCAGGATGAGCATGGGTAACACCGTCCGGTAACAGCAGCTCCCACTCCTTCCTGCACTCAGCACTGCTACATGGGATGGATTCAGTTCAGCTCAGGCATCAAATGCAGCATGACGAAGCAAAGCTGCTACAGAAAGTCCAGTGATTGAGCTGGGCTTTCCTGAACAAGAAGCATTGGACTCTTTCACACCACAAGGCTGCTTTTGCCCATCGCCAGCAGCCAGCGCCTGGGAAAGCCTGGTTGTGACACAACTGCTGCTGTGTCCCTGCTCCCCTCGCCATGCCTGCTGTAGGCACTGTCAGGAGACACATGTGCTGACATCTTGCTTGAGGAACCTATTAATTACTTACAATATTTAGCTCCATCTAGCATCGCCACAGCCTTCTCCAGGCAATTCCGGGTAGGGTTTCCACTCCGGCTGTATTCATAACCCTATTGGGAAAGCAAGAAACAAACAGATCTTAAGAGAGAGCATCAAAAAAGCTTCATACGATAATAGCCATGGGTTCCTTAAAAAGCCCTGGCTCACATTGCCCTCCTCCAAGAACAGCGGGCTGGTTTTCTGGCTGCATCAGGCTGCTGTACACAACATGCCATCAGGCATCCTCAACCTGGAAATGGTCTCTCAAGGTGCACAGGGGGCAGTTATCACACTGCCAGCCATGCTCTCCTGTTTTTTCCTAGATATCCATCTCTTGTCACTGGTGGGGAAAAGGCCTTGCTCTGACACAGTCCACTCAGTCTTACGTTAGCAGGAAGAATGTGTCCCATCTCTGCAATGCTCTGGTGTGAAAGATACTACAGGGCACTAGTCAGTGCCAACCTGTACCCAAGAGCTCCTGAATGCTCAGACCTTTCCCTAGCACACAATCAGGCCAAGTTCCACGCTGCAGTGCAATCAGGCTCTTATGTGACTACTGAGAAAATGTAAGGAGAAAAAAAATTCTTATACATGCATGGATGCACTTGCTAAAGAGAGAACCCCGCTAAGCACCCTGGTGTTCACGTACTTTCAGGATTTCTGTCTAATGACAACTTCATCACACTGAGGAATCCAGCAGCCCAGTCTCAGAGCTTCCAGCAGGATGTGGTGACTCTGATCAGCACACGGACACAGCAGTGTGACTCCTGTGATCTTCTAACACAGACACCGACTCACACACAACACTGGGAACGCTTCTAAGTGATTTTGTGTGGAATCAAAGATCACAAGGCAAATTCCTGTTGCCCAATCAGCAGTGTGACATCCAGACCTTGAGTTTGGAACAAATACTGCTTTATGAACTGCAAATTTGAGTCATTTCCCTCACACGCACATGGTACCCATTAGAAACTTCATGATAGTTCAATGCAAACACTTCCAGCACTTTTCTACAATACATCCACTGAATATCTATGAAATATTCATTGGGTCTTGAAGGACAACTAAAGCAGCCTCTTACAGAATACATATAAATGAGACAATGTGTTCTGCCCGGGCCCTGCAGCAAAGTAAAGCTTTGTTATCACACGGTCTTCAAGAAAGGCTCCAGCTGCATGCAAACCACGCGTCCGAGAGGAAAAAAGATGCTTGGGTTTTTTTGCAGGAGGTAGGACGAGGGAAAATATCTCCACACGTGGCAAAGCGGGAGCCCCCTCCCCTTCCCGGGCCTGCCGCCCCCCCGGAGCTCCATGGACAGCCCGCCAGGCCGGGCCGCACCCCCCGCTGCCGTCCTCCGCCCCCGGAGCCCCCCGGACACGGCCGGACCGGGGCTCCGGACGCACTCACCGCGTGCTGCCCGGGAGCCTGCTGCTTGAAGGTGGTAGAGAGGGAGATGGGCGGCACCACGGCGGCCGAGCGCCACTGCTCGGGCTCCTGCCCGGCGTGGATGGCCTGCGTGGCGAAGTGCGCGAAAGGCGGCAGAAAACCGGCCGACCCGCCCAGCTCCATGGCCACACTCCAGCTGCAGCTGCAGCTGCTCCTACTGCTGCTGCTTCTGCTGCTGCCGCCGCTGATATCGCCGCCGCCGCCGCCGCCACCTCAGGCACAGCCGCTGCCCCGCCCCGAGGGGCCCGGCGGGGGCGGGGCCTCAGCGCCGCCTCTCATTGGCTGGGGCGGGGCAGGGTGGTGTCCCTCATTGGCTGGGGCGGGGCTGGGCGGGGCCCGCGCCGCAGGGCAGGGAGCGGCGTCCCGCTGTGGCACCGCCCGCCCGCAGGGGGGCGCCGCCGGACTGCAGCGCGCTGCGGGCGGGAGGAGAAATGGCGGGAAGGCGCCGGACCTGGGGACAGGGGATAAGTGACCAGTGACAAGGGGCCCGGTGGCCCCACCGAGCGATCCCCGGGGAACGGCTTCCTCCTACCGCTGCACCTGAGGCTGCCAGCCCGACGTTTGCCCGTGGTCACACAGATGCAGACGGTGAGAGGCCTTTTCCTAACACACCTTCTCCTCTTACATTTCAGGCTGAATTTGAAATAATTGTCACTGCATCTGCAGGTGTATTTAGAGCAAAACTGGATCTAAGTAGAAGAAACACGCTGATAATTCTCAAGTCCGTTTTTCAGCCTCAGCAAGTAGTAGAACCCTGAAGTTTAGGGTGGCAGAATTGAATCCTGCAGTGACAAATCAGTGGGAAACATCTGCATGGATCCCACGGGCAAAGCTTTGCTTGGAACCCACCGTCCCACTAGGGCACCAAGGCACAAAGTTTCAGGTGGCCAGTTCAGTATCATAACATGTACGCTTTCTTTTTATAATAACCTGTATCATGACATTCATGACAATCAAGCTGAGACCAAGGGGAAAATGGAATTATTGTCATACAAAATTTCTTCCTCTCTCTGGGTTTCTCCTTGTGGTGATCCGTGCAGCCCATGGCAGGTTTGGTGGCTGTTCCTGGAGGAGGTTGTCCTGCCCGTAAGGACACAGCTCCTCACCCCCATATCCCCACAACTGGCTGCTGAAGCACTTCACAAAAAGGAACTAGTCCCACGGCTTCATCTGAGCAACTGAGTAAACAGCTTGTGGTTTTTTTCTTTTCTTTTTAATAAGAAGATATAGACATTTCTGAAGTGCTTCAGGACAGCACCAGTTGAAAAGAGAATTAATACTTCCCCTTGAACAGAAGCCATTGAGGCTACAGTGTCTTCAAATTTCTTACCTATTTTTTCCTGTTAATTTCCGTAAGTGTCCTTTGTCACTTTGACAAATGTGTTGCTGTCCAGCATCTCTCCAGCCACTCATTCTGAATGCCTGGGAGAAGCAGATGTTAATTTCTCCAGGGCTGGCAAATTCCATTCGCTGTCCTCCAGCACCTCATTTATTTTTGTTTTGCCTTGTGGAAATAAGGAAAAAGGCAACCAGAGAGCATTTCTCTATACTCGGGTGCTTTCAATATTCTATTAGGTATTCTTTATGAGTTTAAATGTTATTGTTAGATTTACAGCTAGAATAAATGCAGATGCACACTTACAGTATATCATTTTCATTTACTGCCTACCTTCGGGTTTTGTACAAATTTAGTCTTTTATTCCTCTCTATTTTTTGACCTATTCATTTCTATACTGAAGAAGTCAGCATCCTCCCTGGAGGAATCCACCCATGAGAAATTACTCCCCCATTATTTATTTCCTGATTGAGGAACTCCCTAAGTGAAGTTTCCAAAGACTCACAGCCCAGAAACTGTAGAAAATGCAGTTCCATGTTGCCACAATACCTGATCCTGCTGCTTTTATCTAAACAGCCTAGTGCTTGGAAGAGAGCGATTTAAGTAATTTGAGAAGATGGAGAATATAACCAAGACAAAGTTGTGTTGTTAGATAGTTAAAAAAAAAACATTCTCATGTATTTGTAGGTATGTAATAATTACTCAAAATAGTCCCAGATTCACCACCTGGATTCACCACAAATGCCAGTTTTCACAGGGCAGTTCCTATTAGTAATGTGTTCCTTCTGTTTTTGGGTTGAATAAGGGACTCCATAATAAGCTGGTAAACAGTGACTTCATGCCTCTGTCTCCTCTTAGCTGGCCTCCAGTAATTAAAAATGCAACATGAAGCTTCCAACATCAGCTAAAACCCGATGTTTCCAGCACGGCACCAGGGCAAACAGCCTGTTGTCCAGCACTGGAGAACAGATAAGAGACATCAGGGTTTCCAACAGTGTCAGCCTCTCAAATACTGTTAGTAAATGGCTTTTAATTTTCTCTAAAAACAAGAAGAGCCAGAAAAATCTTGTCAGAAAGACCAGTGAAGTACAAAGCAAAGGTGACATTTTTTTTCCCCCTTGTATTACTTAAAAATCCACCTTAGGATTGTAAGTAGCTGTGCGGGAAGCAGCTGTGCTGTCATGCAGAAGACAGCAGGCACAGAAATCATATTTCATAGCTTCCATCTCCACCTAGAATTCTTCTTAGCCACTTAGTATGAGAGATGATGCAAACCAGGTAAAGAAAGAGGTCACACACAAAGGCAGTTCTTTCGCCACTGCAGATCTAACTCTCCTGACTTGTAGGTTGTTGTCCCTGGACCTATTAGTCAAAAATCCAGTTTACCTAGAATTTGACACCATCCTTTTTATTTTAATGATTCATTGTACAATTGTAAGTAGATCCTTGCAGAACTAGTACTGAAGAGGAGCTCTTTTACGGAAATCTGGAAGCTCTGGACCTAATGCAGTTGCTTTATAAGATGGTAATCATCTGCAAGGGCTGATGTAAGGACAGGGCAACTGTCTCATCATTTCCTGGCACGTGCTTTTGAGGAAGAACACTGCTACAGGTCCCGTCATTCTCCACACAACGTCTCGTTTCACAGTCATTCATCACACTGGGTCGGTTTCCTTTCATTTCCCTTTCCTTTGGTGAATGAAACAGCCACGCAAAGGACACGGGTGTACAGTGAAGGGACCAGGCGACGTTTTGTGCACAACGGCATTAGCCTGTTTCTTGGCTCACAAGGGATTCTCGGGAGCACGGGCAGAGATGTGGGAACGCTGCCTTGAGGCCATGTTGAGAAATCCCTTGACCTTTTGTGACCTGGGAAGCGACCTGGAGCTTCTGCTCCCCTAGCAAACAAAGGGAATTGGCTCATGTCACTTATTACGCTGTTGTGTGGTTTGCTTACACCTCTGGCATGCCACAGCACACACAACATACACTGTTGTCTGTACAGTCGTGTAACTAAACCTCAAACCAAGACGCTCCTGGATCCACCTCGAATCTGATGGGAACCCCCGCGGAGTCCCCGTGGTGGGTTTTGCACCTAGACTGGTGCTGGGATAAATAGGGAGCACCTTCCCATAGGCACAGCCTGTGCTGCAGCACCAGCGATGCTCCGGGATGGGACGTGCAGTCTGGGGCAGCAGAGACCCTGGAAACCCAGTTCCCTTGGGATGAATGGCAGGCTGCCCGCCCCGAGGTGCCTCTGTACTCGTGAGGCCAGGCAGGCCCGCACTGCCAGCACAAGCACACAGAATCACAGAATGTCAGGGACTGGAAAGAACCTCGAAAGCTAATTCAGTCCAATCTCCCCGCCAGAGCAGGAACACCCAGATGAGGTTACACAGGAATGTGTCCAGGTGGGTTTTGAATGTCTGCAGAGGAGACTCCACAACCCCCCTGGGCAGCCTGTTCCAGTGTCTGTCACCCTCACTGTGAAGAAGTTTCTTCTCAAATTTAAGTGGAACCTCCTGTATTCCAGTTTATACCCATTGCCCCTTGTCCTATCATTGTCTGTCACCGAGAAGAGCCTGACTCCATCCTCGTGACACTCACCCTTTATATATTTGTAAACATTAATGAGGTCACCCCTCAGTCTCCTCCAAGCTAAAGAACCCCAGCTCCCTCAGCCTTTCCTCACACGAGAGATGCTCCACTCCATCATCTTCGTGGCTCTGCACTGGACTCTCTCCAGCAGTTCCCTGTCCTTCTTAGCAGCTGTTTTCCCAGAAATGCCGGACACATATTAGCGTGTGCATAAGGACAAACCGCAGCCCCAAACCAGAGCCTCAGGCTCCTGCCCGCCCCTGTGAGCTTCGGCCCTCCCGGGGCCGCCCATGCGGGCCGGGCGAGAGGCGGTATCGAACCCCCCACCTCACCGCCTCTTAACGCCTTCTCGCGGTGCCGGGGAAGTCTCGCCCTCGCCCCGCGTCTCTCGCGGGAGCATTCGGCCAAGATGGCGGCGCTGCCGGGCCGTTGAGCGGCTCCGGGCAGGTGGGGGATGCCGGCGGGACGGGACTCGCCGCCGCGGCTCTGAGCGCATCGACCCTCCGGCTGCGGCGAGCCCGCCCGGCGGGGCCCCGCCGCCGGCGATGACCGGAGAGAAGCTGCGCTCGCTGCGCAGGGACCACAAGCCCGGCAAGGAGGACGGGGACCTGCTGGCGCCCGGAGAGGAGGAGGCGGCAGCCGCGCCCGGAGGCATCTTCACCGGGGGGCGCGGGAGCAGCGGCAAGGGCGGTCGGGCCGGGGGCCACCGCGTCTTCAGCAACCACCACCGGCTGCCGCTCAAGGGGGGCCCGGCGGCCGGCGGGACGGGCCCGACCGCCGAGCCCGACAAGTGCCCGGCCAACTTCCCCGTCCACGAGTGCGTGTTCAAGGGGGACGTGCGGCGGCTGTCGGCCCTCATCCGCACCCAGGGCATCGGCCAGAAGGACAGTCACGGTGAGCGGCCGGAGCGACCGGGCCCGGCGGGTCGGAGGCGGCAGCTGGGGGGCTGTGGAGACCCGCGGAGCCGCTTCCCGCCCCTGCTCGGCCTGAGCCCCCGTCCCTGTGCTTTGGTGTTTGGTGTTTCTTTCTGTTCCCTGGTGTTTCTCTCGGGGGGCTGGCGGGGATTAATGGGTAAAGGGGTCTGCAGAGGAGTGCGGCCTCACGCCTGGAAGATTATTGGGATTTCGGTAAAATGAGTGAGCACGGGACCGGGTTTTGTAACGTGATGCTGCGAGAGCTTCCGCCCTCCGGGTGGTGCTTCATGTCCAAAAGCCTACTTCATTTAGAAAAAAAAAATACAGATATATATATATATATATATCTATATATCTATATATCTATATATCTATATCTGTATTTTTTTTAAAGTGCCTGAGCTATCACCTGTTTGCTTTTGGAAGTGAGTGCACTCAGGAGGGCTTCCTTTGGCTGTTGGTGGAACTGGTTTTGTTTTTTCAACAAAAAGCCCCAACAAGCTTTTTTTTCCTTTCTTTTTAAAATCCTTTAGTTCTGGAATTTGAAAGAGCCAAAATCTTGTTTTCTGCTCCTCTGCAAGCTTGCTTTGGACACAGAAGTGGCAGTTCCAGAGGCAGAAACGTGATTCTTGTGCTGCCCTCTAGTCCATAAACATTTAAAATCTTGCTAGGACATTATTTTAAAATAATACATTAAATTTGGGAAATGTTTTACATTGCTAAAAAATACTGCCTTACAAGTCAGCTTAAGTTTCAAGGTTAGTTTTCACCTCTACGTTTCTACCTATTTCAAGAGTAACATGATAGGTTTCTACTGGAGAACGCTAAGTTGTACCACATGTGGGATCTGGAGAAGTGATTAAAGGGTACAGTTACATTCGTGTTCTGACTAAGATACAAATGTGCCCTTTATTTTACTTGTGTTATGTAAAATAAAAAGGAACATTAAGGTAGAGCAGTGTTTGGGACTGGTACAATGGGAAGAATAATGTAATTGGCAATTAAAAGGCATGTCCATGGTAACAGGAGGCACTCGGAAACATGGACTAATGTATGTGGAGTAACAGACAGCTCAGTTTTCTCAGTCAAGACAGGGAGGAGTATTTCTTACAACTGTCATAACGTTTTTCTAAGAACGTTGTTACAAATATAGCTACAGATATATTTATCCTGTCGTCTTCATTCCAAACGTTGCAGCAAATACTGGTAGAATGAAAGCAACAGACTTGGGAGGAAATCTTCTCACTCCGTGTATTCCTTCTGCTGCCTTCTCCCCTATACCTCCTCCAGTTTTTCATCAAATAACTTTTCATCATAAGTGTAATATCTTTGCTTTGAAGGCACTTCGTGAGCCATCTTTGCTGTACTGCTATTACATACATTGATACAGTCCTTTTTTAAATATGTATATATACACACATGCACATATATATATGAATTTCAAATTACCATCTTTCTGCTTTCTCAGCATTGTTTACAGTAGGAATGTTTGAGGATTTCTCTCTCGTTACCTTCCTCCACGTTTTTACTGTAAGTGATGCTTTGGCCTTCAGTTTCCAAAAAAACCACAACAACAAAACCCTTGGTGTCTTTGACATACCAAAGGTCTGACTAATATTTCCTTGTTATTGTTTTCTTTCTGCCTGAATCCATCTGTCACTTGTTTACATATTTGAATTATGAGTTATTTGGGGTAGTTAACTTCAGCTTACAGTCAGAACTAAGCCAGAAGGATCCTAGTACATGATAAGGAAGTGACAGAGTGAAGAAATAACTTCTAGTAACAGTTATTGTTTATGATTCAGTCCCATTTTTAGTGTGCAGTTAAGTGCAGAAAAGCCAAGTCCTGTAGAATGTTAAACTCTTGATGTTCCAATAAAACAAACGCTGTCTGTGTCTGGAAATTGAGTGCAGCCCTGTCTCACTCTCTAAATTAACCTTCAAAAACATTACCCATTGGAAGATAGTATCGTTATTCCAGAAACAAAGAGTTTCTTGGGTGAAGCTTGTATGTATACCTGTTAGATTACTTTTATTTTTCCTAAAATAGGCATTTAAGAGCTTAAGCATATATTCAGAATAAAAGCGTGTTATATTCTGCAATAGACCAATCTTCTTGCTGAATTACTCTTGTCAAACAGACTGTGCTTCCTTGTAGGTGTGCCAGATGCCTAAGGAAAGGTTAAAAGCTACATGTGCACACGCTTGTGGACAAGTGCTGTATTTTACGTGCACATGGTTGTTGTTTGCGTGCCCTGGCTTGCTGGCACTGTTTGTCCCTGCTCCCTGGGAGTGAGGCCCTGCAGGCTGGATGGCTTGGGGAGGGAAGCACATATGCTCGTTTCCCAAAACTGTAGATATTGATGAAGTTGTCTTTAGATGGAAGGGAACGGTGAGATTTGTTTATATGGTGGATCAAGCTGTTGCAAAAAGAGAATGAATTTGGATGTGCTTGTTCAACTATGTGCCTACTCGTGTTCTGGTCTGTGTCCAGAAGTGATCATGTCAAACACAGGATCATTATGATTAAATTGCATGGAAGTCATCAAAACTACATTTCAATCACTTAATTGTTTACAGTGCCCTTTTTGTGACAGCTCTCTCACACAGGTAAATGATGCAGGTGTGTGCTTGCTCCCTTCTCTCTGGCCAGCAGCTGTCTCATGTAAAGCCATTTGTTTTTGTAGAATCTGACACTTGTGGCTTTTGCTGTGGTTTACCCCAAACCCCAAGCTGTTAGAAGCATCAATGCCACTGAAAGAAGTGAAACTGCTGTCTCCCACTCTCTTCCCTATCCTGGCAGAAACACTTAGTTGCACTGTGCCAGTACTGACTGGGTAAAATTATTAGTGTTAAAGTTCACCCTTTTTTCTCATAGGACTAATTTTATCTAGAATTATTCTGTATGCTCTGGATAGTGAGTGTTGTACGGGAACCACAGCTGTTCTTGCCATGATGAAGCAACTAAACATGATTTGTATTTTAGGATTGGTGGACTTTGAAGTTACAGTGTGATATAATTCCAGTAGATCGGTTCCCTTTGAGTCTTGTAAATACTGATACTAATTAATTTATTAGTCTGGGACTTACATTATTGAAATGCAAGCAGAGTGTGATAATGTGGCCCTGTTTCAGCAGCTGCTGGGACTGGGTTTACATTTGCAGATCCTGTCTCTCCCAAAGGAGCAGAGGTTGAGCTGTTGTACCTGCCAGCCAGCGGGTTTCTGAGAGGGGAATGCGCAGAAGGTCTTTGGCCGCTGCTCGCTTCAGACCCGGATCAGTGCTGCTGCTGCTCCATGGGGATGGTTGGCAGCTGGTGCTCGATGGAGACTGAGGCAGCACCAGTCTCATCCTTTCCAAGGTGTTTGTCTTCCCTGGGTTTTCCTGTGCAGAGCAAACACTTGCCTCTGCTTGAGACTATGGTCATACAGGAGAGGATCTTTCTGCTTCAACAGCTCTGCCCTTTCTCCTGAAGATTGCACAGAGGCGTTCTATGAGCTGCGTGATTCCTCACCTTAATGTCTTCATTTTGTGACATACAATGTTATGCAGTTTGGATGGCTTGTATTGATAAGTCAGAGTTAAATTTGCTACCGATAAAACCCATTTTGTTTGGCCCAAAGAGCATCAGGACCTCCCCAGGTAGCCCAGAGCGGTAGGAATTACAGTGATTCTTCCCAAGTTTCATAATGTCCCTTTTCAATGTGTTTATCTCCTTCTTACCCCTTTCCTAAAGTACTTCCCTGTTGGTGTGGCTCCTCTCCCATTGGCACAGCAGTCAGCCTCTTATTTTATTTCGCCAGTCTTTATTAAACCTTGGACTCCTCACTGCCACGGACTTACTGGCCAAAGACCAGCAAGCAGGATGTTGCCTGTTCTCAGCTTCCTCATAAATAGCTTCTTTAATTTTATTTATTTATTTTTTTTTTCTAGAATGGACAGATTCTACTTTCTGTGCTTTCTCGGTTGTTGTACTCTCTGGTTTTCTGCACGCTTCTCTCCCCCTGTCCCTTGGCTGTTGTGTCCAAGTTTCCCGTCTCATTTTTGAATTGCGTACTTTTTGGTGTGAAAACAATCATTAAGTCAAAGAAAAATCTGTATTGGAAGAGCTCTCTGGAGGTGATGTGTATGTATATCTATATATATCTCTCTCTATATATATATATCCCATTGAAGTGCTTGATACTCTGAGGAAAATGTTTACCCTGGCTTACATAATTTGAATTTTCTGAGTATGTGGTTTGGCTTGTTCTCAAGTTTGCTCCTCAATAACGTTGTTATTTCAGTCACTTAACAAAGAATGGCTGCATCCAGTATTCTAAATTATGTTTTGGCTCACAGATGTTACAAAATCTATTAATAGAAAATTTGAGGTTAGCTTGGAGTACATAATGAGCTAGGATGTAGCTGTCTGTGGTGTTGCTGCTGACCCACAAGAATAATTTGTGCTACATGGTGAGTGGCTCATTCCAAACCACTCAGCAAGTCTGGCTGTGGGTGGTTGCCTATCTTGATCAGAGATTTCACAATACGATAATGTGCTGCCAATTGCTTTGTACACAACCTCTCTGTTTTGGATTGCATCTTTTACATGTATGGTACATCATCCTTTGCATGTGGCAAGTACTTACTGCTAACATGATACTGTGAAATAACCCTAAAATCAAGTGCATTTGTTATAATTGCAAAATAAATTTGGTTTCCAGCAATTTTGCTATTAACTCCACTAAAAAAATGTTTAAGCATAGAAACAGAGTAACACAGTTAAATGGAAGAATTTTACGTCCTTAAGCTACATAAATGCGTCAGAATTCTTGTAGCAGCATTAATCCAGAAAAACAACTCTCTGTACCTTTGCAGTGCATATTGAAGAGCAGAACTACGAAATGTGTCATATGCATAGCCAGGAAAACAGGGTCGTGTTTGTAATGTCTGCTAATGACCTGGGAAGCTTTCTTTCAAAACAAGGCACTAAAATAACCAAAAGGCTTTTTTGTAGTGAAGTTACTGTTACTTCGCAATCTGGCCAATACTGTACTAGTAAAAATCTTGTACTAAAGCTTTGAAAAATTAATAAAATAAGCTCTTAAAATTTTAATCAGTATCATATCTTTGAGTAGCTTTTAACCTAGATATGCCATTCTGCGTAAAACACCAGACTTTTCTGACCATGATAAGCATAGAGGTATGGTTATCTCTTTCTTGAAGATACAATTAGATCTCTTTGGCCGGAGTAAATTTCAAGATGTAGTTTTTTTAAAATGGCTTTTTGCCTATGATTCATGTGTTTCAGAGATATTTATTTCAACAAGTATGATCCAAATGCTTGCTTAAAAAATTGTAACTGCTTTGGTGTATTTTAGTGTATTCCTTGGTTAGGTCATGTAAATCAAGTTTCTTAACACGTCACATTTGAGTTGTATGTGCAAACACCTGAAGGAATTGCAACGGATTCTGTTACCTTGGATCTAATATGTTTTTACTTCTATTATCTGTTTTAGGAAACACTCCTTTACATCTTGCTGTGATGCTGGGACATAAAGGTAGGCAAATCCATCAACTATATTAGCTGTTAAATGATCCTGAAGAATTAAGGGCAAGAGGAAAAAAAGATTTTTCAGTTTCCCTGAACGTGGTCTTGTGTTTCAAGCTAGTTCAAAATTGACATTTTCTGAAAAGAAGACACCATGTGGATTTAGAAGAGTTGGTGAAGAAATTAGAGCTGTTCTTGAGGCCAGAATGAAAGAGCTGGGTAGTGATTGGGTTGGATGGAAAGGAGTTGCAGCAGTTGGACTCTTTATGTGCAGAGAACACGAACTACTCTGCTTTTTGCAGAGTTAGTAGGAATTTGGGAAACTTACACTATCATAGAAGATCAGGAAACAACTGGAAGCAGCAGAGACAAGTGTGTGCACACCAGCTGCTTCCCCTCTGCTGTCTGAACAGCCGAATCAGAGGGAAATACTCAGCATGGGTAGGCAGGGGGCCTGATCCAGGCGCATCTGTAATGTGCAGTCAGTTCATGGTACAGAAAGGTTATTAATTTCTGTTTGTGTGATGATACCTTGTCTCTTTATCAACACTTTGGGTTAGTAGTGTCACTGTGTTTGTTGCTGACCTGCTCACTCGCGGTGCTGAACAACCCTTTGAAGTGAATCGAAATAACACTCTCTAGAAAAAATGACTCTGAGTGGAAATGTGAGCTCACCTGCTTTCCGCACACCCCCTCACTCACTTCATTCCCGTTTCCGACTCGCTGCGGGCACAGGGCGGCCCCTTGATTCGCCATGGCTCTCATCTTCCCAGATACCCTTTGGGGATTTCTTTACAGCAGAATTTCAAGGCACAGGATTTAAATTTCTACTTCAAATAGAAAGTATAGAAATAGACATATTTCAAGAAACCTGTAATATGATTGTTCAGTCTTTGTGACCGTACAATTCCTTTTCACTACTGAAATGAGAATCCTTTGGTTTCATTCATCTGTGTGAGTCCTGTGCCTGGAATGTTGTGCTGATCCATGAGAGCTGTTGTTAACTGAAACACCTGACGATTTGGAGAGGGGAATGCAGGAAATGCAATAAGTTGTCTCAGGATGTTTTGATAATACCTAGGAAGTGATCTAAGATAATTGAGAGTTAGAGTGGGAAGTAATTTTGAAGAAAGGAGGGAGAGAAGTGGTTTATGCAGAAGAAGCGGTAGAGCTTGCTGGAATCTGCCAGTATTGATCTAGCCTGTAGTACTTCTTAAATTTAAAAAACCAGAAAATATTTGCAAGTCTTTTTGAGACAGCAATGAGGCAAATGTGTTTTACAAGTGCCCGTCTGCTAGAAGACACAGATAGGTTTTTTTTTTTCAACTTGCAAAAAATGGGGCTTCATCAAAACTGCTTTTTTTCAGTGAGGGTCCTAGACTAAAGGCTTGAAGCAGCAGAAGGAAACGGAGGCAGAAGCCTTTCTTTAATTTCTCAGGCTTAAATAAGGCATTTTTCTTTTTAAGACAGATTTTAGTTTTGTAACTACTTTGTGTTTTCAAGCAATGAGGATGAGCTATGTGTATGACTTCTGTTGTGCCTTGCTGCAGTGTTTGTTTCAAGCTTTAGTTTATGACAGTCATTAGTTTATATTTACAATTTTGTGTTGTTGGGCAATAGGAGGGCTTGTGTAGTTTCGATTAAAAGGCAATCAGCTATCATGAAGGGATGCTTTCCATATAGCCGCAACAGTATCATACCACATTAATAAATGCAAACAATTTTGATCAAGGATGCCTCTTCTAATAAAACTGATAGAAAAGAGTTTACCCACTTTAATTCAGTACGGTTGAATATTTATTCCAAGTTTCTCTTAAAATGTCATTATGTTTCAGGTTTAGGATAAAAAGCAATCTATTCAGTGCTGGCAGATTCCTTGGATATGAGTTATCCTCATGGCTAGCATATCAAGGAGAGGCATTTCTCTCTTGACTTCTTTTTGCCTTGGCTGCATGTTTTAGATTTCAGTTTGCAGTTCACCCTTGGCTTCTTTCCATATGGTCTGTCCCCCTATGTGTAAAGCCCTCACTCCTTTGGGATGCTTGTGCTGAGTTTTCCTGTAACTGCCTGGAGCAGGGCTGTTTGTGCCTGATATCCAGCACAACACCTGGTTTTACTGTTTTGACTTGGGACCCTGCATAGTTGTTGATGCCCCGAGAGCCCAGCATTTTCCTGCCGTGCTGCTCTGTCTCACTGGTATTGAAGGCTGGTTTCTGTTTCCTGGAGTGATGCAGACAGGTTGTTGAGCTGTGTACATCGATGTTACAGCCTGTCTATTCCAAAGCGCGGGTGAGTTGCCATCCTGTTTGTCTAACTGAAACTCTGGCTGGTCAATGTGAGCTTGTTTGCCTGCTGACTGTGGGGTGGTGGTGTTGTGTCAGGCACTATATTTAAGCAACCATAAAAATACCTCTCTGTGTTTGCTAACAGAGTAGTCAGGGCTTTGGTTTATTTGCCACCCGAGATAGTACATTCACCAGTGAAGTGTTTCTTCCTTCCCAAACACTGTGCTGGCCAGTGACTCATGATTGCTGCATCTGGAATGACGAGTACGGTTTCCTGGAACACTCTATAGGAGAATAATGCAGGAAGTCCCTCTGTCTGTCACGCCTGCCCATCCTATTCGTAATGAGACCTTTCTTCAGCTGACCGGCCCTGCTCTGTCATTACAGATGGGTCAGGTTGGTTTTAATGAGACGTGGTGAGGAAACTTTCCATAGTTAGAAACAGAAGAACCGTTTCAAATGAGGACAGCTTATTCAAAACACGGAAACATTGAAAGCTTTCTTCTCTCCTTAATTTTAAGGCTCGTTCATCTTTCCACCGTCTCCTTTTCCCTGTAGACAGAGAAGGCAGTGCAAGCTGAGCTGTGCCTTTGAGATGTGGATGCTGCTGTGCCAGCACCGTATGTGTGCTGAGCAACGGGGAGCTTTTAGATGGCTTTAGATGCCACAAGATGTTACAGCACAGGGGTTGTATTAGTGCCACAGCTTCAGCTCAGCCTCCTGAACATGCAATATTCTCTCGATTTCCCTAAAGTCTGTGTCTCCCTGCACGTTTCTAACAAATCAGTTCCCCAGGGGCCTTTGAGGAGAGAGCTGTACGGGGAGGACCAGCAAGTGTGTCTTGATACACAGTTTTGTGCGTTAAGTAGAGAGAACTGATGTCATATTTTAAAAATATTTGTTCTGTAATGTTGTGTATGTATGCACATTCAGAAATGCATCTTTATAAAATGCAAAATACGAGAAGCAGAAGGGACGTTTCTTCAGTGTTTTTGTAATTGGTGGTGGATCACCAATGGTGGTTTTAAGTGCTGATATTTAACAGGGAAGTGCTGTAAGTACTTACATAAATGTTTTGTGTCAGTTTAAGGTTTAAGTCACAATCTGGATATGTATCTTTATAAACTATTTAATATATTGAATATTTACTGCTCTTGCTTTATTACTGTTTTCTTTATTATGAATTATATTGCTGTATCCTTGATGTTTACTGTAAATAATTGTTACTATTTTATTACAGAATGTGCCCACTTGCTTTTAGCCCACAATGCTCCAGTGAAGGTGAAAAATGCTCAGGGATGGAGCCCTCTCGCAGAAGCCATCAGCTACGGAGACAGACAGATGAGTAAGAACCTCTGCTTCCCACCTCAAATACAGAGCTTGAAGTGAAATACTCGTTCACTTCAGATAAGAAGTAGTAAAGCAAAAATTATTCTGCTACTACTCACTGGTGAATGTTAATGGTATTTGGTATTACCATGTCTCATAGCAGAAAACTCACTATCCTTGTTCATAATATATTTATACTAGTTTGTGAGATCTTAATGACGTTCTGCATGTCAGCTCCTCACTGCTGAAGAATTTTCCCAGTGGGAGTAGATGTTACGTGATGTACAGGCTCCTGTTCAATAATATATGTGTGTACCCACATGTTTACTAGTACATGTGTAAAAGACCTCTGCCATGATTGTATACTTTCGATTACAAACAGTTATTGAGGCTTTTCCTCCTGTTGTGATCAGGCTATGTATAATTACTATAAGTTGAAGTAAATTTAATCAAAGTCTGATGAAATGTTACATTTGTTTTCTTTTTTTTTAAGATGTCAAATAGTGACACTAACGTGTTAATAACAAATAAATAGAATAGATTTACCTTATAGTTAATTTCTGTTTAGTTACAGCTCTCCTAAGGAAGCTTAAACAGCAATCCAGGGAAAGTGTTGAAGAAAAGCGACCTCGATTATTAAAAGCCCTGAAAGAGGTAAGTTCAAGGCAGTTGTGTTGACAAAATGGGATTGTGATGGAAAGCAGTGGCTTGTACCCTTAGTGTGGACACTCTGGCAATCTAAAAAAGTTTTTTACTTGTTTTTACCAATCTATTTTGCTCTTAAATTCAGTCTTGGCTTTCAGTGTCCATTTTAAGGAGTCACAGAATTATTTTAAGGTATTTTTAAGATAATACTTCCTTCTCAACTAGAAATTCAAATAGGAAGGTTTATGTAAGACAGACATGCTAGCTGTCTTTGCAATCTAAAAGTTAAATAGTGTATTTTCAATCTGTATCTATATCATTAGATTTTTAAGGCTTTCTTAAATCTTTTGGTGAATAATTTGCTGGTTTTGTTTAATCACGAGGCATTAATGACACTTTCTTGCTTAGAAGTGGAGGAGTTTTGGTTTAATTCTCCATATACATGCAGCAGCCAGTTCTTGAGCATGGTAAAGCATTTCTCGATTTAGAGAAACCAGTAAAAAACCTCAGTTTCCTACATTTTGAACTACTGCTAGTGTACTGAAAATGGGGTTATAAACCTCAGGTTTTTATTTCCCTTTTAGTGGGGTGGGCTTCTCCTGCCTAGACAAGGGGTAAAATAGGAATGGGCTTGTAGAAAACCAACTATTTATCTTTGGTTAATTAAACCGTACATCTGAACAGCTGAGCTCTACGCTGCGTCAGTGATACACTATGAATACGCTCCACCAATGTGCCTACGTTTTCATTGCTCCGATACAAGAACTGCCACATGTAGAAGTGAAAAGCTTGGGGTTTGTGAGTGTGAGCAGACACTGCCTTGCTAAAACAGCTCTGCTGGTCCTTACTCCTGCTGCTGCAAGGCCTGGCTTTGAGTCCTGTGTTTTTCTTCTGTGTGGGATGGCAGTGTGTGGCTGCCTCCCTGTGTTACCAACATCTGCTGCTTTAGTTGTCACCCCTTGCTTTGCTTTTACTTGTGTATGGTTTAAAGGGATTGGCTGGAGTGTGTTTATGGAGGTAGAGGAATTTTCATGTAAGTACTTTAGCATATTTCCAGAAGATAAATTGAAGTTTTTGTGTGTGAATACTGCTATCTGAAACTCAACTGATTAATTTAAGCCAGCACATATAATTCCATATGATTTGATGTGGTCATGCACAGAGCTCCACAGATTTATTTTATTTTTAAAACCTATATTTACAATAAATCTCTTAAAACCCACAGTTTAATAGCTGTCTAAATTATTATTTCCAAAAATTCACTAAAAAATGGGTAGTTCAAATGAGTTACCTAATTCTATCATTATTGATTGTACTCTAGTTAAAGCTTCAGAAGTGTTTTAAGTTCAGTTTAAATTCAAATACAAACATTAGAGAAGAAGATTTTTCTGTTTGGCAAAACACAACTGCCTATCTTTCAGCAAATTTTACAGTTGTCGTTCAGACTAAAAAGCGTGTTAATATATTCTTTTCATCTCAGCTAGGTGACTTCTACCTAGAGCTTCACTGGGATTTTCAAAGTTGGGGTAAGCAATCAATCGCATATTCCTTTCGGGGTGGGGGGTGGAAATAGTATAATCAGTCTTCAGCACACTTGGTCTCTCAAGCTGAAATTCTCTTCTGGTTTGCGTGTTGGAAAATTCCCAATCCCATTCTCAAAATCAAAGTTATAAAGAAAGGACAGACAGCTTTTTTTTTCTGAATTATTTTTGTTTACTCTTGTTTGGAGCTGAATTCTGTTGTATAATCTGATGACACAATATGGTGCTGTTTTTTACTTTAAGAAATTGATTATTAGAAAAGGAAAATATTCAAATGCATCTGGTCAGTTGGTGTCACTATAGAGCAGTGGTTTGAACAGTTGAGTTGAGTAACTGGACTTGGGGCATTTAACTTCTGGAATTTCAGCCTATATACTCTGAATGGTGACTGTCAGTTAAGTGCAACTCTGTGGTGAGTTCTTCAAACCTCAACGTTTCTCTCGTGACTATATAAGGTTTAGTTTTTTCTCAATCTCCCCCTCCCCTGGAGAAGAAAAGTCAAAATAAATTAGCAAAAATATATTAACAATGATCAACATGTGTGAATAATGTAAAAATACCAAAGTGATCCCTGCTGTTCCTGGTTGAAACTTCAGTTAGTTAGCCAGGCTGCCATCACGGGATGGACATGGAACAAAAACCTTGTTTTTCCAGGTGCCCAACCATGCGCTGTGCATTGAATTCTTTGTAGTTCACTTTGGGTTGAAATGCCATTGTGCTGAATTGGTTTTATTGCTATATAAGTGGGCCCGTAAGGACAGACGCAGTCTCATATCCATCCCACAATACTGGACGGGCTCTCAGTTCCGCTGGTGGTTTAATGTTTGCTTGAGGTTTTAAGCTTAGTGCATTGGATTTTTATTCCTGCTCGAGTGTGTTGTGCTGTAAATGCAGCTAGGATTGCAGTTGGTACAATAGATAAGTAAACAAGGAAACCATAGAACTAAAATTTCAAACAGCTTGAAGATGAGTTATTGGAATTTATGAATGATTCAGTTGTGGCTGAGGACATATTAAATTATCTGTGCAATTGCAGATCAATTTTGCAGTTATTGAATAGAAAACCCCTGGTATTTGTCACTTGAGTTGAGATTCTGATGGATAATGGGTGTGCTGTATTTGTATTAAAATACACTGCGATTCAAACTGCAGTATAGTTGTAATAGAAACACTTTCCAGAGGAACCTCGGTGTCCTAATTATATTTTTTCTCTCTCTGCTTCTAGTGCCTTTACTTTCCCGAATTCTGCCTTCTGATGCATGTAAAATACACAAACAAGGTATAAATATCAGGTAAGTGCTGATTTTACACTGTGTGTCATCTAAGTCATGAATATCCGCATGTTAGTGAAAGGCAGGTTCTGGTGTACGGCAGCATCGCCTTGTGCAGTGCTGTTCAGAGGCAAGCAGGCCTTTGAAATTCTTTTTTTCTCTCTTGATCTGAATTTAACTTCAATTCTTGAGTCACTTAAAATATAAATGAAAAGCAGCTAAGCTATATAAGGCTTTGTATACCAGACAGGTCAATGATTGAAAAGTAGGAATTTTATATTTTTAACATACTTTCTAATAAATGAGCTTTCAGTATTTTGTGGAGAAATGTTTCTGCTCGTTTATGTCATAAAAAAGTGGTGTAGTTTCTCTTTTTAATACACTTAATGTGAGAGATTCCCAAACTCCGTGGAGCACTTCCACAAGTCTTTTCTAGCTCAGCTCTTCAACTGGTTTAGTTTGGGCTTTTGGATTTGTATGTCTCTTCTGTCTTTGCTTTAGTTTCTAAGGTTTAAAACAAAAAGTCAATAATATGATTCCAAAGATTCAATCTGTCAAAAATGTAGTTCTACTAAAGCTGTGAGCATAGCTGTGTGAACTGCCTTTTTAGGTCAAATTTGAGTCTGAGACCAATTTTTTTCCTTCATATTCCTGTGTGCTCTGCTGGTCCAAGACTGGCACAGATGGAAATAGCTACAGATTGTTTCTTGAAATCAGAGGCCAATACATGACCCCTTAGAGCTGAAATGGGCACTAAATTCAGGTTCTTTAGCCATTTTATTAAAGTAATAAATGTTCTAGCAATAATGGATATGAATTACTAGAGAGATCTTTGTCCTTGGCTCCATCTTCTAGTTATTAGGTCAGCAGAAGCATTTCTTTTATGCTGCTGAGGGGCGAAAAATAGAAATAGCAACTAAAATAAGTCAAATAAAAAAAAATCAGACTGTTTTGTAGTCCTCTTCATAATTTGGGTCATGTCCTAATATTGTCACTCAGATCAGTGGCTGCTGCTTGTAGAGCAGGATGCTGATCACAGGGAGAAGTTGTAGTTCTCAGTGTGTAGCACATACTGTATAAATTCTGTCACTTCTTTGTGCTGGCAGTTTTGAAATAAAGTTTTCTCCAGAAAACTTGACCTTTGCTTATGAAGTTAGTGTAAGAATAGTTTGGGATGCATTTATAATGGTAGAGATGTTATAATGTGAAACTTATCAACTGTTAATAGCATATATTTTTTTATTTTGGCATCCAGGCTACACTTAGAAAATATTCTATGAAAATGTAGACCTTAGTATGTTTGGTTGTGATTTTAAAAAGTGTATTTGAGTGTTTATGGGTAACTTCTTTTAAAGTATCGGTATATTTTCACAGGCTGGACACAACTCTCATAGACTTTACCGACATGAAGTGCCAACGGGGGGATTTAAGCTTCATTTTTAATGGTGATGCCGCACCCTCTGAATCTTTTGTAGTTTTAGACAATGAGCAAAAAGTTTACCAGCGAATACATCATGAGGTGAGATCTGTGTGAATGCAGGGTGGGAAGTACCTCAAGCTTTTACTTCGCATCAGAAGTCTGACTTATTTCTCTCAAAAAGACCCAAACAAGCTCCAAAGAAATGCAAACCAGAGAAGTTTTTGTTCAGTTGTTATAATTTAAGCTGTATAGTTGACATAAAATGTTATGAAAAGCAGTGCTTTTGAATACAGAGTGCTACATGAGGAAAAAGTTGGAATGTGAATATTTTGGGAAAATCTTTCACCATACTGAATAGGGGAATTACGTTTTAAGTTATGACATCTGATACTTCGGATCTTTCCAGTGGGCTCAGTTCAGGTGCCCTGAGGTGGCTTTTCAGACTTACTTCCATCCATTTGGTCACTCACTGGTCAGGTCGGTTGTTAACAACGCAAAGGACAACAGGGTGGACCCCTCCTATTTAGTCCAGTTTTTAATTACAGCTTTTTTGCCCAGTCACTTAAGCATGTGGATCTTTGCCTGTGGAAAGGTGTGGCTGCTGAGCTTCTGGGTGAATCACACTTGGATGCTTTATTTGCATTAATATTGGAGATAAAACTGTTTGGTAAGAGTTTGGCCAGAGCTTCTATGAAACAGTTTGAAAACTCAGGAAATGCTGTTTCTGGGAAAAGTGCCAAAGGAAAAGGTTTATTGATTGATTTATAATTTTTTTTTGAAGTTCTATTCAGTATTTGGGAATTTTTCTTCTAGGAATCTGAGATGGAAACAGAAGAAGAGGTTGACATTTTGATGAGCAGCGATATTTACTCAGCAACATTATCAACCAAATCAATTACGTTCACGCGTGCCCAGACAGGATGGCTCTTCCGAGAGGACAAAACAGTAAGCTGGAAGAAAATTGCGCAGACTGCATTGCTGGAGACAAAAGTAGTTCAGCCAGCCTTGCAGTGATGTGGTGGGGAAGAAGAAAAGAGTTAAATATGTTGAGGATGAAGGAGAGATGTCTCCCCTTACCCTCCCCAGTTGTCACTAGTTTGGCCACAAAGAATATATATAATGATCTGCTTTCATCAGGAAAAAGCCTGGAAGACAGATAGCAAACTGTGGCTATTGTGCAGGGGGAGAATAGATAATGTATAATTTAAATGTTTTTATTTTATATTCTGTGAGTTGTTAACGTCCAGTTCCTTTTGTGCAGGAAAGAGTAGGCAACTTTTTGGCAGATTTCTACTTGGTGAATGGACTTGTATTAGAATCGAGGAAGAGAAGAGAACATCTCAGTGAGGAGGATATTCTTCGAAATAAAGCAATCATGGAGAGCCTGAGCAAAGGTGGCAACTTAATGGAACAAAATTTTGAGGTATACTTAAGGAATTCTTCACAATATGTGATTTTTTGCATAGGAGAGTAATCTTTTACACCAGTTATTTAGCAAAATCCAAAAGAATGTGTTTATTCCGATTGTCTTAATTTGAAAATAACAATGATGATCCACAAGTATAATCATGGTGATATGTTAATGACTTATCCTGATTAGTGCACACATTGGGGAATTCCTGTGATTATATTGGATATTTCAGTCTTAATTTGTCTCTTAGTAAAAGATGACGGGTTTGGCTATGGCAAATCACTGACTTCTAGACCAAGTGGTTATTTTTAGAATGCCTTTCTGGTTTTCAGTCGTGTTTTCCTTTATCTTCATTAAAATGGACTAAGGCTGTTATTATCACCACGAAATCAAGAGCTATTCAGAATGAGCCAGATATCATCTGCGAACAAGCATGCGGCCTTTGAAAAATGATTAATTTATTTCTGTATTAGCGTATGCTTTGTGCTTGTCGTTCAGACACTTCAATTAACTGATTAACTGATGACTGAAACCAGCCAGCTTTTATCGTAAAAGACAGTTTGAGGCCAAGAGCAGGAGCTGGAAAAGCCCCCAGACTGCATAGACCACACTGCTCTTCTTTGTAGAATCGAAGTATTATACGGTTGCGCCTTTGCATGGCAAAATCCTAAGGGAATATAAGGTGAGATAAAGGGTTAAGCCATGTTTCTCTGAACAGCCTGTCCGCCGGCAGTCGCTCACTCCGCCATCCCCCAACACCATTACGTGGGAAGAGTACATCTCTGCGGAGAACGGAAAGTGAGTATTGGGGTTTGGTGGCATGAACTGCCTGATATTGTTGCTTTGGGGTTGTGGTGTGTTCTCTAGTTCCTGGGTGCTTTTTGTTTGTAGTTTTCTGGGGACAGAGGAATGTTGGTTTTGATGTCTCTCGGCCATTTAATTTGTCAGTAGGCTGGCTGGGAAGCTGATAGCTGTATATGTAAATAGGATTATTGCATCTGCTCATGATTAAAAAACAGCAGATGGGTGTCTACCTGATACTCATGGCTTGAAATTCAAACATTTTGAAAATACACACATCTAAGCTGGCATTTTATTTTAAGGAAAATTTTCTGACAAATTCACTGCTGCAATTAATTTATCTTATGATACTAATGAATAATGCAATTCACCATGTTTAAAAGAAAAGTTTAGGATTTAATGAGACTGATAGCATTGGCAGAGTACAAAAATGTACCCTTCTGGAATATGGGGAGGTACAGATGCCCTAGGACTGCCCAGATCTTTGCAAGATACTCCCAAGTGTGTAGCTAGGTGGCAAACAGCTATAATTTCAATTAATTTACAGTACTTGACTCGTAGCAGATGCAAACAGTGGAGTTGATTTCCTGGGGCTGTGTGCTGCCCAGCTGCTCCGTGGAGAAGGAGCAAAAAACGTACTGGAGGTTTTACATAAGTACTAATGATAAAAGTCCTTTCTCCAAAAATATTAGACTAACCTGTCACGGATGTTACTGGGAATATGGTGATATGACATTACAGGCTTAGTAAAAAATGACAGGTGTCTGATTTGGGATTTGTAGGGTTTTTTGATCTAATGTATTTGAGGTAGAATGAATGGTTAAGCAAAATAAATAGGTTATGATTACTATTGAGACAGAAATATGTGTGTAAGATTTTGCTTTGTTTAATAGTCAGATTAACAGAAGGGAGTTTAATGGGAAATTTAGTTTCTAGCTAATGTAAAGCAAAAGAGGAAAGATCTGCTCTCTTGTCACTTTTCTGTCATAGGAGAGGAACAGACTTTTCTGTCCTGTATTTTCCAGTATTGCCTCCTTGTGATGGGAACTTTTCCACTTTCTCTGAGATTGTTTCACATTTTAGGCTGAATGCAAATCAACCTTTTTCTAGTTCCACGTGGTACTTTGCTCACATATTGACTATTTTAATTAACATCTGAAATCAGTTGTGTGTATTTCTGGGTAGTCGTCATGTCTTTCTGTAGTGTTTTTTTTGATAGAATGTTAATGATGAATTATTTGAAGAATTTTAAGTTCTTTCCCTGTTTTTGTCTTGTCTCCAGATTTAGCAGAACTCTAAATTACAATGGTTACTGATCCATTTTTACAATGCATAGCTTTTACTTTTAAAGCATTAGATTTATTGTAGGGGTTCTTTACTGACATCTTCAACTCAAGTCTGTCTTCCTGTCTTTCAAACCAAGGTTTCCCTGAAAGCAAAACTGACTGTGTGTCCCTCCCATCCCTCTTGCAGAGCTCCTCACCTGGGCAGAGAGCTGGTGTGCAAAGAAAGCAAGAAAACCTTCAAAGCCACAATAGCTATGAGCCAGGAATTTCCCCTAGGGATTGAATCGTAAGTCAGAATTACTGGCTGTGAATGTTACTTGTATGGGGAGATGTTTCAATGAGTTTATGAACTGCAAAATTCTTTGTGTCTTTGGCTCTGGGAATTCAGCAGTTTCAAACCTGGGAATGAGGTCTTGCTGTTCAGTGAGTAAACTTAGAATTAGAGACCTTGGTGCTGATGGGCCTGGTGTTGGGAGGGCCAAGCACGGGTCTCCCTTGTGAACACCAGAGATTTGATAGCTTTTATCATTTACCACAATACTCACGTGCCTGATTCCACAGAATTCTGAAGCGTTTTTGCCCGTAACAAGTTTTAGCACAAAGTTATGTCCTCTAAATGAATACAAACCGTGGCAGGTTCCTTCTGGCCATGGAGGAGAGGATGGGGTGCTATATACTTCAGTCTTTTGTGTGAAATTAGGAGAGTAAATTAATGTCTTGATGTCTATTTGTACACCTATGGTAATATGACACATTGTAACTGAATGTCAGGATGCTGATCTTGAGGCTTGAAGGAGATAAATAAGCATGATGTCGTTTTTCATCTCCTTTTTCATCACCTTGCTCTTTGGGTCACTTTTATCTTTCCTTGAGGAAAAGCTTGTGAAACAAGACTTTGTAATGAAATCTGGTTTCCTTTTCAGATTGTTGAATGTTTTAGAAGTAATTGCACCCTTCAAGCACTTTAACAAACTTAGAGAATTTGTTCAAATGAAGCTTCCACCAGGCTTTCCTGTAAAATTAGGTAAGATGACTCCAGCAACTCTTGTGGCTTTACATTTCCAAAATATGTGTACTTACTCATGCAGTATGTTTAAAACGTCTGAGTTTTGGATGAGAACTCTCTTACATAAATGTGTTGCTGTACATTTCAGGAGGACATAGTTAAGTGAGTGGAAATAACATTGGGCAGGAAATCTGCAGCTGGAAGGTGACTATAGTCCTAGTCTGGAACAGAGCAGTGTAATTTACATTTTCCTAAAGCTGGAGCCTTGCTCTGAGGATAGTGTAGGTATGCTGAGTTATCCTTGCATACAAGGATGATCTCAGTCACGAGTTAAGTATTTAGTAGCATTTTTGTATTCGTTTTTTCTCAAGGATAACTGGCAATATATTATTTCACTTACAAATTGATAAAAGAGTATTACAGTTCTAACAAAGGAAAATGTATAAAGCAATTTATTCATGGTATAGATTATCACAGCATAAACTGCCAAAAAGTCGTAGTACCTTTTTGTAGCATTAGAGGATTTCTAGCACACCAGTGAGCTCTTTAAGCCGGACAGTTCTGAACAGACTGTGTTCTCCCTCCTATCATGTTTGCACAGCTCTGTTTATTGACGGCTGGATTTTTGCTTGGCTCATTACATTAGTCCATGGGCAGACCGGTGTTACTGAGGACAACTCTTCAGTATTCAAGCTCAGTTTAAATTGGGAAGGGGTATATATTTAAAGCAAGCATTTAAAGTGTTCATCTTTTCGTGTGACGTTGCTCAGCTGAAGCCTATATGTGACAAGGTTATTTTATCCTGTATCACTTTTGGGCCAGTGTCCTCTGTTTAACTGGTCAATCTGAAACCACAGCACCTTGGTTTCCATGTCAGTCTGCATCAAGAAAGGAAAACCACTGATTGGGAGTTTTTTGGATGTTGTATTGAGCTGGGTATTGTTTCCATGCTCAGGGTACCTTAGTATATTCTGAAATGACTTTTTTGAAACCACCTGCTTTTGTAAGAGCTTTGAATCACCATGGTATAGAACAGTAAAAAAGAGTCTATGACTGTAGCAACACCGAAGTTACAAATCTCTCAGTACCAGTTGGTTACTGTTGGTCAGTCTGGGTTTCCTTGTTCCTCATTGTACCGTTTTGCCTCCTCTCTAGATATTCCTGTATTTCCCACCATCACAGCCACTGTGACTTTTCAGGAGTTCCGTTACGACGAGTTTGACGAATCCATCTTCACAATTCCTGAGGACTACAAGGAGGACCCCAGCCGCTTCCCCGACCTCTAACTCAACTGGAAGGTTCCTGGTGCACAGCCCACCAGTGACCACGGTGACAGCAAACGGTGCACACAGCCCACAGTCACAGGCAAAGTGGGTTATAAAGGAAGGGATAAACTTAATAATCCAGAAGAAAAGGGAACATGCATCAAATGACTGATGTATTGATACTATAATGGGCATCTAATCTCGTTCCTGATTTACAGCAAGTCTCCTTCTCACTTTTCTACATCCAGTACTGCAAGCGTGCTAGTCTGACACCTCAGCGACCCTGAGAACACGTAACAGCCGTGAGGACTATCATTCGTTTTTAAAGTTTTTTACACTACTTGGTGATACAAAAAGCACTCTTGGACCATTAGCGTCAAAGTTGAGATGTCTTAGCTGGATATTAGCCCTATAAAACAGCCCACCGTACTTAAGGTGACCATATTATATTCTTTCAAGCTTTGTTTTCATGGATTGTAAACTATGTATCATTATGTATAGTTCAGTAATTTGAATGTTAGTTGAACGTATATTAGAAGGAATGCATTTTCTGTAGATGAATGAACCAAATGGTGACCATTAAACGATTGCGTTTGGATCCTGCAGTGCAGGTGGGAGGCGGCGTTTGCTGCGTGGGGAGCGCGGTCCCTCCAGTGCAGCCTTTCCCTTCCCCACAGAGCCGTTTGTCCATCCTCCTGGTGCCGGCTCTGCCGCTGTGCTGAGGTTCATCACCCAGAAATTGTCCCTTTTTTGTTCTTGTCTCACCCTCCCTTAAGAGACTTGCTGAGCATCACCTGGGTTGTCTTGCATTTGCATTCAGCAGCCACTCGAGCGCATGGGATGTACAGAAAGTTACTAGAACAATAAGCTCGAGCATTAAATTTTCATATAAGCAAAAGTTTCTCTTGAAGTTAGTTTAATTGTAGTGCACATTGAATAGGGCTCACACTGGGATATTTGATTTGCACATGCCTTAGGATGTTTCCAGATTCATTTCCTTCCTCTCGATGTTTTGACTACGTAGGTATTTCAGTACTCCGGCTTCTTGAGCTGATTCTTATTCCAAGTGGTTCCAGTCTCCTAATTCGACAATAATCCAGCTTTCTGGTTTGTTAGGAAGAATTTGTGCAAAAGGCTAATGGTGCTATTTGTTTGTATTAAGAAATTTAGATTAAAGTGCTGTGGTGTAATTGTACAAAAATGTAAATATTTTCAAAATTATATTCTTTGTGCACTGTAGTTAAAACTTTTTCTGGAAATCAATAGAGTTAAGCATCAAATGTTACGTTAGAGTGTGATCAGTGCTAGTGCAGGTGCCCAGCCTGGCTGACCGAGCGGTGGAGGCGACTCCTTGCAGGCAATAAAGCAGAATCTGTCTGTATCAAACCCAAAGCGGCTGCTCCAGCTCTGTCAGAGTCCCGGGCAATCAGATGGACAGAAATCGGGAGCCAAGGTTGATCCCGTTCCCATGTCGCTGTCACCCTGCGCTGGGCAGGTGAGTGGCGAGTGCTCTGCAGACTGGGATTGATGCGCTGGAGCTACCAACTCAAAATCAGAAATAAAACTATAGGGCGGGGGGGAAAGCAAAGGGAACTGCAGAATTGTGATTGTTGAAATACTGTGTCAGAAGCAGATGTGGAACATGTGGCAGGAATGATGGAACTTGTTCTTCCAAGTAATTATGAATTCCTGAAGTGTGTTACATCTGTAGTGTGTGCTGACCTCCACCTCCTGCTGCTCCGAGAGGCAGCTGAGGTCCTGACAAAGGGTACCCAGGGCTGGGAAGGTTCAGCAAACGCGGAGCAACGTCTCTGCACAAGGTGAATGTCAGAAATCCCTTTTCTCAGTGTTCCAGGGAAAGAATCATGTGTTTCATGTTACTTTGCATTTTTGGTTATTCTGGATTGCCATGCCAGAGCTTGCTACCGCAGGAAGGAGCGCACGTAGCTGGAGCGGTGGACTTCAGAAAAAAGAACAAAAGCTTTTTGTGTAGCCTGACATAAAGCAGCGGGTTCTGTGGACCAGCCCGTGTGTTCGGTGGAGCCCACCGCAGCTTGTGGATACGTTTCCTCTGCTTTCCATGGGCTCTGGCTGCAGATCTGGTGGGTTTTTTAACCTTTGCAATTACATTACTAACTTTGATACATTTTAAGATTTGCAGGAACTTTTTATAGTGGGTTGCCGCATTAAGGCTCGCTCTAATCTGGAGTGTCAGCAAAGGCTGGACACAGGTTTGACTGTCGTGTTTTTACGTTATTACGGTGACCATTCCCTGCTGCTGCTTTTGTTCTTAGTGCGGAGCTGAACGATCTGACTCAGACTGTCCTGTCCGGCTCAGTGACAGTTTCCAGGTTCCTGTGACAGCCTCATGACGTGAGGCTCCAACTGTTCCTCGGTACATTTCCTTCTGACTTTTGGTGATGTGTCTCCTGTTTGAAGCATTCCTGGTGACCAGCTTTGAAATGTGAATCGGGGACACCCAGGCCGTGGTTTCCCGTGGGATTCGCTGCAGGAATCCCTGTTAGTGAGCGGGACGTGGGGCTGAGCGGGGTGAGGAGCGGGGATGGTGGCAGCGCTCATAGAAATATTCCATCCACTGTCGTTTGTTCTGCTTGCCAGGGTGTTTGTGTCGCCCTGTGCTGGTTTGTGGATCTGGATGTGTTGGGTGAAGCGCCTCTAGCAGAGGAGCCTCCGTCGGGTGCTGCCGGCATCTCCTGCTCAGATGCCTTTTGGAAATTTGTTTTTCCTACAACTTCATTTTTGGGTTTCCCCTCATCTTTTCCTGCAGACTGTGTTGGGTGTTCAGGGCTGGTTTTGTCCTGTGAACTTACCACAGGGGGTTTGCAGAGCTTGTCTCCACTGCTGGGCAGCAAGGAGTGAGTTGGCTGCAACACCTCAGCGTCACTTGTGTAGGGATGTTAATGGCAACGAGGAGCCCAGGAATGCATTAATAAGAATGTCTGGGTGACTCAAAATGCTGTAGTGTAGGGCACCGCTCTGCTCAACACAGGTGGGATGACAATGGTTTGGGTAGGAATTGCCTGACAAGACACGCTGACACCATGGTGGCCTTTGGGGTGACGCTGAGAACAGGGCGAGTGGAGGAGGGAAGCCCGACCCCTGCGCATCTGAGCTTGTGTTATTCTGTTTTCTGGTGGCTGCAAGGTGGTTTTTTTATGAACAAGTATTAAAAGTCAGCCATCAGTGTGGTAACTGAAATAATAAGAAATTGTTGCAAAAGAATTCCTGGGGTTGTTTCTTAACCAAACTGTTCCACTGGTCTTCCAAAACATTGCTTTACTTTGTGGCAAAGGGAATGTGTTTTTCCTTTCAAGGAGCTGCTGTTCCAGTCACTGTCCTCACTTTACTGCAATTCTTCATTTATATATTGAAATTATTTGTTACAAAAAAGCTCTGGATATGTTTGTGCTGGAAACCCACCTTGTTGAGTTGATAGTCAAAGCAACTGTCTGGTTTTTAAATGTATTTGTTCTTGAGTTGTAATTCATGCAAGGATAACTGCATTATTTAATCTGTATTAACAAATTTCCTGTAATGCTGCAGTTTCACATTTATTTTCCTTACAATTTGTAATTATCATGGAAACAATGTCACTTTTTTGCATTTTACTAGTTGTCTGGTCCATGTTTTTAACTTACCTTCACTGATAGTAACTTTTGGTTGTATCATTTGTTAGAATAAAGACCAAAATACGATGTTTGATTCTTAAACTGTTCAACAGGTGAAAATCAAGTTTACTTTTCCCCTCCCCATACTTTTCCAGAGATGCAGATGTATCTACAGAGACTATAGACGTGCATCTCTGAGGGAACAGGTTCACAGTGCTGCATTCTGCAAGGGCATTTGTTTGGTCCATTTTTAAATATAATCTTGCATTTTCAGTACAGACTGTTCTCTACCCTGTGGCCTGTCTGGTTCAGTGGAACAGCAGCAGTTGGAGGAGCCCTTGGAGTTTGCTGAACCACAATTGGTAATTACACAAGTTTTATCTCCTAAAGCCAGAGGTGTTATCATTTCAATAACACGATGTGACAGCTGCTTATAACAGTTGTCTCTTGGAAGAGCTGTGAATGACTTAAAGGGCAAAACCTGGAACTTCAGAAGATTAATTTTTGCCTTGTAGAAGGTTTTTTTGGTTTAGTTTTGACCCAGAATGGATCTTCTGGCCTCCTGCAAGCACCAAAGCTTGAGCTTGCAGAGCAGAGATCAGCACATCCCTTTACAGCTAAGAGTTTGCTAACCCTTAAAAAAAAGATCTCATATTTACAAAGGGTAAAGAGAACTGACATTTGCAGTTACAGAAGGTGCTTAAAACACCACGGGCTAGAACCTGAGATTGAGGTGAACTGTGGTTGTAGTCTGGATGTTGCTGTTCTGCATTCCTGGAAAGCAATAAACAAAATATGTAAGTTGTGTTTGTGATTAGCAAATGTGGCCTAAAACCACCTGTTTCTCCAGTGTGTGTTTGCGCAGGTAGGACACAACACAGCCCTGGGGTGTTAGTAAAATAATTACACGTATCCCTTGATCTCCCCTCTTGAGCTCAATTCCCTGACTTGGGCCTTTGTTTCAGCATGTGAACAACTCTCACAACAACGGAGTCCCCAGAGGTTTTACCTTACTACTATAAATCCATTTATGTTCTTGTACTTCACATATACATATGTGATGACAAGGATGAGACACATCTCTGAAGTCATCATGCACCTGGTACTAACTCTCCCTCTCTCCACTGGAAATAAAAGCCTAGAACTGGTTGTATAACACTTACCTCTGTATTGACAAAATACTCAAAACAGAATTGGTAGAAATGTACATTTTTACCAACTGAAAGTGATACCATGTATCTAAATGGCAAGTTCCGCTTTGCCTGGGGCAACAGGCTGGTTTAGAGCAGAGGGGTTTTGACCATTGAGCTTCATTCCAAACCTTCCCCATCCAAACCCACAGGGTGTAGCTGCCATGGACAGCTCTGTCCATACACTCAATCGCTGTTCCCACGCCTGGAGAGGTGGGTGTTGGTATTTCAATGAAAATACAAACAAGTTTTACAAATGCATATTTCTTTTTAAAAGTACTTGTCCTATAATGCCTCTAGATTCCCAGTCTAAGCCCTTTCCCTTCATTCCTCCCCAAAATACCATAATTCTTTCTTTAGTGTAACATACTCACCTGTGCTTATAGGAGTTGTCAAGATCTTTTAAAAATAGACAGAAGAAAAATGTGTCCTCTAACTGAATGAGGTAAAGCCTCATATATTCAGTGGTGTAAATAAATACCAGCAGAGTTTTATAGGAACATGAGTATAAGTTTAAGGGTTTTATTATCAAAGTTTTGTAAAACAATTTCAGAAACTGTACATCAACATGGCACAGACTGTCGCCTACTTTTGTCTTTTTACCTGCACAAAAGTAAAAGCTCTTGAACTTGGGTAACTAAGAAAACAGCTTGTCTAACTACTCTGCAGATAACATGGAATCACTGTGTGCATAAGATACTACTGCAGTGACAGTAACACAAATTTATTAGTTTATACAACTTGAGATCAAGTAAAAAGTACATTATCAAGTAGACCTGCTTTTAAAAGCATACAAAGGTTGATCTTAAAATGCACTACCTTTTTGCAATGTGTTCAGCTCAATAACAAATTAAACGACCTGGCTTATGAAAACTGCACAAATCAACCTTTAATCACTGGGCACTGATCAAGCGGAGATTTTCAATTCCCAAGGCTCAAGAGAAAAAGCGAAGAACCATTACGACTCACCTGAGATGGACTTGAACAGACAGATTACAAAAAGCCCTCAAAAAGGTTAGTGCATTTTAACTTTGTCAAAGCAAAACAAAACCCACTGGGAAAAACAAAACAAAACCAACCCCAGCCACACGCATGGCTTAAAAAAACCCAAAACAAAACAAAACCCCTACCTATACCAGAATGCTTACTTGCAGATGTACTGTCACTTTATTTTTGTGTAGTCACACTTAAGACCCTTAAGTAGATCCACCATATGCTGTAGGATTTTGGAACATGTAGGATGTTTCTGCCACGATCAACATGCAGTCAGTGCATTCCCTATACTGCTCTATTACTGCAATGAATCAAATTCTAGGAACACTATCGTAGGTGAGCTGGTTCACTACAAGGAGGTCAGACACCAACAGTCTGTGCCTGCTGGAGACGCATGCAGCTGGTCACTTGCGCTCGAAGCGTCACCAAGTCAGCGAAACCGCCTTGGGACGCGTCCCTCTGGGCCGTGACGAGGATGGTTCCCTCTCTAAAAGCGTTCGACGGGAGTTAGTACGGGAGATTTACAAACCATGGAGAGCTCAGAGCTGTGTACAGCTAGATTTAGGATTAACGAGTACAGCGTAAAAGAATCACACAGGAATGACACTGACGCACGTCTGCAGCCGGTTCGCTGCAAAGGCTCCTCAGTCACTCATGTCCATGTCCTCCTCGTGATGATCATCCCCATTGACTTTGGATTCCCTGCCTGAATCCCCGCTGCCCTTCTCTGCCGCAGACTCCTTCACCTTAGGGGAGGAAGAATCTGCCATTTTCTTTTCTTCTTTCTTCTCCTTCTCGCTGTCATATCCTTGTTCCTCTTCATCATAATCCCTTGTGACCTGCTTTGCCGAGATAAATAAAAAAGTCAAACTTGCTTTCAAATCCCCCGTTGCTTTAAGGTTAATACTGTGGGACAGGCAGGGAAGGTAAAGAGGTTTTTAAACATACTTTCACGTCTTTATCACTCTCGGATTTTCGTTCTCGATCCTTCTCTTTGTCTTTGCTCTTTTTTTTCTTGCTTGTTGACCGCTCCCTCTCATCTCTACTTCTCTCCTTGTCTTTATCCTTCTTTTTTTCCTTTTTATGCCTACAACGACAAAGCACGTGGAAAAATGAAAAGCACAATCACAGCGCTCCATCACCAGAGCACAGACCACGGCCAGACTGTGACACACAGCTCATTACAGTCTGACGGGAGAAATGGCTGCATGCAACTAAATGCACCATTCACTCAGAAAATAACCAAACATGCTGATTTGTCAGCCCTGGATCAAACCCCATGCTGAGATGAGCGACACTGTGTGTGTGATGCTGGAGCTCCTTCCGTCCCAGTTCAGCCCTGGGCACCAGCGCAGGGACGCTCGGAGCTGGAAGCCGATTAAACCACAGCAGAGACGGCAGCAGAGATGAACTTGCTGCTCCCAGGACATCACGTGAAGGCCAAACAGCACCTTGACAACCCATCGTCACCTTCGCTACATCACATCTTGGGAATTTTCCACCCACACACCGTATTTTTTTAGCCAAGAGGTTCACTGACCTTCTTGGAGATGGGGAGCGGGACATTTTCCTTTTGGGAGACCTGGGTTTTTTAGGTGACCGTGATCCACTCCTGCTTCTTCGACGTCGTCTTTCTCTACAGGAAAGAGAAATAGAGCATCTTTTTTTATTTTATTATTTTTTTAAAGCTACAAATCAATCTCTGACTCCAAAACCAGTACTGCTCAAAAGGCAGCGAACATGTTGAGTTGAGAATGGATATTTGATCTCAGCAGCACTGCAGACCCACAGATACAGAGCAGCAGAGCAAGTCGTGTCCTGCTCTGCCTCCACCTTTGTGAGCAAAGTGCCAGCTTGTACCCTGCTACAGATACTGCCCCTCTTTCTTTGTTTTTGTTAATATGGCAAGTTGATTTTCAAAGCTTTTTTAAAAGAGAATGGTACCCATTTGCATGTATTTATCCCATAAATCAGGAAAGCGTTTAAATGTGACCTCAAAGCATCATGTTCTCCTTGATACAGAGCAAGTAGAAACTATTCTAAGCCCAAACAACACTCCAGAAAATTACAGCATCAGGGACAAAAGTAAAGCATCTTCTAGACACAGGTAGAGAACACATATATATACATATCCTCAATATATCCACAACAGAATCATCCTCCTATTGCACACTAGAACGTTCTTTCTACTAAGTGGATAAAGCATGCTGGAAATGGAGACCAAGGAAAACTTTCCTGTTACTGTACCTGCTTGTGCTTCGCGATCGTCTAGTTGTGCTGTAGCTTTTGGGGGGAGTTTTAGAACGTTTCTTTTCTTTCTCTTCCTTCTTTTTATCCCTTTTAGTAAAATACAGATTTTAAGTTTAAGTCATTTTCAAACTATTCAAGTAGCATTCACTACTTTTGCTATGTAGGAAAATGAATGCAGACATCATTACTTTGGATAACATAGATGGTTTAGTTTTTTCTGGAGCCAGTCGTATTATATTAATGGAAAAGAAAGAAAGATTACAGTTATCTCACGCTATATACAAGAACAGCTCTTTTGTAGCTTCTGTGTATGAACAGCACAAAATCTGCAAGTCTGGACGCCTCCTGCTCTGCAAAGACAGCGACTGATTCAGCCCCAGCCTCCGGCACCTCCTGACTCTTGGGAAAAGCACATTCCCTGCTTCCGTGTCCCTGACTGTGCACACATACGGGACAGTGGATCAGAGTTCCATAGGATCTTACATGGGACTGGTACTTCAGAAGAGCCGCTAGTTCATTTTTCCCAAGGTCTGTTGTTTCTTTGTGGTTTTTGTATGGTTTGTTTGGGGTTTTTTTTTAAGCAAGCACCAAAACATAAGAACTTCTAGCAAACAGGATGAATTTACTGAAGCAATTACCTGGTTTTGGATGTGCTCCTGGACCTTCTGCTCCTCTCTCTGGAATGAGATCTTCTCCGCCTTGGACTTTTAGATCGCCTCCTGCTTCTCGATTTTGAATGGGACCTTCTCCTTGATCTGCTTCTTGACCGTCTGGCAGCAACACACAGACACAGGAGATAAATAGTTAATTATTGTTTCATCTATGGTTTCTGTTTGTTTGTTTTAAAGCAAATAAGCTACCTACCTGTGTCTAGATGAAGAAGGCGTCCTCCTCCTCCTTGAGCGTGACCTGGACCTTGAATGCCTTCGTTTTTCATCTTTTTTGTCTGGAGTTAAAAAGGAAAAGCAGAGTAAAAAACCCAATGTTATTTTAGTATTCAAAAAGATTTTATAAAGGTAAGGAAGTTGAGCTTCATACTATAGATATAAATAAGGTAAAGAAAACCTAAGGAATATTTTGACAATTGAAATAAAGGCTTATCTATCCTTTTCTTTAAAAGATGACACACAAAGAATGAGCACATGACAAAGACAGGTATGTGGCATAAACCAGCATAAAGTTTTATGCAAAATTCAGAAAATATTTTATTTACATCAGTGAAAAGATGATAGCTGCAGGGCAACGTAGTCTCCTTGGAATCTCAGAATCTCTGCCATTTTGCAATGGACTAAAGAACCTCTCAAATTACTGCTTTGAATTGCCCACAAAAAGTCTCAGGCAAAACCATCATCACTTTTTTTCTGGTATAATAGAAGAAAAGGAGCTCTATTCTTTCCTGAAAATGATCAGGAGGCTGCAAAACTATATTTACGGTGTTCCACATTATTGCTTCTCAGATTTGTGGATGAACTGCTGCATCTTATTCTAAAGTAAAATCTACTGAAATAAGTTATTAAAAAAAAACTCTTTAGAGAGTTCCACAGATGAGAAATGAAAAGAAAGGACATCGCCCCCAAGAACAAACCAGCAGCACTCAGGTCGTTCAGCGACTTGCTGTTTCCAGTGAAATCTCAGAACTTCAACCAGGGAAAGCTCAAAGCATTTTACCATCTTCAAATCAAGTGAATTTTGGGGCAAACAAGAGGCGATTAACTCCCTGCATCATTCTGCAGGACATGTGCAGAATCCATGTTGTGGGACAATTACAAACCTGTCAACTATAAACTGAGTCACTTTAGAACATGAAAGCATTAAGCCAATATTCTGCAGACCGCTAGTTTTTATCACACACTATGTCGAAACTCCATCGGGACTGAAGGAGTTCTTCTACAATTTCAAATTACCTGGCTCAATAGCAGCAGAAATTAACGACTGTGCTTCTCGTACTCTTTTCATTGCCTCTTCTATTTCTTTACTGGAGGTATCTGATTTCAGACTCGGTGAAACAAGACCTGCAGCTACATGGTTCAGCCTGGTAAATTAAAGAGAATATTGGAAGTTCAGCATTGATGAGCCCAAGAAATACATTCATAGCGGCTGATTCAAGTGAATCGCAACCTGCCTGCATTTTGTCACAGCTGGGTAACAGCGCAGTAAGTCTAAGATGTGGTATCTGTGCTGAACGCAGTGGCACGAGACACCAGCACCAACAAGACACAGTGACAAAAATGACATACAAAAAAACCTGGATTTCTGTCCCTAGCTCAATTAAATCCCACAGATCGGCTGGTGTTACTCCATAGATACAAGGCTGAATGACGTTCATTTCCTCCCCCTCTTCTCTCTACCACAGAGTCTGCACAAGGCTCCAAGACACAAGTTTTCTACAACGTTAATTAGATCCAGCCGGACACAGATCAGATACTGAATCCCAACCGACACTCCCCAGATCAGTGTACTGAAACACAAATACTTCAAGCACTGATGCTTACTTTGGATCCACGGTGCTCATGAGTTTTAGTAGCTGATCTGCTGCAAGAGACTGGGAGAGGAAAAAAAAGGTTAAAACCATGTTGCATGCTCAAGAAGATGATCTTCCTTCAATGTGGCCAAAGCAAAGATTTTTTTTCCAAAGTGGCCAAACACAGGTGCTCTCTTGGAAAGAATCGAAGCACTTTAAAATAAAACCCACCACACTTCTGGTATCTACAGGTTATTTCTCTGTTACTTCAAGAGAACAGAGACCTCATTAGCAAACTAATTCACCTGTCCATGGGCAGTCCTCAATGTCCATTTAAGAACAATATGTGAAAGCTTGGTTATTCTAAAAATTCCATTAAAAATATATTTTGCAGCTCTTAGGAAAATCTAGATGTCATTACAATTGCACTTCCCACTAATTCTCTTCATATAGAGGCAGCCACGTGCTGAACCCAAACAGTTCTACAGTCAGTTGCCTTAACGGGCACAGAAAATAATCCTTCATCAGACCAAGGGTAGATTTTTCTAATATGCATTTAGAATGCTTATTTTTTTTTATTTGTTATTTTACTATCAGCCTTATTTACTTGTCACTACACATGGTATGCATGGAGAATCCTAAATGATGGACTTCATAGCACTGCATTAAATCATTACTACTTCTTGCATCTATAAAACATGTTCTCTGGTTTTATATCTTAAATAAGATATTTATTTATGTCTTCAACAAGACATTTTATATCTTAAATATTAACTCAATATTCTACTATTTCTTAGTAAAGTCTTTTAAAATTCATTTTTAAAATGACTACAGCCTAACAAAGTCTCATCAGTATTTTCACCATCTACAAAACTAAAACAAACATTTTTTTTTTACTATAAGTACAAGAGAGATTTATAGCTTGATAATGACACCTATCTGGAATATTTCATCACTAGTCCCAAATAATTTTTTAGGTCCTTCTGGACTTTAATTTGACACTACTACTGATACTATTTATTCCAAACAGGTACTTGGAAAAAATAAATCACTGCATTTTCAGAAAGTGGCTGTTGAACTGATATAAATGAAAATTGCTTTTAAGACAGGCAAAAGCGGTCATATATCAACCGGCTATGCCAAGAAACAAAGACTGTATGCTATAACCACTTTAAGAAGTTTAAAGAACCATCAGGATGTGCAGACTACATCGATTCAGGCCTTTCAGAAAAAGTAATACCTCCTAACACTTGTTCCAACCTAAGTGTAGTATTTCCAGATCTTCAGCTTGTTATTTAATAGAACGGGTAAACACTAAGAGCATAACATATTCTAGTGAAATGTATCTGCTATACAAATATAGATAAAAAAATAAAGCAAACGTTAGTATGTGTGACATACCTGAGAGTTTAAGTTTGCTCCAGGAAGCCCCAGAGCCGCCAGGGCAGGATCAAGAGCAGGAGCTCCCAAAGCAGCTAAAGGAACAGCACCGATCTGCAAAGAGACACAGTTACACACAGCCCTCTGCCCAGAACGGCACTCGGATCAGCATCCCGAGCCTCAGACACCTGGAAACCTGACCTGGGGTTTAGTCAGGCTTTAGCTACAGGAACCATTACACTAACGTCAGTCAGAATATTCAGTTTTCCTTATTCAAGTATTCCAAAGCTTGGTACAGGAAAGACTATTTTTCTTCCCCATAAATCTTCCAACAGGAAATTCTGTCTCCTTTGCATCCCAACAGGTAGGAGGAAAAAAAAGAAAGAAGTAAAAAAATGTAAAAATAATAAAGCATTCCACTGTCTTCACAAATAGTTTGAAATGAATTTCTTTTTCAGAGTTAAAATGAAAATTAATTTTAAGTTTCTGAGCCAACTACCCCATACCTAATGAATTTAGTATTGAAATAAACATGTTTTATCTTAAATGACAATGTAATATTGTTACATCTCTGCAAATTTATCTAATTTGGTTAAAACTGGCAAATGGGTTGAAAAGCCACTAGAGGATGATGGCTTAAGTCTGAATTGCTTAAATTAATCTAGACACCTCAGGTAAGAACCTCATTTTTTGGCCATTGGAAGCGAGATAATCAAAACATGCCCTTCCTTCCTTCTCACTGCCCCTCTGCCTGCTCTGCCACCCAAGACTCTTGTCACCCAGTTCAACCCACCCACCCATCAGTGAATAATTTCTGCGCTGTCTGCATCGACATAGAGTTCACAAAAGGACCCGACGAGCTCCAGAGCCGGCACAACCACAGCTGCGAGGGCGGGTGGTGGAAGGGAGCAGAACCTTCCACTTGGTGAGTTTTTCACTCAGCTGATTTCTGGAAACTGCCCAGGCCTCTCCCTGCGGCCTCCAAAGAAAAAGCCGCATTCCCACATCCTGATTTTGGGAACATGAACTACAACGATATGGAATTTTTACCAAGTGAGATGAGCAGCTCCCAGTGACAGTCAAAGGAGCTGACTGTCCACCATCATTTTCCCCAAAACGGATGTGCTAAATTCCACCATTAGATAGGCTGTGATTCAACATGACAGAACTCAAATTAAGGTGTTTGCAGGAATTTATATAGATACAGCTTTTGGTGAAGTGAATCTTTAAGAGAGTATTTGTTTCTTCCATTCCTTTCCTCAAGTTTCCAAGCGAAACTTCAGACTTTTTCCTGTACACAGGATTAAAATGCCATTCTGAGCAGCTCAAAGGCAAGTGTGTCTCTCACACAATCAGAAATCACAGCAGATGCTGCACAAGGAAGAGCCCAGCACAAGCTAAAGAAGTACGTTTGAGAGCTGCAGGACTAATGACGCTTTATTCTTATTAATTTGACTCTTGTACTTTTGATTCTCTGTTCCCTAACAAGATATGTGCTTCGACTAAAACTTCTTCCACAATGTATCATTCTTACTGTTCATCTTCCACAAGAATTCTTATGGATCTAGATAACGAGCAAACAGGCTACAATTTTTTCCCCTCCGTTGCAGTAATAATGGAAGGTATCTCCACAGCACGTCAACTCCTGGAATTAAAATCTACGAGATCTCTACTGCTCGTCAAATCTGCCCCTAAGTGTAAAATGGATAATAGGGGTGAGAGATAAAAACACAGGGCCCTTGAGATACCAGTAACATGGTATTAGGGAAATGAACGTGCATCATCTAGCAACTTAGCACCATTTTGCCACAGTTCATATCAGACAGCGGTAACAATCCATCAAGGTATATGCACTAAAACATTCCAGAAAGCAGCATCAGCACATCAATCTACTTGTGCTGAAAATAATTTAAAATAAAACTAAAAGTAGTTTTTTAAAAAAGGAACACACACAAAAATCCCACCAAAAACCCCCCAAACAACATCAAAAAATAAAGCAACTAACTGAAGAGAATCTGTACAGGACAGTACCTGAGAGAGCGGGTTGGGTGTGGGCAGCAGTCCCCCCCCGGGCAGCAGACCTGCCACCGCGTTGGCTGGTGCCAAGAGAGACAGAGCCTTAGTCTCATCAGGAATCACTCCTGCAGAGAAACAGCCTCGCATTAGAGCGTGTCCCATTCCCCAGGCAGAAAATACACAAATACACCCAGAAAATGTCTCCCTGATACACCACCTGAGTTTGTTGAAAGTACTTATGTTGGCTAAAATACAAAGCTTGATGTCTATTAATATTTATCATTAATTTTTATGTCAGAATGAAACTTCAATGTGTGAAAATTTGACTGTTCCTTTTTCTCTACAAAAGGTTAAGTTTCTAGAGCAAAAAAAAAATAGCACAATACACACTACTTTTTTGTTAACACTGCCAAGATTTCATCACCTGTACTCGATTTTTAAGTCATGAACCAAACGTAAGCAAGCACAGTCGGTTCTCCAGGGGTGTGCTCTCAACTTTCAAAAGCTGTTTTATGAACAACGACTCGTGTCGGCTGCTTCACTACAAAGCACACAGAAAAATCAAGATACACAAGACAAAAAAAGTTTGATTTAGGGGTTAATAATATGGTACAGTTCACTAAGTTTTCTTTTACACCTACCATATAAATTTTGTAAAACTTAAAGAGAAGGTATGGAAATATTTTGGGTTGAATCAAGCGTAGGGCTTTTGCTGACTTGTCAAATGACCACGAAAGGCTCTGCAGGTCTGCAATGCGCTGTGTGTGTGTCTGGGGGTGGTGGCTGCAGACATACAGTACGGTGCGGCACATTCCTTACCTGCGCAGTAAATTGCATTTGTTCCAACATGTGCCATGTTATTGTACCAAGAATGCTGCTACATACTGCCACTGCAGAAGGAACTTCTGGCCCAAAATCTTGCAGCCAACTAAGGCAAGTGTCTTACTTTACTGCCTGCTCTGCACATATAATTTTAAGGGCCCTACTATGAAACAGGTAATTGTGTAGGTATTTTTATTCTATCCAACAGCAAAAGCCCTATACAGATGGATTAATTTGTTAATGTGCCCAAGCCCCCAAAATGAGAGTTCAATAAAACAATTTTACTATATAGTTGCAAATACCAGTAGTGTTTCTGTAATACACATTAAGAAACTGCATCTCATCATAAAACATACAATATGTACAGGGCACTTAAGAGAAACTGGATAAGCTGCAGAAGAAAACTGTTGGGTGGTATTTTCAGCAGGGCCTGGTATATAGTTCAGGCTGAACCAGGGAAAAGAACTGTAAAACACAACAACAAAAAAGAAAAACCACTGTTAAATAAAGGTAATGGTTCCTTCCACCTATACTGAGAAGTGCCGATAATATAAACAAATGTATAATACACAGCACTGTTATCTTGCTTGTGTCATTGAGCTGTCACCAATTTAGATACCAGAAGTTATGGAGGGAGAGGGGGGAAAAAGGTCATTTAGATAAAGGGCATTAATGCATAAATATATTAACATACCTACAGAGAGATTATGGGGTAATTTTGCATGCAAAATTATGTCTCAGAGGATATTTATAAATTATATCTAAACATTTCAAATTAGTGCAACTACAACATTTCTGGCATCTAAATACAAATCCTCAGACTTATCTTGAGACACCTCATAGAAGATCTGCATCCATTAAAAAAAAAATCATGCATCTGATCCTCTACTTGTTTTGGTTTTTTTTAAAAATATTTAGAAATAAATAAACTACAATTTAAAAAAAAAGCAATGAGGCCCCTCACCAGTTAATTTTCATGCTTCAAGAGTTTTTTTTTTACTGCTGCTTTGTTAGAACCATGAAATACTGCATGAATGTGTAGAAATGAAAGAAAAAGAAACAGACAAAAGAAACAAACATTAACCAAAGAACCTAAATACCCCCCCAGCCACCTTTAACCTTAGAATTCCTTCCAAATCTAGGAATATCACAGAGAAAATTACAAATACTAAACCTTACCGTAGACTTTGTGTATAGTTCTATAACACAAAGCAACAGCCAACACCAAAGTGTCTGTGTATGTTAAAACTGGAGTGCACTTGTGATATAGGGGATAATTACTGCACTAAACAGACAATAAACATTTACTTTAGTGACAGGCAATATTAATACAGCATCATCACAATAGAAAATAAAAGAGAGAAGGGCCCAGTTCAGCACAGTAGTTAAGCATATGCCTGGCTTTAAGCACACAAGCAGTTTCACTATGGTTTTAAGAACCTTGCTGTATCATGCTCAAACAGCTTCTTCAATTAGAACTCTGGCAGGATGTGTTTGTGGGGAAAACTCTCCTCCAGCACAGGGACGGAGCACTGAAAACCAGGGGGCAGAACTTCATGGGCTGAACATATCTCTTGTGATATGCCACATCATTATGCCAAAAACATTAATATTCTGAACCGCTAGAATGTCCCAGAAAAGGCCCATGAGGAACTCCTTGATTTAAATAGGCCCATTCAAATATTCTGCTTTATTAGTTTTATTTTCTTTACACAGTCTGCACCAAAACTGCTGGGCGGATTTCTCCATGTGCCAGATTTATCTACCATGAAGCACACGGACAAAGGCAGACTGACGAAGAGAAAAATGTTTTCATCCTTATTGGAAAAGTTAAACACTAACACTCTTCACCATGGGCCTTGGAGAACATTTCAGGACTAACTCAGAGGGACTGCTGCTATAATATATCATGTTTTAATATGAAGACAAGGACAAGATGCCTTTCAACTATGCTATTATACCTAAACTGGTGAAAGCAGAAGCAGTAACTCAAGGGCAATTTCAGAATGTGTTCCGTACCCTAAAAAGCAGCACATCTTAATCAAAGGTCACGCTGCAGATTCCTACATTCCAGAAATTAAATTTTCACATCTTTTAAGTTTAAGGAATACAAAGATAAGACAGCTCACCAGGCCTCAAAAGGCAGCCTACAGCGTTACCATGTCTTGATTATAGGTCTGAACCCAGGCCACGTACCAAATTTATTACTGTAGTACGACTTAATCTGCAGAGATTCTATTGAATTCAAGAGATCTGGGAAAATCCATTATTTCAGAAGAAGATAAAGAAACAGTACAATGGAAATCAATTACGTCTAAAGCAAGTCTAGAAGAGTTTAATAAGACTTCTGCAAGAAGAGGTGTCTTCTCGGCACTTTGCTTTTAAGGTAAGTTCCAAAAACCCTGCTCATTGCCTTTCAAATTACTGTAACACCCTAAAATGTAAAAATAAAAAGAAGAAGAGAAAATGCAGTTAACAAGTGGTTACACCAGGAAAACACTTGGGGACTTGAGTGCTTGCTGGCCTTTAGTTAATGTCTAGAATCCCCTGTAGCTGCAGAGGACCCACTGTTTTTCAGTCATCTGGAAGGGCTTTGCATTTGCCTTCTCCACTACAAAAATCACACACACAAATAACAGAGAGAAGAGTTTATTATTCAGTGAAATTCGGATGAACAAGAAAACTTGGAATAAAAAACTAGTACCAGTGCCCATTTGGCACCTCTCGGAAGATCTCACTTTCAAATTACACCAGAATTATTCAAACCCTTGGTATACCGGACTTCAGAGGAGAGCGAGCGCCCTGGCAGGGAAGCTCCCAACTCAAGGCAGTGGCAGCATATCTCAAAATAACATTAATCTGCTCTCCCAGGCACTCTTGGGGAGGGAGAAACCACTCTCATGAAGAGATTTATGCTTATGTGAAAGTGGCAAACAATTAAGGCAAAACTGCCTTAAAATGCTGACCTGTTTGGATAAGTCTGTTTAGGAAAATGTCTCATTGAGACTGATAAAGAGCAAAATTTGCAAATAATTCTGCCTAAAATGTTAATATTCTAAACTTAAAGACACACAAAACCAGTAAGAGGTAAACTTTTCACTTTCATTCAGTGGCACTAGATAAAAATATATTTAATCCATGGGCCAACGGCAATATACCAAGGGTTTCAAAACGTTAATATCTTATGTGTTTGACATTCTACTAATCCTCATTTTTGTGAACTATACTGGAACAAAATGCCATCATATGGTGGCTTCATAGGCCATTAAACAATGCACAAACCTTCTGCATACGGTACGACTATCAAGGCTCTGTCAACGAATACAGTGTTTGTCAGATGTTGGGCCACAACTGCTGAGTCCGGATCATGGAACTTTACAAAACAGACACGCGATGAAACAGGCAAAGGAGAATCACTGAAAAAGAAAGAAAGAAAGAAATTACTCATATGGGAGCAAGTCTGACAGTATGAAACTTGTAAATTGTCCTGTCTTCCCAGCCCAGGAAGGCACAGGGGACTCCGGGTACTTCTCTGTGCAAGAACACGATTGCAGGTTTCATACCAATCATCATTTTGCATGACGGTGGACACAAAATTACACTGAAGGAAGCCAATTCACTGCAAAACTGCAGAAACAGTGTTATTGACTGATTTGTAACTGGGCATTAATTCTGTTATGCACAATATATCTACGACCAGTCACCTAAATAGAAATCAGTTTTCATGACCAGTCTATGAGAAGGGAAAGAGACAAAGAAAAGCTTTGTTTGAGAAAGACAAAAAGTTCCCTTCTACAAAAACCACGTAAATTAACAAAACCAGCAGTTTTACACTCTCTGGTTTAGGCCTCAAATTACTTATTAAGGTAGATTATGAAACAAAGAGGGTAATGATTGAAAGACTGCTATGATTTTACTTATGAACACAATTTCATTGAAGCTTCCAAACCAAACTTCATCAAACTCAAACATACAGAAACTGCCAAGTCCGTGCTGAAGGGACGGGCACTGCTAAAAATGCATCTGTCATTCATCGTTAAGAGAACTAAACAAATATAAATTCAGGAAGTTCAGGCAGGCAACACTTCAGTTTAAATCTCACTAATGGGTGAAAAGTTCCTGGGGGAAAAAAAAAAAAAAAAGAAAAAAAAAAAAATCAATCAGGAAACAGAGAGTTCTTGACACAATAGAGCTTTAACTATCTCCAGCCATGGAGAATGCAAAAGAGAATGCACAAGTTTTGAGTCATTTGGAAAACAAACAAACAAACAAACAAACCCAAACAGAATACCTACTTCCTACAACAATAGGAAAGAATGCTTGGCCATGTAACTGTGCCCCCCGCAGCTTCCCTGAAACAAACCAAACCCAACCCGCCCCAAACCAGAGGCAGAATCAGCTCTGTAAAGGGCCAGAATTGGTTTTGAAAGTCCAGATATCCTGAAAACGGTGCAGGTTTTGCTTTAGTCAGGTGTATAAGCTACAAAACAGCAAGAAAAATCATTATGCAGACACAACTGTGCAGCAGGTGAGTCAAAAGCTGCCTCCAGAAGGCACAGGGCAGGTACTGAAAATAGTAGAAAGTCCTAAACCCCTCGTTCCTAAACGAGGCCACGGTACAGACGTCAGCCCTGCCCTCAAGTACCAGAAACACAGTCACTGATTCTTTATGACAAAGATCTGCCATTACTAACTAGGTTCCCAGAACCTGTTATAAGACCAGCTCTTCAAATTGCATCCCGCTGCCAAAACAATTTTATCTGGGTTGAAGAACACTGATCAAGTCCTAAAGCACTGTAAGCACAGAGAGAGTTATCAGAATTCAGGAGAATGACTTCGACATCAACAGACATCCCAGATCTATTTTTGTTAGTGCAAATGCCAAAATCTCTCTAACCTTCACCACCACTGAGCAAGTCATGCAAACTCCAGAACCGCCCTAAATGCCCTAACCTGATACTAAAAACTAGATTGGAGCCAACACACTGTAGCTTTTAAAATACCAAAATTAGAAACATCCACTTCATCTTGCACATTCAATAAAACAGAAAGTAACATTGTAGAGGTAAATGGCACAGCCATAGAAAAATGGAAACTATTAGCCCTTTTGTATCTAGGAATACACAGCAACTTGCCAAAGTGGTGCCTTTTCTTAACCCCTTTGTATGAAAACATAAAAACCAAAGCAGCATTAGCAGATAGTGCTTAACAAAATCACAGTAGTAACATTTTAAAGAAGAGTAAATCAAGGAGTTATGGCATACCTGAATGGCACACTAACCTAAGTTCCAAATAATTTCTAACGTAAATGCAGTACAATATTTTCAAACATTCTTAAAATGTCTGTGGTAACATGAGAACATGAAATAGGGAAGATACTGTTGATAAAGATCAGTACCACTACCTACTAAACTGTACAGCTAACCCAGTCTACAAAACAACACCAAAAATACATAAAGGCTGCGCTTATGCAGCCTGACATTTAATATAAATCAGCATATGTTGTTTTAAAAATGTATTTCCAGTCATTCTAAAAATCCAGGCTGTGGCTGAGCAAAATTCATCAAGAACAGAACGTTCCCAACAGTTACCAAAAAAAGACCATCATTATTCTAATTCACTGGAGATCAAAAAAATTCAGTAATTCTCTCTCAGACATCGTGCTAGTGAACGCCAAGACATCCAACAATTTACTGCGTCTGGTGTCTGAACAACGTGCCCATCCTGAAGCATGGCAGATTCTGAAATACAGCGGCTAAACAGGGAAATCCAACCTTCGTATTGTAATCTCTAAGTACTCGCTCCACCAAGTTCCCTCATATTGCAACCAGCATCTTAAATATTAAATCCGGGGTTTTTTAAAGGGATATTTGTGCCGCTTACACAAACTTTATTACTGATGTAAAATCAGGCTAGAATCAGGCTGGAGTTCATAGATTATCCATGCAAGAGATGTTCTTCAACATTATTGTGTTCATGGGGTGGGAAAAAAAGAAGAGTAAAAACCAAACCAAAACAAAAACAAACAACAGCAAAAGTCGTTGTCATCCTTTTTCACACTTTCTCAGCAGAGCAGCAGCAACTGCAATAATGCCCATGTTCTGACACAGGCCTTGGAGAATTTTCATCAGCAGTTACCGATCAAGGCAAAAGATGTTGCCAATTACTATGCCATCCAATACAAGAAATTATTATTAAGTATGCTCCTAATTTCATCAAGCTTTAACTCTGCAGACTGTATTTTTCACCTGATGAGCTTTTTTCTTTGTAAAATTCTTTGTCCATAAAAATTTGGCCAGATTATTCAAATCTAAAGAGCAACCACAGAACATGCTGGTTTATCTTTCAAGCACAATGGCGTAAGACCTTTTATGTCAAAGTTTCAGAGCAGAAACTTAAGTTTTGATGGAAAGGCAGTTTTCATATGCTAAACAGAATATGCTGGAATAAGCTTTTTAATATATATGCGTGTATACGCACACACTTTTTTTTTTAAATAAAGCACTCTCAGAAAATCCATTCCCTCCACTTTTCAGGTTTGCCCACCACAGAAAATGAAGCTCCATGGAATACAATAAAGACAAGAACCAGGAAATGGAGTTGAGGAAAAGCAGAAGAATGAGGCCAGAAAAGGTTTGGCAGAAGCCACCCAGCTGGCTGTGGATTAAAGCTGTAATATGAAGCTGAGGTATACATAAAGCTTGTAGCAGCCGATTAAATAAACTGGAATAAGGAGATGGATAAGGGGAAAGAAATAAATGTAGAGACACTCAGGAAGTTTTATCTGGGAAAATCGGGAGCTTCTCTAGGGGCCAGCAGAACCTGGGTGACTGAGGGAAGGATCAAACAAGGAGGCGGAGCAATGGCAATGGGACCAGTTAGGCAGGAATACTATATGCAAAAAACAATCCCAACATAATCTGGGACACAGACATTCCGATTATAGAGAAGATTTACAAAGCATAATTTATATCCTGTGCCCTCCTAAAAATGGGTGAACACCATGGGCACGGAAAAGTCAGGACGTGAAGTTTAAAGGAGAAAGAACAGAAACAGCTTTAGAAGAAACAGATAAAAGAACCTGGCGCTATTAGAAAATACACCCCTCTTTGATATGAAATGAAGTCGGAGGCTCCAAAATACCCTAAGATGAGATCCCCAGCAGAGACCAGCAGTGGGTTTAGAGCACTGTTGGCATCCCTGTATGGACTGGAACACAATGGAAATGACACAAAACCTCCTTAAAATAAAACTAAAAACTAACCCTAGTCCAAAAAAGTGCCTGGTCTAGTTACCAACAGTACAATCTTTGTATACATTTTGCAACAATGGTCTTTTTCCACCAAGACATACACTCCAGAATGGAAATATATAATAATGTTCTCTTTCAACAGCTGTTCCATATTTTCTACATCTTCTGCGCAAGACTATTTAGTTACATTGTATCTCTTGTTCTGTATTAATTTATTCAGTGGCTTTTCTATATTTTTTCTATATAGTTTCCTTTAAAAAATTTTTTTCTGTAACTTTTACATAAATATTAAGAAATCCTCACAATATTCCTATGGGATGAAGAAGTATTATCCTCCTCTTTCATCACAGTGTTTGAAATACAAAATAAAATTGAGGCCAAATTTGTAAAGTAATTTTTGGTCATCCAGTTTGGGCTGACACCTGCATTACTGGGGTTATTTGCACCTTGTTGCCTTTTGTCCACTGCCACGCTGTAAAGGCAGGCAGCTTGGTATGTTTCTGTACCAACAAAGTGACCCAGCTGCAGTGACAAGAATGTGATGCCAGAACAAAGGAGGCAGGTGTCATCACTTCATTCTGATACCACAGAAGTAATCTTTCAACAGATTGGTAAACGTTATCTAAAACTACAAAGTTTCAGAAACAGAATTCACCTATAATGAACTTCATTAAAAACTGGACAAAACATTAAAATACAGTGCAGCACATCAAATAACTGCATCTGTTTAAAGGTGAGGTACTTCACTAGCTGCCAAGCCTTAACAGTTTTGCCATTTAAGAACAATTATCCCAGCTATTAACACAACTCTTGTGCCTGGAACTGTTCCCCAATTCCAGTTACACATAAATTCCAATTCCTTCTATGCTTCAGTTTCCAACATGTAATTGTCACAATTCAACCCAAAAAAGGAAACCGCAAGAACACCGGAAATACTCTTTCTGAATTTGCATATATGACCAGCCAGCGGGATGGGTGAAATCTCCAGGTTTTGTGCTAGAAAGAATTGAAGACTCAATGATGAAAAGAACTAAATTATGAAAATAATAAAAAACTCAATGATGAAAATAACTTTTTTTTCCCCTAAAACAAAAAAATCCAAATAGTCTCGGGTATCAGAAATAATGGACTGTGTTCTTGTTTGATTTTTCTCTAATCAAACAATCCTCGTTCATCACAGCACAAAGAAAGCTTTTTACTTACATAATATCCATGCAAAAGATCAACATATAATGACATTAAGTTTTGTAAAATAAACTGACATTGCCAAAATCAACGTTAACATCTAACATCAGAAATGTACATGTTTTTTATATTAGTGATTACCTGCCCACTTTGCACAGAATTCTCTGCAAGGAATGCATATTGATGTGGAAATTTTAGTTGTAGGGCCAACTGTCCAGAAACTGCCTACAGTTCTGGAGGTTAAGCCGAGAGAGACAAATAGCTCCTGAAGAAAAACGTGCACTAGGAAGAGCCTGCGTGTAACTGAACCATGTAAAGCACCGTCTTTTCCCCACACACGTGCGGAGTGTAAATACACGAAAAATCACCATTGCAATAAGCACGTGAACTCTTACAGCAACTTTATGAGAGAGGAGAGAAGGCAGCAGGCGCACAGGAGAGGAGATTCGTTCCGCCGAGCACCCCCGCACGGCGCTGAGCGAGGGGGCCCGCGGGGATCCCGCGCCACACGATCGGGCCGAGGGGCACCGCGGTGGGGCCGGGGGCAGGCCGGGAGCGGGCCGGGCCGGGCGGTTGTCCCGCCGCCAGCCGCCATGGAGGCCGCAGTCGGGCCGCGGCCTCGCTGGGGGAGGGGAGGGCGGAGGCGGCGGCCGGGCCGCGGGGAGGCGGAGGAAAGGCCATGCTCCCCGCGGGGGATGTGGGAAGAGGGGCCGGGGCCGGCACTCACTCGGGGGGAAAGAGCCGCAGCTCCTCGATCTTTCCGAGGAAGCCGAAGAGCGTCCGCATCTGCTCGGAGCTGGCGCTGGGGGAGACGTTGGTGACCTGGATCACGTCGGTGCCGCTGCTCGAAGCCATCGCGCCGCCGCCCGCTCGGCTGCTACAGACACACCAGGGAGAGGAAGAGCGCGTTAAGCCCGAGCAGCCCCCGGCGGCGCCTCCTCCGCCGTCGCTCGGGCCCGGCCCGGCCCGACCCGGCCCCGCCGTGCCCGCACCGCCGCCCGCCTCACCAGCCTGCCCGGGCCGCAGTGTCCCACAATGCTTCGCGGCCGCTCCCCGCGCAGGCGCACGCAGGCTCACCGCGCGGCGCCCGCGCCCAGCGGCCGCGCCTACGCACGCGCGTGGCCCCGGCCCCTCCCGGGAGCGCGCGGGGACGGCGCGTGCGTGGACAGAGCTCCCTCCCCCTCCCCCTCCCCCTCCCCCCCTCCAAGTCCCGCGAGGTTTCCCCCCCACCCTCGCGCACGCGTCGTACCGGCTCCGTGCGCGCGGGTAGCGCCGCTCATGCGCAGAATGGGAGCGGCTGTTGGCGGGAACGGCGTGAGGGGCTGGCGGGCGCTGCCGGTTGCCTCAGGGGCTGACAGGAGAGCGCTGGGCCCGGGCTGTCCGTGGTTCCCAGGCTGCGCTTTGTACCAGCTGTACTCGAGCTCGTCCAGCTGGCGGCCAGGCTTCCAGAGCACTGGGGTTCTCAGGAGGCTTCAGCTGAGGCTGGCATGTTGCTAAAGGTGACCTGCCTGAGGTGTTCCAGGCCGGCTTGGTGATGCCACAACACCCAGATGAGGTTACACAGGAGTGTGTCCAGATGGGTTTTCAATGTCTCCAGAGGAGACCCCACAACCTGTTCCAGGCTCTGTCACCCTCACTGAGAAGAAGTTTCTTCTCAAATTTATATGGAACCTCCTGTGTTCCAGTTTGAACCCATTACCCCTTGTCTTACCATTGGTTGTCACCAAGAAGAGCCTGGCTCCATCTTCGTGACACTCACCTTTTACATATTTATAAACATTAATGAGGTCACCCCTCAGTCTCCTCCAAACTAAAGAGCCCCAGCTCCCTCAGCCTTTCCTCACACAGGAGATGCTCCACTCCCATCATCTTCGTTGTCCTGCACTGGACTCTCTCCAGCAGTTCCCTGTCCTTCTGGAACTGAGGGGCCCAGAACTGGGCACAATATTCCAGGTGTGATTGCAGTGTTTTTAACAGGCTAGGTCAATTGGCACATCAATTAATTACATAGAGATGAGAGGAACGGGTATTTTGTTGCCTGGATTCACTGAGATGAACGTATTTTGAGTGCTGTGGAGGAAATGTTTTCTCCTCTATCATTTCTGGCATCACATAATAAATAAAGCAATCAGTTATTTCTGAAGTCCATAAAAGCGATTTTTAAGTGACCAATATGAATCATTTTAGGAAGTTCAGCCTTCTCCTCAGCCCTTCCTATCCGTTGGTATTTCTGTCTCTCTTGAACCAGCCTCAGCTTGTTAACTCCAACTTTCCAAATACATTTTTTAGGGGAATAAACAAACTGAACTAGCAAGTGTCCATAGGAAATGGGGATTTCCAGTACTATTTTTTTTAAGACTCAGTTGAAATACCCAGCTTTTTCTTAAGATGGCTGCCTGGTGACTCCCAAAGGGAAACACAAAAAAGGGTAATTAAAAAGTAAAAATAAGTGGGCCATATCCTTAGTCAAGTGCTACTGCCTGAAGTATATGAAACATTTCTTGAATCACAAGCTGTTTTACCTAACGTGGTATTTGGTCCTTAACTAATTAGTTTTAAATTAAATTGAACTATTAGTAGAAGCTATTTCCAAAAAGGGTGGCGTTTGAAACACAAATCTGGTGATTCAAAGTTGAAAGAGCTACAACTCAAAACAAGGGCTGGGCAGGAGCTTCTCAGCAGGAGCTGAACTGCTGGCAGGATCTGCCAGACTCACCCTGACTTGCAGAACTGGTAATTTCAAGCACTGGCAGGCGGCATCTTTCAGTCTGTACTGTTGTTATTTAGTTTGCAAGCTCAGGACAAAGGGAAAATGAAATAATGAAGCGCAGTGCCTTCTTATTTGATATGTGCCACGTGTATCTTTAAAATGTTTTCCCAGGCTGTCTGGTCTGGATGCACAGTTGTGACCCAAGCGGACAGATCAGCAAACACAACTGGGGAGGAAGGGTGGGAGGGGAGATCTGTGTCATGGGGCAAGCAAGTTGCTGAGTCTCCTTTGTAATTATTAGTAAGAATTTAATGTCCACAGACCTGTCGTCAGCAACAGCTTCTAGTCTTGCTTCGTCACAGGATGCCTGGGGTTGCACACCCTTTTTTAATGAATATTCAGGTTGCTGTTGAGGGGACGGGGCCTCTCCTTTGTCCTCCCATTTGGGGGGGGAATTATGGCCAGAACTGGGAGCTGGTCAGTGTAGGAAACTATTACCTTGCCAATAGAATAGGCCAATGCAGAATCTTTCAGCAAAGTGTATTTTATTAATGATTTTGCAAGACCAGGTGTTCTACCTAAAGGTCAGCACATGGAATAGGGCAAAAAGCCCTTGCTTATATCCCTCCCCCCAATCCCAGCTGCAAATTCCCTCCCTTGTTCCCCGGGGGGTTGGTATTGCAGGGTTTACAGACTGCCCGACCCTGCCTCATTTATCTAATTCTAACAATCCCCTCCCCTTATTGATTAATTTAAAATAGGGATTCCTGGCTCTTTGGTTACTCTTCCCCCTAGATTAACTTTTTAAATACAGTTTGCATTCCGGGATTAGTTCGAAGAGACTGTGTTTTACATTAAGGATTGACAGTCCGATGTCTCTTGCTCCGTCCGCCACGCTGGGGTCAGACGCCAGGTCCCCAGCTTTTTATAAAAACATTCCCCCTTCAATGGCTCCTCACATCAGGGCGGTGGGAACCCGTTCGGCCCGGGAGCGGCCGTGTCCATGTCGCATAGAGGTGACACTGCTACATCTCAGCACTGTAACAGCTTCGTCCACCGCAAAAGCCCTTTGGGGCGATGCCTTTGTGCCCGCAGCCCCGGGGCCGCTCCGTTGTCGGTGCCGGGCGGGAAATGGCGGCGCTGTCGGGCGGGGGGGCGGTGTCGGCGGCTGCCAGCACCGGCAGCCCCGTGGAGCGGCCCCGCCAGGCCCCGCCTGCTCGGCGAGCAGCGGGCGGTGCCCGCCCGGCCCTGGCTCACAGATGGCGGCGCGGAGAGCGCGGGATTCCCGCGCGGGCTTCAGGCGGCCGGAGGCAGACCTGGGCCCAGCCGTGCCGCAGGGGCTGCTCCGGGCGGCGCGGAAGAGCGGGCAGTTAAACCTGGCGGGCCGGGGCCTCGGCGAGGGTGAGCGAGGAGACGTGGGGCAGGGGTGTTTGTGGGCGCTTGGTGCTCTCGCTGGGCCTCTGTTCGGAGAAGCGAACGGAGCTGGTGAGGGGCTGGAGCACAAGTGTGATGGGAGCAGCTGAGGGACCTGGGGGGTTCAGCTGGAGAACAGGAGCTGAGGGGAGACCTTCTGGTCTCTGAACTGCCTGAAAGGAGCTTGGAGCCGGGGGTGTCGGTCTCTGCTCCCAAGGAACAAGCGCCAGGACAAGAGGAAAGGACCTCAAGTTGCACCAGGGGAGGTTGAGGTTGGATGTTGGGAACAATTTCTTCCCCAAAGGGCTGTCGGGCATTGGAACAGGCTGCCCAGGGCAGTGGTGGAGTCACCATCCCTGGAGGGGCTGAACAGAGAGAGATGAGGTTCTCAGGGACATGGGCTAGTTCCAGCGGTAGGTTAACAGCTGTACTTGATATTAAAGGTCTAGAACTATTTTAGTTGGAACAGACTCTCAAGATCATCAACTCCAACCATTAACCTGTAATTCTATGCTTGGCAATGTCATCCTGGCAGTACTGAAAAAATAGGGAGGGACCAACAGCCATGAATATTTCCTGCCATTTGTTTGCAGCTCAGCTTACTTGTGGCTGTTGCTGGCAGATTTCCAACAGCATGTTATTGTCAGTTCTGGAAAAATGTCTCTAGAAATACATTTGACTATATGTGCATATGTATATAGAATCATAGAATCACAGAATCGTTTGGGTTGGGAGAGACCCCCAGGTATATGAAAAGCATTACAACAGTAGAAGTTTGAGAGTAAATAGAAGAATTTAATTGATGCGTGTGTTTGTTTATTTAGTGCCTCAACATGTGTGGCGGATAAATTTGGATACTCCAGAGGAAGCTTATCAGAATCTCTCTTTTGGTGCTGCGGATCGCTGGTGGGAGCAAACAGACCTGACCAAGCTGATACTGGCCTCAAACAAGCTGCAGAGTCTGTCAGAGGATGTCAAACTTCTGCCTGCACTCACTGTTCTGGATGTAAGTCCAATGATCATGTGGTGCCACTGTCCTCTCTGGAGGAGGTGGGAAAACATGGTCCTAGATCTTTGTTTCCATTTCACTGCAGTGGTGAATGTGGAGAGGTGGCACTGGTGTCTTCTCAGGATAAAGAAAAAATGGTTACAGATTGCTCTGTTAATATATCTGTTTATATACCAGTGGCAGGTACTGATCTGTAGAAAGATCTGGGAAGTTTTATTGTGGACACTGAAGGAAGGAGTTTACTGGATGCAACCACTTTTTCTGCACTCCCCCTTCCCTCCTCCCATCATATCTAATCTCTCAGTGTTCACTATCAATTCAGTAGAATTTTGCCAGATTGGCAGTTGCAGTGCTGCTGTTGGTAGTTGATTTGAGACATGTACATTGCTGTTACTTGTGCACAAAATTAGTCTGTGTATTAGTTAGCTTGATTTGTTTCTGGAGTAGGGAAGGAAAACCTGCAAGGTACAAATTAGTAACTATATTCTAAAAACTTTATTTTCCAGGTGCATGATAATCAACTGACATCGCTTCCTTCTGCTTTAGGACAATTAGAAAACCTTCAGAAACTTGATGTCAGGTGAGTACATGTTACAAAACTGGAGCGTGAGTAATATTGCAGTGACTTTTGTGGTATCAATAAGAGATTGCAGTATATCAAGTTTTATTTCAGAAAATTAATTTCAGATTTTTTAACTAGAGAATGTAAGTATATTGAGAATCCCAAGTTTTGGATCAAAACTGATGATCTTAGGTTTGTTAGAATTATTGTCACTAGCGTTCAAAGTCGCCGTCTTACTTTGGAAGGTGAAAATGGTGATATTTTTAATAATTACACAAAAGCAATGTCCACATACATTTGCTTTAATCTGGCAGATTTGACTGAAAATATTTTTTGCCATGAATAATAAACATTGGAAATAATTGTATAGATCTTGTTCAGGCTGGAAAGTTTATAATCTTCTCTTTACTGGAGTAATTTTGTGTATTTGTGCACGGGGATAAAGAGCGTATGCTGCCACAGCTATGTGAACTACATAAACCAAAACGAATTAAGATCCAGCTGGAATATTGTAAATTCAGATGAGGACTAAAAGCACTCTTGAACAAACAAACAAACACACAAAATTAATTTCTCCCAGGAAATGAATCCATTGTAGAGGGCTGTCGCAGTTGTAGGAGACAGATTTTCCTTAGGGGTGACAGTACCCGGCACAGCAGGTGTATGTGCTGTAGCATGGGAATGTTTTGCTGGAGCCTATCTCGCTGCAGACGCAATCAATAGTTGGTCTGTGCCACACGAATATCCAATGTATGTGATGCTGGGTGCACTTCGTCTGTGCTCTGGAGTGTGAAGACTTTGCGTTTCAACAGACTGTGTGTGGTTTGGATAATCCAGCCGATACAAGCGTTGACGCTCTTGGTTGGATCGCGTTGTGTGTAACAGCAATGTTCTGTATGCAGTTGTATTCTTAAAACTACTTAGTAAATGCTTTTTCCCTTTGTGTTCTGTGTTTTAATACCAGCCACAACAAACTGAGAAGTATCCCAGAGGAGCTGACGCAATTGCCACATTTGAAGAGCCTTCTTCTTCAGCACAACGAGCTGACTCACTTGCCGGCAGGGTTTGGGCAGCTTGTCAATTTAGAAGAACTAGTAAATTACAACTTTTTGAAAAATATTTATTTGTGTAGAAAGGCTATGTTTTGTTACTGCTAATGGTAGAACTTTGTGAATATCCTAGTGACTTCCGTAGATTGTCAGCTATTACACGGTGGGCTTTATTTTGTTGTTTGAAACCAAGTTTTGCTCTTGGTTTGCTAAATATTTTAAGAAATATCAAATCCCTTGTAATCTTTCAGTCATGGGAGACTTGTTTCTTCTTTTCATATCCTGGGAGATCCTGAAGATCTCAGCCATCTAATTTTAATGTTCTGCCAGTAATTAACTTTGCAGCAGCAGTACTCATGGGATATTTTAAACATCTCTATTTCTAACCTTTCTCTCTTTCTTTTTTTAATCTTCAGGATCTGTCCAACAACCATCTCACAGACATTCCAACAAGTTTTGCTTTGCTCATTAACTTAGTGCGTCTCAATTTGGCCTGTAACCAACTCAAGAGCCTACCTGCAGATATCAGTGCCATGAAAAGTAAATTAGTTTCCTCAGATTATTAAATGCCACGTAGCCAGCTCTGTAGTCATGTTCAGAAACATAGTTCATATTATTCATGATTGAAAAATACATTCTTAAAGTGTTAATGTATTCTCAAGAAGTTTAGTCCAGAATTATTTTTAAAGATCAGCTACTATATGTCGTCTTGAGGTTTATATTTCTTGATAAATGGGGCACAGAATGATCAGAAGAGTTTAAGAATTAATATTACTCTGTTTAAAAGTTACTAGTTTTAAGACTGCAATAAGAAATTGACTTTTTTTTCTTTATTTCACATTTTTAGTGGAAAATAAAGTATAAATGAGAGACAGCTGAAATTATTGGAGAGAAAAAAATAACACCAATTATAGACTAACAAAATTGACTTCTAATATTAGAATGTGAAATCCCAAGGTGACTAGTGGTTGATATGAAGTGCAGGTTTAATAGGTGTGGCAGATCCACAGGAGCAGCAGGGGACGGCCAGCATTGAGAGATGCTGCAGAAATTACCTCCAGACCTTTCGGAGATGTCTGTGAAATCAGACCCTTGCTTGCCAAGAGCTAATGTCTGGCATTCCAGAACATTCTATGAAAAAACAAGATGCCTTGTTTTCAGGCATGTTGATGTTAACTGATCTGTTTTCTGCCAAAATTCTGGTTGGTGAAATGCTGTTAAATTTATTATAAAGCCACACGATTTTTATGCTTCTGTAGAAAACAACTTTTATTTTCTCTTATTATCCCATTTGTCACTTGTCCATTTACTTCATCAGGCTTAAGACAACTGGATTGTTCTAAAAACTACCTGGAAACTGTACCTTCTAAAATAGTGACTATGGCATCTTTGGAACAACTTTATCTGAGAAAAAATAAATTACGTTCCTTACCAGAATTTTCCTCCTGCAAGTTACTGAAGGTAAGGCTTTAAATGGTTGGTACACTGCGAATGTATTTGCTGGAGACTGTTAAAATAATGACAGTTACTTTCAACACAGATTTTTGCGAATTGGTGTGATCAGAAGTTCTTTGTGTAGAACTCTGATTCATACATCTCCATTTTTATTTACTGCCCACATGGGTCAGTCTTAACGTCATTTGGAAGACAAATCTGCAGAGTACTCTTCAGATTTGGAAAATAAATATTTAGAAGAGCAAAGACTGAAAAAGTGGATCTAATATTTCCCGCAATGGTTATTTTTTATCTCTAGTAACATTTTCTGGATATAATTACTTTGTTCATGATAATTTTTTTCTTTATAACTGTAGAGAAAGTATACTTCTTTTTTCTTTTAGCATAGTCAGATCTTCCAGATATTGAATTCCTAACATGTTTAAAATTGAAAGTCACCTGTCTCATAACATCAGAATATGGTTACTCAACTAATAGACAAATGAGTGGGCCAGTGAAGGTCTGTATCACTGTGCTGTTTCCTCTGACCAAATCCATCCAAGGATGCAGATACCTTCTTAGTTCTGCATAACTCTGAGCTGAGCTGTTACAATCTCCAGCTATTTCAGCATTTTCTAACAAAATGTGTGTTGGTGAGTGAAGCTCTGTGCCTTAGTGCATCCAGCAGCATGTGTACACTCTTTTTGGTCTCAAGAACCATTGAATTTTTCCATTTTAAGTGAAACACTTCCAGCAGGGACACGGAGAGCCGCCCTTGAGATTTCCTGTAACTTGGAATTTAAGGAACTTCTTGAGTAAAGAAGTTGTTGACAAGTTCTTGACAAAAGTGGAGCAAATTTATGCCTAGCTTGGGGATGGAGATCAAACCTGAGGGCTCTGTGACAGTTTCAGAAAAGCCCAGTTCAGACTCATGTCTCTGGATCTTCACAGGCTTTGATATTTCATGTGCAAATGTAAGGAAACACAGGTGTGTATTTTCTCCACATCATTGTATGCTTTTACCAATGCATGATTTAGGAGATAAATAAGTTATAAAGTAATTTTAATAGAGTAACATCATTGTGGGTGATCTTTGTTTCCATAGGAATTACATGCTGGTGAAAATCAGATCGAAACATTAAATGCAGAGAATCTGAAGCATTTGAATTCCCTCTCTGTACTGGAACTTAGAGACAACAAGATAAAATCAGTTCCTGATGAAATTACTTTGCTTCAGAAGCTGGAGCGACTTGACCTGGCCAACAATGATATCAGTAGGTAATATTAAAAACTGCATTATGTCTGTGATGAGGCTTAGCTAATGACCTCTAATGACAACTAATTCTATAGCTGATGTATTCCACTTGGTAAAATGGGATTAAAAACGGACTCAGTCATAAAATAAAGGAACCCTTTCTGTGTTATGTAAATGCTATGAGCAAACTGTGCCCTTCTTACATGTAATATGTTCTGTATCTTGTTATTTGAACCTGAACTTCAGAATACCAGGCCATCTGACAAACCACTGCAAATTGTTTAAATTTAGTTTTGAAACTCCTTTGAAATGAGTTGTTTTCCATTTGCAGGTTACCTTACACACTGGGGAACCTTTCTCAGTTGAAATTCCTGGCATTAGAAGGAAATCCTTTGAGAACCATTCGAAGAGACCTTCTGCAAGTAAGCATTCTAGACAGGGTATCAAATTTGGTGATGTTGCATGAGTATGTTAACCAAATTGTGTAACCAGAGCATTAAGTGAGGTTAGAAAACACCTGGATTTCAAGTAGCTGGTGCAGCTTTAGTCCATCTCTTTAGTTTGTGTGTGCTGTGGTTTGGGTGCTCTTCCCACTGCAGTTTGATGCGATGCATGAGACCCTAGGAACTGTGGAACAAAGGTGCTCCCAGCTTCTTAGGACCTGTTTCTGATTGCTACAGAAGCTGTAATGTAGGTTGCAAATAAAACTGCTACTGCTACTCTAGAATTCCCTTTTGTTTTCTCTCCAGCAGGCCCCTCTTCTTATTGTTGGTATACATTACTTTTCTGTGTTTTTGCCAGTGTTATAAATGTTTAGAGAGCACTGGGATTCTTTAAAAAAGCAACACTGAAGACTTTCTGTTGAAATGAAGTTTTGCAATATCTGTCAGAAGAGGGAAAACATGGTGTGCCTGATTAAGTGGGCATTGTATGCACTAAGTTAATGAACTCGGGTTCTGCGGATGGAAGTCATGTGTGATTTCAGAGTTCTAAGTAGGCTTAAAATGCACATGAAATGGAACCTGGGTTAGTGCTGCCTGCCCACTTTAGTGCTGGTATTCCCTGGCTTCTGAGGGTTTGCTGTCTTTCAAATCTAAGAGCATAGATGTGCGTAATCTCTCGTGTATATTTCACATTTGAGCAAAGGACAGGTACAAGGATTCCATTATGATCTTTTATACTTATACTGTCTTGATCCATTCCCAACACTGCAAATTCATATAACTGGAATTTTATATGCCTATATAGATTTTGTTGCACTTGATTTAGAGGAGTAATTGATAAAGCTTGTAGGGTTCCCCAGACGCTTCTTAGCAGCAGGTGAATACTGAGGATTGGCAGGGACTGGGGTAAGTGTAGCCTAGCAGGCACAGATTCTTTTGTCTCTGTGTTATCTCAGCAGGTTCCTTGTGAGAGTCCTTCCCCTTCATTTCCTTCAACCCCTCTGCGTTCAGATCATTAAGTCTCTTACTGTGTATAATACAGTTGTCAGCTGGAATGAGAAATATTAATTCATATTCAGCACTTCAGGTCAGTCCCTGGTTTTAAAGCATCAAGGAGAAGCGTGTAAAATTGTAAGGAAACCATAGCTTTATCATAAAAGCTATGGGTGAGATTATGTTTAATTGCTCATAGATTGTGCAGATAATAACTGTGTTTGACCAGCAGAAGTTGCTATGAGAGGACTGAAGGTCAAGTCTTTGGAGAAACCAGCTGTTAAAAATGCACGCAAATTATGTCAACTGAAGTGTTTTACCCAGACTTTGTAATTTTGGACATAAAAAGTTCCTGGAACACTGAGCAGTCAACTTCCTTGACAAATTTTAGATTTCTTCCCCAAAGCATAATCATGCTAGACATTTTTAAAAAGGAGATTAAGTTCATTTGAACATTTTTTGCTTGTTCTTGGAACTGGCTCACTTCTTCAGATAAAAAACTAAAAATGTGAAGCCTGAGGTAGTGATGTGGGATTGGAAATTTTCAACTGGAATAAATAAACAGAATTGTGAATAGGCAAATTCATACACTGTTTCAAAGAGGGTTTTTCTCTGGAAAGCATCAGGTGGCTTTTATAGTCTGCAGTGCCATGGGCTCCACCTGTGTGCCTGGAATTGTCATTATGCACCTGTGGAAACACTGGCTGGCAAACGCTTATTGACCTCTCTTTTGTGTTTTCTTTTAAGAAAGGCACACAGGAACTTCTGAAATATCTAAGAAGCAAAATCCAAGGTATGCTCCTCCATTGCATTGTATTTTAATGAGAATTATTCTAAGAAATTCAGGTAGAACCTATGAAGGGTAGCTGTTTCAATCCAGTTATCCTTCAGTTATCCTGCAATAATAGAGTTTTCTTCACTTACCAGTTTGCTCTGCTATTTTAGTGCTGTTTCTTATTCTGGTAGATAAAACCAAATAACAAACGTTCATTATTGAGGATTATAATTTAGAAAAATAATCTGAAGCGTTTTCCCCCAGCCCCTTTATGTATTTTGCATGAGGAATTCCAGTAGTTTTTCTATTTTTCCTCTAAACATCACGGGGAGTTTACAGAAGGGGTTCTTTTCAAGCTTTGCCGTCTGTCTGCTGCCCTGGTCACAGTATAGAGGAGCAGGTGAGGTTTTGCAGATGTATTCTGTGTTATTCATTCGTCAACAACACGGGCAGTACGGTCCTGGGATTCCTAGTGTGTACGTGCATGGAAAAGTCTGTGTGATGCCATGAAAACTGCCCTGCAGCTGACTAAGGATATAATAAGTTTTTGGGGAAGAAAGTAACTGATTATTTTAAACATCATTCTAATCCTGGCCTGTTAGAATTCATCTTTCTACTATCTAATAGTCTTGATCGCAACATGTCCTATGGAAATAATTAGAAAGTCATAAAGCAGAAAATGAGATGAAATATTTCAAGGGGGTTACTTCTCTGTGCAAATGCTGTGTGCTTTCTGCAGAATCCTCTCTGCTACTGTGGACTGCAGAGCGCCTAGATGATTCTGTATCACAATTCTCTAACAGATGTGGTACTTTGTAAAAATAAACTGATAGTATTAAAAAAGGGAACAAAAAGTTGCTAATTGCTTTTGCACACTCAGGTCACTTTCCCAGGCTTCTAATTTGACTGAGATATTTTGGGTTTTGTTTTGTTTGTTTGTGGTTTTTGTTTGGGTCTTTTTGTTTTGTTTTGTTCTGTGTTTCCTAAACAAAAGAGCAGAGATGAAAGTTTATTTTTGTTATATAGGAAACAGGCTGTCAGAGTCTTTAAGTAACTTTCCTGCTGGGGAGATTAAATTCTTTGAAAACAGGAATTCAGTTTGCCATCTTTAGAAATCTTCATCTTAAGGTTTAAAACATGAAGTAGGCAAAATGACTGAGTTCACTGGTCTTGTTAAAGGTAATATGGAAATGATTATGCTGCACTTAGCACAAAATGATGAACTTCTTAATTTAGAAGGGGCCTTCATAATACCTGCAGGCAACTTGTGTTGATAATGGTATGTGTGCATTTTCCTTTTTGCCAAGTGGGTTTTTTTGCCGTGTGCCAGAGGATGGCAGTATTAATTAGGTTACTGCAGCATAAAAAATTGCTTCAAAATGTCAGGTTCAATGCAAATATGACACATTATTAACTTGACATAAATTAATTGGATGCTAGAGTGCGTACTCAGAAGCTTATCTGGTGAACTATGATAATATAATTGTGGATGATAAAAGTAGCTAATGTGTTGCATGTACAACAGTGCCTGTGATTTTACCTGTTCCGGTGTCTCATTTGAAGCTGAACCAGCCACAGTCCTGTTTCTGTAGAGGCTGAAATTGGAGCAAGGCCTCTTTTTGCTTGTTTTTGGCCTTTATTAATGAAGGGATAACTAGTTGGGACTGGGTGCAATTGTTAGTAGACTTTTATTCATGAATGCTGCTGACTTTCCATGGAGTTTTGTTCCATTTTTTTAGTGGAAGTTGCTTTTGTTATCCTTTCCCCTGGTGAGGTGTGTGTGAGTCCCTGGGGTGTGATGCCACTGCTCGGGTGTGCAGAACAGTGGGTTTAATCTCTTGCATTTCTTAAATATTCCATGTGGCCTTGCCCTGCCCATGGCTTTGTCACCTGGATAGCAAAATGGACTCTGCAGAGGAAGGAGTGATGGGGGTTTCCATCAATATTTTAGTTATAATTGCGGCCATCTAGGTCATTCAGAGCGCTGCATCTGCCGGCAGTTCTGTGACTGTGTACGTGTGTTCTCTAGACGAGCCCAGCCCCACCGGAGAGCCCCCGGTGACTGCCATGACCCTTCCCAGCGAGTCCAGGATCAACATGCACGCCGTAACCTCACTGAAATTATTGGAATATAGGTATGTGTTTTGAAATACTACCTATTTTTTCTAAAGTTATAAGAACTCTTTCTTATTTTTTTTTACCCTTCACAATATGTATCAAACTGTCTGCAAATCCTGCTGCATTTGTGCATTTTTCACTTCAATTTGTGTGCTCGGGAATAGGCAGAATTGAATTGCAGGGGTATTTAATTATTTCTTTGTATTATCAAATATTCCACAGTGACATTCCTTTTAACTCACTGAAATGCTTAATACCTTCAGGTGCTTTTAGTACCTTTTAAACTTCTTTAGCGATTTTCATTAAGTCTTAGCACATCTTGTAGTGGGTGAATATCTCTTTAGTTATTTCTTAAATGTAACCAGCAATATGTTAGGTTGGGAAAGGGGAAAAAAAACCCTGTTTGCAGAGAAGTGCTGGGTGAAATGCTCAGTCCTGCTGGGAGCTGAGGGCGGTGAAAGGGCTGGGCAGTCCTTTGAGGACTTCAAACTGTAGATATTTACATATCTGTTCTACTACTCCTCTTTTTTCTAAAAGAAGATGAAAATGTCTTGTTAATAAGTAGGAAACGCTGAACTTGTGTTAGTGAGCTAAATCCATGTCATTGTTCAGTGAGAAGCAGGCAGCCGTGATTCCCGATGAAATGTTTGACGCGGTCAGAAGCCATCCTGTCGCCACTGCCAACTTCAGCAAAAACCAGCTGAGTGAAGTTCCTCCAAGGTATGTTTGTAAAGATTTTTCTCTGTTTCTTTATTTTCTATACTTGTTCCTCAGCATCTCGTGTTTTTTTCTGATCAAGTGTATTTACACTTTATGCTGTGTATGTGTGTGAATATACTTGGACACATCAATGAAAATGTAAGTGAGATGCTGAAAAATCCTCTTGCATTTCTCGAAGGGGCAGCACACAGGTGGTTCATTGATCAGCACAGAGACTGCAGGAAAAGCAGCTTCGCCACCCTCAGTGCATGACACGTTTGTCATCTTGCTTTGCTCAGCATTGTTGAAATGAATGAGGGGAAACTGATGTGGCTTCCAATCATAATCAAGTGCTGTACTTCACGGCAGTGTCGTGTTGTTTCCTCTATAAAGCTGCCTTTTTCCCACAGCAAGATAATCTGTGTGGATTCACCACTTTATTGGGCGATACCTTGTACTATAGCTGAGGTTCTATTTAAATTTGGTTTATTCAAATAGCATAATTGTTCGTGGTTTTTTTTAAGGAAGCCTGAACAATTTCCCTACCTCTTTTTTTGATGGGTTTTGTGTCCTGTCACATAGCACTTGATATTACTGTGATTTTTACTTCATCCTCAAACAAGGAAAAGCTTTCTGTTGACAATAATGGGAGTGAATAGTCATTTTGTGTAAGGAGGAAAATTATTGCATCTCTAGTAGCCCAAGAAAATCCTCAAAGCTGATTTTTAAGGATACCACCACGTTTGTGGGGGTAACTTATTTCTGTTCTTGGACCCAAGTGTGCTGAATGTTTAACCTTTAGCCCACAGAGCTTGCAGAGGTGCCATCTCTTTCTCATAGGAAAAAAACCTCTTTTCAGTACAGTTTGTAGAAAATCAGTTTAGTGAGATAATGCTTGTGCCTCCTGTGCTTTTGCATTCCCTGAGGAGGAAGGTGTAGGTGTGCGGCTGCTGGTGCCAGAGAATTCATTTCGCATCCAGACAGGAGAGTGGAGCATTTGGTTCATTCAATTACCTCGGTTTTAGGGCTAAAACAGAGATTCTGTGTTACAGAGATTCAAAAGGCTAACTTTTTGAGCTGTTAAATACTTCACACCAAAACATCTTAATATAATATCCTTTTACAAGAAGGAGCAAGAATGCTGTTTCCTGGCATCTGTAATAGCAGAAAGCGGAACAGAGATGAAAGATGGAAATAAAATAATCTCGTTCTGTTTCCCTGCTAAGATGGATGGTCTTTTTGTTAAAACCTGTGCAGGGCAAGGAGAGGGCAGCGATGGGCATCTGTGCCATAGTTCCTGAAATAGCTCTTAACTGCATTGAGTAAAATTTGCTCTTCTAATCAGCAAGAGAAAATTTACCCTTCTAATAACTTCAGAAAACTGATTCTGAGCCCTGTCTTTACTTGGGGATTAGGACTCCAGGACAGGCAGCTTTCACAGGCAGAGTTTCCATTATCTTCACTCCACAAAATTGCTTCAGAAATGTCAAGAAACACAGTGTCCTTGATTTATAGAATAAAGCAGGTTTGGTTTTTATTTTAAATAACTTAGAAAATGAAATGCAAATGCGAGCTTCCATAACAGGAATATATTCATATTTGGTTTCAGGATTGTGGAGCTGAAGGACTCGGTTTGTGATGTCAACCTTGGCTTCAATAGAATCTCATCTATTTCCTTGGAGCTTTGTGTGCTCCACAAATTGACACATTTGGATATCAGGTTTGTGATGTGTGTTGGACTCCCTTTCTCAGTAACTGATTTTCATGCCTTTCCAAACCCGCCATCTGTTACAGTGGAATAGCAGCGCTGAAATAGTTTTTCATTTCCCAAAATGCCTCTGTGACAGCTGAGTGACCGGCAGGTCTGAAATAGCAAGTGCCCCAGATTTAGGCATTGGTTAAAGAAAACTGCAAGAAACAAGTGGATGAGCTCTGAGACTTGCTGTGATGAAAGGTCTTGTCTGAGGCATGAAAGGGTCTCAGGGATGTTAAGTTGCTATCTAAAAACAGCCTCTTCTCCCCCAAACCCAGCAGAGAATCCTGGAGGGCGGCTGAAAGTGGTGCAGTGAAGGCACACTGTAGGGATGTTATTTGTTATTTAGTTAGTTATTTACTGTCATTTCACCTTCGCTGCTTCTGAAAAATGCTCGTTGCATTCGCTTAGACATCCTGACCAGCTCACTGGCATTTGTTGTCTTTGGTGTTTCACAGAATGAGAAGTGGCAAAGGACCATTGCAGGGACAGGTTTTTTACCTTGGTTGGGTTTAAAGTCACAGACCGCTCACTGAAAGACACCTATGTATGTTCCTGTGTCACCCTCAGGAAATACTGTGTTTGTCCTTACAAACCCCTCTTTTCTTCGTATATAAGAAGCTTCTGAATGGCTTCCCATGGTGGGAAACAGCAGCATAAACAGGTTTAACAGCAACCAGGTACCAGGCTAAAGGAATTCTGAAGATATTTAGAGTTATTCCACTGATTCGCTTTGGCACCAAGATCTGGGCAGTTTCACAAGCTCCTCTGAAACGCGAGGAGCTGAGCTGCCAAGCGGGTTTGTGGAGCTGTTGGATGCTTTGAAATACTCGGGAATCTTAAGCAGACAGACATAAATCTGCTGCTGACAGAAATGAGAATGCAAACCTGGCTTGCATTAGGTAGTGTCTGTACTTGAGCGTGGTCTTGACCCACTTCTGAAGCAATTAATTGGTTTAAGACAGCACATTAGCACTGATAAATATGTGTATTCTGTCTCTGTGGATTCTTAACTGAAACTTCATAGAAGTTAGTGATTATTGTTTGTCTTCATTTGCTCCACAGAAATAATTTTTTGACGTCTTTACCTGAGGAAATGGAGGCACTGGCAAGACTGCAAATAATAAATCTTTCTTTTAATAGGTAAGCAACTATTTAGATTTTTTTTTTAATATATATTCAATAATAAACAGAGCTGGACTGAATTCAATACAATGTAAGAATGAGAAGGCACTTGATCACCAGCTGTGAGCTTAACACAGAGGAAGTGCCTGTACTTCTTTACACAATGGATCGTGTATTTTTGGAACTTACCACCACAAAACATTTGGAGAGAGACTGGTTAAAAAAAGAGATTAAACAATCTTGTGAACTACATATCAAATACTGGATACCAACAGGGCTGCCCTTTGGCATCTATAATACAGCAGCTCTGAACTAACAGGAGCTACAACACGCTCAGATTTTTAAGGCTGCTGATTCTTTGAATGCCCTGTTTCTGACTTTCTTTGGTTTGCTTCCTTCTTCTTCCCGAAGATTTAAAGTTTTTCCCAGTGTCCTGTATCGCATGGGAGCACTGGAGACCATCCTGCTCAGCAACAACCAGGTGGGTTCCATAGACCCTCTGCAGCTGAAGAACATGGACAAGCTGGGGACGCTGGATCTGCAGAACAACGACCTCCTGCAGGTGCCACCCGAGCTTGGAAACTGTGAAACTCTGAGGTGTGTGTCCTAACTGGTGACTCGGTTTATGTGTATATATATATATGTAGGTTTGTGTAAATCTGTCATTTACCTTGTTGGTACGTACAGACACTGCTGGTGCACCTATAGACCAGCTGAGCCAGGGCACATTTAGCTCCTTACCTGTGTAACTCATGTTAATATGACAGAGACAGGACAACCCTCTCTAAAGGATGTCCAGAGAGACGTGGCTGAATATCCTGTCATTGTACACCTCAAAATAGACAGTTATGCACAAGTGATTACTCTCGTCAAAGACAACAAGTCACTGGTCCCTGTGGTTTTCCCCTTTAAGGACACTTTCCAGAGGGACTTCAAAAATACAAAATAAAACACCACCTCCCCCTAAAACAAAACCCTCCACAGAGATTTATGTGCACCAAGGACTAGCGGACCAGCAGCTAAGCTGGGAAGTGGAGGGTTATGATTGAATGTAGTTTCCCCTTTTACTGTGCTATTTCTGTATGTAAGAAGTTCTTTTTCTCACTCTTTCTTCTGGCAGAGGGTTGTGAAAGAAGTAGGGGGTGTGTGTATTGTGTGTCTACTATAATGCACCAGCACTGATTTATTAGCATAAATTAAAATCTAGATGTCTCTCAAGAAGATAAGTTAGTGTGAACTAGGGAAGCAGAAATTGAAATTCTTTTAGTAGAAGAGAGGAGGAATTATGACTTTCAAAAGATTTTAAAACCTATGAATGTGTTGGTACAAGGAAAAACCTTTATATGAGTAGCTCACGTTCTGTGTTTCTCCAGGACTCTGCTGCTGGAAGGCAACCCATTCCGCACGCCCCGTGCAGCCATCCTGGCCAAGGGAACAGCCGCCGTGCTGGAGTACCTGAGGAGCCGGATCCCTGCATGACGCAGGACAGACGGACAGGAACAGAAGGAACCTGTCTGACCAAGCGCTTCCAGGTTTTACTGCCCTGGCTGTTTGGTTTTAATATTGTTTGTAATTTGCATGTTAAGAACTCACCTATGAGACATTTTCCCCTCAAGGCTGCACGATTCAGGAGTGCATTTTGAAATACCACAATATATGTTTACACTTTTTGTAATCAAGAATGCTGTCGAAAGCTGCCTTCAGTAATAGCAATGATGTTTTTTCTACAATTAAGATAATGTTTAAAAGAATTGTCAACATCAAAGTATTTGAGCAAAAGGCAGAAGTAAGCACTTTGATTTTGTGTACCTGTTTTACAATCTCCTGTAAGGTGTTTATCCCTCTGCTGGTGATAAAACACTGGACCCCTCAAGCTGTGTGACGGTGCTGAGGACACGGTACGAGATGCGCTGCACCTGTGCACACCTCACAGAAAATAAGCAGAAGGTGGTTGCTGTTGGTAGCTGCACTGACACAATAAAAGTTTCCTGTCGGATGGTTTGGGTTGGTTTTCTTTTTTTGTCAGCATTAAACTGTCCCAGTTCTGAATGTGTCTGGAATGAATGTAAAATACAGTTGATGCATGCTCAAGATCTCCAGGTTTGGGGAGGACCGGAGGTGTCTGTACCGCACACGCAGGATGTGTCCCCGAGAGGAGCAGAGCTATGGGACACCTGGAAAAACCTGTGCCAGGAGAGGGACAGGGTAAAATGTGAAACATACGTGATTGCGTCTTTGTGCAGGAAGAACAGTGACTCTCGCTTCCTGGGCCGTGCACAACAGCCTTTTTGGAAACCTCAGATCCTTTCCAAGAGTAAAAGATGACAGAAATTAATTACAATAAGGTGACGTTTTTATTATTTATACAATAAAGAGACTTTTTAATGTTATTCAAAACACTTTTTTTAAATACTGAAAAAGTTGGGTACACCAAAGCCGAAAAATGGCTCTGCTATACACTGCACAGCATTGGTTTAGTCCCTGTATTTGTTTTATGTACAGAAGCATCTGCAAAATGCATTCGAAACACAATATACACCTTACGGATAAGTGTCATACATGAAAGAAAACTGGAAGGATACAACCTGCATGTGCAAATTAACTAACAATATAATTGATTGCACTGAATCAATAGATTTAAAATAGAATTTTTGAAGTACCTTTTTGCACATAAAATGAAGCAGCTTTCAAGTTCAGGAAGTCTTTATACTGCAAAAAACATTAAGTACATTCACAATCTATGTTAATAAAGTAGTAAATATTTCTTCATTCAGCTTTATTTACATTATCACCGTAATTAAACTGAAAAGTACAGTTAGTCTTTTGTAATATAGCAATCTTTTGACACATACAAAAATGACCATTTTTCTGTATATAATTTAAGCTCAAAATCACAATTATCTCAAAATATTAATTACAATACAGCCATCTCCATCATAATTAAACATGTCTTTTATAAAATGGTAAAATTTTTAATAAAGTAAGCTGTTGGTTCGGCCTGGGATACAGTACTCACGAGTAGAAAAGGGCCGAGCGCTGGGATCTGCGGGCACAGAGCCGGGAAGGCCCCAGGAATTCCTACGCTATGCAGGGATGTCACTTCAGAACCTTGGCTGGAACTGTCCGGGAAGGGGATGGGCTAAAGGCTTTTTATGTATGTTTTTAACAGAAACTACTTAAATTCTATGATTTGCAAATACCATCTGATGAAATCTGCTTTTCCCCAGCTGCTACTGCAGTGCCGCCCACCATCCCCAACAGTGTGCAAAACAAAACCAAGCCACCACCTAATTCCTATCCTGTCCAAACTACTGGCCTGAAAGTTGTATCGGTCCCTTGTATTCTGCTCACACCGGCACGGCTGACACGTGAAATAAATCCTTAGTGCCTGAAACGCAATGGTACATCTTTGTGCGCTTGCTCAAAGTGGAATTTTGGAAGGCAGAGGAGGGGAACAGGTGTTGCGGTGGGATGGGCTGTGGGTGCTCAGCAGCAGGGAGCTCAACCTTCAGATCAATCTTAATTCACATTTGGAAATTCTAACTGTGAAATCCCCCCGGTTACAAGTGCTGCTGAGGTAGGTGGTGACCCCACGATGGGGGCTGCTCACCCCCTGAGCCTGGCTGGGATTGCGGCAAAGGGACATGGGGGTCAGACCTGTTCCTGTGGGGTGAGGAGGAGCCGGGGGGGCACAGACCCAGCACTAACCCCCCCGAGCCCCCCGAAATCAACACCCTGAGCCCCATTGCCCAGCAATGAGCCTGGCTCAGCTCCTGAGCCCATGTCCTGCATGCGAGCACATCGAAATTGGTAGGTTTGCATGTAACACTGCCTGTGCATTTGCTGTTGCATATATCTCTATCAGATATATACACATATATACACATTTCTATAAATAAGCTTCTTTTTTCATTGCATAAGGTAATTAGATGCTATATTACAAGCCAGAGAGGTTTAACCAGGTAACATCTTTACATTCAAAGTGCTTATTAGCAGCAGCAAACCAATCTCCTGAATATCTCCTACTGTAATTTTCAGCTGAATTTTTGGCTCACGAAGCTCAGTGGTGTTCTAGAGCACAGGAGCTCACTTTGCAGGTGCTCCTGTATGAGCTAAAAATACAGCTGTGGCAGCAGCGTTTCCAAGGTCTTTTCATCCTCGCTCAGCAAAAGGCCACTCAGCCTTTCCCACGAACCCCTGGCAATTGCGGCATTCGCTGCCCCATGGACGCACCGCACATGCCTTGGGGACAAACGGGGTGTCACACACATGGCCCGGTCCTGCCCGGGTCCCTGTGCTGAGTCCCTCTGGGACACCCTGACCAGTCCCCACCGCAGGAGCTGCGTGGGGCCGCGAGATGCGTGTGCAGACAGGGCCACGTTACAAATTATCTTGGAAAACATCAAACCAGCTTTGAGGATGTTAAATGAGAGATATTATGAACAACTGGCTTCTCAATTTCATCATTTATAAACACCCAGATACACACTGCAAATTGGGGAAATTACAAAGACTGGGGAGTCCTGCAGGCTTCCTGGCGCTGGGCTTTTTTGTCATCTAAATAAGAAAAGCATTTTGGAAGCAGCTTTTCTTTTCCTCCCTCTTAAGAGCAGCCTTGTGACGAGGCTCCAGAAAAGCAGACGTGTTCCCACCAGCCTGGCCGCTGGTCTGGGCACACACGGGATTTCTACTTCATATATAGTAAATAAAAATAAATAATATCATAACCATGTGCAAAGCATAAACTTAACCTGGTACCTGACCTGCAAACCTGGTCGTGTTTGTGTCTGTCAGGTTACGGGAGACCTTCCAAAAAAGACAAAAGGTACAAGTCATTTTCAAGAACTAATGTAAAAATCCTAAGTAGTCCCATTAAAATAATTTTAATTGCTAATATTATTAGTCCTATGTAAACATCACTTCTGCCAATTGGAATAAAAAGAATGCCAAAAAGAAAATATTTGAGGGGCTGTGGCGGTTGGTGTTAAAGCTCCAGACTCTCTGTCAAGTCCCTCTGTGGAGCCAGCGGAGTTTTGGCCGAGTGAAGGACTTAACTGCACTCAATTTTATTGTAATTTCCTTTTCATTATAATCTACTAATGAGAGCACTCAGCAGTCTTGAAACACAGCCTGACTGACTGCGCCGCTGCGCTTGAGATCCAATAAAAACATCACATGGAAAAACAGCCGCGCGCAAAACTCGGTTCGAACAAGCGCTGAAGCTCACCCGATTTTCTCCCGTTTCCCCATTTTTACCTGTCAATCGGTCCCCTGGTTCAAGGTCCGGAGGCAGAGCCCTCATTGTCCCTCCTGCACTTGCAACTCCCCATGTTTCTGGTGCTACGTGCGGAATCTGGTTTTTGCAGCCCAAAGCAGAGTCCTGGGCAGGATTTGGGGCTGTTCCACGGGGGAACAGGCTGCGTGGGCACATGCAGAAAAGAGCTTTTCTGCAGGAAAAGACAAAGGCAGCTCCACAGGGCAACTGAGGTGCCTAAATGTCTATTAAGGGACCTCATTCCCATTCAACGTATAATTAACTAAAAGCTACGTAGGTGTCTACAATTTTCTAAATGGTATGTCAAACCCTATTTTCTTTCTTTAAAGGGCAATAAGGACTTAGGAATGGCAATGTTTGCCTTTGAAATGCCATGAATGTTGGAAAAGTTTCAAATGGACCTTCCCAGAGCCAGTGGGATTTGATGGCACATTATAAAACCACATTCTTGTGATGGAAAACTGAAAGCTCAAAAAATTGAGCAGATAACAATCCAATCGTGTGAATTCAGCAAGCTTTTTTAGCTTGTGGTACCGAGATTTTGATTTACTGAAAAATATTAATTATTTAAATTTATGTTCTGAATACCACCACATCATTTACTCACATAGTAAGTGCTGGGAGGAGCGGGGCTGCTCTGGCTCGTGCGGTGCCCATGGGACAGCAGCTCCCAGCGAGAAAACTGCACCAACCGAGTGAAACTTCTGAGGTCCAGGAACCTGCACGCCCAGCTCGGAATTGATGTTTCGTTAATATTTATACAAATAAAGTTAATCATCGCTGTTGATGGAGGAGCAAAAGGGAGATGCAAACACCCACACAGAGGTGGGGTGTCCCCTGGAGCCGAGCACAGGTGCAGCTGCCACAGAGCCAGGGAAACAAAGAAAGAAAAGGAAAAACAAAATCCAAACAATTAAAAAGCTTGTGCTTCATAACAATATTAGGGTGTAGTTTCTACTGACTAATTTGTAATGTAATCTTTATGTATGGGGTACTTTATCTCTCCTATGTGCACAGCTGGTTTTCATGATACGATCCTCTCTGTCCTGACCAGAACAAGCCTTTCCCAGAGCTGAGCCAGCCTTGGGAAGCCTGAGTTCATTGGCAAACCTCATCTTTAGCGGTTACGACCAGCATATGGGGAGGATTTGACAGGTCCCTGTGCTCCCCGCATGGGTTGAGCCCCCATCTCTGTGCGATGCTGTGAGCGCAGGGAGAGGAGAAACCAGCAGCCTAAGCCCCTCGCCCACCCACGCGGGAGCTCCTGGTACAGGGGCGGGTCAGGATGCTGGGGACACATCAGCTCACAGGGATGCTGATGGCACCGTGCCCAGGACAGCAGCAGAGCCCCACAAAAGGATTTTCATCCCTCTGCATCCACAGAGCAGACAGGGCTTTATACATAATGGTACCATCGTCTTTTGAAGCTTAGTTTAATTGGGAGTGTAATTACCTCCACTGGCGCGCGCGCTGGGAAGAGCAGAAAGGTTTCCCGGCTGTGCCCCGATCCACAGCTCCTCTCCACTCTGACCTGGGATTTTCAGGGTGTTTTGATGCTCCCCCTGCACCCACTGCACCTGTCACTGGGTCAACGCAAACTGGGGACCCTCCAAACATCGGTGGGGAGGTTTTCTAGTGTTTTTCCACCTTGCTGTCAGTTACAAACATGAAGGACGCTCGAGCTGCTGCGCCACCAGCAGCTGTGCAGAACTCTGTGCTGTCACAATTCTCTGCTGGGACCAGCGCCAGGACTTTGACCCGAAGGGTTTTCAAATGGTGTATTTCACTGGGAAAGTTCATCCCAGGCTCAGCATCATTCGCTGCTCACCCTGCGACTCAACACATCTTACATCAAATCTGCTCCCCTTCATGTCAGAGACCTCAGCTCAAAGAAAGGACCTGATAAAGGTTAAAGCCTCCCTGACAGTGAATATAGCGAGCACAGCCTGGACCAGAGCGAAAACACACAACAATGTAGGGCTGGGGAAACGGGCAGGGGAGTAAAAGGCTTATAATTTTAAATTAACAAGTTAGATAATAAAATTAGCAGCAATGAAAGACGTTTTACTGCCACCCATCACAACCTTCTTTCAATTTCTGAACCACACCTGCCTAAACTCACGGTTTGTCCATTGAGCGTGTTCCCATGGGATCAGCTAAAGCGTCAAACAGAGGGAATTGACCAATTCTCATGTAGGTTATTTATATCTAGGTCCCACGGTTGACAGTAGAATTTATTAAGTATCTCACCCTGTATAGTGATATTTTCACTAATTAATATGGAGCCAGCTATACACACTGCATATGTACAGGTATTTTCATAAGGCATATAATATCTTTGCATTGAAAATAAATGAAAATTATTAAATTTAATTTAATATATACTTTCTTTGAGGTGTTTATGAAAATATTTTTTCTCTATACTTTTTGTATGAGACATGATAGAAATATTTCATGGGAAGTACAGGTTAATATATTTTATCTTTATAAAGGCATATACAACTTTGAGGCAGTGTTTCTGATGGACAGCAGAATTCCTAAAGAATTTGTATGTGCTTCTGTGTTTTGAAATCATATGAAATTGACTTTAAGAAGTAACTTGATTAAAAAAACGCACCAATGCACAGCCAGAGGCTGACAATTAAAACTAATACATAGCCACATGAACAATATATTTATATCGTCTATATATTTTTTTCCAAGATGATTGGTACTAACATATAGTATTATACATTTGGCACTACCGTTTGCCATTGGTCCAGCAATTGGCAAAAATTTGTTTCCTATGTATAAATCTGTTTGAACATTAGATCTGGCTAGACGTATTTAGTATTTATAAAAAAATATTTAGACAGTAAGCTCACGTTGAATAACTAGGTCTACTGTATTCTGGAAACTCTTCAGTAGTAATACAGCTTTCTCGTGTTCCATATGTACAAAACTGTGTCCGTTGGCCTGTAACACAAAAAACAAGAAGAGAAATCCAATGAGATATTATTTAGTGTCTGCATTTTGGGGGAGCATAGGGATATACGAAAATTAAAACCAGAGATAACATAAATAACAGTCACATCATGATTTCCCACCAGCAGGAATCAACACGTTTCTCTCTCCTTCCACCGGATAGACCCTGCAGCCCGGCTTTGAGCAAGAGCTTGGACTAAGCAGCCTCTGGGGCTCCTTCCCGAATAAAATTATTCTGTGATTCTGATATTCCACGTATTTTCTGAAGAAACACTGACTCTGGGGTGCAAGAGTTTCAAACGCTGTGGAGCCCAAAGGATGTGAACGCTGCCCAAGGTGGGTCCAGCTTGGGGAGATGCAGACACGCTGCATACACAAAGAGGGGAAAAAAATGAATAAACTGCCCAGCTTTAGTGCTGATTAAATCTTTTCTATAATTTGCCTATTTCTATAATTTGCGCTATTTGCAATAGTCAAATTTTAAATGCAAATGCCAACAGTTTCCTGAGTGTGATCAATGCGCCAAAGCAGCAGATCCAGCACAGCGCAGAACGGAGCTGGTCCGGGAAGGTGACGGGTCCCAAACACAGATGCTCTTCACCCAGGCACTGTCCCCATAGCCCTCCCGGTGCTACCGCGGTGCCCAACGCCTTGTCCCTGACGCAGGGGGGCTGACAGCCGGGGGATGCTCAGTGGGTTCAGCCCCCCCCTCCAGAATCCTGTGGTTCTGTGACTCCCTCCCCACAGACACCAGCAGAACAGGGAACCCAGACGGGCTGTGGGCTGCCCCAGGCAGAATCTGCTCACTCGCTTAGAACCATCCTATAAACACACTGCAATCTAACTAAATATATGTTTGTATATATCTATTATTTTAACTCTTTAACTAACATTTAAAAACAGGTTAGTGAAGCCTTCTGGCTTTGACCAATAGACAAGTCGTCCAACCAGACACCTGTTCTGTAGGTCCAGACCATCATATTGATATAATACCTGGATGTCTCCTTGGCCACCACAAACCCACCCTGATGCTCACCTAGACCCAGTGCTTGCAGGAAAGGTTCCACATGCCCTCTCGCTGCATTAAAGGATTAATTAAGTTAAATAATTAAAGGACACCCAGCCCAGAGTGACAATTAACAGCAGCGCTGAGTGCCCATCTCTGCAAACGGGAACCACAGGATGTGCTGGCGCTTCCCTGGCAAAGGCTCCTGCTCAGAGTTGGCTGCCGCAAGCTCTGGTACTGAGATCCAGCATCCAAGTGCACTGAAAAGTAGTTCACTTCGATCCAACTTAATGCAATAAATTGTATTTCCTTGAAGAAATAGGGATATGGATTTCAAGCAGGAGAAGTTTCAAAGTCATTCACTTCTGTGCCAAAATCAGGCAGCCGTTTGGCATTCAGGGTGAGGGCAGCTGGGACTCTGATGTAATTCAGAGGGAAACTGAAGAAATTTCAGTGTGTTCACCATGGAGCTCCCTGGGAGCTGCAGTTCTCATTGGGGCACAAAGCCGGAGCCCTCGGAGCCACCAGCTCTGCCCATGCCCTGCCCGCTGTCGGCTGCACGGGAGGCAAAGCCCAACGGCCTAGGCTCAGCTCCAGCTGCTGGAGAAACCTCTTTTCTTCAGGAAAAGCTTCTCCATGGAACAGGGTTGTAGGAGATGTACACCCAAAAATTCCCAAGGAGGCCACACCATAGGGATTTGTTATTTAACATATAAATATACGATAATTGGAAGCTAATTCTTTCATTCCTGCTGCATCTCGCATTCCCCATAAAATATGCTATGAAATCCACGTATCTATTTACACGTTGAGTTGTTATTTAGTTCCTGTTATTAGACAAGAAGAATGCTCTCTAGCTGAACCACGGAGCCACTAAAAGGCGATTTCTCAGATCTGGAGGGCAGCGTTTGACAGGCTGACATGGCTGACAGAGCTGCTGGCTCCTGCTGCAGCCGCGAAACATCGTTCCTCAAGAGCCATCCATGAAACTGCAGCTAATTTTACAGCAGAAGAATCAATCTTACTTAAATAGAGCTTATGACACAGAAAGGAAAGACACCACAGTTTTGCATCCCATGGGATCTGGGTTGTTCGGAGCAGCAGTTATTCTGCACAAGACACACACTCTGGTATCGCAAACAGGCAACGGGCAAACCCAGGTTTCAGAATGACAATTTCTCTGTGAGCTGGTAAAGTCCACCCAGGGAATGTCAAGCCCTTTAATTTTTAAGTCTTCTCTCCCTCTTTTACCAAAATTGCTTGGGGAGACACATAAATGCAAAATAAAAGTTACTGCTTCTCCTCAAAACATCTTGCTAAGCTAATTCTTCCATGCAAATGTTGCAAAATGTTCCCCTTGGAGCCCTGGTCTGATAACATCTTCCTGTGGATCTGGATACTTTAGCTAAAGGCTTTGCTTATATTTGAGAAGTAAACCACCCTTCATCACAGTTATGGTTTTATTCTCTGTTAATTCCTTCATGAGATTAGTGAGTGCCCTTTTCCCCGCCACAATATAAATCAGCACCTGGTAATGGGTATTATGGATGGGTGGAAGTAATTGAAAATAAAAGGAAAATGTGCTTGCCAGAGAATTGGGAATGATGTCCTGGCAGTGACAAACAAGACACTGCTGAGACCGAGCCACATCCCACGAGAATGATTGGGATGCAAAGCCAAACAAACTTCATCAAGAAAGTGAGGAATAAATTATGAGAGTCAAATTTGCTACCTAAAAAATGTGCATCTGTACCTTAAATGTGGTTATTTAAATATACATAAATGCTTCTATTTTAGGAACAGGTGCTGAAACATGAGAAATCCCAGTTCCCCATGGCCTGTGCCCCAAAGGAGAAATAATCTGACACAACAATAGCTTTAAAAACTGTTACAAGCCTCTCAGGCAACTGTAACTGCTCTCTTCCTTTTGTCAAAGTAACCCGATTTGCTGCCAGTGGGAACATATTTTCCAGACTTAACAACAAAGAGAAGAAACCACCTTGCAGGACATGGTAGAAAACCCTTTTCTACTTGGACAACTGGGTTTTTTTCTGTGAATGAGGAACTTTCAGAGGTATGTTCAGGGATAACCTGTCTATTTCAGAAGTTCATTGGAATACAGAAAATACTCATAACAGAAACAAAAGCTGAGATTTCTCTGTAAATGATGCTGACGCTTCCCTGGTCCAGGAGTGGCTGTTTTTTGTGTGAGTGCGTTAAAAATGCTGAGGCAGCAAAAGAGAGGCAAAAACGTTGCCAATTACAATTCTGTCCAAAAAAAAGTGATTATAGAGCTCCTTACACCAGCATCACATCAGCTGCAAAGGAGAAAATTACAAACGTGTCCCTCTTTGTCATATACTTGTGCTTGTAAAGTTGCCTGTAGAGCTCCTTCCTCCCTTCATCTTTTGCTGCTAGTGTGAAAAAGCTGGATATGATATAAGGATTTTTTTTAATTTTATAGCTCAATTAACCCTTTTCTGCAGGGCCAGAACCAGTGGGCTGGTCCTTATTCAGCATCCCTGTGCTGAGCTCAGCTCCCAGACAGTGCTGGGGACTGTTGGACATCACACCCCAGCGCCTCTTTTTCCACATCCCAGTTGTTTGCAAAAGGTTTTATTCCGAGACCAGCTTGCAAGAATACTGCAAGTAACCCTGTTATAAATCGGTATTAAAGTACCATAAAAACAAAACCTCATGGTTAACGTTTACCGAAAATGATCTAATTGTATTGGTAAGACGCAAAGGCTGAGTTAAGGTACAAGGCAGTTAAAGCTGACCCTACCTGGAGGATCTTGTCGCCAGGCTGGAGCAGGCTGGACGCTGGCCCGTCAGGCTGAACCCTAGTAACAAAGATACCCTATAAGTCAGAAGTAACAGAGGTTAGGATGCTATCACCAAGAACTGGCTCCCAAAATACAGGCGTCTTCCTAACTGGGGGCTCTAGATACTCTAGCAAGGGCCTAAACACTAAACTTCTTTTATTAATCTGTTTGTAATTAAACACGAGTATGGGCTTGTAGCAGCTCTCTGTGACCTTCAGCTAGTTGTTGCCTGAGACAAATATAATTGTGGGTCATTTGAAACTAAGATTCCACATCACAGAACAACATTCAGTTTGAATAGGATAAGAGTAACAGGGTTATCGGGAGGATAATTAAAATAGAGCAAGCATTAATTTGTTAGAATAATGTTTACCATAATCTATACAGTAATCTTTGTTTACTTCCTTCAGGAAAAGAAAAAAAACAACTATGAAACAATTTCAAGAAGCAATCTTGATATGCAGCCCTTGAGATATTCAGTGCAATGGTCTGTAGGACCCTCTTAATTCAGTGTCTGAGGAGTGAACGACTTTGAAAGGGGAAAAAATTATTAAGTAATAAAGGATAGTTTTAATTTCATAATCTGCCAAACATTCTCAATATTCATGGAAGTGATGACTGTCTCTTAAAGCTGAATCCAGTCTGATCAAAGAGTATAAATGATAAGAATATGTTTGACAGAACTGTACCCATGGTACTTGTTTTTCAACAAGCTCCAGTCAATTTTACCACACAGAACAGATAAATTCACAGGTTAAGCGTCCATTTCCTAATCCTGAAGTCCCATGTAGCTGCCAGTCACCTGATGTGGTATTTTTATCAGCCTTCCTTTTAGTTTAAAGAGATTTATCAGCCTCTTAAACATGTAATTCCCAGAATGAACACTGAGTCTCCCTGGTGATAATGGTGAGATATTTAATGAACATTACAGAGCAGAAGACTGCTTGCCATATTGACTCTTAAAAGGAAAAAGTGAGAGAGACGATTCTCTAGCAAATAGTCTGAAAAATCAGCTTACACATGGAATATAAGACAGACACTCATGTCATTTCTGGTTTGATTCTCTCTACTTCATTAACTAGAGAAAAAAAAAGTGAACAACACTCCACTACCAAGAACAACAAGTCAAATATGGGAAAAATTCTTTAAATTATCGGAACAGAAGTACATAAAAATTTCACTCATGTTATCTATGTCTTCACTACATGGCGCTCTAAAGTAAGAACCATTTAGAGAGAAATTTATAACTCACCTTATCAGAAGGTTTGAATGGATTTCCTTGTCCGCTTATTCCACCACTGATACTAAAACCAAGGCCGGGATTCTTCTCTATTCTCACACAAAACTAGATTAAAAAGATATGGCAAGATATGTCAATGCCAACATTACAGTCTTTCTAAACAATGGCATCTTCTTTGCATATGTCCCATTTCAGCACTAACCAAATGAGCTGACCCTCTCAAAAGCTGTATTGCACAATACAGTAGAAGTCAAGAGAATACTATTATAAACTGAAAGTTTTTCCATGATTTTAGGATTCTGCAATGATACCATAATACTCACAGTACTGCACGCACTTTTTCATAGACTTCAAGGAAGTCCAAGGAGAAAAAAACCCAAATCCTTTAGAGTTGGGAAGGAGCAGTTCACATTGGCCAAACTTTTCACTTAAACATTAGGGTAAATCTGTCAGTGAGGCTTCACCTTGTGCACTTTTATTATTTTCATTATTATTATTTTCGCACTCTGCCCCAGGCACTATGCTGGGACAAACCCAGGGAAAAAGATCAGATATCTTCAGCCCAGGGTCAGGCTTTTACAAGTGCCTTACTCCAGGCAATAGTGCTAAATTGCATCTTTTAGTCAGGATAGCTCTAAACAGCGTTGGGTAATTGAATATAAAATCAAAATGAGTTCAGTGCAGCTTAACACCCACTCCGGGAGGCAGCCTGAGCACGTGCTCCAGCCACACAAGCAATTGTTTCTCAATCACATTGAGATACTCAGAGATGTAATCCAGGCGGCTCCTCATGTGGACCGTCCAACACTTTACACCAGAGAGAGCTTCACTAGCGATTCTGAGCCTTGTTCTGCAGGTCAGGTGCCTCACACAGTTATTGCAGTCATTAAGCCAAACATAACAGGGATAGGACCAAGTAATGAAGAATCTCCTCAGCACTCACTGGTGAGACTGGGGGCACTGGCCGTTTTGAGTTGAACTGGGGCAGCCGATACAAATCTCAGCGCATCAGCATCTTCTCAAACACGCTGTGCTGTTAGCACTGAACTAGGCTACTGGCGGAAATTGCTAATTAATTTGGTCATGTCAACAGTGTTCAGGAACTTCAATGCCTAATTGTGTTGCTTGGTCAATCCAAGAATAAAATGTTCCCAGTCCCTGGCACTGGGAAAAGGAGGGAGCAGCAGCTGGCCCCAGTGACTGCCCCAGGTTCTCTCCACAATTGCTCTACACAATCACAGAATCACTGAATATCAGGGACTGGAAGGGATCTCGAAAGCTCATGCAGTCCAATCCCCCCGCTGGAGCAGGAACACCCAGATGAGGTTACACAGGAAGGTGTCCAGGTGGGTTTTGAATGTCTGCAGAGAAGGAGACTCCACAACCCCCCTGGGCAGCCTGTTCCAGTGTCTGTCACCCTCACTGTGAAAAAGTTTCTCCTCAAATTTAAGTGGAACCTCCTGTGTTCCAGGTTATACCCATTGCCCCTTGTCCTATCATTGGCTGTCACCGAGAAGAGCCTGGCTCCATCCTCGTGACACTCACCCTTTACATATTGATAACTATTAATGAGGTCACCCCTCAGTCTCCTCCAAGCTCAAGAGCCCCAGCTTCCTCAGCCTTTCCTCACACTGGAGATGCTCCACTCCCTTCATCTTCTTCATTGCCCTGCGCTGGACTCTCTCCAGCAGTTCCCTGTCCTGCTGGAACTGAGGGGCCCAAAACTGGACACAATATTCCAGGTGCGGTCTCACCAGGGCAGAGTAGAGGGGGAGGAGAACCTCTCAAGCCAGAAAAAAACAAAACAAAGCAAAACCAAGCAAGCAAACAAACAAACAACCAAAAATCTTTTGTCCAAGTGTTATTTTACAGACCCACTTTCTCACCTGCTCCTGATAGGCGTCCGTACTCCTCTGGCCCTTGGTTTGGATGAGGCAGCGTCCCGTTTGTGGGGGCCGGGAGCTCTGCGCCGAGGGGATCTGGATGGGCAGCGGGGGCTGGTACTGCTGGATGGTCACCTTGTTCATGCTCCCCTCGTAGGGCTGCTCGCGGCTGCGGTGCTGCAGGCTCTGCGAGCCCATCAGCGTCTGGATGTGGCTACCTGCCTGTGGGCAACGCAACCCGTTAGGTCAGGAACCTGAGGAGCTGCAGAGCAGCAATCATTGCGACGTACAGAGCCAAGCAAATGCAAGCCTCTTACATCCCATCAGAGCTCTGCCTGTTGAGCACAGCTGGAAACAACTGGGGTTGACAGCAGCAAGGAAATGCCCATTGCATTCAGTGACCCCAGGACGTTTATGGGAAATCAGGCATATTCAGTATGTTTCATAAACAGAAAATATTTTTTTTTCTTCATGTCATGATATGTGCTTCTGCTCAGAATGTTTTGTGAACTGAAAACACTCAATAAATTGAAGTTGGGTGGATTATGCATCACAGCACACTCTAAGGATACTGGAATGTTTGGTTTTGTCTGGTTGTTTTGTTTTCTGAGGGTAGTTTGGACTAAGATTTGTAACAGAAATCCAGATATTGACCAGTATTGTGCACTGTGTAGGAAAAGTGTGGTCAATGAATGTGAAAGAGCATTACAACTGCATGTCTCAATATCGACCAGTCTCTATGGACAAACCAGACCTACTTAAAATGATGTTTCACATGAAGTTTACACCACCCAATGACACAACCACGTCTCCCCAAGATGGTCTAATCCTCAGTACTACTGAATGATCCTGGTGGAAGAGTCACCAGTTGTGAGACTATTTGACACAAGATTAAATTTAATACTGCGAAATGTCAAAATACTTCTTAACCCTTGGCCAATCATTTGGCCTCGGAAGTTTTAGCAGCCAGGGCATTGGAATGAATTGCTTGTTGCCATGGCAAAAATACAGCTTACTGGATTTCCGAGATTAGTCCATAGATCACATGATTAACACAGATCCAGTTGGAGCTACTCATGTCACTGAATACAGAATCCCAACAAGACATGAAGTGACTGCAAGCAAAACTGATCTGCTCCTTCTTATTGTTTTGCTGACTACATTTGAAGAAAGAAACTAGGTAAAATACATGACCAAAAGGTTTTAATTTAGTATAAGACGGATAGTCTCAAAGTGAGTGATGGCAGAGGAATCTCTAACTCCTTGTGCCCAAATCTTCAATCTCCAAACTCTTCTTAAAAAACAGCTCAGCTGTGGACATGAAAGTGCTTAATGGACATTGAGAAACACACTGCAAGGACGACCCAGTGAAATCTGTCTGTGCTGTGAACATCCCACTTTAAAGGTCAGGAAGATCTTCAACTCAGCCACGATCAGAAGGGAAGGAAAATGCTCAGGACAGATTTTTTAGCTCTTCACTAACTCCTAGTCCACAGCAGATCGCTGAATCCGTGTCACCCTGCACCACGGAGACGCAAGGTGAGCAGGTGACCATGTGCAGGACAGTTCTGCGCTTCATGTTGTGTCACTCATCACAAGAGGATCCCAAAAAAGCAGGATTTTATAAATTCTGCTATTTGCCCCAGATACCATCCACCACAGCAGTCCACAGCAGGCGCACCGGCTGCCTCAGAGGAAGATGGCTATTTGAAATGCAAAAAAAATTGTGCTTCTTCACTGAAAAACTGCCTCCCTCCTGCCGCAGCTGCAGAAGGGATTGCTGTCCCCAAATCTGTGTTGCTCGTCCTCTCAGTGGTTTGTCACCTTCACCCAGGCTGGCTGGCCCCATGTCCGCTCATCTTCCATCTCCATTCTCGCCCTCCAACCTCTCCTTCTCACAAGTGACTTCCAGGTCCCCTTATGGTGATCCCCTGCCACACATCTGCCCTTGCACCTTTCATGGGGGAGCAGCTCACTCAGAATACAACTGATTCAATCAGTTGACATGCCAGAAAAAGTCATCTTCCAGAAAGCATAAATACTGTAGTCTTTTAATAAACGAGTGAATTGTTCCATTTTAAGACTGCAATATCCACCTTTTCCATAAGAGAAGCAGCCCATGAATTATGGGGTAATCACATAAATGATCATACTTAAAATAAAAGTACAAGTACCATTGTGTTACCAGAAAAACAAAATATATACTTCAATTTATATTTACACCATTTTTGTTTGTTATGTTGAGCTTTAATTCTATAGAAGATGTTCTGAGTCTGGCTTCAAGTAACTGCTGTGTTATAATCCCCAGATGCTGGGAAACCAAGACACTCCAGGTGACTTCCCACAGAGAGGAGATTAACATTGTCACACCAGCACATTGCAAACCACCTCTGGAGGATGGTAGGTAAATAATTTTCAGAATTCATTTTCTCACTCTTGTTCAGAGACTTTGGAGAGATCATATCGCTGCTTCTTGTGTATTCACACTGTGGCTTTTGCCAAGCTGCCTTGCTTGGAAATGGGATTTATTTGTTCTGTGGAAAAAAAAATCTCTACTATGCAGACTGCTTCCCTGATTTCATTTGTATTCTGTATTTTATTTAACATCCACCACAAAAGTTAATTATTTTCAGCTCAGTGTCCAATGTTTACAGTATAATTAAAGTAGCTGACAAGGGCTGTAACAATGGATTGCTCCACTGAGTTAAGCAGATTTCAGTACAGTTACGCAATGTTTGTACTTACCCCATCTGAGCAGCCAGATACTGAAATATTCAGAATAAAACAGAATCTGCAGTTTCTTATTATAGTAGCACTGATGATGCACAAATGTAAGACATGGACTGTGTTAGAATGCGTGACTGGATAAACACAGGTTTTATCCCAAAATGCCAGTGAAGATAAGCAATAACTCTCCGTAAATGTCTTATCCTAATTTTTTGCACATCAGAGGATGAAGGGACGTGGCTGTCAGAGCCACCTCCACCAAGGTCCTGTGGTTCTCCTGTCCCATCTCCAGCATCTCTCCTGCTTGGGTCTGTCTTGTCTCTATTTCTGTACAGAGGTGTGGGCCACTGCTTCCCAAACTGCCTTGGATACAAGGATGTGAAGCCAGAAGGGAGATCTCTGCCTCATCAGTGCTGACAATTATGCTACAGAAATTATGAGTGTGCACATTACAGCTTTCACACCAGTTTTATTCCCTCGGAGCACTGTCCTTCAGGAATGAGCAGGACCAATCCTCCTACAGCCAATGTAATTATCACTGCTTACATGTGCGGCTCCACATTCCAAAGCTGATTGCAAACACTGTTATTTTGTCAGGATCTCCATTCTCCAGCTTTATGATCTGAGGATTTTAAAAGGGCAGTTTCTCAGCTGATGACCAGAGCAGCCAGAGTTTGCACAGAGCCAGCCCAGCTCCAAGCACTCGAATTTAATCTCTACTGCCACAAGGTACTAGAAACGAGACCCCCTTCTGGCAAGTTTATGAGCAAATGATGTGTGGCTGGGATGTCTCTGCCAAAGTGTCTGTGGCTGCCCAGACACCGGGCTGGGCTCCATCTCAACACTTTTATTTTTTGTCATCAGCTGAACAATGAAATTGAAATATCAGAATGAAGACTTTTCAGGAGAAGAGGGAGCTGGTGGCTGCCTGATCGGGGCAGGAATAGATCTGCCAAGCCTCCTGTCGGGGGGGATCTAACTACTGGCATCTGCATAAATAATCACAAAAATGCGTAGCAGGCATGGAAACACCATCCTCACTTCATCCTGATTATTGCTTCAAACTTCAAAACGAAGACAAGTGTTTCCCAAACCTGTGCCCCTGCTCTCCTCGCAGTGATGTGCAGGGACAGAGGACGAGCTCTGCCCTGTCCCACTTACCTTCTTGGTGACGGTGTCGGGCGGCACGTCCCGCCGGCCCAGTGGGTAGGGGTTCCACTGCCCGCTGCCGCTCAGCTCCTCCTGCCCGTTGTCCAGGACGCTGCTCTGCTGCGACGGGGTCTGTGCGGAAACGTAGGGCACCTTTAGTCACGGTCACACCCCAGCAAAATGCCTCTTCCATAGTTAGTTCAGCAATCAACCCAGTTAAACCGTAACGCGCTACGGCTAAAATGGAATGCCTTTCACATTTATACGGTATTTCGTTAACACGTAATCATATTGCTGTGGGACTGTCTGCAAGCAGGAGAAAGACATGAGAGAAATAATGAGAATACTGAATGATGAGAGAAAAGAGAGAATTAATTTAACGTAACTCGCTATTTTCAGAGACACCAATTTTGGCAAAGCTCCACATTTAAACGTGCAGTCTGCCATTAATCATTAGAGTTGAAACTTTCTTACTGGTCATTTGAGCATCAATACCTTTTTTTATGAAGTATTTGCCACCAAGATTAAATCATTTTCTTATATTACCTTCAGAAAATATCCCTTAATGGCAATATTGACCTTGTCCTGTCACCTCAAGCTGTGCTCTGTGTATCCCTGTGTGCTTCTCCCTGGGCTATGGCAGCTTTTGTTCTAAGTTCACAGGACATCCTATGCACAATATTACCCAGTAATTAAATGCTTTCCTGAATAGGAACAGACATAACACACATTTAAAGTTTCCTAGACAAGCTCGATACTTTTGTTATTATTTTCCAATTCTCTCTCCTTTCATACATGTTTCTTCTTTGTCCCTTCTCCCCCTGGTTATTTTACTCCTGTTTTCAGTACTTTGGAGGACAGGTATACTTTTTCGGTCCCATCCTGGTTTTTTCTTCTCTGTCTCTCTGTATTTTTTTACTGTAGCTGGAAATTTTGCTAAAAAGGGGATGGCTTTTTGGGTCAGACTTTCCCAAATGCCACCATTATAATGCCACTGACAGCACGCAGCGTTATGTAGTTCTTGATCACTTAACTGCATATTCAGCTCGGATTAATGGCAATCTGCAAAGAAAACCAAGTCTGTTCTTCCCCTCAGTCATTCAAGCAATTTCTTCTCCAGCTTAGATTATAAAAAATGACAAAACACTCCTTTAGATGACTGAAGAGCAAATGAAACCATTGCCTTGAAATATTAAAGCTGGTAAGTGGTTAATTAAGAACTTTTTTAATGCAAGCTTAAAAATCTTTAAAAGTAAACAGAAGTAAATTGTGCTGTAAATTACACTCTTCAGAGGTTAAGTAGAAATTTCAACCCTAATGATTTAAAATCAAAGAAAAGTTTCATTATAATTCTCTCATCATTCAAGAAGTCTTCCAGAAAAATCAGGAAAGATGTGATTTTCCTTATGTTAAAGATCACTAGAAAAACATTTCCCCTGTTGAAACTACAAGACCTCCCTGTAGAGTTTTCTTCGCACACACAAAAAATGGCAAAACGAGCCCCCCCAGCGGGTTTCCCCTCCGAGCCCGACAGACACGGGTCCCAGTGTCCCGAGCAGCACCTGCAAACCCAAAAGCAGCCATTCTGCCCTATTTGCTGCACGTGACCCCCACCCAGCCGGGGGTGCATCACCTGAGCAGGGCAGCAAACAGCAATTGTGTTACATGAAAAATAACGATTGCAGAGATGGGGATTAGCGAGGGAACGGCTGCTTTTCCTCCCTTGTGTACCTGGGAATATGCTGATTATTCCTAAGGGAGCTGGGACTGTACACTGCACCAACCCATAAACTTTTAAAAGAACTGTGAGATGGATGCCAAAAATTGAAAGCATTCTTCTGAAAAGTGGTTCTTTTGTCACTGCAGCCAATGCAGGGCCCTTTTGATCAGCCACTGACTAATCTGCAGAGAGGAGTTTGCACTCAAAATGGAAGAAGAAAAAACCTAGAGGGTGCTTTCTGATTTCTCAATAAATAGGAAATTTCTGTGATAACAGCTTTTTCTTTTCATCATCTGCAGTAAAATGAATTTGTCTGCTTGCAATATTATTCATTCACAGAGCTCAGACAGACTGCAAACAAGCTATATAGCTATTAATTCTAGGTAAAAAATGAAAAGCAGCAGTTCAAACATTTTATACGTGGAGAAGAATCAATGTAATAAACTTCCTCAAAATAAGTAATTGCTATATTTGATTTCCCGATCTTCCACTGGACAATTAGACCTCACTCATTACTCTCTTGAATCCAGGCCACAAGAAAGAGGGAAAAGAAGAGGTAAATATCAAGCTGCTGTGAACTGGATTCATTAAGAAATGCAAATTCTTTAGAACATGTGAAGGAATAAAATTCAATAATACTAAACATTCATATTATATGTTCAACAATATTTTTTCACTGCTTTCCAAACAGTACAGTTAGAGAACGCACCCCTCCATGCACTTCAGCATCACATTTCATATGGTTATGTAGCAATGAAATGCTGGTGAAATATAAAGTGGAATAATTCACATAAGAACACATCTCAAACCCTAAGGAATTTCATGAATTTCCTCAGATATCCCTGTATTAGTATCTATATTCATGTACAGCCTAAAATTCTTAAAGTGATATAGAATAACGTATTCCTAAATGTGTGTATTATAGAAAAATAGTACCATTATTTGGAGTTTATGTCAAATGGACTTCTCTGAAGGACTTGTGACAAGAATTAGCATATATCCAAGTAAACAAACAAATTCTTTGACAGAAAAAAACCCAATACGACCAACATTGAGAAGCTGTCTGTGCCCACACACACACATCTATGGTGAGACTTGACCTGGACGTCATCAACTGAACAACAGGGAAGCAGACACTGAGACTGGGATTGTGTAAACCCAGCTGGATGGGAGGCGCAAACGGAGTTACCAGTGCATGGACAGTATAGCAGAAAAAAACCTGACAGTGATCTGGGTGCGTGCTTAACCTGTTACAGCTTGGCTTGGAAAGCCAAGCTCTGCTTAGCTTTCGGCCAGTACAATCTAAACCCTGCCTAAGGCCAGGCCAGCAATTAACAGTGCAGCTGATCACATTTCAGTGCCTGGATCTCTGCTCTGTTTCCCTTTAATTACTTGCAGAGATGCTGCTAATTTGTGCCAACAGCTACTGATGCTAATGCAGACCCTTAATGACGCTGGGCCCTTCTAGAACCCTGACAGTGCTACCACTGACATCTCAGCATCTCCCGTCTGACACTGAAAACATTGCAGCAATGTCCCTCTCTGGCTTCTCATATCTGCTCTTCCCACCAAACATTTGTTTGGATATAATTGTGTATGTATCAACAATATATTGTTAATTGCTGTAAAATAAACAGTAAGAAAAATGAGAAAATTTTTTTCTATAGTCATCATTTAACAAAAGTTTAAAATTAATCTAGGTGTGACAGGCATGTGCTCAAAAATCATCAGCTATTCCAGCATACCCAATTAATATTCATATGTTAAATCGCCTGTCTTTTGGAGACTATCTAAATGCACATTAAACAGTTCTACATTGATTTTTCTAAGATCAAACGGTCACAAAACAAAACACGTTCTCCATTTCTGTGCACAGCTTAAGTCATTGAGAAAATGATCGCATCGGTCTGTAACACAAGAGCGGGAAGCAGTAATGACAGCCACGGGAGCTACTTCATCCAAAAAGCAAGATCTTGAGCAGGAAAACTGTGTCGCTATCATCTTTGCTTTTTGGATTGTATAGAGTATAAGCATGAATAATAGGCAAAAGCTAAACCAGGAAAAAGCAAGGAGTATTATTAATTTATTTTGTAACGCTTGTATAGGCTGGCTATCTCATACTTACTTTCGGTAGAGGTAGCTCTTGAAGCATTTGGTTTTCAAATTTAGATTTAGGCTGCAAGTTTAAAGTCATGCTTCTGCCGGCATGCATGGCTGGAAACCCTCCAGAGTGCAGCATGCCAAGGCTAACTGTGTTGTGTTTGTAAGCAGCGGTCTGAGTAGAGGAAACAACCACGTGACAGATATGAACACACATGCTCATCGAATTAAATATCACACATATATATGGTTAATTTCACAAAGTTTTAGTTTAAGCAAACAAACAGTACCGAGAATAAATAGCTTTTTGATGCATGCACTGGGTCACACGGAAGCAAATACATTGCTAGTTATACATAAAATGGATACCATAAAAGACTTCAACGCTGACGGCAGATGAAATATGTTATCTTAGTTTGAAAATCGCAGTATATAACAGTCTTTATTTTGCAAATACGGCCAAATTTTAGTACGCCTGTGCAACCACGGGTGGGCCAGAAGATGTGTATCTAGCATATGAGAGCATCAAAGGCAGTGGAAAACTCTACGTGGGGTGGCTCTGCACCTCTGGGGAGGGCAAAACTCCCTCACTGTCCCCTGTAGCAATTCTTCTGAACTCAACTTAACTAGATAAACCCAGCTTCCCATAAGATAAAGCATTTCTTAAGCAAATACGCATTGTAAGCTAAGCGTAAAGATATTCCTGAAACAACCAACATCTGGGAAGTGTTTATTCCCACCAGAAATGTCTCTGCCTGGGGTGCACTATTTTGCCTGGGTGTTATCTATTTTCCAGCCAGTTTTACACAACACAAGGAAAATAGCTCAAGCAAGGAAAAAGCTTCAACCTTCAAACCAGTTTCTAAAATTTGCCCAGTTGATCCTTAATGATATTGTAATATGTATCACATCTGAGCAACTGGAAGGTAGTGAATATATATTAACACCAAACTCATTAGTAGCTAGCATAAAACAGGTATATGGACACATTTTGAAACTAACTTATGCATTTCATGACAGTAATTTTTCACAACTACTTCAGATCATGAAGCAAATCCAATTTATGAAGTAGGTCATTAAATAGTCAAGATCCTTTTTGGAATCATGCACTATAGTACTTGCACTGTTTTCTATCAAAGGTAAATAAGCACAACGTCCTACTGCTAAAAGGAGTAATAATCATATTGCTTGTGAAAAACAGTGGCAGTGTATACCCAGTGACATTTTTCATAGTTAGGAGATAGTTTTAAATCCCCTCCACTAACAGTGATATGAAAGCTAAAATGCATTATTTTACTTTTTATCTGTGATGTTTTTCTTTATTTCCTTTTACTGCAAAGATGTACCCAGCATCTTTTAAAGCTCTCAAATCGTTACTGAAGGAGTGGACTTCAGCAGCACGTTCACATCTGTTGATAAGGAGAGATTTTTTTGGGTTTTATTATTGCAGGCAGTGCTGCAGCAGTTACTACATGAGTACTGTGCACCGTGGTGCGTTACTCATGCCGAGACTCTTTATCATTCATTGACTCCAAGACCCCCCTGGGGTCAGTTCCTCTGACATCAACACAGGAATTTCATTACTGGGAATTCTGGTGGTTACCACTGCACGTGCACATAGTTTGATATAGCGAAACACACAACTAAAGGCATTAATTGCAGAGAAATGCCAAACATACCCTGTCTAACCTTCTAGCTTCTATATGTCTAAGTAGCTGTTGTCTCCAGTCAGCGGGCATTTTAGCACAGCTCTCATTTCCCTTCACAGGGGTAGGCCTTGTCTTTATATCACTGTTATCGGAAGGCTTGTCGCCATAGTTACCCAAGTTATAGTCTGATGGAATCTTTTCCAGCAGAGCTGCCATTGTTGGCCTCGCTGAAACCGGCCTGGTTTGGGACGTGCCGTAACTCTCTGTACTGTAGCTTCTTGCAGACAATGGCCTCCTTTGTGTAAGGTTTTTAACTGGAAAGCTTCCAGTCTGAGCTTTCACTTCTTGGTAGGAAAGATGCTCGTCTTCGTACCTGCCGTTCCTCTTGAGGAACTGAGTCTCGGGGACCGAGATGCTGCTCTGGCGCTCCACAGCCCCCCGGTACGGAGCCCGGCCGTACCTGTCGCTGGGCGGCAGCTCGTGGGGCTCACTGACTCTCCTGAACATGGACATCTCAGTGGAGCTGGCCAAAGAATCCGCCCTCCTCAAGAACCCTGGCCGAGAGCCCTGGCTCGCAAAGGGGACACCGACCGTCTCCTCATTGACGGAAGGCTGGGAGAAGGAGAACATGTGCTCCACGGGGGGATAGCCGCGGTACGCCCTGGGGCTGACCAGCTCCTGCGGCAGGTTTTTACTCTGCTGGGGGATGTACTCGGGGTTGAGCTGGAAAGGTGGTGGTATCCTCTTCTCCGCCGTCACCTCCACCGCTCCCTGTGGGTTGAAGCTTTGGTCGAACTGGTAGACTTTCTTGGTGACGGACGACTTCTGCTGCGGCTGCACCTTGACGCTGCCGTAGGTCAGCAGCTCGTCGTCCAGCATGGGGACGGACTGGCTGCGGGACATGCTCAGCATGCCGTGCTCCGCGCCCAGCAGCTTGTCCACCCTCTCGTGGGCTCCTACAGTATCGTTACCAGATGCATAGTTTTCTAAGGGTATATTATACACCTTGTACGTACCAATGTCTATCTCATCGATACTTTGCGACTTCTTAAATTTGTTAGTTTTTAAATCCCTCATCATCGGAGACAGCCGTTCTGTACTCTTGCTGATTGAAATAACGCTTTTGGAAGGATCCGGGCGACAGTGGATATGGGAAAAGACGTTTGTGAGGCTTCTGTTAGCATTCGAATCATGATATTCCCACGCTATTCCTGGAGTGAAAGTGCTAGTCATTTCAGGAGACTCTTTGACATGATCTTTCCGCTCAGGCAAAGGGCTGGTGGTGGGGGTGCTTTCCAGTTTGGAAGGAAAAGCTGTCCTGTCTTCAAAAGGACTAGGGGTTCGGGTCCAATTTTGCCAAGGATTGGGAGGAGGCACTTCAGATTCGTGTGTGTTTCTGAGCGTGGGCTGCTCCAGCTCCAGGGGAATGCCGACTATCCTGTCCTGCCTGATCAGCGGTCTGCGCCCGTGCGCCGATGTGCTTCTGGATTTGGTGCTCAGGAGGGGGTTGGTGCCGGCATTCTCCACCACGCTCTCCTCGCCCACGAAGCCGGTGTTGTCGTAGTGCGAGCTGTCGTTCCAGCTGTCGGCGAAAGCGTCGCTGAGCGGGCGCCTGTCCGTGCGCGGCGGCAGGTTCCCGGCCGGAGCCGATTCCCGCTGGCTCAGCAATGGCTTTGTTTCAATGGGCTGCGGGAAGGACTGTGCCAGCCTGCAAAAAAACAAAAGGAAAGGAAACAAGATAAAATGCCCTCTATTAGAGCACGAGAGCAGCCATCAGAGAGATGTAATTATAAAGCAATTTAACTTTCTCCCGTCTCTACTCTGGCTTTGGGATGGTGCTGTGAGATGTGCAACCTGTGCCGCTGGTTTGGCTTGAATGGCTGTGGCGGTTTTATTGCCCTGGAATACAGATCCTGTAAATACGTACACAGAGAAACTACGAAGTCAGGAAGGAGGATTTTTTTACACTTACATTACTCTTTTTTTAAACAAAAATACCAGAATCAGTTTGTGCATGTTCTCACCACCAAGATTTTATGCATCTCCAGTGAGCAGGCTCCAGCCTCTCTTTAATGGGGAAGAGCCTGTGGATGGAACTACATTTAGGATGGAACGACATGATGTGATTTATGGCAGGAACAGACAGGGCAGGCTGTTCCAGGTATGGTACGAGAGTGTTTTCTGGTTGCAGATGGCCAGCCCAAATTACAGCTTTCAAAGAACTGTGATGTTCCCAGAGATCCAGAGCAGACTGAGGCTCAGGACAGTGATAATGTGGGAGACACACGCTCCGCTAGTGATGCTGAACTACAGCCCGCTGTAGCTCAGGACCACACACAGGAATTGCAGCTCAATTATTAGGCACTTTTAATGTGTGGTTGTGGCACATAGTTGAAAAGCCCGCTGTAGAATTACTGACATTTATAGAGTATGAACGGGTGGCCAACTCTGCACAGCCCAGGCTGTGAATAGTTAGAACATCTCTGCAAAACTGGGGTAAAAACATCGTGTTTTTTTAATCAAATGCCTTAACAGCATATGATCATTTTGAATGCATCTGACAACATAAGAGGAAAGGCAAGCAGAAACTGCATTAAGAAAGACGATCACACCTGTTTCCCCACAAAGAGTTATTCACTGCTTCTTTAGCCGTTGTCTGCAAGGAGCCCATTTTAACGTGCGCGTTGGAGGACCCTGAGGAAGCCTGGGAAGGGGAATAGTCTGAGTAAGTGCCTGAGGAAACGCTGTTATTCAGACAATGGATCTTATCTGCTTCAGACTCATCTGTAGATTCTGAAACAAAACACAGCAAATGTTCTTAGGAGGTGGTATTTGAAATCTGAACTCCAGAAAAATACATTTTAGAATTGATACTATAGAGATGTATCTATATATATGTGCACAAATATGCATGTAATATGTTTTAAAATTAGGAATGAAGTGTAGAACATCTTAAGTAATGTGTTTGTGTACACTATTACATACAATTTCATCTAGAAGGCTGTAAGTCAAGTGAGTACCTTTCTTCTCTTTACCCAGAAGAACAAGTTTGGGTGGATAGAGTGGAGTCTCCGGGATGGACGGACGGAGCTCCCCTATCCGCATCTCACTGCCGGGGTGTCCATAGGCATCCTGAGGGACAGAGCAATGCAGAGGAAACATGGGCGACAGAACCCACTGCAAACTGCAGCGAAAAACATTTCACAGCCTCTCATCGTGAATGTGACAACACACCCAAACCACACCATACGGGCAGTGTCTGATCATGCTGAGTCGTCACCCGAAAATTCTAATTAGTCCTACATAAATACTTGTAAAAATTATGGTGATGTGTTCATTCTGAAAATGTGGACAAAACAGATGGAACTTGCAAGATACATCAAGGCCGGGTAAACATTTTTGATGAAGTGAAGGTCACAAAAATGCAAGCTGCCAGTAGAAATAAATAACAATTTAGAATAAACATTTACTTCTTATTTCCAGACTAAGTACTCCTCATTCATCCACAAAGTGATTCCTAGATCCAAATGTCCCTTAGCTATATTTAATTAAAATTACTTTGTCTCTAAAGAGGTTTTTTTTTCTAAAATAACATTATTCAGATTTCATAAATTTATCAAGGAGAGTTCAGCAAATCCTGACCTTCAAAGACTGCCCTGCACAACTGGTTTGCTGTTCTAGTCAGTAACACGGTATACACTGAAAATAACACAGGTTAAAAAGTGAGATATATTAGGAGAAAATCAATAATTAGTAGTATAAGTGATGAAGAAAATGGCTGAGAGAAATATATTTAGGATGGAACTTACACAAAGGGAGACACTATGAGGATCTCTGTACCCTGACATGTGCTGTTAAAGGTATTCCAGTGATTTTGCAGAGGGAAGTCAATAAAGCAATGTAATATTTAAAGAAATGATTCGAAATGGACTACCAACCCCCAAAACATATTATTAAATTGTAAAATGCTACAATATTTTAAAGAGATGCTTTTAGTCTTAAGGAGAAACCTTTCAGAGGTTTACTCTACATTGACTGTTTTTTGTAGTAACACTAGAAACAGAGCTTTGTAGAAGCATTTGCCATGTGGTTTGTCCTTGAAGAATATATTAATAATTACATTCACACAATGGGTATTTTAATCCTTCTGCATTTGGTGCAGTTCTGGAGGTAGCACCACCAGCAAAGAACAGGTATCTTTCCCAACCCGTTTGATTAACCCCCTCAGTGCTAACATTTGAGCAAATACAGCTATTAATACATACTGATTCTTACACGGTGCAATGTATTAAAGACATTAAAGTGGTTTCACATGCAGAGATCCCTGAGTGCATGTGGTGTTTCTTACAGTAGTGATATATACACAACTTAAGGTGAACAATAGTGCAACAGCATTTTTCCAGTGCAGCACAGGCATTTCCTAGTGTGGTGTAACCAAGGTGTGCAAACCCATTTTCTGAGAAATACACAAGTGCTCCACCTTGGAGCCGTGGTGCATGTGGAGTTTCTGGTGGTACCTCTGAGTTCTCTGTGTGCTCTTGCTGCTCCCTCTTGTCTGGGATTTCCAGAGCTGGTTTATCAGGGGTGCCTGTATCAGACAGCTGGCTCTTTTGGAATTCTTTATTTTCTCTATCTTGAGCCTAGAATCCCAATATTTTGACATGAGACTTCCAAATATTAAAAGCTTAAGATAAAACTATTTGCTGTATGATAGGAAGAAACAGCAGTTCCATTTTTGACATAATGATGACAACAGGCTTTTATTTCAGGAGTCTGATTTTATGAGGTTTTTCTGTTATATCATTTTTTTCCTTCTTCTTCTTTTTAGCCCCTAGGCTAGCTATTTCTACAAAAATCAATATGCTTTTGAAAGAACTAATCTGGCATTTGTGAATATACCATGGAAGTGAAATATGTTGTAAAAAACCCAAATCATATCCCATTTAATTCTGCTCCATTTAAGAGGTCATTTTTTCTTACAAGTCCAAGAACAAAAAGGTCACTAATAGGGAAAATGTAAGTATTATTAATCAGACCAATTGCAAGAACAAGGGGAAGAGATAAATGTAACTGTGTTGTGTCAGACCATTCTCCTCAACACTAACCAGAGAAAGACATAGGGGACAAGGGGACAGAAAAACAGGGTGAGTTGTTTCCCAAGAGAAAATACATGGTAAAAACCATTAAAATATCTGGGAAAAAGGAATATCAGCAATTACTCATGCTGACAGTGCAAGAACAGTAAATTATCATCTAGAGAGATGGAATTTTAAAATAACCTTGCTCTTAAAAGTCTGCTTGAAAGAATATAAAGTCTCTGCCTATAGCAGAGGGGGCTCTGGGCAGAGGGAGCACACGGCAGAGCAATGCGGACCATTAATGATGGATCTGTTCCAGATGGACAATTAAACAGACATAGAGGGGTGGCAGCACTGGGGAACGTTAGGTCAGTCTGAAGGATGACAAGCTGGCTATAAAGAAAGAGAGAAGCAAAGGAATAAATGAAGATATTTCTGATGCTCGGTAAAATAGAGGAGATTCTGCTGCAAAAGAGCTTATTGGGGTGTGGGCTTAAAGCAGATCCAAACCAAAGAGCTTTAGCACATATTGTTCTGCCAATCAGGAGACACTGGCGTTGTGCATCTCATTAGTGGAAAACTGCTCCCACACCAGAGACATCAACTGAATTAATTGCAGCCAGGAATCCTGGGGGAAATAAAAGTGTGCAAGTCTTCCTAGAAGGGCAAGATGAGCTTTTAAGACAGTCTCTGAAAATTGCATTAAAAACAAAACAAAAAGAACCCTCATCCACCTCAAAACCCCACACCCCAAACCCTCACGGGAACAAAGCCCAAGCCTAAAAGGATCGGGGTGTTATTTTGACTGAGATGAAGGTCTCAGCAGATCCCATCCAGCCGAGGTGGCATTTTCCAGCTGTCAGCACCTGCATCAGGTCACTCAAAGAATAACCGTCTCTTTACCCAGTATTAAAAAGCCTGCTGGGAATTAACACAAAGGATGGAAAGCTGTAGGTTGGACTAATCCAAAGCTGAGAGTTATACAGAAGTATTTCCAGTTCATTTGTCAATCCATACGTATAAAGAATATTAACTACAAGGATCTTAATTGCTGATCTGTGGTATTGCTCATGGAGAGGTTACACAATGCAGTAAGCCATCCCAGACTTTTCTTTTTGTTCCAAATGCACATCTTTCAAAATGACTTAGGACAATAAAGATGTTTATTTTAATTGATGATTAATTAAGAAATTGTTTGCTTATTATAACTGAAGGTAAAGGATGATACAGGGGATTTGAAATGTAGCTCGTTAATAATTTTAGATGCTCCCTTTAATTATTTAGAAACAGTTTTGTGAAGAGACATGTGTAAATTAATTGCAGGAAAACCCAAAAGAGATCAGAAAAGAAACCATCTTATCTGGCCTCTGAGGATGCAAAAGTGAGCATTGCTGGGAAATTAAATTACCTTGTTATTAGAAACTGTCTTCAGTCTAAATCTATATGAGAACACACCCACATTTTCAAACTGTATTTTAACTTTTGACTTGAGATCGTGTCTCCTAATTATCCAAAAAGCAAGTAGAGCTTAATTATGTTTTCTTTAATGTGTTACAACTGAAATTATGTTAATACTATCCACAAAGTAATTCACTTTTTTACAGTTTCCCATACCTCTTCTTTATCTTCCTGCAGGAAGCCAGAGAGAGGAAAATGTACAAATGATGCTGCTTTACAGTCATGAGATCTTCCCAGGGTCATTATTTGTATGAAGGACAAGAACACTTTTTTCCTTTTCTTCAGCTGACAAGATAGTTGTGTTACTCATCTTGACTAAGTAGTAGGGAAACTTAAATCAGAAAAAGTTCCACCATCTTCACTATTATAATAATAGATGATGGAAAATACATCTTCGCTGATATGCTGGAAATAGTCATGCCCTCACATCAGTTGCTTGTGGTAGAAATGTAACTAGGAAATTGCAACTGCATTATTTAACTGCACTTCAAGAACTACCACAGTGTCTTCAGCAATTCAGCTATATTTCAGAATGTTTTTTTGTGATACCCCTGCAATTAACGGTTCATGTACATTCACAGAAAAACAAGATATTATTACTTTTCTGTTGCAAAAGTGAATGCATTTTTATCGAAGAATGAGAAGTAAGAATGAGACTGGTCTTCAGCTCTCCCTGCATTAGAACAGTGTGTGGTCACCCAGCATTTCCAAGTCACTGCGGTATTTCAGGGTATTGATGCCATTTACTCTTTCCTTGCACCCCCTAAGGCAGCTCTGCTGGACTCTTCACCTCGAGGACTCTGCTCTGGCTCAGTTAACGGGCTTCTTCACATTTGAGTTTAACAATTAACATTTAGTTTAACAGCAACCAAACCAGTGCACCACCAATTTCTGAAGCCTGCATCACCAGCCCAAACACCCTGTGTCTTTGTCAAACAAGTTGATTCAAATCCCAGGTAGGTAATATGTGTATATTCACAGCAGGTATAATTAAAGCCTGCAGAAAGCTATTAACAATATCCAAGTTCAAAAGCTAGATGATACAAAATAAATCATATGTATTCAGCGACAACTGCAGAACATGGTAATACTCATGCCACAAAACCTAAGGTGCGTCACAGGCCAGATTTACACAGTAAGAAATAATTTAATAGGTAAAAAGGAGTGATGGGGGAATTCAAGATTTCAGATTCAGATTAAAACATGAGTAATTTAACTATTTTAGCTTGAAGTACAAATTGAAACTGTGCCTAGACTTGAAGACAATCTTCTGGAGCCATCTGAAGAGAAAATGGTTGTTGGTTTTTGGTTGGTTGGGTTTTTTTGTTTGTTGTTTTTTGTTTGTTTGTTTTGTTTTGTTGTTGTATTTTTTGGGTTTTGGTTTTTTTATGAAATGAAAATGGTCAACTGTAAATAAAACACACAGTACTGACAGAGCAGCTACAGTGACTGTTGAATATGTAAGACCATCCAGTCTGTGCTAAGGATATGGAAAATTGAGGAAGAAAAACTACTGCACAAGTGACTAGCCAGAGACAGGGATATTTCAAGAATAATGAATTTATCATGATGTTTAAAAAACAAAGAAGTGAAAAGATAATGTGATAATTTCTTTTCCTCATTTATTTCTTTTGAACATTAAGAACACACAAAGATTTTCAAGAACACTGGTATTCCTGCAGACCTGTCGAGGCTTACTAACTATTAGAACTGACTGCCAGAGTAAGAGATTGCCCTTATTTATAAACTGTGCCTGCACTAAGTATTTTAAGTTGTTAGTGTGACTGCTAATGAGTAGATGCACCCTGAGATTCAGCAATGTGTAACAGCTTTGCACACGACTGCTGTATCGAGGGATTTTCCCCTCAGTGACTGTGTTCATGTTAGAATAGGAGACTTTGTGACTGTGAGCACTGATCCAGTTCTGGCAAACACATTAGGGACAGGATTCTGCACCTCGTCCTAAGTCCGTATTCAGGGGGTGCCTGATCTGACGTTCCCTGCAGTCGGAGAAGCACTGCTGCTGACTTCATTAACTTCTGACAAGGTTAATTGGCTATCTGCTACATGGAATGTGAACAGAAGCAGCAGAACCTAATGGCATAGTGGGGTCAGTCAGAACAAACTCATTTGTCCTTAACATATTTGACGCAGAAATACACTTACTGAAGTTTGAGATGTAAATAGTGGTCAGGTCCATTCTCCTGCCAATATGCAAGTCTCTCATATCATAAAAATTTAGGAGGGTGCTTGTATATATCAATAACAAAATTCAGATCTAGGTAGATTTAAAACCAAAATCACAGTCTGATAAACTCAGTAGCATTGGGAAAAACAGCAACTCAACATAAAACTAAATTAACTTTATGGAATGAAACTAGATACTATTAGGTATGAGGTTCACAGCAGATGCTGAACATCACTTGATGGAGTTATGTTAAAGCCCCATCTCAAACTCTCAAGAGGAACAAGGATCCTTCCACATTACCTCCACTGAAATCTCCTTGGGTGCCATGGGCCACTTGTGCTCGTACTTGTCTTTCACCGTTTGGTCGCTGTTCACGGTCGGCGTTGAGTTCTCAGGCCGGACTCCGTGGCTTGTTTTGCCCACCAGATTTTGAACTGATTTTACCATATTCTTTAAATCCTCCGGGTATGGAGTGGGATAGCGTTTTAGATTTATTTCAACCTGAACATTCATAACAAGAATTAAAACATGAATACAAAACGAAAACAGCAGGCAAACTAAACCTGTGGTTACAGTACTATGGCTAAGTGCAAATTCCCCAAATTTTTAGTTAATCTATTTAAGGCAATGTGTTCCAATATGTTCCAATGTGTTCTTGTGCATCTTCACAGATTTTTAAGTTCTTGGACTGAAATTCACTCTCAGGTACACTATATCAACCTATAATGGAATTTCAGTGGCATAAAGGAATGGATGGGAATGATTCCCTATGAGCCTATCTTTTACCCTGTGAGAGTATTGTATTTTAATTCTGCACTTTGCTTGAGAGTACTGACATATTAAATCACACATTTTCAAAACAATACTAGTGTAAATGCAGAACTAATTTAGCTATGCTCAGTGCACCGAATTAATCTGAATTATCTATGGCAGCTGAGAACAGAATCTGATCTACTGGGAGCTCTTTACGCTTTGAGATGTATAATGTACGTGCATGTAGTCAAGTGTTACAGAAATACAGGCAAACAAACTCACACCGCTACAGAAAAGTCACCTTAAGTCACACTGTGACTGGCTGACAGACCAACAGATTTTCTAGAAAACTCCACATTTGAAGTTTATAATTTTTATCGCTCAGAAGTAGAGAAACATTGTATTTCCCAAGTCCAAAGCAAGCCTAATTTGAGGACAATTGTACAAAATCTCAGGGCTGAGTGGCCGAGAAGGCTCACAGGTGACATACCCCCGTCCCCTGGCAGGACATCCCACTGTCAGCAAATCCCCTGAGGAGACGGAGCAGCCAAGGACCATGGCAAGAAGGAATTTGAGGTGGAAGGGCAATAAAATCCCTCAATGGAGTAAAATCCCAGCTCCCAGTGCAAGCTGTCAGCACAACTGTTCCTGATTACGAGGCTGTGAAATTTGTAAATTACTCCATATTCGCCACATGAGAAGTATTTGGATGCATTTACCACAAAGAAGCTTTTACCTCATTGTGTACTTGAGGTAAGCAAAGCCAGCTCACTTGTAATAGCTCGCTATTAGAGCTGCTGGATTTTAAACTCCTAACGAGTAGGAAAAATGTAATTTTAGATTCAAATGAATATGGTCTCTTGATAGGAATATTTTAGAAGCAAAAGCATGATCGATTTGGAAAAGAAAACTATATGAAATACTAGAATACAATTCTGAACCACAATAGTATAAACATTATGGATAATAGATTCTGACATGACTTTAACATAAAACATTAAAATGTATTACTATGATGCCATATGTTAATTAAGAATTCACGCAGAAAAAATAACTTAAGTCTGTAAAGCATTAATAAAGCTCTGGTTGAATTACAGTTGAAAGAAATCATATTTAGATGTACCCTAATTAGGCAATTGCTTTTTCACGAGATTCAGACCATGATTTATGTGTAAAGTCTACAGCCAAACATAGCTAAAAGTCAAGTCATAGAGCAAATCCTCCATAAGTACTAATCAAGGAAAAACTAACTGAAAGACTTCCATGAGACAGCCAAGTCATAGCCTGGCATTTCAGCAAGAGTTTCATATCACTGCAAGTATTAATATTAAACACTACGAATACTGGCAGCTGTGGTGGTTGATACCCTCTAGAATGCAGATATTTTCATCACTGATTTAGACTTATTGCAAACAAAATTTGTTCTCCCTGTCAACACAATTCTTGCACATCAAAAGTAGCATGACCCTGAGAATTTCAAAATTCTCGATGGAAAAAGTTATCGAACAATTTCAATTACCAAATCTATTTTAACATATAGTTGGCTGAGAGTTCAGTTTTAACTATGAAGACAAAAAGTGAAAACTATGTATGCTTTTACAAAACACTACCAATGCTTGTGGTTACTGCCTAGTGATAATTTAAGTTAACCTTCCAATTCATCCCACAAAGGGCTGGTGACACCGCTAAAAACATACATGTTAAAACCTCCCCAAGAGCTATGGCAACACAGGGATGGAGAGAGACACACCAAATTCTCCACAGGTTCCAGAAATTCACTTTTAGTTCATGTATCTGCATCTAAACAGGCTGGTGACCATCCTTCTAACAACTGAATCGATTAAAGGCTCATCTGAAAACACTGGACTTACATTAATTTCAGATAAATGGAGGAGGATATTCATGTTCTGTTCTTCATTTTTGGTAGGGTACAAAATTGCTGAGAGATCCCCTCTGCACTGCACATTCTTGTGTTACTCCGTAAAGCTGCAAAACTCTCACTGCCTTCCACTTATGTAACACCCTATGTGACCTAAGTACTTCTAAAGAACCAGGTGGCTGGACCTTAATTCTAAGTCTCCCAACATCTTGTATTAATTCTGCCTTTGTGACAAAACACCTGTCCCAGTAGGAAAATGACACTGGGGTTTATGGGCCTGAACTGACTTATAAAATGAGGGTTTTGCTGTCTGGACAACCACAGCAAACACAGAAATTGGTGATGTGTAGTTCAGGAAGAACAGATATGCTGCTCTTCCTTAACTCCTGTACTTGCAACATGGTGATGAGTACTTTTTGTGTATCCAGAACACAAAAATAGTTCAACTCAAGATCTGTAAATTGGACCTTGACCATAATATGTGAACACCAGAATAAATGAAATAGAACTTACCTTAACTTTCCCTGCATTTTCCTCCTCTTCCTTTTTTTCTTCAAATTCAAAGGCAACTGTCATACGTTGCTGTCTCTGCTCCTCCCATAAAGTAGGGTTAAAACTATCGCTGTCTGACTGGAAATCTACAGTTAAATTGCAAATAGCAACGCACAAGAACAAGTCATTAGTGCACTCAGCTGAAGATTGGAAATTATGTAAAAGACATGTTCTTAATTGATCCTGCAATCCTGGGTTATTGTTTTAAAACTGTTTGGGGTGGGGCAATGAGAGTAGGAACTCCTAAACCACTACAAACAGAGTTTAATATTTAAACTGAAATGAGAGCGATGGGAAGCAACGGGGTTTGGGGGCAGCTCTGGAGCTGAGAAGGGTACGTAAACTAACTGAAGATCAGTATGTCAGACAGCAAACCCTGAATTCTGCTGTGACCCCCTGTCTGGGCTGCCCACCCCCAGATCTCTCTGATCCAGATCTCTGCAGCTGAGCTGGCTGTGCCCAGCAGCCCATCCGCACGGCACAGGGCACAGCCCGGATTTCTGTCCCGTGCACGCTCAGTTCCCAGGTCCAAACTGTTTACACAAAGCCATCCTTCTGAAAATAAAGATGTATTCCCCTCTACTCTGCCCTGGTCAGACCGCATCTGAAATATTGTGTCCAGTTCTGGGCCCCTCAGTTCCAGCAGGACAGGGAACTGCTGGAGAGAGTCCAGCGCAGGGCAACAAAGATGATGAAGGGAGTGGAGCATCTCCCGTGTGAGGAAAGACTGAGGGAGCTGGGGCTCTGGAGCTTGGAGAAGAGGAGACTGAGGGGTGAGCTCATTAATGGTTATCAATATGTAAAGGGTGAGTGTCACGAGGATGGAGCCAGGCTCTTCTTGGTGACAACTAATGATAGGACAAGGGGCAATGGGTATAAACAGGAACACAGGAGGTTCCACTTAAAGATGAAAATAAACTTCTTCACAGTGAGAGTGACAGACACTGGAACAGGCTGTGCAGGGAGGTTGTGGAGTTTCCTTCTCTGGAGACATTCAAAACTGCCTGGACACATTCCTGTGTAACCTCATCTGGGTGTTCCTGCTCTGGATGATCTTTCTAGGTTCCTTCCAATCCCTGACATTCTGTGATTCTGTGTTTAGAAAAATGTAAATCTGATGGCTTGAAAATAATGGATTTGTGAACAGTATTCCTTTGTGTCTGACAAAATACAGACTGTTACATGTGTGCCATTGGCTTTATGTGTCAGAAGAGACACACACAGAGCCACGGCTGCAACCCCTTCCTCTCCCTCCTGTTTTTCTCTCGGCTATCTGACCGAGCACAGCTCCTGCCCCTGTGGGAGCTGCTGCTGCCGTTTTACCTTCATCGCTGCGGGGCTGCTGGGGAAACATGTAGTTGGTCAGTACTCGCTGCTTGGTTTCTGGGTGCGCCTCGGTCTGCAGCGGAATGAGAGCCTTGGACTGCACGGGGAGGCAAAACACAGAGCTGTTAGAGCACGGGTGCTGAGACAGGGTTTTGGCGGCTGATAAATAGAAAATATAACATTGATTACAGTTCTGTATGAAAATAACTTTCTCTGTGGACTAAAATTCCTCCTCTCCCGTTCCTCACTGAGAAATTCCTACCAGGAATACTGACTGATGTTCAGAGTCACACCAGCAAGGAAGCTGCAGGATCAGTGGAACAGACCTGCAACTGCACAGTCCAAACACCCACATTACACTGTGATCTGGTTTAAGCCAGGGTTAATGAGGAGTAAATTCACAATAGCTATTAGTTCATCTGAGGGTAAACCTGGTGCAAGACACCGGAGAATTTACATGGAGACACTCGGAATATTCATCTGTTGTTGTTATGTTTTCCTTCAATTCATTATTTTTTATTATTGCTTGGCTCTAATGTAGCATCTAGGAGTGATTGTCATAGTTAGTATAATAGAAATTAATCTATGCTATGCCACAGAAAAGTCTGTACCGGTGGTGCCCAGCACAGACCAGTGTGCACCCGTCAGCTGCAGGACCAGAGTCCCTGCGGCTTTTTCATGCGGGGAAAAGGATGGATTCATTTCCAGCAACATGATAATTGGCCCCTGAAGAATTATCCTCATCAGCTTCAGCTGAAGAGGTGTATTATCTGACCATGGGTAGTACTGCAAAGTGAGAAAGAGAAGACTGAGATTTATTGAGATTATTAAAAACTGTTAGGTATGTTAAACATTTCTAACATTGTACAAATTGAGTTTTTCTCCTTTTAGAGTTAAATTATGAAAGTGCAAAATTATTCTATCCAACAGTCCTGGAAAAGATCAAGACTTATTTTAGTGCTCTGAACTGTTAAATTTCTCAGTGTTCATGTTAGATAATTTAAAATAAAATCCTAAAGAATATATAGGAATGAAACCGAACACCTCGGAACAAGGAAAGGCATACTTCAGCTTGAAAGGAACTTAAATGAGAGTTTTCTCTGAAACAAGACTCAGAGTTCTTGTGCATCTTCTACGTGTTTAAACTCCCACTGACTTGATGGAGTTTCAGATCTGCAGGAATGGGAGCGTGGAGAGGAACACGGAAAGCAAGACGACAAGAACAGAGGCACAGGTGGAGTAAAGGATGGGACAAACTCATCACAAGTTTGCTAACAAAGTCTTACCTCTTGGATTTCTGTTTACAATATATTCTCCTGATACTTTTGGCCTTTAGTTACTACTTTTCTAAGGATATAGAAGCTTAGCTAGATTCAAGTCACAAATCCTGCAAAGGTGATCCTTCCCACTTAATAAACAACAGTCAGAGAATCTAAACCTTGGTATGAAAGTATAAACCCAGACTGGGAGCAAACACTTCTAAAATTCTACCCCTAGTTACTCAAGAAAATATGAATATTGAAAGTCATTACCTGGTTGTCAGAAAGCCACAAAGCTGCAAGTTCTTTAAGTTTAGTGAAAGTGAATGGTAAATTCTTCAGTCTGTAAATTATAATATTGGAACAACATGAGTCCTTCATTTTCACAATAGTTTATTTTAAAGATTTGTATGTAGCATGTTTATCTTGATCATACTGAAATTGCTATAGTTTCATATCTTTATTTTCTCCCACTTTTTACTAAAAAATAATATTTTATTAAGGGCATTCCACATTAACAGTGACATTTAGAATTTAAAACTACTGACATCATAACCTAAAGGTACTAAGGAGATACCGGTATTTTGCCTTGGCTATAGTGTAACCAGAGCTACAGCTTATAACACAGAAAACTGAAAAAATATTTTTCCCAGGGAGACTTATAGGAAAGACCTAATAGTTTCCAGTGCAGCTAATGGAGAGCTTTTTATCGGACATACAAGTTTGGACCAGAAATACTCTAATGCTATTGAAAATTCATCTCTGCAGAAATGTTAAAAAAAAAAAAAATTAAAATAACATAAATATTCATAGTGAACCTAACTGACACAATTAAATGAAACAGGGAAAAAAATAGCATTTTCATTATACATGTAAACACATTTCCTAAAAATGATCTGCATGTGGGAGAGAGGAAATGATGAGCAGAAACTTGTGGCACCTTCATTCATGTTTTTCCCACTAATGTACCAACACAAGAGGGTGTCCTAACCACACACCACTGTTCTCCACCTCTGTTATGGGAGGTTGAGGAGCTGGGGGACCACAGGAAGAAACAGCCCCACCAAAGGACTGTCCACAAAGGCAACAACAAGAAAAGAGGAAACCCCCTTTTTCTGAGAGTCACAATCCCATCCTGTGCCAAGGAAGGCTTAGGGATGGGTTCACTTGCATGTCAATGAGGATGATTCTCTGCCCTCCACCAGCAAATAACCAACATCCCCTGACAGTCTTTTAGATATCAAAAAATCTGTATTTCTGGGAGATCAGCACCCCACAAGCTTTTGGACCATTGCCTCTGTGCAGCGCTTCAAACATGTATCCATCATGGAATTGCTTGAGATGTATTTTGCCACAAAGTCATTTCCATTAAAAACAGAGTTATTTCAGAAAGCAATGTGTACTTACTGCAATTTTTAAGGATTTGAATAAGAAAACCTTATACTAAAAATGACTTCTCTATAAACATGAAATAACTTGATGTGAATGTATACACATACACATTGTGCTATGAGATACTCTCCAATTCAATGCCTGTATAGATTAGAGAGGTTTTACACATTTCCATGTTTAAACCTAGAATTAGTGCCATAAGAAAGTAAGGAGTGTCTAAACTACCCGAAATTTAATTTTCATTCCTGCCTTATCATAAAATGGATACGGCAGTGTGGAATAGTGCAGTTTGTGACATTCTTTAAAAATTAAGGTTACAAATTTAAAATTTAACGTAAAGATTCTTAAATAGTGTTTATCCAGATGGTTTATTCAGAGCTTTTTTTTTTTCTGTGTAGAAAGAGAAGAACTCTTACTTTTAAAGCCATATCTCTATCTATTTACACTTTAGGATTCAGCACCCGTAACACGTTTGAAAACTCAGGAGGAGCCTTTGCAGGGGTTCCTGGTGATGTTTCCAATGCACTCAGGTTGGAAAATGTGTGTCAAAGGGAAAACAAAACTGGTAAGTGTGTTTCAGAACACATGTGCCAAGGGCATCTCTGACCTGGTTTTCCATCTCCATGATCAACCAAAACACAGAATTCTTTATTTTTAATTCTCCTTTGCCAATAAGCTTGGACACCTATTTTTAAGCATCTGAAAAGGTCTGATTTTAGGGAGTCTTTAATAAGAAAAAAATAGCCAATTAAAGATCAAAGAACAGAAGCACCCAGAATCATTACCAGTGTCTGAAAATTTTCAGCCTTGGCCTCTTTTTCTAATTGTAATTTATTTTTGCAAGTTTAAAACTGCTTTGTAAATTGTGCACTGCATGAACATTTCTCCCTCACCCATACTAACAATGCACGTGCAAACACTGACTTTCATGAACAACCAAATTACCAATGATTTTGCATTATACCCACTTTCAAAACAAGGCCCATGATAAGTGTCACTTACATTATATTTAAGTATGAAAGGTTAATACAGAAATGTTCATCTAGCTTCACCAGTCAAACCAACGCCATGCTGCAGCTACCAAGGATCACAGACCCTCATTCTGCATGGATGTTGATTGACACCTTTCTGCATACTACAGGCCAGGCAGGTGTACATCAGCATCACTGCTGGTTTCAAAGAACTGACTCACATCATCCTCAGTAAAGGACTTGGCCTCCTCTGAATAGAAAACTGTTCATCAGTACTTGAAAAAAGTGATTGATCTGCGCTGCTTCCATAGCTCTAATACCCGGCTGCAATCAGACACCAGCACACGGAATGGAAAGTTGATAGCTCTGCTGTTCAATAGCCTTTCTTTTACGCTTAAATGCTGAAACTTCTCACTAGACAGTTTGGGAAAATACATTTGTAATTGTTTTCCTAAAACTGAGGGAAAATATATTCACAATACTACATGAAACTGTATGGGTGCACAGACAGCTAATAAAAATTAAATTAACTTACAATTCAAATGCAAACTATGCTGTTTCAAAATGACTTATTCTTACTGTGGATGGTGCTTGACTCAGAGTGAATAAAACCCCATCTGCACGAGGCCGTTTCTCTGCTGGAAGGTGCTGGTTGTTGCTGGGAGCAGCACTAATATCAGAAATACAGCCCTGCATCCATCTGCACCAGAAACACCAAGGCTGGGGAAAACAGCATCTCTGAGCCTTTCAGAACAATTACACCCCTGCTAACGCTTTCTTGCACGAGCAACAGCTTCATTCCTGTGCAATTTTTTAATCACTAATAACTTCAATTTGCAATCTCTTCAACTGATCTGTAAAAAGAGCTGAAAATGCGATAGCCAAATTAAAGAAATCTCTTAGTGCTATAGAGATTGTCTGTAGTCATACTAATTAGGTTAAATTACACATAAAGTCATGTGTGCCGTTGGTAAGCATGAAAGTTTAAAAGTTAGTAAAAAGAATATTCCTTGGAAGGTAAACCCTGAAGCACTAACTGATTTTTTCAAGAAAAAAACATACTCAGTATTAGTTTGGATACCTTCTCTTTATAGTGTTTCATTTTCACACAGAAAATGTTTTCTGATGAGAAAAGAGAAGATATTTCCCCTGAAGTTCCTCAGGTGAATAAAACCAATCTAAATCACTACCTGCACACTTTTTGAAATGGCAGCCCTAAACATTAGATAAGACTTGACAGCCTCAGAGAAGCTCCATGTCAGGGTGTTACCTCACTCTGGAATTAGGCTTTAGAATAATTCCTTCCATTATTAATCCTAGATTACATCTTTTGCACACTTTGCTAAGTTCTTAAGGGCTAAATACAAGTAAGCTAATGAATATTATTAGCAGAACACAGGAAAAGCAAAGAGAGCGTCATTGATACTGTTTAAATATAAAAAAATATCAGATGTCAATATTTGATGGGTCCTACGGGGCAAAGCTATTCTTTGCTTTTATTGTAAAACCCCTGAAAGACATAATTTTAACTTTCTTGGCAATAATTGTTTTTCTCAGAGTTTTGTAAAATAACCCACTACATACTTGCACCAGGTACTAAATTTTGCGTTTGTTATGCCCTAAGTAAGCAAGCTCAGAGTATGGGAAGAGTTTCCACTGGTTATTAGTCTGAGTAATACAAAGACCTAGGGAAATACTTTCCAGATCCATTGATGTGTATGTTATATTTTGGTGACACTCAGAAAGAACTTTCAAATAGTAACCCAAACATGAAAAACTCATGTCAAAACATGCTGAAAATTAATCATAACAAGCAGCATTATCATTCAGTCGGTCAAGCCCAGAGATAGTTGCTGTTTGTGACAGTTCTCCAAGGTAACTCTCAGAAAACTGATAATGATAAGGTTTTCAGAGTGTGCAAGTTTACAATAACATGATTCATGTTAACCCATCAACACACTCTTCACAAAACCACTTGTGGATAGATATGGCCAGAAGTAATTACCTCTTGGCAATAAGCAATATTGTATAATTAAATAACGAAAGAGAAAAAGAAAAGGTACATCAGGGAACAGCCTTTTTTTTTTTAATGGATTGTGTAATCTTGGGTTCTTTTTTCATCTCACTTCTGTGGGTGAGATTCAGAGCAGTAATTGAGTGCAAATACAAAAAGGTGATGATTCTTTCAGCTCTTCTTTAAGAACAATCTAAAACTAAAAGAAAGGTTACTTACCAGTAACCGATGCTCTTTGAGAAGTGTAGCCCAAATGTACATTCTAACAATTCTACCTCTCAATCACAGGACTCAGACCTGGAAGGACTCTGAGGAGAGAGGAGAAGCAGATGGAAGACAAATGTATATGTGGACTACACATTGTGAAGAACACCGGTTACTGGTAAGACATCTTTTTTTTCTTTGAATGAATCCCACGTGCACTCTTACCAGTGACTGAATCCAGGCAGCCACCCCCAGGGACTCATTACGTGCTGGAGGCCTTGATATCTTTCGTGCAAGTGTTAATTGCACAACTACTTCATCAAATTCGCACTGGTTCTTGAAGCACTGGAGACAGTGTTATGCCTGGCAAAGGACAGGATGAACCTCCAGGTATCTGCATGGACATATCTGGAATCAAACCTGCCCTGGCTGCAGAGGGTGAAGCCATCTGAGCTCCGGGCAGATGCACATTAACCCTCATCAGCCTCCACCTTTGCAACCAGATGGCAAGTCAGCATTCAACCCATCATTGCCTTTTATTGTGTAGAAACAACCAAATACCCAGGGCTGAAGAGCCTGTAACAGGGTTGAAAAGTTTTGGATTTGTAAAGAAAACAGAAGAGAGGACTCCCAGCTATGGACATGAGAAGTGTGTAGTCTTGGAGTGCATGGCATTGGAAAGAAAAGCTGGAGTCTAATTCCCTGGTTAAAATAGAATTCTAATATGAATATTTGAAGAAAGTCCTGGAACTAAGACAACTTCTGGTCACTTAAGATCAGCAAGGTCCATTTTATGGAGGTTCCTATCTTATGATGAGGGCTTTCAGAAGACATGGAACAAGAGTGAAAGTCTGTAGCAACCGAAACCATAGTGTTAAAAATGTACTGGAGAGGGACCAAACACTGACCCACCGTTGAGCAAAATGTGTCAACTCACAAAAATTTGAGATTCCTGTTAGCCTGAGTGGCAAAGAGGTCTATGTCAGGTTTGCCTCCTTCCTGAAAGGCATCCCATCAGGATTTTAGACCAAACTCCCCAAATGTTTCTGATTTTCATACACAGACAAGCTCCGGATGATGCAAGGGAGGGAGAACTCCTCCTTTCCTCTCTCTATGCCATATCACGGTAGTCCATCACTCCATGTGTGAGTGACCATTCAGAGAGCAGACTGCAGCTTTTCCATGCACTTTGGCAAGGTGAGTTCAAAGCCACCGATATCCCTGTACTTTTCTTGCCTTGAGCCAGGTTACACTCCCCATGCCATGAAGAACATGTCCAGAATGAACATTTTTGGTGGCCAAAGAGCATCTCTCAATAAACACTTGAGCAGCCCAACTACTAGCAGAGAAAGTCACAGGGTTAAAGGCGTAAGAGGCTGATGGATACACAAGTGCACCATTTACAGTCATAGTTGTAGACACTGGAGGTGAAATTTGGCACGTGGCAAAGCAGAAGGAGGTGACCCTGAGGTATCATTCCCTGGGAGGAACCTGCAGTGGACAGATGTGCAACGGCAGACTGTGTTCCCTTTGTAAAACTACACATTTGTGATGATCAGCATGGACTGACCGTCATACTGACAGAGCTGGTTCCTCTGCAAGGAAAATACCGTGCAAAGATGCATGAGCAACTGGATACCTGCCAGAATGGACATGGAATGCTCTCTGGTGTCAGGAGGAGAAAGTCATAAAGGACTGACCAGATAAATTCTGAAAGAATATGCGACCATATGCACAGTCTATCCCCATTTGTTGTACAGTACAAGGATAACAGATGCTCTTCAGATTCATGCAAAGCTTGGAGGTTTCAGGCCAAAAAGGCTGCACCAGCAGTTTTTGGTGTGAACGAGTCTTGTAACAGGTTGACCCACATCCCCACAGCCCATCACCAACAGCACATGCACTGACCCTGTGGCTCTATAATTGCCCTTTTGCTCTGCTTGTGCCTGTCTCTTGTTCCAAAGGCTGGAAGGGCTATCGAGGGGAAGGGCTGGTGTGCTCGATCTTCTCCTCTCTCATTTCTGTTGTGCTAACATGGAAAGGTTCCCAGCAAAAAGAGGAGCTCAAGCATACTCCTTGTTAATGTGTACATGTGGACTCATTCAAAGAAAGAATGGATATTGTATCAATGTTAATATGAACATGAAAATGGGAAAACAGATAAGTAAAAAAAAAAAAAAAAATTAACATTAGGATTGTATCTGAACTTTGTCCAAACTGTTTGGTGCCAAGACGTGGAAACCTTTTAGTTTCATTAAGGTCGGAAGTTCCATAACAAGAGCATTATCACAATGTCTCAGCAGGGCAACATTTAACCACAGCTGGAACTGGTATCAATAAAGTAGGAAAAATTTACTCCCCAAGCCTTTCAAGAAAAGCACAATGGACTATTTAACCAGGTTTAAAGGTTGAAGGTCTACAGTCTCAGTCAATTCCTATCTCTCCTGGTCTAGACTGTGCTCTCCCACTAGTTCTATAATGCTTACAAGTCATTCTCCAGGATTTCAGGTTGACTTGAGAGAACAGCTTCCCACCCTGAGCGGAAAAGGTCCCATTCTCCTGCTCTCCTCACACCCACCCTGGTGCCACCTTCACCTCAACCTGCCTCTGGGGTTTGCCAGACTCCATGGTGAGCAAAAGGACAGCGAGGAGTGTCAGAAAATGAACATCACAAGGAGAACAATAACATCTTCCCTTTTCAGTGAGACAGATCATTTCAGTGACGTGTCCAGCAGAATGCAGGGGCCACCAGCCAGCAGTGCCGGGGCAGTGGGAAGGACAGCAGCTGCACATCCCACCCAAGGAACATCACATCGTGGGGACGCTGGTCTCGTAATTACCTTCCTCCACAATGGAAATCCCAATTCTCTCTTATACCTGTGCAACTGGGGAAAAAGGCCAGTGCGGCAGGACCACTATTGTGGTGGCATCCAGCTGTCAGGTCAGTACACCTGGCCTGATCTGAGCACCTCTGCAGCCTCCTCCCACTCCACCCCTGTGACAGCACTCATAATCAGTCATTACACATGAAGCCATGGGCCTGAAACCAGCAACTGGCCTGGCTGAAATGTAAAGGGAAAAAAAAAAGGGAGCCCAGTTTTCTACCTCCCCATCCCATGCCCACCCTGTGCCTCCTCCTGCCACTCCAGCTGGCTGGGCAGCGACAAGACAAACCAGCCACTGGAAACGTCCCTCTGAAAATTCACCGTATTCCCGACAGTCTGCTGCCGTCTGGGTCACTGACGGACTCAGCAGCACCACACGCACAGACAGAACCGCAGGAGGATGGGACAGGTACGGGGATGCAGGGACACCGAGGGGGGCTGGGCTGCCCATGTTGGGGTTTAAAGTGTAGCCTAAAATACAGTTTCAGGCTCTGGCTGTCCAGATAAATGCACAAACGTAGGCTGCTGTGCCGACACACCGACGGGAGAGCTCCCCGTCGCTGGGAAAGCAGTGCCATCCAAACCCAAGACCAAGAGACACAAGGTTTGATGCTGGGACTTGGACATTTTCAATGTAAGTCAGAGTTAAGTTGTCATAACACAAAATTGCAGTGCGGAAAATCATCTAACAGAATTAAGCAGATAATTTTGAACAAATACATTACAGGGAATTCTACATTATTCCATTTTATGGTCAACCCTAATTTCAACAATGAAACCGCTGACAGTAAATCAGACACGGATTTGCAAAGTCCTTCCCCTAATTTGTAGTGCGCACGGATGATAATTACTGGAAACAAAATTGTATTCACAGCCCATGTGTTGTACTACCAAGCAAACTTGTATTTCTGTTCTTATACTGAAAATTAACATATTCTTGGAACATACGTGTGTATAAATTTCAAGGAAAAGATGCCTGTGGCAGCACAGGGTAAGTATCAAGAAAGGCTCATTTTAAGCACTTCATTTCTCAGAGGAACAGTCACATGTATAAGAACAGAAGAAGCTGGTGGTTTTTGACAAAACCTTTTCTCTGCTGGGGGAAATAGAAAATCTTTTGATGTCAATGGAGTCAGGATAAAATAGATAACATGCTAGTGAGCTTGTGTTTAATGGTTTCCTATATATCAGCTTGTCATAATTTCTTAATCGTTAACTATCACAAAGTTATATACAATTTTAAAGCCAAACATCAGGCTTTCACATGGAAACAGCAGGAGATAAAAGAAGTAAACGGGTTTTAATCTTTGAAAACACAGTGAGACCCAGATCTTGGCCTCATTCAAGTGGGTTTTTTTTGCACGTCAGTGGAACTGAGACCAAACCATAAAAGTTAAATAAATAAATCCAGATTTTTTTCCTTATAGTTTAAATAAGGTAATTCTAAATATAATTTTGATAGTTTAAAATATATTTTATATAAACGTATTTTACAAATATCTAAAAAGAACAGTTTAAAATGTTTTTAAAATAAATGCTTATAATGAGTTAGAAAAAGAATGTGAACTGTACCTGTTATCGCTCAGATTTAACACCCTCAGCTTCTGCATCTGACCAATTTCATCAGGAAGAAATTCCAGCTTGTTAGAGCGCAGAGACATCACTGTTACGTTTTTACAGCTTCCAATCTATAGGAATGGGAAAACCAAAGATGTTAGGACAGCTACTTTGGTAACATTTATTATCACTAATTTTTTAGGTTGGGAGGTAGACGAATTGTATTTTTACTATAACTGACAAAAAGCAGAAAATACAGAATCTAAAGTCAGAAAATAATTCCCTCCATCTGTCAGTAACACCAGGGAAATGCCCAGGGTCGCTTGCACTGCTCTTCTGAGTGAGTCTCTCACCTTTACATGAATTTACTAATTTACTGGTTTTACTGTTTTACCATGAGTATGTAAGAAGATTTGGTCTTCTCCATCGTGCAGAAACAATTACTTTCAAGGATATTTTGTCAGAGTAGGGATGAAATCTTGGGTCTACCACAAACCATTTTAATCTGTAATTTGAAAACAGAATCAGGTTCTCACTTCTCTGGGCAGTTCGGGGAGGAAATTCTCATCCACAGCCAACGTCCTCAGGTTGTGCAGGTACCCGATGGTGGAGGGTAAGGACTCCAACTCATTACAGCTGCAGTCAAATTCTTCTAATAAAGATAAACTGCAATTGTAAACACACTTGTCAGATGCTATAGAAGGGCTAGGTAACAAAAATTAACAATCTAAAACCTTCGAAAGTTTTAAAGCATCACACTACCACAGACATCATGCCCTGAAGAGGGAACCTTTATTGCAGAGAAGTCTATAATAATATGATTTTAGGAACTATCAAGGATGCTGTGAATCGATCTTATCCAGCAAAGCAGTTGAAGAGAGACCACTTAGTTTTTCAACATTATCATTCTTAATTTTTGTCATAAGAAAATATTCCCAGTACCTCAGACAGACAGTGAACAGGGCAATTCACATTAAGTTGAAGAAAACTTTAGAATCTCAAGATACAAAGACAGACAACAGGTAAAGAAAGCCTGTAAGAGACAGCAAAAGAAAGGGAAGCAAAAATTGCATTCAGGGCACACTCCAGCTGATGCATTTGGCATAATTTCTAATACAAATCAGTACTGAAAAAGGTGAACTTGGATCCAAAATCAGCAAAGTAACCTCAGCCTGTTGCAGTCAGATACAGATGATGTAAAAGTGCTTCTCTTTTACATGTTAAGAAAGCTGGCTAGATTGTTGTCTTCTGTCAAATTATATTACATATATTTTATGCACATGCACATACACATATATGTATATATATGTAAAAATATTCTGAAGAAACATCTACTGAATCTCTTAAAAAATTAGGCTGTTTATAAAACTCCTTGAAATGATTGCTGTACTGCCCTGCCCACTCAGCTCATGGAGTACAAGTTTTGTGATCCATTACAAATGCCATAATTCTGTCCTTCTGCTGCCCCTTTTCGGCTCCACATGCCTTTATCTCTCCAGTGCTTTAATTAATAGTAAGGTTAAATGGCAAGCAATTATCTCTTCTTCAATGTTTGCCATGTCCTTGTCCATTGACGAAGAGCCTAGGTGTTCAGAGGACTGATTGTGTGTTTTTCCAAATGTTTTGGTAAAGCTGATACGAAGCTGACCTGCGCTACAAACCTTGCTGCTTAGTCTTTGTATGAGTCACAGCTGCAGGACTGAACCTTCGCTGTATATCTAACTTACCTTTATTCTGCTTTCTTAATCAAAGAAAGGGCTTTCAAATTTTATGAAACACAAAACCAGAATCAGCTACCCCTAACATGGAATTCTCAGAACTTTCCTCTAATTGCCATATTTCAGAAGACTGTGAAGCCAAAGTGAGTCACAGTGCAATTAGTGAGAGGTTCATGGAATCTACCCAAAAGCTCTGCCAGGTTTTGACTATAGCTTTTCTTTAATACAAGCTTTGTATCCACCACCATTTATTTCAAACCAGATACAAAACCATTTCAGTAAAGGCAAAATTCGGTCATGTTTACCTACTTCATACAGAGTATGTGTTTGACAGAGCAAAGTCCAACTGGAAATTTAAATTAAATTGCAAGATGCACACATTGTTCCTGTTACTGATAACGCAACCAGAAAAGCTTGAAAATAGATGAGCTAATTCAGAACTACTATGTGTCCAATGGCAATTGGAAAATCTGATACTCGCAACTGTAATTATGGAAGTTTCCCTGACAGTGAAGAATGGCTTTATCAGACAACAGGATTTTATTTGAAAGGTATTGTCTGGCACAGACATTCTCAGCTTCCTTCTTTCCTGGTGACGTCAGTGTACAAGTGAAAATAGGGACAACAAAAACAACAAAGTCAGAGTGAAACTCTATTTTATCTCTGCAACCACCACAGTTTAAAAATATGCACTTCAGAAAGTCATTTTTCATACATTGTGCATGAAAGTAAGTTGAAAATAACAGCTGTAATTCTGACAATGCTAATTTAGCTGAAATATCATTAACTGTACTGCCTATTTGAGCTACATTCAGATCATTCTTGATAGATTTAAAGAAAGGCAGAAAAAAATCAGATATACACCTGCTGTTCAGTTTGGCACCTATTGCAATTAGGCAGTTCCCAGTACATGCACTTGGGTACATGAGGAATATTTTTAGGCAGATTAGTAGATATTGATGAAGAATGGAGACTGCCATGAAGAAAAGAGTAGTTCCAACTCATCTCAGCCCCGTTTCATGAAGTCACAGCCCTTTTCTCCCAAAAGAAAGCTGCCAGAGCAGCCCAAATCCTGAGCAAGCTATACCCACCACTTGGCCAACACCAGGCAAAAGGCATTTTGCAGACCCGGGAATAAAGGAATCCACTGGTTTTATGAGGAATGTTTTATTAAGCTGGGTCTACCATGCATAGTACCCTGCAGGGTCAAACTCCAAATGCCCTTTGAACAGGACTGCCAAAAATGAGGGTGGTGGATCACCATTAGCAACATCAACTCAGCGCAGAAGTGCTCAGTGTCTCATCATGAAACCAGCTCCCTCCTCCACATCACTAATTTTTGTGTGACAATAACATCCTCTGCAGCGGGCACTACATTGATCACTCGGGAGAGAAAGACCCAGTAGGAAACTATCCAAATGGATGAGTCAGAGCAAGGAGGTTCATTGTGATGTGGGAGACACTGCCCTCATTAAATGTAAGCACTTAGTTTAAAAAGTGCAGCCAGCCACTCAAAAATAATGTGATGATATTAGGTGATTAGCCCACTGCTCTGCATACACACTGTTCAGAGCAGCATCTTTAAAAACATAATGAAGGCTCCATGATGAACAACAGTCAAAAAATAATAGGTTAAAAAAAAAAAAAAAAGTTCCCCTTCAATTTGAACAATTCAATAAATAAGAAAGCACCTTCGTGATAGGTTTTAAAAATTGGCCCCCAAAATTGTTAAAGATAACACTGGACGTTTTGTCAACCTTTTCGCAGTGTCCCAGTACAGCTTTGAGACTCATGAGATTTCACTGCCCATCAGAATTTATTGCTACACAATGTTTATAAGATTTCCCGTTTTGTGATTCATATAGCTGAATTTTAATACACTCCATGAATATCACACAAATCTAAAGCCACTCCAAGAAGTACAGCACGGTAAGCCAAACGGAGCTTTCAGATGTTACAGTTGTAATAGTTCACAAATCTGGATTTTTTTTTTTTTCTTTGACTGGCATACTAACAACTAATTTATTATTGAAATTATTACTATAAAATTGCTGCAGGAGTAGTAAAGCACTGGCTGTGCAGGTTAGGGATTATTTCACAGAATCATAAAATTGTTTAGGTTGGAAAAAACCTTCAAGATCATTGAGTCCAACCATTAACCCAGCCCTGGCACTGACCCATGTCCCTGATAACCTCATCTCTGTCTGTTCAATCCCTTCAAGGTTTATTGTCCTGAGGGGAACCAAAACTGATCCCAGGATTCAAGGTTTGGCCTCCCCAGTGCTGAGTATTTCTATTCGAGAGACCTCACTGTACTATTATCATATTTGTGGACAAATCTGCATGATGCCTTCTAGGCTTTAATTTTGGAAGCCTCAGAACAGCTCTGGCTTAAGAAAATGACTCCTAATGAAACAATTTGTTGAGCTACAACCAGGTGAACAGACACCGAGAACACAGGCAGAGTCTGTGTGCTCACAGGTGCCCCATTCCCAAATGTATAAAACGTTTCAGAGGTAAAATATGTAGAGAAAGAGGCATCCTACAGAAATATCAGTGTTAAAAATATGTTCTACTAACAAGAGATATGTGTAGTGTGAACCAATAGAAAGAATTGCCTCTTTCCATACCTGGCGACAGGCTTGTGCCCACCTTGAATTTTACAATAAATGGCAGATTTCATTTAGCAATAGGCTCCAGACACACAGCAATACAAGGCAGAATTTTGCACCATTTTGATCATGTAATATCTGACAAAATGATGGCTAAAGGGCATCCTTAGCGCTTCTCATAATAAGATTACTTAGATGATACTTTCACATTTTGATATATACACCTATGAAATTGTCATGACTTTTTCATTTATGCTACTGCAATATGTTAAGAAATCTTCATATATATGAGGTTTACAGGCATTTACTTTTCAGCATCAAGTGCTGGCTGTTGCTATGGAAACAGACGTATTCCCTCAAATAGTTCTACTCTTCCTGCTTTAATCATCTAAACTGCAAGTGATTCATACAGAGAAATATCTTTGTTCTTTTTCTTAGGAAATGTGATACATTTCATCTTCTTATCACTTACACTAGTACAAGTCCACAGAAGTAATGATTTTGCTCTGAATTTAAATGTTATAAGCTGGCTGTTAGGCACACATTTTGAAATTATTTTAAAATTCAGTACAATTTTGTCTTATTTTTTATTTTAAAAACCCCACAGTCTGCAAGAAGAAGGGAAAACACATCTTATTTAACGTTGAAAGTCTTGAGACTTATACTCACTTTCCAATTGCATTGGGCAGAATCGTAAGCTGATTGTCATCGACTTTTAGAGTTGTGAGCCTTTTCAACAGTCCTATGAAACAGGTAAGGAAGAAGTAATACAAAAACAGTTCACATTCATCTTTTTGCTTCCTGTAATCTCACATATCCTTACGCAAACAATGATTTCTAACATTGAATCACGTTGACTTAGATTTCTAGAAGACATCTGTATATAGGACAGTACACAGAGACATTCTTGTTCCATTGAAAATACGTTTCATCAATATGAAGCACTGATTAAATGTTAAGCTGGACTGTGAACTGCAATATTAAGTGTATTTCTGGAGTCTTGAAAAAAAACTGTAAAAACCAGTATCCTAGGTGTGTAGGAAGAGCAATATTTCTACTTATCTATTAATGCATCGATTGAATTCAAGTCCTGTTGCCTTGATTAGAAGGTGCTCAGGCCGTAACAGGTCATTAGGGAAATTATCTAAAGTAAATACTACATTTACAAAGCTTCACAGGGTAGATAAAAACCCAGAAGAAGACTGAAAGCCAGACTTAATTCTGAAGGCATTTGTATACGCAGTTAATTCTTACCATTAAAAGAATTACTACCATATACCTAAGCACAAGCAGATGCGTAACTAGGTAACATTTACCAAGAGGAGAATGAAACTTCTGCTGTACCAGCATGTAGTAGGAGAAAACAATTCAAAAAGAGAGAAAAAAATGGGAAAAATATTGCATTACAGTGCTAGAAACAGAGCTTGAAACAGATTTCCACCTTCTGGAAGTTACTAACATTTCACAATCTGTTTTATTCCCTGAAAGAATTTTGGATATACTGAAATAGGATTTTTAAACTATTATTTGAAACTAATGTTGAGAATAAATTAATCACCAATATAGAGAAAAATGTTAAACTGAAAGTGCCATAATAGGAAAGCTGAAGCAAATGAAAAATATAATGAGAAGGGATACTAGGAATAGTACTCATTTCAATTGCAGAACATTTTTGCTGAAAACTTTTTCAAAATCAACATGTTCCAAGAATCATCTAGGTTTCAACAACATTTTCTTGTAAGAGGAAAAAGGTTTCACCAAACCGAATTTCAGCAAGCTCTCATTTGAAATTGCAGTATTAAAATAACTCTTTTTGCCTTTCTTCTGTTACATCTATTACCATTCAGTAAGAGGAGTTTGGAAACGAGAACTGAATATATCTAACTGCAAGAATGCATAATTCAAAACGTAAACATTTATTCATTTTGTACAGGAGCTAAATGCCCTCTAAAATCAATTTGCATATGCATATCAGAAAAACACATAAAGCAAAAATTCTAGAATTTATGGTGAGATGTAGAAGACGTGCAACAGACATCCAGTAACATGCATGTGGCACGGTGTTATTTGTTAGCAATATATTTTGAAGTCTTAGCTAAGTTGATTTAAAATTGGGGAATTTAATGGTTCCATGTTCAAAAGGACACACTTCAGAAAGTGAAAAAGAAGATGAGGATACAGGGGGCTCATGGGCTGGAAGCAACAGAGGAAAGACATCAAGTGTTTCCAAAGAAAAAAGAAGTAATCAAGACTGAAATGGAATATCCAGATGTATAGACTGGTAGACATACAACCACTTAGCTTCCAGAATTCCTATATATTCTAAATAATTCCCGAATTCTCTGCATGCAAAACAGTCCAAAAAGAAAATGAATAGTTTGAACTATTTCTTTGTTTAATGCTCTCATATGGAACTGCACCACTGTAACCAAGAGCAGCAACTTCCCTCAAGAGTTCCACACTGTTAACGTAATCACTGATATACTTACTTTCAAACTTGGATCAGACCAGTCATATCTTTCTTTGCTTATTTTCTTTAAAATAGTGAGAGTAATCAATACCTTCTAACCAGAGATATTTTTCCTGACTTTACAAAATGGTCTTCAAGGCCTGTCCACATACAGACATTTCAAACTCCTTTGGAATTTAATGACAGTCCTTGTTCCAGCTATTCTAAAGTCCCATCATTACCAAAAAAATATAAATATTTAAATGAAATCCTCATTTGTAAAAGACGACAAGAAATCCCAAGCTTTTCTCACCTATGGAGTCTGGCAGTTGCTGCAACATGTTGGATGACAACAGGAGATCTTCTAGTCCTTCACATCCCGAGATGTCCAAATCAACAGTTTCTATCCTGTTTTTTGACACATCCAGGTACACGAGCTGTTTTAACTTTCCTATAGACTTAATAGCATGTTACAAAGAGTTACTTGAAGAGACACACACTGCTTGTCAGGTAATTAAGGTTAATTAAAGACAAACAATAGCAATACAGGGTTATACTGAGTTATCTCAGTATCCATTTAACCAGATCTGTTTCACTGAAGCAGTGTGGGGGTGGTCCAACAGCCCAGAAAACTGCAAAAGTAACTGTACCAAACCAAATGACACATGCCAAACTAATTACTGTGATCCAGGTTCATTAAATCTGCTGAAAGCTTGAGTTCTCAGCCACACAGCTATATTATTTCTTGATTTGGCCACAGATCCAAGGGACATTTATCCACAGTTCCCATCTGCTCCTAAAGGCAGCCCCAAAGGCCACAGAGGCCAGACAGGCAGGCAAAGCTTTTCTGCATCAAACTGATCTTCTGAATTTTATAAAATCAAAAACTAGACTTTAGATATTCATAGTTCAATTATGAGCAGTTAAGCACAATAGCGCACTTTTGTGAATACAGTATTTAACGACCACTATAACCTCAATGAGCAAAGTGATCGGAGTTCTGCCCTAATTTCTTTGAAAATCTGTGCAGCATTGAAGAGCTGAAGCCTGGAGAAGCAACCTGCTGTGGCATCCATTATCATAAGATGGTCACTTCATCCTAGACGTGAAATTTCACCGAGAAAATCAACAAAATGATGCTGTTAATTTCCTTAAACAAAAATCTGCAAGTGGAAGAGCAAAGAGGGGTCACTGCTGCGCTTGGAGGAAATGAGGCGAGTTTTTGTATAAAGGGACAATCTCCCTTTCAGCCCAACCTTTGCCATTCTACCCACGTTAATAGCTTAATACAATCTTTGTTTCTAGCACAGGCTACATTTTAAAAACTGAATTATCAACATCAGAAACCTGACAAATCTCAATCTTAAAATCAGACACCAGTTGCTATTTTCTTTCTATTTTTATCAGTCAAAATTTAAAGCTAATACAAACTGGTTTAAACCCCTTGTTTTGGAGAAGGCTTGCATAAAACATCATCTAGAGACTACCAGAATCTGGTCCAGGGAACATGAATTATTCACTGAAAATAATTACACTCCCTGGGATTCAGTTCCACAACCTACTGAAAATCTTTGACTCTAAACACCCTCTCCAGGGATTACAACAGCTCAGCACGACATGTTACACTGGATATATCGACCAATTTCATTGTGAATAGAAAAGAAACAGAATAAGGGTTAAAATGTCTGTGCCCACACTCTTGTATATCCGATATTTCTTCTACTCAGCCACATTGTGGCAACAATACTGCGATACCGCTGTGCTTGATCTCCAGCTGGTCTCAGTATCAAAAAGTGGTTCCAATATCGGGGTTTTTTTTCACTAACAAAGCACTCAAAAAGTGGCTATTTGGACAGTGACTGAAAATGATCATTTTCGGTGCAAACATCCTGCTTAACACAAAAGATGAATGAAATCTACTTATGACAAAAACCAGACATTGCTCAATGCAAAAAACCTGAATTTTGATTAACAAAAGTGCTTTCTAGGGGAATATATCTTCATTCCGCTGCCTTAGAATTGCTTTTAATATAATTGAATCTGCACACACCAACCGGGGTGGTTTTAAGTTTGTTTCGATTACTTAATATTTCATTTTCTTCCTTAAAGCACGCGGTTTTTATAAAAGCGCTAGTTAACGCATGGTGACTGAGAAGGCAATCGGAAATAACTTCCCCTCATAGCAAAAACTACACAACAAATACAATAGGCATATCCCCATTTCAACACTATATTGTAATAACACAACACTTAAAAGGTTTTCATAGGCATGGCTATGCTGAGACTTTCATTTCTTGATAATGATTAATGACTATATGAACTAGGAATATGTATCCACTCAAGAAAATGCACATGCATTTACTTACTACAAGGTAAATAGTTCACTATATCATGCAATAATTTCAATACATAAAATAAATGTTCATACCCCAGGTAGTACTTGCAAAGAATTATTGTCCATCCACAACTCCCTTAGATTTTGTATTTGTTCGAGAACCTCAGGCTGAGGAAAAGAATATAGCATTATGGACAGTTAAATAAATCAGTATTTTTTTAGTTAAATATAAATATTTTTTTAAAAGATCCCCTCTTCCTGTTTTTTACTTTTAATAAACCACATCAGATTTTCAGATAGTTAATGACATAACAGAACACTCTTTTCATTTCACCACTGCTGTTCTTTTTCAAAATTTGTAAAATTTATGAACCCTTTGAAAAATAAATGAATACAAAGAACAACAGTTTAGAAGTTCTGCACAGTACCCTGTCAGGATGCAATTGATGAACAAGGTAAATGAGAGAAGTAAGAATCGCGGAGCTCCAGAAACAACACACTGGAAAGAACAATCCAGCCTCATCCTGCAGCACGTGCTGAACTCTGCATTTTGCATGATTAATAGTCTTAAAAATAGCTTAACAGAGGCATATTGCTGAACTGTCTCCAGGATATACCACATTCATGTACAATTTAATGTCTGTAATTGTCATATTCAGTAGTTAAAATAGTGGTATGTAATGATCAAGTCTTGAAATTACAATATTAAGCTTTAATGGAAGATGTTCGATTCTTTTCAAAACTGTAGGATATTAGTGAGCGAAACTGAAAAAGGCAATTCCCCAAATCATTTCTCATTCATTCCATCTGTGAAAAGCAGGAATTCTCAGGTCACAAATACTTCCATGTTCCAGCCTAAGAGGTATTTTTCTTTTTCATGAAACAATCACAGGTAAAACAAGACTTAGGATTTGCCTTGGCTCTGTAAAGTTGTGGAGATGTTTTTTGAAGTCTGACAGGAATGGATATGAAATATTTCGTTTGGTAATGACTCAACCAGATACTGGAATTACTTCAACACAGTAAGAAACAAATGTTTCTGTTTAGCACCACGAAGGAACCTGCTGAACTGGAGAGCTCAATCCCTCAGTTTCCATGTTATCATATAATGTGTTTCTATTAAAAATTGATTAGTCAATAGTTTGAAGATAATTTATTTTGTCTTGACTAATATTATTGAAATTTTGTTGTCCTTCAATGGTTAAAACCACTTCTAATTTCCAGGCTAAATTAATTAACGGTCATTTTATACTATTTGTTCCTGTGATGACTAATGGTTCTTCATTTCTCCAGAGTGTTCACTGACTGAGGTTATTAGAGATAATAATAATTTCCCCTCTCTACTGTAATTTTCTTTTAAATCCCTCTCATTAGGCAGTCTCCCTTCTCAAAGGCAACAGCCCATTCCTACGTTGTACATATTAACAGCTTGAGTTGAAATTGCTTGAGTATGGACTATGGCAATCCATAATGCAGATGAGATCTCACTAATGTTTCGATAAGTGGTATTAAAAACTTCTTAATTTGTCTCTTTTAGAAATGCTTCTGCTGACACATTTTTGCTAAAAGCATATTACACTTTATCTTCTTTCCCTTTTCTCCCTACCTTTAACTATTTTCTTCCCAAATTCCCTCTGAAGCCTGGCTGCTGACTGAAGACTCCTGGAACTTTTTGCCATTTTTTGACACTTGGAAGATTTCAAATCCTTGCCCCACACCTCGTGATTTAAAGCCCCAGTTCTCTGGAGACCTGGACACAGATTAGTTATTCCCTTCCTTGATTTCATTACATTTGAATATGACTGCTAGTGAGGAAGTGAATCTCTATTTTAGGAACACATAACCTATCTTGTGATTTGTATAATCTTGTTTCCAGAACATGAATGAACAGAATTACTTCATTTTTGCAAGTACATTTCTGCCTAACCCCATGTCTACTGCTCCAGACTGTCTGGAGCACAGAATCCTTCAGGCAAGGACACTCAAAGAATTAAGCTCTTCCACACCACCACAGTGCCAGGCAGTGTTTTTCTCTAATAAGAATGAAGGTTCTATTGAAACTCAAATCAGATTTTCAGAATCCATGAAAACAGGACTTTTGGATTCTTTTTTCCAGGTGATCTTGGTCTAAATTAGCATCACTTTCCCACGACATCTCTGCAGATGCAGATGGATGTTGTTCCCTTGCCTCCCGGCCCAGTTTGCTTCTAACTTTTGATTCTAGTTCACACATTTTTGGACGAGCTTCCTGAAAAATACGTCAAATCAGGGACTCTTGTCCTAATGCCAGTAGGGGGTCACTGGACTCCTGATTCCTCATTCTTAGGGCACAGTATGTTACAGTGGAAAACACAGGGTGATGTTCAAGTCACTTAAAGACTATGAAACCAACCCACTCCCCAAAAAGACACAGTCTGAATTCAGGAAGCATACACATATTCCTTTTGAGCAGATTTCCAAATACCACTTCTGAGGATTTTTATTCTATTTGTCTACGCAAAAGATTTCTAATATCAATTAAAAAAATAAGTTAAAACCATCCATTTTCTCATACATAGCTCTATAAATCAGTAAATAGTAACAGGTTTATAGCCACAACAGAAGAAGACAGTGCGCTCTCTATAAAGCAGACACAGACTCTTTGCTACATCTTTCTACTACTAGATGACATTTCAAACTTTGTGTAAAGTCACATTATCTTAATTCTAATTAAAGCTGCAGGAAGTATCATCCTCATAAAATTGGATGCCCTGATTCACTATTTTTACTAACTGTTCTTCTACAACTCTGGAGGAAAGATGGTCCAGCCGACGGTTTAGCAGTCACTGGACAGGCATTTATTTTGACATCAGTGCAATAGTGAGTGTCGCAGTATTCATTTGTTGTCCTCCCAAACAGCCCTGGCAGCGCCAGGTCTCAAATAGGATGAGGCAGCAGCTTTTCAAAGCTGTGTTTCTCTCCTGCAGGATGAGCTCTCCTTAAAAACAGCCTCAATTTAAAGCACAGTTTAAGCGCCTCATACTGTTTCTGAAAAGTGTCAGTTCCTATAGGTGTAGTAGAAACACAGCTCAAGGGAACAGCAATTTGATTATTTTCTACACAGAGACTGGAGAAAATCCCCAAAGCTGCTAAATCTCAGTGAAACTCATTCTCATCTTAGAGGTGAGTTAGGGCCAGAAACTGCTTTTGGATGCCAAACTTTACTTCTGCTAATAGCAATTGCTAATATTTGCAGGAAATAATGATAGACAATAAGAAATTAATACATAATTGACATGAGTATTTGTCCTGAGATCACCACGTTGGAGTAGTCCAGCAGTAGTAACCAGCTCAGAGTGAGAATCAGCTGTGACCTTGACCTGAGCCCCAGAACCCTGATGTAGATGTAGTTTTTTTATCAATATTCACATCACAAACTACGATACATCTTCTGTTCTACAAGGAACTGTGACCGTAGCATGTGGCCACAACACAATAATGCCTTTTAAGTTTAATGCCCCATGCGCAGAACATCCCAAAGACACAGGCTTTCTATGAAAAAATGGTGCACTTCTTACCAGCTCAGAGAATTCATTATTGCCCAGATCAAGCCTCTCCAGTTGTGTCAGTTTGTGCATTGACCTGTAAGAAATCAGGAAATATCCAAGATGAGATTTTTACTTGCAAAATGTCAGTCAAATTTTGTTTCGATAAAAATAAAGCTCAGATGAAATTGTTATTGCAGAAAGAATCACGTCAGTTTGATGCTGATGTAAATGTGAACAACATACTCCAGGTTTAAGACATGAGCAAAAGATCTTGAACTAAAAAACCAGCAACAATTATTTCAGTAGAAAAATAAACATAAAATCTGGTATAATTTTGTATAGCTGCTCAAGGAAAATGATCCATGCTATATTTATAGGCAATTGAAAGTAATATATATTGTGACATTTTTGATACAGATTTATAAATTTGTTACCAATTTCTTTATAAACCACTAGAAAGTGTTTTGGGTCTTCACAGTAAAAGCTGCTGAAGGAATAATGAAAATATTTTCTAAAGATAAACCAGTAAGCCTCAGTATGCGAGAGTATTTGGAAGGCTGGGGCCACTCAGGAGGCGACAAACGTTCCGCCAGCAAAACACCTGGACAAGGTGAGAAAAAGCATTCCATTTTATCTGTAATCTTCATTAAAATCATAAAGAATAGTGAAACAAGTTTTTAACCCCTCTGGTGCTCTAACTGCACTGTCATTCTCTTTGGAAATGTCTTGCAAAAGCTGACTTAGATCTTACACATCCAGACAAAAGCCAAGTTTGTTAAACAAACCTGCAATGCTCTGAGGTCAGCTCATTTACATGCCCTTTCCCTGAAAATAACACAAACATCACTGAAAATAACACAAATATCACTGAAAATGTTTATGTTTGGTCTAACTTATTCTTCCTAAAACTTTCACTGTTGTATCCTAATCGATTTGTTATTTAGTTGAGATTTCTCATATTTAGAAGTATGATGCCTTCACAATAGGAAAAAAGATACAGGAAATGTGATGTGTTGTTAATAGTTTGTACAAAGCTTGTACTCACAGGCAGTATTGCAATAGTAATTTTGACCTCACCATTCTGCATTAAAGTCAACAACAGCTTCTAGTGATTATGACTCCCCAAATCCCTGTTAAAAGTGTTCAAAATCCCCAGCCACAGGACTGAAAATACCTGAAATTGAAACTGGGAACTGAGCTTATTGTCCTTCATTATTTACAGATCTAATTACTGTTTATGCACACATCAAATTATATAGTTTGAAATGTGAAACTCTGAAAGTCTTCAAAGAGGAAGAGAATGGCAATTAACTTACAATCGAGTTGGTAAAAACTTGGGTTTTTCATACTATATTCTACCTTTGAACAAAACTTTACATTACAAAGTTTGGTTTCTACTACTGTAAATTCATCATGAAAGGCAACTTTTAAACATTACTTTGTGTAATTTTTACAGTCAGACCCATAGTTTCAGAAACGGTAACATTTATCTCTAGGCAGATTAACTTCAGTCAGCTGGTAGTATATCAAAAGATAATGCACACTGCCAAATGTATCCAATGGAATATTAGATAAGATTTTTTATCAGCTTGTGATATTTTTATCTCCTTCATGTAATTACTTAGATTTTTCTTATTAAGAAATTCATTATATTTTTTATGTGGGGTCATTTTATAAAGGTGGAACAGGAAAGGTGCAATTATGAGTAATGTTCAGTTAAATATTCATTGCCTAAGTGATGTGATGTGATATAACGGATGTGCTAATAAAACATGCAGCCAAAAACTTCACATACATCTTTATCCATATCGCATTTGGATCTATTCTGCCATTCCTTAGCACGTGCAGGAGCTACATGGAGAAGACCTGATTCTTGGCTATTGACGTGAACCTCATGGTAGGTTCAGAATATGGTGGATCTTTATTCTATTGTTTTTACACACAATAATGGAACATGGTGCTCAAAAAACTACAGATGCATGAAAACCAGTATAGAGAGATGACTGAATATTTGGTGAAAAATTAAAATTGATCACAATAGTTTTAAAACATTCAAGCTCCGTGAATTATAACTCAAATTATATAATTCAGTGGTATTAATTATAAATCACAGTAAGCACATCCATTGCCCAGCACAACCTTCTCATGTTCTTGATGCCTTGTCTACACGTTGTGAACACTTCAGTAAACCAGTAAATATGTCTTGCCTTTACAACTTAAGGCAAAACAAATTGGTTCACTGCCATTACTTATTGTAATGAAATCATGGTATTCTCATGGTTTTTTGACCGATGGGAGATGGTGATTACATGAAGGTTTATTCAAACCTTCATTCACGAACTTCTAATCCCATCTGAATTATTCCCACATACGAAGAACTGTATCCATAAATAACAAAAGTATCTCTAACAGGTAAAAATTCACGAGTGAAAAGCAGCTGTGTCAGAGACACAACTACATTTACACAATGAGAATACAAAGAATGAGGTAATATAATACTACTACACTATGTATTTTTTTTTGTTTGTTTTAGTTCTACAAAGATTGGACTGAGAAAGTTTTAAGAGTTATATGTAACAACACACAGAATTATACTTTCATATGAGTTTATGATAAATGGATACCATTATTTTCTGAGGAAATAAAAAGCAAATAAGGGCAAACGTTTTGCCATTACTGGATTATCTGCTGCCTTAATTTCAAATAATGTTTTCTCACACTTTTGCTGTACACAGTAACCTTTATTTCAAAGTTGTTAAAAAGGCACATTCAGGAGTCTCTTCCAATTTCAGTATTTTAAACCTTGCAATGTACCTTTAAATTCATTAATTAATCCATTCAGAAGTTCCACTGTAAAATTAATACTTAATGTTGATAGTTCACCTGTTGCAGAGTAGTTAAATCTTAACCAGAGCTAAAATCTTGACATGATAAAATCACAAAGAGCTATTAACTTATACATCCTGTAATGGATTATAAAGAAAACTCAGTGAGACTTGCTTGGGAGACTTTACCTAATTCTGTATCGAGGGCCTAAAATAAAAAGCATCACAAAGACAAAAGTCCTAAATACAGAAACTGGAAATCAAGCTCTTACATGATTCAGTCATAATAAAAACACATGGACACTGAATTTCAGAAAAAAATTGTTTGCTTGCAAATGTAAGAATTTTTAAAAATCACAACACTGACTTAAAACGTTGCCTTCCACATAGGATCCTCAATTCCCACCATTTTTTTTGAGGGGGTGGAAATGAATCCAATCTCTAAAATGAATCCTGTAGTTCAGGACCCAGTTATGAATCACTGTACAACTGGGAAGGTTTGCTCAACAGATTATAGAGAAAGGTGAAATCATCATAGTTTTGACCCTCATTTACACAGAAATTTCTTTCCCAACACAGCTTTCAAATGGTTGGGGAAAAGCATTCCAAATTTCAGTTCAGATCCACTTCTGCTTAATTGAGTACATAAACAAACAGAATGTAGAGAAAATCTCAATAGCCAGTGCAAAGCTCCTGGCAATATCAAGACTTTATGAATAAATTTTTTATCCTTTCCCCCCAAAAAAACACCTCATTTTTTTCTCTTTATATAGTGCATCCACACTCTGGATTCCTCTGCCTTCCTCCTGATAACATATGCAGGCACAGCATGACCCTGAAATGTCCCACTTTGCTTAGGAATCACCACTACTTGAAGGATCCTTTATGTAGAAAACTGAAAATTTAACTTAACATTTGGTATTTTCTACTTCATGATGTTTATCTCTGAGAAATCTGGAGGAACACTATCCAGAAGATACCAGAAAACATGTGCCCACTTGCAGGATTAAATTCCCTCAAATAAACTACCATCCCTTTTCCAGAAAGCAACGTGTGTTTATTCCCCTTGCATCCCTCCTAAAACGCTGATTTCAATGGACAACTTGAACATATGAAATTCATGTCTGCAAAATTTCCAAGTGTATCTAGTTAAAAGCGTTCAAAACACAAGTAACATCAAACATATGGCTGCTCTGTCAGTGAACATCAGAATTAATATTCTTTGAGGGAAGCAGAAGCTTCGGCACGTCGGGTTCACAGGGTAAATACCCCCTCACAGCCACTAAACCTTAAGCCAAATTCACTTCTAGTAAACTGTATGTGGCTCTGATGATATCAATGATTTTGGTATGAGATGTCTGCATTTGGACAGAGAAACACAATATATTAGTAATGCAGGTGACATAATGCCAATAATAATTGCTCCGTGTTCTGGGACAAATACACCTGTGTAACAATGATGACCCCAGGACCCGCTGCAGTTCTCTAAATTCAAACCCCACTCATTTGTAACCACTGCAGCACTAATCAACTTGAACATATTCTTAGATCAATCTCCAACGATGAGCACCTGGGATCTGGGTCTCCACCATCCTGCACACTGAGGAGAAGCAGCCCTCAGTTCCCCACTACTAACAGTTGACTAAAAATAACTGCTGTTTCACCATGATATACAATTTATTAACCCAATCTCTCAGGAATTCAGCACGTGCTTTATGCTCTTATGTACTAGTTCCACGTGGAATGAATGAACATAAAGAAGAGAGACCTACTTTTAACCCGCAAGACTAAAAATGCAGGTTTGGTCCTGTTTTCCCATTTACTTTGCCAGAGAGCAGGAAGAAGACCTAACTTCAGATAATGAATAATTAACAGGGACAAACCAAGTTCAAATGATGCTAATGAATATCTGATGATTAAAAGTTTACTGAATCAGCTAATTCAAAAAACAAGAGTAAAAGAGCCTTACTCTCAAGACAGGTTCCTTATTTAGTAGTCCTTTTGATTCCTGTTTCTACTGAAATATGGCCTAAAGACAGTGAGAAGTCATATCAAACCCAGCATTATTTCTAAAGGGAAAGCCAGAGAAATAAAATCAGGATGTGCTAGAAAAAGACAAGGATGAATCTGAGATGAAAAAAGCTATTTCTTCTCCCAGAGTGTCCCTTACTTGAGACATGGCAAAAAAATGCCATTACAGCCTTTAAACCACAACAATTAAGACAATTTTTTTATACAAGTTTAACACACCATAGATGTTGGAAAATAATCCTTACAATAAGAAAGCGGTATAATAGATTCTTCTGCATCTTCTCTGAGCAGTGAATCTATTTAGTTTAAAAAAGCCTAAAGGGAAGATATGTAGTGGTAGCTGCTTATTAAAATATTGGCAATATTTTACTAATGTACTGCCAAAGTAGTAAGTCTTCTGGAATATGGTTTATTAAACTCTGCCAGAGTTACTATTTGAAGAAAACAGGTCACAATGAATGGTGAAAATATTTGTAATCTCAAAGTGTGGGAAACAGTTTACGTCTTTATCATAAACTAGGAAGGAAGTGGAACAGCATTTCAAAAAATAGCAGCCTAAAGCTAAGCTTCTAAACCTATATTTAGATGCCTCTGGACAGATTTGCAGATGATCCAAATTCTCTGTTCCACTGACTCCAACACACTTAAGACAACCTGTGATTTTTGCAAAACTACTTCCCCAAAACAAGATTTTGGAAGTGCTAAGGATGTTAGGAATACAAATGTTACTGAAGTCAATAGGACTAATGGTCTTAAGTCACAGGAATGCTTTTTACGACACCATTTTCAGGTTAGTGGAAATAATAATAATCACTTTTATTCAGCAAATTTCCCATCTGAGAACAGGTAATCGATTGTGACATTTTCAATGTCTGAATATCCTTCTGAATCTTCAGTGGCTCATTCCTGCTGAGATGAAACTGCAGAAACAAGCAAGGCCACATCTGCCAACAATGCAAAATGTTGATACTTCTCTTAAAAAGTCAAAGAAAAGTGGTATTGAAATAGGGAACAAGAGCAAAACAACTTTACCTGACAGGGTTACAAACAATACTGTGATAAAACACCAAAGATGCTTCCACTTGCGTGATCCATGCTGGTTTTTGTACCCAAACGATGATTTAAGAGGAATGTCAGCATTCAGCACACACGCCGTGTCTCTGCAAAACTGACTCATCTCTATTATTCCACTACTTTCTCAATTTGTAATAAAGTCTGAGATACAGAAGGGCAGAAGAGTTGAACTCTCCCCAGGTTTAGATACATCCAATTTGCAAACTTAACCTCTGCAAAACATCGACTGCTATTTCATACGTGTTCTGCCAAGGAAGAATCTAGTCTCCCTCGCTTTATATTATTTTTAAAACAAATTACTGTGTTCTTTTTACACAGTTTTTGTGGTGATGCTTAGAAACCTTGACCCTTTGATCAAGTATACACAGTCTCACCACTTTCAAGAAATAAAAAGCACAAACAAGAGTTACAAGTAATTTCAACAAATACGTGTTCATGATAATTCCAGCAGGAAGAGGACAACCTCCAACACTTTGGTTTGTCTGCCCGACATTGCAGTTGCAGGTAACTGGCACATCATTTGGTGCCATCTACACAGGAGTTTGGTAGTGGAAATAATTAAAATTTTGGCATGCACAGCGCAGCCTGTAATATTCTGGTTCATTTTTCAGGTGTGAAAGAGCTACAGTTTTGCTACATCAGGGAATAAAAGAAATAATATCCTTTTAATTTTTTTTTTAATTTAATCAGTTCTTAAAATAAATAAATTGCCTGGGGGGGTGGGAGGAATAAAAGAACATGTGTACTCCCCACCACCATGCTATAGAGCTGCTGCTTTCTATGGTTCTATCTCTAAATTTTGGGGGAAAGAAATAAATGGAAAGAAATGCATAGAATGTTAGAGAAAAATGTCAAATTTTCACACTTGCATTTAGAGAAAAATTAAAAGTAAACTTGGAATTCAAAGAAAAACTCAATTTGATGAAATTTCGTAAGAGTGAATTCTTCTGGGTGGAAAATGGGATTCTTTGTCTTCCCCCTTAAGTTTTTGTTACAATATATATTTAACTGTGAAGCTGCAACACATACCTTCATTATATATTCACCAAAATTGTTTTCACACCTTCATTCATTACCCAGAGGAAAATCTTAATAGATCTCATCCTTCTTCTTTCCATTTCTCTTTGAAATATTTTTTTATGGAAAACTTTGGATAAGACTGACCTGTGCTTTCAAATCATTGGAAGAAAACATATTCATTGCCCTTTATCAAGGAAGGTATTCAAGCATCAATAGTAAAAATATTATACAAAAATAGGAAGGTTTAGTTTTCATACAATTTTGGAGAACCACTTTTGTGGAACCAGAATGCCCAGAGTCCTGTTACAATGTAACTAGTGGCAGTTAAACCCAGAGATTCTTTACAACTTGAGACATTGGCAGAAAAAGGCAAAACAGAAAATTACCACTTTACATTATATTGCCTACAACAGGTAAGTTTAAACAATGATTTTCCAAGTAGCCTGAATGTGACAGCAAACATACTTATTAGCAGCAATTCTCAGAAATATGACTGCGTGGCTAAAACATATTGCCTGTATTTTCACATGGTTATATTTTATTATGATCAAAGCCTAGAAATGTGCAATCAAGAATAAAAAAAAAAACAAGTTTACATTTTAAGACTGAAAGTATATCGATATAAAATGGCTAATTTTAAGAAAAGAAAGATGAAAAACAACCGAATCAAAACTTTATCATCACTATCACTTCCATAAAGTCCTTGTATTCCTGAGTCAAACCAGGAGTAAAACTACAGGTATGAAGTATTTTGGAAATGCAGGAAGATTGCACTAAAATAATTGCAAACCAAGGGGATAATTGGAATATAAGTCTCTTTCAGAAATGTACTGATTTGAAACAACACAGAACAAGAGAACAATGAATATTCAGAGGAAGATCAAAGTGCCGATCAACACAAAGAACCTTACAATGTAGTTAGAGCATTTGTGGTAAAAAATTACCATTTCTGGTTGATTTCAGCCAGTTTGCTTAATAACCACCAAAATTTGTTCTATGTAGCAGAATGCATGTCCCTGCATGTCCTGCTGCCAGGACACTCATATCCAGTCCCTCTGGCAGCTGGGTGACAGCCCAGGGGCCACCTCCAGTGGTCTGCACTGGGGAGACCCAGCCCAAGCCAAAAGTGCTGCTGTTGTCCTTCAGCTAAATGTAGAGTGATGAGTTTAGTCTTAAAAGGAGGAGGGAGAAGGTACTGATGACTCAGATACTCTGGAAACTTCCAAATTCCCACCTCACATGGCCAGGTTAGCCTCATTTCTTATTCTGCCTTTGTCCAGGCAGAAATAGCTCTCTCCCAAGTTCATAGAAGGGTTTGTGTTGAAGGTACCTTCCCAGCTCCCCCAGTGCCACCCCTGCCATGAGCAGGGACATCTTCACCAGCTCAGGTTGCTCAGAGCCCCATCCAGCCTGGCCTGGGATGTCTCCAGGGATGGTTCATCCACCACCTCTCTGGCCAACCTGGGACAGGCTCTCACCACCCTCAGAGGTGACAATTTCTTCCTCATGTCCTGCCCAAATCTCCCTCCTTTAGTTTAAAACCATCACCCCTTCTCCTATTGCAACAGGTCCTGCTCAAAACTCTGTCCCCATCTTCCTTATGGGCCCCTTTTAAGCATGGAAAGGTGTAATAAGTTCTCCCCGGAGCTTCTGTTCTCCAGCTGAACACCCCAACTCTCTCAGCCTGTCCTCCCAGCAGAGCTGCTCCAGCCTCGGATCATTTCTGTGGCTCCTCTGGCCCCTCTCCAGCAGCTCCAGGTCTGTCCTGTGCTGAGGACCCAGAGCCAGGTGCAGGATTGCAGGTGGGATCTCACCGGAGCAGAGTAGAGGGGCAGAACCTTGACTCCATGTGTAGAGACAAACACCAACAGATCTCTCTTCAATTCGTTTTCTTAGATTAAGTAACACGTTATTTTAGGCTCTTGCATATAACACATTCTGCATTCATTATTTTTCCTATCAGAAGAGGACCTTGTTTATCTGTTTCTCATCCTCATTCCATTCGGAGCTTTTCCAAATGAAGCCTCTCTCATTTTTTTATACAATGTCATAAAAGCTTCTTTGTGCTAGTGAAAATACTTTCACAAAGAATATTTGGCATTGTCATGGCTCTATTAGACCAATGACTCACAGACATTTTACATCCTACTAATACGTTTGTATCTTTTTTTTCCAATATGATTCCTGTTTAAGGAACTCCCAATTTATAACATAAATTCCTATTAGTCCCACGGTACATGACTTCACACACTGTACTACTAAATTTCACCTAGTTTTTAATTGCTCTCGTCTTCAGAATTACATAGTTCTTCCAATTTTAGAGACTGTACTTGAGAACTTGATCTACAATTGTTACTCTTCACAAAGCAAATTGATTCTCAGCAGTAGCTGAAGACCAAGAGAAATCTTGTTTTTCTCCAACATCAGCTGCTAGGGCTCCACCTCCCTTTGTACATTATTTCCTAACAGCAGGGTATTGCAGAAAAACAATAGCTGTAACACCTACTGTCAAGAAAACCGAAGAAGAGATGAGAAGCCACAGGTTCAGTTGCGAAACAGTGAGTCATTAGGATGAATACAACAAATACAAGTATTTTCTCATCAATTACCAGCACCTACAGGTTCTCAGACACTAGTGACTCACCACTTACAAATGCGGTTTCTGCAATTTTTCAGTTTTACAAGTCTCTACTGAAAGAAATCCCACAAAACCCTGAAGAGGTGTTTTCTTCAGCCCAAACAGCTCTAAGAGCAAAGATCATACTAAGTACTTTATTTTACAAGATTTCTGAAAAAATACAGGCAGCTACCTGCTGCTGAGTGCAAACAGCACAGGTACAGTTTCCAGATTCTGACTGAGATATGAAATATTCCTAATTGCTCTCAGGGATTCAACAGGATCTTGATGTCCCAAAACATCCCGTTTAGGGGTGGCAGGTCTGCTGACATCTGTTTCTATAAAGAGCAATTAATATTTATGACAGAGATTTATCTCAGTCTTTATTACCAATGCACAAACCAAGTTATACTCAAACTCTGGGAAAACAGTCAAGACAGAAATGAAAATACAGTCTGTGCTAACGTGAAGTCTGACTAATATAACCACCTTACCACTTACAAAGGGAAAAAACAAAACCAAACAAAACAACAACCAAAACCAAAGACAACACCAGGATTTAACCAGCTGCCCTTTGGCAGAAGAACAATAGCAATACATACTTTTCAATATTCTGGATTTACATCCAATTTGAACATTAACTCTTGGAGAGTTAGTTCTGGAGAATAGCGGACTGTATTTGGAAGATGTACTGTCTAAGAGTACACTTATTACAACAAAACATCCAGAAAATGGCCCCTGGCCTCGAACAGCCATAAGAACCGAAGCGATGGAACCCGAGGGCTGGTGGAACACAGGGGCTGCAGCTGCTGCACGATTTCAGGTTGACTCATCATCATATCAAGTTGTTTTTTCCAGCGCAGGCAGCACAAACATGACTCCTGTATTGGTACCCACTGGGAACTTCCATTCAACTAGTTTGAAATAACTTTCCAGAAACAATTACTGGTAGGAAAAGGTTTACTTTCTGTGCTTTGTCTTATACTGTTTTCTTCAAAGAAAAAACACTGCTTTAAAAAATTGCAATAAAAAGCCCCATGTCCCACACGGGGAAAGATACAGGTCCTACAATGCTCCTCACAACTTGGAAAATGCTTAAAATTAAAATTCAAAGAATACTGAAAGCCAAGGATACCTGAGGACTACAAGGAGGAGATTTTTTGTTTTGGCATCCATGTGGTCACGCTGACTCAAATAGCAGTGCTTACCGCCTGAACTCTTGCACATTCAGTAAAATTCACTCACCAAACAGTGGGAAAACATAGTGGTATTATACTGTTATTTTTTCTTATAAACTTCAGAAAAAACTTTCAAATGAGGTGTTTTCTGTTTCACCAGACACACCAGATGACAAGTACAACTGCAATCAGTGGTTGTTACACGCTGAACCCAGAGATGCTGACATGTTCACTGACATTCCCCGGCAACACCTACACAGATGACAAATACTGAACAACATGGGTAATACTAAACGAGTCGGACAGAACACGCAGAGCCCACTGGCAACTGGAAAACCTCACCTGGAGCTGCAAATACACATTTGTAGGGCAGTGGTACAGCACAGAACACTAGGGAGCCACAAGCTATGAAACACCATCCCATTACACATTCTTACAGCCAGTAAACTACACTTCTATCCACCCAGAATAATAAAAATTTATCTTTGTTTGTTCTTCACTCCAACAGACAACCCTGCGATCTAGGTAGTAACATTGTTCTGATGTAAGAAACTTGGTCAGAATCTCACAAATGCTCTGAAACAGTGAACAGAAATTAAAAAGACTTATATTTCTATTTTTGGTGTACAAATTAAAGCTTTACTAAAACATCAGAAATGCTTTCCAATATTGGCCAGGGATTTCCAAGTATTTCTAAATGCTCAAAAGGTCCTGGAAGGCAGCATCAATAATAATTGTTAATCAAACCATATAAGAGAGGAAATAAATAACTGATTTTTCAAAAACAGTATTCTGAAGATCTGTAGACTAAACATACGAATATTTTCAGTGTGTCGAAACTATTTGTAAGACTAGTAGTATTTCCTGAGGAGAAAGTCCTGCTGGCAGAAAACAAGACCATCCTGCAACATTGTCATCTGAAGAGCAATGAACATCTGCAGCCCCGGACGACAGAGCATGACGGTGTCATTTGGAATGTTTGGGGGGTGCTCGTCAGAGGAAATCAGAACAATCTTCAAAACATTTTATGAACAATGCTTCACTAATTTTCTGTCAGGAAAGTGTCTGGGAATTCAGTGATATGTTTGGACGTGTTTCAGATGCCGTAAAATTGTGTCAGCAAATTCAAGCAAGGGAAGCTCTCATTTTGAATGCAGGATGGACTGAAGAGGGGCACTGGGGATCTGTCTGGCTGGAGAGCTACCTGCCCGCCAGTAACAATTAGTGCTTAATCTCATATTTTTGTTGATAATTTTAGAACATTTTGCATTCAGTTACTATGGATACATTTTACAACAATCTTGACTGCTGATTTAGTATGATAGTAGGAAAAAATTCTTCCCAGAAAGGTCTATCGGGCATTGGAACAGGCTGCCCAGGGCAGTGGTGGAGTCACCATCCCTGGAGGGGTTTAAAAGGCGTTTAGACGAGGTTCTCAGAGAACCTCTTGCTAGTGCAAGAGTTGGTTGGGTTATGGTTGGACTTGATGATCCTGAGGGTCTCTTCCAACTAAAACGCTTCTATGATTCTAAACATAACAAAATTAGAGCTACGTTAAACACAAGGCACATTTAACTCCTGTTTATGCCAAAGTGCTAAATATTTCCTTTAAAAATTCTTTATATATATTTTTTACAGCACAGAACAGATGAAAGAATATGATCCGTTTTTTGATAACATCTTTTAAGTTCCACTTAACATGGTAATAGTACTGAGCGCAAGCTACATAAGACAGTTTTACAGTACATTTCACATCTATTTAAAAGCCAAATTACAAGATTAATATTATTTATTTGCCTTCCTTTTGATGTCTTTTCTTACATTGGAATGACTGGACAAACTACAAATATAATCAGGTTATCTGATTCATGACACATCTAACAAATTGTAGGATAAGAAAGCAAGCCTTCAAGTATTATATCATAGCAAAGGCTTCTGACACCACAAAGAGCAGAGAACAAACACACCTACAAATAACATTTCCCTTGGTTACAAGAACCACAGAACTCCCCCAATTTCAGAATCACACAGTGGGAAAAGTCTCGCTCGGCCACCTCAGCAAACTTTGTGCTACTGAACCAGAGGCTGCTGCACTTAGGTACCAAACAACTGCCAAACTTGACAAAATCTGCCTGTTAACACCATGTAGCACAGGAAAAAATACATATTTTTATTAGTAACAACAATACACAATCCCAACCCTGCTCCCACTGAATTCAGTAACAAGTCTGTTATCATCTTCCGTGGGAATGGAAATATTCCAATCCAGAAATATTCTGTTTGATCAAAATTCCTCTGTTGTAGAATTCTGATTCTTCAGTCCTAGTACACACACAGCCTTTTATTCTGACAAGCACCTTCTAGATACAGAGACTATGCAATTCCCTCTTAAAAGAGACTGATATTCAAGAGGTGGTTAGATACCGTGTACATACTGCAGCATGTATGTTACGCAGCCTTTCAGATGATAAAGACCTTAAAGGCTGCAAAACTGCTGTCTTGGACAGGTCTCATTTTTAAATGCAAATGAACACTTTGGTAGCAGATTGAAGCTTTATTTTGTTTTTCAAAATCATAAACGTAACTCAGAACAGCAGAAATAGAAAGTTGGTAGAAAAACGTGTATGACACGGCTCTAAAGAACTTTGCCGCTAACACAAACCCGACTTTCCTTCAAAAAGGCGAGTGCTGTGGATAAAAACCCGCAGGAATTAGAGAAAATGTCACTATATCCCAGCACAGACAAAGTGCCTGTGCAGGAGATGGTGAGAAATGTGTGCCTGATAGGAAGGGGGCCCTTAAATGAGCTAAATGACATGTGATTCAGTATTAGCAACATTTCATAAATACGGTCTATTGCTACCGCTCTAAGTCTCACTTGTGATGGGGACATACAACCCCATCTATAACAATCCCAAATCCATGGTGATTTTTTCATTGCTTTCATTGCTGTTACAGGAAACAATTAAATAGTGCTGGTCTGAACAGAAAATCATATTCCTTGCTTTATGCAGTGCAAATTCTTGTATTTAGCATGGGAGGTGTACAGATTTATTTTTTCATTTCTTTACTGGTTCCTTTTCAAAATATTATTTAAATGTTGGTCAAATTATAGCAACCTTTTTCATAAGTAAGTAACACTACCAAACTGACAGTCCTTCAATATTCCAATGATACCGGTTTCTAAATAGTATTGTAAACCACCAAATACATTTCAGTTCTGTACAGATCATACAAGGAGACTGTTCTACTGAGGTTACATTGAGTAGGTTCTCAACACATCAGATTACTTCTTGATCAGGAAAATACTGTCATGTAATCACTGACCAGGGTTATCTCACATGTTGTTTTCCAATTTTGTTTACATCTCATCTTTTCAAATGTTATAGATTTTGCACATTGAGCTACCGTCAGCCAATGTACCAGTCTCCATCTTCTATTCTATGCTTGCTTTTTGCTAAAAAACTTCGGCAAAATGTCTTTCCACCATGGAAAAAAAAATCACTCTGAAAAAAAATGACATCATTGCATTGCTAACAAAAAAATATTTTGCACTTTTGGAAATTTCTGGTGAAAGAGACTGTTGTAAATATTCAATCACTTACTTTGGTAGAGTTTTCAAGTGATTTTCTCTTAACTCCAAAATTCGCAATTTGACAAGTCTAGAAATACGATAGAAAACAATTAGTTCATTCAATGAATTTGTTCATGACTGCAGAAGAATGATTTGAAACTACTTATTTCAACAAAAAAGAGTCCGCTTAATGCACATGAGTAAGATGTCCAGTTATCGTGGGGCTGAATATGACACAAACTGTATTCAGAACTCAAGAGCTTTGTGTGAGGACACAGCTGCAGATAAGGACACATCTGCCTTTACCCAAACTCCTCTTGCCTTTATTCACATGGCTAAATGTGAATAAATTGAAAATGTGAATAAATGTGAAAAATAATATTCAGCCTAACTGAACATTATTGTACCAGAGGATGTAAAGAAAGCACTAAAAAGTCCAGAAGAGCAATAAGGGAGATACAGTTCAAGAGTTAGTAAGAAAAAAAAGAGCAATGTCTGTGTGTCAGTGTGGGAAGCTTTGGAATCATGACAAGGATTTGTAAATGCAAGACAGTAAATAGAGAATATAGGAGTAGAATAATAATAAAGGAACAATGACCACAACTGGAACTAACGCCATTTCTTTTAGACAAACTTTGTATTTGTGAAAGAAAAAAATAGTTAGTGCTTTCTGCTAAAAGATTTAGAATATGAGACAAAGAACTAGCAAGGCTTGAGAAAGCAGAATGAATATAAACACTACACATTGATACATTGCAGGGTGTTTTGTACATGTGTTTCTCCTTGGCATTTGAACATAACGTCTGATTCCAAACTGCAGAATCAGGCTGTCTTAGGATTTACTCTGATATCCCAAACGCTCATCAAATGCAAACAATGACCATTTTTCTTCGTCTCTCTTCAAGCAGGATTTTCTGCAAGGTGTTCAGGGAAGCCCCACTCAGCTCTGCTCACTGACAGGCCCAGGAGCAAACGCTGATAGAGCAGCACGCTCCATTTCTCAGTGCCCCAGCATACTAATGGCATTGCCACACCGACCATGTCACCTCAGGATTCATTTTGCAGTGCTGAGTTGATGCTCCTAGCTGAACAATAAAACACACCTACAGGTGGCTGGATGGATCAGGAAAAAAACAATACCAGATGAATTCTGTAATAGCATTATATATTTCCTCTGTTAATCCTTTGCCTTCTGAGATGTTTGGGCAACAGGACAATCCAAGGGCAGAATGGGCAAGTGTCCCCTCACCCGAGTAAATGGAATAAGTGTGCTGTTTCTGCAAGAGCTGCACAGGTGAGGATCCATGGGTTTCTGCTGCCCTCCAAAATGGGCAGAGCAAACTGTGTTAACTTGGATTTCCCCCTTCTGCCTTGTCCTTATCTAACACTTTTGGGCTCAGTTTTTGCTGCATTTCTTTTTACTCTCATTCTACACCCATTCTGCTCTGCTGTCTTTTGAATCTTCTCTCTTGGTCTTGCTTTCACATTTTTCTTTTCCTCATTTCTTTCTTTCTTTCTTTCTGACTCACAATGCTTTTTCTTTCTCTTCATTTTTCAATAGGCACAGACCATAGTGTTATTTTCTGCCCTTGCCACAATTTAATAACATATTTGATCGAGGATGTGCCTCTTCTTCAATTTCCACTCCTTACCTTTTCCCTAAACCACCAAACTGCACCAGTTCAGCATAAAATTCTTGCTGACATAACATCCTCTCCAACAACAATCATTCATCAAAATAAGGCTGGGAAGCCAATTTTTTTTTTTAATTTTGGTGGGGGGTTGTGGGTTATTTTATTAGTGTTTGTTGGGTTTTTGGTTGGTTTGGTTTTGCTTTGCTTTGTTAAAAAGAATACAGCTTCAAAATGGTCTACTAAAATCTAAACTGGGTTGATATGAAAGAGTGAGGTGCTGTGATGACTAACTTACCTTCCAAAGTTGGCTGGGAGAAACTCCAAAAAGGCATCATTGAGATAGAGCTGGGTCAAATTTAGCAGTTGTGTGAAGCCATCTGGCAGCCTAAAAAAACAGTTAAAACCTTAATGCTCACACCAAAGTTGCTATGGAAATAATAAGAATGTATATTTAGAAAGAGAAAGATGATGTTCTCGCCTTCTTTTTCTCCCCAAATTCTCAAGAACTTACTCGTTACGGACAACACTTTTACCTGTTTGCTTCTTTTCCATGTTGCTATAACCACAAAGTTCAAACGCCTGGCACATTCAAGCTACGACAGCCTTTTTTCCCTTCCTAGCTGAGAGTTTAAGCCAAAGGTGTTTTCTTTCTTTCTTCCTTTCTCTCTCTCATTTTATAAATCACGCAATTACACCACATATTCTTTGTTACGATTATTGCAAGTTTTTGGAAGGAATGAGGGTTGTCAAAGTCCCAGACAAGAGATTACTGTATGTGAGGATGCTGTACAGCTTTACTTCCCAAATACACGAAGCAAATGAACTTGACTCAAGGCCTGGACATTTTAGTTCACTTAGTGTAAATTTTCTGCCCTTGCTGTACAGAAACACAAGATACTGATACTTACTTAGAGACTGGATTGACGCTGGCTTCAATGATAGTTAAACACTTACAACATTTAATATTTTCTGGAAAATCTTGAATTCCTAGAAAAATATTGAAAGAATTATTATACACACATAAAAAAACTCTTTATCTTGTTTTGTTCATAAATGAGTTCATTTGGCATTTTCAGATCAGACTTAAAGTATAACAGGAAGAATAAGCATATTTTAGTATTATAATCTAAACGATAATTAAGCACTAAATAAATACACCAAAAAAAGATAATAGGCTTTGTTCTAAAACTGTGATGCTAATGCCTGATTTATATAATCTTCCAGAGTTAACCAGTAACACAATTTATACTGATATTTGTGCCTTTCATTTCATTCTGACCTGCTTGTCTTTTTCTCCTTTGCCTCCCTCTCTCTCCAGAACACTCATCTAATCCTGAGAGTCTCTCAGCCTCAACTGATGAGAAAGTTTTCCAAATTTCCAAGAGTGCCTAAGCCTCATTTTCCAAACAAAGGCACTTAAGTGTAGACATGCAAAGGTTCTGAGGCACATAAATATGGAAATGCACATCAGTAAATCAGTCACTGGCTCCATAAATCCTGGTAGTTGTTCACCTGCAGCCTTATGTGTTTAAACACATCACACGAGAGCTCTGTGAGTGCAAAGCCACTCTGGAAAGCAGAACAGTTCACAGTGCACTGACAAATGGGCTCCCACTCCTATTCATGATGTTTATCACTCACAAGTCATTGCAGGATACTATGCTAGATATCTATATATACTATGATAGATATCTATGATATATTATGTAGATATCAACCCAGACTTCTCAAAAGTGTCAGACAGGAAAACAATATACAACCTAGAAAAAGATTTCTAGAGCGCAAGTTTGTCAATCATTAGGAATGAAAACTCCATCATGGTTCACATTCATTACAATTCTTTAAAACACTTGATACTTTTGATCTCTTACCATTTTTACTGATATCGAGTTCTTTGAGATTAACTAAGCTGGCAATGGTGGTGGGCAGGCTGGAGAGGTCGTTGTCCGGAATACTCAGTTTGCGTAAAGCTTGACAGTTGAACAGTTGCTGCAACACAAAAAGATTCTTTATAGGGTTTACAGGAAAAAGATCAGTTTGGGTTCATTATTGATACACAGAAGCAACAACTACCACAAAATTACATTTGCTACATAAGAATTTCCACTGCAAAACCAAATCCTCCTTTCAACCTGAAGTAATCAATACATCACCTTGAAAGCACCTATTTAACATTGCTGTTTTCTTCAAGAAACTTCACTATCTCATCCAACACCTTGCACATGCAAAAATTAATAAAACCACCATACAAACAGCAGCCAGGAAAAGTGATTTCACATGTATGGACACTGTCCTGCACAGTCAGAGCTGTTGTATATGAAGAACAAGCAGGTTTAATTTTTTGCCAGAGTAGCTTAGAGCTTCTTCAAGCCCAGTGGAGGTATAGAGTCTATATACTCGTTTCTAGGCTATTTGAAAATGCATAATAATTCCATTGCCTATATGATAAACTCAGCAAATTGTCTGGAGAGCAGAAAATTAACACAAAATGGTGTACAAACGCCAACCTGGCACTTCACTGCAAGGAACATTTAGATAATTTTGAAACTGCTTTTTTCTGCGGTAATTCAGAATCCTTTAGAGAAATCCTGTTTCTTCTTCAAGATAATCTCTCCTCAGAAGCCTGAGAGGGAATTGGGTGAATAAAAACTGCTCAGACTGAGGAGCACAACACACCATCAACTGGTACCAGGTATGAAAGAGCCTTTTTACTGAGAGACACTTCTCAAAATGCTTTTGTATTTTTGTATTGACAGTTTTCTCAGGTTCCCATGAGACGCACCCAGTACTACAGCCCAGTAACTGAACCATTTCCATACTGGGGCCTGCCCTTCCCAGTATAGATCAGCCAGAAGAATTTCTGTATGCCCAAGAAGCCAAACTGGGATATACATTTCTACTTGCAGACAATGGTAATAAAGGGAAATCTCTCTGCAGAGCATGAGGAATCCCTTTGCAATGCATCTGAGAGCACCTGCTTTTTTAATGGAAACTCATCAATTTGGACAAGACTGGGAATGATGAAATTACAGGCGCTGGGGTTTGCTCTGGACATTTTCAGCACCGTACTGAGAACAGCTGTAGACATGAGGAATGTTCAGCACAAGGACTCTGCAGATATCTGGTGCACATACAAATCATTCCAATGCTATTATACCTGCAAAATGGAATTCCCAGGGCATGTTCCCAGAGAGAATTATTTTATTAAAAGCCAAGGAAGGCTTGGAACCTAAAGTGTGGACAATATCGGAACAGATATGAGGCTTTTGAACAGGTGAGTGAAGTAGTGTAATAAAAAATATTCCCTTGGGAGTAATTTTATGATGTACTGTTGTCTCAGAAAGAATACGAGAGCGTGAATACAGGTATGTAGGCCCAAAATTGCCCTTTTTTTTTTTTTTTTTTTTACCCATTGGATTTTCAAAAGGTGTCTTTCTCCGTTTCTAGTGCTTTCTGGCCTTGCCATCACAATTTGGATATAATTGTCAGACTGTATGTCCAAATAATACTTTTATTGCTTTCAGAATGGAAGCCAAGTGGTGCTAATAGTGCTGGGATGGGAGTTACAACAATAGGCATTATTCTGCATATCTGCAGCTCTTGACTCCACAGCGATAGCTGCTGGCTCCCAGGGCCACGAGAGAACAATATGAAATTTCTGCTTTTCACTTTCCACAGAAATAACTGTGGAATAGATTGGGCAACATATCGGGGGAATGTGAAGTCAGAATCACAAAGGAATAACACTTTTTAGCTTTGCAGAACAGAAACACAATTTCTTATTGGCAGATATAGAAAAAGTATTCAATGCCTTCAATGGAGGCTAACTTACACAGCAAATGCAATGCAAGAGAAAATATAGTTAATTTATAGCAGCTCGCCATCTACGTGAGCTGTACGTCAGTTATCACCTCAGTACCATTCAGGTTTCCGTTGCTTTGCTTGTTCTCAGGGAGACAATTGAGCATTAACTGTAGCTCTAATTTCAGGGGCATATTGAGCATTTCTGGTGTCTAATTTACCAACACGGGAGATGGCGAAACACACAGGTGGCTATTTCTAGAATTGGTTGTTAGAGACAGATGAATTCTTCCTAAGTCATTAACAAGTAAACTAATTTTGTCCACCACAAATGAGTCCAGATTTTGCTTTATATTTATAAGGGAAAGCTGCTGAGGAGAATTTTCATCTCATTCATGTTTTTCTGGATACTCATTGCCAGTGACTCGGCCTTCATTAAAATCAATATTCTTTTTAATTAGTCACTGATTCATTTGACTCATACAAATAGGGACAGACTTGCAGCAGCAGCTCACGATAATGAAGTCAAAGGCAAATAAAATAAAAGACTTGGCTAGATTTAGGGGAAAATAGAAAATAAGAATTACACAGCAATCCTATATGTCCTTAAAAGAAAATTATCATAAATTAGGAATTAGAAATCAATTTCAATGAAGATAGCAGAGAAAAAATAAAGTGTATATATGATGCATAAAATGTAAGGTAAAATAAATAAAAAAACCAGATTGAATAAGTTTAATACATCAGTTTCATGTAAAATAATTTATCAGTTTCTAGTGTGTCATCTGCCTAGGTAGATAAGGACTTAACAGAGATTTTACACATGCTTTTTTATCAGATTTTTAAACATGATAAAGCATTCTGATGAGAGACTGTTTCCAAAGAATATTGCAACTTCAGAGGCACATAAACCTTGGTAAATAATAGAAAACTGACAAAACAAATTGTCTCCGGAAGAAGTTATTTGAATTCACATTTACAGAGAGAGGAAGGTTCTCCCTGTGGTAGATCATAACGTGTAATGCAAAAGTTAATTTTAATTAATATGGTGCCATTTTCTCTCCTACAAAATTAATTAAATAGTTCAGACAAATGCAGCAAAAAAATATTTGAAGCAGAAAATCCGAAAAGGAAATTACTTAAATTGTTTAATTTATGGTCATGATTAATAAAAGTTTAAGACAAAAAAAATTATGAATGGTATAAAGAAAGTAAATTAACACTCCCATCAATCTTCTATTATACAAGGCCAAGGCTACATTAAATGATGCATTTACCAAACTTAAGACCGATTCAATATATCGTCTTTGCTTCAAAATATTATTTATAACAAAAATGAGAAAAAAGAGGTGCAAAAAATAGAGGGCTGCATATTTACATTTCTCCAAGGTGTGTATTTCTCTCCAAGGCAAGTTTCACAAATAACAAACACAAAGCAGGTGACACCACAACACAGAGCATAGGTTCACTGCACCCCTCGTTCAGTTCTGACCCTCCCAGCCTGCACCTCCATCCCAGTCTCACCAGTTTGGACCCCTCACCTTTGGCCCTCAGTTTTTCCATATAGAATTATGGAATATCTCTCGTTTGATGCCCTGATATGTTTGTCTTCCATTGTACACAGCAATTTAGCAATGCACACCTTCAAGAGACCCCAAACAAATATTCCAAAAATCCCTCGTTACATGAGACACTTTTTTATATTCTTCAGTAGCGTGATGAAAATGTCCAAGGTTAACCATGTATTATCATTAAAAGAGAAGCAGTCCTTAAGGTGTTCATTAGCAGTAAAATGGCCTTGGCTACAATCCATGTCATATTTATGGGGACAGAAAACATCTCAGGTTCTCGCTGTCCCTTCCAGGAGCAGAGATAAGGTAGCTCTCCAGTCTCCTGCCACTGAACAGATTGTAGCCACCTTGTCTCACTGCCCGTAAAGAATTTCTTGATGGAGTGAGCAATCCGAAGCAATGAACCATCACATCCGAATAAAGGAACTCCATGTAATGGAAAAAGTACGTTTTCTACATTTGTAAATAGAAATTATATGAAGCCTCTATGCAGTGTGGGAAAGAAATATGTTGAGAGATGATGAAGAATGGATTACAGTGGAACAATGTTTAATTAAAGACTTGTAAGCATCTTTCATTATTGTTGAGAAAAATTCAATTAAGGAATGGCTTACATTACTTCACGCTTCATTATGCAGCCAGCACCTACCCTTAATTGGTTTTTCCACTACCTTGCCCTCTTTTGTTTCCAGAACACTTAAGTTACAGTAACTTTTCATTCCTCATAGTAAACATTAATCAACAGAAGAACAGATTTAAAGATTCCATGAAAGAAGTTTTACACAGGAAGGATAACTTAAGTAATCTCATTGCAGGACCACATTTGCAATTATAAAACTATTAGTCATATAGCACTGGTGTTCTTCTCACAGGGATAAACAGCTGACAAAGAGCTCGTTTTAACTACAGGGCTACAGAGGATCCCAACAGGAGACCAGCTACCTCATATATTAGTGTATTCCTGGTCAAGGTATCCAATGCCACATTAATTACTTGATGTGCAAGAACTACTTCTTTTGAACAACTGTTTATTTCCCAATTTAAGCCTTCATTGGCTGCCTCTTCTCCTCCCCTCACAGCAAGAACATGTCTCACTGGGCTGGGCTCTTCAGAGAGGGCAGGAAGAAAGATTTGGAAAACTGTAATTGAATCTCTAGAGTTAATAGCCATGACCTCCCACAGCAAGCCCTATTTCAGAGCTGAAGCACATGCTGAATACAGGTTTAAGGACATGACTTTGACATGTGTATCACAGGCAGAGCACTGATTACCTTGGGTAGCTCCTCAATTTGATTGGCATCTAGGTAAAGTTCCTCTAACGTCCGCTCAAAGTTAAAAACCTCCTTTGGCACCTGCTGTAGGCCACAGTGAGAGTAATCCAACACCGAGACAATTTCTTCTTCGCCACGAAAACACCGGCAGGGCACCAGGCGGCCGATGATTTTCCTTTTGGTTGTCATCTCCAAGCAGCATACTGAAGGAAAAGGGGAAAAAACAGTTTTCTGAAACATTTTGGGGACTATTTCTTTAGAATTATTATCAAGATTGCAGGCCATTAAGTACAGTTTTTCCTGAGGGATATCTGTAGTCTGCATTCTGCATTTCTTATTCTACCTTACTAGAAAAGATGAGAAAGAGAGATTTGTCGGTGTTATCCCCCAAAGCAATCTCAGTCCATCATCTGTTCCCCTAACACGCCAAGACCATCCACAACCGTCGCTTTCTTTAACGACGGAAATCAACAGTGTAAGTCCTACAGGTATGAACATGTTAATCAGACACAGTACAAAACGACGACGTGCACTCCCTGCCTTTTCAACACCAATAAAGGCAAGGATATGTAAACTTAATGGGTTATAAAACTAGAACATAAGTAACCCTCCCCCAGTTTGTCTGCCTGTCATTCTTGCTCCCTTGTATCACCTGCTAAAAGCTCAGGTAAGGGACTCATCAGAAATACCTGGAATTTTCCTGCAGTAAGATAAATGGCTGGGACATCTCAGTACAGTTGGTTCCGCAGTTTCTAATCCAGACATTCTGCAGCTCCTCCCTGCACACAGTTTGTATGAGCCTCTAACTCACAGGAGTCACAGTTTACACAACTGGATCTTACTTGTTTTCAGTGGAATAATAAACACTTTAACTCACTACTCTTGAGCTGAGAGAACTCAATAAGCAGATTTTATACATGTCACACAGTCTCCAAATCTGGAATACTGACATTTTTAGAAGTTATTTTAACATGATTATACGTAAATCAGGCTGTTCTGAAACGTATTACCACAAAGCCAAGAAGGGCTAAACCTTCAACTTCCATTTTCTAAACCACTTACAAGGTTTTGAGTTATATTTATGAAAAAAAATTGCACAATATTAGCCCAAGTAAAGCAAAATAAAGCTTATCAGGATCCTCTTTCATGGGATGCCAATGAAAAAGCAACTGCATATTTATGCAAAATATCAGTGGAGATAAATAATGGCTTAGGCAATATGAATTATCTGAAATGTAAGATTAAAAAAAATTAATTGGTCAGATAATGCTCAATTCATGGATCTCTCTGACTTTTTTCCTCATGTAATACATTAATATTTTGGAGATAAACAAAATTCTCAAATGTTTTATTTCCTTGTTTAAACTTCAGTAGCACCTAATCTGCCTCCAGCAACCCCAATGAGCTGAGCCCACGAATACTGTCAGAACAAATAGTGGTTGTTCACGTTCCCAGGAAGGCAGATGTTGAAGGACACCAGTGAAGCCAGAGTGCAGCTGGTTGTTCATGTGGCAGAGCCATGTGGCTTCCTCTTGGCTCATTCTGGCTTGAGGGTAAAGCTTAAAACAGAAAGAGTATAGGAATTTTGTAATTCAGCTTGACCAGGTGCCAGGTTTGTGGGTATAACGTAAAAGTTGTATCTTAATTACAGTCAGCTGATGCAATGAAAAAAATTGCATAAAGCAGTGCACATAAACTTCTGAAAATGTAAAAATAAAACACTTCTAGGTATGAAAAAGGAAGCAATTCATTTACAAGCTAATAAATCACAAAACTGAAGTTTATTTCAGTTCAGCGGTATATTCTGCTGCAGAACACAAACAGTAACATAGCTAAAACGTAAGGATGCCACATGCCAATCAAATCTACTCTGCGAACTTTGGTTTTAAATATTCTTCATTTAAACTCCTACAGCAGGAACACCAGATCCCCAGTCAGAGCTCACACTCAGCACTGGGGCTGGACCTGGGTTCTTGGCTGGTACTCCAGACCTCCTGCGATAAAGACAGGTTTATTTTAACATTGTCCCTAATTTTCCTCTGGAAATAAGGCTATGACCTTTGCAGCTTGAAATCTGTTGGTTCATTACTTTTATAGTTTACTCAACTTCAAAAAATTTTGCATTTGTCACTTTTTCTTTAAGTTGGGAAAAGCCACAAAGCTCCGCTCCAAAGCAAGTCCAGCAGACCAGCCCACCCCACCAGATGTGCTTGCCACTCTCTCTCCAATCAGGGCTTTTTCAATTGCCACGTTATCTGCTCTCTCCAAATAGTTTTCACTGTGTCTGCTCCCACTACCACAGCACAACACGCAATCGGCTCATTTGGTCTCAGAGAGTCTGTATTTGGATGTGAAAAGTGGCTTTGGCCATCCCTCCTTACAGTTATTCACCCCACACCCAGCCTACCCGACATGGGGCTCATCTGCCGCTGCTGCAATGGGTGACTTGGGAGGCAGCAAGGACAAGGGACAGAGCAGTGACAACAGGCAGAGCTCCCAGCTGGGCAGAGCAGTGACAACAGGCAGAGCTCCCAGCACAGCAGAGCAGTGACAACAGGCAGAGCTCCCAGCTGGGCAGGGCTGCAGGACGGGCTGTGCAGCACACAGTACAAAGCAGCCACCAGCCACGGTCCCTAGGCTGGGAGGGCCAGCTGTGGTGGCCGGTTCCGGCCCTCCCCTCCCGATGGAGCATCCCAGGACCTCTGACAGAGCTCCCTCCATAGCTCTGATGAGAGCATCCCCGTATGTCTGATGGAGCACCCTGGTACATCTGATGGAGCACCCCCAGACCTCTGACAGAGCACCCTCTAGATGTCTGGTGGAGCACCCCCATATGTTTGATGGAGCACCCTCCATACATCCAGTGGAGCAACCCCATACATCTGATGAGGCACCCCCCATACAGCTGATGGAACCCCCCATACAGCTCACAGAGCCCCCCATACATCAGATAGAGCACCCCCATACATCTGATGGAGCATCCCCATACATCTGATGGAGCACCCCCCATACAGAGAGAGCACCCCTCCATATATGCGATGGAGCACCCCCGATATGTCTGATGGAACCCCTCCATACATCTGATGGATCCCCCCCATATATCAGACAGAGCCCCCCGTAAGAAAAATGAAATCAGCTCTCAAGCTGCACAGCCTCTTTGTATTCAAGCAGAGGAAGCAGCATTTTCAGCTGCATATTTCAAACCTTGACACAATAAAAATAAATGCCCTTGGAATATCAAATTATTTGTAGCTTTTCGAGATAATGAACAATTGAACAGTGACATGTAGTTCAGAAACTACTCAGAAAAACATTCTTCCCACAGGCATTGCAAAGCACTTAGCTTTGTATTATTCTCTACTGTACACATATGCATAAAACAAACCCCACGATTCATTTTAATAGAAACGCAGAACAACAGCAGAGTAATAGAACAGCTAGAAAATGTACAAACAGTGAGGTGATAGAACTGTGCTAAAACCAGCCATTACAACAGAAAAACATTTTACAAAACAGTTATTTCTTTTGCTTATGTAAACAGAAGTATTTCCATTGTTGCAGTTCATAAGAATATCTAGAACTTCTTGTTGGATAGAAAATTGTTTTAAAATTAGAAAGAAAAAAATTGCAGAGGATAAACAAAAGTGATTTAATTGCTTTGCCTTCCTCAAAAGCTATGGTAAGAGATGATTGCCATGATAAATTAGGTTGGTGGGATTAATTGGTTATTTATTGAAATTGTCCTCTTTAGGAAACAAACGAACAAGCAAAAAAAAACAACCAACAAAACCCACAACAAACCAGAATATGATCTGGATAGACGAGCAATCCATACTTAAGAAAAGATCAGTACTGGGATAAGAAAGGTATTGGAACCGGAACTATGGTGCATTGCTAAGATTTTGTGAGAAAAATGAGTCTGAAGTAACTCTGGCACAGAACCTGCTGCTTCCAGAATATTCACCGGAAGAATGGCCATGGCAAAGCATGAACATCAATGGATCTTGCTAAGAAGTGGGTTTGCCTGTATCCACGGTCTGCTCCATTAGTTAACCTTTGTAATTAAAAAGAAAACAAATCAGTTTAAAAAAAAATCCCCATGGATTGATATTGTTCTTTGCAGTCACTTCAGAAAGCAGCAGAACAGAGTTAAAGGGCCTGTGGTAGGATTGAAAAGAATAAAATGTCATGCCCTGTGGACCAATGGTAATTAAACCCTTTATTAATTTCAGTATTATTAATTTGTACCCTGGACTAACTCCAGCTTTGGTAATTACACTTTTCTTACCTACATTTTATTCCTCCATAATTTCCAGAAAGCTTTTCTTTTATTCTGATCGCTACTTGGGATCCTCGGCAACAAAATCAAAGTGTAAGGGTGAGGAGGACGCCAAGTGCCCGGCTTTGGGAGCCTGAGTCACACACATCGCAGCCTCATCCCATTCCTTAACCTCATGATACAGAACATGTTCCCACTTCCTTGTAAAAACACCAGTGCTTAGTCCTTTTCCCCATTTAAACCAGTGAAAGAAACAAAATTCTCCATAGCCAAGTATTAGAGGTGACTGATCAGCATATGCCACATGCTCTACATTAATGACTCTATAAGGTTGATATCACAGTCACAAATCAAGACTTGGAAAACTTTAAGTCTGCCCTGCAATGGCAGCAGGAACGGGTCTAGGTCATTTGTCAAATACCAAAGAACTAAGATAAAACGTACATACTTTTTTTTTTTTTGCAATTATGATTTAGAAAATTTGTTCACATCTTAACTAACAATTAATTCTACACAAGTGCATTGATAACAAACTGTAGTGTACAACTTTTCAAGAACTCAGAAAAACAAAATGAAATACAAACATATTTTTCCCCACAAAAGCTTAAAAATGTTACGGACTGTTTTCTGAATGCTTTTTAAAAAATTCATTCTTACTTCAACTAGATTAAAGAAACTACGAAGGAAGCACAAATATAAACTGCTATTTATCAGCTCCATGCAAGCATCTCATTATCATTATCTGCAGTTCATTCTCTTCTAAAGAAAATCCTTAATCTAAGAAAAACAGTAGTTTTATGGAAATTAATTACAACAAAATCTAATCTCTTCTCAACTAATGGATCTTTTGTGCAGCAAACCCACTAATCCCTGTTTCTCAGCAATCACAAGAGAAGATATTCTCCTCACCTATTTAAAAGACAGAGGCAAAGAAAATTGCCGTCTGGTTCATAAAACTGATTTAAAGATGGAACAGACCAGCTTGGCAGACTTCAAAATTTAAGGATCTTGAAAGAATAGGAGAGCAGCAATTTTTTTTCAAAAGACAAGATAGAAGAATTTATTTTTTCATCTCAGCAATGGGTGCACACATCACCAGATATGGCCATTTTCCCTTTTCCCCTTCACAAAGTAATTAAAAATGTCTTTTAAAAAAACACAACTAAAAATGTCATATCTCTCTGAAAATATTTTCATCTAATCAGTTCAGTTTTATCCTAAAATATGCGAAGTGTTATCTTCAATGTGCTTTACTTTTCTATTAACAGTGTAAAAAAAACCCAAACACTAAGAACATGTAGCAAGTGGCAATTATTGGGCAAGCAGTTTCAAAGAGTTGTAACATAAAAAGCACTTTCAAATTGCCTTTGGAGTCCATTTGATTTCTTGTCAATAGTGCATTTAAAAGAAGAATTCCCAAATACCATATTTAAATATCTGACTGCAATTACAAAGTCAACTCTCTTGATCTTGGACCTGCAAAACTTTGAATGCATATATTTATGAGCATGCTAAACCAACAAACCCCCAAACCAACCAACCAACCCACAAACAACAAAAAATCAAACAAACACCAAAAATTCTGGGTAGAAAGTATTGGTAAGATTATTAAGAAAAAAAAAAAAAAAAGCTTTGTGACTCCCAGAAGCTTTGGTTTATGTCAGACTCATTGGCTTATATCAAGCACGACAAGAATAATTGTGTTTCTGTAAGGAAAGCAGCTCCTAAAACTGGGGTTCTACTGCATTCTGTGCAGTTCATCCTTCAGACAAATGCCATATAACCCTTCATTTAAAAATGCTCTAGACTTCACAATAATCCAATCAAACACATTTTCAAATGGTTGCTGTAGAAGACATTTACCCTGATACAGAAGTACCAGGTGTAATTTTTCCAGCATATTCTGCTGAAAGGACAATGTGAGTGCAAACAGATGAGGAAATATCAGTGACATTTCCATGCCACAGCCAGGTCTGATGATCTTCCCACAGCCCTAAGCTGGACCAGCGACCAGAGCAGCTGCCCACATACACACCATGGATTAATTATGGGTTTAACTTTTCTACCAAACAAGTGTTTGACGTAACACTTCACTTGAGCATTGTTATATGTCGGGGAGTTCCACAGTCAATGGCCTGAGCCACAATTCCAACAGGTACAACCCAGCAGGTGTGGGTGCTGTGGGACCAGCCTGGGGTGTCTGACCAGGTATCAAACAGTGAATTGTTCACGCTCCTGAAACTTCATTCAGAAAACTGAAAGAAGTTGCCAAGTGTCAGTGCTAGAAAGTTACCGAGAAATCCTGAAAATACAGAAACTAGAAGTCTGAATGAGTGCATTGCAAGGCTGAAATGAGTAATAACAGCAACATTTGCCAGAGGGTTCAGAAAATATTAATTATATTCAAAGCAGCAGACAATTCGCTTCACTGATTTCTTTGTCATACATCACAGACAAGCGGTTTTTCTGTTCCTTTTTTCCTTCTCTTTTTATCAGCATCATCAACAACATCAATATGCTGATGTGTTGGCTCTTTGCAGTGAGTTACACTATTGGGCTTAGAAATCACAAATATATCAATGGCCAAACCAACCACTGTTTCCATCATCCCTTCCACTGGAGTTTTCCAGTTCATTCCAAGAGGCCCAGAATTTCTTGTTCTATTTTCTCTGCTGAAACAGATCTGATCACAGGGACTGTGTATGTGAAACATAATGAAGCTGAGCATACGGTTGTAATTTAAACAACCCCCCCAAAACAACAATGAAAACCAAAACAACCCTCTAATTTCCTTCAGCTAAAAGACTTTTTCTCACTGATATTCTCCTAGTACTGGCCAGACATCCACTTTTGATTTCTTTCTCCTAATTAATGATGTGTGCTGTTTACATGATTTACATTGTATCCATTTTCAGTCTAGGTCACTGAAATAATTAAGGAACTTCAAAGCTCTCAGAGACAACTTAATTTTCAGTACATCTTTTCAATTAGAAACACAGCACTATTAATAATTTGGCTATTTTTTTTTTAATGTAGAAAGATGGTATCTGCATATCCAGGCTGTGCCATCCCCATCCAGCTTTTGGTATTTAAGTATCCTGCTCACCTTTGTGCTATATGCAGCTTTGTGAACACTATCTTAGTGCTGTCGTGGACAAAACTCTTCGTGACTTTTACTCATTTATTTCTTTGCTTAGTCAGGCATATAGCTCTTAATACCTCCATTTTGTAGTTTTTATTCTAGTCAAGACTTTTTGTTTGTAGCCATAATACCAGACTTGTGACACAAGCATTATGGTTATATAAATTCTTACATCAGTAGTCACTGCTACTTTTCATATTCTCACTATTTTCCAATTCAAAAAGAAGTTCTGAAGGAATGTAATCTGCTTATTCTTTGCCTGCAAATCAGCATCCCACTGCCTTAAAACTGTATGTCACCTCTCAAATTTGCTTTTTTCCCCCTGAAGATATTGAGATGCGAAGGGATATTAATGTCTTTGCAGAAGACGTTAACAAAACTTCATTGGAAACAAATACACAACTTGGCTGGGAAAAATTAAGGTCCATTTTTTTGCAAGGTTCCAATCAGTATATTTTTAAGAGGAGAAAGCACACTGCTTGGTTTGACCACATCTCTTTCCTTTTTTACCTCATTTTCTCCATTGGAAGTCACTATATATATATATATATACATATATATACATATATAATTTGGTTTTTTTTTTAAGTTACAGTTTTACACATCCTGTTTAGAAGCAAGAAGCATATTCCATGGAAATGTCACACCTGAGCCAGGTAAAGGAGTTGGGCATGTGGCTTTTATGTTCTCATTGGTAACTCAAATTTGGGAATTTAGATATTCCGTTTGTAAAAACCATTTTTAATAGTTTTCATTAATCTTCCTGAAAAGATTAAGAAACCATGATTCTAAAGGTGAAATCACAATAGCAGAATTATTAGAATGCTTTCAAATGGGAATTAGTCTTATCAAAAAGACGGGCGTGAAATATTATCTGAATTGTTTTCTTGCACAGAAATACCATGATAACCACCATATCTTATCCAGAAATGCCATTTATTGCATGATAATTGAATGCTCTTCATTGTATTTCCATTATAATATTCTGCATTCAAGTTTATTTAGATCTTGCTAATCCTAAAATAACATAACCAAGCCTGAATAATAAGATTTCAACTTTACCTTTTGCCTCCCCAGAATATTAATGAAAGTTTCTCTTTGCTGCACGATGTGGGATGTCACTTGTGACTTGACATTCGGGAAATTTGCAAAAAGAGTGAAGTAAAACTTCAAACAGAATTATTTCTACCAAACACCAGTCAGTTTTGAATTACCAGACCTCTAATCCCTCTCTGGGACACAGGACCCAGCCTTTACCTTTTCTGATAACACATTTGCTTATTTCAATTACAGTTTACTATTGGTCTTGCCTTGAAATTCCTAAGTGAGGTTTTCTGAGTAAATGGTTTTGGATGATCCTAATTATAGACAATGATGACTCCAGGAACAAAGACAGTTTAGTGACAGCAAAAGAAGTTGTTGGTGTTGTTTTTTTAAAGACAGTTTATATCCTATTCCCCCTAAAGACAGTTTTCATATAACCTTAAGAACCACTCCAGTTCTCTTCAGTTTCTTTTTGTGCAAGAACTGACAGAATGTCAATAATTTGTTACATATTAGTAGCATGTGCCGAAAATTAATAATCATGCTCTTAATTGCTAGCAATGACAATCAGTTTGATGGCCCAGCCTGCAGACACTCGAGTAGGAGAGAATCCCAATAAACTAAGGAGGAAAATTGCCTTCTTTGGAACGTGTCCTTTCTGAAAACTGGGAAATTCACATTTAAACTCAGATCTTTGATGTGTTTCAGCATTCATTTGAATAAAACCTTTAGTTTAAAAGATTATCTGGTATGAAATTTTGTATCAAATATGCTTTATTTCTTGCTTTATGGTGCAATGGATTTTGCTGCCCATATGATGGCTAGAATTGCAATCTGAAGGAGCAGCACAGAAAACATAATTTACCTGCTAAATACATCACCTAAACAAATTGGTATTTAAACATGAGCTATATAACTTTCATTCTGGATTTCTTACAGATCATACAGAATACCCAATTACTTTTCAGCGGTTTACATCCCAATCCATCTGCATTATTCCTGACATTAATCAGCTTAGCAGGAGCTTACTGGAGGAAAACTAGACGCGTTTTGCTGAGTTTGCAGGATGAAAGTTCCAGAGATAATAATGTGCAACTACAAACTGCAGCTAGAAAAGAAAGTTTTAATAAGAAGTGACAACCATGACTCCCAATGGAAGTCGATCTGCAAGAGCCCAGGTAGAGATGTGTGGGACAAGGGACCTTTCCCTGCCCATGTTACTGGAGTCCAAACAGAAGGAGATTAAGTTCATTTTCAACACATCATAACACCGATTTGTTTTGAGATCTGTGTTTCCAAAACATAGTTACTTTTGAAATACTTATAACAAACTTCCAAGAAAACGCATGTTGTTTGCCCACCGTGGTAAATGTTCACATCCAGTCACAAACCCTTTCCAAAAAACTTTGTCCTCTCAAAAAATTGTATTTTTTTCCTATTTTATTTCCAATAATCAGGCTGGCTTGCTTTACTACACAGTTATTCTCTCTTCTACAAGTTCCTATGTAAACATTAACATTCTCCAACCAAACTGCACAAACACGTAACTCAGTTATTACCATCATTCACTCACAACTAAAAACTTTCCCCCCTGCTTACTCTCCCTTCTCTCTACAGAAGATCTTAAATTTTGCCAAGAAATATAGAAAACCTTTTCTTGTCCATCAGTTCCTCTTTCTCCTGTTATTCTATCCCCCTTCCTGGCTACAGATGTAGCTTTTTTCCAGTGCTCCCCATTTGTTCCACCATACCCATCAATGTTGCCATATGCTTGCATGTATGTTCATATATCAGATTATCAAAATGCAGCAGCCTATGTCTCTATAGGAAAATGTCAGCACAAGTGAAATCTTGAAAACAGAATTCCCCAAGTATCCATGAGAATTGGTTGCTTGAATATGAGAATACAATTTTACACCTAAAGAGACATTTATGTCTATAAATATTTTATTTCCCATGAATACCTGAGTACATCTGCTCTGTATTTCAATGCATATAGTAGCAGCCACATTTCGCTCGTGCATATTTTCAGCTTGAATCAAGTAATAAAATCTGAATTTTGCCCTTTCCCCTCACCATCAACTAGTCCCATCACAGGCCTTGACCTCTGAAGTATTAATCACACACACCCATCATTAAAACCCGCCAGACCTCAGGGGGATTGCATATTTCATCTGCAGAGTTTAATGTATATTTATACTGGAAAAAGTTTGTTTCGTTTCAGTAAAGACTATATTACATAATTGCAGGACTATGAATCTTTCATATGAATTCACAGGAAAGATCTGCACAGAGATTTCTGCTTCTGTCCAACCAAAGTGACTTTTCCTTAAACTCTTGCAAGCCTCAAATTTAATGGCAGGAGACAATCTTGGTAAACTACTCAAAACGCAGAAAAGATGTAGACCAATGCAAAAATTACATATGACACTATCATCATGGTAAATGGTTTCTTAAAATTTGATTTCACTTCCCTAAGGAAATTTGTGGGTGGCAAATTCTCACTTTCTTTCAGTAGCCCGTTTTTCACACTGCAGTGCATTTTGCAGTTTTCTCCGTTGGTGGTTTCTCTGTGTTCTGCCAGAGTCCCTTGTCCCGTCTCCCTGAGCTGAATCCAGAGCAGGCTCTGCAGAACAAGCAGCTCTGTCCTCTGGGCCGTGCTCTGTGTGTTCCTGTTGGGCAGGTATATAAAACGGCAGATTTAAGGGCAGCTCTGGGACAGATCCTCTCTTTTCCAACTCAATGAGCGTGCCAGGAGGCCTCAGCTTTATAAGTCTGAAAAAAAAGCCCTGCCAGACCTCTTTTTGCTTCAAATGTGCTCAAAGAACAAGAAACAAAGCCTTTGATTGCCTTACACAAACTCAGCTCCCATTAAAAATTAATTCATTCAGCAATTTGTGGATGTGAACTCCATATCAAAGCCAAGGGAGTCTTATCAGCTTAGATCAGTCACTCTCAAAATGCTGGAGACAATGGTCAGTCTAATGTTTTAGACACTGGAACATGGTGAAAGTCGAGTTTACTGTGCAGTAGGGATAGTAAGAAAAATGTTTAGGGGCATCATGGCAAATAAAGGTGTCCATGTGGTCTGTTCCACTCTCATATACAGCCACTCAAACCATCCCGCCTGAGAAGAATGGGATTAATAACCCCAGCCATTGAAAAGGACATTAGAAAAAAACTGTATTCCTGAAGGTTTTCATCAGCAGAGGGCTCTAGAACTACATTCTCTTAAGTATCGCGTTCCCTCCCATGATTAATCTGTCCCAGTTTTTTTTAGTCAATTAACATGCTGTTCTTATGGTACAAATGCTCTCTAAAAAACTTCTCACAGCTGAGCTGTCAAACACTGAAATTCAGTACATTGGAATGGCAGGTTTTTAACAAAGTCCTGGGGTTTGTAAAGTATAATCAGAACTTTAATGTCCAATTATGCAATCTTAGCAATGACTTTCTGAAGAGAATTTTATCACTTTCATTGTAAACTGGGATCATCAACCAGAACTGTACCAAACTGTTCCACTCAAGTACAAGGGCTTGATTCTTAACAGGGAGGTTCAGCAGGCACCGCAGGTGTGGACTTCACAGCTCGGGAAGGTTCAAGCACTTTGGCACATTCTTTCCATTCAGAAACAGTGATTTTTAAAAAAATTTCCTTATGCACGCATTTATCTGGCGGTCACAACTAAATTGCTCTTACAAAACATAAAGTCTTCCCTTGTCCCAGCTCATGTAGTTCAGCAGACACCTCCCCTGAGCAAGCACAGTGAATGCCAAATGTCCAACGGAACTTCTCACAGCCTGAAACGAGATTTTCAAAGTGTGGACAAAGAACTAAGCAATATTTTAGCAACCACCCACCTGCTAAATGAAGTCTTGGCTGTATATAAACAGTGAAAGCCTTTTGGCAGCAGTTTATAAATAGACACACAACCTCCACGGTCCAATCTGCTCTGGTGACACGGCTGAGCAGTGCAAGTTGGCCTGGGGGCATGTTCTTGTAAGGCAGAGAGAGCTGAAATACAGGATTTCCTGTCCTCGACTCAGTTAGCAGAACTATGGGATTTTAATGGACAAGCTTTCTGTACCAGGTATCAAGTATCAGAATCATTTGGACAACTACGAGCCAAAGCAAATATTCCATTGAAGTAGGTACTATGCTAGTGCCTAATAAAACTGAAAAGATGTACCCAGATCTGACTGAATAACAGCTATGCCATAATATCCACGCTAATATTTGTAAAGGTGCTAAAATGTACTCCTCCTATTTTAAAATGTTCAGGTTAACTCTCACAGGAACCATCAATAGTATAATTTAATCTGCTTCAGCATACAACACTCAAGCAGTTGCATTTTAAAACGATTTCACTAGTTTTTCTGAGCTGCATCCATGTAGTATTTGATATATCTTTTTCCATAATCAAACAGAATAATCCCTATTTTGTCATGCTTACAGTGTAAGTGAAAGAATCAAGGATTTTCCTGAAGGTCTTATAAATTTATCTAGATAGTTTATGATTTCATCAGTTTATTTCAAATTAAATTATTCCGGCAACTTTTCTACTGATAATTATGAAAATCATGTATTGATAAATTTCTCCACATGAGCAGCACAGGAGAACACCATCCACGCTCCTACTCAAGTGTTCTCTTGCATTTGACATTTTTCTCTTGCTATTGCCTGACTCATGAAAACACTTTCAAGCTGATTTATATTGAAATATTTCTAATATATTTGTAATTCAACAGTTGAAAGATGCTTTGTCACTTTTCGGTCTCTGCCTGTATGGATTCCCTGTGCAAGCCAGAGAAAGCCATGGCAAGGGCTGCTGGATTGATGTGGATGTCCTCAACAAAAAACAGAACAAGAAACCAAAATGCTTGAACGATGTACATTGAAGTCCTTAGTTCTGCAAGAGAGAGATGGGCAGAAACTCTTCTGCAGCAGACGTTGCAAAAGCCAGGAAAACTTCTGGAGGGTGCTGGTCCGGCTTCAGCTTCAGAGCCAGTTTCTCAGCCTCAGCTTTTTCAAATCAGCTTTTTCACTGATTTGAAGGCATAAAACAACACACTGAAAATTTTTTAAAAATAATCTCTATCTATATATATATTTATCTGTGTTCAGACTATCAGCTGCCTAAATACCTTGATCTAAAAATGAGGACAGGCAAGATGACGGCTGTGACAACAAGATCAGGACACTGCCCATCATTTTAATGGAGGGGAAAATAAAGAGAATTTTGAGTGGGATGTGAGAGAATCTGGAAACACATGAAAAAACTCCAGTAGTCAAGATGATTACAGGGAATACATGTAGGAACAGACAGAGGTAGTGCAGATCTGGAACAAAAGCTGAACAAAAAGCCTGAGGGAAAGCATTTAGTCAATAGACAAGAAAGAGTAAATTGTAAATCCAGCAAGGGAATGCAATGACTGATGAACCACTGTCCTTTGGTTTTGTAGCAATTGCCTCAGATGTTTGTGTCTCTATAAAGAGGTGATTACGGCTTTGTGGGGTCAAGTGCCATATGGATCAGGACTGCCCAGAGTACAGAACTCCAAGTGCCACTGAATGCATTAGGAACTGAACATGAACATCTGAATTTCAGCCTCAACGAGGAAAAAACATTTGGAACAGCTTGGAATGAATCCCATTTCTCCCTCCCACCAAGGAAAACAGATGGTATCAGAAAGATGAACAACATCCTAACAGTCCATGCTACTGTTCTCAAAGAATAAAAACAAAGGCAGAGGAGTATGGGACGGGCAGGATCTTTTCTGGTGAATTATGACGCCCTACAATCACTTCCAACCGCGTCTCTTGACTCTTCTCACTCCATCTCCAGTCACACTTTCCTGCTCCTGGCGGGTCCTGCTGGAATGTTCTTGTAGAACTTTGCTTTTTCTGAGTTTCACACTACTATTAATAACTGGCCTAAATTCAGGCAGAGCCTATTTATACCAACTTACTCCTTTGCCAACACGTTCTTTCATAGGTATGAACTCCCTAGAATAGACACAAGTCTAACAGAATAAGGATATTCAGAAGAAACAATAGCAACTGTTACAAAGTCATCAAAACCAGATTCACCCTTGTAGAATCCTTCCTGACCTCGCCTGGCTATGTAAGGTATAAACAAGACAAATATTCTAAAATACTACAGAGCTGACCGAGGATCCTCTGTGCATTGAATTTTTATTTAGGGTTTACTGTTTATTGCTAGTTCAGATTAGTTGCAAGCTGAGTCAAGGATATATACACAGAACCATGCACCGAAAAGAGAGCAGCCTGTTAAGTTTGAAACTTTCTAGAGATGAGGATGGATGTTGCTGAACTAGCACTGTGAGATCTGTGAGCATCAATTTATAACAGACAAAATTATAAGAAAATGATTTCATTTTGTCATTTTCTATCATAGAAAAAAAGATATTATTTAGCTGACAAAGAACCTGTCTTCTGGATTTAGAAGATGATTATAATAGATGTCAGTCTGCCAGAGAAAGAAGTTCCTACTTGTTTAGAACAAGTTTTTTCTTCCAATTTTATCAAGTTACTTTTTTCCTTTTATGATTTTTTTTCTTAAAAAGAACTGTCAGTTTACAGACATATATCTGAAATTTGAAAGCTTGCTGAAAGATCAGCAGTATGGTGTAACTAACGTGTTAAGGCTCCCTCGCATTCTCATAAAGAAGAAAATATCAACTATTTTTCCTGTTTTATGTACATGGGCAGCAGCCAAATTTTAAGCCATGTCTTTTATCATCTTTTCAGCTGTTGCATTTGTACACAAGCAGCCCATTCAAATGCAGAGTCATGTTCCATAAGTGAAGTCAACATACCTATAAAAAAGTCTGGGCTGGCCTTTATTTCTAGCAAAAACCTGCCAGTCTGGCATTACGTGTTACTTTGTGAGATTGTGATATTGAACAGAGATAAGGGAGGAGGTAAACAGAACATGTTCACTTCGTCCTCTCCTCCACTTCTGAAGCACTCCATCAGTCAATAACAAAAATTTAAATTGGCCACATTCCTGCTTCGAAGTGTAGGGTATTTGCCCTTCACAAACAGAAATGTCAGATTCTGCCATGACTGAAGACGGTTCACAACCAAAATCTCAGTTCTTCACACTCTAATGAAATCAAGGTTGGAATTCTGCATGTAAACCTTTACTTTCAAAAGTACATAAACACATATTTTAAAAAGTGTCTTTCATGAGTAAAAGAAAAGAAGAACCTACGTCAAAGCTGCCTGTCACAGCCGGCTCTGTGTCTGGAGAAAAGGAATTGATTGGTTACTATTAAGGAAAAAGGGAAAGTAAAACTTCCCATAAACGGATCTGAAATTGATATTCCAACAATGGTGTTTTAAACATTTTATACTTTACAGAAAATAGTGATGTTCATGTTCCCAAATACAGATAAATGTCATAAACATAATACTGTGCAAAAAAAAATATTAAACTAAACATCAATTAGTATCTCAGATGCCATTAAGTTTCATGAAAGTCAACACACAATATCAGACTTATCTTCATTCAAAACATCTCGTTTGAAGGCTCTGAAGGCATTGTTTGAAGGCACTGAGACTCAGTACGTCTGTTTCAAAATAAAATTGCAAAGTTTCAAGACCAATGCCAGAATCCAGCCTTTGTTTAAAACTGCATTTAGTACATTTGTATATTATTTCACATTGTTTCCATTGTAACAGTGCACAGTATGGCATGTCTTATCATTTCAAGTCATGTAGAAAAATGAAATACTCAGTGAACTAATTAGAGGAGCAGCTGTTTTTAACACCCATGTGTTAGACTGTGATAACATTTCTAGACTACTGCAAATAGCTGCACCTCCAATTTACTCATAAGGTGTGCAATATTTTCTGGTTTAAACTGTCAAGATGTTTCATTATCACATAAACAGGAGAAACTTTGACTAAGAAAACAAGGAAAAATGTATCAATTTGTCTGTACCAGTTTAAAAATAAAATTAAATGAAACAAAGGTAATATTTTTACTTTCATTTCTGTGACATCCATTTACCATGTCAAATAATCCCAGACGACATCAGATGTTATTAGGAACTTTTAGAGGCAAGTGATGAACTAATCGATACAAAAATCAATATATTTCACAGAAAAAAAATATAAATTTAATTCTGACATTTTCCAAATAATGTTGGAAAATACCTTCATTTCAGAATTAGCCACCCAACTTCTGCCAGCTTTTTCACTCCTTTGCATTCCGCCAATGATGCAGTTTTACTTCCCTCCGTTAAAACTACGTAGTAAATAAACTTATAATCAGGAGGCATGAAACTGCCAATGGTGATTTAAATCTAAGGGCTTCTATGTGAGTCAATTTGAAAATAGTCTATAGGAACCAAAGACCTCACGGTATCACTGAGCCATTCCTCTCGGCTCATCTTGTTTTCACAGCGCTATCATATCTTAACAGCAGGAACAGGTTTTGAATCTTGAAGAAAAGTTTGCAGAAAAACAATGATATATTCCCAGTGAACAAAATTATGTTGTAAAGCAGAGATTCCAGACCTGCCTTTTCTGACAGTGTTTTCATTCATTCATTGCCCCCACGCCAAAGCAGAGGCAGAAGTTTAGAAGCCCAGCGTGTTCCACATGCTGCTCCCACTACTCCCCGTGATGTGGCTCAACAACTGCTATTGCCTATTTATTTGCTTTAGCCAGCTTTTAGACAGGTATAAAATCAAACTGGATTTTCTCAAGTCACTCCTTTTGTCAAGCCCGTTTGGGCTGAATTTCACAAATAGTAAAACTGAGGCAAATAGAAAGTCTTTCAAAACAAAGTAAAAAACCAACCAACCAACCAAAGTCTCCAGTTTCTACTGATACAACCCTACAAGTAAATAGATGTTTTTAAATAAAAGAGTTTCTTACTAGACAGAAGCAACAGACTCTTGAAAGATTGTTCCAACACTGCTACATGCTGCTTATCATTCTTTTCATACTTTCATAACTCACTCACATTTGAAAACCCCCTTTACAAATAATCTTTGGCTTTGCTTCAAAATGCCATAGCCATAAAAATACAGTAAACCCTTTGGACAGATTTAGATTGCTGGTCATTGTTAGCTTGCCTTTTAATTGATTGCAATATAACCTTTTCAAGTAGATTTAAAGCCTATAAAAGAAGACAAACCCTTTGATTAGAAGATGGCAGTAATCCAATGAAGGTGACATTTCAGTGCTGACCCAATGCTGAGGACACAGGTGTTTGTCCCTCACCAGCAGAACGTGTCTCCCCATACCTGAGCTATGGGGTGACCACCAGCAGTCACAGCCATTCCTGTGTCACTGTAAACCTGCCACCTATTTCAGTATATCCCATCCAACACAACAAAGAGCAATATTTGTTTCAAGATGAATGAGGAAGTCTTAAAAACACTTGAAATTTAGCCCTCTGCAGACTGCACCCACTCCGAACACTCCCGAGTGCTGCACAGTCACTTAATTCAGTCAAATGACTCTTTAATATTTTCCTCCCTTTCGTTCAGACACTAGAATGAAAATCCAAATGTACACATGTACATCAACTCAACAGCTCTGACTACAAGAATGTAAATACTGATTGAGGAAGAAATGGAGTGTCTCTTGCTAGTTATTCCTGTAGCTGTAGATTTCTAGGTAGTGACCACTTTGATTCATAACAGTTTTTCACGTACTAGGCTCCTTAAAAAAAAGAGAACACATTTTAATTAACTGTACTGAAAGAGGACCCATTTAAAGAAGTAGGTCAGCACCTGCTTTGAAAAGGCTGCTTTGAATGGAGTCATTACAGCGATGCCTGTGCTGAGAGCCGGGTACCTTTTCATTTACACTTTCTACCCTATTGCAGGCCCAGCCCACACAGTTAACTTTAAAATGCATGAAACAAAATGGAAATAACTTAAAAATTGTAAAAAGAAGGGCTAAGTTGTGTCTCCAAAATGGGAGCTTTCTGCTGTCAATCAGCTAAGCCAATCATACCCTTTTAATGAAAGGTTGATAATCTCATAAAATCAAATTTATCTTTATCGCAGGCCAGCTCTGATATCTTGACACTTACCATGCATCACCATGGGGAGAAGTTATTATAACAGACATTGGAGACTGAAAGATAAATTCTATTGATTTCTTTTTAGTGGTGCAACAGAAATACAAAAATTAAAACCCCTGTCACATACAAATTTGCCAATAACACAGTTTAGGATGAAACTAAATGACTGAGAAAGGGGGCGAAAGCAGTCATTCTGCATCTTATTAAAAGTTCTCCAATAATTAATTTTTAGAAGCTCTATATATGCTCTTCATTGCAATCTGATATTACTACCAGCAGAATGTCAAAGAAGTGCCAAACATCAATCTATGTCCCTTCCACTCAAGTTTGTAAGCAGACAAATCAGACATTAAACAGGGGGGGAAATATGCAATGCTCTCGAATTGAAAAAATAATCAGCAAGGATTAAAAAAATCCCTGGACTGGCTTAGGTGTGAACAGAAAGCCAAAAGTTGGACTTAGAGAAACAACCTCTGAACAGTTTTTCCATTGAGAATAATATTTTGCCAAAGAATGAAACTTGCCATACAAGATCTTTGTTTTCCAAATACGAGATATACAAGTGTTTTGATGAACTCAAGGTGATCCATTTTAACCTTTCTAGAACAGAATATCAAAATAACTCTTCATATAAATGTTCTATATCCTCTACCAGGCTCTAAATTAACCACCTGGATTATATTGCAATCAAATGCCTCAACTGACCACTTCTTGGTGATTTTTAAGAAATTCTGCAATCTTTTTTCAAACCCCCCCAAAAAATAAAATTCCTCTAGAACTGAAATTCCACAGCTTGACCAGCTGTAGTTCCCAGGCAACCAAACCTCTCCTTGAAGTAGGAAGCTTAAAGTAGGTTGTGCAGAATGGAGCGTCCCCAGGGAAATGTCGTATACTGAGTTGTACCTGTGCCGAGGGCCTACATTTCTGGGGAGAAAAAAAGGCATATGGGAATGACAAATTGTCTCAAGCAGCTCTAAACACAGTCTGGACAACTCTGACACTGAAAATGCAGATGGAATTGAAAGAAAAATATATAACTCTCTCCAAACTAAGCTACTCACTAAATAGCGAGGCTTGTTCCTTTACTGTCTTTCATGATTTAACCTCGACCCTTGGCAGCTGCACAGCGAATCAGTACCCGTCACCCACATCCACACTCAGACACAATCCAGGGCAAGAAAATATCTCGGAGGAGGAAAAAAGCACACGTCAGAAATGTTTTCATTCAGTATTTTTAGAATAAAGGCAGTAAGGAAAGCAACAATATTTAAAAGCCTTGTATTAAGGCTGTCTGCATTCTACTACAGAACACTGTTGCTTTGTACAGCAGCCCCAGGGGAAAACTGCTTTCATAAAGGCTTTCAAACAATATGTATAGGTCCAGTAACAATAATATATGAAAGCCTTTGAGCGTCAGCCTCCTAGCTCTTGGCTACTCTCCTTCATGTTCTCCCATCGTGCATGGAAAATGGCAGCACGCGATTCTACTTCTATAAGGTCCCTCACAAAAAACGTTTCTAAAGAAACTGGAAAATCAAGCACTTCAAAGTTAAGATTTGCCCCAAATAAGCTGCCCTTACAACCTTAATTTTACCCATTTTTATGACTACAGTGTGACCCAGTCTTTAACTGCATGGAATTATCAAGGTGAGCATGTACCAAAGCCTACAAGTATACAAAGGAGCTGCACATCACACAGTTAAAAATTCTTTTTCATAAACATGGAAAGAGGAACAATTTCAGTTCAGAACCACTCACTGCTAAATTTCCACATTCAGCACCAGATACCTGAAGTGCCAGAATGTTCCAAACTACTATAACAACAGTTAAGAACAATAAGTAAACAATTATTTATTGGTTATCAGAAGCTGCTTTGATAGCTACTAAGACTTGCAAGTTTAAAGGAAAAATAAAATAAAATAAAATAAAATAAAATAAAATAAAATAAAATAAAATAAATCAAATGCTCTATGCAGCCAACTTCCAAACAACTAGAACTGTGTGGATATCCGGGAAATTATTCAGCCTGCTTAATTATGCATATTGACACTGTTCTGTCTATAAAGCAGAGAGGAACAGATGTAGCATGAGAAATTCAGCCTCAGATGAGTAAACACCAGTTTCAATAGAACAGTCTCTTTTACATTTAACTTTTAATTACATTTTAATGGGAAAAGGATAAAACAAGGAAACAGTCTGATAAATTTGTCCACTAAAGGTGATACAGTGGGATAAATGACTGAGAACCTGGTTCTGCAAAGAGCAAGTATATTTAAACATAAAAGCCTGATTTCTAGATATTCACAGTGACAAATATGTCTGAACATGGTCTAAGACATCACAGTATTGCCTTCCAAATACAGAGTTTTTACTCCTCTTACCCTGTTCAGCCTGCACCTCGCTAACACATGAGTAATTAAAACACTGATTGCCACTTAAAACCTTCGGTTAGAGCGGAACTGATCAAGGCCACTGTTATTTAGGTAGAATCCATCCTCTGGATATCATAAATGCATATTTGGAGAAAGTCATTCCAATGGCATTGTAAGTAAGTCGCTTATTCAGAACATACAGTACCTGGAGGCACTACAACCTGAAAATACGGCACATCACCATCAAGTTCTTACAAAAAACATGTATTTTGTTATAGAAAAGCTGTTCCAAAGGTCCACATTCTTCAGCCACGTAAAAACATTTTTTCCTGCAGAATATATTGTTTGGTTTTTAATGTCTAAGCTCGACTTACAGCCTTCAAAACAAGAAGAGAGCCAGCGGATGAGCGTGACAGCAATGTTCTGTGATGCTGTGCCCTCCAAAGAGGTGCAGGAGGAGCAGCTCAGTGCACTCTGCTGGGTGGAATGCCCAGATTTCCAGTGCATTTACAAAATGTTTTATACTGCAAAAACATCTCTTATGGATTGAGAAACACAGATGGGGATCACTTGAGAGCATCATAAATTGCTTCAGATCTGTAAATGTGGCAGGGTCTTGTTCTTTCATAACCAAGTACTTCTTACATCATAGGAATACTAATAATTGCGAAATTTTTCCTCTCACTTCTTGATACAGTTCATTCACAACTTGTACATTATTTCTGTCCCCCTACCCCCCCGAACAGTAGTACAGTAAGAAAACAAAAGGAGCACCAGTTTGTAAGATTTCTTCTTGAATATTTTTGCTATCAGCAGCGTCCCACTCTTTTTCTCCATCCCATCTCCCATTCTAGAAAATCAACTTTTTGACAATTGCCTTCTGGAACCCAGGGGTCATACTTATCAATGCATTACAACAATTACAAGGTTGAATGTGGTTTTAGAATGTATCAAACCCATTTTTCGTTATTTCACTGATGTTTTAGGAAAGAAACTTTGTATCAAAGACAGACAATCCTATTAGAGGAACAGAGCATTATTTCCTATAAGCATCGATAAGATTAATGTTCTATTTTAGGTAGTGTGACTTTCCAACAGGAGATGGAAAATTATATATCATGTAATATAATGGATTTCGAAAACTTGTTTGATACTGCTAGCTTTGGGTTTCCTAGTAAATGAAATACAATCTATTGGAAAGCCATTCTCAAAACGGATATATTACACTTCATTTCCAGCACAAACATCAAAAAAATTGGGGGACATTTGAAGAACTGCAGCAAAGTAGATGACCATGGAAACAATAAATAGAGAATGAAGCACTACCAAGAATAATTCTGTACATCAGAGATGGTATTTGTTTAACATATCATTTAATCTCAAAGAAGAAAAATCAGATGTGTCTATAAAGAGTGCCCAAGAGAAGATTCTAGCCTGGGAAGAGCACTCAACTCACCCCTTCAAATCAGAACCTGTTTCTGCCATCGCCAGAACGTTTACTTGTGATTTCCACACAATGAGTTTGGAAACTCATCATGGCACACACAGAGTGGAATTTATGTGAAAACAATCAGCACCACAGCTCCCGAGATTATCATCCTAAAACTAATTGATGGCCCTACTTGGTTTGCACTGGAAAATCAGGATCATGGTAAGTAATTTAAATATATGTATTACATATGAATCATCCCAGCATGAGTTTATTTCAAGCAGAAGTAAGGGAGTGCTATCCATCCTTAAAAAGGGGACTGGAACCAGTTCATCCAGCCAGTCCCATCCACTGTTAGTGGCAGCTGAAGGTCCATGAGAAGGACTCCGGGATGGCACCTTCTGCAGCGCTCTCCATGTTATCTCATTGATGTAAAAATCAGAGAAAAAGCACAGATTTCCCAGCTGTTACACACCTGGCTGTGCCATGCTTGCAGATTTTCTTGTGTAATAGAAGTGTTTATAAAACAAAAACAAAACCACAAACAAAACAGAAATGTAGCAAACCACAGAATGTGAAACAGTCCTTAATTAAAGGCAACTAATACATCTTGTTTTACTGACTTATATGCAAGCATCAACAAAGTTAAAGTAACCATAAGCATTCGTATTATAATACCAAAGTGGTCTCAAATGTCAGAGCATGATACCAAGTTAGTTTTCACAGACTCTGAATTATATAAGCACCTGGCAATATCCACCATCTTCTGAAATCATAGAAGGTGGTTTTGAAAAGAATGAATGCAATGTGAATGATACATGCATAATTCTGGGCTATATTTTGTCACCCAGCACCCCATAAATCAGCTTTTCCAGCTGACTCAACTGTCTTGCAGCCTTTCTTGTCAACAGGAAAATCTTCCAGAGCACTTTTCTCACTTAACAGTGTATGTGCCATTTTTTTTTTCATCTGGTTTCCAATATTAGCATTGTGGTAACAAAAATGAATAAATGTTTCCTTAAGTGCAGGAGTCACTGTCTTTAAGGGCAGCCAAGCATACGACCACCAGCTGGGTGAATTGTCCACATTTAAGGACAGGAGCTGCTGCCAACAGCACAAAAAAATGGAGACTATATATCCCAGGGCTGAAATATATTTTAGATGAAAATGAAACTTCTCTTGTTGTCATAGCTTTCCACAAAAACACTGCAGGGAATGTGAGGAATAACTGAAAATGGGAACCTCCCCACTCATAAGTTAGTACATCTGGCTTTATCCACTGGATGTATTTCTGAAATAACTAGGACGAAGTTGCTTTTATTTAGAGTGATCTTTCACAAGTATCAGCTCAGTACAAGTTTTATGTACAGTCCTATAAACAAAACAAAGCCGCCACTTCTTAGGCAAAACTTTCAACATCTTTGAAAGTCCCACATGCCGTTGCTTGGAAGCAACGAACAATGAGTCAACACAAATCAATGACATCTATTTAATCCAGCTGATTAACATTGCCAGGAGCTATCAAGAAACTAAGTTGCTCACAAGCTCCCAGTAAAGAGGTAGGCCAATTTTTCCAGTCTTGGAATCACTCCCATTCACCCCAAATCTGTGCGTGTCTTTCACTAAAAAGATCAAAAAATAGAGACTTTATATCAGTGGTAGTTCCAGCAACTGAAACAATTCAATCATAATTTTGAGAGCTTAAAACCAGCACATCATTTGCACAGAACAGGATTAGCTGGGACATGCCCACCAAATGCTGGGCAGACTTGTGTGCCAGTGGATCAAAGGAGGTCATTCCTGCAGGTTCAGAACTTGCTCTGGCTCCTTCTCTTCTAGTTACCTGTTTTTTCAAGGGATTTACCATCCAGATACTTTTAAGGCAAACAAGTCATTTCAGAGTCTGTATCAAGCTTGCAAACAGCTCTCTGGAATGAAGCCTCTAAACTTTGCTTCTTTTTCTGTGCAGAAAACATTATTTTCACTTGAGAAAGGGTGATTAAATTCTTAATTACCCAACTCAGACATAAAAATGCCTTTCGGTAGCAGAAAATGTGGTTTTTATAGATAGAGGTCAAAGCCCAGTTTGAAAATATGTCCCTTGGTGTCTATTCAGCAACTACCAAGCTGCTCCAAACTTGGAAAAGTGAACATACCCACTTAAATAACGTCAGAGGCTCCCACTGGACATTTCATGCGAGGTGGTTCATAGGCACAATATTTCTTGGCAAAGGATGCTTGCTGCAATATGCAGGAGATATCCCCATAAGTCATTGCATCACATTTTAACCACAGATTTTGAATACACTAGAAAAAAATATTTGGATGCACTGCTTTGAGAACTGTAAGAAAGCTGAATATATGGGTAATAATAAAATTTGATGGTTAAAGATGGTTACATCTTTAATAAAAAATATTAGTCAAAGTGTCATATTAATTTATGCAATTTAGTACCTCATTCAAAGATCTGTTTCTCAGTACAGCTAATTTCAAGTGTTCAAAAACTCTGCAAAGCTAACACTGATTTATCCTGTGCATGAGGGCAACATGGGAACGAAGTAGAAATGAGTCATTTTCTTTAACTTCTTCCAACAGAACTGTATACATGCCAAAGTTATAAATGGATTTTCAAAAGCACTCAGACACATGAGAGGGGAATAAAAAACAACCAAGAGCAAGGAATACACAGACATGATGCCTAGTTCACGAAGTCTGTAAGGGGCTTAACATGATTAGCATTTAGGAATGTATACCAGGGAAGCATAAGCTTATGTGATATTATAATACTACAAACATCATATTTTATAATAAGAGAGACTTAAATGCCAACATACTGACCCTGGTTTCTACTTCTTGCTGCCATTAATGCCTATGGTCAAGCTGCCTACCGTCCAACACAGGAGACACCCACAGCCATCAAACCTTCCAGAGAAATAATGGGATGGGAAAGGGTGAGATGGTAAGAAGTCATGGTAGGGAATTATTTACTCACACTGTTTGCACAAGCAGAGACCAATAAAGCTTTCTTGACAGCTTGTTGTAAAACTCTCCAGCTCCTGGAGCCCCACGCTTCCGTCCCTGCACGTTCCTTCACATTTGCCCATATTTGATGTCCTGCTCGGCTCTTCAGGTGGGATTTCACTATGGATATTTTCCTAACGGGGGGGGGGGGGGGGGGGGGGTAGCTACAATTCATTACCTTGTTTAAGCGATATGTGTGAGTTGTACTGAAATCAACCTACTGTTGTTCAGGTACTGAGGTCTGCTTATGACAAGAGCAAGAAATGAGCTCCAGGCTCAGGTCACCAGAGTCCAGGGCTGCAAATATCCTGTGAGAAATGGCCTGTAGCTAATACTACCTAATAATAAACATTTGAAGGCTTAGGTCCTCAGAGATCACAAATAATAATTAAAACAACAACAACAAACAAACAAACCCCCAAAAGCACAAAACCCCCTGAGATTAGAAATATATATTAGGTATATCTAGGAGATTTCTCTATGGCACTGCATGGAAATGACAAAAAAAGGTAAATCAGATATTCATTCATGCGCTGAGTCAGGAATGCTTTTTCTTTTTAATGAACAAGGAGTACGTACAGATGTCTATTGACAAAAGCAGCTGATTAAGGTAATACTAAATCCAAGTAGAAAAAGGAGGAAAGAACTCCAAAATGTATAAGACTATGAAGATAGAAGACCTTATAAAACAAAGCTGAAGTGCACATGAAAGCAAAGAAAGGTAAAAACGACAACGGGACAACTGCCCACCTTACATGTGAAAATAATACAAGAGTATAAGAGTAAGTGCGTGCCTGGAGAATAGGGAGATAAGCTATGTGAAATAAATTATTATACATGAAATAAATTATTTGCTTTGAGCAAGGGAAGCATCTTTTCCTGCTGTCCCAGAGCAACACCTTATCCAGCCCATAACCAACTCAGCAGCTCAGCATCTATTCCAGCACCTTTGCTCATTTGAGGAAGAAATCACCTTCCTGCAAAAACCCCACAGCCCAGTGTGTGAACACCTGAGCAGGTTTTCACCAGCATCAGGGCATTGCTTTCCTCTATTTCACTTCCCATGAATGTGCAGGAAGATGAAGAAAGCAGCAGCAAAAACTGGCTCTAAAAGGGCTGGGAATCATTCATGTAAAACAATGAAGAAAAAGAGAAAGGGAGCCAAGTAAGAGGAAAAGTGAGGCGAACATTGCGCTTTTCTTCGGTGGTCATGAGGGAAATAAGAAATGGAGGAAAAAAGCTTCCTCCAAAAATTAACAGTGAAGCACAAATCTAACACGAGAGAAAATTACTGCAAAAGTGGGAGATGGAAGACATCATACCCGCTAACGATTCACTCTGCATTAAGGGGAGAGAGTAGAGATGAAGAGAAAAAAACCCAGCACAGATCTCTTGGAAGGGCTCTCACTCTGGAAAATTAGAGAACTTGGAGAAATAGGTATTCAGCAAAATTAACCAGCAATTTTTTCCAGATGACAGATGATACCTAAACCATCTGATAATAAGAGTACAAATAAAGTGTGAGAAAGGAAAGAAGCACAAATAAAAGGAAATCTGTTGTGGCTGCAAATCTGATTAGTGATTAAAGACAAAGCACGGAAGTCAGAAAAACCACATTTCATTATTATTGACAAATACACAATTTAAAAGCATGTTGCCACCTTCATCGTGTCATAACATTATCAATACATTTTAGAAACTGAGGAAACTGGAAAGATAACATGGAAATAAAATCTTTTGTATAAACAATGATGGTATAAAAAGATGAAGATGTAAAAGCAAAGAAACAAAAGCCAGTTATTTTAAAGAGTAACTGGTACCTAACCAAAGCTTACATGGTATTGACATGTACCCTAAAGTTAACCTGAAAAACTCCATATTCTTATAAGAAGATGGCATTCTGCCTGCCTTGGGTTTTCAAACTTTACAGTAAAAAAATTGGGTTTAGCACCAGCAATGTGGCAACAGCAAAGAATCCCAGAATGCCCCAAGTGTTTCCCACTAAAAATCTGCGGGCCAAAACACCACAGTAACACCACATTTTGTGACAATACAGTAAAGCAAAAGATATAACAGGAGTTCTAAATAAAACAAGAAAAACAAGGCAGAGACAAAGTTTGAGAGACTCTGGATTAAAAGCGAAGATACTGACACAACAGATAACATTAAATTTTCACATCACTCATTACATTTTTTATGTTTTGTTCAAATATTTCTCCATGTTTACTCTGAGAAGTGTTGAGCAAATGTACCGGTAACATCTAGTTTGCAAAAACCAAAGTCTAAACCCTGAACTATGTGAGCTCTCAGCCTCTTCCTCCATCACTGACTAACCACATCAGGAATTTGTATTTGCCTTTTAAGGCCATAAATCATGATTTCCAAATTAGGAAAAACTAGACAAAATACCAGGAAGAGGTGCATAGAGTGACAGAGTTTCAAAGGATTGTCATTATGTGAGCCAAGAGGTAACAAACCGGTCTACCAGTTACAGTGTTCCCAAGACAGGAAATAAAAAGGCACCGGGACAACGGTAAATCTCAAAGCCATAATGTGCAATAACCTACAGTGTCAGCTACAGAGCTGACGATACAGCGACAGGAATATCTGCCAGCAACGGAGACCAGCAATCGCTGCTCTCACAAACACACCTGCCATGTCACTTAAGTAACTACAAATCCAGCTAGACCTTGAGACAGGATCCAGTTCAAGCTTTTAGCACACCCGTTACCTTCGGCTTTATATTCAGAATATCAACAATTTTAAAATCACATTAGGGGAGTTATTTTCATGACTCTTAAATTTGAAAGTAACATAAATCAAGATTCTAGTTGCTTCAACAAGGTGTAAATTATATTAAGAGCACATATTGCAAGGAAACACACTTTTAAAATCCTGTGCATATTTTTAAATTTTTTTAAGAAAAAAATATTTTAAAAGTAAAAGTAAAAAAGTGAGATGAACAGATGACAAAATGAGTTTGGAACTATAAAGTACGTTCCTCTGAAGCTCATGGAAATATATTGGGAAACTGCAGATAACCCCTTGGCAGCCCACTAGTGGAAATTCTCCCTATTGGATTAACAAGAGCCACAACAGAATCCTCAGGTTTTCGAACCACCATCTCAGCAGCAGTAAGAATATGTAAGCCATGATTTTACCTTTCATGCTCAACCCAGAAACCCAAGAACTGTACAACACAGCTCCCTGTTTGCAGGTCTCTGCAGCACCAGCTGTTCCCCTGGGGCCGGGCAGGGATGGGGCCAGAGATCTTTTGATTCTACAGCCACTCCGCTTTTTTAAAAATTGACATATGGGTGAATAGAAAGAAAAGAGTAAGCACATATAATGTTAAAAGAATCCCAAATTATTGTAGTATTAGTGTTTTAGCTATTTTACACTGGCATACCAGCATGCTGCATTTCTCTTTTGTCTTCACCTCAAGATAACTCTCAGGGACTTATTCTGTGTTAAGTAACTTAATTGAAAAAAACTTCAAGTAGAATTGTCTGTAGGAAACCATAACTGACCAAGCCTCATTGAAGTGAAGGAAAATAGAGAATATAGACCTAAAGTCATTACTAGACAGTTAAACCTACTCTCTCCTTTTTTTTCTGCTCTTTTTTTCTTGTTGGAAAGCCAGGAACACGCATCTGTGCCATGACCAGCTCGCATTCTCTCATGATCCCACGCCGATGTGCCCTTCCCTGGAATTGCTCATGTTTCATCTTGGTAATTTCATTTCATTAGCTTCCATTTTCAAGGCGAATACATTTTTTCCCATCGTACAGATGTTGGTGCTGACACAGACAATACATCACGCTAAGTGTGACAGGGTTCCGCTCTTTCTGCCACCAAGTCCTCCCACAGGCTAATGAAACCTTATGAAATCACTTGTGTTAGAGCTAAAACTTATCACTTCAGTGTCAAAAGCATAGATAGAAGTCTAAGAAAAATATACTTAATAAAATCTGCCTTTCTTGTGTGCTCTGAATATGACAGTAATTAGCCTGAATGGGAGTTGTGCACCAGCCACACTTAAGTTGCGTGAAATCACTGGACTCCCATTTTAACCTTAAATTTCGCATACTGGTGCCCAGAAAAGCAGTGGATAAACTGGGCTTTTCTTTGAAGAAGCTATTTCTGAGCCCACTTGTGTTTCACCAGTGAGAAGCTCTGGAATTTGTTTGAGCTTTTATTGCAGGGCCGGCCCATCAGCCCTGTCTGGTACCAGGTGCAAACGTGGATCTGCAGCCCAGAGCTCCCAACCCAGGGACAATCTGTGGACTCCTGGCGTGAGGGACTGAACTCACAGCCTACAGCACGACAGCTCCATATAGCACTGTCCTTCTGATGCACCAGATGCTCTTTCTCTCCTCAAAATATAACAGCAATTCAGAAAAAAAATACAGACATAGAAGCAGACACATTCAGGGAGTCATATTCACACTTTCAAATAAACCCTGTGGGCATCTGTGCTGGAAGCAAAGCAAGGACGGATAAATATTCTTCCAGTTTTGTCCATCAGGTTTTGATTCCTATATATTCTTGGCCAGAAATGCCCATGGCCCTGCTGCTTTCACTCAAGAGCAAATGCAGCAACATCATGAGCGTGGAGCAGCAGAGCAGCCTCATGTTTCTCTGCACTATGTGTATATATTTGCTGAGATTCCAATGTCTCTAAGTTTGTATATATGCATGGATCTGACCACATGCTTCCTGCACAGCCTTGGTCACTAGGAAGGTGTGGGTGGGTTCCCTTGTAGCTGACACTGTCATTTCAGATGATCACAGATCAGGAAAACACGGTTAATTTGTAGTACACAGCTGTCTGATTAAACTTTCACTAGGAAATGACTAAAATAATCTGTCTATACTTTCATTTCTATCAGAAGTACATCACTTTTGAGCAAAATAAGCTACCTAGCTTCCTAATCACACAGCCAGCCTTACTTTTTTTTCTTTTTGACTTACATAATTATTTTCTGGCCCTTTCCATCTCTGGCACAATGACCAAGTAGCAATCCTTTTATATTAAGAGGTTATTTATTGAAGCAAACCACACCTGAATAGCTTAAATCAGATGAGGAGAGGAAACACAATCTTGGCCAAAGCATCTGGTTGGGCATCTGGAGATGTGCCTGAGTTTTTGGCTGTGCCGCAGGTGACAGATGACAGCGGGCAGCTGACACCCACGGCACGCACAGATGGCTTCCCCGCTCCCTGGATGTCAGGGCAGCCCCTATAGACATGTACAACACAGTGATATGTATGTCACTGCTCACTGCGCATGGCCAAGGTCATGGGGAACTCAGGCTACAGAGAACCACTCAACAGAAAAACTGGGGTTTGATCCCTAAGCTCTTCCCTTTAGCTGACATTGGGGAAATAGTGACCAAGGACAGAACCCGACAGAATGGCAGGAAGATGTGCCAGGGGAGGGTCAGTTGGACATTATGAAAAGGTTCTTCACCCAGAGGGTGCTGGACACTGGAACAGGCTCCCCAGGGAGGTGTCACGGCCCCAACCTGACAGTGTTCAAGAAGAGACTGGACAACATCCTCAGGCACACGGTGTGAACTGTGTGGTTGTCCTGTGCAGGGATAGGAGTTGGACTCGATGATCCTTGTGGGTCCCTTCCAAACCAGGACATTCTATGATTCTATTGACAACACTGTCGGGTTCACCCGTCATTAGGTTCTGCTCTTACTACTGGAACTGTACCACTAATTAATTTGATACATATTTATTTCATATTCTGTGTGGTATTGGCATTTGCAATCAGGTTGGTGTGGTTCCTGGCTGCTTTCCTTGCTGGAGCTCCTCATGCATTGCCTGTGAAGGGCTGGAGCGGTTCTCAGTGATCACGGTCACCAGCAAACCCACCCGTGCAGAGCGAGGTGCCCAGGGAGATGGAGTACACAGGGACAGAAGGACCATGTGGGGTTGTCCTGGGTGGGGACAGGAGTTGGACTCGATGGTCCCTGTGGGTCCCATCCAATTCACAACATTCTGGGATTCTCTGACCCTCAAAGACAGCCCCTAATTCAGTCAGCAGAAATAACTGGCTTCACCTACAGAGAGTGAAGAGAAGCCTGAATTCACCTGGCTTTCAATGAAATTCCAGATAATACATTTTCCTTGTTCGGAGAGCTCTTTGCATGCTGTCAGAGGAGTTCAGCACAGTCAGACTAGCTGGCTTCTAAAAAACAGACTCCAAGAAGTGAACTGAAAAAAGAACTCATAAAAAGTCCTGAGTCAGCTCCACCACAAGACATCAAACCGAATTCAAAATATTGACAGAAGTAACGGATTTTTGCATCGGAGGTTTGACCCCTACTGGGCAGGGTGGACTCAACACCTCCCAGTCCAGGCTGCGAGGGGCTGGTGCCACCCGCAGCTGGTCCAAACTGGTTCCAGACAGTTCCCACGCAGCCCCTTCCTCCCCAAACCCAGGGGTCACAGCTCCCACTTGCTCTACAATTTTTTTTTCCAATTTTTTCCCCCTGAGGGTGGTGAGAGCCTGTCCCAAGTTGGCCAGAGATGTGGTGGATGAACCATCCCTGGAGACATCCCAGGCCAGGCTGGACGGGGCTCTGAGCAACCTGAGCTGGTGAAGATGTCCCTGCTCATGGCAGGGGTGGCACTGGGGGAGCTGGGAAGGTCCCTTCAACACAAACTCTTCTGTGATCCTATGAAAATTAAATTCTTCTAGAAGGACAAAGCCTCTCAGCACTGACTATACATCCCATGCATAATGCAGCCCATGGTGTCTCAGTGCAGTAATGAGGAATGCAGCAAGGAGTACTTCAGAACTATAAAATAAAAAGTACCAGAGGGAGAGGAGGACTTGAGCTTTGTGCAGTGAATTCTCATGGAAACAGGTCTCTATACACATCTGTGACTTTGTCACACCCAGACCCTCCTGCTGTAATGGGCTCCTCTACTCCCTCCTCCCAAACCCACCCGCCGCCGCTGCGGAGCCGCTCGCTGCTGGGGGCAGGGGAACCAGGGGAGATGCGCTGAGGAACCGGCCTCAAGTTGCACCAGGGGAGGTTGAGGTTGGATCTGGGGAACAATTTCTTCCCCAAAGGGCTGTCGGGCATTGGAACAGGCTGCCCAGGGCAGTGGTGGAGTCACCATCCCTGGAGGGGTTGGACAGATGGAGATGAGGTTCCCAGGGACATGGGTCAGTGCCAGGGGTGGGTTAATGGTTGGACTTGGTGATCTTCAGGGGCTTTTCCAATCTAAACAATTCCATTATTCTATCTCCTCCCATGTTTCCAGTGGATGAAAAAAAAAACTCTGTATCACTGTGTCAGAAACTAAGCAAGTATTTGAAAAGAAAGCACACTACAAAATATACACAAGGGACTTATATTTATATTTGTATGCTTACATATTCAATTTCTCTGTTTATATATATGTATGGGTTGGATGTTTACATAATTATATGTCTGTATTTATATTTACAAATGTATGTATTTATATTTATATACTTGTATGTTATGTATTTATATTTCCATATTTAAATATAAATATTTAAAAGAATTCACATTGTAACTAGTGAAACTGGAAAGAACAAAAATTACTTTGTAACTGAATACATATGATGTTTATTCCTCAAGAGTTAAAAGTCATTGATAACTTTATATTCATTTTCATATTAAAAATGTTGTTTTCCTTAAGCTCTAGAATTTCTTTCCTGTGCATCCTCTATATTTAACTCCAAGTGACAGTAATGGGAATTATATGAGCCCTTTTTAGAGAATAGAATGAACCTTTTAGCTGTAAAACCTTTAGGTTTATTTGGTGGGTTGTAGCCCCTGGTGACAGCTGAAGATAACAGCTTTCACATCAAAAAGGAGATGTGTATTTTACAAAATGCAGGAACAGAGAGGCTGGCTGCCACGAAACAGGCATATTTCAAATTAAAGGTCAAACCTGAGCGGGTGTCCGGGGTGAGTCCTTTGCCTGGGCCCAGCACCGCAGTTCAGAGCAGCTGGTTTGGCTGCTGGGGCCGACATCTCCCCCTCTGTCATTGCTGGAGCTCTGCTGAATGTTTTGTGCTGTACCAGTTACATTCAAGGCAAAATACACGATGCAGCATAGCAGCATTGCAATGGATTACACTAAGTATTCCTGAAAACAACGGTGTTTTTTTTCTTGTCTGCTTCCAAGCTACTGAGTATCTTCTTATTTGCACACAGAAAGACTGGGAAAATTACTGTAACATAATACAGGCTCATACTCAACTCCTTTTTAACTGTTACAGCAGACAAGGGTATTTTAATGTGAGGAATACAAGGCAAATTCAAAATGCAATTTGCTTGTCATCTATTTCTATTATATTAAAAATATATGTCACAATCAACAGAAGCAATATGTTCAGCGTGGCTGATTCAACCAACCGAACAAGAAGTCACGCCCAACGCACGCAGCAGAGAGATTCTCAGCGCATTGTGGTAGACTCCAAATTTTCAAAGGAAATTATTGAGTATTATATCAACCCTGCACAGTCCATTTTGACTCACTGATGCAAAATACCAACTGCACATTAGTCACTGCCTAGAGCTACACATCTGTGCATCGCTGCTGCTGCACATAAGCTTCATGCCTTCGCTCCTCCCGTACGGAATAATGGCAAGTTCATTTTCTAAGTGCTCATCCCTGGTTTCTCCTTTATCCTTCCAGCCCAGCAGCAGACTACAAAATTGACAAACTGCAAATATTTTTTCTTCCTTACGAATGCATTGGTCAATATTCTCCAACTTGTGATTAAAAATACCCCAAACAAATGACAACTTTTTTTTTTTTTCAAATTCCAACAGTCAGTCAAAAAGATCAGGCTCAATGTTAAGTATTAATGATTCATTTTGTTTCCATTACAGGACAGCTGAGAGGCAGCAGTTCAAGACATTTTAAGAGCTCTCAGTAACTTTGAACACGCCGAGGCTGTGAATGTGCATGTGTATCTGTCACAAGCCATTTTCCTCCAACTTACTGACATTCTCCTTATGTATATCACAAGGCACCAACTACAATTTTTGGGTCAGATCCAAAAAAAGAATTACTTTACTCTCCCAGACGCACATGGTTCTAATGTTATTTAACATTCCCGGCTGCTAGCAATAATTAAACACTCGGCGGGTCTGCCAAGGATGCTCCTGGTGCTGAAGGAGGAGGACGGGGCATGAAACAGAGCTGAGCCAGGGCCGGTGAGCAGCCTGGGCTGCCTGTCCTCAGCTGAAGAACAGGATTTCTTTGAAAGAGCTGGTGTCTTCATTACCAGAATCCAAAGGAGGGCAAGACTTTCTAAATGCTGGGAAATCATTAACGCAACAGCAGAAAAAGATAGCAAACAAATCTGAATTTTCAAATCACTAGGAAGTTAGGAATTTTAGACAAAAGATGTCATATGGATACAGCAACTTTTTTTCTTTTGCTTTTGCAACACTTTACAGTTGTGCCTCCTATTAGAGGACATCCAAGAGAGATTTACCCACTTTCTGGTTCATCCTCACACCTCAGTGCCCAGCACAAAACCAGTATCTGAGCATCCCAGATTTGTTTGACACATCAGAATCCCACTTCTAACTTAGCTCACATTGCCAGCTTGATCAATGTTTATTTAAGCAAAGTGAAACAGCAAAACTTGAAACAAAATATAAAAACATTAAAATAAGCCAAACAAAATTCTCATACACATTGTATTTAACAAAAATATTTTTCCTTAATTATTCCAATTAACCTCCTCCGGGATCTGGAAGCAATGACCCAGCCCTTGACATCAGGCTCTGTAACTTGTAGGGGCATTCTGAGGTTGGGTCTCTTTGGGCAAGGGAATCAATCAATCAATCAATCAGTTGTTCATCTCTCTCCTGCTTAGCTTCCTCCAGGAATCCACTTTCTCTGTTATCTCACAGAAACGCCAGCAATGAGCTTTCATTTCCAAACACGACAGCAATAAGAAACTGGTTTTCTCTCGTGCGCAGTCTGAGATTGAGTTTCTTCCTCCCTTACCTTGTTCCTAGCTGCACAGTTACAAAACGCAAAGGTAAAAAGAACCCATTTCCCTTTCCCTGGAGCTTCTCTGAGATTACATTCCTATCACGGTCTTTAATTAGCAAACTTTTCTATAGCTTAAATAGCGTTCTTGCACCCCTCAGCACTGCAAGACTCTCAGAGCACTACAGCAACATACCATGGGAAGAGCTCCCGAAAACACAGTTTAATAAACTTCTAATCTCTAGTCCTCCAAAGACACAATCCATGATGACCGGCAGATGACGGCTCTGGAGTTCAGAGCAGTTTCTCTAGCTCTACATTCCCTGCACCAGCCCCTGCCCTATCACCTTCTCTCAGTTCAGCGCTTCATTCTGCCACAACAAGCCTGCTGAGAAACATCCCCGTTTTGCAGGCATCCCAATTATCCAGTCTGCATGCGGTGACACCAATGGCCATGGGCACACCGAGAGCAGGGGGATAGCACCGCAAGAACCTCCATCCCGAGGACATAGCCGAGCAGGGATGTGTCCAGAGCTACCAGCCTGCACAGTCCCGACCTGTTCATTGCTGCTCAGGATGAGACACCTGGCAGCTCTCACAGAAGCATTCAGACTGACAGCATCTGCAAACAAAATGAATCAGTCTGCTGATTTATAAAGCAACTGTAAAGCATTCTCCATCACTGAAAACAGAAGGACCTTCACGTGTCTGCATTTTCTGAGCTTGATATCATAAAATTGCAGGATGGTTTGTGTTGAAAGAACTTTCCCAGATCCCCAGTGCCACCCCTGCCATGAGCAGGGACATCTTCACCAGCTCAGGTTGCTCAGAGCCCCGTCCAGCCTGGCCTGGGATGTCTCCAGGGATGGGGCATCCACCACCTCTCTGGGAACCTGGGCCAGGCTCTCACCACCCTCAGGGGCAACAATTTCTTTCTCATATCCAGCCTCAATCTCCCTCCTTTAGTCTAAAACCATCACCCCTTGTCCTATCACAACAGGCCCTGCTAAAAAGGCTGTCCCTGTCTTTCTTCCCAGCCCGTTTTAAGTCTGGAAAGGCTGCACTAAGGTCTCCCCAGAGCTTCGGTTCTCCAGGCTGACACCCCAACCCTTCCAGCCTGTCCTCCCAGGAGGACACAGCCATGGGGCTGGGAGGTTTCCCCACCAAACCCAGAGAAGGCTTTGCTTAACTCCTATTTCAGATTCATTCCCAAATAACGCAGTTCTTTCCTAGGGTAGTCTGCAACTGCCTGAAAAGTTTTTTTTTTAACAAGACCGGCTGGCACAAGAGAGGAGTCTGCAATTAAATTATTACAGTGGAGCAACCCAGAGCACCACATTGGCGTCATCTTCCTTCCGAGTTCCACCAGACACCTGAAGAAAGGTAGAACATCTTGCCCTGGTGAATCAAGAACACCTCAGCACAGTCTAGCATTAGCTGGAAGAGATTTTCATAGCCTCTGAACAGCAGTGGGGATTTCCTCCCTTAAAATCAATTTTCTTATTTTGCAAATCTGGCAATGGCTCAGTAGATAAGAGAGCCATAAACAGCTGAAAGTATGAATTTCCCTACAGTACAAGGCCTGTGTATACAATCAGCCAAAAAAAACCATTTTATTACACAGTTCAGAAACATTTTAAGGTAACATTTTCCTGACTAATAAACTACCAACCACAAATACCAAGAATGAAATGGTAGCTCAATAGTTCTTACCCCTTTCTTTACTGCTGACTTTTGATGAATTACTTTTCTTATAAACAAGCAAACAGAATGACATTGCCTGTCTGAATCTGTAAATAACATCTCATTTTTTTATATGTTTCCATGAGATATTGGCCCCTTTTACTACTCATCTGTGTGTCGTGCAAGGGGTGTGCGGTGTGTTAGATCATCCCCAGCCAAGGCACATTGTGCAGTGCGGTCCAAGCGCAGCTCAGCTCACAAAACCCGTTCTGGCTGCGATTGCACACCCGAGAAGTGCAGTTTTCCCCAAATTGCAGGAATTAACTTGCTTTCCAAATAGGATTCAAAAGTGCTCAGGCCAAATGGCTGGCCTGCTGCTCGCTGCCAATATTTTAGGAAGAAATCTGGAAGTAAAATAAATCATCACTTACTGGAGCAGTGGATATATTGATGTCTCTCTGGGCCACTCTCGAATTGGCTTAACGAGATTTTATAGGAACCTCTGGGGGGTTATTTCAGCAATAACCACCAGGACGGCACAGCCCAATCTTCTCTGCACATTTCTAATATATTGAGCCCTCTTTTCTAAAAGCAGCATCTTTAGAGATTTTGGCTGTATATATCTGGGGCCTTTGTCTTGTGTTCTAAGACTATCAATAAGTTGGTCACAGGTATAATTGCAGTAAGCTCTTTTTTGCCATATTGCACATCCTTGGCAAGGAAGAATTAGAATGGGCCAAGCAGCTTCTGTAACAAACGATTAACAGAGAAAATGGGATAATCTGAACAGTTACAGGCCTGTCAGACTGACACTGATCCTGCACAATGTAATGGAATAAGCAATGCACAACATTATTTATGAAGAATTACAGCAGCTTAATAAAATCAATGACAGTAGACACATATACTAAAAAAAAAAGTGTCCAACTAGCCTAACAAATGTCTTCTGATGGGATTACAGGTATGGAGGATAACAGTACCAGTGGTAAAGCAGCATAATTCAGCAGGCAGCGCATTTACTGCTGTTCAGTTTTTGACTAAGAAATCAGAATGTTATAAATCAGTTTATTACATTAAATAGACTTGAAGCTTACAAAAGAAAAATTTAGAAAAGAAGCTTAATTGTAAATGGAGAACCAGAACAGAAGGAGTGTGTTTTTAATTGAGGTCCAAGTTTGGTGCCTTTTGTTACTTTACCTCTTCTCCAATGACTTAAGAAGCCATGAAATCATTTCTGTGCAAGTGAATTAAAAACAGCTGAGCTGAAAATAACCAAGAGAGCAGGAGAGAATCCTTGGTTGGACAAGAGGGAACAAGCCAACGACATGTGTTACAACATGGCCAAATACTGTCCTACCGGCAGGCAAAAAAACACCAGAACCCACCAGAGCTGGGAGGGTAAAGGACGCCAGGATGGGAAGCAGAGAGGAAGGACTGTAAACACTCAGAACTGCTTGGGATATTGTAACATTTGCGGTAAAAATGGAAAATAAGATTAAAACACTCAGCCTGTTCTGGCTGCTCTCACCACCCAGCCCGTGCAGAGTGTGTTAATGAGCCCCGCGCTCCAAAGCACCAGCCACAACAGCCACGTTCTTTTGAATCACGATAAGATCCAAATACCCGTTTTCCACAGCTCAGTTCTTGTAGAAGCTAATTTCTTCCTAATAAAACTGCAAGAGATTAAACCTCAAATGTGAGATGTTAGCAGAAAAAGGGATGTTCAAAGGGCAGGACTAAAGGAAAGCCATCCGAGTCCATCAAGTCACACTAGATGCTGGATAAGTCAATTAAAAGCAGTGAAAAATGGTCAGATGTGCTGAGCAGGGCTATAGGTTTTTCATTAATTGTGACTGTACAGAGGATGAGAAGCTTCCACTTAGCTTGAGAGGAAAGTGAATAAGAATATTCAAAAGCAGCTTCAATGTCACCCCAGGCTGTTTATCACAGCTCCTTTCCCTTTCCGTGTGCTCTTTGTCCAGCAGGATGAAGGACACTGTTACTGATGTCTTCTCATCTCTTTTCAACTACATACATTTTCCTTTCACAGGGCCAGAGGAGATGCTGACACATTTCCAACCTTTTTCTTAGAAATTCATCAGCTAAAATAAACCCTACATTTGTGAACAGGAAGTAATTCACACTCCTATGTTTAACAAATGTGACAAGTTAAAGTAAAAACATTTAACTCATAAGACTTAACAACATGCTTTGTATGGTGATTTCACATTTCCTACAAGAAAGTTTCCTTCTACCAAAACTGGAAAGCACATGTTTAAAAACAGTGAAACTGGAAGTAATGTGGCAAATAATTAAAAAAAAAAAAAAAAAAAAAAAAAAATAAAAAAAAATCAACAAAGCCTTTCAGGGACAATTACCATGGCTGAGGATCACTTCTAAAGTCATTTAAATGCTTCAGTTCATAGGGAGTCCAATAAGAAGAACGCTACAGTTATCTTTATTCCCATAGAGAACCATTTTAGACCACAAGCTGACATTTCAAGCGTGTTTAAATATGACTGTTAATTCTGGAGCACTCGTCCGTCTGCTCTCTTGATCGTCAAGTTGCAGCAGAAGGTACAACCATCATTTTAGGGTGAAAGGTCTCAGAATAGGTAAAATGACTGGCCTTAGGTTTAATCTTACCCTAACAGCATCATCCACCACTTAGAAGGACTAATAAAACTCTTATTCGGCTACCAAGTGCAAAGAAATATACGCTCAACTTACAATGAACAAAGGTCATTCCAACCAAACTGGAAAGGTTCCAACTGGTGGAAAGAATCCCAAATAATTTTATGGGAAAGTGCCTGCTAATGCCAACGTGTACTCAAAAAAAAAACAGAGTATGTGAGAGGACCCTTCAAAGACCTTTACAGGCATTAGTGATGACATCACTGATGACGTTAATTTTAAAATCTGTATTTGTCCAAATGAAAAAAGACAAACTTGTTTTAAATGAAAATTCCTCTTAAAGCTTTTCAAGGGTTATTATCTATAAGTATATAGAAAAGACTGCCTATAAATAGATAATATATACACAGGAAATAAAGTATTCATTAATAAAAATGGATAATTCTCCTTACAAATTTGGGCTGATGCAGAATAGCAATCACATTGTGTAAAATACACAGTCACAAGCTGCAGCCACAAAGTTGAGGGTTATAAACTGCAATGAATACAAAAGCTTGCTAGTTCACGTTAATTTCAAAGGGAGCAATTTGATTGTGAGATATATGACTTTGTGGGGAATGGGGAATATACAACATGGAGAAAAATACCAATATTTGTTCCCTGCCACAGTCTCTCCCACTATTTCTTTATAGAATCTACATCAATTGAACAGAAGAAACAGGAAGAAAAAAATAAAAAAAATAATAATAAAAAACAACAACAACAAAAACCAACAACAAAAAACAGTGGTGTAAAAATTGAAATATTTGTTGTGGCTCCACAGATGGAATGCCCATCTTAGACAGACTGCGGGATTCCTGTGCCCAGCCAGGAGCATCTTCTGAAACCACTCAGATAATCTATCAAAGACTGGCACACGGTGAAGATGAATGATCACATCATGACACCTGCTTTCTTGGCCTAGAGATGCCGCCTTTATTTAATCATTTTCAGAAGTTACTATCTCATCCGTAAGTCTCTGCTGCTCCAGGAGCCTGACTGGAGCTGGTCAGGCACCATCCCAGGTGAAATGAAGCTGCAAATCAGAGCAGCATGAACCTCGGCTGGGCCTGGCTCAAATAACCTGGGAACAATCTGGCTTGTAATTAGTATTAAAAACGAAATGAAAAGGAGGAGACAGGTCACCTTACACAGACAGGCTTATGGCCACCACACCATAAGCATTTGCCATCTCACTCAGAGGACCAACATCTGTCACTCAGCAATGACGGCGGAAATGAGATTATTTCAGACTTCTATGAATATCTACTTGTCTAAAATTAACATTTTTTGCAGCTTTACCTGTGTTTTAAGACATTTTCTCATAATAGCATATTTAGCAGGGATCTCTTTTGCTCTTGAGACAGGTAAGGCAATGTTGTTGTTCCAGGGTATTACAAAACTATTACGTCAAATTCCATAACTCACTGTGGTCAAACTCTAAAAACCTAATGACTCTATGCAGTGCTAACAATAATGGTATTTTAGTTTGGCTGGGAAATGCTAATTGCTTTCAATCTCTTTTTATTTTATTTTAGAATTTTCCTTTAAAAAGTCACAAAAACCCCAGTTGTTACATAGACTTTTGAGTTTCAGAGACAGGAACTGTGCTCCTGGCTGTGAGACTGAGCATAGCTAAACCAAGACCACTGCAACTAGTTTATTAAAGCCAAGGTCCTTACCAATACATTTCAGATGTTTTTCCTGCTAATGTTTAAGCAAGAGATACAGTTAAAATGTTTTTTACTCTCACAACAAAAACAAGTATCATAATAAAAGAAAAATAAACTCCCAACCTCCACAACACGCCTTTGCCAACCACATTCTGCAAGGAGAATGGGAAAAGCCAAGATGGCATTCATAGAATATAAAAAAAAACAGCCAGGGACAAAAAGGTGTCCTGCAGCCACCCCTTATTAATGGATATATTAAGGATCAACCATGTGAATGCCACTTCCGACATAAATGTTTAATATTGCCACAAAGCCTTCTATAGTTTAAGCTGAGAACTGAAAACGTCTTTATTTTAATGTACCTAAAGATCTCAGACGGTATTTTTTCTTCTACAAGTATCCAGTTATGCCAGCAAAGTCCCACAAGCCTGCACACTGTATGCAGCCAGCAGCCACAGGAACTTGTCCCCAAGCCACGGGAAGAGCTCAAGCGGCAATGTGCTACGGGACGATGCGCGAGGACATTCTACTGGCTGCATTTAACTGGGCTGCGACTCTATTTTGATCAGTTCTGGTCAATGCTTGCAAATATCACAACTGTATTTGGTGCATAAAACGAATTCTGTTGCTATTTAGAGTCCCCATGGGAAAAAAAAAAAAAAAAATCCAATCATGAAGCTTTTTGATCTGTTCTATAAGAGGAAGCATTAACAAACCAGCTAATCTATGCAAACCCAACGCAAAGGCGGTGGGTGAGGACTTGACGTGATTGCAACGGTGAGGAAACTGGGAGCGCGGTGGGTGTTGATCCGTCCCGTCTGCAGGGAGCCCATCCTGGCGGCACAGCCATCCCCTGCCCTGCCCTCCTCACCTCCACAGGACCACACACTCGGGGGCTTTGCCCCTTTTACTGTCATTTCTGCTGGAGAACACTATAATGCAGCTGATCTCTGGTTAAGAAAACGCAGCCTTCCATTCACCACACCCAGCTTGCAAACCAGACTGATTTTCCTGGAATAGACACTGGGTTTCAGCACTCTGAGCTGCTCTAATGGCTGTTTCCAAACAAAATTTTGCAACAAACAATGAAATATTATCAGGGAACTACACTGCATGCTGAGAGGCATCTCAGAATGATCTCTTATCAATATTTTTATACTTCAATCACACTATGCACTATTTCAAGTACAAATATCGGCTTGTGAAAACCCTGTATTTAGCTCTGTGCAGAATAGAACCTCTGACAAAGCTGTGCTAAATACATAAGTTTGGGCAGCCTGATTCATATCTCATGCATGTTAAAGCAAGTTTTAATGCTCTCATGGAAATTTTGGATCAGGATCCAGTTTGTGTTCGTGATCCTGAAAGCATGAGGTGACTCATAATTTCCTACCTTCTCCTCAATGGTTTTAGAAAAAGAATTAAGCTATTTGGGAGGTTTTTTACAACCTTCAAGAATCAAGACATCATACACACTTGCAAAAAGAAAACAAAAAGCCCAGAAAAACATCTGGGTCATCCCTCTGCCTGTGTCACTGCCTGAACATCTGAGAGACTCGTGTTCCACTCCTGTGACCACCCACGAGATATCGAGTTTGCTCAAGCTGATAAAGGATGGGCTAGAAAACATCTGGACCTGCAGCTCCTTTTCTGGTGCTCCAAAGAAATCAATGGATTAACACTAGTGAGAGGGAAGGGTAAATGAGAGACACGGCAGTTCCTAGATGCAATGACTCCAGCAACGTTCAGTACAAAACATAAATATATTCAAAAATATGCCCTTACAATAGAGAGCCTATAGAAGTCATTTCAGCAACTTAACAGATCCTCCAATCAAATTCCATTATGTTGCGTAGCATAAACCATAGCTGAAGTTGGCTTTCTATCCATTACACTTCATCAAATATACCTTGTTACAAGACACTTAAAGCTACTAGCAATAAATACAACTTTTGTTCATCTTGTTGACAAATACATCACAAATATAGAGGACAGTAAAAATCCTTTTGTTTTTTGTTTTTTTCCAGGAAATCAATTACAAAATCACAACTGATATTGCAAAAGACCTGGATTTCTTTCTTGGCATGTTTTTCTTTAATGATTGGTGTTTATAAATTACTGTGTAACCACCGAGGTGCCTGTCTCATTCTGTCCCTGCCTGGCTGCCGTTAGTGTGTGTAGGAGAAGCTGTGAGGATGCGGCACAGCACCCTTCAGCTCTATTTTCTTCCCTGAGAAAAACGCAACACAGATACTGACAGGATATTTTCGTAGGGTAGGTGTTAAACTCTGGTGCAGCCCCAAGGCCAGCGCATCCCGTCAGCTCTATCCCTGCACACTCAGCATGTAAAGCCGTAACACAACACGGTGTATATAAAATACAGAGGAAAATAATGAATATGAGCCAGCGTGTGGCCAAGGAGGCCACCAGCATCCTGGCTTGTACCAGCACTGGTGTGCCCAGCAGGACCAGTGACTGTCTCCTGTGCTGGGCACTGAGGAGGCCAAACCTCTAATCCTGGGGTCAGTTCTGGGCCCCTCAGGACAAGGAAGCCCTTGTGGTGCTGGAGTGAGTTGAGAGAGGGGAACGGAGCTGGTGAGGGGCTGGAGCACAAGTGTGATGGGAGCGGCTGAGGGACCTGGGGGGTTCAGCTGGAGAACAGGAGCTGAGGGGAGACCTTCTGATCTCTGAACTGCCTGAAAGGAGCTTGGAGCCAGGGAGGTCGGGCTCTGCTCCCAAGGAACAAGCACCAGGACCAGAGGAAACGGCCTCAATTTGCGCCAGGGGAGGCTGAGGTTGGATCTGGGGAACAATTTATTTCCCCAAAGGGCTGTCGGGCATTGGAACAGGCTGCCCAGGGCAGTGGTGGAGTCACCATCCCTGGAGGGGTTGAACAGATGGTAGATGAGGTTCTCAGGGACATGGGGTAGAAGTGGACTTGGCAGTGTTGGGTTAACAGTTGGTCTCAATGATCTTAAAGTGTTTTCCAACCTATGATTCTATGATTTTAAATGGGCAAGATGGCATATCCACACAAAGCACCCAAGAGCATCTTCTAAAACAAGAAAAGAAAACATAAAAAAGCTCTGGTTCAGCAGAAGTGACACAAGGACCGAGGGGTGACACCAGGCAAGATGGCCACAGCCACACTGAGAGCTGAACACTGGCACAGCCAATGCTCAGGATGGCACAGGACAATTCTCCATTTCACACACACAAACTTAGCACCAAAATGAGAATCAGTCAAAGCAGAATTCATCCCAATACAATTTGGAAAGACGAGCAAAAAGAGCAGAAACCTAGAGAGACAAAATGTGGGAGAACAACCTTAAATTATGTTTAGCTGTGGACTAATTTTGCTTTCAAAGTAATTTTAATAGCAAAACCCCTACTCATCTCCAGAACAATGTCATGACATAGCTTGTTAATAAGCTTTTTTCACTCACTAATTAATAATAAGCATTCACGTTATATCCGCACTTAAATGATGTCAGTAGTCACTACTCTGTATCTTCATTCTATTTAAATTTAAAATCCCTATTTTAATTCTATTAGCTAAATAGTAGCTGCTCCAGCTGAACTGTTGGACGCTTTTGCAGGACACACATCGGTGGATGGTTTTCTCACTGGAGGAGCAGTCTGTTCATCCATGTGCTACTACCTTTCCTTGGAATTCAGCAGCCTCCCATACCGCACTGGTATCTACTGAGCGTACTTTCTTCTATACTTATGGAGCTCTCCTGAATTCAATTAAATTACGAGGACACAAAGGAGCAGAATTTGACCTCCTGGGTATATCCAGATAGAAAGAACAAGCTGCATGATATCTCAGAGTCAAATCTCCTGCATCTGGTCGTAAACTCCTTTCAGAAGATGAATTAAATTACCCTGTGTAACAGACATCAGAGCAAAAAGCTTAATGTGTTTTGATGTTGAGATGAACTACCCACGATTTATTAGGAAACAAATAATCACAGCAAATTACAGTTCACAGTTGAAAAACAGAGAAAGTGCCTTAATATGAATGGCTTTTCCCACCATGTGATTTCCAGATACTCTTTCTGTTCCCTTCTGGATCGAGGGGTGAAATGCAGTGCATTACTGTCATGCCCTCAGAAAGATCTGCTTTCCTTCTTGAAACTTGTGAGCAAAAAGCTTTCTGCCCCACACTCTTCTGCCTGGGATGGCAAAGGAGGCTGGAGTTGGTCCCTTCTGCTATTGCTTGGCAAAAGCCAGGTACTCTATGTGTGGAACATGTGGAGCAGCACCAAACGCCAGCGCTGGGGCCAGGCTGTGAGGTTTGGCTGATCTCTGCTCTCACCGTCAATGTGGGGTCCTCTGTGCTCAGGGAATGATGCACAGGCTGGCTTCAAGGTCATTGCAAATAATAATATATATATATATAAAGGTTATAAAGGTTTTCAATTCTGTGTTTTCTTGGAGCAGAGTTGGTTGAAATGAAATCGACAAAAAAGGAAAAAATCTTGAAATATCTTATAGCAAATCTGGTTTGTCCATTAATGCTTAACTGGTAGTTTACAACTAAGCGCCACACAACTAAAATGAAATACATGAAGTATTAAATGCATTACAGAATTGCAATATGTTTTTTTAGAAGACACAACAGATGCTATATATGAGAAAATCATACTAACATTCTACGTTTCTGCATGCGGAAAGTCTGTGTTACGGGATCAGAAGGGCAAGTCAAGCTTTAGAGCTGCACAGCACTAACGCTCCTCCAGCATTAACATGCTTTTGCCATGTGTTTTCATCATTAACCACCCTCTCTCACACTAATTCTTCTACAGAACAGCTGCTGCGATGCACAGGGATGGTACTTTACCGGCAGCAGTTCTTATCTTCCTTCTCTCATCCTTGCTCAAGGAACAGTTTTATGTACTGAACACTGTTTAGAGCCTCAGAAACCAGGATTCTCTGACGCTGTGTTTCTACAGGTACCATAGAGCTGCGGCAGAGCTGCCTCTCACGCTGAGGGGCCAGGCCTTGCTCCCTGCCCAAAATGCTGGTGCTCAGCTCTGGGACACTGAGCAGCTCTGGGCCGTGTCCCAACCCAACGTCCCAAAAGCCGAGGACATTCCCAAGTTGGGCTGATGTGTTGGTCAAACCCAACTGGGTTCTCAGGAGGTGGGAAAAGCTCCAGTGAAAGCCTGGCCACCCCACCCCAAACCTCAGCATGCTCTTCTGCTGAAAGGGCCACAACATTCCAAAGCGGAAGGCCATCAAAAGTTACTGTACAAGGCAGAGAATTGTGGATTTTCCCCCTCCAGTCTTAAGAAGAAAATGTGATATTTATCAGAGAAGCAATGATAAACTGGAAAAATTCCATTCAGGACCTAAAGTTTGGTGGATATGCAAATTTTTTCATGCGACTGAAAAAGCAAAGAGCAGGCCCAGAAAAGTCTTTGTGTGCTTGAAAAGCTTTGGGTTTTTTTATGTTGATGTTTCATATTTTGATTCCGGGTAAATTCAAAACAGGGAAACAAACCACCAAAGCAGCTTTCCAAAGAGCCAGTATCTACCTGTGCAGCTCTTCCCTAGGGAACACACACAAGCAGCTTGCCCTTCTTTTCTGCAATAATAAACAAGAAACACTCATGCTTTTCAGACTTTGATGAGAAAATTCAGCTCCAAGAATTCTTTTGTGCTGTTTGCTTTCATGCTGCTTCATGGAGTTCCTGCCTTCACTCACTGCCTCCTGCCAAACACGTCTGACAATTGTGACCCTTCCTAAACACATCACCTGAAACATGCTCTGCTCACCCCGTTCCCAGGGTCACCTGTTCCAGCACAAACTCTCCCACCACACATCCCTTTGGAGAGATCTGAGAAGCCTCAGGAGGTAAAATGAAGCCCTGGCACCATCACGTGCTGAAGGTTTTGCGAAGTCATAAAACTCCTCAGTACTTTGCATTTTACTTGCTCAAAGTTTCCAGGCCCTCTACTATTGTCAGCATGGAAGATTATTATGGAGCAATCTCTATGGTCAGTGTGAATTCAGATTTTTATGTATATATTCATATAAATCTGTATTTTATATATATACTTACACACACACACATTCGTAAAGACACACAAATTGTGTGTCAGAGACAAGGGCAGATGATGGGCTTGTACTCAATGCTAAAGTGCTTTTTCTTAACCCCAAAGAAACAAACAGCCAAGTTCTCTATTGTAAAGTAGCTGGAGAAGGAGGATGGAGAGCACTGAGAGGCAGCTCCTGCAGATGATGTCATATTCAGACTTATCAGTTCATTAGAAAGATAACGATTGCTTTTTTTTCCTTTCTCGTCAACTATGAACATTCCTCTTAAAGGGTATTGTATTTTGGGCAGGCACTTATTAAGAAGAACAAACTCATTGTATTATTTTAATCTTATATTTCTGTTAATACCAGTTAAGGTTTTTCATGCTGTTCACGCCATGCTGCCAAAGTCAGGGCATTCAGACGAATGGACTAGAAAAATACAAAGTATTACAGAAAGGACACAATTTATTTTACTTTAAGGTTTCCCAGAGCTATTCTAAAGCTATAAAAAATGGTCCTCTCATGGAACTAAAAGGGAAGGACATACCAGATATGGAAAGTGCTCAGAATAGGATGAAAAGGAAGGCAAAGGTATAGACTTCTCTGTGACAAGTCACTAAGTAGGTCAGTTTATAAAAGAGATGAGTTGGAGGAAACATGACAGATCTCCACCAAACCCCAGGATGGGCCGCGAGCCGCTCGGCACCATCTCCAGTGCAAAGGCAAGAGCTCCAAATAAACCTGGCATCGGAGAATGGCTTCTGATAGCGCGGGACATCAGTCCTACTGCTCAGCTTCTCCCCAAGTGACCTCGTAACTTATTATCATGAGTCGAGTGTGAGTAGTCAGAATCAAATCTAGCAGAAGTAATTAAGATTTATCTAATCTCAGGCTAATCTGACAGAACACTGATGAGGTTTTTTCTGCTTTAACCAAATGTACAGATGATATCCCAACTGCAGGAGCTGCATGTCCTGAGAAATACCAGTGTCCTGCCTCCTTGTTCTGGTCCCAGTGTCGTTCCCCAGGGCTGGTCAAGGGACTGGGGGAACATTGGAGCCCAGAAGGATGGTGACCACAGCAAAGTCTTTCTGCTGAGACATAATATCCAATATTGAAAGGGGAACAAGCCCAAGCACCACTGGATAAGGAACCCCCAGGAGTATTTTAAAGTACCATATTCTGAATAAGGGATGCAGACCCCAGTGTTTCCACAGAGCTACGGACCAGAGCCAAACCCAGTGGCAACCCATGTCATCCCATTTAGCTCTACACACTTGGAATTTGCCCTAAATTAAGCAGATCTTTAAGTTACTGCACAAAACAAACAACTCACAAGCAGGGTCATCACTGTGTTGGAAACTGTTTATTTGTTGTATTTCACACAGAGCCTGTTAAAATAAAGAAAAACTTGGGGGGTAGCAAATTATACAACTACTTTTTGTTTGTTTTTCTCCACCATTCATCACAGATAGAGACTGACTTTCTTGACTAATTTTATACAAAGAGAGCCATTCCAAAACTCAGATGTCTTGGGCAAGGACTAACTATGGTCTGACACTTCACATCACACCTATTTATGCTAAATCTCTGCATACAAAAATAGCAGCGATGATTAAAGAACGCCAGCAGCTCTTGCGCTGACTGGCAGCTCCGGGATCTTCATTTTTAACTTGTCGAAGTTAACATATTGTTGCCATTATAAATGGAAATAGTCAGCAGCAAAGTGTTAATGACATCCCATTAAAAAGAGTGCCTTTCCCTGGCAGAATGAAAGCACAGACACCAACCAGCCTTGGAAAATGCACAGAAATACCTAAAGGAGCCCATGAAGGTTGATCGCCCTTGTCCTGGAGACACCTCTAGGTCAAACCCTCTCTTCCAGGTGACGTTTAGAAACCACAAACCAGGCTGTTATACAGACCATATCAATATGGGGCTACAAATAAAATATATCTATGTTCCAGGTTTTCTCACATAAACTGTTATTCTATGAAGTATTTGGTAAAAAGTACTGTTAAAAAAAAAAAACAGATTTTGCCTCCAAACTCCTACTACTTCTTCCTTTCAGAAAGCAAGATATGGTTCTACTTAACTGTCACATCCAAACCCTGCCTTAAAAATTAAAATTGCCACTTTCGTAAATAAAGAAGTTTCGCTCAGTTGTAGAGCTTTCAAAGAAATTATTACACCTTGTAATGTTATTAATATTGATCATAACTAAGTTTCTGTACTATAATGACTCAGTTTGCTGCATCCGCAGGGGACCACGTTGTCCCTCTGGGTCTGAGCACAGCAGAGATACGACTTTTGATTCCCAGACACATTCACTGTCTCAAGAACTAAGAAAATACTGTGGTGACATCCCACACGAAGCAGGAGGTGGGAGCTGGTGGACCCTCCTGTCCAACGACACAAGTCACCGCAGGCACCTGGTGCTGTCCTGCAAAGACACAGGGTGCTGGACGTTCTGCAAGACAAGTCACTGAAGCAAAACTTCCTAGTCTGATACAGGATGAAGCACAGATGAAAAAAAGGAAGAAAGACCCTCAAGGAAATGCAGAATGTGACCATCAACCCAGAGAGTCCAAAAGGATCCTGGATCCCCTGTTCAGGCTGCAGCTCCAGCACCTACCTGACCCTCTCCTCTCCCCACAGATCCCTGCAGATCCCCACAGATCCCTACTCCTCTGTACCTCCACACTAGGCAACCTCCTTCCCCTCTCACCATGCACCCATGCAGGAGCAAACTGACACACAGCCCCTCAAAACAAGAACAGTCATGAAAGGCCACGAGATTACGTGGCTCACCCATGCATAACAGCACCCATACTCATTACGTTGGGCGGCCGTCCTCCAGACTGGGTGACCACATAGGCCTTGCACCAAAACATCCATATGGCAAGGAGCCTCCCAACACAGGTGGCACCGTGTCATGTCACTGAGATGGGCTCCTGCCAGCTCCAGCCCCAGCACGTCCATCCTCAGCTCCAGCCCCAACCTCTAGCTTGCCCAGCAGCCAGCACACCTCCTCCTGCACATGGCCATGAGCTTTAGCTAGCCCTCCCGTGACAAACCAAACAGGGTTTGGGGTCTTATGCCAGTGAGTAGGAATATCTAATGCAAAAATGTGTATTCCTCAACCAAATCCATGTGAGGGTAATTCTGTTCTTCTCTCATCCTGAAGAACTCTTCACCCTTTATTTCACATGTTCATGAACTTGTAATCAGCCTCTCACCAACATTCATTCAGAACATGACGAGGTGCTCTGGTCACCCAGGTATTTCACAAATCTCACTGCGTAACGTGGCAAGACACCTTCTGGCACAGGACCAGAACGCGGGGCATATCACTGTGCAAGGTCACTGTGCTGTGACACACAAAAACCTCAGTTCTTCTGCAGCACCTGGCCGTGCGAGACGGCAACTGTGCTGTGACAGGGCTAAACATGAGGAGAAGCATGTCAACTCAATGCAGAGATGAAGAAGCGATGCGCAGCACCAGGCTGAACTAAATACTGGCACCCCTGCTGCTCCCAGGTACTTATCTATTAGTTTGGCATCTATCCATTGATTTGCCATTGAAAACCATCAGCCATTTCTAGAAACAATTTCTGAATGGTTTACAAGACAGAGATACTTTTGCCAGAAAAGAAAAGAAGAAAAAAAAAAAGGACAGACCATTTCATATTTCTGGTTCATAATCAATATCCACCCTACGAAGCACCAGGAAGATAAAACTGCGTTATTACTGCAGAAGAAAGAACCGATGGATTTAGGAAAAAATCCCTCACCATATAAGGGCTGTGAACATTTTCCCACTTAAGACAACGTGTGGGATCAGATTCACAGACACAGAAATATGTTCTGTTCCCTGACACCCACAGTCCTAGAACACCGGGCTGAAGTGCTGGCAAGAATAAGAACCATTTGTTAAGTACAAAAAATGTCTCACATAATTAGAGAACTGCTGAAAGCCACCAATTTAGTACTCAGGCTTTAAAATTTCAGAATTTTTATTGTAACAACAGCTAAAGCTTCAGTATGCTTCCAGGTGGAACCGCCCAACACATGCACCATATGGGTTGATTAGGGTATCAAGTGCCCAAGGCAAAATTAAGCACGAGGTACAAAGAGATTTTGCCACCACTCCAAGAACACCTTGAGCAGATTTTATGCCAATTACGTGGCAAAGCTGCCCACAGGGTACCAAGGGGCCCCTTCTCGCTGGGGTGACACCTCCCTCTCCAGCCTCACCCCTGCCCCTCCAGCTCCTCAATTGTCCTTTTGCCGGGGGGTGCTCCAGCCCATCAGAAGTGATGAGGACCAGGAATATCTCCCAAAGCATCTGCCAGGGACAAAGAGCAGCCTCTGTCCCAAAGACTCTTCAATGGTCAAACACTGAGAACAACAACGAACTGAAGATGGGAATGTGGCATTGGAAACAGAACATATGGCATTCGCATGTGGTTTTTTTAATATATTTGAGAATAAAGTGATGCAAGAGAGAAGCAGACGGTGGGAGGGACACCTACTACAGATGAAATAGTGATGCTGAAGAAAGGAAAGACAGCACTGGTGATGGCCTCTCACGCAACTCCTGACAACACAGGTGAGGCAGAAACCCACGTCATCTTCTCCCGGCACGCTATTATCCTTCTTCCGCACCTTTCCGTAAGTCAAATGCAGTAAAAATTTTAAAAGTACCAAAAAAGGACAACAATGAAGCAGTGTTTAAAAAATCAGCAGCTGAAAAACAACCTAAGTCAACCAAAGCTTTAAATTCTGCTCAATTCTCCGCTTTGGAGCAGCATTCCCTGGGGAGAGGAGCATCAGCTCCGTGACTCAAGGTCGAGGCTGCAGCCGCTGACTCCGACCACCAACGTTGCTCCTCCACGCTGCCCGCGGTGTCGCACAACACAAACTTCTCAGCTCACATGCATTTCTGTTTATCAAAACGCTCTTTAAGTATCTATTTCATACCTGGAAGACTGCTCTATTTATAGTCCGAGTCACATCCTCCAAGCATCAAACTCCACTGATAAGCTAAGCATCAAAGATTTCACAAGTATGTCTTCACACCTTAAGCACATCATTGGAAAAACAGTAACGACTGACAATTTCTGTGACATAAGGCCCAGTGTTTGTTTCCCATCCATGGGAACTTGCACAGACCTTCAGGAGTCCAAGCGACAATTTCACACATATTGATTATTGAACCTGAATTCACAGTATCACTGCCCTTCACCCAGTTGAGACAGATTCATATTTTTTCTGCCCACTGTCTCCCAGGCTTCTGAAAGGTTAAACTCGCTCTCCTCGGATTTTCTTTGCACCAGCTCTTATTTTCATTTCTTTACCCCAGCAAAATATATGGGGGAAAAAAATAAGCATTTTCCTCCAATAAGCTTAAACGCCTGTAGCTATATATTAGTTCACCCAGGATATGAGTGAACCAAAGGATGAAGAATGTTCTCCTCCTTATAATAAAGAGAGTAGCCTTCTGAGCTCATGGCTTCCTTTCTTTATTCACCATAACTCGATCCATTACCATTTTACTTGCTCCACCTCACCAGAGCACCTCTTGAGCTGTACGAGTTTATGCTCCTTTACTTGCCTAATTTTGCACTTAGCGACAGAAGTGCCTGTGACAGCCTCTCCTCGGGCTGTCAGGCCTCTCACACCCAGCCTAACGTGTTATCCCTCCTGAAGGTTCTCTCCACCTTCCACTCTTCCATAACTTCTCAGCAGGTCACACTAAAAGAGATATATCTGCCTGGAGAAGATGCACAGTAAACCATGTAGGATTTATCTGCCACCAACAAACTGCTGCATTCCCAGGAAAAAAAAAAAAGAAATCTGACAAAAAGCTAACAGTTCTGAAGGACTCATCCTAGGATTCGATGCAATCTGCCATGCAGGCAAATTAAAGCCTACAGAAACCAGGCTAAAATTAGAGAGGGCTGAGATGAGAACCAAAGACACGCAGAAGCTCTTACAAATCTTTAAATAGGGCTTAATACAACATGTAGGTGCTTGGTCTCTGCTCAGCTTAGACCTACTGAAATCATTAATTTATATTATAAAATAGCACTAACTGTTTCTAGGGCAGTTTTCTATACTGCCCTTTATAGGCTAATCAGTGTGGGCTTTCAGACACAGCTCTGGTGGACCAAAGTGCCTGCGATGGGTCTGATGGATTCACGCATTCTTATTTAAAGGGCAGTATTTCCTCCTACACAGAAGGTTTGACTCCCAGGCCACCAGCCCAAGCAGAGCCACCCAGGACCATGGCTGGGGCAGTCCTGGACTGTGCAGGAGGAGCCACCACTCACATGTCACCCTGCAGCAGGTGTGGTTGGGGCTACATGTCCATCAGACTGAAATTCCCCATTTCTGAAGTACTGGGAGACCTTTGCCGCACATGGGTCCCTTGCTCCCACTTGTGATCCCAGATATGGAATGGTCCCCGTGGGCAGAGCCCCAGCATGTGCTGGAGGAGCCAGCGGCACAGTGGTGGCCAGGGCAGTGCAGAGCCCGCGGGTGCAGGGGCCCTGGAGCTGTCACCACAGCCTCCTCTCCTCAGGAGTGTCTGTTCAGATGTGGGTTAATCCCTGGTTTCTGGGTTTAGGATGAAGTTTGATGCTCTGCTGTATTTTGCATCTCTGGCGGCTGCTTTAAGATCAATGCAGGCAGCTGAGGCTTTGTACAGATGCAAATACCTCCGCGGCTATTAATCCCTTATTAATCTGAAGTTTTGTGGCTTTAACAGCGTGCCAGAGATAATGGACAACCTTGCTTTTAAAACCCCATTTTGTAAGCAAGTGCTACTTTAACAAATTTTTAAGGAACAATTGCGAAGCATTTATAAAACCCCATGGGCCCAAGGAGCGAAGCTTTGCCCATGACCCAGCCCCGCTTCTTCCCACGGGCTCTGGCACAGGCAGCACGGCGGCCGAGCGGCCACCAGGCTCTGCACGGCACAGCTGCTGCTCCCTGCTCTGTCAGCATCCAGTGGGCTTAACCTTAATTAATCAATTAATTATTAGTGATGATTACTGTTACTTCAGCAACTGCAAAAATTGGCTTAATGTAAAACCTTATATTAAAGTGTTTCGTATTATGTGTGACAGAAACACACAGAAAAGCTCCTCCCGTGTGAGATAATAACAAAAGAAGATTAAAACCATACTGGTTTATCAAATAAAAAGTTTGACGTTTCAAATACTGGCAGAGGTTAAAGTTCACATGGACAGCAAGCTAACAAGTCATATCAAGATATTTGATTATAAGATCATTAAATTAATATGCTTTTGAAATAAATTACAGTAATTAATACTGTTTGCGAAATGAAAAAAACCTTCTTTGACTGCAGTTGCATGAAAAGAAACACCTATGACCTCTTCGGGGGGCCAATTCCCTTTCCTTCCCAGTACCTATGAATGGAAGCAACATTAATATTCTCAAAAAAAGAGGTCATGTTCTCCAAGATGCACAATTTATTTATAATTATGTTGACTGCTGTTCCTATTTCTTTAACAAGTCTTGCTACTGCCAAAAAAGTGGCTGCACTCTGCGCCGAGGTTGCCATGGCAAGCATACCTTCCCTGTCGAGGATCTGGGCGAGCACATGCGTAACGGCAAAACCCACCGGATTAAGTCACTTCTCCTGTCACGTAACGATGAGGAAAATGCTTTATATTTCATCCGTTCCTAAGGATTATAATGACTCGGAACACCTGAGGTTAAAGCCAAGAACAGCACATGGCCAGAGCTTTTAGCTGAAATTCGCAGCTGTGCACAAGCAAAACGAAGGGATTTAACTGGAGTGACAGGCATACCAAAAATACCCAGGATACAGATCATTTTTATTTCCCCAAAACCAAGGAACTTTCAGCAGCGCCATCACAGACACGACCCTTCCCCAATCCAGTCTCATGGAATTCACAAGCAAACCCGTCTGTTTCCTCAGAGCCCTCGGCACATGCTGTCCCCTGCCCTTGGTGGGTCTGGGGGACACACAGAACCCCAGTCCTGCGGCCCAGCCCTGCCAGAGCTTGGGGAGGTTCTTCTGAATTCCCCAGGAACAGGGACGAGCTCACACCCACTGCCCTGAGGTTACCTGAATCCCCAACAATGAACTTCCAGTACACCCAAGTCTTCTTCAAAGCGGCCAAGACTGAAAACTGGGGTTGTGTTCGCAGAGGGATGGCAGCATCTGGGCCCCGTGGGACCGGCAGCAGCCGCGGAGGCACCGCCGCAGCCCGCCCGGCTCCCCGGTACAGAACGAGAAAGGGCGCAGCACCTCCCGGGAGCTGCGCGGAGCCCAGTGCTTCAGTTCAGGCGGGTTAAAGGGAACGACCGCGAAGAGACACCCGAAATGTCATTTCGGTGCGGGGCGTGGGGCCGGCGGCACCGAGCGCGCTCCGCGCCCGAGGGCTGCGCACCGAGGGGAGCACCGGGCCGCGCTGCCCCCGCTCTCCCGGCCGCTCCTTTGTCCTCGGCGGAGGCTCCGCGGCGCCCGGGCGCTCCCTCCCCGCGCTCCGCGGACCCGCAGCCCGGCCCGGCCCCAGGGACGCCCCGCTCCATAGCAGCATCCCGCACCAGGGACGGAGGCGGCGGCATCCCTGCGCGGGGGAGCCGCTGTCACCCCCCGGAACCCCCCGGGGCCCCCCGCGCTCCCCGGCCGCGGCTCGGCGGTACTCACGGTGCAGGCGGGAGCGCGCGTCCATGCGCGGCGAAGCCGCGGTCCGGGGGCGCGGAGCCTGCGGGGGCACCGCCGAGGGCTGCCCGCGCCCGCGGCTCCGCCACCCGCCGGCCCCGCCGCGCAGGTCCCGACTCCGCGCACGGGGCGGCGCCCAGACACAAAGGCGGCGGTGGCAGCGGCGGGGTGGATTGCGCTGCGCGCCCGCGCTGCGCTCCGCGGCGGCGCAGGGGCGGAGCGGCGCGGCTCCGGGAGGGAGGGGCGGGGGGGGCGTGCCGCGGCCGCGCCCTCCCCGCGGAACGGGGCCGGGGCTGGTGCCGGTGCGAAGCGATGCTGGGGCCGGTGCGGAGAGCAGCGCGCAGGCGGTGCTGCCCGTTCCTGCCCCGACGGGGCGTCCCGCGGCCGGAGCATCACCGGCGGGGCCGAGGCATCCCCGGGCTGCGGGGGCGGGGTAGACACCAAAAAGCCACCGCTCCTGTTCCCCTTGGCCTCCCCCGGCTGCCTCATAGCGTCCGCCCGCTCTCGGTCCCACTCCTTTCCTTGCGACAGGAGCCATCTTCTTCACTTTTGATAAGTTGCGGGGGCCGGTAACCTGCCGAATGGGAAGGGGACCGGGGGCCGGCGGGGAGGGGCTCCCAGCCTCCCGGAGGCGGCGGGGGAAAGCGCTGGTAGATGGCTCAGCATCCCCAGGAAAGCGCTGGGAGATGGCTCAGCATCCCCACCACGGGACTGGGATGTCGCAAGCCACAGGCTACCCCAGCGTGGGTGATGTAGGGCCACCCTGCCCCTGGGTGGTAGCTGTTCTCTGTCACTGGGGACATCCAGCCACCGTGGGAGGAAAAGGGGCAAGCGTGGGGGTGTCAGAGCTCTGCTCCCTTTAGCCGACCTGCTGTGGTGTTTGTGCACTACCTGGGATCAATGCTGAGGACCTGCAGAGCTGCTGCTGCAGCTGGTGAGTGCAGGTGCTGCTTGGCTGGTTTGGTTTCACTCTTTATTTCCAAACGCAGCAGAACTTGCAGCAGCAGCCGTGGCCCCAGCAGGTCGCATTGTGGGCCACCTCTGCCTCTCCCCGGTGCAGAGCTGTGCTTGTTGGGGCAGACGCTGCCGAACACGGCTCCTGGGCAGGCCATGGCAATGAGGCCGTGGCCACCTATTTCCTCGGTGACAGGATGCTCTGTGCTGTGTAAGGTTGTCACCTTGCTCTTCCAGCACCTCAGGATCTAAGAGAGAAAGCACTAGCAGGAGCTGGAGAATCCCGGGTGGGTTTGTGCTAGCTGTGAGTTCTCCAGCCCTGTCCTGCCTGGCTAATGAAAACCTCTCCCCATCACTGGGGAGCACTCCCCAGGAATGCTCTGGGGACCGGCCAGCCTTGCCAGGCTCTCCCGCTGTCACCTGCTCCAGAGTGGGAACTGAAATTTAGCCCAGAAAAGCTTTTCTCCACCAACATTTTTGCACTGCTTGAAGTGGGTTTCAGCAGTGAACTGGGGAGGGGTCTTCAGTGTCAGCATCTTCCCCACCTGCTGCAGCCAGGCAGAGAGCACCCACAGCCTGCCCAACCAGCTTGAGCCCTGCCCGCAGCACCCTGCAGTTACCTGCCTCCAGCACTGAACAACCATGAAATAGAATATTCTTTCAGTAGAAACACATCAAAGAAGAGAAGAAGCCTTTGCTGTTATACCAGTTGCACATAAGACCAGTGCCAGGCAAATGCAGATAGCTGTGCACACCGGAGAAAACAACCTGCAGTCTGCACAGGAGCGATGGGTATGGCAGATGCTGGTAGGCAGGGGAGCGAAATTTATTTCCCAAATCTACTGTAGCATGAGATTGGGGGGGAGGGGGAGGGGAGGCAGAGGGGCGAAAAGAAAGGCCTAATAAAGATCTCAAAGATTTTGCAGGGCAAAAAGACTTGCAACTGGAAAAACAGTGGAAGAGTCTAGTCCTTACCTACAAAACACAGATTTTCTCCCTGGTAAAGACCAGTGTGGAGTGGGAGAAACACACAGCTGTGCTGTGGGGGAGCTGCAGAAGGACAGGGGGCGATGGGAACCTCCTCTGAGGGGCAAAAAGCCCATGATCTGGAGCCTGGGAAGGGATGAGAGGGTCAGCACCAGGCTGAGGCTTCATTTCCTGCTTAACATCCCTGAGCTTTCTGCCTATGTCACCAGCTTGTCCCCTCACACTCTCTCTGAATTCCTGTCTTTTTAGCAGCATGCATTGGAGATCACGAGGATGGATCCACACTCTTCTTGGTGACAGCCAGTGATAGAAAAAGGGGCAATAGGTACAAATTGGAACACAGGAGGTTCCACTTAAATATGAGAGGAAACATCTTCACAGTGAGGGTGATGGAGCCTGCAACAGGCTGTCCAGGGAGGTTGTGGAGTCTCCTTCTCTGCAGACATTCAAACCCGTCTGCACACATTCCTGTGTAACCTCATCTGGGTGTTCCTGTTCTGGCTGGGGGATTGGACTGCATGATCTTTCAAGGTCCCTTCCAACCCCTGACATTCTGGGATTCTGTGATCTTCCTGCACCTCCGATGTGGCCTTGGCAATGGTGCAATTTAAGAGTTTGGAGGGTTTCCTTCTGGCTCCAGCCTTGTCTGTCACTAACCACTGCCCAGGCTGCCAGCCTGGTGGTGTCCATGCAGAGCAGGGACTGATGGGGCAGACGCTACAAAGGTGGCAGCCAGCACAGGACCCTGCTGTGCGGGGAGGTGTGACAGTGACAGGTTCCGAATGGAAGCGGTACCTGTAACAACAGCCATCCCAACACCTGGCCCTGCCGACTCCTCAGACAGGAAAAACAGCCACTTTCGCATGGCTGGGGACAGCTCATGGCATGGTTTGCTCTGCCAGACAGCAGGAGCCACTATCCTCGCCTCCCTGCATTGCTATCGCTGGCACAACGAGCCGCTACATGTAGCCGCGTCCAAACAAGCATGAGCCAATTTACTGTAGTCGTACACGTTGGCAAAGCTTCGCTGCTGCGCTGCCCGTGTGAGCAGGGAGACCTCTTGGGAATGGGGTGATCACTGGGGAAACGGCTCCGAATGGGGCTGGGCTGCGGTGTCCCTCTGTGCCGGAGGAGCCTGGTGCTTTCTTAACCAGTTCTGGGGTGCGTGTGTTATTGTTTCTCTTTGTGGATAACGCTGAAGGGCTGAATATCATATAAAGAGCTTCAGGGATCCTGAGTCACTGTCAAACTTAAACCTTCAATTCCATTAGTCTTACACTGGTTTCATAGTGGTTTCCCTTCCACTTCAGTGGAGACATGAAGATCAAGGCAAATAAAGAGCTGGCCAAAACACTCGCTTTCTGAAAAAAATGTGGATCTCAGGCACTTCCCTAAAGGCAGATGCCTAAATGCAAAACTAAAGTTGATGAGTTCAAAAAGTCCATAGCCTGGACTTCATCATATGTACTTAAATGTATTTTCACTGACATGCAGATATAAACACCCTCCCTCCATACTGATTTCTATTAATTCATAGACCTGGCAAAGTTTTTAATTAATGAAGTTCCTTCAGCAAATTTTATAGGAAAGCTGGATGTGTTACTCAAGGGGTTCTGCAAGTTTGGGCTCGCTGGTGTCTGTCAGAGTCACAATAGCTGGGAAGGCAACATGGTAAATCAGAGCACACCCATAGGACTGATAACCCTGAAATACAGTTATTCTTTCTTCTAGTTTTTAAAAACTGTGTAATATAGAGAGAAGGATCCATTATTAAGGACTCAACTCCTTATATGTAATAAATGGCGGTGCTATACCGCTTTGACAATTGTCCCTGTAAAAGTCCCAATGTCTTTTTTTTTTTTCCTTCTCGTTATACTAAGTCCTCTCAAGTGCTACTTTATATCTTCCCAGATGACAATCTCCATTTTTGGAGGCTTTAATTTTAAGATTGAGAAGAGCAGATGAGTCATGGGCTGTTGTGGCAGAGATGGATGCTGATTTTTAGGTCACCTTCTAAGCAGACCATGTCAGATGGTAACTAGAAGTCCAGTTGGGTGAGATGGTACCACCTCTCTCTGCATCTCCAGGATGCCATTGGGTCTTCACCATTAGCAATGAGATATTGCAAAAGCCCTCTCATCAGTAGGACACCAAGAACTGTGACAACACTTGGTGAGCTTTCCTCTCTTGCAGCGAGCTTGAAGGGCTGGCTGTGGGTGCAATGACCTCAGGAGTTACATGTGCCTTTGGCAAGTGTTGGGTTTAAAAATGGGTTGCAAGGGGAGAGAAGGAGCAAGGGATGATCAGCACTGAGGGGCAGGAGAACTCACTAGAAAAACTTGGAATATTCGTATCCACGTGACCTGTAGTAGGTCAAAACATTGACATTACATTGGATCAGGTAAGAGAAAAAGTTAACTTTCCTTAAGTGTATGACATCAGTGGGCTGTAATACCAAAAGATATAACCCTTTTTGAAAATGGAACAACGGAACAACTCATTTCTTCTCCTTAATAGTGAAATTATTTAACCGATATTATCTGCAAGCACTTTAGAAACCTGTTATAAAATATAATGACTGATCATCTTAAACTGCCCATCTTCCATACCAGGAGAATTAAAACACTTGGGGGTCCCTGGAGGCTGGTGCTGCTGGGTTCATCCCACCACAGTCCCGTTCCTGACCTGGGCAGGACGGGCGCATTTTAACAATAAACCAACAAACTTCACGTGTGTTTTCCAATCAGAAAGACAAACGAAGGCGGGAGAGGAGCCAGGACAAGGCTGCATTTCCTGCTCTGTGATTCTCCCCAGGAACCACCCTGGAACAGCTCAGCAGCACTGAGGTGAGCCCAGACACTTACTCATTTCCTGATGTTGCAATCCCTTTCACATTATATTTTTAAAAAATGTTAATATTGCAGGCAGCACATGGGGCCACTGAGGTGCTCAGTGCTGGCACAAGGTCCAGGGCTGTGGTCAGAAGAGTCATTAATCCTCTCACTTCCAGCCCGTTTTCCTCTGAACCGTGTACCCGCCTCCCCAGATCTGACGTTCAGGTGCTGCACAAAAGCTTTTGCTATGCTTTAAATTCTGCCCCAGTGAAGGCTGAGCTCTCTAGGTCGATCCGCACAAAGTATTTCAATGTCTGCTTCAAACCTAATTACAGCTGTCTCTCAAATCCATAATTTCATCTAAATTTGCCACAATCCATGCATGACTTTTCCCTGTCAGAACCGCCCATATGAAGAGCAGATGAAGGTCATTCCTAACTCCGCTGCTAACGTGGGGAAATCAGAATTGCTTTGATGCAGAGGCTTCCCACCAGTGCTTTCTGTCAGGGCTGGCAAAGTTGTTGGCTATTACATTTTTGCTGTACCTCTCATCAAAGCACACACACGGCGCTTTCCGCCGAGCGCAGAGGGAAGAAAATTCGCCTTCCCTCCTTTGCTGCAGTGGGCTGCACTCTGCAGCAAGCGTGTGTCAAAAATACATTGCAGATACTGCAGCAGGAACAAATACTCGCCATGTGCTCCATTATATTTTCACAGAAACAGTCTGTGTTTATTCCCTGTTTCATATCCTTCTGACCTTTAAGATACTTTAATTCTTTCTACCTCTAAAATTAAAATACACACCAGGTAGGTGGGTGCTCGGGAGGGAGAGCTGCCAGCAGAGACCCCCAGCAGCAGCTGCCCTCACTGGGCTGCCAGCCCCGAAATGCTGTGGATCCCAACAGGCAAGATAAAATTAGTGATAAATAATAATCCTGCACCAGATACAGACTGAAGTGGCGATGGGAGAGGAAACGGTGCCAGCCATTCAGAAGATGTGTGCTCTGATTCAGAGGCTGGGGGTTTTGTGCTGTCACAAGTGAGGGCATGGCGACACAAGGACACGAGCTGGAGTGCAAAAGAGCACAAGAGCATGGCTGGAGAACCTGGAAATCCTGCCATGGAAGAAAAACTGCCAAGGAGGACTCAATGGTGAGACCACCACATGGTGCAGAATATAGAATCATAGAACCATTTTGGCTGGAAAAGACCCTCAAGATCAAGGGCCCCCAAGGAGCCCCTACTCCAGCTTCCCAAGTTCAAATCTCTAGATCCACCCTCATCTTCCTTACCAGCCCACCTGCAGCTGTACCTGGAATGGCCCATCACTCAGCTCAACAGGCATCACCTGCCTGCTCCAGGAGGTCCCCTCAAGCTAAGGATACTGAGCAGTGCACAGATTTTATTGATGAGGTTTTTTTAACTCTGTAGGAAGAGTTGAAGGTTGATGGGGCAGCTCTTAACACCGACAGCCCCCAGCATGGGGGTCACCGAACCTGCAGCTCTCCATGCTCATGCCAGCTCCCTGAGGCTGACAGCCACATCCCCATTGAGTTTAACGGTGTTAGATCCACGGACACATCCCCAGTGAGTTTACCTGTGTTAGATCCATGGACACATCCCCATTGAGTTTAACACACATTAGATGGGAGACTAAGTAAACTTTCTTTTTTTTTTTTTTTGTCTAATACTCTCTTAGCATTTAAAAATAGAGCTGTTACTAAGCAATGGCAGTAAGTAGAAAGCAAAGCCTATTGAGGATGGTTTCTGTGAACAGGTATTTTTCCCACCCTAAGTACTGTAAACACAGTGGGCTGACAAATTCTGAATCAGCACCCTCCCTCCCCAGCCGCTGCCTCTCCCATTGTCCCCAGAACAATAGCAGCCACCACCAGGACCTGTTTATTTTCACTCTGGCTTTCAACACCTTGCTTTGCAGGTCAGAATTTCAAGTCTTTCCACACATTTTCACATCTTAAAAAAAAAAAAGTGGGATGATATTGCCATATAGTGGTGTAACCACAGGGGGCAAGAGCTGTGAGAAATGTCCATGGGTCTCGGGTTGGAAAGTCAAGTGCAGCCCTGAGCCCCCATCTCCCATCTCTTGATCTTGAGGGTCTCTTCCAACCAAAATCATTCCATGATTCTATGACACTGACATTAAACCCAGTGACCTGCAGCAGGTCAGGGAGAAAAGTCACATCACAAGCAGTCCATTGCTGCCAGGAGTCTCACAGGCTCAGCTGAATATTTTTCATTGCTGTTTCATCTCTCTTTTCTTTTTTTCGGCTGCCATTTCTATTCTCACTTTGAGGAGATGAGCCGGGTGGGAGATCCAGCCAGGAGCTGCTGCACAGGCTGCACCTTTGCAGCACTTGCTGTCCCACATGGACCCCAAACTAACTTCAAACTGAATTTTTTAGTCCTTAACATTAGTTACCTCATTACTATCTCGTGGTTATTTGCTCAAGAGATCGTATTTGTTTCAGAACCTCCTTTAAGGGAAGTTTAGTGAGGTTGGGTCCACCTTCAATAGTGTCAGGGTGGCTGCAGGCAGCTCCTGCCTGCGGTAATCACAGAGTCACAGAACCCCAGGTTGGAAGGGACCTCGAGGATCACCTGGCCCAACCTTTCTTGGCACAAGCCTGGTCTAGACAAGCTGGCCCAGCACCCTGACCAGCTGAATCTGAAGTGTCCCATGTTGGGGAATCCACCACTTCCCTGAGGAGATTATTCCAGTGGCTGATTTTTCTTATTGGGAAAAATTTCCCTCTTGTTTCCAATCAGAATCTCCCCAAGAGTAACTTGTACCCATTGCCCCTTGTCTTTTTCATGGGACTCCTTGTAAAAAGGGAGTTTCCATCTGCTTTGGAGCTACCCTTGAAATACTGGAAGAGGGTGATGAGGTCTCCCCGATGCCATCTTTTCTCTAGGCTGAACAAGAAGCGTGCTGCAACCAAAAGTGGGCACAGTGATGCTTTGCTTCCAGTGGGATGTGTTGGGAGATGTATCTCCTGGGTATAGACTTTGCTCTCAGCTTTAATGACAGAGATCAAAACTATTTTTATTGATCTCAGCAAGGCTACTTCAGTTGTAAGCTCTAATTCAAGGCCAGGCTGGATGGGGCTCTGAGCAACCTGAGCTGGGGAAGATGTCCCTGCTCATGGCAGGGGTGGCACTGGGGGAGCTGGGAAGGTCCTTTCAACACAAACCTTCTGTGATTCTATGACCTGACCCACCCTGCACCATCCCCTTTGCTATTCAGCAGAGCGCACACAACATTGTCTCACTGCAGTTGCAGAATGGGCAGATTTTTCAGCTCAATTGTTTCCACGTATGAAATCAGTCTAAATTTCCATCATTCAGACAGTGTTGCTGAATAAGAAAAATCAGGACAAAAGGGAAAAATCAACATAAGACAAGAGCTGGAGATGGAAGGAAAGGCACCGTTGTCTGCAACTCAGTGAACAGAACTTTCTTTTGCAGCCCCCCTAGCTGCAGTGGGATGGGGAGGAGAATGGGATGGGTGGCCCAGGGTCAGCACAGCTCTGGTCCCACGCTGGCAGCTCGAGGGCATTTCCTTTCCCATGTGACATTGCAATCAAGTGTATTTAATGACTAACAGTGATGAATAAACAAAGCAGAAGCGTTCAGGTACTGTCTGAATAGAAAAAGCCCAACCTGACATACTGAAAGTGAAATTTTAAATAAGAGCTTTATAATTACTGTGGCCAGTAAAGAAGTTACTTGCTGTGAAAAATAGCAAAATCCTTATTAGGACATATGAGAGATCTGCATGGGAACCTGCCCATGGACAGGGATCGCCTTACGAGCAGGAGTTACAGGTATTTATTTCAGCATCACACAACTTCCACCTCCCGCAGCCGTGCCCCCGCTGGTCCAGCACCCAGCGCAAAATCCAGCGCGGTCATATCACCTTTCTCAAATACTGTTATACCAGCTTGACACTAAAACCTTCTGTATATTACCAATAGTATTATAATGCAACATGAACTGCTGTAAAAACTGCTTCACAATGAAAACGCGTCAACTCCAGCGTGGACTTTAAAGCCATTTTCCGCAGACAGGAGCTCCAAGAGCTCCCCAGCATCGCACCATCACTGGGAGCTGCAGTTCCTCAGGACAATGTCCCCAGGCTGGAATGGCATCCGTGCTTCTACAGGCGTTTGAAGGTGGAAGGCACTTTTATTCAGCTTTTGCAGTTCTCATACCTGTTCCCTGGTAAGGGCTCTTTGATGTGAATTCATCAATACCTGCATTCAAATTGGATGCAACCTTCCTGCCATTTTCTCAAAAGGAGAACAGCAGATTGAAAAAACTAAAGACCCACCATTACTATGCTGACTGCTTTCACACTGTTAAATTAAAAAGAAATAACCTCTTCCTGGGGACTGGAATAACCAGCAGTTTCAGTGTGTCCTGTGACACGGGCGCTGCTGGTGATGCTGCGCCCCGGCTTCTTGTTGGGTGAGATGAGCAGCAGGATAGGGCAGAATGTGATTTACTCACATGCTGAACAAAGCATTAAAAGCTTGGTGAGGTGTCCAAGTTTTAACAAACTATTTACAGTTATTTTACTTCTTACAACGGAGAAAAAACCATAAGATTATTGCGTACACTAATTACTTTTGCTAAGTGTCAAACCTGCACAATGTAATGCTATGTTTTCATATATGAAAGACATTAATTGCCAGCAAACAGTATGCCATGACTAATTCTTTTTTTTTTTTAAAAGAAGAAGAAATCAATATTAAGTATTTGGCACAACATATCTGAAGTCGATGTTTCCCCACTGAGCTGAACTGGTTCAGGACTCAGGCTTAGCAATTGCATTATTGTTATCAAAAACTGTTACTGGCTCTGTGAATCACGTTACTGTCGGGTTTCTGCGTATGAATTAATACAATAACAACACACAGTGCCCAGGAGAGTGGGGGCTGTATGCAGGATGTGGGATGCAGGATGTGGGATGCGGGATGCGGGACATGGAAGGCGGGATGCGGGATGCAGGATGCGGGATGGGGGATGTGAGATGCGGGATGCAGGATGAGGGATGTGGGATGCAGGATGAGGGATGTGGGATGCGGCCATGCCGGCGGCGAGGTACTGAGCCTCGCGGTACTGTGGGGCCCAGGGTAGAGTGGAAGTGATGCCTTTGCTTCTCTTTGCTGTTCAACAAGTACAATTGTTGAAATCAGTAAGTATTAAATGAAAAGTAAGAGGTCAGCTTGACTGCAATGGCAGAGAGTAAGGCGAGAGGCAAAAGTAATCACTTACTTTGTTCTTGCTTATGAGCTATGGCTTCCCTAATTCTTGACTCTTCTCCTGGCAACACATTAAATAAAGCTTTGTGCCCGGTCACTTTGGGAATTTAATTGCATATTTCAAGTGTCCATGCAAATTTCTAAATAATTCAAGTGAAAAACAATGGAGAAAAAACAGCCTTTGTCCCGCAAAGCATTGGGCGCAGCTCAATGCAGCCCCTCCATCGGAGCCAAGGGAAAACCCTGCAGGAACAGAGTTTGCTTTAATAAAGGCACTGCAAACTGGAGTGATATTTCTCTGCTATGTTAGAATAAGTTATAATATTTGTTACAAGAAAAGCAGCCACCTGTGTATAGAATATAGTCATAAAAAAGTAAAGTATCTCATTGGATCAAATCTCTTGCCAACATTGGATACCAAACCCCAGCATGTCCCTGTGTCCCCCATGCCACCCCGTGCCTGTCCCCATCCTCTGTATCGAGAGGCCCGAAACTGAGTGCATGAGGATGCTTTTTTGTCCCCAGCCACAGAGAGCAGTGGGAGCCCTTTGCCTGAGATGGCTTTTCCAGTGGTTCCCTCGTTGCAGGTGCTGTGGGGAGCAGAGCATCCCCAAACCGAGGAAAATCACCATAAATCCAGCTTTCACCCAAGCTTCTTGTGCAAGTAACTGCTTAATGATCATCTCCAGTGAAGGCTGCAGTGTGCAAGTAGCACTTCATACCTCATAAAATCAAAGTCTCGCTTGGTTTAACAGCGTCATTTTTTATAAACTGTAAGCTACCGCACTTGTGCCATACAGCCCACCTGGCCGGCCCCGCTGGCCCCTGCTATTGAGAGACAGGCAGCTGGGAATGGGAAAACCCCTGTTCTGCAGTGGGTGGCACTTTTGGGACACCACAAACACAAAAACCTTCTGGGAAGTGGCTGCGTTTCAGTCTCTGAAGCACTTTTGGAAAGTCATGGCTATAGACAGTAAAGAGGAGCATCAGCCAACAAAGGGATGTCAGCTGAGAACGGAGTTGAGAGAATATTTAATATTACAGGTTGGCACCAAAAGCTGCTCAGACTTGAAGGATTCCTCTTCCACAACCAAAGAGGAATAAAAATTTCTGTCTGAGTGCAGAGCTGGTCTCTCTGTGCTCATTTCCCCTCCTTATTCATTTTTCTTTTCTACAGCCATTCTTTGCTAGTCAGATAGTGAAGGACAGTCAGATAAATGTAAGAAAAAGCACATATTTGAGGATAATCTTGTGCCTTGTCAACCTCTTTCATGACGATTAGGAAGGAGGTTTGGACAAGATGCAGAATGAGTTCTGTCTGCAGCCAGAGAATAAAAATGATACCACAGGTAGACTTTTCTTTCGGTGATGTTGAGAGGGTCATTGTTCTTCCAGGAAAGAGTGGTTCACGGGTCCTTGCTCAAATTCAATTGCACATTTTCTTCTGCCTTAATTCTCTGCTACTGATTAAGCTGAACATTGCCTAAAAGTCTGGAACAGCAGAGAGAGTCTTACACTTCCCAGCAAATCACACACCTTCCCAGCGCAGCATGGGAAGCGGCAATTGTGGGATTTTCACATTTTAGTGCAAGTAAACTGCAATTGTCATAATTTTCTTTTCCTACAAACAGTTTATCCATATGATCCCCCATGTCAGATCCCCCAAGAGGATCAAATTTCAGTTCTTAATCATATCATCCTGGATAATTGCCCCAGAGAGCTCTCCAACTGCTTCCCCCATTGTTGCAGGCTGCTCCCACTGCGCTGCTGCTTCCCAACGGACTAGTTTTCCTAAACTTAACCAGTAAATTGAAAAATCTGAAAGGTTTCTTTCATCTTTTACTCATGTTTGGATGTTTTAGGAAACTGGGAAGGGACTTACCTCCCCAAACTTTAACCATCTAGAAGCCAAACATCCAACAAAGTGCCCTGCACAGCAGAGGAGCAAACATCTCGAGAATTAATCCCAACCTAAACGAAGAGCCTGTTTGCATCAGTGGAGCTGAATCTTCTCACCAGCTCTTTCCAGGCACCCTCTGATACCTTGGAGTGCACATCCCCAGGATTTGCTGCGTTAATGCAGCTGCTGCATGTGTTGCTTCGTCTGAGTTCTTTAATTTCATGGGTCTCAATATCTCTTGGAAGACAAAAGCAGCACTAGTAGAGATGTGGAATATATGAAACTAAAAATAAGACTAAGCAAAACTGGAAAAATATCTGTACTTTTCCCATAAAGTATTAGATACAGGAGAACTGGGGTTGAAATCCTTGTTAGCCGGAGTAGCTCTCCTGAATCCCCTGTTCATCTACAGCAGCTCAGATTTTGCACTGTGTCTTTATGACTAGATTTAGGATAAAGTCTCTCCACGCAAATATCACTATCAAAACCACAGTTACAAAAGGAGAGACAATATCATCAAATATAATAACCGACATTTTCAATTAACCAAGATTTTGCAGAGGAAGAAAGCAGCTTAGAACTGATAATAAAACTTGTAAGATGCAGCTGAAAAAGGCCAAGTATTAGAAATAAGAGTCAAATACTAGAATTATCAAAAGGAATGATACATTTTCCCGTACTCCATGTTCTTTCGTGTCAAAATGATCACGCATAGAAGTAGAAGCAGATGCTTTCCCAACACATATAGTGTCCTATAGCAACACAGCCACAGCCCTGGCGGGACAAAGCTCAGCCCGGCTCACGGGCTCTTTGGAAGGGAAGAATCCCTCCAACTCCTTTAATTTTTAGCAGCAGAATTTCTGGCACTCAGTTAAATTGAGGAATACCTATTTGCAACCGTAATTAGGTAACTTCAGGGGCCGTATGTGCAAGGCTATACACCAGCCACATGTAATCGCTTCACTCTTCTGAAAGTGCAATACATGGCTTGTGTTAGGTTATTAAATTATGAAATATAGTATACTGAGTCTGTTTAGTGCAGGTGAAGGGGCAAAGAAAAATGAAGGGATGAGCAAATAATTCACCTGTCAGATTGTTCCAACTCCTATTTTTTTTTTTGCAAACCAAACGGGGTTTTTTTTGTCACCTGAAATGCCCCTGAGTTCAACTTAGTGCTGCAAAAGTTAGATGGGATGATCCTAATTCGTTAACACTCTTAAACCCTTCTGCTTCCTTACAAAGAAGCTCATAATTTGAGAAAAGAGAATGGGCTGAAGACATGGGGGTTTTCTCATGGGCAACAATCCAAAAAACAGCTCCTGGCTGGAGACGACCAGCCATGGCCTGTGTAAAGAGCAGACCTGAGACAAGTGATGTCTTTAAAGCAGCCCTATGGTTCTGAAAAGCTGTACTGTGATCTCTTCTCCTTGCAGCCCCTGTTTGATGAATTTCTCTTCAAGCAGAACAGTGAGCGATGAAAGAATTCAAAACTTCCATTAAAGTTTGCTGCCGGATTCCTAATTTAGCACAGCAGCTCGCAGGGCGCACACGTGCCCACCGTGGATTTAATGCGTCCCTACAAAGCAGATCCTCTTCCTCTCAAAGTTCAGATTCCTCACAACAGGTTACATTTATCCTAAAGTTGGCCCCAAAGTGCTGAAACACTTGAAGACCACGGAGTGTTCATCTGTCCCAGGAGACCACTAATGTCTGCTGACAGATCGCACATCCTCCTTTAATCTTTATTTTTCTGTCCAGCTCTGTTGTTTCCCTACTTGCCCAAAGCAAAAGCTTTCTAATTTCCCACACGAAATGACTAAAACATATTTTCTTCTATTCATGCTTACAACTTCCTTTATACACAAAATAAAATGGCATTTCATAGAAAGCCATTACACCCTTAGCATTGCAAAATAAAGTGGCCAGCCTTGAAGTGCTGGATATTAAATACGTGTCCCATTTCAGCGTCCCCTCCTAGGGCAGGTGACATTCCTGAGGAGCCACCGTGTCGTGCCAAGAGCCAGCAGCCCCAAAGCCGGTGGTCCTGTGCTCGCACCCGATGCAGAGGCAGGAGCTGAGACCATCGCTTCCTGATTTTCCAGGTAACTCTGTCTGCCCTCAGTCCTTCTGAAGCCCCTACTCCATCCCTTTCTCCCTCCTCTGCCTTCTTTACACTCTAAACTCATCTCACAGCCCACTGCCAAAAGCTCGTTTTTTCCATCAGTGAGTCATCATCCCTCTTGTGTTGTGTCAGGAGTGACCGACCTTCTGCATGGGTGTTGCTGCAGGGTGTTGATCCCAGTGTAGGTGCAGGGTGACTGCACAGGCAGCACACGTGTGGTGGGAACACGGGGGTGACACACCTCACCAGCCAGGCAGCAGTCGTGTCGGCCCTCTGCCATGCACAAAAAAAGGGCTGAACTGATTAAAAAGCCGAGTGGAAGATGACACCTTCCTCTATGGTAGTTTTCAAAGCACAGTCCAGTTCTTCCTGTGCTCAGATGCTGCTTTGATCCAAGCACCTTTGCTGCAGCTTTCATTGCCCTGACAATCCCCAGAGCTGCTGTCGGGGCCGGCTCAGGCAGGTGCAGCCACTCGCTGCCCAGCAGCTCTGCCCACGGGCAGGAGAAGGGCTGTGGTGTCCTGGTAGGATCCCCACGTCCCTTGTCACATCCCCAGCCATCCAGGGTCCTGCTGTGTTTCTTTTTATGAGGATCCTGTATTTTCCTTCCCCTCAACAGGGGAGGCAGGTCTGCATTATTTATAAATAACCTTTCTTGTCTGGGCTCTAGGACACACAGCAAAAAACGTAACTTTAAAAATTTATTTTCTTCAGGAAAAAAATAGCAAGTGAATACGAAAAGAGATCGTCCCTTACATTAGCTGTTCCATGTTCCCAACCCATCACAGGGGACGGGCTGCGCACGTATCCTAGCCAAGGGGATGTGGCCGGGGAGTATAATTGAGTGTGAAGCCTCATTTTTCCTCTCTTTTTACATTTATACAGTCACTTTTACATAGTTCCATCTGGGGCACTGCAACCTCTGTAAGCAAGGGACCGAGTCCTCCAGAGCTCTGGCAAAGCTTTTTCCACCCTGCCTCAGGAGCGGGGAGGCTCAAGCCTGGTCCCTTGGGGTGACGCCACCATCACAAGAGGGAAAGTTTGATGGCACCAAGTTTTGTATCTCCCTCCTGCCCCTCTGCTTCCCCGTGCTCTCCTGCCCTTCCACCCCAGCAGCTACCGCACTGTGCAGAGCACAACCTTCACCAAGGGCTGGTGTCGCTCACAAGCACATCTAAACAAAATATTTTGCTCCTGGACCTGCCACTGACTTTGGTAACAAGCCCGTGGAGAGAGAGATCATGCACATTTAATTCTTTTGTACACATACAGTCTAAGATCCTGCTCTTAGAACTTTCTGAGGTCTCATGTGTGATCAGTGAGCCCCAAGGTGTTGGTTAGAACTAGGCTGCGTCTCCCAGAATGAACCGATGACCAGTGTCCTATCACTGATCGTACGTTTCCATCACACTGAAGCAGCATCCCCACACACCTGAGGGACAAGGAGCCTCTGGAACAGCCACAGCAGGGCTGAGCTGCAGGAATAGGGCAGTTACCTTCTCATCTAAAGCACGCAGCTATAGATGCAGCTGAGCTAGATGGGAGCAACTAACAAGGTGTTTTGCTGTATTAAGTCTTATTTTTTCCTTATAATATTGCTTCCAGTATCTGGAAAGTGAAACTTAATATACTACTTCAATCCCTTGGTATATTACTAGGGAAATAATTTGTTCTGATAACGTGTAAGGAAAGTCTGGAGGCAGCCAGGCTGTGAGCATGGTGCTGGCAGGAAGGGGGGCGGTGGGACATGGGACACGCAGGTTGGGAGCTGCCCTGGGGGGTGTGTGTGCCGGGGGCTGTGAGGCTTGGGGACGTCCCCAGTTCTGTGGGCACCTGTGCCAGCACTCGCCCTGCCATGGAGCATGAGCACCAAATGGTCAACAATTTCCAACTTATGTCTGCTTTTGCATTATATAAATACTTGGAGAGAAAAGCCCACAATGGGTTTCAGAGCAGACAAACTCCCAACCCCACAGCCCCAGGGGGCACCCAGGTGCTTTTTTCTTGCCCTTTTTTTTCCCAGAGAACAGCCTTGGTGACCCAGCAAGGGGATTTTCATGTTTACCAAAACCTTTGCAATGGCAATGAATTAACTGTACATCTTCTGATGCTCAGACTTGAAGCAGCAAACGAAACAGCATCGCTAAGCCAAGCTCCTGCAAACACAAACGCTGGTGTCAGGAGAGCAGCCGAGATTCCCTCCAAGAGGGGCACCTGTTGCTGGAGGGGATGGGCTCACAACAATGGGCACAGACACCCAAGCCCAGCAGGACACAGACTGAAAAAAGCACCATGCATTAACAAGTAAAAATATGATTTTCTTCTTGCTGAAGCACTATGGTCTTGGCTTCCCCCTCACACCAGCTGTGCAGGTTCTCCCAGACTCAAGTGGAGTTATCCCTGGTTGGTACAATGCTACTACCCATCAGTGTCAGCCCTCTGTAGCTTGTTTGTACAAATAATGTGAAGCTCCTGTAGACTCTGAAATAATAAACTGAATTCTGTAGCAGGGCAAAAGCATTGAGATTAGAATGTGGAAAATAAAATGAAAACTATAACTGTCACAGAGTAACAGTTTGAAAATTGTACTGGATCATATCTGACTGTACTTGTGGTATTTGATATTTACAGTATTTACTATTGCAAAATAATCACTTTGTCAACAACATACAACCAGCAGCAAAATCACAGCTGTGAGGGCAGCAAACCAGAGCACTAAGGTTTCAGCAGCAGAGCCAGGAAAGCACCAGGGCACTCAGTAACACTCGGTTTGTTCACATTCACAATTACTCCTTTGCAAGCCACAGGATGGTGAAGTTTGTGATGGAAACCGGCGCAGATCCCAGCCGAGCACATCCAAGCAGCTCCTGCACCTCAGGCAGCCAGAGCTCTGCATAAGGAGTTGGGCTCCTTAAAAGCACGAGCATGCGAGTAACTAATAACTGCAAAATGCAGCCAGAGTAGCAGGAAAGCAACAGCAGAGTCTTGTTGCCCAGTGAAACAGCCTGAAGGCATCTCCATGCACACACGACCAGAGTTACGCGCTGCTCTCCATCGAGGAACCTCAAGGGCTTTTTTTCTCACTAACAGCAAGTTTCCTGAAGCACCTCGTGTAATCTTTTTTTCCCAAGCTAGGCTTATACCAACTTCTTATATATCCGATCAAGAAAGGACGGTCTTGCAAATACTCTGCTTAGACATATCAGGGATCTCAATCTGTTTGTTCCTGGCTTTACATTAGGGCCTCTAGGGAGCCAAATGCTTTTGCAAGCTCTAAGTCTTTAACTGAAAAGCAAAATGAAGCCCCATGTCGGGGGGAGCAGATGCAATTCCTCTCGTTCCCAGGCTTTCTGGACAGCTCCCAGCAGCCACAGATCCCAGGAAAATCTAAATGCCCCAACAAAACAAAACAGCCCCCACACTCAGACCCAAAAACTCACATAGCAAAGGCTCTTACATCAGGTTCTGCCTCTCATGCATGAGGCTGGTCCCATCAGTGTGGTCAGGGCACAGCATTTGCACATCAAGCTCCTGCCAGCACCTCTCAGACTTGCTGGCCCCTCTGGGACAATTTAGGGGGACAGAAAGGACTCAGCCCCTCCTGCACCTGTGGTACCAAACCAGCTGCTCCCTTGCCCCTTCCCCAGGGCTGCTGCTCACCGATTGCACCCCCGTCCCCTTGCACGCCCCTGCAAGAGACACAGCAAAACTCCCCAAAATCCTCGCACCGTTCGAGGCTTACCGCGGGCAGAAAGTGCATCTCTTCCCTCCCCACGAGAAGCCCTGTCCGTCTGCTCTCCTAACAACAGCTCCTTGATACTGGGCAGCAAAACATCCTTTGGGCAGCAGCTTCCCCAGCACAGGGTCCAGTTTTCAGGGAACAGAGACGGCCTGTGCTGCTGGCTGGGATGGGAATGGGGTTTGCAAGGGGCACCCACGACAAGCAAACTCCTCCAGACACCCAGAAGCGAGAGCAGCTTGAAAAGCTGCCTGGAAATGATTGTGGTACACAAAATGTTTCAATGAGGTCTGCAAAAGCCTGGCACTATATCTCCTGCCCTCCGCTGGGAATGCATGACAGATTTTAACATAAGCCAGCATACAAAAATAAGCAGACGACAACACTCTGGAGATCTCTAGTCTCCCTTAATTACAGTTATAAAGGTAAAATCAAGTAGATGTCGAGCTCATGCTTGATTTAAACATAACATCAAAAGTGGAGAACAAAGGAAAATGCTCTCTCACTTTACTGCATTTAGCCATTTATTGTCAGCTTTAATGCATTCCTATGTTTGCCTTGCCTTTGTGCCAATGGGGACACGTTCCCGGTCCTCCAGGATTGCTTTTGCCCCATAGACACAACCATGAGGTTTTCAAGGAGCATTTTGTCCCTCTGCTGCCCCACAGCTGAGGACTGCACCTGTACCTTTGCCCCAAGCCACAGTGCCACCATTTGGGTCACATCGGAGCACCCTGTGGGGATCCAGATACACGTTCTGGGGCTGGAGCTGCCATGTCCCAGCGGGATGCTCAGGGTGGGGGGCGCAGGGGTCCTCGGCCCTGCAGCGGGGCTGAGGTGGCTCCGTGCTGCAGCTGAGGATGTGTCCGGTTGCGGCTGTCCCGGTTGCTCCAGGGAACGCGGTAGCCATGGGAACACGGCAGGTTGAGACGCTGAGATGCTGGCTGGGCTTTGCTTTACCACCGCCTGGTCCTCTGCTGCCATGGGAGGAGCTGCTCTTCTCTGCTTTAAGAGCTCACCACCATCTCAGCGAAACACCAGGCGGGAGGATGCTGTAGCCCTGGGCCGCAGGATGGACACATGGATACAACAGAATGGACTGGCAGACATGGTGGGATGGACATGCAAAGCCTGAATCCTCTGTCTGTGCATCCATCACACCCGCTGCCTGTAGCTGCTTTCACCAACTCCTGGGATCCTACAACCTCCCAGCCTTTGGCTGGCAGACACACAATGGCCTGAGGTCCCTCGGCTCTGGCCAAGGGATGGTCCCAAGGGAACGGGAAGGACCAGCAGAGGAGAAAGCAGATGGACACACATAAACCACAGCTGAAAATGTAGCACCTATCAGCATCTCCCAGCAGAGCCCGAACCACCCGGACATGCTGCTTGACACATGTCTGGAGCTTTAACGGGGTCCAACAGCAGAAGCTTTAGCATGTGAGAGGGTGAGAGAAGGAAAAAGCCAGAGAAGGGGACAGGGAAAGCAGAGGGGAGGGAAAGAAGTAGCTCTGGAGATGTCATGCAGCCTGGATGCCTGAGGGGGCATGGGAGTGGGTAACTAAGGTCTGTATTGTGCTTCACAGAAACTCCTGCAGGAGCTGGTTGATGATTTCTGGACAGTGTCCTTCAGCATGAGATGTGTGCTGGAGCTTCACCGCTCCTGAACTCAGCCAAGCAGAGATGACCTCTGCAAAGGGATCAGTTCTGAGCAACACCCAGTGCTGTGCGGGCACTTGCCCCAAAGGGATGGGGCTTTGGTCAACCCAGGGACTCAGAAAAGCCGGTTTATAGGATGAGTCCTTGCTAAGTCAAACAAACCTTCACGTTTCCTAATGAAAGGGCCTTTGGAGCCCCCAGGTTCACAAAGATAGGACAGGAGGGGGTAGGCAGCTCTACCCAACTCTGGGGGTCACCATCCTCAGGTGATTATCATTGCACAATAGTTCCTTGCAAGGAAAAGAGTATTTTCTTCACCTCTACCTAAATTTGGCTGCAAGTTTTAAAAGCACTAAGTGGCCACAACGGAGCCTTAATTTGTTATTTTGATGAGCAAGCTTGGTGCAGTTTCCCCTGAGACTGCCTACCAGCTGGTGAATGCTTGTGCTCGAGATAGGTGTAGAATTCACCTCCTGTGGGGAGAAATCTATTTATGCACCACAAATGTGGGTATTGCCTTGAAAACTAGGTCTTCACCTTGGCATTGCTGAAAAACAAGAGATGTGAGCTCAGGCACAAGGTGTAGGAAACGTTTTCCTCAGAAAGCCAGCAGCTGCAGAGATGACAGAGTCCTTCGGAACGCGCTGCCGCCTCGGGAAGCCGCGGTTGACGTCTAACCGCATTTGAACTCCTCTGGTCGGGTTTTTTCCTTTTGAATCTCACTCGGTTCCCTCTTAGGCTGCCAGCTGACAGCCAGCACTTTCCCCGAGCAGAGACAGACCTTTAAGGTTCCCAAAGAACAAAAAAGCCCCAAAGCAACGGGATCCAGGATGCATTTAGATGGGAGAAAGTGTGTTTCTGAATGCGTGAAGTGCAAAAGATGCCCTTTTTTGCCTCTTTTTTTACATTGGGAGAGCAGGAGCTGTTCACTCGTTTGACCCACAGTTGATCTCTGTCAACAGCTGAAGACCAGGAGGTCCAGGACAGCAGCATCTCCTTCCCAAAACACGGCTGCGTGTGGCGGGGCGTGATGCTTGTTCAGGCTGTTTCTAACTCTCCATTTATTTTTTGCCACAGATACTGGAGAAGCTGGCAGGAAAGCAGGTTTGTTAAAATTCAGCTCAGACCATCCTCCCTGACAACTGAGGGAGAAAAGTTAGGCTGGAAAATCTCCATGCCACTGAACCATTCTCCTCTGTGCGTCTCAGAAAGGGCTCTCCTTTCCTTTCAACGAGCAGGGAACAAGCAGAAAAAAATCACAGACATCCCTCGTAATAAATATCATAACAACAGGAGAAAGGCAGGAACTCCTTACTTCTCCCTTTATAGGTCTCGTTAAAGCATCCAGTTTTATTATTATTACTATTGCACTTTCACTCTAAGCCCTATTTTCAGTTTCTTACAGCTTCCCAAGGTAATTATTTTGGGGGCTGGAATGTTTCACATTTTCAGAGTTGAGTATGTGAAGGGTTTTTTAATTTCAGCTGGTTTTGTTTGTGTGCTAAGATTTAAAGTAAAGCTGTGGATTAGCAAACAAACATAAATAGGGAAGGTTTTGGAGAGGTTTTCTTGTTAAACTGTATTTACTAGTTTTACTTTACAGCCTATCTGGTTTCATTACAAATTCAAAGGGATGCTGATGAAGCAGAAAGCCTAGAGAAAGGAGCAGCGGGAAGTATACAAGTTGTTGGTGTTTCTTCGCATAAAGAAGGACGAAGCCTCAGGGACTGCGGTTCAGGACCCATCAGTGACACAGGCACCGGGGCCACTTTGCAACTTGAAGCCACTAAGGGCCAGGAACAGGATTAAGTACCTGGCCCTGGGCTCCACATCGATGTTAACAGTTCCATGTAAATCAGTTATCTCATGCTGGCCTAAAAATAAGCATTCAAACTTAGTCGGAGTGCTGAATGGGATTTTGCTTCCCCCTCAGACTTAGTCATAAAATTCTTTAATCAATATTACTGTTATGAACCCAGGCACGTTTCTGCCTTGCACAAAACAAGCCAAGCATGGACCTGCTCTGTGCACCTCTTGCTGGTATCTGCTGCGGGGCAGGGGACGTCGTGCTGGACATTGTGTGAGCTGCCATGGTAAAAACTCCTCTTTTTTAAAAATTCAGTTGCAGAGTCAGTTGTTTCCAAACCCACATTAATTGCTGCCGGGCACTGCAGGGTGCTGAGTCCTCTGGATGTGGAGCTGCTCTGGCTGCCGGCTCCAAACTCACCAGAGAGGAGAGAGAATCCAGCGCATTTGCGACCAGATGGGGCCAATTTGTTCAGAGTTTGTTGGGATCTCTGCAAAGTTTGGGGCTCCCTTCTGCACAGTGCAAGGTGGCAGCTGCATCCTGCCACATAGGTGTTAGGTCAGATTTGTAATGTGTGCACAATATGTGCGGTAACCAGCTTATATGTATATTCATTCTTAATTTGTTTCCCAACTATAAATAAAAAATTGTTACCTCCTCTACAACACTGATACACTAGTAATAGTTGAATACCACTATAAATCATTATTAATTATTCATTGAGTGGCTGTGCACTTAAAAAAATAATGGCCCAGGACTGAGTGGCAGCATTGGATTTACAGTGCGTTATCTGCCAATTAATTGGAAGATGCTTTCAGTGCAGAAAAGCAAAGACTGTATCACATTAATTTTTGATGGGGAAAAACTCCACAAATCAATTTAACATTAATATTAAACTTGCTGTGAATAAACATTTCATTAAAATGAAACTTGATTTTTCATGTTAGCACATCTATTTGCTTTTCTGCCAGTCTATTATAATAAACACGTGGAAATCCATTCATCAGTGAACAGCACTTTACTACGACCTCCCTCATGCCGGTCCAGCTCCTGGAAATCCCTATTTCAGTGGGGTTGTGAGAACACAGCATATCTTGATGGAATCTATGATGGACACGTAATAAGAATATGAATCAAATAGGTTTCTGGTCACATTCAGGCTTCGTGTGTGACTGGCAATCCCTGGTGTCCACCAGGCTTGTTACAGCTGGAAATGTTGGGATAATTTGTGGGCACTGGATGCAGCGAGCACATCTGGGGATGTGCACAGGGCCAAGCGCTTGGCAGGGCGGAGGCTTCACCAATATGTTCATCACCAAACAGGAGAGTACTGCCATCCTTTGGCTGCAGAGTCTTTCAAAAAGGACAGAAAGGCTGGACAGGCAGGAAGGATGGGAGGAAAAAGAGAGTGAGAAAAGCAGAAGGAACAGATGGGGCAGAGGAGGAGGTGCTCCAAAGAGCAGCAGGTATTCCCAAAGGGACTGTGGCCACGGAGGACCTGTACTGGAGCAGAAAACAGTGAGAAGGAAGGAGAGGCAAACAGAAGCTGCTGCATCCTGACCTCAACCCCTGCACTTCTTGTTGCCTCACCAAGGGGACCGAGTGAGATCCATAGCAAGAAAAAAGCAGGAGAGATGTGCTGGGGTGAAGGAGTGAAACAGAGACTTGAAGTGAGTCTGGAAGTGAAGCTGAGCCAGACAAAGGAGGGGGAAAGTATTTTTTTTCCCTAAATGTTTTAATATTTGTCATTTGTGACACCAGCAGCACCCACGTGCAGTTCCAGAAGAGTCACAGTACTTCCCATGGTGCTCCTGTCGCTAATGCTGCCATCCAGCCTGGCCAGCAGAGGGTTTGACTCCACACAGACACAAGCTGGTACAAGACACGTTTACTCAGTGCTGAGCCAACTTCAGATGCTGCCTCCCCATGCAAATGTATGAATTCTTAAGCCTCACCCATCACCCCCAGGCCCCAGAGCCTGTGGGGTCACGCAGAAGAAAGGCTGGAGGTCCCAGCCCTGGGCTCCAAAAACCTGCCAGGTTTCCAAAGGCAGCACCCAAGGGCATCAACTTGTGCTGGGCAGTGCTCCTGGGCTTCAGATCATACAATTCTTAATGGGAAACATTAATGAGGGAAAGGACACCAATGGAAGACAGAATGTTTAAAAATGCAGGCTCAGCATCGGTGGGTCGCTACTCAGAAATGCAAAAAGAACCAAAAATACAACTCACATGAGTGCAGTTTTGAGCTGGAGAAAAATGAGAATACTGAAAGCACGTATGTATGCATTATAGTGAATTTTCAGACACAAATCCACCGTTGTCCCCATACCGTGTGTACCAGAGCATTGTCCCGTTCCCTGAGCTGGAAGTTTTCCCCCTCACTGCTCACAGAGATACTTTTAGGCATAAACCACATACAAGAAATATTCCTGCGGACACCTGCTGTGGTATTCGAAAAGTTAGAAATATATTCTCAGTTTTACAACATCAAAGCTCCAACCTTGTGTTTTCACCTCTGGTTTCTGTGTAAATACAGAAGCTGTTTTCCTCTGAAGTTTTGCAGCTTAATTTAACTTTTATTGAATTGAATAAGGAACTAGCTTCATTCCCTCTAATAGGGAATGTACATCATGAAATGTGTTCCACAGGGTTTTCCAGATGGAGAGAGGAAAAAATATATATATTATAAAAAATTCAAGTTACGTGGTTTCCGCCGTTTCAAAAATAAAACCTAGCAAATATATTTAGTGTAAAAAAAGGGGGGGGGAAATTGGAATATGTCAGCAAAATTTATCTCAGAGTGGAGACTAAAGGGTGAGATTTTCTATTTTAGCAATAAAAAGGGCAGCGGGGCAGAGCAAGGGCTGCCGGACTCTCTGCAGGGCACAGCCCAGGACCCTTCCCAGGGGGTCCCCAGCATCACAGTGACCTCCCAGGGGACAATCATTCCCCCTCAATTACCGACCAAGACACAGTGTTTTCTCAGTTCATGTTAGAAATGATCCTCTGTAAGGACTTCCCCACCTTACCGGTGGTATCTTCATTATTTCCAGCTCATCTTCCACTGGAAATCTTGAAATCTTGCTATTACAGGCAATTTTGTGGGTGTAGAAAGAGCCTGGAAGGCGTTCTGACAGCTATGCAATTCCAGAGGAACATATTCCTTAAGCCTAATAAAAAACGAGATAACTATGTCTTATGCAGCTTTCTGCATTTCAGCTGATTTTAGACTTAACTGAATTTTCTCATTTTTTGCTTCAGAAGCGCAGCAGTGTGGGGGCCCGGGGAGGCTGTGGCTCCATGGGTGGTTCACACCTGCTTGCCTGGGCGTTTTATTAAAATATTTGATGTCTTCACCTACTTGCAATAACTTCCACACATCAAAAGTTCAGCCAAAGCATCTGCAATGCCCTGCAGTCTCTCAGTCCCTCCAGCCCCTTCGCTAGCCCCTTGCTTGCCACAGAGACCAGGAGGTTTCCCCAAACTCAGCCCTGGGGCTCAGTGACACTGTGGCCTTTGCTCTCTCGCCTCATTCGCGCACCTATACATAGCTCTATAAAGGTATTTTTCAGCTTGACAGCCTTCCACAGCAATTTCTGTATTTCTGTCTGTAATATCGTTTTGATCCAGGTCCCTGTTTGCTATTTAATACCATTAATTTTAAATTTTTTGGCCCCTTCCATTACAGCTGCTCTTTTATAGGGCAGATTTTGTTCACTGGGTCATCTTGCACATCATTAATAAATACCTATTCACTTATTTTTGAATGCTTGACATGATCTTGATGTTAATTCTGCACATGTATTCAGAACAACTTGCTGTAGCACAACAGGAAGGAGGAGTGAGTGCTGGTTTCCCAGCCAGTGGGATGCAGAGGGGGAGATGCTGTGGTTGCAACTTGTCCCCCAGTTCCTGGCATCACTGGCAGCACCGCACTGTCTGGGGGACACCAGTAATCCCCAGTTCTGACTGGTTTCTGACCATCAGCACACAGCCTGCTGCTCTCCTTGCTTGTAAGTTTCTTTTTGTTTATTATTGGGAGGGTGTGAGCCTGTTATACATCAGTCCCATCCTCCCTGCCTGCTAAAGCCCGTATTTTAGGCTACTCCTGGCTTCACATAAAATATTATTCCTCATCCATATTGTGCCGGTTCCTCCCACCTCGTGGACTGTCTCCTTTACGGCTCCAGCCCGGCACTTCGGTGTCTCACTCATCATCATGATTGAGACAAATTTCAGCTGCTCGATGATCCATCTCTGCCCTCCTGACACCCGGCTGCTTATCCATCCCGACTTGGCAAAGGAGGCCAAGCAGGAGCATCGCTATCTTGTTATTTTGTTTTTTCCACACTATTTTCCTCTTCACTCCCCCCCTCCCCTTCCCATTTATCATTCCAGGTCAGCCCTCACCTGCAGCAACTTTCTGATTATCTATCAGCATCTCCTGCGCCCTCCTGCACTACTCTTTATTGCTTAATTATTTTGGAGATGTTTAATGGTGGAAGCTCTTGTCTCTAATTTTCTTATTAATATGCAGAACACCATAGACAGTTCATCCGAGAAATGCCAAGGGAACAGACTGGACACTAATTGCATCTTTTTTGCCTCTGCTCCTGATCGCACTGGTTTTCAGCAAATTGCTCATAGCATCCACCCCTAAAAAGTCACAAAACATGGATGTTCGGTTGTGGAAGCAGAGAGTGAGGCTGGGACTGAGCGGTGGCACCGACACCCCCTGCACCCCGGGTCACACGCGGGGGCCTGGTCCCAATGTCGCCGTGTGTCCCAGGCTCCTCCAGCTCTGGGCAGTGACCCCAGGCCAGGTCACCAAGCTGCTCGAAACTCTTTTGGGCAAACATTTTGAGAAGGTGCAGTCCCCTTTGTCACAGCACATCGCATTGACCTGTACCAACAGCGCTTTTTCCCTAATTGCAACCACAGCGCCCAGAGTCCAAAATGTCATCGGATCGCTTGTGCACCTCCCTCTGTTACTGAGGAGCTGGATGGGGAGAAGGGGGAGGAAATGACACACTGTAAAACAGCATCCGTGGAAAAGCAAACACATTTGCTTATCTGAAAGATAAAGAGGCTTTTTGCCATTGAAATTTCTTATCAGAACATGTCTTGTGCAGTAGCACACAGCTGCCTCTCACGCCAAGGATAAATATGGTGTTAGATGGGATGCTATGACCTACATTTTATGTATATTATGTCTCTTATGCTAATAATGAGCAGAGAAACCTTGATATATTATCACTTACTAGGCAATAATTTTCCCTGCTTCCATCCTTTGGATGTTGTATAGCATTTCTGGAACAAGATGTATATTCTTTAATTTATGTGAAATATTGAATCTTCTGCAAACATTACCATTTTAAAAACTACCAAGGAACATTCTTTGAGAAGAATCTTTCCTTCATTTAGTTTGAAAGTGCTCATGAATTTACAGACAAAAATATAGACTGCAAAAGTACTGTCAAGTCCACCTCTACTCCAGGTCCCTGAGAATCTCATCTCCATCTGTCCAACCCCTCCAGGGATGGTGACTCCACCACTGCCCTGGGCAGCCTGTTCCAATGCCCGACAGCCCTTTGGGGAAGAAATTGTTCCCCAGATCCAACCTCAACCTCCCCTGGTGCAACTTGAGGCCGTTTCCTCTCAACTCGCTCAAGCACCTCAAGGGCTTTCTTGTCCTGAGGGGCCCAGAACGGACCCAAGGATTCAGGGTTTGGCCTCTCCAGTGCCCAGCACAGGGGACAGTCACTGCCCTGGGCCTGCTGGTGAATAAACCGTTCCTTTGCTCTCTCACTGCTCTACCTCGGTTTCTTTCCCCAGAATTTACAAACTTGCCAAGCACGCTCTTCATGGGATTACTGCAGACTCAGTACACTAATTTTTTTTCTCCCTCTCTCTTTAATACAGAGAAGTCACCATGACTGGCACTGATTTTTCCCAGTTTGCCACCCATGGCTCCTCCTTGCTGTTCTCTTGCCCATGGCACATCCCGCGCAGCTCCTTGCACTGGCACCCAGGGCAGGTTTAATAAATGCCCACATACTTTCCAGCTGACAGTCCATTTTCCCCTGCAATTACATCCACATTACCCTAAGTAATTCTCCTGAACCCTTGGTGCTTAGTTTCATTCCTGCTTAGTATTTACCCTCTAATTTCAACTGAGGTAATATCTCACAGTTCTCGTGTTTTCTTCCAAACCTGGGCATTTTTCTGGTTTGATCAGCTTCTCACAGTACATGGTTCTTTTGGTTGTAACCCCTCCTCCTTTCCTCCCTGTCTTGTTTTAACATTTTTTATTACAAGCGATGTCCAAAGCACTGTGCATCTCCCAAGACTCCACACTCTCACTGCCTGACACATGGTAGTTGCCATCAACGTTGTTCTTCTGAGTCCCCCAGGGTCTGTCCCCAATGTTGCTGTCACAACGTGTTCTCCTACCTGAGGCTCCGCCATCCCTTTGGGCTGGCAGGGATGCTCTTAGCTGGGATGGCTACAGATTCGTTTTCCTTTCAGATCCTTGGCTCTCGTACCTGGTCGGAGTGTAATACCTCTCACATCACCCCTGTACCACTGCACAGCTTGATGCATCTGCAGGAATGAGTGGAAAACTCTCGGATGTGGGAGCTGCTGAGGGGCCGGCGGAGGCAGCTGCCTGTCCCTGCCTGTGGCCGAGATTTTCCTCCTGTTCCTGCTCGAGCACTTGGCTTTTGCCTCCTGCCATCAGAGCCTTCTATTTCACCTCCTGTTGTTCCTTGCACAGCAATCAACCGGGACTTGGGGAGCTGCAAGGGGTTCCAAACAGCCCGAGCCACAGTTCTGATTCCTTTACAGTTACACAATGTCCCCCCAAAAATGCCTTTACCCAGGAAGTGAGGCATTTACAGAACAAGCTCCAGTGCCAGAGTATCAAGTGCAGCAGAAGGGGGTTTGTAGATTGCAGGTGTCTATTCCTGTCTGTTCTCACTCCTGTGCAACTGTGAGTGATGTATAGTTAATATCAGCAGTGCCTCAAACATGAACATTCATTTCCAGATAGTCCCTAACTGACATCTCGACAGAAAAATGTGACTGTCCTAAGGAAACACCCCTATTCTGTTGCTTGTCAGAGTCCCACAGATGTTTTCAGTGAAGAATTTTCAAATCTGCCACGTTACTGAAACACCAGCTATGCTAAACCAAAAGAATGTATTCCTTGGAGAGAAGTTTCTATGTCTGGTGAAGCCCAACGCTGCAAGCGTTTTGTTCAAAGTATTCAGTGCCATGAAGAGCCTTTGCATTTGAATTAGAAACAACTGTGATCTGACCATACTCCTTCTTTCTCTTCTTCACTCCGCTCTTGATGAGGTAACAGGGGAATATTTTTCAATGGATAGAACAGTATTCATACACTGGAATTATGATATCTTTTCTCCCAGAAGACTGATTATAAGAACTCTATTATTCTCCTCACCACACCTATGCCTGCTCAGATGAATGTTAATTAATGCGATAGGTTACGTAAAATGAGCAGTACATTTTAGAACAGCACCTTGGTGATTACATTTATTTCCCCGACAAAAGGAAAAGAGAAAATACTTTGAAGAGTAAGAGCTGAGCCTAAGTAGGCAATTTGCAGAAGCAGAATTTGGAAATCCCATTTGAAGCACCAGTGATTGCTGTCCCACCATGAGCTACCACATCACCTGCCACACTAAAAATAAAGGTCCCTTAAGTGCCTGGAAAGGCCAAACCAGCCTGGAGCAGAGAATGGACAGACCGTGACATATGACTGAGCCCCATGGTCACCAGTATTTACCTAGGGAGTGCAGAATCCATGCAGGGTGGGTAGGGTGGACATGGACTTGGAGGATGAAAAAGCAGCGTCATCACAGAGGGGTGGTTGGCTGCATGGGGACCACTAACGAAGCTCCTCAGAGACCTTGGGTCTTGGCTTCCATTTAACTCAGCACTGCAGTTTGTGGCCCTGGCACAGAAGGAACACAGCAGGCTGCATCCAGCACAAAGATGGAAGAACTGGAATGCCCTTAGGGACTGGGCAAAGCAAGCACTTCAGAATTTTTTTTTTTTAAAAAAAAAAAAAAAGGTAATTTCGCCATAATCACTGAATTTGCAATTGGCAAGGTACAGGGGATGCCTCCCAGCTCCACCATCCCCTGCATCCCCAAACTAGGAACAGCTGCTTCCAGCCAGTGTTGGCCAGAGCCAGGCAGTGAGGAGCAAGGTTACCTGTACTCATACATGCAATAACAGGAACAACCTTTTAAATTCAGTATTTAAAACTGGCCGCAGCTCAGATCTTTCAGGACAGGAAGATAGAACCCAGCAGCAGATGCTGGGTCCCCACAGTCAGTGTCCCCTGCGCAGGGCAAGCTGCCACTGCAACAACCGAACCTGCTGCCTTCTCCCTCTGCTCTCTGGATATGCAAATTTGGGGGTTTATCACAAATAAGTTCTCTTTTTAAAAAATAAGTCATTTATTAAAATGTATAAAGAATAATCATAATTTCTTTAAAGTCTTTTCAATTTTCACATCTCTAATTATTCATCTCCTTCTTAAACCAACTCATCATTCCTTTGGGGTATCATGTACCTGGGTTTGAGGACACTGAGATGTCTCAACAGAGTTAGACCCTTTGCTTTTTACCAGCCCAAGTTTCACAAGACTGAAGCACAGGTGCAAGGTTGACTTAAACGTATAAGGGTGGCTGTTATTTATTTTTGTCTTTAAGAAAGGATGTTTGAGTCGAGGTGGGGCTCGCCGGGCAGACCCACTGTCTCGTTGTACAGCAAGGTGGGTCCTGTCACAAAAGGCTCATTCTCCAGAAACCTCAGATGCTTCAAATGACTCTGAAGCGATGCAAGAAAAAATGTTCAGTGTTTACTAAAATTTTCCAGTTCTTCTTGTCTCTTCCTTTTCTTGAATGTCTTAAGCATCTGCAACAAGTATTTCTTCAAGCCTCTCTTCGATCGTGGACTTAATCCAAGAGCAAGAGATGAGAAAGAGATTTGGGTCAAGCCCTGCACGTATTATACCCGTTCAATCAAAGCACAAAAATCAGCACCGTAACACAGTTCAGCTAATGCATGCCTAACCAAAGCAGGCAAGGTTTTCTGAAAATTAAGTCTCAGATATATAAACTATCTACAACCAATCTATAATATAAACCTGAGATTCAAAGCCTCACTCAGCTTAATTGAACAAACTCAAACAACAAATGCAGCTCAAGTAATCTTTCCTATTTTATAGACAAGCCTTGAGTAGGAAAAGAAACTACATTTTCTGCATAAATTATTGGTCGTGAATTATTCACTCACTTACATTTTGGATCATTTCCAGGGATTCGATTTAATTCTCGCTGACGTCAAGGAGAGACTTTCCTTCTCCTTCAACACGAGCTGGCCCTGGCCCCCCTCAGAAAAAGAGAATTGTGCCGAGCAGCGCTCACAGCCCAGGCACTGGAGCCAAATCTGGAGCCTGCCAGGGGCAGCACACGGGGAGCCCCGCATCCCACTGCTGTTTGTCTTCAGGATTCCAGGAAAGAAAATCCATTTTGAATATACCAGCCCTATCTGGGGAGATTCTCACTGACTTCCAGGAAAACTGTAATGAACCCTAAACCGAGCTGAGGGAGATACTGGCCCCAGCTGAGTCCCAGTGCTTCAGCACCCTCAGCCAGCCCACTGGCACCCCCCATTACTGCTAGGTCTCATCCCTCCTCTGTGTTTCATGAGACTGAGTGTCCAAGATGGAATTTTATTAACACTTTCTCCTATTTATTTCTTCTTCCAGCTCCATCCCATCACCGCAGCACCCCCCAGAGCCTCGGTGCCCAGGGCCACGTACTCCAACAGCAGGAGATAAAATATTGATCTGCTTTGGCACTTCCTTCTTTGCGGTTGTATTTTTGGCTATTTCTTTTTCCGCTTTTAGCAGCTCCTGCTCTCATAGCTCTAAGAACGCTCTTCTGCACCGTTATTTACTGTCAAAAGGAGAAGCAGAAAAAGTAAAGGAAGCAATTTTCACTTGCTAATAACTTTTCCCTGTCATGGACATAAGCCTTGACTCCTTCTTGAAGACTAGGGGCCAAATTATAAGTTGACATAGGATCACAAACCTCTACAGACTTCAGAGAACCTGCAGCAATTCACACCAGCTGAAAATCCGCCTGGAAATCTTTGTAGATAATTTGGTGAAAAGCAGAGGTTTCAGCAAGTGAGAACTACCAGACCTTACAGACCAAAATTGTTATTGCTCTTTAATGCTGGGGATGTCCCTGGCATCGCACAAAGACCAAAGCAGTCTGGGTGCTCCTGGTATTTCGGTACCAGCACCCCCAGCCCCAAGCAGAGGCAGGAATGGGAGCAGAGTGATGCTGCAATGGAGAGGCCACCCCAAAATCCCACCTGTGCCCGCAGTGGCTGCCCGAGCTCCCCAGAGCCATGGGCACAATGACAGCCTGGTTGGGGCTTCCAACGGCGCTGAGGGTGCGGAGCACAGAATTTATTTCCCAGCGCTGCAGCCTGACTAATCCTGGGAGAACACCGTCTTTACTGTAAATTGGTTGGTTTCCATCTGAACTGTGTTGACGAGCAATTAACAGCTAATTCTTGTGTGCCCTTTTTCCAATCCACACTTTGAGGTTTGTCTTTGAACAAGTTTTTCGGTAAGACTAACAGCCAGATTTCTTCAGGCAGAACAACAGTGCCTGGGACGTGTGGGTACCTAAGCTGTAAATAAATACAAATGGCAAATATCTAATGAAAGGAAGAAGAGATTTGGGAGTAGGTATCACTTTGATATATGATGCTGCAACTGCTGGAGGATGGCGTTAGCTAAACCTTGGGTGGACTGTCTGACTGCAGCCAGCACACACAATGTGTGATGGAGAAATGCTCATACAAGCTAAACCTGAAATTAAGAAGCTTCTAACTTTGTTCCCTAACACTGCCATGTCACCAGCTACTGCTTCTTTCTGGGTGCTTGACGGATCTGGAGAAAATGAGAAGTAAAAAACTCTGAAACATTTAATGGGAGACGATCTCTCTGGTGAGCTCCACCACTCCCGTTCCCTGCTGAAACCTGCTCCTGAATTTTCTTGCAAGCACAAAGCAAACCCTCTGTCCCAATTCCATAAACAAACTAAACTAGAGTCATGTTTTGCTCATTATACCTGGTTTGTACAGAATAACTTCTAAGACAATTTTGAAAATAACCCATTAGCATATGTGATTACACCTAAAGGAGGATCTGATCTCCTTGATTTAAACACATACCTACACGTGAGCACCCAGAAAAGCTCAGAGACAGATTTATCTTGGTAGTAGGGACACAGAGAAAAGAGGATAAAGCAGCACCAGTTTCTTTGCCCCTTTCTGTTTTTGATCTGCTGAGCAGAAGCAGCAAATAAGGTGTTGACATTTCAAGAAGTGAGAGTTGGGGTCACCAGGAGCTGTGAGGGCTCCTCAGCTGTCCCCCAGCTAGTGGGGTTCGTACCATCCTGCTCTGCTCACTGATGTTGCTGACACCAGACTGTGTAGCCTTGGGATCTGCCCAGCACAAGCGAAAAAGACAATGCACAAGTGACAGCTTCACCATCAACACATCATTTCCCAGTGCATGTCGGTCCTCGGGACTGTGAGGACATGACCTTGGCAGGTGTTTTTGTGGCTGGTGAAAAGCAGATCGGACCCCGTTGTGGTTTAGGCCTTGCCAAGGGGTTGCAAGCGCTGTTTTCAATGAACAGCATCCGCAGAGCCCGGCCAAGCTGGGAGTGGGGAGTGGAAGGCGGGAAAGACACAAGCTCCTGTGCCTCTGCACTTGTCATGGAGCATGAGTCACACCAGCCTCTTTTAGGGAGCAAGTTGAGTTTCCATGGCTGGCAGCTAGAAATAAATGCCTTTTTGACTGACAAACTAAACAAATGAGTGCAGCGGTTACTTGGAACAGCTGTAGACCTACAGTATGGCCCTGCAAAGCCCATTCTGGTACTCAAAGTACACCAAGAAATAACTCCAGAAGCCAGAATTCTGAGTTTCTGTCATCATTTCTTACTACAAATAATTCAAACCACTTCAAAACTACTGGCAGGGAACAACTAAGAGCAATGACTCACCCTGCAGCAGCCACTCAGCGGTCAAGCTGTTTGTCTGGGAGGCAAGAGGCTGCTCAAGTCCCTCCTGAACCGAGAGCTTCAGCATCCAGCCTGGAGAAGCACCGTGCCCACCAGCTTCTGCTCACTCTATCCTTCAGACATCAGCCTCGCACACGCCTTGACCCCCATCCCCAGATGGGCTGAGCTGCAAGCCCAGACCCAACCGACCTCCAGAGCGATGGAGCTGAAGATGTTCAACTAAAGAGGGTCCCAAAGACACCAGGAGCCTTTTGGTTCTGGGCTGATCCAGAGCAAGAACAGACAGGTTGTAGGTTCCCAACAGATGGTCCAGCCTGCACCACAGATTGTTTTAAACAAGAGTTTCAATATGAAGCCTGCTGTAAAACAGAGCAGCTGGATTTGCACAGAGCAGAACATTAAAATGTTAACATCTTGCTGTGGAGGCCTGAAATAATTAAATAGATCTTAATGCCTAATGTGTATTAGCTAAGACAGGGAGCACAGAGTCTTCCTCTCACAACCCACCAGGTCGAATTCCAGCTTTCTACAGAAAACCCAAGTTCCTTTACTCAATTTTTCTGAGTAACAATCAATAAGTCTATTATTATCCAGCCAAGGGGAAGGTTGACATGTCAGGCTTAGAAACATTGACGTTCTTGCTTCAAAATAACAGAACTGCCAATTTAACCCTATGGAAATATTGATGCTTGCAAAAAAAGCACGTATTTATTCTGTCTCATTCTGTGAAAATGTAATTACTGTGAGATGATAATACCAGGCTGAACAGGGAAAGCAGGCAGACGCTTTGTACCGACCCACACAGCAATCTCAAAAATATCATCAAATGGCCAGAAGTCAGGCACTCAGTCTGCCCTGGGGAACAAAATTAAGTGCTGTCATGTAGTCACTGCAGCTTTTGCCTTAGTCTAAGACTTTAATCTTCTTTTCCAAAGTCCAGCTCCTAATTTTTAATTATGTCTCCATTTTTGCCCTGATTTTCTCTGCCCCATGGTCTTGCCAAAGAGCCCCTTCATCGGCAGTGCTGGAGCTGTGGATGCAGCAGCAGGGAGGTTGGCAGGAGGTTGACAGCAGGCAGCCACTCTCCTCCCACCATGGAAACCACTGTCAGGTCCTTTGGCTCCGCTATCCCTTGGCTCCTCCAGGTTCAAACTCCCTGTCTGTACAAATAAAAGTTGGTTCTCACATAAAACATCAGCAGGTCTCCCACAGCTGCTGCTTTCCAGTTTTTCATGGCACCTCGACCTCCTCGGCTCTATGTCCACCTATGCCTATTGCCACCTATTGCTGACCCCTCTGTTCTTCAGAAGTCTGTATTCAATAAGAAAGAGCAACCTCTGCGTTAAACCACCAAATTGACACCAGTCTATTCACAATGCTGTTTACAGGAGTGAAAACACAAAGCCAGATAAGCAGACAAAGAAGATCAGATAAGCAGTTTTGGGCAGAAGGAATGATGCCTTGTTTCCTGGGCTGGTCCCACACAAACACACGGAAAAGATGAGGGGCAATGAGTACAAGCTACTCCTGGGGAGATTCCGATTGGAAACAAGAGGGTAATTTTTCCCAATGAGAACAATCGGCCACTGGAATAATCTCCCCAGGGAAGTGGTGGATTCCCCAACATTGGACACTTTTCAGATTGAGCTGGACAGGGCGCTGGGCCAGCTTGTCTAGACCAGGCTTGTGCCAAGAAGATTGGACCAGATGATCCTCGCGGTCCCTTCCAACCTGGGATTCTGGGATTGAAACTGAGCTGCATTTGCATCTCCGCCCGCACCGGGGGCAACAACAACCACTTTGCAGCTGCTTCTCCAGCTTCTCTGTTCAATAACCTCATAAAACCAAAATAATCTGTGTCTTCCTTGATCCATTTGTCCAGGTAAGTGGGAGAGAATGGAAAGAGAAAATCAGCGAGTCCCACAGGCAGCACAGCAAGAGGGCAATGCATCAGATACAGCCATGTATCTTCTCTGAAACAGCTGACCCTTTTTTTGGCTGAGGACTATAAAAAACAAGGCATAACAAGAAGTTCAGCCCAAGACAGACACTTGGCATGGAAAACTGCAGCCCAAGTGGTTTAATAAAGTTATTAGGAATTGAAAACAGAGCTTTACAATTGGAAGTGTTTGGCCACATCTATCTTCCAGGGAGACCAGGAAAAACAGGCAGGTTGTGACAACATAGCCCTGAACCCGCTCCGGGTTCCCACAGAAACCAGAGGTGACTGAGGATCTCCACAGCTCCTGCACAGCAGGACCGCAGCATCGGGCAGAGCACCCTCTTCGTCAATTAATGCTTATCAACTACCTTCATGTGGGATTTATGGGCTTTTTGGGCTGAACACAATTCCTTTTTGGTGTTTTATTAATGATGAAAGACCAACAGGTAGACTATTTTTAGCATACAGAATATATAGTATTTTTCCATTCCACTATAGAGCAAATTAAGTATTTGATGACAAATTCGTCAATTAAGTGGGAGCAACTCAATTGACTTCAGTGGAGTTCCACTGACTTATTCCTGTTAATTCCATTAACCAGGCTTTAGATGACATTTATATAGACAGACTTTGGCCTCACTCCCTTAATCTGAATATATAAGTAGTTCTACAAAGCCTGTGGATAATTTCAGGTGGAAAATTCTGCCGGCTTTCTCTCCTGAGCAAACCCAGGACCTTATAAAGGCCATTGCCGTGTTGGAGTGTTGAAGTGTAGCAGTCAAGTCTACCACTCATTTTACATGGTTTGAGCTAATAATCTTTTTCTTTTTTTGTAGCTTTCAGCCTCTCGTAAAAAGCAAAGCTGTCCGTTACCAATTATAAACCACTTACAGCAGAAATAAAACCAGATCACAGAAAAATCAGATCACAGAAGAAAAATTCCAGCTTTTCTGGCTGTATCCAGCCAACACAATCAAGGGGTTTTAGGATGAATGAACTAATTTTATTGCTTTTCTGTAACACTGGCTCAAACAACAGGCCGTGCAGAGCAGAATCCGAAGGTCAGCACAGGCAGCACTGGGCTCTGCAGGCAGCTACAGCAATTTGTGAGAATCCAGTAGAGCCCCAAAACCTACAGATATTTCTGTGAAGAGCAGCAAACCCACCCTGACCAGCCTGCAGGTATTGTGGTCCATTGGCACACAAATATCAGGAATCAGAACAATTATGAGTAGCAGCAAAGAAAGGTTTCTGCAGACACAGGCAGAGCCCTGAAACCGCTCCTAATTACTGGCAACTTCACCTGCCATTAACACCACCTCGAATTCAGGGCAAGCAAAACACCTGCCTAACTTAACTCTAAACCTAGCATCATTCTGATGAAAAATCATATGAAAGAAATTCTGCTGTTACAATAACTTTTTTAGCACACGGAAGTGTGGGGACGTGCTGTTTCCACAGAAACTGGAGACGCTGGCTGGGCTGGGGGGATTCTCCCAACCCCAGGAGCTTCACGGAGAGACTTGTGCTGAAGAGCTGGCCTAAAAGCAATTTACCTTTACCTTTTGTATTAATAAACAAAATAAATTATTATCAGTCAAAACAGGGAGGTGAAGAAGGAGGAATTAAATGCTATCTACGCTGAAAAAAAAAGCCTTAAATATCCTTACTGTGTGTTTAAATAGGGAGATTGCAGCTTTCAGCATCTCAGTCTGAAAAAGATTGATAGCTGTGGGCTGGTGTCAGCTGGGGCTGGAATCTGTGACAGCTCTGGAGCTGCTCATGGATGCTGGGAAAGCAAAGCCAGGTTCCTGCTGTAGTGGCCAGAGAGACAAGAAGGAGGAGGTGCTGGGACCCCCATCCCTGGGGAGCTGGGGCACACACTCCCTCCTCTCCTATTGCCAGTTTTCCAGCCCAAGCAGCACTTCAGATCTATGACAAGAAACAAAATAAAAAGTTTTAAAATTTCTTCTGTAGCATTGCGGTCTTGCTTTGTTTTTCACCACCCTGCTGACACCTTCCCCAAATGGCTGGGAGGTGCAGCATCCCAGGATGCTGAGGGGTTTGGGGAAACTACAGGTATCTGCACAAAGGAGTTCTTGTCCCCAGAAGAACATGCTGCTGTGGTCACCAAAGAGAGGGGACAGAGCCCCTGCGGGCACCTGGCACTGTCTGTGCCCCGCCAAGCTGTGACACAGCGACAGCAACCACAGGGAGAGACAAGTGTGAAACCACTACCAAGGGCAGGAGAACGAGCCCTTGGGCATTAATTTGTTCAGGAAATGCACTTCTGGAGGCGCCTGCTATATTGAAATACAGCACAGTAAATTATTAGCAATACTGCTAATCACTTCCACCCGGAATTTAATTTTGTACAGAGCAGAGACAATCTCATTTTCAACGCTCAGCTCTGGCCACACTTGTTACCATTTTTCGTTTTTAAGTGGTTCTCATCTCCATTATTTTCAGACTGCAGACTGAAGGACAGACCGAGGTGATCTCTGCTCTCTCGCAGACAGGGATCCCCCAAAGCTGCCAGGGGAGTCCCAGTGCTGGGGGGAACACGGCAGAGCAAAAGGCAGGAGCGGGACCAGGCTGCTGCCCCTCATCCCTGCTCCCTAAAAACAGCACTCAGCACCTGTGTACTGAAGGAAGAACATGAAATATTGATTTCCACCCACAGATCTTCCACATTCCTGGAATATTAAGTTTTACTAACAACTTCAGAAGTTACAAGCCTCTGTTTTATAATCTACAGCACAAAGGGATTATTCTGTTTTAATTGCATGCAAAGAGACAACAGAATGACAGAGTCACAGACTGGTTGGAGCTGTGAGGGACCTCTGGAGATCATCCAGTCCAAGTCCTGCTAAAGCAGGGTCACCAGAGCAGGGGTTTTTTAAGAGTAGGTTACTAATTTCATTTTTAATGCTTTAGCTATTCTGCGCTTCATGCTTATTTCTACACATATGTATAAACCTCACAAAGAGGAGCTGCAGCAGTTCTGCTGTTTGGAGCATGTAGACGGAGATCTCCAACCCTAAGGCGATGGCAGGCTGCTTCCCACCAGGCATGTTTAAATGTCTCCAGAGAAGGAAACTCCACACCCGCTCTGGGCAGACTGGTCCAGGCTCCAGCACTTCACAGCGAAGAAGTTTCTCCTCATTCAGATGGAACCTCCTGTGCTTCAGTCTGTGTCCATTGCTCCTCACCCTGTCATTGGGCACCACTGAACAGAGTCTGGTCCATCCTCTGATACCCACACTGAGATATTGATCAGCATTGATCAGATTCTTCTCAGCTTCTCTTCTCCAGGTTGAACAGCCCCATCTCTCTCAGTCTCTCCTCATATGAAAGATGCTCCAGACCCCTCAGCATCTTTGTAGCTCTCCACTGGACTCCCTCCAGTAGATTAATTAGAAGATTAATCAAAAACACTCAGAATAGAATCATAGAATCATTCCAGTTGGAAGAGACCCTCAGGATCATTGAGTCCAACCATAACCTAACCCAGCTCTAGCACTAAACCATGTTCCTAAGAACTTCATCTAAACGCCTTTTAAACCCCTCCAGGGATGGTGACTCCACCACTGCCCTGGGCAGCCTGTTCCAATGCCCGACAACCCTTTCCATAAAGAATTTTTTCCTAATGTCCAATCTAAATCTCCCCTGCTGCAACTTGAGGCCATTTCCTCTTGTCTTATCAGTTGCTACCTGGAAGAAGAGACCAACACCCTCCATGCTCCAAGCTCCTTTCAGGCAGTTCAGAGATCAGAAGGTCTCCTCTCAGCTCCTGTTCTCCAGCTGAACCCCCCAGGTCCCTCAGCCGCTACCATCACACTTGTGCTCCAGCCCCTCACCAGCTTCATCTCCTCTTCTGCACTCCCTCTAGTATCTCAATGTCCTTCTTATGATGAGGGGCCCAAAACTGAACACAGGATTCAGTCACTGCTCTTGTTGGGAAGAGAGAGGACAAGCAGACCTGACCCACATTTACAGAGCATAACTTTTCCCACATACTGCACCAATGCCTGGGTGTCAATGAGATTTTTCCTGGCCTGACTCTGCACCTCCCTCCATGCTTCCCTCTGGATGCCAGAGCAAAGCTCTCCATGCTTTCTGTTCAGTTACTGACTTTGTTAGCAGAAGGGTGTCATGCAGCCATGTGGGTAAGGAACGCCAGAGCACAGGTACCCTGCAGCACCTACAGGCAGCCCTCTGGGATGCAGTTTATTTTGCAGCAACATATGCTCACCTGCATCATAGTATATTAGTCAAATTAACACAGTCAAATTCACTTAAGAGAAATATTCAAAATAACGGTGCTTTGAAGTGAGGCTTTGGCTGCAGAACAGCTTTTCTCATTAAAGCAGTATCAGAGAAAGCCTCGCTGCTCACAGAGCCACTGCAGTTGGGCATCTGTTCCAGCAAAACTTCCCTCAGATTTTGGGGAAAAAATACTTTGGGGGAAAAGATGTTGGCAAATCCATTTTGAGCACCCATGAAGGCCAAGAGAGGACTTGCAAGCTGTCCAGCCTCTGCAGCCCCATCTTTAGCTTGAAAAAGTCATTTTGCTGCTGTCACTGACTGATCCTGCTGGGCAACCCCTCACCCAGCAGCTTGTAAATCCTTTCTTTCAAATCCATCTGGAAATACTTATCAGCTCCTGTATACCAGATGTAAAGGATGTTTGTCATACATTTAATTTCTCCATCTGGATGTTGGCCAGAACCTCCATGACATATTTTTATGAGTAGATCACATGGGAGGGAAGGTTGAAAACTTATATCACTGCAAGTTATCCAGGAGGCTGAATTGATGAGGAAAGCTTCAGTGATCAGGACACAGATGGAGGCAAGAGTATTTGCATCTCACACTTGGCTCCACCATAGACTAACACAAAGCAGGACCTGATCCCATCACCTCTCAGTGCCTGTCAAACAGGAGTGGACATGTGTCTTTGGCCCATCACAGTATCACAAGGACAGGCCTCTCTCCACATAGATATTTATGCTTCAAACTTGTTCTCATTTTTATTTTCAGTGACTAAGCCAATGCGATAAGATGTTTCACTCACACCGAAGCGACTCAGCTGAGCGGGTCTGGGTGACTGGGCGGCTCAAGCATCCCTGGACCTGGGGAAACTGCTCGTGGTGTGAAGGATAAAACAAAAACCAAAAAAAAAAAAAAGGAAAAAAGTGCAAAACCAGCTCTTGGTCCCACTGGGGAGCATCCCCAGAGTCTTTTGCCAGCCCAGGCTTCTGCAGAGTATGGGTGAATTTCATCTAAACTTTTATTACAGCAGGAAGAATCTTTCTGTGCAAAATTGGCACCGATTATGCTAATTAAATTTGAAGAGTTCATTAGGTAAATGGTAATTGGAATAACATGCTTTAAAGAAATGATGGAACACAAAACCTGCTTTCAGGAAAATCACTTATCCCCTTTCCAGATAACCTTCAAACAGCTGTGTCAAGATTAATAAGAGAAAACACCATTTCAGAAATACTAGCTTTCTGTACCAACTGCTAATTAATACAGCACACCTTTCTTTTCCGATTTGCATGTTTTACTTTCACAGCCTCTCCGCCTGACTGGCTGCTCCTGTTGGCTGGTCCCTGCCGTGCCTCGCCAGGACCAGAGATACAGCAGCCGAACTCACCCGCATTGACCAGAACCCATGATCAGTTGTCACCCAGCACAGACAATTGCCTGGCCCTCCTCCAAGCAGCACCGCTGGCATACTAACATCTGCCAGCTTTGCGGTTACTTTGCTTTTAAAACAAAACAAAACAAAACACATAACAGTAAATCAGCAGTGAAAAAGGATGCTTGGTTCCAGATACAGTCACAGCAGGGATCACCTGCCAGTGCACAAGCTCCCCCACGTTTTTCTTAGGAGACAAGAAGATTTTTGTCTTGTAAGCCTCACAGCTGTGGCAAGGATGTTTATTTGTACTGCAGTGGCACTACAAACTTCAGCTCTGTACTGGGATCCAATTATGTCAAGTACTTGCTGATTTAACGATGCATTATGGAGCAAGGGAGAGCAGACGGCTGCAGAAAACTGCTGCACTGTTCACGGAAGATCACGTTGTGGGGGGATTTGCTCTGGGTCGAGTCGAGGAACAGACAGGACTGCAGTTCCTCCTTCCCACCCTCTCCAGGACACGGCCTGGGAAGCTCCTGGATGTTGGCTCTGCCGGAGCAAAGGGGACAGATCCAGCAGCTGGAGCATCCCTGCACCCCTTCTAGCCATCTCCCAGCAACTGGGAACAGAGCCTGCGGCTGGAAAGGTCCGTGAATATTTAACAAGAATTGACTCCTGAGGAGGGTGTTTCAGAAAGAATCCTTACAAATATTGAGCAAAATCTCCAACTTGCAACTGTTTTTAAGCTTTTTTTTTCTAAGAAAGCCTTTCCCCCATACACCTCTCCTGGCTCGTTTTGCATTGTGTGCTCCAGCCGATGGCAACAGCTTCAGCCGTGACAAGGCAGTTGCAGAAATACATTTTCAATGCAGACTATTGACAGCAACCATCAGGAAGCTGAAGTGGGGACAACTGCCGCTGGCACCAGCACAGCTTCTGCTGTTGTTCCCGAGGGTTGATGACAAGGTACCTCTGGGCTCAGCAGCTGAATCTGCAGCATGATTGGTTTTTCAGCTGCCCAGAGGGTGATGCTCAGGTGTGCAGGATATGTCAGTACCCTGGTACCAGCAGCCAAAAATGCTTGTCATCAAACTTTTTGTGAAGTTCACCTCCAGAAGACACCAGTGATCTGCAAAGGTGTTCATGGGGCCATCTCTGCTAAGGAGAGGTTGGCTTTTATTCAAGAAGTCTTTTTGCCCAAAAGATCAAGACACCATCAGATCGTGGTCAGAAAGCGCTGTGGTATCTGACACTCCTACCGCTGCTGACATTTTTCATCAAGATGCCTCTAATTGTTGTCAGCACACGTATGATAACATCAAGTGAAGTGATTTAAGAGTTATTAATTGCACAAAGGCAAAAGAAAAGCCAGGATGTGCAGTACATTCTGATGCATTTCAGCATGTGAACTGGGTAGGCGGATGGAACGCGGGCATTGGTGGCATCAGCAGCCCCAAGCAGAAGACTGATATCCAAGGGTATAAACCCAATTATTAAAATGTAAAGGCTTGAAACAAAAGTAGCTATTCTAAAAAAGAACAAAAACCTGAGATAGGACAAGTGACAACAAAAATAACTCATAGGAAAAGATGTCTCTGAACCAAAGTCCTGCATGTTAGGGCCTCACAAAGCATTAAGAATATTCACCTTGCTTTCTGCAATTATGTGCAAGTTTAGAGCCGAGGTTTCTTACTGTGAGCTCATCTTTACTTCAGTGCTTAATGAGATAATTCTAAGCTCTAAAAGCTGGCAGAAAATAGGTATTAATGACTTTTCTCCTCTTTGGTTCACAAATACTCACAAAGGCATAAAACTGGTTTTATAGCTGCTGCTATATTTTGTTTTCCATTGCAAACAGCTGTGCACTCAGGGTTAATTAATTTACAAATGGTGTCATCTCAGAACTGCTGCTCTGCTATAAAGCACAGGTCCGGCTGTAAGTACACAGCACTTAGCAGCTCAGGTTATCGTGCGTGAAGATGTCGTCTTTGTAAGTTCAGTTAAAATACAGTTATGGGGAAAAAACTATTACATTATTTTAACCTCTCTTGCATAAGTTGCCTTTTGCTGCCACCATACTTATGCAAAATTGTTTCACCTAATCAATATAATAGTTGTGTCAAGAATGAGTTGAATTTGCTGTAATGAAATGGCTGCTTTTCCAATCTATCTAAAATGCGTGGGGTGGAAACTCTCCTGATTGTGATGAAGTCCTCAGGAGGAGCTGGGACAAAGAGCCCGCTCCTCATTTTATGGTAACAAATGCAAATTTCTTGGCATAACTGAGAGTTGAATCCAAATAAAAGAATAAATAAGCAATTTTCTGATCAAGGCAGTCTAGAGTTATCTGGTCCGGTGTAATTGCAGTACTGAACCACTGGCTGAATTCAAAACCCATTTATGAGCTGCAGGGCAGAGATCCCTGGTCAGAGGTCTCACCCAAGGCCCAGCATGGGGACAGCTTCCCAACAGAGCCAGTGACCGCAGTCCTGCTCAAAAAGGGACCCGGGGGAACTGGGTAAGATGAAAATAACTGTGGCTGACGTGGTTTGCTTGGTCAGGACACCTCACCATGGTGTCACAAGTCAGTAGGACTCAGCCCTCAGCCAGGACAAGCTGTGGATGCAGACTCCATGGCTGGGACCTGCTGTGGCACAGGGCACAGGTGGGGACATCTGTGTCCCTCGGTGTCACTGCTTTCCCTGCCATCAGCTACAGACTTGGCTGTCAATCTGTCATTGTTCCTCGATACAAATAGTGCTTCATGCGCACAGGAGCCCACAGCACCAGGGCCTTCCTACAGTCCCATGGGGACAAAGGAGTCACAGCTGGGGACAGGGACGTGGCTCCTGTCCCCTCCCACCTGCCCCTGGGAGAGGAAAACGCCACAAAATCTCCTCTGGGAGCAGCACACACAAGCTCCCTCCTGCTGGAGGCTGCATTAAAGTCAGACAGATTGATTCAATGATTTGCATCAACTACAGATATCTTTGGATTTTACCTTAATTCATCCCCAAACCACAGCTAAAATCCACAGTGAGCTCTATTTCATACAGTAGAAATGGCAGCAGACAAGAAAACCAGTTGTGGTCAGTGAGGACCACACAAAGAGAAGCAGCTAGGGGTGCTTTTCCCCTCCACACGCTCCCACAACGTTGCCCCATCTCCTGAAGCCACAGGACACACACGTCTGCGCCGGCTCCGGGAGACTTGCGGCTATTCTTAGTGAGCGGAAGGAACGGTGCTGTCACTACACAGAACAGGGAATAAAGGAGCTAAAAAAGGAGCCGTGTCTGACTACACTCACATTTTGCCTAACGCTCATATGAATCTCAGGAAAATATTTGTTTTCCTTCTTTGGCGAATGTTGTGCGACTTTCAAATGAAGCAAATAAACAATAAAAAGAATCAAATCAAGCGAAACTTAATCAAATATCTGGAATCCAGAAAAGTGGTATTTCAGCAAAGATGGATGAAATCTATAGTTATTGGATTTGCAGACCTGACATCCTACTGCAAACAGAAGTTTGCAAATTTGGACATGCAAAGATGTTTCTGTGTGTTTTCTCAAAAGAAATGGTGTCATGTAATATGAGGACAGGGGACCAGAGGGGCCATTGGCTCCATCCCTCTGGCAGGACACCCACCTCACTGGTGCTGACCCACACAAGGCTGGAGCCTTTGTGCACCAAAGCTGTAGATAAAACTCCCTGAAGCTTAGCTGACAGGACATCACCCACCACACCAGATGCTCACAGGCTGCTCAGGATAGTGGATGTGTAGGAAGCCACAAGTAAACGCCTGTTGTTCCAATAGCTGTTATGTCCCACCAACACCTCCAGCAGAACGGCAGAAGGTGCACGGGCTGCCAGATTTCATTCATTTATTAGTGCTACAGCCTGGTCAATAGTTGCTATAGCTCAAGCCATCCTTCAACGGGAGGTCTTTAAATGTGTCTATCGATTTCCTCAAGATTTTCAACAACATTTAAATCTTTGCAAACTAGGGGATAGACGTCTTTGGCTGCAAACACCTCCATGCACTGGGTTTCAGACCTGTAGCACACTGTGTGCATCTGCTGCTGTGCTTCCAGGCTTTGCTGCAGGTGTGCAGCAGAGCAGAGTCGTGCTGGGGAACAGGCAGTGTTCATTTGGGGAAGAAGCAGTGCTCATCTGGGGAACAGGCAGTGCTCATCTGGGGAACAGGCAGTGCTCATCTGGGGAGCTGCTCCCCCATCCTCGGGGACAAAGCAAGCAGGGGGAGCCGGTCACCCCTCACAAAGGGTTTGTGAAACACTGGCCATGGTAGGTGAGACTTGGTGAACATGTCTGCAGAGCTTTCACAGAGCTGTGCCCAAGCACCAGCAACAACCCTCTGCACCAGGGGCTGCTGCTGCTCCAGAAATTGTCCAGATTTACTGGACAGAGACAAGCGCAAGAAATTAAACCAAAAGAAATCCCCTTAGAAGTAGATTTCCAAAAGAACCCAAAAATAACAAGATGTAGTAAACCAGGAGCCAGCCACTACACTAATGCATAGCCTTTCACATCACCTCTTTCCATGGGCTCATGGGCTGCCCAAACTTGTGTAGCCATCAGGATTTACAGCTCTGTAAACCTGACAGCCGCTCCCACCCCAAATCAACTGGCTGGTGCCTCTGTTCAGCTCTTCCCAGCTTTGCTTGGATGATCGTACAATATTGCTGCTCAATGCATCACTTGAAAAGCCTCACTTGGTGCAGCTGTGACAGCCCTTGCACTGGTCACTCCCAGATCCTGTCAGGTTTGAACCAGAGAAATGTTTTTACTTGTTGGCTTTTCTCTGCCTCCTTCCACAAAGCCCTTGCTTTCCGTACCTCGGCTGTGAGCAAAACACAGTCTTCATTAAAGCACTTGAAAATGTCAGCTGGCTCATCCTCTTACACCACAAAATCCTCTCAGTTTTGTTTTTATTTTCCTGCCTTGTTACCTCCACATGCTCTTGTTGCGTTCTGGGGAGCAGCTTACCCAACCTTCCCCACTGCTCGTCCACCGCCAGCGCCTGCTCCCGAGCAGAGCAGCACAGAAATTCAGTCCAACTATTAATAAACTCACAAAACCATCACCATGAGCAGCAGCTAAAAATACTCATTGCTTAAACAGAATTGGATAGACCGAGATTAATTAATGCTCGAGTATCCATTCTTAACTAATTTTCACCCTGATTTTGAAACGGAGGAATTCAAAACGGGTTATTTAATGTGCTACATCCCAAATGTAGCAGAGCTGAGATGAGCTGTGGTTTGCTCCATGGGACACGTCAGCACCACACAGCTGCGCAGCCCACGTATGGGGCCAGGGCAGCTTTTGTCCTTTGATGACTTGAGTTTGCTCAGTTTATTTGAACAACGTGTGAGGCCCGCAGTCCTTCACCCTCTAACAGCTCTCCATTCCAGTTAAGATAACAAAAAGGGGTTTTATCCTTTACCCAATGAGGTCAAATTGAGCTACTGAGCTCTGCACTGCTGATTCAGGTCATTCTCTTCCCAGATTTCCCCTCTCTAGTTTCAACAGCAAAATTAACCCCTTGGACAGCTCCTGAGCATGATATGCACATTGAAAGAAATAATAATACAGTTGAGAGAAAATTATATCAGTGGCTGATTCCCTGGGGTGTCCCTGCCGGGAGCTGGGACCGCGCTGCCCACCCTGCTTGTGCTTCCCACCCTCTGCAGAGAAAAACCACAATGTGCAACAGCTCGAGGGAAAAACTGGTTTCTGGAGGTGCTTTGCCCCTGATTTCTGATCCAGCAGCTCCTCGCTGGAGCTCACATTCCCTCAGCAGGTTGTTGGATAAACTGTTCCAAGGGCAGCGGCTGCACACGAACCACAATGCCAGGTGTGCTCTGCCCCAAACCTCCATGACCATCTGAGCCATGGAAATTATTTGTTAGTCTAATGTGAGTGATTAGCAGAAAAGTAATTAATGTGGAAATTACTCCTCATGAATAATAACAGAAAAAAATACAAAATAATAAAGTGTCAGTCTATACATCAATTAGTTATTTAAAATCCACACTAGCAAAAAATGTTGCTGTGTCAGCAGAGACAACCACGCTCCTTTTGTAAGCTGTAATCTTAATGTTTATCAGGTGGTAAAAACAGAGGCTGAATTCAGTTTGTGGTAAAAAAAAAAAAAGAATACTTGAGCCTAGTACTGGGTTTAGGCAGTTTGTTGCTCTTGCAGAGCCCATCTCGACCCAACGCCACAAGGCAGCCAGTGCCCCAGCAGCCACCGCTCTCAAACCCCACAACTTCAGAGCGAAGCGCATCCCAGGATGGATCGGCAAATCAGGCTGGATATATCAGATTTCCAGCCTACTCTGGAAATGTTGGTGTAAGAGCTTTTGATTTCCCACAGGGCTATTAATCCCTCAATAGTGTCTGTAAGAGCACTCAGGGAACTCCTGTGTGCCAGGAATGGGACCCAGCAACAGCAACATCTTCAACACATTCAGACACTAGATGGGCAGGAAAAGAGGCTTAGTAATTCCCATCTCGCAAATTTCTCAGCAAAACAACACAAAGTTTCTTATCAAAACAGAGAGATACCATGAATGACATAGAAATGTAACACCAGAGATTTCCTAGACTTACCTGCTCATGGAAATGTGTGAGTGATGCACTTAGCAAGAAACCCACATGCCCCAACCCGCTTACCCCTTTCTATGACAGAGGCACAAACTGGTTTCAGCAAAATGGGTTACAGGAATCTGCAGCCAGAAGTTGAAATAAAGCCTCCTCTAACATTTCCTACCTCTTCACGTTCCATACATCCCCCTCATGTTGGTGACAGTTCAGCTGATAACAGCCACTTCTAAATGAGGAAAAATAGGTTGCACTTGAAAATGTGTTAGTTAATAGCAATTTGAACATGATTTTGCTCCTAGTGCAAACGCAATTTAGTACTTTCAAAAATATGTTAACTGGTCATGAGTGACTCTGGGGAAGAGCTAACATTTTCAAACAGAACCTATTTTGCCAGTCTAGACATGCCAGATGTGTCCTGCCTTTAGTTCTTCATCGGGTTATTTTATGCTATTCAGACAACATAATGATGTATTACAGCATTTGCGACAAGCTATAATATATGAGATCAGTGAAATTTTTGGACTCTTCACATTATTTATAGATATTAGCAAGGGCTTGTTAAGCAATTTACTCTCATCCAACATGCTGCTACAGAGCTGGTCCCTGCAGCCCCAAAGATCTCTCTTTCGGGCCAGGGCTGCTTTCCCCATCCTCATGCTGTGGGGTGGCCCCACAGCACCCCCCAATACCAAAAGAATAAAAGCAAAAGTCATATTCTGGGTATGCAAGACTCTTGAACCTCTTCATGCAGAAACCTGACAAAAAGAGAGGAAGATACACATGCCATTATCAAACACAGAATTGCTTTCTAATATTCCAAATTATTTTTCCACAGAACTCCAATTAGAGAACAGAACTGCCAGGAAACTGCACTGAGTTTGATGAAGTCTCAACTCAAACATGTTTAATTACCAACATGGCTGGAAAAACTTATGTGTCAAGTTCTTTGTCTTTTGCTGTATAGGCTGTAAAAAGCAAAAGTTATGAAAAAAGCACAGTCATCCATCCCACACAGTCTCCCCAAGCCCTCCATCACCAAGGTGTTACCCTCGGAGGGTATTTGTGCTATGCTCAGCACAGAAATCTCTCCTCTCAGAGATACAAGAGATCCAGGAATACATTTGACCAGAAAAAGTAACTCTGAGCAAGCTTGAAAAGTGGTGCTGATCCTCACAGGGCTCCCAGCCCCACAACACTCACAGGCAGAGGGCATCAGGCACCTTGGGGCTGCCAGCACCCACCCACCTCAGCCCTGCATCCACCCCAGCTCCTGTTTTCCAGAAGTTTCCATCCATCCTCCCACAGGCACGTGTGTCAGAGAGGTCCAGAAAGACCCAATGCAGCAAATGAGTTGGAGTCCTCCCAGGGGAGGCTGCAAAGTGAGGCCAGGACTGCTCTGCTGTTTGGGGCTGTTCTACTCTGACACTGCAACAAAAGCAACCCAAAACACTCTGGAAAGTGTTAACTATAAAGCCCAGAGAAATGCAGCTGTGAATAGGCAGATTGCACTAACCATCAGCGTGTTTCTTGCTGGCGGTGTGTGAAATGTCAGCGTCCTCTTTGGTAGCTGAATCTGCACCCCAACACCGAGCTTTTTGAATCAATGCAGTCTTAAATCAGGTGAAAAAAAAAACACCCTGCCCAGGTCCCTAAGCCAACTGAGAGATAACGAAGCATTTGATTCTGATTACTGCCATTCTCTCCTCATAATTCCCTCAGAAGTTGGGCTCTCATGATGATGCAGGAAGACAACAACTGAAGGTGGGTTTGAAGGCATTTCTGTGCAAATCTGCTCCGAGCGTTTATTCACTGAAATGATTGCAGCATGAGGTGACCGCTTGCTTCTCCAAACACCCGCAGACATTTCTTATCCCTTCCCACAGCTACAAGGCAGAAAGCCAGACCTTTCACACACCTCTCCCTCTGATATCAATACCAGTTACTATTTTCTTGGCAGTGCTAATAATTAGAAATTACATACTTGACTGGTCTTCCAGGACTGCATTGGAAAAGTGATCTGTATTGTTAAGGAGAGGCAGCACAAAAGAGGGCAGGAGCTAAATCACTGTCTGCAAACAGGACATGGCAAAAAGCACAGTGGCTCTGCTTGCTTTGCCATGCCCAAGGATCCTCACCTGATACCCATCGATAAATTATTCTTAATGAGAAATTACTTAACAGACTGAAGAGCATTTATGAGCATGAAACATAAGTAAAGATGAGCACACAGACTCCCGAGAGCTCCTTGCCAATGCTCCTGCAGGTCCGGCTGTGGCTGCCCTCACTTCACCAAGCATCATACCAACAGCCCCTTGCTTCAACAACACCTCCAGGGCTGGACAAGGGGCTGAATTCAGGAAGGACTGCAAGAACTTGTTCACAATTTGAGCACTACAGACAAAAATACTGACTTGTGTGCTATTATTACACAAGTTTATGTAATTCTTCTATATAGCAATGACATGCAAGCAAAGGCCTCCAACACTCCCCCACAGTATGCTGCAGAAGAGGGCAGGGGCTCACACTTTGGTTAGGACAATAATGCATTTGAAGAAAAAAACTATTCTGCCTTCGTTTGCTTCAAAGACTAGTGAGAAAAACAGTAGATGCATTGTATGATTATTTCCTTTAGAAATCATTTTCCAAACAAAACACCAAAAATAGAATAAAAAGCTGTTCCTCTTGTACAAAGGCAAGAAGGACAAACATAAGATAGCCTGAAAGTTACGGTACAGAGAGACAAGGATATTTACAAGTTCCTAATGCAAGGTTTTTATTCTCTTTCAATTGATTGCTGTTGTATAGGGCTTATCCCCAAGCTTGACCTTACTGGGTTCTGAGAGTTCCCAGGGCCAGTCCCCAGTGTGCCCGCAGACCCCAGAGCAGCACTCAGGGATGCTCCTCCTGCACCTCACACAGCCGTGAGGTTAAACATAGGAAATAATAAAATACAGACACTTCAGTTTTATTTCCTAAAAAACTAGTGTCATATTTCAGTGCAGTATAAGCAGGCAGATATATTCTGCCCAAATAAACTTTATTTAATTACAGATGGTGCAGATCATAAATGAACCAGGATCCAGCTCAAGTCCTTCACGTGACTCTCTTGCCTTGCAGCACAGCAGGTTGGGACCTCATTTTCCTCTTTCTGTGATTACAAATAAATCTCCTTTTAAAAGACTGCCGGATCTGGTTTTGTTCTTATTTTTTCATCATCCTTTTAATCTCTCCACGTACCCTAGAGCCTCTTCAGTGCAGAGCTGTGAGCCATGAATGGAGGAGGAGACCACAGAAGCCGTGGCAGCAGCACAGCACGTGACACAGCAACTTAAGGCACAAAGGAAAACCACAGCCCCATCTGCATTCTGGGTCCTTGTATAAAGAGCAGATTTGCATTATTGCATCTGGTTATTTGTTTAAAGGTCAGACCCCCCCGGATACAAATAATGCTTCCTCCACTTCTCCATTTAATTTCCACTTAGCAGCTATAACTACACCACCAAAATTCAGCTGCCAAGGGTGATGGGCAGCAAAGCGTGGGGCTTGGTGTGTCTTTTCCTGCTCTAAGCGATGTACTGGCAGTGGACACGAGGCTCCTGCACGCCCAGACGTTTGGCATCCAAGTCAAAGCAAAGAACGGCAGAGCAGTGGGAAGGCAGATTTCCACCTGTATCTGCCATGCAGGAGCCTGGGACCAGACCAGCATCACCAGCTGAGTGAGAACAAGGCAAGGGGTAAAGGAAACAAGAAAACAGCACCAGAGCCACAAAGCGTAAATAGAAACACCTCCCCCTCTTGCTTCCCCAAAAATGCCTTTTTAGAACTAAGAAATACTTCTGCTTGTTTGTTCCTGCCCATTCCACAACCTATGAAAGACACAATCAGACCCACCGGTTCTTCCTGCTGGGTGCCAAGAGGGGAGTCTCTCAAGTAGATTCTAAGCAGGAAAGCAGCCAAACAACACCGGGGCAGGAACCGAGACATCCGCCCCATGGGACAAAGCGCTTGTTCCACAGCCATCACTTGCAATGGTGCTCAGCTTCATATGGCTCTGCAACCCACTGAGCCCAACTACTGCGGGGCAAATAGTACAGGGCCCATCAAGGAAGGAAACGATTTCCCAAATCTACCAGCAGAAGCCATAACAGGAGTAACATGCCGACTGAGATTCCCAGCACTGCCAGTGGTACAATGATGAGCCTGTCCTCTATCTTCATTTAGTATTTAATATTTCAGAACTACATGGATTTGGTAAAATATTTCCCACGATGCTGTCAGATCCTCTCTACTTGGAGTTTCTGAGAATAAAATCCTATTTGCTTATAAATTTGTGATGTGATGGAATTACAAAACAGGTCAGCTAGAAGGTTTGAAGATGCTGCCTACCATCATCTTCCTTCAAAATGTAACTGAGTGTATGAGCAAACGCTTTACTGGTTCTTGTCATTTCTTACCGTGCTGAGACAGAGGACACAACTGTGTTATGTTCTCAGCACATCTACGCACAGCGTCCCAGGAAAGCCATCGTCAGAAGTCGTCATCCTCACTGCTTGCGTTTTACGTCCCTTAGCAGTGAAGCACAGATAGATTATACACGTTTCTCATAAAAAAGTACTGCCAAACATTAAGAACACGTCAAAGTCAGAAAATACAACAGCTTATGCTATTTTAAGAGCTACATTCTTGAAAAGGTCAGAGCTAGATCCTAAATTTGTGCTAGGGATGGCTTCCGCTTGCAGTATTAAAAGTAAACAGATGACAGAATTTGCACGTTCAAGTGAAACCAGACTGTGTATGCAGACGTGCTTTGCATTCACCAGTGTGATCTACTGGAAGGAAAAACAATCCTTCCTGCACAGACCTGCTGTAGGAAAAAAGAGACCAGGCATGGATAATTACTGCCAGTGAGACAGAAACCCACATACTTTTATTTTTGTAACCTGTAGGGGAAATGAAAGCCTCTGTATGACTGGAAGAAACCTAAAATACAGGTGACACTTGTCTTTGGTCTAAAGCTACAATCAAAATGCTCTCCATTAAGATTAGAAGCTGCTGGTTGGTGTTTCCAGGGACTCCCCCATGGAGGCAGCTCAGAGATACTTTGCAGACTGAGCATCATCTCTGAAGGGGGATAATCAAACAATTTCTGGACTTATTATCTGCATCCCTTTCAATGTCCTTCGCAAAAAAACAGATGTCAGGATTTAGTTCTGACACAAGAACCATTACACTGACAGTAGACAATTTTGAGATCCAAAAAGCATTGAATGAAGTACATTGTCTGAGCCATCTTTTCCAGCTGTCACGTGCAGTTGCCACACGTGGTTTATATCAACTACTGAAAATGCCATGGAGATATGTTTAACAGATTGCAGGCAAAATTAACGCTTTTCACTATGTAGATGTGCAATACTGTGAAGGTGAGTGGGGCTGAGGCTGATGGTGCCCACAGTGAGGCAGGGATCAGGAATCATGGAACTGGATGAGACCTCGGAGGAGACCAGAAAGCACTGAAGAAAGAGAAGAGGAAAAAAAAAAATCAACCAGAGATCAGCAGCTGTGTGGGAAAAGCCAAGCTGGTCAGCTTCAGAGCACTTCATTCTAAGGAAAGACACTAAAACAACTGGGAAAGCACCTTGTGATTAGAAACTGCATTTTATAGGCATCTGATCTGCAGTCTCTTCTTTCCAGATTGTTAATAACAAAACATTAGATGAAATCCAATGCAGATTAAATATAAAATAACACACACAGAAGAAAGCTCCTGGAAAGGAGCAGAAGTTGCAAAATGTCTGCAGGGATCATCCCAGGCCAGGCTGGATGGGGCTCTGAGCAACCTGAGCTGGTGAAGTTGTCCCGGCTCATGGCAGGGGTGGCACTGGGGGAGCTGGGAAGGTACCTTCAACACAAACCATCGTGTGATTCACCCTTTGGCATCACATCCAGAGCATGGTGTATCATTTAATATGCTGACAAAGTTGCCTCATCGCTTCAGATTAACAGAGTCATCAGATCAATTTAGAAAGTAATCGAGAATATTTAATTTCAATTAGATGTTGGTTTGCTACTGTTGAACTACACAAGATTACTTATTTCTAGAGATATTTTTATTGAATTGAAACTCCAATTACAGTGGCCCATGAAGCCCAGTTTTCAGCATTGTAAACCGATACCCTTGCAGCTGATACCCCACTGCAACCAATACCCCACAAGTTCATTAAGAAGTAGCATAAACTGCATTATAGCACTAAACTCTTCTGCTATCTCAAAATATACCAGCACTGAATTCAAAGGTGTGTGTTTCATTCTGTAAATACTTAAAACTGTTTGGTTTGTTACTGGGCATGTTTTATAAGTTACTCACCTAGATAAAATACAGGTGGAAATACAGAAAACATAGTGGAATATATTGCACTTGCATGCATTAATACTGAGCAATGTATTGAGCAGCCTGGTGTCATTACCGGGTTATATTTAAAAGCCTTTGGAAGAGAAGCTTTGCTTAAAGCTTTTACGTTCTCTAGCTTAGAAGGTATGGCGAAGAGGAACCAACACATCCCCAGTGTCCTGAAAACACTCAACTAAATGACAGAAAGATAAGACCTGGTGGGACAACTGAAACCTTGAGGTTTCAGGGCTGAACTGTTGAAACTGAAAAACAAAACCCCTGGTTTTCTGTGCCCAGCACAGCACCACTGCATTGCATGATGCTGCTGAAAGCTTTTATAAGTTGTATACTTCAAAGACAGGTTATAGAACAATAACATGTTTCTACAGCAGGAAAGTACTGCCAACCCACAGGGAGCAGCCACGGCTCACCGGTGTCATCCCTTAGGTTTCTCAGTGGCACTAGAGAAACAGATGGTTTGGGTTTGCAGCAGCAAAAGAAACCTTTCTCACTTACCACAGGGGCAAACAAAATGGAAATAAATATAATAAACACCAAAAATTGCCAGGTGTGACAATGTACCCAACAAAGACACTCAGAAACAGGTTTCTGTACTATTTTAAGTAGAACAAAAATCTGCAACACGGAGACAGCTGGGTTCCCAGGATGACACCAGCATCACTCACTGGCTGGGTTCTTTCACCAACAGCTTCACTCGCAAACTCATTTCCAGGTTTGTTTGTTTCTTGGTTTTTTCGCAGGAGAAAGGATATCCCCTCATGCAAGAAAGGATAACATCAGCATCGTTATTGTTATCATCTACCCGAACTCTGGACTGCTACAGAGAAAGAACTTTTTGAGCAATTCATGCTAAAGTAACATTCATTAATTTATAACACTACCATCTACCAGCACACTGAGGAAGCAGGGTGACGTCTGCTTGATTAATTGAAGTAATTGAATTTCTCCTCTTTGCAGAAGGTGCAGCTGTCCCTACCCAGCTCTCTGCCCAAAGCTCACACAGCCATGGGCCTCATTGCAGGGACCCTCCTGTCCCCACTGCCCAAATTAACCAGACCCTCTGAGCCTCCAGGGCTGTGTTCCTGCTGCACATGCCCTCAGCTCCCTACACTAAGGGTTTCCAAACCATTTTACTCTTCCCATCACTAAACTGGTTTCACTGTAGGGATGTTCACACACTCTGCCCAAAAGTCCCGCCTGTGGCTGCACAAAAAGACCAGTCAAGATGCTTGAACCCCTGGAAGGGGTAACCCAAGGGAAGAGTCGGGGAAGTATTTAGGGTAATAATATGGTAGAGCAAATTATTTAGAAAATGCAGACCTCCACCATTTCTTAGGTTAAAAATATCAACTATAAAGACTTGCCTAGGAGCACGATGTTCCTCTTCAGTATTTCTTTGCTTCAAATACTTATTTACCTCCTTTTCCCTAATGACAGCACTGAAGGGCAAACATCACCCTTCACCAATAAGCTACTACAGATAGAGGCAGCTATATTAGTTTTCTTCTCAAGGTCTCTGGAGTCAGGAGGAGGAAGATGGAGGCAATGTGCTGGTTCATAGCCCCTCACCGGCCATAGGGATCAAACCCTGCTGCCCCCACACAGGCATTGCCAAAGGGGCAGCAATACAGCTCTGCAAGAAAGCAGAGCAGAGCCTGGTAATACCTGTGAGCAAAAATCTGCCCTATATGCTGTCCCTTAATCTGGTTATTTGTTTTCTTACCTGTAACCAAAACAGATTGTAGAGCAAGTGGAAACTCAGAACACGGTTCATTAGAAGTACAGTGCTCAGTAATATTGCTCAAAGGAAAATTTTCAGAGCATCTGCAAGCTGAGCCTTTTACAGCAATTGAAACCCCCTGCCCCTCAGTAAAGGGTTGGCACCTAAAGCCCAGCTGGGCCAGGTCTCTGCTCCATGGGCAGCAGCTCTGGCAAGCTCTGAGGAGGATGCACAGCTTTGGCATCCCCAGCGCAGGGAGCTCCTGCCACCCAGCCTGGCTCCTTTGCAGAATCATCTTTGCTAGAATAACACCTCTGGGGTAGGGGGTGACTACCCACAGGGGGACAAATCCATTGAAAGGACTTCCAGCAAACACAGCCCTGCGTGGAAAGCTCTACTGGTACCTCTGTGTGAGGCTGGAACAGGTCGAGCCTCGGCACAGCAAAGCACAGGCCAAATCGCGGTGCCTGGAGCATGGGGGGTCCAGCTGCTCCAACACTGCGCTCCTCTGAGAATAGCACAGCAGTGGACACATTTGGCCCTGTGCTGGATGGGGGACAGGGGCTCAGGCAGGGAGGTGCCAGCAACCAGGGAACAAAAAGTTAATTATTATAATTATAGCAGAATAAATCATCCAACACTGACAAGGGCAGCCTTTTTTTTTTTTTTGTTTCTAACATACCATCAAGCTTGTGCTTGGTTTTACAGCCACCTCAATAAACAAACACAACAGCCACCTGGATGCACAAAGACCTAAATGCAGTAGAGACAGCTTTAAATTGCATGTGCACTTGGAATGTCTGCTTGTTTTAAAAGCAAACCCTGAAGTCTAGATTTATTTTTTTTAAGGCCATCTTAGTGTCCCAAAACAGCTGTTTGACACCACTCCCCTCCACCTCAGCACAGGGAATTGTGCCCAGGATCACCCCAATTGTTCATCCTCCCAGGGGCTGTGGGGAGGGAGGGACCCCAGCTGGGAGCAGGAGACCCCTCACCTGTAGGGGCTGCAGGGGATTATATAGGAGGAATATACCAAAATACAGTTAACATGCAATAACTGCACCTGTCCCATCCCCAGTGCCCCAAATACTGCAGCAATATTTCAACAGATTGCTAATGGCAAGAAAAAAAAAAGAGCACAAGATGCTTCAGAGCAACTCTTTCTAATGGGTCATCTTCTCCAGGGAACATGCAATTAATTTTTAAAGGATTCCCTCCAAAATTGTACTAAGCTGTTTTACATGCTCTTTCTTTTGCCCATAAAACAGGACTATTTCTGGCCACCAGCACTGAGTGACAGCCAAGAGTCCCAACCCAAATTACCACCATACCTTCCAAATGCATAAGGCCATCATAAATATTTTCTGTTCATTTACACAGAATTATTCACTCCTTTGATTTTGTGATTCAAAGCTTGAAAATCCTCTTCCCACTTTCTGCACAACAGCTGCAGCATCCAGATTTTGGCTTGGGAGAGGCAGATGGGAGGGCATCAGAGCAAAAGACCACTGCAACGGGCACAAATACCAATATTTAAGTTAGGACAAAGAACTATGCATGTTCCTCAGTCTCCCTGGCTTTTGTCCCTAGGCTGCCCTCCTCCTGGTTGTACCACGGCTCCCAGGGGCTGAGTAGCCCAAAAGCACTGCCAGTACCCACAGAATCTTGCACCGTTCGACAACTACATGCAGCGAGCAGAGAGCACAGCCCTGCTCTGAGGGGCAGATACTCGTGGGGTTCCACGTGACACATTTGCTCCTCGGCGAGGACACTTTGTACAGTCACAGCAGCAACTTGGTGCCACTGTTATCTGGGGCATGTGGAGCATGTCCCTGCTGAGCCTGCTCCAGGTCTCACACAAAAAATAAACACCAGAAGCAGGAGGCCAAGCAGGCACCCGGTGTAAACAGGAGGGGTTTGTCTTCTCTCTGTGCCCTCTGGCAGCACATCTAAATTTGTCTCACTGACATTTCTGCTGAACGCCTCTGACATACCAAGTGTGCTCCTGCACAGCAGAGAATGCGGATACTCATTCCAGGCCAGGACCAGGAGAATTTCCAGGTGCCACCAGTGCACACAGCTCCGGGGTCATTGCCACCTGCTGTCACCCACTATCTCTGCAATATACAACACAAGGTGCACCCAGGTGCAGCAAGTGAAAAGTGGCCTGGCAGCTTAAAGCAAAGTTTGTAAGGCACCACATCTCCTCCTGGGAAGACACTGTATGCTCCCTAATGCATTAAAAACAAAGCTTTCTAAAATTCCCAACTATATATAAAGGCACGGTGTAGCCAGAAACATGAAAAATATGGAAGACAGGAGGATATAAAAACAGTCCAAGAACTAAATGGAAGAAGACTAGGACTTGAGGTTAGCTCAGAGAATATCAGCAGGACAGGCACAAATCTGAGGCCTCTGGGGAAAAAAAAAGAACCTATTCCAGAGGGAAGCCGGTGTGCAGGACATGTGGTGTAACACCCAGCAGGTCCCAGACCCCACCACTCCTTGCTCAAGAGCCAAGATCTGGGTTCAAGCCTCTGATCTCACCAATGGTCCAGATCAGATCACAAGTGTCTTTCCAAGCATATCTAGTGGCAGAGCATCATCCCTCCCACAAAGTGTCACTTCTCAATTCATCCTCTTAAAATCCAAAGGTCAGATCCTGAAATGAAGTGGTTTTCTGCAACAGCAGCTGGCATTGTGGGATGCCATGCAGTGCAAGGCTGTGGAATGCTATGCACCTCAGCTGAACCAAATTTTTTTAATCTTCAATTCTTGCCAAAAGTGATGAGCATAGCAAGGCAGAGAGGTGATCCTGTGTTTCTTTCATCACTGGCCTTGGAATTAAAGCCAACACAGGGCCATAAGTTGTGATGATTTTTAGCCACAGCCCTTGGTACTTGCCCACATTTTCTCTCACTGTATAACTTGCTTTTGTGCTGGCATTCAGGCAAAGGCTCTGCCCAAAAAGCTTACTTTGTCTCCAACATTAAGAGGTCTCCTCAGACCCACAAAAAATGCAGTTTGGTGTCACAGGACATCATGCAGACAGCGAATGGGGCAGAAGTCAAGGCCGACAATAGTGTTCCACGAATGACAGAGGAGAAATCATAACCAGGAAAGAGCACAGGATTTCACATGAATATACTCAATGACTTAAATACATGAAATTGCAGATTTATACAGAATGTCATAGGTTTGTCACTCTGCAGCAACTCGTCCTCCCCCAGACATCCACAAGTATTCTCACTCTCCCTCCTGGGACAGCAGCAGCAGAGCTGGAGCAGCCCAGAGCAGGTGGGGAGCGGGACTGAGGGCACCAGGGCAAAATTAGGGAAAAAAGTAGAGAAAATTCTTCTTTTGTTTAAACACACATACACAAGATATTTCTGGAGCTGAGCAATTCAAAAGGCTTTCCTCTGATCAGCCCAAAGCCCCTCCAGCACCTGCAGGGCAGCTGAGGCCAGGGCACACTGCAGCCTGGGGAGGCTGTAGGTCTTGTCCCCTTTTTTATTTTGTCCCGATTAAAATGAGAAGTCTTTCTCCTACAGCAGTGCATTGCAGAACACGCTAATTAAGAATAATATTTTTAAGGAGGTACTCAGGAGTAAATCTGGGTGATTATCTGCTGGAAAGTGGGTCTCCGGCTCTCCTCTTGGACACGCACAAATAGCAGCATACCAGGGATCCAAACCACTTACTTTCACAAGGAAAAATCTGCCACTTTTAGCTCCACATAAACAAATGTGGGTTTAAGTTTTGACCTTGCTTACTGCTGAAAAAGATCTCTGGGGGCTGCATTGCACTGACTGAGGCTGTTGTTCCTGATTGACATTGCTATGTGACCGGGAATAGATTCAGGACTTGTATCTGCAAAATGAACTCCATGCTGGGGCTTTCCTGCATTCGCAACAGAATTGGCACTTACACTGGCTCCTACCACAGATTGGGCTGGTGAAGAGGTGTAAGTGTGAATAACATATCTTGATTTTTCATGGCCAGGTGAAAATGCAGACAGCGAGCTGCTAGAAAAATATGCTTTGCCTTGCAAAGCAGTCAGATATGATGCAGAAATCACTGGCTGAATAATTACAGGACCCTGAGATGTCACCTTTACAGCCACTTCTTTGCTAGAGCTTCAATCAAGCTGCAGTTCAAATTTCATGATATTTATGGAATTGAACTGGATTTTTTACATTTGCTGCACAGATGCAGCTGCTCCATTTGCCCTCCCACCCGCACAGCAACAGCCCCAGGGGTGCAGGACCCTGTGGGGATCACCCCTCTGCTGCATCCCCCATCAGGTGCTGGGTTACTGGAGTCACTGGTGTGCACAGGGAGTTCGGAGTGTTCCTGCACCTTCAGATCTGGATCATGCTTCTGGTTTGGCACCTGCCACAGTTCAGGCTTTGAGGTGGGGCCCATGTTTAACAGATCTATGGGTCCCCATGGTGCACCCCATACTGACTTGCAACCCAAGCATCCCTTACAGCAGCCAGCTCCACCATCACTCATTCCAAGGTCCTTTCAAAGCACAGCCCAGATACACCTTTTATCATTGATAACATCCAAGAAATAACCCCTTCTCATCCCTGGGCCAGGGCTGACACCCCCTCTCCTCCAGGGCTTCTCCCCAGCACCCCCCGCACCCCCTCTGCCCTGCAAACCCTCTGATGGACACTGGGGATGAAGGTTCACAGCTGTGCCACACAGATCACCCAAAGGACTGAGGTCCTGTGCCATGCAATGAATTACAAATAGTCTATCAAAGAGGGTATAATACAGACTTTTTAAAAGCAAAACTTTGAACTTCTCTACAGGGGAGTTTCCAAAGTGAAGCAGCTTACTTTCAAATTTCTTTTTGCATGGAAAACTTTGCAAGGATTTTTGCCATGTTCAAAACAAAATGTTGCCTCAGATATTAGACCCATTGCCTTTTGGAAAGTGCCAGAAAAAAACCTGAGATGTTCAAACTACAGTCCCTGTCCAAAGAAGACTTGACTACTTCTGGCCTGGGCACCTATAGGAATATTGCTGAGATGAGACAGACCCAGACCCTTCTGTACAGGGGCTGCAGCACTGGTGCCAGGAGCAAAATGAACTTTTCCCAAGGAGCTCCTCAGTGCCTCACCTCAAGAAGCAGACTGGGGCAGCCTCGCAATATTGCAAAGTGTGTGCCCACACTAGGGGTGTACACAGGGTATCACACATCTCCACTCAAAAAATGGTACAGCATCACGGTGGGGAATGCTACTTCCAGTTTTCTTAGGGATAACCTGAATAAATTATCTCCAGCTGACCCTGGGGCATCAGGACAGTGCAGTCATTTACATCCCAGCCCAACAGCTGGAAAATGGCAAGAATCAGTTAACTTGAAGCAAAGCCATGCTGCCTGCAAAACCTGCACTTCACTCCCAGCACAGCCGGGGCAGCAAACACCAGGGGGGCCTGAAGCAAGACTCAAGGGCTGCAAGGAATCCCCCTGAAACACAACACCAGCCTGCCACTAATTATCATACCCCATGCTTAAATCATCAGCTTTTCTTACTTGGCTTCCAGTGCAAAATTGTTATTTTAATAGGAACGGGAAGGACTCTGCTCATTTCATACATAAATCCCAGCCTGTTTGCACCAAAAGCAGGAGGATCAGTACAGATCTGGGGGAGCTGAGGAGCATGTACAGCTCCTTCTGCCCAGCCAGCCCTGTTATACAGCAGGAGAAAAACATCTCTCATTAAAATAGTTTGTAACTGTCTCTGAAAGGTTAAAAATACTCAAACAAAATTTGGACTTTTCATGAATAAACTGTACTTTTTCTCCCCCAACTCCTCAGTCCGTCTCCATAGCTACTGAGACACTTGCTGGGTTGCCTCTGCCAGCTAATTGATTTTCAGAAAGAAATGATTAATAAAAAAAAAAAAAGCCTCCCGCTTTTACAGGGCAGATCCTCACAGGAGCCTTTTCCTTTTCCTCTGAGAGAGCCTGGTCTCCAGACACAGATCTGAGATATGCCATAAATCCCCCCATACACACATGTTGAAGTTCACCACAGCCTGAAGTGACAAAATGGATGTGCGTCCTTAACTAAGGATGGCCACTGCAGTTTATAAAGGAATTATGGCTCACGAAAAAAAAAATATTGGATCTGTGCCATGCGCTCTTCCCATTAATCTGACACGCTTGCCTTTCCACAGATTAAATTGCATTCCTGGAAAGCAGATACCTGGGTGTCAGAGGACTGAGGAGAGAGAAAATTATTGTTCCTGGTTCCTTGCTGGGAGCTTGGGGACAGGGTCAGGTACAGAGGGACAGCTCTGTGTGCCTCCTCTCACCGCTTTTGCACCAGAAACTATTTGGTAGCGCATCCCACGAGCAGCAGCCCAGCTGCCAGGGCCATGCTGCACCACTGCTTTGTCTGGGGAAGAGCCATTTTCTTCATGAGATGGTTACTGGTGTGTGCTCTGCCTGCACAGAGAGGCGGCCACAAGGACACTTGCACATAGCACCTTGGCAGCTGCCTCTGTTACACACCTAAGGAGGAAATATTTCAAAATCTCAGTATTTTGTAGCTCTTCCCCCTCATCCTGCACTCAGGTGCTGGACAGCGCTCCCCCATCCTCAGGTATGTGGCAGATTTCTGTTACTCTGGGCTATTACATTTGAGACAAAATTTTAAACTGCATTTCAGCATCCAGTCCCCATACAGCTTACACAGAAATGCAAAGAGAAATGTTGATGAATAGTTCATTGATGCCTGAGCACTTCATGTAAAATGTAAAGCATTTCATGAAAGTTCTAAGAAAAATTCAATTATGTCAGTGTAATTGCATGTGCTATTGCTTCATCTTTGTCCAGAACTCCCAGCTGTAACCATGTCTGTCTTGTGCCAAGCATTGCAAACATGCACTGCAAGAAGTTTAAAAGTGAAAGAATTGAGCTTTTCTGTACCCAAAGCATCTTGGGCATTTTCCCCTCTGGGCTCAACACAGATCCAGACTCTTCTGCCCCAGTGGCCAGTCAGCAGCAGAAACCACCGCAGGGAAAAAGCGATGGCAGGTGAGAATTCCCCCACAGCGAAGGGACACTGGGGATGACACAGCTGCCACACGCAGCCTCGGGGACCCCGACAGCTCCCACCTGCCTCTGTTGGCTTTTCCTGCTGCTTGTGAGGTGTTTTGGTACTTCAGAGCTGTAATCCCAGCCTTTGCCCTATGAGATGGGAGGGAGCCAGCCATGATGGAGCCCTTCCCCATGGCTGGGAAGGGGCTGGGTGGGAGCAGCAGAGACACAGGCACAGAGGGGATGGGAAAAAACCCATTTCCATCAAGCAAATCAGAAACAATCTTCAAAGCAGTTAACTATTATCCCTCAGCACTTGTAAGGGAGTATTTCCAAAACACTGCATGAAATCTTTTTCCCCCCGCAAGCCCTAAGCAAAGCCCAGCCTCAGGCCCCTGGGCTCAGCTCTTGGCTTGTTCAAGACCACCTGCATCAAGCCCAGGGTCCAGACTCAGCCCCAGACAAAGGAACACAGCAATGCACAAAAGCCACCCAAGATGCAACAGGGAGCAGATGGCCCCAGCAGCACGCAAGGGCTCCCTGGTGCTGTGGGGAATCCTGCAACATCCTGGGATCATCTAGGGACCAGGTCAGGAGAGTTTTCAGTATCCCACCAGGGATGTGGATGCTTTTCTGCACCATAAGCAACAATCCAAATTGGAGCTGGAGAATGACTGACTTCAGCTCATTCTCTAGAACTGACCATATTTACTGTTCCCTTTCTAACTACATTTTGCTGAACACAGAAGGGGAAGACACAAAGGCTTGTTCCTCTTCTGAGGGCGCTGGGAGGAATGCAGAAGGCATTGGAAACCTTTGTGGACAGAAAGTACTGTAAGAAAGCAAGGATCCTGCAGGCATGCACCTATGTGCCTGCTAAACAAACAGCAAATTTCTGTCTCATACATTACAGCCTGGTGTAATCCTGCATCTTTTTATTTAATTGACAAATTATTTTATTAATTTATAGCAGGAATGCTCCAGAGAACAGGTCGTATTGAGGTGAGCAGTGCCACCACCAAAGGCACAGGGTGCATGTCTGAATGTGTATGGATAACAAGGGGAAAGCTCACATGTACATGACTCTTAATAAAATACTGTTTGTTAAAGCAAGTGAAAATATAAGGTTACCTTTGGTTTCCTTTCCAAATTGCTTTCGTGTTACTGGGTAATATGAATTAAGATCAATCAGAATAAAAGATGAAGGAGCTGTGCCTCACTGTATTGTGCCTCGGACGAGAAGAAAGCAGCTAGCTGGGGAAAACAGACAGAAATGTAGCATTATTTATGACACATCCTCAGCACTACTTCAGTGATTAAATAATTAGGCAGAGAGATTAAAAATTACTCTAAATGAGCTGAATTTTTAAACACTGCTTCCTCCCCTACCTATGCTGGCTGCGAAGATTCTTAAATCATGCATTTTTTAAAACAGCAGGCAAAATGAAATATGACAGCACAATAAATATATACATTTGCAAGAGTATTAGAAAGAAAACACACTGGGTATGTTTCTGGGTGAGCAGAAGTGGTTGTATCTGCTGTTTGAAATGAGCTGGTACCTCAACATGACTGCAAAGCAGATTGTATTACAGTGCAGCGGAGGCAGATTTGAATTCCTGGTCAGCAGAAGCTATAAGGGGCTGCAGCCCACCAGGGATTTGGGGGGGACAGCTCCCAACCAGCCTGCTGGGTGAGCAGGGGCAGGGTCCCCTTTGCCAAGCAGGTCTCAATGTCCCACACGGGTGGCAAGTGGCACTCTGTTCCTGAGCGCAAAACCACCCAGACCCGCCCAAGTAAAAGGGAAAATAAAAATATGCTCTTGACAAGCCCAATCAAGGTCAAACTGCCACTCAGTTCCCACCTCTTCTGCACATGGAGTTTGTGGGGAACATGGATGTAGAGGTGCTGGAAATGTGCTCTAACAGACAATAGCAGAGCTATTAAGGTCAGCTATTCAAAAGTTAGCATGACAACCCCCTTAAAAAGGGAAAAAATATCCCATGTGCCAACCTTAACCTATTCATGAAAGAAAAAGGAAAAAAAAAAAACTCTCTCAAGGAGTTACTGTTCTTCCTGCTCTTTTCATTCCTATTTTAGAGTTCATGCTCTTATGTGGATGTACCTCAAGTCAAACAGGTACATCACAGTGGGCTTGCCTTGATACAGCCTATATTTGGAAATGAATTATTTTCTACTTAGGAGTCTTTGTGGACAGATTACTTGAAATGGCTAAAATAATGCAGCAAAGGGAAACTGGGGGGTGGGGTGAAAATGGGGAAGCAGCTATGAAAACAGAGATGTCCACCAGGCTGAAGCTAAAGGAACGTGAAGGTAGAGTTCAGAAATCGGGCCATTGTGCCCTGGGAAGACACTTCACAGCATGTTAGAGCCCTTGGAATGGATGTTACTTTGAATTTGGGAAACAGACTTAAGCGATATTTTTGTAGTAAGCCAAGAAGTATTAGACAGACAAGCATTTAGGTTAAAAAAAATGGAAATTACACTTCCCAAAGCAAACTACTTTTGCTTACTGTCTTCTCCCAACCCACAGCCCACCACCTGAGCTGGGCTCCTAAACTCCCTCCCTCGCATTCTCCTCCCTTCCCCAGCACCCAAGGGGAAATCCTGGGATGGCCCCTGGAAAGAGTATCAGGCAAAAGAGCACAAACATCTACAGTGAAGCACCATGGATTTGCAAGCAGGCATTCGCAGCAGAGGTGCAGGTGGCCCCTCTTGGCTCTGCCTTCAATGCGCTGCCTCTGCCTGTGCCCAGGCTGCACCTCCTCGGCACAGCAGGAATGAAAATGATGGTAAAATTCAGATAACACTACTTGCCTTCCCAGCAAGGAGCGTATGAGTTCCCACTATGAGGATAACTTCATGGGTGTAATAGAGATAGGCATAAACCAGATGCAGACAAAAGAGCAAATAAAACACAGTTATGTGTATCTGGTCCTGTGAGCAATCCCGAGTAGGTGGCCCAGAGCTGGGTCTTGCCAAAAGAGAAGTGCTGCTGTCACTGCAGCTGCCTCCTTTACCTGCCTTTACATGCACAGATTCTTTCACTCTGGGTCCTGTTGATTTGTGTTTCCACCCATTTCACCTGCCAGAAGTACAGAGCTGCTTTGGCACATGGTCTCACTCACTTCTGAGCAACTCTTTTTTAAGAACAAATGCCTTTTGTCCCTTTCTTTAAACACATATAGCAGGCTTGGAGGCTTGTAAAGACGGCAGCAATTTTCCACTAAGTGGCTAATTCAGGGTGAACTGTAATGATTCATCAAACAAATGAGTGGCTACGGCTGGCAAAGGAGGGGCTCTCCATATCCAACCCAGCATCTTTAAAAAGCAAACTTGCTGTTTCATAAAGAATACCTTTTGGTATTCAATATTCCATATAATTTTAAAAAAATTCAGCTTTCAAATACCAGCAACCTCAAAAATCTGGAACATCTCACAGTGAGGGACAAACTTTCTGATAAAACAGCACATTTCTGGCTGAAATGGCTGATTCCCAACACCCACCAGTGAGACCAGGTCAATGGGAAGGGTTCTGGGCTTCCAGGGCATATATAATTTGCAGATTATTAATATACGATTGATTACTAATCAGCAGGACTGACGACATGTGTCAGAGCTTCAGCTGCAGGTCAAGCCCTTAGCACCTGTCCTTCACAGGCCATTCCAACATAGACCTTGTATTTATTTTTTTTTAAATCTGAAGTGTGTCCCTGTGTCTTTTCACACCCAAAATATCATCTCAGTATGATAAACAATAGAACAGAAGCCAGAATAAACAGCCCTGGTTTCCCAGAAGATGTCTAGAGCCACCCAAGCCCCGCGAGCAGGAGCACTGAGCCTTCCCCACACACTGCCTCTCGCACGTCAGGCTGGCTATTTGCAGCTCTAACTCACAGATATGCATCATACGCAGGCTGTCAGCTCATCCTACAGAAAAATCTTTCAAACAAAGGAAAAACGGCAATTGGTGCTACCAAGGAGCTGAGTTCCAGAGCCAGGGGCAGTGCAGGTGGGTGGCACAGACCATGCTGCTGTGGGGCTGGGGTACACCCAGTGTGCAAAGGTGTGTTCTAGAAGAAAAAAAAGCACTACACTGAAACTCACTATTATTCATGAAAAGCAATAAGTCCAAGGAAGTCTTATTCTTATTTCATGAAAGATAAATAGAGCTAATCACAGTACTTTGATTTATTCTGTGTACTTCAGGTCCCAAGCATTCCTACACGTTAGCAAGCTTAATGTCTAGAACAGCATCGTTACTACAAGGTAAACCTATATTTATGATGCGATAGCATCTGCTCTGCGATAGCTTTAAATTAAGAGGTTGGCATGGCAACAGATGCTCCCACACTGCTGTGTCTGCCTCATGCTGCCATTTTGCTCAGGATCCCTGGTGGGTTTTGGATTAACCGCCTACAGTATTTCATTTTGACTAACGAAGCTGCTTTTGGCTGAAGCACCAAACAAACAGCTGAAGCCTAGGATGGCCTGTGTACTTTTTGTTGCCTAGGTGCTCTGTAATTTTAAAACACGCCTTTCTGAATTCATGCTATTTTTGTTCCTCCAAGCTCCTCTCCAATGCACTGCCAAGTAGAAGTGACAAATGGTGCTGGGGACCGGATCCTTGTGAACACCTTGTTCAACAAGTGTCACTGTTTTTCATGTCCATGTTGTCCCAGCACACAGAGCAGCCCTCGCCTGCCTGTGCTGCCTGAGGGATGTGCCCAGGACCGATGCCATCCCACAAATGATGCTTTTCACTATTTTGCTCCATCCAGAATCCTCACTGGTCCTTGTGCAGGGGCTGATTTCACCACATCTGAACAACAGCATCACAGTGCCTGCAAGCAGCTTGTTGTGTTTGGTGTTTGAAATTTAAAATACAGCAGCTTTCAGAGACTTCTCCTCCAGATACGCATCCACTCCTGCCTAAAGCAAAGCAAAAACCCAATTTTTTTCTCAAAATGTGGAGAATCTGTCAGCAAGGAAGCAGAAAACAGCCCCTTTGCACGTTCCAGCAGGAGTAGCGGGGCAGCACTGTGTCATTGCCTGCTGCTTCAATGTCACCTGTGAGAGCATGAGGTCCAGAGTGGGGGGGGACAGCACTGAGTGCCCCCCCCGAAGCCACACTGGGCAAAATCTGCCCCCAGTTAATTCCACCCAGTACCACCAGCAAGGGCCCTCGCCACCACAATTAAATCAAATCTTAAAATACTATCACAAATCTGTTCTTTTTATCAAAGAGTTATCAGTTAGGCTAATGTCTTTACTAATACAAGCCAACAAAAAAGCCTCCTAATACCTACTTTTTGGAGCATTTTCTGTTTCTCCAAGGTACATTATACTACAACAAATACAATTTCACTGCTGTGACTCCATCCAATGCACTGAGCAAGGAAAACCTTCCCCAAACAGCCACATATTACCCCACATGCAGTCTAGTGTCAGCCCAGCTCACTCCAGATTTCCAAAGCAGAAGCAGCCACTATACTTGGTATTTTTCAACATAAAAAGTATGTATACATATATATACCCACACATAAATAATATGTCTGAAGCAGCAGATTGCATTTGTATCCTCTGGGGGATGCTGCATACAACCTGCAGCAGTTTCTGCATCTCAGGATTTTGGGTTCTGTTCCAAACACGTCTTTTCTGGGAAGGTATCAGACACTTCCAGTCATTTCCAGGTAGAACACACAGGGCATATCTGATGTGGGAAAGACAACTAGTTACCTTGCAGGTATAGATGGAGTGAGCATCTCTTAACAATTGCTACCTAACTGCTACCATTAAAAGCAAGGAGGGAAAACCAACCCAGTTCATGCCTTTATACCTCTTTTTGTTGAAGATTCTTTTATGTTTTGATTGATTCCTGAGACATTTCTCAGCAAGGTGCCTCTCTCTGCAGGCAGCCTTCCCAAAGCCAGCACCCAAGCCACAGCTCCAGCCTAAGCTCTGGAGCTTGGCCTTAAATAACTCAGTAGATAGGGATATTATTACAAACATGAATTCAGGGATGCTCAGACAAGTGATAATTTTGGTTGGGAAGAAGAATATTGCTCACAGCAAAGTTATGAAGTTTATGAATAAACTTCATTCTTATTTTAACAGCTTTTGTCACATACATTATTCACAAATAGCAGCACAATAAAGCAGCAGAAAGGACAGGTCAAGGATGCACCCAAATTTCTCAAAACTATTTTTGCAAACCACTCTACACTTGTTAGAAGTTAATACCAAATCCCAGTACCAAAAAAGAGTTCTATTAATAGCCTTCCTAAAGTTTTCCCAAAGGAAGACCAGCTCTCCCTGTAGCAAATTTCTTAATCTGCAAAATCTCCATTTCCTTCCAGGACCCCCCAATCACCCAGAGAAAATCTCTCTGTTGATGGCACAAGGCACACCAGCTTGCAATCACCTTTCTCGTGCTGTTCCCAACCTCTGCTTCACCAGCATCCTTCTGCTCCCACATCTTCACCTTCCTCTTAACCACCCAAAGTCCATGTACAGTGAAGAGCTGAGGGCTACATGTTGTAAGTAGTGTTTAGTATCAAAAGCCATGGGCTAATTTGGATGGTCTGGTGGGTAAGCAATGCTTGAAAGATTGTGCCTGGATCACCATGCAGTTGGGATAACACCCAAGTAAACAGAAAGAGAAAGCTGAGAGATGAGCTGCACTTCTTGCCTACAGCAAACCCACAGCTAACAGGGAAAGGTCTCTGTGTGGCTTCCAGACCAGTAGGAAAAGCAGAATTCAGGAAAACTCCTTTTATTCCAAGGATAATACTCCTGCTGATCAACCCAACCAGGAGCTGCTCTGGAGCTATGAGACATGGTGAGTATCTTCCACACAAGTGCTACACAGGTAAATTTTAACTGACTAATTTTCAAGGATAAATCTTCAGCAGTGAAACTTTATATTGGCTGTGAAAGGTTGGCTGTAATTCTGGAAGCTGTAGGAAAGCCAGGGTAGAAACAAAACTTGAATGAGATGCTTTCAAATGTATCAACAAAACTGAGAAACAGAAAAGCAATGATTACATGGTTAATTAGGAAAAAAGCCTCATTTCAAAATAGTGCCATCTTGTAAGGAAAGAAATTAGGGAAGATAAATACCATGCAGCAGAAAACTGAATTGCAGAGAGTATTCTACTTACAGAAAGGAAATATCCAAATCCATTTTCCAGAGACATAGTACTATTCGAGGCTTAACATATCTACAAAGCACCACACAAGCACAAGTTTAGCTTCACATTTCATTCTGAAATTTAGTTCATTTTAAAACCCTGTGTGTGTCAGCGCTCTTCCCAGAGACAACCTCACGCCAGCTCTTTGTTTCCCTGTAATTACCCATCCTATATGTGTTTAACCCACACTGAGACCCAAAGCGAGTGGGAAACACCTGGGCTGATGCTGGGGAGAACACGGCCGCTGGGGACAGGGTGGCAGAGCATGGCTCTCCCAAACTGCTGCCCGGGGGCGCACACGTGGCACAGCATCCTGAAATAAGAGAGGACTCTTCAGCCTATATAGTGCTGGTTCTGCCTGTGTAGACACAGACCGGTGCATGTCTAGAGACACAGATGTCCCAGTCCTCTCCAGGCACTTCATAACAAGCCACAAGTTAGAGACAAGTATTCACAATGACTGAATTTCTTCTGAACATTTCGTGGCTGAATCAGGTGACAGTGTGAGGAAATACCGCAGGCCCATGGAGTTGCTCTGGGGCACACAGACCTTAACAATCAGCTTTTAAGTCAGGCTGAGCTGTAGTTACTAAGCACATTGCAGTATCAGCCTCATTTCCACAAACAAACATACTACTCCTCTTACTCAATCCATGGTTATAGTTCTACACTGTTCATTTATCAGTCATAACCCTAATTAGCTATGAAATCCAGCTCTTACAGTTTAAACTACAAGTTCAAACTTAATAATGTTTTTTTTTTAACCACCCTGAATCAGGGGAAATATTCATGGACAATTTCATGCAAAAAAAGATCAAGATTTAACATCTCCAGCTGGTAAAATGAAATCACATCAGATAGTCAGCTAATACAGATCAATCTACACAATGAAGTCTATACAAATTACTTAATTTTTCAATTAGGACTCCATCCTTCTACCTCCTCCCTGAGAGGCAAGAGATACAGATGTGCTAGAGAGGTCAAAATCCTGCACTCACTGGTGCTCTGCATCTGTGGGAACATCATCTTTCCACTATTTCACCAAAAATGGTTTCACAAGATTTGGCAATAAAGGACCAAGTTCATTTGTGGCACATTAGTTAAAGCAAACACAGAAAATTAATCCCTGCACACATCAACAAAATAGCTACAACGAGATATCTAGACATAGCAGTCCTTCTTAAAAAAAAAAAAAAAGCAGGGGGGGGTTGGGGGAGAATTGCCCAGCATGCTGTTTACAGAACGCAAGAACAGAAAATTGCCTGACCCCAGGAAATCTGCACCAGGCAGAATATACACACAAAATAAAGCAGCAGAACTATAAACACCCTGAGAGCTGATATGCCACTTCCAAAGGTGCAGAAGATGCTCTCCCAGCAGAGATTTATTTGGGCATGGACTACTCATATCAAACAAATCCAAGTACGCCTCAAATGGCATTGCTGCTCCATTCTGCATGCTCCAGACTTCAGAGATACTCCTGACCATTATTATTGTTATTAAAATTTCAAAGATAGGTTCAGACCAATATGTACTAATAGACAATATGGTAGAATTGTGTAATCCCAGGTTGGAAGGGACCTCGAGGATCACCTGGTCCAACCTTTCCTGGCAAAGCCCTGTCTAGACAAGTTGACCCAGCACCCTGTCCAGCTGAATCTGAAGTGTTCGATGTTGGGGAGCTTTTCCTGGGGAGATTGTTCCAATGTCCTATTCTTCTCATGGTGAAAAGTTTCCCTCTTGTGTCCAATCAGAATCTCCCCAGGAGCAACTTATCTATTTGATATATTCTGTAGAGGCACTGATTTTACCTGAAAAATGTACTCAGGACAGATCTATACACCAGAAACTCCTTGTGCCATGTTTGCTGCTCTGCTGGGGATGGACACGGGGTAGAGGCAGCTTGCATGGTGGTGTCAATTCACAACTTGCTTTCCCTAAACACAGCATTACCCACAGCCTCAGCCCACATTTAGCCAAAAGCTCTTCCCTCAGCTTGTTCTCAGCCCCCACTCAACTGTCTGGGTTTTCCTTTTCTGGCTTTTCCTCCTCGTTTGGGGCTTTGTTCTGTTTTCTCCAGACCTACAAAGACTTACAGTGTAATTACAGCAAAATCCTCCTGCCTCTAGCTATTTTTCCCTTAGCTGGTTTTCCTGTGGGACAGCATTGGGGTGAAGGTTGTGAATGGTTAAAGCCAAGCAACTAAACCATCAAGTGTGATCCCCCTTTGAGCCTGGGGCAGCCACAGATAACACCCTATCACCCTGATCATCTCCAGGAGAAGGCGGCACTGTGGATAATACGCTTTGATTCAAGTACATTATCAGCTGAGATCTTTTTTTAATTACATCTTCCTAAATATTACGCCACAGCACACATAACAAAGACACAGTCCCATGGAAGTTAGTGGGGATTAGGTGTGGGTAGAGCAGCAGCTCCTGGCTTAGAAGTTCTGTCTTGAAAACCACCCTGCATTGGGGATGGGGGGCAAAGGTACTCCCCAGGGGGGCACAGCCACTGCTGAGCATCAGAAAACAAAAAGCCAAACACCAAAAACATTAAGCAGTTCTGCTGTGAATCTTGTAAATGCAAAGCAAAGTATTTTTTCCTTTAATTAGATTTTCTACAGCTCAGAGGACACCGGGGGACCATTACAATCTCTGCCACAATGCAAGAAAGCTTGCAGTCCCACACTTACAACATCTGAATAATATAAGCCAAGTGGCTTACAAAACAGCAATTTGCCTAAACACAATTCATACAGCCTCTGTCGTGATATATCAGATAAATGGGCTGTTAAGCCAGAAGGGATATTGGTATTCCTTAATTGCCCCAATTTCAGATGCTTCAAAGCTCCACAGAAATGCCACAGCATACAAGCACCCAGGCAATGGCTTTTTATCACACAAATATTTAAAGGACATTTCACATGGGTGCTGCTGATGGCTGAGATGTATTCAGTGAAAAAAGCAAAAACCAAGCCACAGCCACCAGAGATGCAGAAACATCAAAAGCCTGAAAGAGACAGAACTAGTCCCTTCCAGGGGAGCTCAGGTACCCACCAGCAGCTCAAGAGAAGCTCAGTTTGAGAGAAGCTCCCTCCAAAAAGCAGCCCCAGAAGGGTGTTTGGGAGGGCACCACAGGCAGGGCCCCCAGGTGTTGTGCCCACAGGCTGAACTTTGTGCACCAGCCAGTGCCAGAGACCTTCAGGACAGCCCTCAGATTTCAAGAGCAATGTGCTGATTTCAGATGAAGCAAAAGCATATGAAAGCAGGGAAGTTTTTAAGGCTGTCGCTATTTATTCTGCAGCTCCACACAGACCTCGTCTCATTGCTAAGCAACCCTACCTCATGGCACAACCACGCTGACGCTGCAAGCGCTGGTACCACCTCCATTCTCCATCCCTGTGCTGCCTCCTCAGGATGCTGCAGTTTCACCCTGCAGCTCAAGCTCCCCGTTTTCCTTCTCGTTGCAGTGGGACCTCCCCGGCTTCTCTTGCCACCACCTCCTGACCCCCGAAGCTTGCTGGGGAGCTCATCTCAGGGAGCCCCTGGAGCTGGCTTCCCCCTTGTGTTCTGAGGTTCAGTTTCTTTTTGGGGTGAGAGGGGGTTGGTTTATGTTAAGTTGAATCTATCTCCTGCTCCAACAGCACAGCTGCACAAGTGGTTGTGCAGGTCAGGAACAAGCAGGGAAGAGCTGGGAGTGCTCCAAGCCAGGACTGTCAAGTTCTCAGCAGCACACAAGGAAATCATAGAACAATCTGCATTGAAAGGAGTCCCAGCTCCCTCAGTGCCACACCTGCCATGAGCAGGGACATCTTCACCAGCTCAGGTTGCTCAGAGCCCTGTCCAGCCTGGCCTGGGATGTCTCCAGGGATGGTTCCTCCACCACCTTTCTGGACAACTTGGGACAGGCTCTCACCACCCTCAGGGACAACTCTCCCCTTTTCTAGTGCAAAACCCTTACCCTTGTCCTGTCATAACACACCCTGCTAAGAAGTCTATCCCCAAGCACAAGACACAGCAGTTACCTGCTACATCAAACACCAGCCAAGCCCCATCAACTGCTCTGTGATCCTTCCAGAGAGCTTCAATATTACTGCTGTACTATTAACATACTGGATTTAGTGAGCCCTTTGATGCTGCTCTCCCTTACCTCCTTCTATCTGAATCTGTTCTGAAATTCTCTTTTGTTACTGAACCTACAACCAGGCTGTTTCAGTCTATGCACTCAAGTGCTTTCCAGTTTCATTTCACCAGCTAGCACAAGTGTCCGAGTGTGTTATGGCCATAGCTTCCAACACATCACATTTCCTTATCAGTGTCTCACTCTTTACTCATTACACTCCACAATCAACTACAGAAAACTGAATAACACTAATCATTGTAGTAGTATGCACCTCCTCACATCACATACACAAGAGGCTTTTCCCTATAATCGTGGCAGTTGGCATGGCAGCACATCTCCCCTGCCTGCAGAAACAAGCTCCCAAAATCATTTGGCTCTTGCTTTTTTGCCTCTAGTCATGCTTACAGTCTCATTACATTTCATATCTATCAATTTTCTTTTTACTGCATATTTTCTTCTGGTTGAATCACATACTGAAGTTTGGATCTTCACAGAGTTCTTACATCTTCTCAAAATGCACTTTCTCCTCTGAAAAGCAATTTTATAAAAAGGCTCTACCTAACTCGGGAGGTCTGCTCCCTGCATGCATTCAAAGCACTATCTGCTGACATCAGCGCCAAAAATAAATTTTTACTGAGTTTTATTCCCACAAACTCAGTGGGTTTTTTTACAGCTGAAACTGAAAGGAGGTCTGCTATATCCCAGAGGTCACCACTAAGTCTCCACTACTGAAATTAAGAGGTGTCACAGGTTTTATTAATGGCTTGAGGTGAAGCTTGCTCTGAGAGCTCAGGATGCATTTCCAGGGCTGGCAGTTTGAAAAACATTTATGCTGAAAAACACTGATACACACCACCTCGAACCTCACTCCATCGTTATCACAAGGCAATTTTTCAGAGCGGAATTGCACTTCAGAGCTGTCCGCCTTATCAGGAATTGCTCACGCTCACCATTGCCCAACACCACAGCCAAATGTCATCTTTCTTTTTTTCTTGGGCTCTTACTCTTGCAGTGCATTGATAAGTTTAATATTGTTCCCACTTCCTTTCTTAAATTCTGTTTAATAAAAGTGTCACATCATTCTAGCACCCACTACCTGTCCTTTAGGAGTTGCAGTATTTGTACAACCAGGTTTTCATACTTGGCACTTCCACACTGATTTCGGAGACCTCTTCGGTTCACACTGTCTGCAGGTTTATGCATTAATAGCAATATGGTTGCTGACTTGATCATGCAAAACACAGGGTGACACCTGGGACAGGCAACCACACAGGACATAGCCTTTCTGCAAAGGCTACAAGAAATATTTCACTGCAGCACAGGGAAGGGAAGGTGTCAGCATCTCCAGCCTTTGTGGTGAGCTTTAAGACACTGAGAACCAGGTAGAAACACTTGAGATCCAAATCTTCAGGCTCCAACCACCCAACTCTTTGCAGAGAGATACTTCAGTAAGTGATTCAGAGCTGCAAGGAACCTGCACCTTCAAAAATTCAGAGAAATCCAAAATGTTCCAGGAGGGCCTCATGTTCCTCCATGATCAGTAATAAAACATTCCCTGCACAGGACATTTTAGCAAGGACTCTAGGGATTGCTCCAGCAAGAGATGTCAGCAAATGCAGTAGATGTTACTGAAAGTTACAGAAAGCTCTGCAAAAACAAGATTTCCTGATCTGGTTAAGGAAAAGACAGCAGGACCTTGTTACACCTGCTCTTGGCCTCCTGGGCTGTTCGAGCATCTCTGCATAGAGCCCAGGGCTGCCTGTGCTCTCCACAGCAAGGGCCGCTGTAGCCATTCTCTGACCAGCACCTACAAACCACCCGAAATTGCACACAAAGCTGGCTCGCGTACAGGGCTGCCTGTCCCACCACAACAGCATCACCTCTGCAGCAGCACCCACCCATACTTGAGGAAAGCAAAGCTGGGAAGAGCAGAATGGAGTGGCGAAGGAGACAGCAATGAGCTGCTCTACTTTAATGCTATTTCTGAAAACCCTCTCTAAAATCTGGGACTATGTCACAATACGCCACGCATCCCCACATCCAGCATAGCACCATATCCAACCTATCACTAACAACACTACTGACTCTGAGCAGTGCAACAATAATCTTTAAAACTACAAAAATATCTTCCATCTCATTCCAATCTATTTAATGAGAGATGCAACTAAATTTTCAGAGCTCCCACATACAAGTTAGTCCATTCAATTAATACAAAGTTTCACAATTCAAAAAGCATTTCTTCCCAAAAATCCACTACAGGTACATTAAGTACAAACTAAAAAACACAATGGTGGTATCTATACAACACTGCATAGTTTTAGTGGATATTCAAAGTCCATTTTGAATCAAACCAGTTACACATATTAAGACTTCATATTTTATTAACACATTAATTTAAATTCAGTATAAAAAAAATCAGAAAAATTGTTCAGTATCATAATGAGCAAACTCAAAATAAGGTGAGGGTTCCGTTTCCTTTTTGGAGGTGGCAGATACAATTTCTCCATAGCTGAATGGCAAACGAAGAGCACAACCTTGTTTCAGGAGGCTCCTTCTCTTGCGGGTTTTAAATAGACTGTCATGACTGCAGACCCGCAGCTCCCTCCTGCATACCAATGTGAGGCTCCATGAGTGTGACCTCACAGGCTGCAAAGAGGCTCAGAACTCAGCAACCTCCCATTAAAACTAGAACTAGTTTTAAAGGAAATGTCATAGCTGACTCAAATTTACCCATATAAATTAAAAAAAAATGTTCTCTATTCTGTTTCAAAATTAAAGAAATCTATGGTTGCCCATAATTATCCCAGGAAAAGGCAGCTGTATGGTAGAGCAACAGCCTGTTAGCAGCACTTGCTTTCATAGTTTTGTAATTTTCCTTGACATAAACTGCTTGGGATGGAGAAGCCCCTTTCATTTGTGCTCAGGTTTGATTGATGGGGAAGATGACAACCCTTTTCCTGGGTAATTACAATTCAGTCTGCCTCTCTTAAGATTCTTTTACTTCATGATTTTCCTCTGAAGAACAAGCAAATTAACCACTCCATTATAGAGTGTGCCCGACTGGGATGGCCCAAGTCAATCCAGCCCCTACGAGTGCACCTGAGAATGCGTCCCTGCCAGGGAGGGTACGGGCAGGGAGTCCAGCACCCAAACCCCAGTGCTGGGGCTCTGAACCACAACCACAGCACCTCCAGCAAGGAAGGAAACCAGACATTTTGAAACCCATGTGGAAAGCAGAGAGGTGTCTCTCCAGGACACAGGTTCCTCTAGTTGAGGCATTGGCCACCCATCACACCCAAGCCAGGCTTTCAGATACTCACTACAGTCCTGAACCAAGAACATTGTTATCTCTTCTCTCGGTGTCAAGGAAGAGCAGCTTGACACGTTTTGCACAAACTGAGGCATGCTTCATATACTCTTCTTAAACAAATGAAACCTAACTTTCAGTTTTTGGAAATACTGCAGCACTGCAAGTCTCAAATGCATCTCTGAAAATATAGCCTGTGGGAAAATAAATATTGCTCGTATTAGTAGAGTGTCACACGAAGTTTCAAAAATACAATTTCTCATCTCCCTGAAAACTGCCAGCTCTAAGGATATGCTAACCAACATTTACTGTGCTGCACTATGCTGATCAAATCAGAAGAACAATTTTACCAGCCAGTGAAAAAATGGCAGTACTTCCCCTGCTCATTTCACACCCAGTCGGCTAAGCCCTCGAGATTTATTCCTTGGGAGATAAGCAAAAGCAAACGCATAATCCAAAGCAACAGTTCCAATTCTTTACATTTAATCTGCCCAGTTTTGCTCTCTGTAAGCCAGTCCTCCTGTCTCATCAGCTCATACCATTTCTCAAGTGCAATACACAGTGCCTCTCCAGACAAAAGATGGTGCTTTAATGGATGCTTAATATGTCCAAAGCATGTCTTTTTAATTAACAACACCAGGTCTGACATCATGGGTAACTCCCTACCCACACATCTGACTAATATATTGTCTCTAGACAAGCTGAAGAGATTAAAACTCACCAAAATAATAAAAGCAGCTTTTTTTTTCTAATCCAAGCACAAAAGAGCTTTAGATACAAAGCTGGACAGTAAGCACATATTGTTGTTTCCTACTGTGGCTTTTCTCATCAGTGAGGTGGCCTTTTCTAATCACATATTATAGAATAAAGAGATTTACAAAAATCAACAGCATCGGAGACCTGCTAGGCAGGGAAAGAACAGAGTTTTTGCTTATCACAGTACCTTAGCAGCATGTACCCTGTATAAAATGCAATGTTGACATTCTGTCAGTGAAAGCATTTTCTCTCCTCACAGTTTCTGGGCTTTTCAAACAAGGATTTAAAGCAGTGGATTAGGTAGGGGTGGTTCCCATTGAAACCACCACACCACATGCACATCCCTTCTTATCCAGGAGATGTAAGAGCCATGCTCGGAACAGATTTTGTGTAAGTTTTGCTCCTGCCTCAGGGTTACAGTTTGGAATCTAAAAATCTAAGGAGCTCAGATCGAGAAGAAATATAATTTGGTCTCGAGAGCTTCCTCTGTACATACATGCTGAGAAACCAGGATGCTGCAGGAATGTACCTTCCTTCAACACATGCATGAGGTACCAAAGAGGAACCCTCTTGGCAGCTGTGTCCCCATGGAAGTCATCACAGGGGAAGTGCAAGGAGGCTGGAAGGGCTGCGTTTTGCTAAAGTGTATGATTAGAGTTTATTCTTTGTAAGCATGGAGATGGGCTTGGACTTCAGGGCTGGTTTGCCAGGAGGATGCAGGGATTCAGGGCAGGAGCACCCCAAACAAGTGCTCACAGAGGATGGAGGTCACTGCCCAGAGGGACAAACAGCATGACAGATTCAGATCCAAACAGGGACAGGTGAGAAGAAAATAGGGAGATAGACCATGGAATTTCCATTGAAATCACAATCAAAAGTGTCTCAATGATCTATTTTCCCCAATTAAAATCAACCACATAGGCTGGGCCCACAAGTCAGTGGATCCTCATGTGGCCAGTCTCTTCTCCACTGAATCTGTAAAGTATCATTTATGTCACATTTACATCATAATATATGGCCATAATATGGTATTCCATATTGCAACACAATATTGAATAGAACATAAGAGGTCAGAGAAAGTGGCTTGCATGTGCAAGCAAAAATAAACCCTAGATCAGCAGGAAAAATATACACTGCTTAAATACATTTTCTTTATTCAAATTCTGTTAAGTATTATGAAGTGATCTTAATCATCCAACTAAGACTCAAATGACCTATAAATATAGAATCAACATACCTAATTAAGAGCCAGGATGGTATGTGTATGGATGAGCTTGGGCACAACTGAAGCAGTAAGATTAAAACCAAACATACAGACACAAGATGCAAAAGGTACAGGGGGGGAAATGACAGAGGATCTGGCTGCTCGGTCCCACCATCCCCCAGCACTGCAGACACTCAGCGCAGGAATCACCTTTAAAGATGGTTCAGCTTACTCCAAGACTGTCCTCAAAGCTATCTCAAAAATCTCACTACAAATAAAAGCTGGAACCTCCGAAAGCACCATATACAGCCCCATGCCATATCATGCAAGCAGCATAGAGGAAGGAAAACTGCTGCTACCTGTGCAAAAAGCACAGGGAGCTGCAGCCCCTGGGGAGCTAGGTCTAGGGGCACAGCCAGGCTCTGCAGACCCTGCACACCAGAGTGCTCCTGCCCAAACCCATCACAGGGAGCATTAGCATGATCCAGCAGAATTACTTATTTACAGAAAAGGAGCCAGACGCAAGTCTATGCTAAAAACTCCTAGGGAAGCCATCAGACAGGCTAAACCAAAAATTCTGTTCAGTATAACACACAGAGATGCAATACGCTCCCAACCCCACAATATACAGAGGCAAGGTATGCCAAAGTTTACTACGACGAAAAGGAGATGCTCTGAGATAATAAGAATTTATACATATGCATTAAACAAGGGGTTCCTTGTTTCAGCCCTGTTTACTGAGTGTCACTGAGGGCATTCAACTGTCTTGACAATACTGAGTAGCCAGTAGGAAGGTCTAGAATGATGCATGTGGTATGAGACTACAAGAAAGCCACATGAGCTTTGCACAAGCCAAGGCTTTCAGAAGAGTCTTCTCAGGAGGCAGTAGGGTGTCATCAAGTGCTACTTACACCCACAGTCTTCTTACTGCACATTGAAAAGCAACTTGGAGAGGGAGCCTTCACTCAAACTACACCTGAAGGGTTGTGCTTTTCCAGCCAGGGAGGATATCTGGCTTCAGTATGTTATTTTGTTGGACAGAACTGCTGCTGGTTTTGACAGGCAGTACCTAAGCAGGGCTGCAGGACTGAGTCTGTACTGAGCAGCTGCCAGCAGGCACAAAGCAACACGAGGGTCAGGTACCTGCAGGCATCCTTCCATCCATCCATGCCAGCACCTTTGCTCAAGGCGGGGAGGGAGGGGCTCACACAGCTTCTTGCTTCCCAGGAGGAAGGCAGCAATGAACACAACATTGCTCCTAACATGCCCTTTTCACAGCACACAGGACAAGAGGTAAAGCTAAATAATGGAAACCTCAGACATTGTGTCACATACTTGGTGACTTCACTGCACTGTAATGAGCACTGGAAATAGCTCACTTGGCCAGCAAACTGAAAAATTGCATTATTTCAGATGAAGTCCAGTATATTGATATTCCCTACTAGAGTGAACACAAGTCCCAGTGACTGAAAGAGGAGTGAAGCCTCACTTTCCAGCAAGCACAGACATCCCAAAGCGGCTCCAAGGCCTCTTTTCAGACTACACTGCAAGACAAGTGATGCAGCTTTGATATTAATGGCTTGGAAAGCTCACTCGAGAGCACAGCAGCAAGAAGTGTGGGTCGATTCTCAGAGCCCCTGAACTGAAGCCTTTGCAGAGGCTGAAGACAAAAAAAGTGCCCAAACAGAGCTTCAGTAGGTATGTGGCCTTTGGTTGTGACCCATAGCTTCGCCCTGATGAGGCAGAAAATGGAGATGGATAGAGCAAGGGAACAGAAGCAAAGCAGAAAAATAGCATGAAGGGGCTGAATGGTTGAAATCCAGAGAGTATTTGGGTTAAATGAGTTCAGTAAATCAGGAATAATCTCCTAAACTCAGCACCGCTTTCAATGGTTCAGTCAAACTCTACAAAAAGCCACCACACACCTGATTTTGCTTTGGCCTGAGGAGAGGATTAGTTGGGGAAAAAACTCAAAAAACCACAGATGAGTTCTTACAGCTAAGCCAGCGTATACAGTTTTATATTCAAAGTCCTTTGTGAATCACTGACTTCAGCATAACAACCATATTCACAGTATTTGTCATCTGTATGGTTTTCCAGCTCTGCCGTGGTCTCCATGAACTTGGCGAACACAGCCGCCTCCTCAAAACCCAAGTTTTCTTCTGCGCTCTGCAGACCTGGCCAAGCAGCACTGAGCTACAGCAGGAGCTAAAACAAAGAGCTTTGCTCTTAGCAGAAAAAGAAAAAGGCAAAATTAAAGTCTCCAGGAAGAAAGCTGGAAGGCAGAAATAGAGGTCCAAAAATCAGTAGGCCTCATGCTTTGAATTGGAGCAACTACCCTGTCTCCCCAAAAATAAGACAGGATAATTTTTGCTTCAAAAGGTGTGTTGGGGCTCATTTTCAGGGGATGTCTTATTTTTCCATGAATAATCTATATTTATTCTTGAACAGAACAAAATAAATCAACATGTATTCAAACACAGTCATGTCATCACATCTGTCACATCTGTTCTGCTGCATTCTATTGACAATTTTACTTTTCTCCATGTATAGCTGCCTGGACACTATTTAAATTGACTTTTTTATGAACTGTGACTAAGGCTTATTTTTGGAGTAGAGCTTATATTTTGAGCATCCTCAAAAATCCTGAAAAATCATGCTAGGGGTTACTTTAAGGATAGGTCTTTTTTCAGGGAAACTAAGTAGGAAACTACACAACCCAGATCATGCTAAGAGAGGCAACAACATGGAAAATCCTAGCATGAGATCCTAAATAGTCAGATCACTGTCACCTCCCAGAAGGAGGACATTTCTCCTCACTAGGTATGAAAATCAATTTTGTAAAATCTGAAAACAAAAAAAAAATCAGGATACACAATAACAGGTAAAACTCATACTCTGATTGTAAAATCTACACCTGGGAATTTGGGGTCTGGCTGTCATTTTCCTTGGGGAGGACAAAGCAAGAGAAGCACAAACATAAAAGTCCTGTAGAGGAAAGGGAGTCCAGAAGATGGAAATCCAGAACACTGTTATGGATCTCTCTGCTGACACGAAATTAATTTTGCTTGTGACAAGTTAGAAGTTTACAACCAGCTGCCATATTAATATATGACTGAAAGCTTAAAAGGTCTTAAGGGTGAAATATCTTATTAGCAATACAAGAAAAAATTATTCTGCAGATAACTGGTGACAAATCATTTCTGAAAAGTTTCACATAAATAAGCTTGAAGTTGCCATTTTTCAGCAGCGCTGTCAGTCTCACACCAGAGTATGTCAATGAACATCGTATTTGTCTTTTGGAGGCTTTTTCATTTCAGATTTGTTTTAGCAGTGAGACATGATGGGGAAAATTACTCTTTGCAAGATTATGTTTCCCATCCTAACAAGTAGTAAGTATTCTCACTAAAGCCAGGAAAATGGGAACATTGTACTAGTTAATCCTGTTCAAGACAATTCCTTTACTTATTAATGCTAGTAATTACTTCTATTTGTATCTCATACTAGAGGGATATAAACAAAGATTAAAATATTGTCTATATAAGATTTTGCTTGTGACTAAATCAAGCAAAGGATGATGTTGTCAACAAAAGAGTAGCTGATTTTTATACTTACACAAAATCAGTATTTTTTTTTTTATCTCCTTCTCCCATATGCAGGTATGGGTTGCAACTATCAAGTGCAAGTGGTAGAGATCACCAGTTCAACTACAACCCATACTGGCCAGCATCAGGTGAAAATGCTTTATTATGTGACAGTTAATGCCACAGGGGATCAGTGGAGAAGCAGCGGGATTATTGATCTGTGTTGGACAAAGCGAGAACTGCAGTAGTTAAAGAAGATAATTCAGATTTTTGAGTGTGTTATAGTCCCAGTTCCAGGTGGGTTTGTCCATTTGCTGATCTGTCCTATCAGTCTACGTTATCTTGAATCCAAGCACCAGCAAGCCAGCTTCTATTTTCCAAATTCAGTCTTTGAAAGAGGAGATTGTCCCAAGACATTTCCAGATGCAAGCTTCAAATACCACTCTAAGCCCATTCTCTTTAATGGCCTGTTCTGCCTACAGACCCACACGCACCTCCTCGGTTACTGCACCTTGCTCTCATACTGGGGTTTGGAGGGAACAAACTGGGATTAGTTAGGAGATGGATGGAGTTGGGTATTTAAAAGATTAATTCTAGCTGCCATCATTGTGTATATTAACTTGGCTGAACAGCAATGTGGAAGTCACTCTAAAAATATCTAAGGGACTAAATACCCCAGATGCACTACTCAGAAAAATAAGAGTACTGGAAAATAATATTAAAGATGAACTGTCAAGTATTTTTAAAAAACCTCCTCTTTTGCCTGAATTTGTTTCATTATGTGGGCTTGAAAGACTATCCAGAATGGCTTTGCTGGATTCATTCTTTGTTTTATCCTTAACGTATTAGGAATGCCAATATTAGCCTGTTCTTCTACACAATTATTGAAGATCCCAAGGATGTATTTTTAAGCCAAGCCTTCAAGAGAGATGCTGGACTTTTAGCAAATCCTTCCTTTCTCTGAAATGTTAATTAGTCACTGAAGTGGAAAAATTAGAGGGGGAAAAAGCAAAAAGCAGAAATTCACAATATTTTCCTCTCAACCCTTCCCTTTGGAGCACAGAGTTTTCACTTCATTTCTTCTTGAAACTTTATTTTCACACATTTTCTCAGGTTTTTGTAGACCAACCACATAAGAAGTTTAAAATAAATATGCTTCAGCCCCTTAAAGCCTTTTTCCAGCTGCCAGTGTTTAATTCATTACATGGTCTTATTAAGGGATCCAACAGAACCCTACTTTTCAAGATATTAGAAATTAAATAAGCAAGATAATATAATTCTCAATTTTCCTATCATTTGTCACTGTAAACGAACATTCTTATGGCCCTTTGATGGAAATATATAATTGTGTGAAAATCACCTTGGACTGACAGTATTTCCAGACAAGCTGTGGGCCCATTCTTTTTAGTACAGAACAACTGATAACACAAAAAGTTATCCAGCTAATTGTATGACTGCATTGTAAAAACTCATTGTGGGACTTCCCTTCCTAGCTTCCAGCTCGGCCTCCCTTTCCAGCAACTTCATAGGAAAATAAAAAAGGCATATCATTATAAAGAACAGATGAAAGAAAAACTGAAACCAAGGGGCTGCAAGGACCCTTTCATCTGCAGGTCTTCAAAAAATACCTGCAGGGCAGATACTTGTGATTCCAGCTGAAGCAGCTCAGTGCTGTGAATGAGCACAGAGCAGGACCTGGCGCTATGTCAGCTGGAGCTCGGACACTGCTACATCCCACTTTCCAGAACAGTTTTCTTCAGAGAAGTTTACATCAGGACAGGATTTCTTTTGAAGAGAGAAGATAACAACCCTGGTATAACCAGCTCCAGCTAATCCAAATTTATCCCAGCTATGCCTGCAGAAAACAAATGGCATATGCAGGCGGGATCCAGAAGTGGAGCCTGGTTGAGCCCTCCCTGTGGCCCTGTCTCTAGACTCAGTTCCATAGGGCTCCAGGGTGTGAAACCCAGATTTACCACCAGTGATAACTTCCCCAGTGCCCTTACAGAAGTCAGTTGGGCATTTCTAGTGTCAGGAAATTGTTTTGGTAATCTTAAGCCCAGGCTGAGCACATGCCAGCAGTGGACGCAGCTGGAGAGGGCTGTGCTGAATGAGCACTGGTGCTGACAGAGGCATGACTACCCCCCCAAAATCCACTCTACAACACACAATTTCTTGCAACAGACACTGAGACCAGTTTCATTTGTCATCTTTGAGCCATGCAGGAGATTAATTACTCCCTGCTTGATGCAGCATTTCAAACTCCCTTTGCTTTTGGACTCCATCTGGCAAGAGGATACACACCTTGAAAACAGAGCTTTCCAGGCGCAGCTCAGCTGGAGCTGCTGATCCACAACCCATCATGCACACCATGGGCACTGCTCACACAAAAGCACCGCTCTCATGGCTACACTCCTAAGCCCACAATAAATAGACTGTTTTTTTCCCCCACAAATAAAGTCATTGCCAAGGAATATACTATCTGGCTCTGCTCTGTTTAACTGAAAAATTTGCTAGGACTGAATTACTATAGCCTGTATTAAATGTTGAGATTATTGAACATGTGCTTGTACTGAATTAATATTTTATCGCTCCTGGGTCCTGTGTGGGCTGGCTGTTCTCCTGGAGTGCTTTAGCACCATGGAAACGTTGGGAGATATTTTCTCTTAATTGCATGAATGGTTGACAGATAACAGTACAGTACCATGGAATTAAGCCCCAATTGCTAATGAATTCTGATGAGCTGCTAGGCTGTTTCTGTTGTTTTAATTTTATTTTTAAACCTGGCAACATCTGTCCTTGTCCATTATAATTTCTAAAAGCTTTAATGTCAGTAGGTAATGTATCTGTATGACAGGTAATGTATAATTATTACAATTACGACTCACACAAGGTGAGCCCTTTAAACTAAAGGGAGAATTTCAGTTAAGAAATAAAAGAATAAAAAAAATGACCTGAGTGATCAAAAACTAATGAAATTTTTATTTTCTTTTAATTTTTATTTTTGTGGCAAGGTTAATTCAATAGATAATAGCCCCTTGGTTTTAGAATTGTCAATAGAAGACTGTTCAAACACTTATTCAAAACCATTGTCAGCAAACACAGGTAGCTGGTTATAAATCAATTTTTTTTATTTCTCAGGTTAGAATTGTTCAATAGCTTGTAGGACAGAGCCCTAGAAATCACTGAGCATTATTATATAATGAAGCAGTCTTGCAGAACCCCTTTTTTTTTAAGCATAGTTGCTGCATGATTCACCCTACAGTAACTGTTCAAAATGTAGATTATATCTTTGCAAGAACATTTTCTCTGCCCATGTAAATTTGTGACACACACTCCCTGCATCACTTGCTCTGCATTACAGGGGGTTTCCAGAGTGTCCCATGTACATTTGCCCAACCACCTGCTACTGATGGATAGCAAACTGCATTATAGTAATTAACCCTAAAAATACAAACAAAAGGCAACTGCATTCTGCAAATGAGAGGAGACATAGTACCAAAATTAAGCACAGCACCAGTCCCTTTTGCATGCCACAGCACAATCTACTGCTAAAATTGCTTGATAGTATGCTTTAAGTGTTATATCACCACAGCTGTACAGAGCCTTTGCCCCAAATTAAACACCAGTCTAAATCCATACTCTGAGCCTACTCTGTATCCACATACCATTCCAAGGATCCACTGCTGCTCAAAAGTTTTCTTGGCACTTTAAACATGGCAAGCTCTAAAATATTTTCAAAATACTTTCCAGATTTTAATCAGATCACATATGGAGATACTGAACTCTGCCTATAGGTGACAGACAGTCTGGAAGGGATTGACAAATTTTTATTCACTCTGCCTGTTTAAGAGCAAGGAAATGGAACACATGCGATAAAGGGGCAGGTTTGAGAGCTGGGAGATCATTGGGTCATTGTGCTCACTTGCTTCAAGGTCTCTGCCAGAACCCTCAAAGAGTCCTTATATAAGAAATCCAACTGTATTAATGCCATTTATCATTATTATCATTACTATGTCATTAAAAACTTCCAGTAAAACTTTTGTTTTATTTTGGGTTTTGTTGTTGTTTTGTTTGTGTGTGTTGTTGTTTAGGAGTTTTTTGTTTGGTTTGGGTTTTTTGTTTCTTTGTGGGGGGGTGTGTGTGTATGTGGCTTGTTTGTTTGTTTTTTAATTGAGATGGACTTAAGCCATATGTCCAGTTTGAAATGAGCTGTTTCTGAAAAGACCACACAATTCCAGTTCTATACTTGGGTTTAGACCCAACTTTGTCACTGTACCATGTTTTAAACATGCAGGAGTAAAGCCTGGATCTACTCAGAATCTCATATTTCTAGCATTCAAAATCTGGATTTGAGCTACACATTCTGAATCCATCTCTGCTACTGGCAAGGGACAGTACCTAAACAAAGGCGCTAGGACAGACAGACTATGGGATATCTGTCCCCTGCTCCCCATGTCCCCAGGCAGCAGTGCCCAACTGTCCAACAGGTGCTGCTGACCCCAGTATCAACATGACATAATGCACATTGCCCATTTTAATATTTCTCCACCTGTGCACAAATATATGAATAAAAACCCACTCACATATGAACACAGCACCGCTGAATCCTCATAGTCTTGCTTTAAGACAAAAGCAAGAGACCTGAATTTTCCACAAGAGATGCTCACACATTCACAAACGCACACAGGTTTACTCCAGCAAGGTTTCCAGAGTCCTACAAGACAACATTCACATTTGAAAAAGTCTAAATTCAGTTAAGCAAGAGCTAAACACAGCCATGAACATTTCATAATACATCTCTTTATTCTCTACAGTTGTTAAGAAAATTATACCATTATCTATATTTTAAAACACAGCGAACTATCTTTAAAATGCTCATCTGTTGAAGAAAAAGTGAGAGTTTTTTTTTTTTCCATGAGAGTTATGGCCCAAAGAGAAGAAAAGTTTTTTAATCAGCCAAACAAGCAAGTTCTATCATTAATGAAACTGCAGGCATTTCTCCTTTGCTTACAGGACTGTAGGTAAACATGTATGTTAGAACTGTCACTCTCCTGGGAGGGGAAGCCTCCCCAGAATAATAGTTTCCTATTTCCTTAAAATTTCATTTACATGAGGACAGAAGAGTCATGACTTAGAGGCTTCAGAAGCTGAACTGCCCAAATCTGGCACTTCTAAATGTTCAAAGGGTTGCAGTGCTTAACTTGCCCTGAAATCAAGAGTAGCTGTGAAGCTAAACCCTTGCATGTGCTTTGAAAGTGCAGGATTAATGTAAATACTGCACAGCTTTGTGTGATCTCCAGCAGAAAAGTGTTTAACATGCTGCGTAGCTTCTATCCAGCCTCAATTCAGATTACAGATTTAAGGGGCATTGCTGCCAGTTCCCATGCACAACCCCCATTAACAGCAACGTTAATGCCCTGCAAATGGTGTTAACATTAATGAAAGAAACTATCGCACAAATGGAGAAATAGACCCCTCTGGGTGAAAAGCAGAGCTCAGGACAGTGCCCAGCCTATGGACACCTATGACAGAGTCAGGTAAGCAGACATTTGTTCTACACAGATGAAGCTGAAAATATATGTAACTGGCAACGCAAAAGCAGGAGTCCTACATGAATGTGAGTAGTCTGGCACATTTCCACCAGCATCATTCAAGTTTAAATCACATGAATGTTCAGCATATTACTACACCACTTCTGGCACTGTTCAATCTGAGCACATATATCTAGTCTAAAACTAGAGTTGTTGGAAGTACGTTATCAGGGGAAAAAATTGGCTGAAAAGAGTGGATACCAAGCTAATTATGGAGGGGGCTGGTTGTATTTCCTGTTATTGAAACAGCTCCAGACTGAAGACTGTTTTGGGGTTTTTTTTAAGAGGTCTCTCATCAAAAAACATTTGGTATTTCATTACTTTTTCCATTCTACCTCAGGCAGAAAAGAGAGTGCGTATAACTTCTAAATACAAGCCCAGAGGGACAAACCTCAGTTTGCAGCACTTAACCTGGAGTTCAGGCACTCGTAGGACATAGATGAGAGCTCCCAGATGGAACAAAGGCCTGACCTCCATCTACCATCATCCCTATGCTCCTGACAATTCGGCAGGGGGCGTCTCCAAGTCATTCCTAGTTTACTGCTCAGAAGTATTCACCAGAAACAGACACTGAAGAAAAGCCAGGGCATGGATCTCCCAGACTGGCTGGACAAGGAGACTGGAACAACAGAATTTTGAAGGGAAGATGCACTTGAGCCACATGCCTAAGGTGAGAGGAGCCAGACTGCAGAGAGGGACACAAAGGTTCATATTTATTAGGATACGCCATCAAATGGGGTCCAACATGAGACTGTTACACACTTCCTGCTGTCCTCTGGAGCAGTTCCCAACTCCATCATGTTGGTCTCTTTGCTGATCTGTCCTTCTCCATTCATTCTTCCTGGGCTCTCTGGTTATTTGGAATATTCCTCCTAACCCAGCTGTTCACACAGACATCACCAAGCCCATCCTCTCTTCGGCTGCCGCAACAGCTGCCACTAAACCTGGAGCAGTCCGAGAATTTCTTCGTGTTCTCAAGCTTGTCAGCTCAGTTAATGGTTGAGCAATTCTATCAAAATCTGCTCTGCTGAAATGGAGAGCTTATATTTAGCCTTCTACTTAAGCAAAATAACCTACTACTGCATGAAGGTCATTTTTAACAACAAGCTTGAACAATTTTAGAATACCATCTCCTCTTTTTGAGTCAGTGAATATTTATTTTAAAAAATTGCTGGCTAGAAACTGAATATTGTAATGTGATAAAAAGAATACCAGCTGATAATAGAGCACAGTGACCTAGAAAAAAAATTTAGAAGACTGACATTTTTGTCCATAGCTTAAGAGCAAATTAAGTACAAACATTTGAAAAAGTTCAACTCCATAAAATTAATTCAAACCCTTCTCATGGTAAATTACACTGTAGCATTGCTATGAGTCCATGGCAAGTATACAAGGGTTGCATTGACAGAATGCTCATGGAAATTACAGTCAGTGCTAGAGCCTGCACAGCCAGGGTAGTGCTGTCCCTGACCCAAACAGTGAACTGTTACACAAAAATGCCTTTTTTTAATGTATATTGAAATGAACTTTCATATTAATGCGGAGTACATGAGAAGCATTATGATCAACTGCACAGTACTTTATTTTAGCTTTACAAGTACTAGCACATATGCTATGAAGATCAGAATCATCAAGCAATGTAATTAAAGTGCACACGAATGGCTTCCTTGGGGCGATGGGGCAAGGGAGAGGAGGCACAAAAGCCTCAACAGCATCTCTCTCATCACAGGTAGAGGAACGTGTATGTTAACTGGGTGGACATTTATCAACTCTCACACTTCTTCAGTGCATTAATCCTGACTTGGTTTCACATGGTCAGTTTGTTCCTTCCATCTTCCCTCCAGATTTTTTCTTAGAGCCTGTTGTTTCTAATCAAGTCATGGTGATTTTCAAGTGGTTTTGTTTCTAAATAGAAGACTTAATTTTGTATGCATTAGCCCTCCAAGAAAAATACCTGCATAAATAAGGTCTACCTTCTACAAACTTTCTGCATGCACATCACCCATGGATCAGGATTTCAAGGACTTTTCAGTTACTACTTGTTAGACTTCTTTAGCCATTTCCCAGACTTTCAGGACAGCTTTCGTATCCTTAGAGGCCCTGAAACTTATTTGGCCAAGGAGATCCAGACCATATCGGGTACTTGAGGAGCTCGGGGACCAAACACAGCAGCTACTGCTCCTGAGCATCACTGCATGAATCATCCTCCCCGAGCAAGATGGTTTCCAGGCTGCCGAGCAAAATATCTTTGCAGATTTCAGCCTATGCCAACATTAGTTTGAGCTAATACATTGCTCAGAACATGATGCCTAAACCACCTTTTTACAAACAAACCCCGATTTTATAAAAGTATTACTAATGACTCGGTGTTCATTAAGTTCTCCTTGGAAAAAAAGGTATAATATCTTTTCACTTATATGGACATAGTAGCAATAAACCATTAAATGCAGTGAAAATATTAGATGTAAAGAACTGGGAAGCTGGCAATAATAGCCTTGCTAGTGTACAACAGACCTGTTGTGTATTGATGACATAGTACTATTACACCCCGGCTGCAAAAGTAACATGAAAATCGCATGAACATTTATTTTTTAAAAAAATCAGCATATTACCATCAAGTTGCATTTAACAAATAAAGCAGCTTTAAGTGCCCTATTTGGTCTTAGAAACCAACTTTCCAGGATTATATCAAAAGCAACACCGCCACCGTGTGGCAGAAATCGGTCACACCACAGAAAGCGATAAATACAGGACTCGAATCAAGAAAAACTGGGCTTGCTCCATTTCCCAACAGCCAGACATCCTACAGCAGGTTCCCGAATTCACTTGAAGCAAGCAAGGTTTCCCGCGGGTATATATGGACCTCTGCTGTTTTCTCCCTGTGCAGTACAGGGAGATGTACTTTAAACCCAGTGTTGTGGATTTCTTGTCTGCTTTGACTTTCTAGATTACATTGCAGTTGTGCCCAGTCTTGTACCTATTAATACCTGAAAAATGTAGTGAAGACTGCAGGTATCATACAAAGGTATGTGTGTGCCTTTGGGGGAAATGGGGAACATGCTATCAATAACCATCTGTCTGTCTGGGCACACAGCTCATGTGCTAGAATGGATATTTAACTGATCTCATACCCAGCAAGCAATTATTCACCAGCGGGAAGTGTATTGTGAAGTGGGTAGATCCAGGACGCTAATCAGGCAGCAAAGTCCTAGTGATTTCTTATCTCATACATGAGCTTCCTAAACCTCTCTGCAGAAACTGGTAGTATTTGAAAAGACCACGGACTATTCCCAAGAACAGTTTGTGCTTTGTGTTTTTTTGATATGTTCTGCCATTTTTTGTTTAGTGGGTTGGTTTGTTTGATTTTTTCCAAGCTGTTCGGATCTTCCAAATCTTTTTACCAGGTCAAGAGATTACTGTATTTCAATTATTTAATTAAAACAGTACAGCCTCAGATGATGGAAGCAGCACAACTAACACCAGAGTAACAACCTTGCAGCTGTGTGCATGCAAAAGCCACTCGCTTTGTGCTGAAGTCCTTTAGACACTATAGAAGATGTATTAATAGGAAAATCCAGAAAAAAGTTACTAAATATTTAGTTATATTTCCTAGCGATCAAGACAGTTTCTTCCTTGGTTCCTGCCAACATCTCCTTTCCCGCCTGTTGTTTAACATGCCTGACAGCTGGCACCTTCCACTCCAGGAACATCTGCATTTCAGAGACTGCAGAGAATGAGTGAAGCACCACGAATCATGATGAAGGGCTGAAAACACGCACAATATTCATGTTTTCCCAGTGCTTCCAAATACCATCACAATGAAAACTCCAGTCTGAGCATTTTCCCCTTCTGATGTAAGTACCTGCCTTTCACCAACAGCCAAGAGTTGTGAATACATATGTAAAACAACCACACGCCATATGCCATCCCATCCTTTGATCTTTTCAGCAACCGCCTTCCAAATTGCTGCACTGTGAAGCATTTTAATGTATACTTTGTACAAGCAGTTACGACCAAAGGAATGATTTAGTAACAAAATGTTTGGAGTAAACCAATTGAGTAAAACTGCAGAGGGCATGTGCAATCAGCCCAGATTTGAGCAACAGCTGCTACACATTTGTAGAATAATAGATCTGATGAACTAATTTGTGAGAAGAACTGGGCACAGCTGTGATGCAGCTCACAAACCAAAAGCAACAAATTGTAAGCAACTGCAGAAAAGGATTTTCAGACCAAGTTCAGTAAAATTGTATGTAGTTGGGTTTGATTTTTTTTTTTTTTTAATTAAATAGTTTGTCAGACAAAGGAACCAGGGAGAAAACGCCTCTATCTGAAGTAACTACTATTTAAAGATCTGTAGCAGAGTCAGAAAATCAGTTTTCTTTTAAAGTACAGGAGTAATTCAATAGAGTTCAATGAAAACTACATGAACAAATAGACACCTTGAAGGCAAATTCTGAATTTTTCCAGAGAAACACCATAGATGCTTAAGATACCAAGTACAGAGATTAAACTTTCATTTGCTGCTACACCCAAAAGGAAGCTACAGTTCGCACCTACCCTTCAAAGAAATCATCTCAAGAGTGGATATCACACAACGCAGGGGTCACCAGATTTGCATAAAGCTGTTAGAGAAGCACATGCCAATGGATTGTTACAAGTTTGGTGCCACGTAAAAATAACTCTGCCAAAGTTATCACTAAAAGAGCATACAAATAAAACTATATTTTAAAAAGTTGAAATAATATTGTTTCATCCGTTCAGAAGTACATATCCACCAAGCAAAGCCAAACCCGAATCATACAGACGCACACCACATTGGATCAACAGACAGGATGAGCTAAAAATCAACTCCAGCTTCTTGCTAATTGACACAGCACTGATCAGTGTCTCCTGGCATCACGCTGTACCTATGGATTGCCACATCAAGGTGTTCCGGGGTGCCTGGCCAGCAGCCCCCACGCTGCACTGGTGTGGAACTCTGCACTGCTTCCTTCCTCTCTTCACTTTATAACGAGCTACAATTCTCCGCTCATCTTTACTCCCTTCCACAAAAATACTGATTCAAACCTCATGTAGTTATCTGTTTTCCCTCTATTTTCATCTATTTTACTCAGAAAGTATAAAGAAAAAAGTAAAAACCCTTCCTGGATGAAGCTGTTGAATAATTAGAATCATTGCCAGTTTTTCATTTTGTGACATATTTTCAAAGACCTAATAGATAAGCATAAGCAAGGACATCAAAAGGCATCAGAATTTACATTAAAAAATCCATACAACAACGGATTTTTTTATTAGTATAGCTGTAACCACAATGTTTTGAAAAATGCTTTTCAGAGATAAGATAAATATCCAGAGGAATCTGGAAGGAAGAGTCTGTCCAGCCAGCCCTGTGTTGCAGTGAATGGGCTGGATCCCACACTGAACACACACAGAAAAAACACAGTGGATTAAGCAGCCTCAGTTCTCACCCTGTACACCTGAGGTAGCAAGAAAACACCTCAGCTGAATCCCTTCACTAAACTATGCTTAACAGCCACTATTTAATTAAGTCTTAAGCCCAGTGACCAAGGGAAAAAAAGCATTAAGTTAATTAACATATCATAATGCAGTACATAAAAAAACCTTTTGACAAGATAATAAAAAAATATATGAAAGTCAAAGCAAAAGAGCTCTAATTTAGGATTGGTTTAAAAACACCTCAGGCCTCACACTGTCTATGTTAATTAAGTGTATTTGAAGCCAGGACTCCTCATATCTATACATGTCAAGGCTTTATTTACAGTCAGAGCTCCAGATACATAGTATCAATACTTAACAATCTCAGGTATAGCCACTGAAATAGATATTGCTATGGTATTTCTGGATGCAATGTCTTTGAAACCTATTAAAAATAAAATAAGTTTTCATTAAAGCTGCAGCCTTCATCTAAGATGGTTGCAAGCACTAGTTGTTAATTATAGATTAAACATTTCAGCAAGACTTTGAAACTGTACTTGAAACTAACCCAAATAAACTGAGCTCCAAGCTCAGTGTTTCCAAACATTGAAAGATCACACAAGTTCACACACATTTTAATTGTTTGCACATACCTAACATTACATGAACTTTCTCTTGCAAAAAGGCTCTTTGTGCACATCATTCTACAGCAGTATAATGCTCATCTCAACTCCTCCAGCTATAGCCACTTATACTATTACACATGATCCTCTCATCCACTTGATAGATTTTTTTCTTTTATAACAATAATAACAACAAATAGATGGCTACTAGTTATTTCTACACTAAGTGTTCCAAACATACCTTCTTAACAGTTTTATTCAGCTCAAAGTTCAGAACCATTTACATTCTTGAAGTAATAATATAAACACAACTCCTATGAGGTTTTTAGGTCACATAGCCATAAAAACTGATGCTATTAAAGACTTTAAGGTTTTTCTTTATGACTTCTACAAAACATCAGCGCATTTTTCATAAACCACTGCAGAATACTTCAAACCTTGTGCTGGTGAAACAAGACTAAGACCAACAAGGGAACTAAGCAACATTTTCCTACCTGGTATCACAATGGTTTACAATCCAAGGGATTACCGAGAGACAAAGTGCTGAAAGAGCTCTAGCAGGGGCCATTTTGGGCCAATGGTGGCTTTATGGACTGTGTGTTACTGCTGTTAACCAACCCCACCCTCAGCAGATGGGATGCATTGAGGATAAGGATGAAGAGCAGAGCCCTGAGCAGCTCACCAGGCTCTTGTTAACTCATTAAGAAGGGAGGAGGTCAGGGGCTGAGTAAATGCATTGGATAATATGAAAATTTAGTGAGGAAAGGTGCAGGGTGTTTCTCAGTACCTGCAAGGTACAAGCAGAACAGGATTGGAGCCGCCATCATTCGGAGGAAGAAAATAACCAGGTGCTCATGTTGTCTGAGGCTGGGGTGATGGTACATTGAATTCCTCATCACCTGTGGGAGAGAGCAAAGCACCAGGGGAACCTGAGTTACTGAGGGGCAGAGCTGGGGATCTTAAGTAATCACTCAAGGCTGAACAACAGCAGGATTTATCCCATTTGTTTGGTTTGTTTTCTCTGCACTACTGTGTAAAACCTCCCCTTGATGTGGCTTTGTGTACAAGCTACCGACTCTACACGTGGCAAAGTTTAGTAGGAGTAGAAAAAGATATGGTTGCAAACTGAGGTTCTTCTTTTCTCTCAAATTCTCCCACATGCATTTTCATTGTAACCTTCACAGGCATTCTCCTCTATTCTTCTTCCCCCACCAACCCTCCTGAAAAGTGTCTGCACTCTCACTATAACAGTACAGCCCTTCCATCTCCAGAAAGCAGCAAATCAGCTGAAATGTCATTATCTGAAAGCTGGTAAATTCTACAGAAATGCTTTTCTAAGAAAAAAAAAAAAAATCTTATAATGAAATGACAGTAATTGCTGCAGTTTATCTTCAATGTGGATTTCTCCCCAAGGCACATCCTGCCTGGATTAGATTCTCTGTCTACAAAATGTTGCTCTTATAAAGTCTGTAAAATATGTTATTTACAAAAAAAAATCCACCCCTCAGTGTTTGATATCCTCAAAGAATGATGCATAGTGTTCTTGGGGAAAAAAATAACTGCTTAAACATTTCATCCGGAAATGTAAATGGCTGAGTTCTGATCTTGTTATCTCAATGATACAATGAGAATTTTGTGTTAAAGACTCAAATCTTTCAACTGTTACACATTTTTATGCTTCCTGTTTCATTTCACTAAATATCAGGCAATTTGTTTCGTCTACTGTCTGTTTTGGGATGTGGCTCCTCCCAAACCAAGTGGAATGTGTATTTGTAAATATGTATTTGTATTCCTTAATAATAAATACAGAAAGCTTATGTTATCACTTGCAGTCTCCACAATCTATTCCCTCATGTTTAAAAAACACATTCTATTTAAACTTAAGGACAAGAATGTCGATCTGCACTAAACACCAGGAGATCAATATTAAGTATTTCCCATTAGTTTTATTCCTATGTCTAAAATCAGTAAAAAAAAGACCTACAGCCTACAGGAAACACCTCTTCCGTTTGTTTACACACACAGGTAAAAACAATCCAGCAGCTTGATATTTTAAATGAACACCATTAATCTCTATTTATTTTACCTTCTACTGTTACTAGTAGCAGACACCAACATCAAGCAATTCTAAAGGGGAAGCAGAAAATAACTATTTTTCCAGTTACTTTCCCTCATGCATTTTGCAGAACTTTGTGTATGAGAAGTTACAGTGGTGCCCTCCTATAGCTAAACTGGTTTGGTATTTGTACGGGTACACATTAGGAATTTGGAATTCTCTAACGAGAACAGGAAAGAAAAACGCTGAAAGATAAAGAAGTCTCATTGTAAAGCCATAAGAATGGCTCTAAGAATAATTCTAGTAACCTGAAGGTACTCTCTGATCATTTCAAAACACTGTTTATATTTCCAGTTGATTGCATCTATTTACAATTGTGTGTAGATACACAGAACACCTGCCTCTCATTTTTCTTGAAGCAGGGAAACCTACAAGCAAGAGTAGACTTAAAATAGAATTATAAAAGCAGAAAGAACTCTTATTTTTGTCTCCTAGGAAAGTAATTAAGACACTCTAGGCTACAACACTATAATACTGCTTACACTACTATGGAGAAGACTGTAACATCTCCCAACCTATTCCAATTACCACTTTTACTGTATTTGCCAGACATGTCTCTAAAATCTCTTTACTTGATCTAACATATTAAGTTTTACAAAATATATTTGATCATCTATAGGCAGCAGGTTGAATGCAAATACTTCAAGCATATATTTAAATGACATGAGAGAGGGAGTACGAGAAGTAATCCATAGTGAAACGGTTGGAGTCATCACTTTCTGCAGGTTTTACTCGTGGAGATTTCCCGAAGATAATCAGTACATTGATTTATACTCTTGAATTTTTTTAAAGCCTGGGTCACTGGAAAAATCAATACCACTTTCTATCTTGGCAACCACTCATCGAGCAATTTTGTTAGAAAGGAAAACAGGAGGTGAGCTGTTGAAATATGTATGTGATGAAGAGCACCTCTAAAAGTTTTGAATCTAGTGAGAGGATCCACATCTTTCTTCTTCTAATCAGATGCAAAATATAAGTAAAATAACACAGGTTCACTGAATTTTGAATTGCTTCCTATACTGACTCCTAAGTCAGCAACTGCTAACTCACCAGCAGGTGCCACAGCTCACAGATCTGACAACTGTTATCAGCTCCTGCAACTAGTTTCTTAAGCACATAAAAGCAGCATTGCCGTCCCTCCTTTAGCTGGGGATGTGGCTGAGAAATTGGATTCCTCAGGGCTGCTCTAGTCCTGGGAGGTGCTACTGAGGTTTTGTGTGTTTTGGTAATTTGGTGTTTATTTTCTGTTCTTTTTCCTGGGCTGCAGCTTTGGGTCTTATTGTTTAAATCCACTTGTCACGCTGGTTGTGTTTTCTCACACTAGTGATGTTTTTATCCCTTTTATGAAAGTGTTTAAGGTATTTGTGTGTCTTTATTGGCTATAAAAGTAGTTTAAGTGATGAGCTCAAAATGTCTGAGCAAAGCATGGCTTTATCAAGATGAAATATTTGTGGGGTATTTATAGCTCCCAGGTTACAAGAATACTTGGTCTGCAGGCCATAAGAACACTTTAGGAAAAAAAAAAATGAACACACAAAAGCTATGCTATTGCAGTGTTTGTTAGGTTGTCTGTTAGGGCAGGGTTTTGTTAGGGTTGTCATTTGTCTAATTTGTTGCTTTTTTGGGTGAGGCACCTCTAGTATACCTGCATCTCTAAGAAATGCACAGGGTGAAGCAAGGTAGTCGGAAAGTGTGTACTTAGAGAAGCGGAGTGCACGCGTTGAAGCAGCTGTGTGCAACCTACGTGCTGGCCTCCTGGGACCTAAGAAATGTACCAGCCACACCTGCCTCTGCAAGCACTGTCTGCGAAACTGCTCTGAACATCCAGCCACGTAACACGAGGTTTTTCCCCCGTGTCTTACCCAATAAATTCCTGATTAGATGCGAGTTTTAAACCCGCTGTTGTATGTGTTGGTACACTCCAGCCCGCGGGACACAGTGCTTCCCCGCTCGCAGCCCAGGAGCGGCCATCGCCGAGCGCCGGCAGGGGCTCCGTCCGTGTCACAGGGAGAACGCAACAGCTTCAAACGGCTGTCTCTGAAGGCCTGCCGACTGCCGCCTCAGCTCTGCAGCCGCTCAGAAGGACACTGGTCGCGCCTCTTGGAGCGCAGAGCCAGCGCCCATAGCCGCCCCGGCCCGTCCCCTCAGGAGCCATGCAGAGCGCACGCGCCCGCCCCGTCCAATCCGCTGCTGCGGGCGGCTCGCGCAGCGAATTCAAACGGCTGGCGGCCGTTGGGCTGCGTGAGGCGGGGGGGGGGTGGCCCGAGGGGCTGCGCCCAGAGACATGGCGGCCCGGGCGGGCGGCCCGGGGCCCTACCGAGCCACGCAGCTGGTGAGAGCGGGGACCGGGCGGTGTGCGGGGAGGGTGCGAGAGAGGCGGCTGGTGCCGCGGCGCCCGGATCTCGGCGTCACGGTTACGACATGGTATTGACTCTTCTGCCCTGGTGAGACCTCACCTGGAATATTGTGTCCAGTTGTGGCCCCTCAGTTCCAGCAGGACAGGGAACTGCTGGAGAGAGTCCAGCGCAGGACAATGAAGATGCTGAAGGGAGTGGAGCATCTTCTGTGTGAGGAAAGGCTGAGGGAGCTGGGGCTCTTGGGCTTGGAGAAGAGGAGACTGAGGGGTGATCTCGTTAATGTTTATAAATATATGAAGGGTGAGTGTCACGAGGATGGAGCCAGGCTCTTCTTGGTGACAACCAATGATAGGACAAGGGGCAATGGGTACAAACTGGAATACAAGAGATTCCACTTAAATTTGAGAAGACACTTCTTCTCAGTGAGGGTAACAGAGCACTGGAACAGGCTGCCCAGGGGGGTTGTGGAGTCTCCTTCTCTGCAGACATTCAAACCCGCCTGGACACCTTCCTGTGTAACCTCATCTGGGTGTTCCTGCTCCAGCGGGGGGATTGGACTGCATGAGCTTTCGAGGTCCTTTCCAATCCCTGACATTCTGTGATTCTGCACCCCGGCGGGTCGGTTGGATGTCCGGTGTGGGGCTGTGACTGCGATCCCTGCGGGGGTCAGAGCTGGCTCTGCCCCTCATACCTGCCCCAGCCGCTGTCCCGCCCGAAGAGAAGCTGCTAAATTAATGTATGCTGTGATTAAGTTACAAAAGATGTATCCATCATTAACCAATTGCTATGATCAATGCTTTCTGGCCACCTGCAAAACCAGGAGATATTTCTCAAGTTTTAGATCCTTCTGCACAAAGATTGACAGAAGATTGAGTAATACATGGTTTAGAAGCAGAGTGCTTAGTGTGTATTTAACTAATGTATTTTAAGTAAGAAACTAAACAATTATAACTAACACTATTGATTATTTCTTAGTGTAGATGTATGTCAAAATTTTGAAAAATTGTAATGCATATGCAATAACTATGTGAATATAAGCAATGCAAGAGCATCCAGTCTTTGGAGCACTGATGGAGGATGATCCCCAGTGCTGATAAAATAAAGAATGTCGCTTAACAGCATAATTGACTGCTGCTAAGTTTATTTATTGGTTTCACGCTGGGTACGTGGCATCAGAGCCCAGGCAGGGACAGTGGCAGTGCCCTGGTCCTTGAGAACAGTGTGACAGCTCAGGATGAGGAGCCTGGTGATGAGAGTATGCCATCCTATCTAAATAGGGAAGGAAGAAAATACTTTATAATTGGCATTTATGTCCTCTGACAGCTGGATTCATCTTGTCTCTGAAGGCTATTCCAAATCTGAAGGCTGTGGGTTGATAGTCCCTGAGGAAACAGTTGGTATAGATGCTGAGTATGCGCAGGCTGGGGAAATAAGACTGATTTGTGAAACTCTTTCTGCTTTTAAAGTTAAAGAAGAGTGAGATAAAAACCTCAATGACATACTCATGTACTTTTTAACCAGAACTTTAATGTTTGTTTATTAATGCTACTACATTATTTAGTATGAATATTTGTTAGTATTAATGTTGAGATTTCATTCATACACTTATTAACGTAATATTGTTTTAATTGATAACTTACATTGATCAACTTCAGGCTTTAACCTTGCATTCTTTCCTGTTTTGTCTCCCATGCAGTGGAATGAAATTACCAAATATTTCCGGGCAGGCATGCCGTTAAGGAAACACAGGCAACATTTCAAAAAGCATGGCAGCTGTTTCACTGCCTCGGAAGCTGTGGACTGGCTCCATGAAGTGTTAAGGACTAACAGCAACTTTGGTCCTGAAGTTACCAGGCAGCAGACTGTTCAGTTACTGGGAAAGTTCCTCAAGAATCATGTAATTGAAGATATAAAAGGGAGATGGGGATCTGAAAATTTAGAAGACAATGGTGCACTATACAGGTACTGAAACAAAGACCAGTTAACAGAGCTCTTCAGGTTGAGAACTTTATTTAAGAACCTTACTGCTCAAATTCTCAAAAGTATCTTGCTTTGGGTTGATCACTTGGGCCAAAAATTGATTGGTAACACTGCTTTACTTGGCTCACTGTTTTACTTTGCCTTGCAGTATAGACCGTACATCCTGTATGCTGAGGGCTGGTTCTATGCTTTTGTCTAGACACGCTTTTCAACTTGTAGTAACTCTGTGCTGTGTTTACTTCTGTCCATTTTACTGAAAGTCTAAGTGGGAAACAGACCCTCCCTTTAGTTCTATAACTGAAGGAATTAATGGCCCTCACTTCTCAAATTCTGCTCTTAGTGTAAATATCTGTGTGTCTTTAGCTTGTCTTTGGAATCAAGAAAAGTAGCCCAAAGCTAATTTATAATATGATAATGTTAAACAGCATTGTAAATAAAAAAACTCACTGTTTTTCTTCTATTAATCCTATTAATTACAGGTTTCCATCAACATCTCCAGTTAAACCTCTGCCAAGCTCAGGTCCACAAAAAGAGAACGTGGAAAACTTACCTAGAGACAAAGAAAAACTTTTTAAACTACCACATTTATCCAGGAGAACTTTTAGAAAACATGAATTACTACAGTCTCTGGTAATAACTTATGTTTTGTACAGAATTACAGTTGCAATGCATTTTTGTCATAAAAAAAAAAATAAAACTAGCAGCAATCATCTTAAGAGGCTTGTTTATCTTATGGTGTAAACCACTCATTTTCAGGAAAATTTAGAAAACCCAAAACCTGATACAATAGAAGAAAATAAGGAAGATGCACTGCATAGGAAGGAAATAAGCCAGGAATATGTGCAAGAAACTTGGAGAAATATCATCCTACTGCAGTAAGTAATTATTATAAAAAGCACCTTCTCATGTATGTGCTTTGTGTATGTAATGGTCCAATCAAGCTTTTGGCTTGCACATTTTTTTGGATGTTTTTGAAATTCTGTTTTAAGTTGAATATTTTATTGTTTACATATTCTTTTCAATTTAAGAAATCCATTGAAATTTACTGGTGCTGGTGTTAAAGTATATTTTAAGTACCATAGATGCTCTCTCTTGCTGGTTTTTGGTGTTTGTCCTGGGCAAATGTCTGTCCTCAAATAGTCCTTCTGGAAGTGAGAGTTTATTAAACTTATCAAGTAACTGGTGTTTGAATAGAATGAAAATAAGTTCTTTCTGTATCATTACAAGCAAACCTTTAGACAGCATCTGCTCTTCCTCCCCATAGTTTGCAAACCATCTTGGGCCTCCCGTCTCTGGATGAAGTTTTGCAGCCAACACAGATAGTTCCCGAGTACGTCATCTACAACATGACTAACACGAGCAAACATGGTGTTGTTATTTTGCAGAACAAATCAGGTAATTTTTTTTTTTCTGGTTTTGTTTAAAGTTTCTGGGTTCTTAGGGACATCATTTGGAGGTGGATTTGGCAGCATTAATGATTGGACATGATGATCTTAAAGGTCTTTTCCAACCAAAATGATTCTATAATAGTTACAGTAATAAATTTCATAGTCTGTCTTTATACTTTTTCCCAGAGTACAATTCAGTGTATTTGTGTAGAAGGTTTTGTAGGTGTATTACATTCACTTTCACGTTACACATGTGTAGCAATATTTAAAATTAGTTTTAAATTAAATCTTTTCTATTTAAGATATTATTTAACATGTGTGCCATTATTTGTATTGGTCACTAAGTGTTTGGGCTTGTGTATAAATAATGTACTTGTTTGTTTATTTTAGAAGACCTCCCTCACTGGGTGTTGTCAGCTATGAAATGCCTCGCATACTGTAAGTCACAGAATAGCTTTTAATTTCCAGGAACCTATTTTGAGGGTTCAAAGTGAAATACACTTGTATGTTAAGATCAATTGTGATGTTTCATTTTGGAAGTTCAAATAATCTAAGTGCCCTGATGTGTGGAGAAGCCATGAAAGCAACTGTGTAAGCTTTCAGTGGAATTGTGCTGTCCAAGGCTGTGAAAAAGTAAGAACTGGGTTTTATGAAAATAATTCTTATTAACAAAGAGGCGGGGAGAAAACTTCAGTGTTTGGGCAAAACCCGTGTGTGGTTTTTTTCTGAGGTAGTTTTTCAGGAGTAAAGGGACTTTCCTTTTCCAGTTTCAGGCTTTGAGCTGGACTAACACAGTTCCTACATTTCATATTAACCTGGGGAGGCCAGTTCACAGGATACCAGTTGGATTTTTATTTGTCTTAAGAGAAATCAAACAAAGTTTTCCAAAAGGTTTGAGATGAAAGCTTGCTTGTATAGTCAGTTTTATAGTCTACTAAATTTGTCATGAGACCAGAAAGAAGAATTGCACTCATTTGTTCCTAGATCCCAGACTTGGAGTACAGCTCCTCCGGTTCCTCCTTCTTGCCTTCCCCACCTTTTTCTCCAAACTGTCTTCAGAAAAAGCTTATACACCAAACCCTGTAAGACACCTTTTATAGTTACAGTTCAGCTGTGGAGAACAAAGACCTTAATGTCTTGTGAATCACTGTGTAGTAGATGAGATGGAATTTTAAAGTCAGGTATTTCAGCTGGTAAGCATGTTTTGTGATAACTGCACTTTCATTGTCTGCAGACTGAGAGTCAGTCTGCACTCATCCCTTGTTTTGGTGTTAATGTATGAAATATCTGAAAGCGGTTACAACTTACAGAAAATTTATAATTTCTTTGTTTTCTTTGTGTATTTGTTTAAATGTAAAATTTAGAAAGGTGTAATGTTAAATCTTAACAAGAATCAGTTACCTAAGGCATCAGTGTTACCTGTACTTGAGCAGCCGATTTGGAACTACTGGGAAAAGTATTTACTATGCAGTAATATAATTAACCCAGGTTTTCACACACTGAGGGGAAAAAAAGAAGTACTTTCCCAGTGAACCTAATGAAGTTCAGTTTCTAATGGCTCAATCAAATGTGGATTCTGCTGCTAATAAAGGAGCAGTTTGGTTCTTCAGTGTGTACTGTGGCAGACCTGGGTGGTACTAATATCTCCTTTACACTGCCATTGATTTTTGTGAAACTTCACAGAATCTGTTTTTGAGGCTTCCTTTGTCAGCTGTATTTGAAATTGTTACAAACAGTACAGATCGTGAGTAAGTAAACTTCGCATGTTTATGAAGCAGGCTTTGAAAAGATTCTGGAGAAGCAGAGGACAGCTAGACTGGCAATTAGACTGACTCTATTTCTTTTTTAATAAACCGCCTCTTTAAATGGCTAACAGAGCATGCTGGAGTTAGGTGAGTGCCTCTCAAATGGAAGCTGAGATTGAGCTCTTTATGTGTGTGCTTGCCCTGCTATTTAACTCTTGCCCCTATTACTGGCAGTCACCTTCTTTAGCTCCTCTCAAAGCCATACTACCTGTAACGTGGGTGTTCATATCTGCATATATTTCTAGCTGTGGAGTGGAACCATGGTAGGGCTCTGTGCAAGGTTAGTGTGACTTCACAAGTTCAGTTTGCAGCGTCTGCTCTTGTGAAAATGACCCTTGTGGGTTGTTGTTTTTTTTTCCGACATGACCCTTTTTCTTCAGCTGCATTCCCAAATACACAGAGCCCCTTACCTGAAGAGCATTCTTAGGAAAAGCAGGACAGTGAAGAGCTTGGTGAGTGGACTTAAACCAAAGTGGAAAATGTAGCTGAGCACTGGTTTTTGAGCATTTCAATGCCTTAATTCCCATGTCAGTCCTGTATTTAGAACTAACAGGTCTTTATATTCATTAGATGAAAACTGCAAGCGAGCTTGCTGGTTTTTTGAACTCTCAATTCTGCATTTGAGTGAATTAGTTCAAGTGGAGATTTTATCTCTGCATCTGCCAGCTGTACGGTAACCAAATGATGAAGGTGGTAGGTACTTTGCACAGTGAAAACTAAAAATACACTGGCAGGGGAAATGCTGCTTTAGTGTATTTTCAGTGTAGTGTGTGCTAATGTGATTATGGATTATAGTTTGATCATATCAAAAGTTAAATTTTCCCTAGTTCTTTGTGTAATTAAACCTGCCATCTCCTAATTCATTGGAATTGGCTTTGTAAGTTAGTTAATTTCACTTGTAGGAGTTCAGTGGAATATAATAATGTTATGGTTAAAAGAGCTAGAAAACATCAAATATTTGTACCGGGCCGCTTTCATTCTTTTTCTTGTCTGTAGCAACATGGTCAAGGTTGATTAACCAGATATCATAGATAATTGAATTGTTTACCTGTCCCCTTCTGAAGAAAAGATCCACAATGGGAGTAGTGGTGAACAAGACTTCTACTTCAAAACTGGTCTCAGCATGAGACTCTTGATCTGGGAGCTGGAGATTCCTGTGGGACAACTGGGATTAGTTTGGAAATGAAGGGAAATGCAAGAATCTTGTGAATTATTTTGCTGAGAAACCTAGAAAGGGCATAAATGAGTTTTGATGTATTTTCCTGATGGGGAACAGCTTGTTGGAACTAAGCACAACTCCTCAGTGGGTATACAGAATATTTTATACTATTTTTGCTTACAAGTGGTACAGTGCTGAATTAAACAAAATATTTGTATAATGCTGACATAATTCTTTTCTTATGAAACAGTAATTCCTATAAGAACAAATTTATGTTGATTTTTTTGTTGTTTTTTAATAATGGAATTGTGAGAGTAAATCCTTTTGTTGATTTTTCTCTTTTCACCTCTTTTTAGGGCCTAGAAATAATGACATGAGCCAACCAACTTACAGTGGGTTTGAACGGGATGTATTCAGAACAGTTGCTGATTACTTTCTCAATCTCCCTGAACCATTACTTACTTTTGAATACTATGAACTTTTTGTTAATATTTTAGGTATGTATGAGCTTAGAAATCATCAGTACAACCTGTAAGTTTATATCAACAGGGGAACAAATCTAATTCAAAGCAGACCTTGATGCTGTAATTTAAATGGCACGTTGAATCTGAGGAAGATCATCAATGCTGTCATTGTGTAATACAATATTAATTGAAATGCAGTTCTGTCTCATAATGTCCTATAGCAATTGCTGTCTGAGCTAACATTCTAAATATGCATTAACCATAATTTTTAAAAAATGTGCTCTTTCCTGCCTGTTCCTCACTATTGCAGCCTGTTACTGTTGTTCTTGCATGTTGGTTGCAGTTATCTTGGATTGCTTTTGGACTGAGCTAAAAACCTAAGGGTTTTACTAACAGAGCCAACTATATATGAGTGTCTTACATTTGTTGTCTTCTGTGTTCAGTCAGCAGCTTGCTTTCTGAACTTGTTCTTTTTTGTACCACTTGCATCTTAACTTATTTTTCATTTTCTGATAGTTATGTGTGGCTACATCACAATTCCAGATATAAGCAGAGGAAAACATTCTGCCCAAGATGAGGAACATAACCCACAACCTTCAAAAATTCTTCACTTGAACTCTTTCAAGTCAACTGAGTGTCTTCTTCTAAGCCTCCTTCGCAAAGAGCCTGACAAAAAAAAGAAAGAACATGAAGCTTCCAGGAAGTCTTCTTCAGAAGAGATAACTATTCAGAAACAATGCACAAAGAAATTGCAGCAATATCAGCTGGCATGTAGACAAGGTAGTGCCAAAAATCTAATAGGGGGAAGTTGTCAAAATCTTTCAGGTTTCAGGAAGGAACAAGATCCACCTCGAACATTTAGGACAAGATGTTACTCTTTGGAAAGAATTGGAGATACTGCTTCAAATGTATGTAATAAAGGAGAATCGGATTCCCTTGGGCACAGTAATGTGAACACCACCCTGGGCACGAGAAATAGAAAGCAATCACCGCTGTCTGAGCATAAAGCTAATTCCGTGTTGGAGCTTGGGTTTGATAACATGTGTCAAAACCAAACCCATGGTATCCAGAGAGTGGCTGCCTCAACTCTCCAGGATAAAGAGCTGCTTAATGAAAATCTTGGGCCGAAGCAAATATGCAGGTCTCTGAGTTTACTTGGCAAGAGGAACTCCAAAAGTTGTGTCAACATCAATGTACCCATTGCTGAAATCACAGTAAAGCCAAAGCCTCAACTTTGTGGGCAAGGAAAACCACATACCTCTGGTGTGGACATCAGGACGGAGGTTTCCGATATCACCATCAATAAGAGACGCTGTAAAAGTACCACAGAACTCTCAGAATTCTCTTTCACTCACTCTTTTATGTTGACTGGCACGCAAAGTAAGATGGATTTCTAAAGCATGTTGTATTGGCTTATTGTGTTGTCTGACTAATCTCTGCTTCCTTAATCTTTGGCACTGTTGCTCGGTTTTTTGATAACCGTATAACATGATCTGTGGGTTTTAAGAAAAAAAATATAATTCTGCTACATTGTGCTGCCTAAGGGGAACCTTTCATTCCTCTGCTAACAAATCGTAGCGTGTAGTATCTTTAGAGCCTGAACTCGATGTGTCAGCAGCATTCACCTTTCTGTTCAGGTAAGTGATGAGGAATTCTGACCTAGACATTCTCTAAGAGTGGGCAGGGAATTTACCCAGACCTGCCTCTTGGAGGAGATGCATTTTTCTGGACTTTGAAACGCATTTTTTGGAAATACTTCCAGGAATAATATTAGTGTCACTCATTAATTGTACCAGCAGGTTACCATAATGAAACAAGTTGAAGGTGACCACACAAAAAAAAGTCACATAGCATTATCTATCATGTTACAGCTGATTTCTATGAAACATAGATTATCATTGAAAATAATAACATTTCTTGTACCGAGATAAAAATATCCTGAAAGTTGGTTCCAATCTTAATGACAGTTGTCTTTACAATTAACTTGTAGATCTCCTTCAGCCTCATTTAGAAAGAATTGCTGTTGAAGCGCTACAGATATGTTGTTTGTTGCTTCCACCACCAAATCGTAGAAAGATTCAGCTCCTAATGCGTATGATCGCTCGGATCAGTGAAAACGTTGATATGCCGCGGCTGCACGATGCGATGGGAACACGTTCTTTGGTAAGAAAATCGTAAGTGCAGCATACCTGTTTTAACATTGTGGCTGAAGTAATGCTGAGAATACCCGCAATATTCTGTACTTGAGGTTCTTGTCCTTGCAATTAAATAGTCACCAACAGGCAGATTTTTTGTCTCAAGAATACTTACAAAAATCTGACTTGAAGCAAGC